>NC_080079.1:71725061-72925061 GCF_949987535.1 Balaenoptera acutorostrata | reverse complement strand
TACACCCTGGGATAGGATAGGCCCTGAGCTGGCTTAGGAGCTTTTGAACCTCAGTATTTTTTTTTCTTGGAAAAATGACCTTTGTCAACATACATGTTGTGGGGAGATGTGGAATTGCTGGTTATTAACAATTTCTGGGAGATTCCAGCTCTCCTAGTTTTTTCTTTATGTCTTTGAACTCCCACAACCAAATTTAGATCCTAGTACGAATAGTTATTTATATTTGTCCAAGATTTAGATTACTTTTTAATGCATACTTTTGGGTTTTTCTCAAAAAAATATTTACTTTTAGATGGAAAGATTTGAGAGCTGCATTTGATTTTATTTGAGTGGAGTTCAGTAGGCTAGCCAAGGACGACAATTTTCAACATGTTCCTAAGTATAACATCCGCTAAAGCCGTATTTGTTTTTATGGGTCACTTATTCATTTGTTCATTCAACAGATATTTACTGATTATGGGAAGATAGATAGGAAATTCTGAAAATTTAGATCTGAAAGGAATCTAAGAAAATTTTCTACAGGCTTGTTAAGCAAGACCCAGAGAGTCATGAGAGTGACTGAGGTCCCCGTGGTGACACAGCCAGTGAGTGGCGGGGCCAGAATCTGAGCCCAGATCTTGGCTTTCTAAAGGATCTTCCTACACTCAAAAATGCACAAGTTTATGTTTCAGTCCCTGTTCATCCGATCAAGGAATTCAAGCCATTTTGCAGTCCGGCCCCGTGCACAGTAGTTTCAATGCAGCCCAGATTTTTCTCAGGGTAGCGTGTTGGTGAGGAGGGTGGGTCCTGGAGCCAAGCAGCCTGTTTCCTTTGTCTCACTGCATGCTGTCTTTGGACAGTTTAAATGCTTCATTTCCTTGTCTGCAAATGGGGATGACAGTTGCACCTACCTCACTGCAATTAAGGAGTAAATGGGTTATAATACATGTATATAATTAGGATTGTGCCTGGCACATATTAAGAGTACTGTACATGTAACTATTATTGTTGTTGTTGTTGTTTTTTCTACTAATGCTGCTGATCTCCACCGAAGAGGTCTCTGGTTATCTCCTTGTCTGCTACAACTACCTGAATAGTATCCATTCCCATTATTCTGAATAGGAGTTTGAGCTTAATTGTCTTTTCAAAGAAATTAGGATGGAAACAGTCCTCTTTTCATGTTGAAGAATGCCCCCAAAAGCTCTTGTATTATTATGATACTCGATGTTTCTGAACTTTACTTTTCTCAGGTTAGTTATAAAGAAACTCTGAATCTCATTCTGCATTTAATGTTTTTACTACTTTTTACTGTCAAGGAATTTAAACTCTGAATGACATTAAAAGTTTTAGTTGCCCATCTTCTTGAACACGTAATTATGTCCTTGAATTAGAGGGTTGCATAAAGCTTTTTTTGCAAAGAAATATGATCAAAATAGTATTATATTGAGTTAGGAATACAATTTTTCAGGGATATTTGGGGCTTTAGGGAGTTAGGGCAAATATTATAGATAGAAATGTAATCTAGAATATTAAAATTTATTGGTTTTTTTGACAGGTGAAAAAGTTTAGTCAAAATTTTACCATGTTTTAAGAGATATTCATGGCTCTAATTTCAAAATACCACTTACATAAACAATTTGATTAAAAACTATTTGTGATTTTTAGAGTATATTTTGAGTAGTATCTTGACTATATTTTGAATAGAAGAGCTAGGGAAAAGACTAGTGGTCTCTTGCAGTGGTGTGAATTATATCTACAGTTGAGTATTATATTAATATATATTAATTGGAGCCTCTGTTTTTGTTCTTACTAGGTAATTGGCAGTAAATTCAGCACCTGCAGGAATCGAGATATGTGATGCTATTTGGGTATTTCTTCTAACTTTCACAGTCAAGTCACATTGCCATGTTATATGGATATTATTCAGGCTTATTACTAGCTCTTTTGTATACATAGATAAGAGACATCATAAAGATTATTTGGTATTTGAAAGTGAGTGATGGGCTTAGAAAAAGATAATTACTTCTTGTAGGCAGATGTTTTATAGATGGTTTTAATAATTTAAATCTAGATGGAACTAGACGACTGATTAGCAAGTGCTGAGTGGTAGGAGAATTCAATTACATCTTATTAACTTCTAGGTTTTCTTTAACTGCTTCTAGTCGTTGGAGCTGCCTTTTAAGATTTGGTAAAGAATTTAGTTACCAATTCCAGTCTGAGATCCTTTATTCGTTCCTTTAATGTTTCTGTATTTTTTCATAGCTATTGCATATGTGTTGATTGGCAGTGGTCTCTATGATGAAGCAATAAGACATTTTTCAACAATGCTTCAGGTAATTTTTCTTCTTAATTATATAATTGCAAGTTTATAGTCACGACAAAAATATGGACTTATGCATAGCTAAAGTGCTGCAATAAAACATGGATTTTAAGATTTTACAAGAAAGTAAAGGAAATCAGCCCTGACTGAGCACTTTCTTAGTGCAGGCCTTGTAACATGCTCCCATTTAATCTTTGCAGTATTACTTTATTTTAAAGGAGGAAAATGAGATCTAAAGAGATCAGGCAATTTGCTTGTAATCTCCCCACCATCAGGTGGCAGAGGTGAGATTCAAACCAAGTTTCAAAAAGACAAACGTTAGCTTCCGTTCGTTTTCCTCTCTACCTTGATATCTCCCATGAGATGTGGACACTGGAAATTCTTGGAGTTACGGATGTTTACTCTCCATGCAGGAGTTGATCTGCACACTTAAGTCCACTTGTGGATTTGTTTCTCACCTTAAAGTATAATTATGAGACTCTTCAGTGGAAGTATTGGGCCTCTATTGATTGATGGCTGTGTTAAAATCCGGTACAGACCAAGTGCTTTCATACGGAAGTATAAGAGTTGCATAGGAGACCTGCAATGCAGCCTGACATTGCTGGCTGTGTATCTCGAGTCATGATTTAACTGTACTCTGGTAGATGCCTGGCCATTATCCATTCTCTGTCCAGGAGGGTCAAGTAGAGTTAAAATACCCAAGTTCTCATCTACTCTGCTGCTTACTAGCAAGTTATTTAACCACCTGGATTATGGGCATAATAATAACTACCTCCAAAAATATTCTCATTCAGTTTGAATGAAATATCTTAAAAAGTACTTTACTAGGTGCCTGGCACATAGTAAGTGCTCAGTTAATTTCAGCTATTCAAAGGACCATTCTGGCATATTCATCTGTGCTAATACAGTAAGAGCCAATAGATAGTTTACAATCCAGCAGGCAGACTTAATTTGAAAGTATTATTTTTGAAATTTTTGCTCTGCTTTTGTTTTCTCTTTTTAAACATATGATTAGTTATGTTGACAATTCTATCTTCACTCTCAAATAATCAGTAAGATATTTTTATAGTTATTACTTTAAAGTGCTTAGATCCAAGCGGCTATGTGTTTGAGTGGTCATATGGAATAACATTCTGCAGTGGAGTTTAAAGTACGATGGGTAGATTATAAAGTTTTAAAAATCGCCTTTCTGTTTAACATTGCAGTATTTAAAAAGGTAAGAAAGCGCTTTAACACCCTGGTTTGAAAGGGAGGTTTTGATACATTTATAGGAGCAAATGTCAATTAATTTACAGTAGCCAACAGAAGACAACAGTACAGGCTTGCAGACATATTAGCAATTCATATAACTTTTTGAAAAATATTGTTATCAGTCCAGCTGAAGGCAATATAACAACGTTAAAGAAAAAACTTTAAGTAATAAAAAATTTTCTAATTCTGCCACTCTACCATTATTTAAGTTTATGGCCTTTTCAAAGTATGCATTTGTTTTTTATAATCTGAGCTTATTTTGTATTACTTTTTAACTTAATTTTATAAATGTGTTTCAGTGTTTCTCTACAATCATAATTTTAGTGACTCTATAATATCTCTGTTGTCCATTTACTATTGTAAAACCTATTTTTCTTGCAATTGCGTTCAGAAAGTAGATCAGAGCTTTTCTCTTTGTGCTAAGAAAAGATATTAATATATTGAAGTTTGATATAACATTTTCATCGATCTGCGTTGGGTTGCTTTCGACTGGTAAATTTTTCTTTGAGAATGTGTGGATTATAAGGTTGGACTGGTGATTTTGGCGATTCAAGCCACGATGGGGCAGGAATAGAGGATGGGCTCTCCTTGGGGATGTCTCTCTTCCCCTTTGTTTCGGTGCTTCCCAGCCTCTTCTGCATTATAACACATGTGGAAAATCATATAACACAGTGGAGTAAGCGGGAGCAAATTTAGAGGCATCCAGATAGAGCTTGGTGAAAATCTGCCACATTCTCTTTATGTTATATGACTATGATAAATACAAAATACAAAGGTTTGATATTAAGTGCTAAAATTCTTTTTTAAAATTTTAATGAGAGACCTGATCCTGCTTTTCTGGACATAACTTTTCCATATTAGGCTTTATGTTTGAAACTGATGCACATAATTCCTGCTTAAGAGCTTTTCATTGATTTCTTCAAATTTGTCATAGCCAATCTCATCAAGAAACTGTACAACCACATGGTAGCAAGTGTCCAAAGAATAGTTATTGCTACTTCTCTAATTGACCAAAACTCCTTTTCTCACCATGAATCAGAATTTGCATAAATCAGTCTCTTTATGTTGTATTTTTAAAGTATGACCATTCTTTAAATCTAACTGCTCTTCCTTTTCTTTTATTGGCAAATACAGCAATACTGGGTCTTGCAGTAATGAAACTGATTTTTACCCCAGCAATACTTTCTCGTATCCAGTGTTCAGAATAGTGGTGAAGCGTTTCTGCAAGCGTGGAGGGATGCCAAGTTAGGACTGAACTCAGCGTCACCAGAGGGTCATTTTTTGTCAGTACATGCTATCAGATGTTCACCTGTTCCTTGCAGGACCCTTCCACATGTGCGAAAAACTCTTTATTTTTAAGCCAATAAACATTGTTTAACAAATCTTCAGTGATAACTGTTCACAGACAAGCTTTTCCAGTTTTTTTTAGCTTGTTATCTCCTGACAAAGTGTTTCTCTTGGGCAGCCCGCGAACTCCAGGGTGAAACAGGAGTGCATAGAATCGGACTCCATTCATAGAAAGCTGAAGACAGATGGGGCCATAGGGGCTAGGATTTTATTATATTCACCATTTATATAAGATCATTTAATGTGAAATTTGGATCTATGCATGAGGGCCACTCATATTCCAGAGTGACCTTTTGATGTAAAGCTTTTATACTTTCTTGTGGTCTTAGCTCCAGCATCAGAGAACAAACTTACGGGCTATTTCCCTAATCTTTGTTGTTTCAAACTGTTCCTTTGAATATTTATCCAAGTATGGGTTGTTTGGCATGTCTATTAAAGGAATACAGTGTTCCTTGAGCATCAAGGTTTCCAACAGAGCACAATTTCAAGACTTAATAGATCTGTCCGTCTTCATTGGAACCTCTTGATTTTAAAAGCGTATCAATTAGTATTGTCTCCATGTCAGTGTCCTTGTGTCACTTCCACATGTGTCAGCACTTCTATCATAGTGTTCTTGAAAGTGGGACCCTTTCCTGATGTCTGTGCTGCTTTGATGCTCATGCAGGGCTGGGCGACGTAAGTGCTGTGACAGTGTTATGAGACAGTTGGCCTTTGCTGTTAGTTGTGTGACCTTGAGCTCATCTGATTCTGATCTGATTCTGGTGGAATTGAATTCATGAAAGAACTTTGTTTCTTTTTTACATTAGCAGACAAAGTGTAAAACATTCCTCTGCACATGATCTTGTAACCATCTTTTATGTACATATGTATGTGCGCCTGCCACTTACACAGAACTTAATCCTTGTTACATTGCTGTGCAGTGACGTTTTTTACTTATTTGTCTTTGATCCAGTGACTTTCGAGTTTTAACAAAAAGCCAACCTTGTGGTGGAAAAATAAATATTTTTAAATATTTTTAAAATAAATTTTTAAATAAATTTTAAAATCACTATGTAAATAATATAATGAAGATGGTAAATTAGACTTTTATGGGTTTAAAAAAATTGATTATTTTGAGAATTGAGACATCTAAGTGGACATGATCCAGTAAGATAACAGTTTTATTATACCATGATTTTGCATTTGCATAAAGTAATATTGGACGATTGAAATATCAGTTTAATTTAATTCATTTAAAATTCTGAAAACTTTATGAAGTGTAAATATTATTAGACTTGTGTATTCAAAAATACTTTGAAATGGTATTCTGAGCTCAATTTGTTTTTAGAAATAAACATTGTTTTTTGTTTGAAACAATAATTCATTGTGACGTTTCATAAAGAAAGAGTTTTGACTTGTAAACATCCAAAGCCAGTGATAAAGGAATAAAGTTGTATCAATCAAAAAAAGCAATAAAATCTCCTATTTCAATTTAGGAACCTGTAATACTAGGCTATACTGTGGTGTGGTAACAACCACAATAATTATAGATCCTTCTACGCTGTCGGAAAGAAATTCTAAAAAGAACGTGTAAATTGAATAATAGAGAAAACAAACATGTGCATCCGTAACGTGTTCAGGTTTTCTCCCTTCGACTGACTCTTCTTTTCAGAATTTTCTTCCAACCTCACAGAAGGATGTTTAGTTATCGTGGTAGGTATCATAGTTATAGTCTAATATTACGGGTTCCAAATCGACTGCCTGCTCTCCCCTGATCCCACCAGATCCTCCCCAGCCACAACTGAAAAAGAATTCCTCCTCGTATCCTAGTGTCGCCAAGCTCAGTCGTCTCCGCAGGGCTCTGTGAGGCCACATGTTCCACACATGTGTGTGCCGCTTACTTCATCACCAGCTCTGTCTGTGTGCCTCCTAAGTATCTCCTGTGTCCATCTGCTTCTCCCAGCTCTGTTCAAGCCACGGCTGAGCCGCTTCCATCTGCCAGATGACAGATGGGGCTCTCGGTTCCTGGCTTCTCTCCTCACACCCTCCACACACACGCACATGTACACACCATACAAACATGTACTTTAAACACACATATACTTTGCTGCTACTTTTAAGTTAGAGATAAAAATCCTTAATAAGGTCCGTACCTGCCTCTCCAACCTCAGCGTGGAGATGCCGTGTTCCCTGCTTCCCTCTGAGCCTTTGCACCGTCTGCCCCAGCTGCCTGGACCAGTCATTCTGGGATTCCCCCGTCCTCTACAGATCTCAGCCCAGGTATCTCTTCTTTAGGAAATCCTTCCTAACCTTGTTCAAGTCTTTATACATTTTCTAAAAGCACCATTCATCACTCTAGCATTTACTGAAGGTATAACTTTACATTTATGTCTGTGATTCTTTGGCTATGCTCCAAGAAGGCAAGAATCTTTTTTGCCTTCTGTGTTGGTTCTCGCTTACTATGGTATTCATAGCACATGGGCCGGGACATGGCTCATAGCTGGCCCTGAGTAAATATTTGTTGAATGAATGACTCACATCCCTATGACATATAGTGGAACAGAGGAGAGGGGCGTATCTATTTTCCAGGGGCATCTGGAAGGAGTCAGAAGAGAGGGTTCAAGGATTGAAGGACTTTCTTGGGCACAGAGGCCGTGGGTGGGTGTTTCAGGCAGATGAGAGCATTTGCAAATGCACCGAGCTTGGGAGACCCTGTTGTATCTAGGGAACTACTAAGTAATGCTAATTTTTATTATTATTATTATTTTTTTTTTAAGTTTTTTCTTTTTGATGTGGACCATTTTTTAAAAGTCTTCATTGGATTTGTCACAATACTGCTTCTGTTTTATATTTTGTTTTTTTGGCCATGAGGCATGTGGGATCTTAGCTCCCCGTCCAGGTATGGAACCCACAGCCCCTGCATTGGAAGGCGAAGTCTTAACCACTGGACCGCCAGGGAAGTCCCATTAAGCTAATTTTTAGAGCATGAATCGTGAGTGGGGCAGAGGAAGGAGGTGAACAGAGAGGCAGGAAAATGATCAGTATATTTTGCAAAGGCATTTGGATGTTACCTCACTGTTTTTCAAATTATGAGGCGCTACCCTTCAGTGGGCCCTGAAATTAATTGGTGAGTCAAGACTAGCATTTTTTTAATGAAATACACCAGACGAGGAAATACCAGATTACATTGTGTGTAGTAAGGCTCTTGATGCGACGTTAGTGAAACTTCTGTTTCTGATGTGTTTGTGTGTGTGTTTATGTATATACGTACAAGTGTACTGGGTTACGGTGTAAGATGTATTTCTTACTGTGGGTGAGAGTGAAAATGTTTGAATGTTGCTAGTGCAGGTACTGGGGGGCAGTGAGCGGTCTCCGCCAGGGGAGTGTCATGATCACCCTGAGGTGGCTCTTAGTGTGGGCCTGGAGCCTGGATGGGAAGAAACAAGAGCGTGCTTAAGGCCGTTGCAGTAGCCAGGTGAGAGAGGAAAGCTGTGAACTGGGCCGTGGCTGATCGATCAGCAGGTGAAAGCACCGGGATATCTTGAGTACATACGTTGGCTGGGGACATGAGGACGCCTCCCAGGGTGGCTGGAGTGGCCACAGGGTGTATGGAGATGCC
Source organism: Balaenoptera acutorostrata (assembly GCF_949987535.1). Taxonomy (NCBI): domain Eukaryota; kingdom Metazoa; phylum Chordata; class Mammalia; order Artiodactyla; family Balaenopteridae; genus Balaenoptera; species Balaenoptera acutorostrata. The sequence goes on along the minus strand of NC_080079.1, from coordinate 72,916,566 downwards.
CGTCACGCAAGCAGAATAACTCTTTATTTAAATGCACTTTTTTCTAACTAACCTCCTGTCATCTGGTATAAAATTTTCCTCAGTTGAGAAAAGCTTCTCTGAAAGTGGGGTTTCCTCTCCCTGGAGGCCTGTCGTCAGCAGGCGTGAGCTGCGTGGGCTCACCAGCCCCACCCAGCCTGGCCGAGGTGCCGCTCTGTTGACTGTTCGGTCTTCTGGCAGGTGCCGTTGCTAGGGAGAAGCGTGAAGACCGTCTGACTTTGATTCCTCAGTGGGGAACTCTTTTTCCTGCTTCTCCTCACCCTCTGTACCTGTATCCCTCTCTCAAACTACTTGCTCTGCCTTTCTTTAAGCCAGGAGGAATATTTATGTGTTTATTTATTTATTTATTTATTTATTTTTAAAATTTTATTTATTTTTGGCTGCATTGGGTCTCCGTTGCTGTGCGCAGCCTTTCTCTAGTTGCGGCGAGCGGGGGCTACTCTTCATAGCGGTGTGTGGGCTTCTCGCTGCGGTGGCTTCTCTTGTTGTGGAGCATGGGGTCTAGGAGCGTGGGTGTCAGTAGTTGCAGAGCACGGGTTTCAGTAGTTGCAGCACGCGGGCTCAGTAGTTACGGCACGCGGGCTCTAGAGCTCAGGTTCAGTAGTTGTGGTGCACGGGATTATTTGCTCTGTGGCACGTGGGATCTTCCCGGACCAGGGCTCAAACCTGTGTCCCCTGCATTGGCAGGCAGATTCTTAACCACTGCACCACCAGGGAAGTCCCCAGAGGAATATTTAAATGTTTAAAGTGTTATCTCTGGGTGACAGGATTGTAGGGTGCCTTTTACCCTATTTTTTGTGCTTTTCTTCATCTCCTAAATTTTCTATAATTTATAATAAATTTTCTCTTTATTTCTTTAAATACAATATTTTCAATTGACAGTAAAGTTTTCTATTATTTTCTGTAATACGTCTTACTTAACACATTTTTTTTCTGATTATAACTATATGTGTGTTTGTTTTAAACAATCAAAAGGAATGCATCAGTGTATTAAGCAGAATAGGAAGATACCTAGTAATCCCACTCTCTAGAGAAAACTACTGTTAGTATTTTGGAGAGCTTTTTTTCTGTGCACCAACTGACCCACATAATCCTATATAAGTATTATTTATAAGAAGTGACTACCATTCCTCTCTCGTTCTGTAACTCATACTTTTTCCCATTTAGCAAATAGCATGGACAACCTTTCATGTCAGTTACACATACGTTATGAATCAGAAATCCAAAACTCTCTGGGAGCCAGAGAAGCACATTAAATGAGCAAAGTGAATTGATGTAGTGTAGAGACAATGGGTGGGCTCATGGTAAGCTGGTGAATACACACCCTTCATCGAAATAGGCAGCTGGTGCCTATGTTTTTGTCACGTTCTCACCTTCTCATGCCCAAATGTGGGTCTGTCATTGTTGGATTTTTTTATTTTCCAGGAGAAGCTAGAAATCTGTAATTATTTACTTGAATTTTTCCAATTTTCCATATACCACGAGGCCCGTCTGCTGGCTGGGTTGTAGCCAGTGATGCACCCACTTGCTACCTGAGGTGATGTACCTGATTTTGTTTATAGTAGCCTTTTTTTGTTCCTCAGCGTATAGCATCTTATCCTTTATTTTTTCCCACTTTCTCATCATTGAAGTCAATGTGTCTTTTGCGGCAATACCCGCAGACAGCCTATCTCAGATTTGAAACTGATAATAGATGAGCCTGTAAAATAGCTCGTCTGCTGTAGTCAAGTTCTTCCTTCAGGACCTTATAGCCAGAGGCTGTGTACTCTTCTTTCTTAAATATGCAGGGAAGGATTCAGAGAAGAGGCTAAGAATTTCATGGGTTAAATGCAGATGGAAGTTCATGCCACTGCCCCACGCGTAGGGACTTGATGGCAGGGGCAGTAGACGCTCTGTCCTTGGGCCTGAGAGGCGTTGCATCCAGTGCACATGGGAGCAGCTTGCAGAAAGGGTCTGGTTCTTGCTCTGACCCGTTAGAATAAAGGACTGTATTAACCCCCAACAGACTGTGGAGCTGACTCACCTCTTGTTCCTTGTTGTGCTGGCTCCGACGGGTTCTTTCCTTTGCAGATTATTGCATGACTACCTGAAAGCAGACAAACTAGGAGAAGGCGTCACCCAGGCCCTTACTCCTGTATCTGCTTCTCCGAACCTCCGTTTTCTCTCTGGGCTGTGTTTGCTGGTGCCGCCCATCATAGAGCTGCTGAGAGGATTGCATTTTAAGTAAGACGACTGTGCGAAAGAAACTGGCACAGCGCTCAGTAATGTTGGTTTTCTCTATTTTTAAGTGTTTTTTTTTTTTTGATGTAAAACTCTTATTCATGTCTCATTCAAATGAGCTTTAAAAAGATAGACTTTTTTGGTTGGGGACTGTGTATGGACTGACACGAGTGGTGGTAGCATAACGTAGAGCTGTCATGTGTGGCGTTAACGTGCTTTGAGCAGAAACTGATTTGTTTTGTTTTGTTTTGTTTATGGTTTTTGACGTGTTTCTGTTTTGGTCTGACTAGGAGGAACCTGATCTGGTTAGTGCAATTTATGGCCGAGGGATAGCCTATGGAAAGAAGGGATTACATGTGAGTATGGAATAGTCACGCCTGCCATAGTGTCTACGTGACCGGGCTCGGGCCAGGGTCCCCATAGAGCCCCTCACTGCTCCCCGAGCTCTGCTGGAACACGCAGTGGTGTCATTCCAGTTCACAGATGAGACCGTGGCCGTAGGGGACTTCTCCAAGATCAAGTGGCTGGGACGTGGGGGGATGGGAATTTCTGCCCAGGTCTTCTGAGGTTACTTTCTATTCCAAAAGGACAGCCTTCGGCAGCCTAAGCTTTATTTCACGATGAGCTGGACATAAGCCTAGAAAAACACGAGACCTTGACTGAATTCCCGAGAAACACTCATTGCTGTAAAAGAGAGACAGGGCATCAGTAGTGTGGTAGGACTTAGAATCTGAGTTCCTTCCACAATTTTTAAAGGTTGAATAAAAGAACAAGTGTTTTTGGTAAAATTTATTTTTAATTTGTTACCATACATTACACTTTCCCAGATAGATATGTCTTTGGAGCCTTATTCCCCTTATTTCTCTGAGGAGTGCAGGAGGAAGGTTATAATAAGTATTGGATGGCCAGAAAGTTCCTCCGGGCTTTTCCATAAGATGTTCATATTTATTTCTAAATAAGTAGTTATGTCATTACTAAATTACTAGTTTTTTCAGAAAATCTATTGAAGCTGGTTTTGAATAACGGTATGTCTCATGATGTTATGGAAAAACCTGGATGAACTTTTTGGTCAACCCAATATATTTTGGTCAAACAAAGGCACTATGGTATAAAAGTGAAGACTTTTCCTGAGAGTATATCGTAAATAATGAAGTGGTCTAAGATCAGATGTCCAAATTTTCAGTCTTGAACATTCTACATAAACTTTTTCTATTATTTTCTATTAAAAATATTCAAATGAAATTATGTCTTGAGGGAGAAACGTCACTTTTGTATCTTTGCCAATTAAAAAAAACTGTCCTAATTGCCTGCCGGCCTACTGGAGAAATCTTATGTAATATTTGTGTACTTCTGAGACTTGAGAAGGAAGACTGAGCAGGAACTCAGATTTGGGAATGAAGACATTTAGGAAGGAAACAATGTTACATTCAGAGCATCAATAAATAGCCCTAGTTAGGTTCAGGGCATCAGTAAATGACCGAAGTTGCCCTAGTAAAGGTCAGCGATAAACTGCTTCTTCCTCATCCTCATCTCTTTTAATTTTATATCTTGATGTGAAATTTGCTTGTATCTTTAGTGCACTTTTAATGTAAAAGTAACATGCTCATATATTTTTGATATAAAGTACTGTGTAAATTTTAAAGAGAACAGGTTTACCTAGACTTCTCCAGGTGTAGGTGTGTAGGCCTAGGGGTTTTGATGGACACTGACACGGGTCCTCTCTGTTCCCACATTGCCACTGGTCAGCATCATTTTGTACACTGGTGTCCCTATGCTCATCCCTTGAAATTTGTTGATGCGGTGTTTAAATCAGTTAAATTGAGAAAATGTCTTGCCCTCCGTGGAACTTGGGATAGGTAACCAGGTCCCATGTGCTGTTGATGGGTAGGTAGACTTGAGTGAGTTAAATAATTGTAATAGAGCTTATTTAACTTGGCCGATCTCTTATTTAGAAGCTATGTTCATATTTATTTCTGAATAAGTAGTTATGTCATTGCTAAATTATTAGTTTTTTCAGAAAATCTATTCAAGTTGGTTTTGAGGAACAGTGTGTCTCATACTAAGCTAATGCCTTTTCAAGGACATTAAGAATGCTGAGCTTGCTCTGTTCGAACTGAGCCGAGTAATTACCTTGGAACCAGATCGTCCAGAGGTATTTGAGCAGCGAGCAGAAGTGAGTGCGGTTTTCTTTTTCCCTCTGTTGTTATTGGATTAGTCGAATCTCAGATTTTTTTCCTATTATTTTATTACTTAGAAATTTTAAAACTCCCGTATACCTATTGTGTTTTCCTCCATACATACATAACGCCTTTAAACACAGTTGAAATTACTAGAAAACTATGGGCCGAGTGATACTCCTGATTTAACATATGACAGTAACATTGAGTATTAAGGTGTACAGTTATGATGTGTACTACCGCTGTCAATGTTTGTTGAAAAATATGTCACCGTGTTTACTGTATACATGACATACTTTAGCAAAACAATATGACAGTATGGTCAAATGAGATTTATAGCCTTTGGAAGCGTGTGTGTGTGTCTGTGCGTGCGTGCGCGCACGCACTTGTATGTAATTTTTATGAGATATACCTATCTACATAGACATGTAGATCAGGTAAGGGTGACCATAACCGGAACTTGGGGCTCACGGTGGAGACAGAGAGGCAACACATGGTGACAGTTCCAGGTAACGTGTGTGACAGTGGACACCGAGAGAGGGGCTGCTTGGTCAGGAGCAGAGAAGCATGGTCTGCTGGAGCCCTGGGACAGACTGGCGAGGGGAGAGGCGTGGGCGGTGTTTGCAGAGGCCTCACTGAAGAGGTGATGCTGGAGCTGGTCAGAAACCGTGTCCTGGGGAGCAAGGTAGAGAAGGGCGTTCAGGCCAGAGAAAGGAATGTGTGCAAAGGCACCCCTTTTAATGTTTTCAAATGAAATGGGTCCATTTTACCATTTTCATAAAACAATAGTAAACTCTCCAGGTTTCACGTTGTATTTATTTTGCTGCACATTTAACCATATGAAATGCTTTAGAATTTTGTTAATGTTTTCAATCTGAATAAGACGTAACTTTTAATTATCTGATCTGGTGGGATTTCATAGTTGGACTAAAGGGACAAATGACTTTTTCCCCCTCTCTTGGAGGGAGAAAACTTAGCAAGCAAAGGGCACGCTAAGTGTTTTAGTATTTTTAAAACTGCATTTGTGATGTTTCTATTCTCAAAATTATAGTGTCTTAAGTTACAGTTCAGTTTCTTAAAATGAGTTTTTTGTTTTACTGGGGATTTGGCTTTCTGAAGGAAATTCCTTCTCAATTAATGAAAGAATTCGTTTTCTCATGTCACTTTTGGATTGTAACCCTAAGGGTTAAGTGACCGTAATCTGTTCGCTGCTGCACGAGAGTCCTGTTGGTGTTTAGGGTGAGCGTTGGGTGGCTCACTTGGTGACTTTCTGCTCCAGGGAGCGGGTGCTGTGCTTTTCCCCGGCATTATGCTGATGCTGTGCTAAAATGTTATGATAACGCATGAATTTAATCAAGCACACTTAGAAAGAAGACTGATTTAGCAGCTTTAAAAAATTTGTATATCTAATAATAAGCTAATCGTGTACCCCAAATGATGTTAGTAATCAGAAAAGTGATTTCCAATGATCTTAAAAATATATAGTAAAAAAATATATATATATATATATAGAGAGAGAGAGAGAGAGAGAGAGAGAGTAATATCCCCCTTTTCTGGCATTATCAGGCAATAATGTCATGACATAGTGATTCTTCCAGCTAAATTACACGACACCATTTATATATGTCAGGAATTATTTTATAAGAAACCTTTCACTTTTATACTTTCGGAAACAGTCTATATTTAGTGAACATAATTTAACCTTTTTTAGTTACGCTGGTCATCATTATGCATATTGATTGTTGTGCTGGGGTGTGATAATTCACTTACGTCTCTAGGGGTTAATATGCTGGGTTGGGATGTTCTTCCTTTGAAAATATAACCCTAGACCACTGTGCTTCTTGAATTCTAAGGGCATATTTTCCATTTCTTTCCTCTCTCTGAGCTTTCTTGCCCCTGGTGATGTGCCTCCCTGAATCTTCTCCCTCTTGCTGGTTTTAAGGTCCTGCAGAGGAGGAAACCAGTTAGTAAACCTTGATGGAAATGACCTATTATGAGAATAAAAGTAACCCTAATTTAAGGACCTTTGTTCCGGATAAATTGCTTGAGCTTGATTGCATGAATACTGATACCCATTTTGGGTTTTCTTATGTCATTTGGGTGAACTTCTGCATTCTGAGCTGTCTTCCGTATTGTCATTGTTGCCTGAACACAACCGATTGCTGGATCAAAAGAGCATTCAGAACAGGCCTGCAGATGTTTCTTCACGGCCTTGCAGATCATGACTGATGAGTTGAGAGTCGTTCACAGAAGAGGGCTTACAAAACACCTGGAGTCCTAGAACTTGCCATTCAGCACTTAATACTACAGACGGCATAGCTAGACACCATGGAGGACTCCAATCTGTGTTTAACAATTCCTCTATTTTAATGGTTCAAAGTTATCTTTCAGATTAATTTGACATGCCAAATTTTGTTTTGAAAGGTAAATGATAGGTTGGGGAACAAATGGTCACACTTCGAGAAAAGCAACATCTGTTTTGACCTAGAACATGAAACAGTGACAAGGCAATTGCCATGGTCATAGTTCATCCGCATCCCCTTGGCTGGACAAGATCGGCAGCCCCTCCTCAGCTGTTGACTTTGAACCTCACTGCATAGTACGTGGCGTCAAGGGTTCTAGACTGCTGAGAGAGTCACACTGTGATTGTGGGGTGGTGAAGCGGAATTGAAAAGTCAAAAACATTGACAGTTGTAGGGACGATCATTGGGACTTTTCTCCCCTAATTACATTTTTGGGTTTATAGATTCTGTCCCCTCTGGGACGAATTAATGAAGCAGTGAATGATCTCACTAAAGCTATTCAACTTCAGCCCTCAGCACGGCTGTACAGACACCGCGGGACCCTGTACTTCATATCAGAGGTGAATTGTTCTTGCCTTAAAACATGCCCTTTCATGATGATAAATAGTTCGCCTTTCCTTCTACTTCAGAAAGCTGCTATTTGATAGATTTGGGTTTGGGGCTGTATAATAATAGTTCGTGATATAAGACAGTTATGAAAGCATTTTCTTTAGCTGAAGTCGAACCCAGTGGAGAAATATTAAGTACCAGGAACACATTTTCTTGCTTGAACTGTCAGCAGTAATTAATTCTGGGCTGGGGGAAAAAAGAAAGCGTGAGAAACAGAAGAAGAGAAATTTGGTTTACAGATTATACCTTAACTGTTCTTGCAAATGTCAGCATAGAGAAGCAGGTGTGCATGTTGTCAATGTGTGATCATTCAACTTAGAGGTACAATTTGAATTTCTTTGGGTATCACAACCCGAAAACCATAACCTGAACTAATACGGCTTCCCAGACTGTAGCTTCTCAATCTAGCAAGATTATCTTTTATCATCAGAGTGGTATTTATGACTGCCATAGCTATTTTTGTGGGCTTACAGTCATTTTAATAACAATTTTCTATTGCAAAAGAAAGTAGATTTAAAAAATCTCAACATGACACATTTTAAGGTTGATCTATGTCCTAATTATTTTAGAATTCAGTATAATAAAATGCTAGTACCAGAAAATAATTTTTAAAGTTTCTATAACAGATTATGACTTTAATGGAATTTAAAATAATATTCTTTTTTGTGGTCGAGACAGTATGCTTAAATTAAACCTTTGTGAGTTTCTCCTGTCAATTGAAATCAACTCTTTCCACAAACAGTGTAAGCATTCTTCTAATATTCGTGGTCATGAAATGTTTCCTTTAAAGCCAGAAAGGGCACAAACTAAATTGGGATTTTTTTTCCTCTATCAGTCGAAAGTAGGACATGTCCAAATATCTAACGAATACTACTTTATTTTTTTTCATTCTCCTTTTTGTAGGACTATGCAACAGCCCACGAAGACTTTCAGCAGTCCTTAGAACTGAACAAAAACCAGCCCATAGCTATGCTATACAAAGGTTTAACTTTCTTTCACAGAGGACTTTTGAAGGTGAAAGTGCTGTGCAATATGTGTACCTACAGCGATCCTGTTTCTCCTTTGCGGTGAATTGAGTGGGGTTTAGTCTGGCAGGTTTTAAAATGATGTCTCAAGTGTCTCATTGGTTTATTTTAGAAAGTCGTTTGCATCAAGATATTTATTGAGCGCCTACTATCTGATAGGTACTTGGAGGAAGGTGCAGAAGGGGAGAGGATGAAAGGTTATAAGGGAGAAATAATGCTTTACACTTGGGACGAATACACTTTACAAAGGCTTTCCCCACAGATAACTTCTCATAGGGTGAATACCCTAAAGAAAGCAGTAAAAGCAAACTGCTTTGGAAGCAGAGGTGAGAAAGATTCATTTGAACTCGGGAGTTAGGGAAGGTCCAGAGAACAAGCGGACTTCGTCCTGACCTGGAAGGCAGAGCAGGGTTGGGAAGGAGAAGGGCTCTGAGGACGAGAGGAAGGTGTGAGTGATGACGTGGGGAGCAGGGCCATGGTCAGGCCCTTGAGAAAATAGTCAGGCTGAGTGTGAGGGGCTGGAGCGCGGGGCAGGGGCCCTGAAAGGTCTCAAGTACTGACTTTAGTTGGTAGGCCCAGAGGAGCTGTGAAGTCTAGATCTGGGGGAAAATACAGAGTTGAGACCCAATCTGTACCGAGGAAGTGGTTACTGATGCAGCGGTGGCCGAGGAGGATGGGGACAGGGGACTGATGAGGGGTCGCTGGCCCCGTTCAGGTCAGGGGCGGCCAGACTGCCTCGGGTCCTCTGGGGGCCGCAGGAGCGGTCCCAGCACTGTCCCTTGAAGACTGCTGTCGGGAGAAGGAGACGAGGGACAAAGGAGAGGCTCTGTCTCAGTTGAGTGGGGCAGGGACGTCACTGCCAGCGTGCCTGCCCCTCCTCCTGCCCGGGACTCTGCGTTCTGTCCTGCAGCAGCTTCTCTCCGGCCGGGGCGAGGGGCAGAAACACGGCTGAGAGTGGAGCTCTGGCTCTCACCCAAGGCCTGACACCCCAAACTGCCCGACTGAAGACAGCCGGCCTGAGAGTCACAGACGGTGCCCGCCTAGGTGAAGACACTCATTCTGACCAGGAGGTGGAGAATTCAGAGTAGGTCCCACTTAACCCTGAACTTGGAAAGGTGGGAAGAGCTTCAACAGCCTGGGGCAGAGAAGGGTACTCTGGCAGAAAGAACATGTGTGTTATTGAAACTAGTTCTGAGGATCTGACACACACATAAACACGCACACTGGGAGGGTGGGGAGACGGTTTACCTCTAAAAAGGCCACAAGTTGTAAGTCCTCCGTGTTACAGGCAGTGCCTGTCACATAGTAGGTGCTCAGTAAGAATCCGTGGGGTAAATGCATATCAAGGGCAGAGAGCTGAGTTGGAGTTGGAAGGCCTTGCTCTGAGCTCCCGCTCTGAATCTTATTAACTGCACTGCTGAACCCGCTGCTTGAACTCTTTCAGCCCGTCCTTCCACATTTATCAGGCAGAGGTGATGCTACTCTCTGCCTCTTCAAGTGACAGTGAGGATTCCATAAAACAACATGTGTGAAAAGTCCTTTATAAACTGTAAACCTGAATCAGGTATTGATTATGATACAGATTATTTTACATGTGAGAATGTGATTTAATCGAAGTTTTGTGGACTCTAAAAAATAACTCCCGTCCATTAAAAACCAAACTAGAAGGAATTTTGCAGATCTTATTTCATACACCTCATGTCCGTTTTGCAAGTATGTGGAGGTGGTCCTAACAGGGACCCTCTCCGTCCCCCTTCGAGGATTCAGACAGGCAGTGCAGGCTTTGAGTTATGTAACGTGTGCTTTGAGCAGCTGCCAGGTGATGTCTTCCAGTTTATTTTGTCTCTGCCCTCTGTCTTCTCATCTTCTCTCAGTCCCCTTCAGTTAAAAAATTGAGAATCACAGTGCTGTGTTCAGGGTCTCTCCCTTGAGTATCGCATGAAGGAGAAAGAGATCTGAAATAGAAAAAAAAAAAAAAGGCCAATTATTAGTACTAAGAGGGTACAGATAATCTTTAAAGTAAACAAATGCAAACAGTTGATTTCACTTTTAACTATAAAGCCATGTTTAGGAAGGTGGGCAGGGCCCTTTGTGTTATTTCGAAATGAGAATTTTTCAGAAAAGAGCCATGACAGAGACACTAAGTAGAAAATGGACATGGACCAAAATTCAGTTTGGTTTATTCCAAACCTCCCGGATGAAGACCTAGAAACAGTGCTTTTATTCTCTGAGTGTTAGCAGCCCCTCAGTGAACCAGTCTCACCAAATGGTTTGGTCTTCCCTCCTTTTCACCACGCCTACCGACACAGCAGCAACGTGTGTAACAGATGGGAACTTTTTCTTTGCATTTTATAGATCTGCCGTCCGAGGAGGTCAGAGTGTTTACGTAGTGTCTCACTCATCCCAAAAGCATTCCCGTGAAGTACAGAAGGAGCAGAGGGTGTCCCAGTTACAGAGATTGGAAAACTGAGTCAGTGGTGAAATGCCTTAATTACATTAATGAACTTAGTTCAGGTATCTCTCTTTCTCTCGTTAACTGTAGAGGCGAAGCATTAAATGGACCAATGAGTTTGAGCTATCTCTGTATCCTAAAGGTGGTCTCTCCAGGTCAACAGCAGTTTAGAAATTAAGCGGGCGATGGCTTATTTACTTTATGACATAATACATTAGAAATATATTAGGATATATTACATGACAAATTTCACGATTGTCCAATTCAGAAGATATATCAGACATTTTGGATTTTCCTAGGGAGTAAAACAGCAAGAACTTTTCTACTGAATTCTACCCATGTTGTAAGGATATTTCAAAAGTTGTATATTATAAGCCTTTACTTTGAGAGTTACCTGCGATTGTTCTGTTCAGTTATACCGAGCAGCCCCAGGGTGATGGCTGCCCTTTAGCTAGTAAAGAAGATGGTGACTTAAGTGGTGGTGATTGCATTCACGATGCCAACGAATTCAGAGCCAGTTCATGTGCTTAGAGATTGATTCAACGAACGTAGTTTCTTTGTTCCCAATGGCTCAAAATCTTGATTCTGCTATGTCCCCTCTTTGGCAGAATGAGGTAGAGAGCTGTGCAGTGATTAGACAGGAACCCCGAAACCAAAGACTCTTAAAAGCTGAAGAGAAATCAGACTTTGAAGAACTGTGGCGTCCAAGCATGCAGTAAGTGCAGTGGGCAGCGGCCACCTCCTGGGCATCTCCGCTAGACGTCCACGAACACCCCAGACATCGCACGCCCCAGTGGACTCACCACCTCCCCCGTACTTCCTAACGTTCCTCAACGCCTCCCTCCACCCGGGCTCTCAGCCTAAACTCCTCCTGCCCTCTCTTCTCCCTCATCCCTCCCTCGTACCCAGACAGCCACCGAATTCTCTCTTAGTTTGCCTTTAAAACTCTCTCCTGAAGTTGACCCTTCTTTCCCTCTCCTCAGAGGCACTGTCTCAAGCTGAGCTTCCATTATCTCTTGCCTGTTCCATCACGGCCGCCTCCCATCTGGGCTCCGTCCTCTCCCCTCTCCAGCGTGTCTTCTCCCTTTTTACCAGCAGTTTTCATATTTACAAAAGAGTAACTTTTGTGAGGTCCCACACCTCCTCAGAGCCCCCAGTCCTCGTTGCTTTCTTCCTTCTGGCCCCGGCTTTCCCTCTTCCCCACTCCCCCCGACCCCATGCCCCCTGCGCTCCTGCCCCTCCGGCTTTCCCAGCGTCGGTGAGCGCTCTGTGCTGCTGTGCGGTGCCCCCTGCCCCGTCCAAGATGCCCTCTTGCTTTACCAAACTCTTCGTTCTTTAAGACCGAGCTCAGTTGTCAGCGCCTCTGTACAGCCTCTTCTGGTCTCCCAGGCTCAGTTGGTAGTTTCTTTCTCTTTATTCCCAGAGCCTCTTCCTCATATCTGTGCTGTAGCTCTTAGTTTGTATTCTAATAACCTGGTTACCTACTTGGCTTTCTAATGACACTGTGAGTTCTCAGAGTACAGAGGTAATGACTCACCCATCTTCGCGTCCCCTTACCTCCCGCTATCCCTGGCACATAGTAGGCGCTCAATACATGTTTGTTGAATTAAAAGTACAGTTGTACAAATCCTAAAAGGTCAAGACTACGTCACGGCAGGAAGCCCAATGAAGAGTGGTCTTTTACATTTCTTCGCTGTTAAAATTTATCCGTTCTCATCTTTCACCCAAACGGTAGCTATTCAGTGGCATTCCTTCATGAGGCGATTTTGTCCTCAGTATTGCCTTTGAAGAGTTTCAAAGCCAGCCTCTCTTGCCCTGCTGGCCCCCTCTGAGAAAATCAAGAAGCAGGGGCTGAATGACTTTCTGAAAAGAATCAAGATTGCATAGCTTTTGCAAAACTATTTTGTGTGCCTACCGGGGCATTAAATATTTATTGAGTGCCTACCATGGGCAAGGCATTTGATATCTTTAGTGGTTTTCTGCTCTGAATTCTCTAATCAGGTTGAAATGATCTATTCCAGAAGTCTTAAAGTCAAGTCTTTCTCAATTAAAGCTCTTAGAGATTGTGAACCTTTATAGCCATTAAGTAAGATATGTCTTTTCCTTGGGAAATGTGTGAAATGTCTTTGTAATTTTTTTTATCACAATAAATAGTCATAATGAAAAGTACGTCCAATCCCAGTGTAAGCCTAGGATGTTTATTCTGAAACATTTCATCACCAATTTTTATTTTATCACCAATTTCCCCACAGAGTCCCCCTGCAGCCAAGTGCACTGTGATTCCGAGGGCTCCCCCGAAAGTGTAGTGTGTGCAGTTCTGGGCCCTTAGTGCCGCCTTGAGCTGTGCTGGCAGGAGTCATGCCCACCTGCCCCCAACTTGAAGGTTTCTCCTGAATTTTACGGTTTCTTTTTTCCTCGTAGATCATGGGAATCCTTCAGGTAGCTATCCTGGGAGCCTTTCTTCATGTTCCATAAATAATTTCACATTGGGCTTGCTTTTTTTGTCTCTTCTGTTGGTTCACTTTCAAATGCTGCTAGCTGTGATCATTTTGCATCATCTCACACAGCTATTAGGCTTACTTTTGTTCCATAGGGTTTTTATTAAGTAAGGAAATGATATTAAAATGCAAGTGTTATCAGTACTCAAAGTCCTAATGAAAAAGATAGTGAGAAGCTGTTTTCCCATTTTGGAAGGAGAAACTTAAGGCTCTGTTGTTGTTCATAGTAACGCATTTGTTTACTATTGAAATTAAATCCTCCAGACTCTCATAGTTTATTGTACTTTCTACCTCTCTCTTTTTTTTAAGTCCTCCTATTTAAAAAAAAAGTACTCAGAGACCATGTATTTTATATATATATATATATATATATATATATATATATATATATATATATATCCTTTAGTGATTTGAGAGAAACTCAATTTTAACAGTTAAGCAAATGAAATAATTTTCTATATACTTTTTACAGGAAGCTATTGAATCCTTCAAAGAAGCTTTGAAGCAGAAAGTTGATTTTATTGATGCATATAAAAGTCTGGGGCAGGCCTATAGGTAAGTAAAGTACTAATAGTTGGGGTAGGAGGGAGGGCGTAGAGTGGGATAGCCTCACATAATAGTGATTTTTTTAAAAAAAAATGCATTTCTTAACCAAAAGAGATGGTCATTCTAAATCACATAGGCATTCACATACTTATTGAGATCTTCTGTGGAACATAGAAAGAACCACGGGTAAGAGGATATCGTGATGCCTGTTACTGTGTCTTAAAACAACCTCAGTCTGTATATATTAGTCTAGAAAACGTTAGTCCTTCAAGCGTTGTTGCTTTGACTAGTGGCATTATAAGCTGCTGAGTTACAGACGCTGCTGTCTTTTTGGGCAGTAACTAAGGTTAATACCCACATCACTAGGATCTGTTTGAAGATTCCTAGAATTGCGGGATGGAAATGTTACAGTTATGATGCATCTCTATCGGGAATGAGCAGTTGTGCCTGGACCCTGGCTTCCTGACGACATGCGTTGCCCTGACCAGCAAAGCTATTCTGACTTTTGGCTTAAAAAAGTTTTAACATTCTGACTTGTATAAAGGTACTATAAAAGTTAGGAAAGAAAGAGACAGTAATAGAAATCCCCTGTAAAACCCTGTTAGGTGCCTTATTCAGGAAGGATTACATTTAAGAGCTTATTTATCTGATGCCATAGTTGGAAAAGCTCTCTCATACTAACTTGGAGAAAGTGTGTTTGGATTTGTTCTAGGTTTAAGGGATGATATTTATCGTTCCTGTCTCACAAAATTGTTGGGTATATAAGTTGAAAACAGATTTGAAAGCACCTAGTAAATAGTAAAGTGCTGTATAAATGTAAGTGGGTGTTATATATATATATATTTTAAATCTTCATTGTTTATAGAAAGTTGACATATGAGATATTTTGAAGGTTCTTCAATTATTTATAAAAATTTTGATATATAAAAGAGGGCAAGGCTGGTCAGCAATAACCATTTCAACTCTGAAATGATCACAATTCTGAAATATACTTCTTATTTCAGAATTTTAAAGTAGATAATGATTTACTGGATTTTAAGTGAAGTACCTTCAGTGACAGAAAAAATTAAATTATAAGCCTATGAATTTGATTCGCAATGATATACCTCTGTATGATTATAACCTACTTACTTTTTGCCAAAGGAGAAATATATGTTTCTATCCAGATAACTAAAATTTACACAAAGTTTTCTTAGGGGTTGGAGCTGATCATGAGTTGAGGAAAGGGATTTGAATAAGCATTTGTCTTTGGAAATCAATAAATTAATTTTCCCCCAAAGAATTTCAAGAGCTCTATGGTGATCCTATAATCTGGTAAGATTTAGAAAAAGTAAGTAGGATATGGTGCGTCAAAGGCTAAGTAGCTATAAAGTGGTAAAATAAAAAAGCAAACACCCACATTAAAGTATCATATTTGTAGATTGAACCATAATTCTGAGGATCATTTATTCTGTATGTTTACTGAAATGCCTATACTATGTTCATTACTATTGTTAAATACCTAGAGAGCTGGGCAATTTCGAAGCAGCCACTGAGAGCTTTCAAAAGGCTCTGTTGCTGAACCAAAATCACGTGCAGACCCTCCAGCTTCGGGGAATGATGCTTTACCACCACGGCAGCTTGCAGGAAGCCCTTAAGAACTTCAAGGTGAGCATCCGTAAGTGAGAAGCACCGTAACTGTGATTCTGCGTCGTTCTTCAACAAAGTTCAGTGAAGTGAATGGGGTCGGCGGGGAGGGCGGGCAAGAATAGTGCTTATCCTTCAACAGAAAGAAAGAGGAGAAAACCGTGGCCCGGTCCTGTAGACTGATTTACTGAGGATGTATTTGGTCTGATTTAACCTGGAGAGAAAACTTTCCTAACTCCAGATTAAAGAAGAAAGCACTTTCAAGTTTCCTTAAACTGTATTGATGCTAATACAGCGTTTTCTCCTTCGATGCCTCAGCGGTGTCTGCAGCTGGAACCGTATAACGAGGTGTGCCAGTACATGAAAGGACTCAGCCACGTAGCAATGGGACAGTTTTATGAAGGGATAAAAGCACAAACTAAAGTTATGCTAAATGACCCTCTCCCAGGCCAGAAGGCCAGCCCAGAGTACCTTAAAGTGAAGTATCTCCGAGGTAAGTCAAACAGCTGCAGAATCACTGACCCTGAGTGCTTGGAGTAGGAGCCATACTGCTTGTGTCTCTGATGTTCCGTGTTAGGCAGTTGAGTCTCAGAGCAGCTGGGTGACTTGTCCTTAGCTGTCCCTTGGTTAGTGGTGGTGTCTGGATTAGAGGGACGAGCCCATGTCTTCTAAAGGCCAGTCCAGTGCTTTTTTTTTTTTTTTTTTTGCCTCTTCCTCACATTTTTTCTTTCTAAAGTTAAAAAATTTTACTTACGCCAAAAAAACATATTTTGACCTAAATGTGACAATCATCTGGGTATCCATGACTTGTCACACCTCACCCAGAGATATAGGAATGACAGGAAAGGAACATTTTATGAGGTTTTCACTGTTAAATAAAAACTTGGTATCTCTGATCTGTCATTCCTTCATATCAGAATTCCCACATAGTTTGGAGAATTTAAATTGAGACGAAGAAGAAAGCAGATCTTTGGGTTATCCTTTTATTAGTCAGTCTTACCCTTTTTCTGCCATACATAAAGACATTTTTGTTTTTCATGTAAAGCCCACATCTTTACTTTTATTCCTTCTCTTTCCTTTATCATTAGCCCTCTGTATTAGCACTGTCCAAGTGAAAACATTTACAAGCCATGTGTGTAATTTAAAATTTCTAGTAGCCACACTAAAAAAGTAAAAACGAACAGGTGAAATTCATTTTAATAATATATTTTATCTTATTTAACTCGGTACATCCACAATATTAGTTCAATATATAATTAATATGCAAACACTATTTATTGGATATTTTACCTTTTTTCGTACTAGTCTTTGAATACGGCATATATTTTACACTTACAGTTCATCTCAATTTGGATGCTAAATTTTCATTGGAAATACTTGATCCGAACTTAGATTTCATAAAGTTTACAGTCGTAAAAGTAGACTGATATATGTAAGTTTTTCCAAACATACGGCAGTTTTCTAATAATTGAATAAAATATCAGTTTTAATTTTAAATTAATTCAAATTAACTAAAATCTAGAGTTCCGTGTCTCAGCCACATTAGCCACCCCTTAAGTTGTCAGTAGCCCGCTGGCTAGGGACTACCTTTTCGGCAGCCCAGCTCTTTACTCTAAATTGTAATTCCCTCTTTTTTCCTGGTTTAGGAGAACTTGGACTTGTGAACTATAGACTGAAGATAGGGGCACTCCATATCCTGGTTTTTTCTACACCGCGTCCCTAGAGATAAGCAGCAGTTGGTCAGTCAGTTGATGAAATCGCATACGTAGTCACTAGATCTATTAGTTGACAAGGAAGCGGGATCTGTCTCACACTGAACTTGCATTCCCACACTCTGGAACTGAATAGTGAGATCTTTGGTGTTGCTTATGGAAAGGTGGTTAAAATTTAGCCGAAGTGGACCCCGATTGACTGGCTTGTATTTGACCCTGGTAACTCAAGTCAGCGGCAGGCCACCTCCGTTATCGTATAATAGTGACTTGCTAAAATTTGGAGTCTCCATTTAGAATTCTTGTAATTTTTAAAAATAAATTTATTTATTTATTTATTTTTGGCTGCGTTGGGTCCTCGTTGCTGCATGCGGGCTTTCTCTAGTTGCGGCGAGCCGGAGCTACTCTTCATTGCGGTACGCGGGCTTCTCATTGCCGTGGCTTCTCTTGTTGTGGAGCACAGGCTCTAGGCACGCGGGCTTCAGTAGTTGTGGTGCATGGGCTCAGTAGTTGTGGCTCGCCGGCTCTAGAGTGTGGGCTCAGTAGTTGTGGCACACGGGCTTAGTTGCTCCGCGGCATGTGGGATCTTCCCAGACCAGGGATTGAACCTGTGTCCCCTGCATTGGCAGGCGGATTCTTAACCACTGCACCACCAGGGAAGTCCCAGAATCCTTGTAATTAAATAATGGTTTATTTTGAAGTATTTGTACAGACTGGCTATAAAAAATTACAGTTAGCTATAAAAACTGTCTCTTTGGCATATGCGGGTGTGTCAGATCCCATTTCCCATCTGCAGAGTATTCTCGATATCTTCATGCACACCTTGATACTCCCCTTACGGAATATAACATTGACGCGGACCTGCCCGGAAGCTTTAAAGACCACTGGGCTAAGAATCTGCCTTTCCTCATAGAAGACTATGAAGAGCAGCCAGGGCTGCAACCCCACATAAAGTGAGTGCTTTCTTTCTTTCTTTCTTTTTTACATCTTTATTTGAGTAGAATTGCTTTACAATGTGGTGTTAGTTTCTGCTGTACAAGGAAGTGAATCAGCTATACGTATACATATATCCCCATATCTCTTCCCTCTTGCATCTCTCTCCCTCCCACCCTCCGTATCCCACCCCTCTAGGTGGTCACAAAGCACCGAGCTGATCTCCCTGTGCTATGCGGCTGCTTCCCACTAGCCATCCATTTTACATTTGGTGGTGTATATATGTCAGTGCTACTCTCAAAGTGAGGGCTTTAAATGAAGATTTTTTTTTTCTTTTTCAACACTGAGCTGTAAGTTCATCATAATATCTCTTGGTCAATAAATGGCTTTCTATTCATGTTTCTGATGAATTTATTTTTGAATTGGATATGTCCGCAAATATTTCTTTTAGCTTACCTTTGGACATCATCTTTCCTTTTAGCCCGACATTCCCTGCTAATGTGGGGCACCTTCAAACTTCAAATGTACTTATACTTCTTGGTAGCGTTTGATATTCATTATTCCTTTACCGTGTTACTTTAAAACAAATTTCTTAACATATTAAAAGTTTGAAATTACAGCACTGGCCAGTACTGCTGCAATATGACAAAATGGATATGCTAAAAGGCTATCCCATTACAGAACAATTAGATTTAGAATAGAAATTAATTCCTGGCAGTCTAGCAGTGTCTTAAAAATTAGGAAAAATCTGTAAAGATCAGCCCCCTCGATGCCTAAAAAGAAAGAAAAGAAAAGGTATTCAAACTACAGTGATGGGTGGTAAACACATTTTAAAGGAAGAAGGTATCCTATCCAATGGAGTGCCTCGAGGCATGGCAGGGTGGGTTTGTTGACCTTCAAAGGGCTAAAGTGATCCCATATTGGAGGCATTCCCAGGATCTCAACAGAAGCAGACACAGATCCTTCCTGGGGAGAAATTAGTGCCAATTTGTACCCCAAGTACTCCCACAGATTAAGATCATTAGTGTGAGAATGAAAACCAAGATGACCAAAACCATTTGTGAGAATCAACAGAAACAACAAACAATAGACTTTGATCCTTAAGGACTTCAGATATTGGAATTGTTGAAAACAGACTCTACAATAACTCCAAATGAAATACTTAAAGAAATTATGAAGAGATCACAAAACATGAGCGAGAAACATGAGATTATAAAAAATGACCAGACAAATGCCACAGACCCATACGCCACAGATCAAAAAAATAATTGGAAGCTCTAGGAATAGAAAATATAACCATTGAAATGAAGAATTCTGTATACAGGCTAAAAAGCAGATTAGATACAGCTGAGAGAAAATTGCAGAATTGGAAGATAGAGCACAGAGAGTCAAGGAGTTAGAAAACTTGAAAGAGAGAAGGTACGTAAAATGTAAGAAGGGCTAACACGTGTCTAATTGAAACTCCAGAAGGAGAAAATGGAGGAGAGGCAATATTTGAAGAAATAATGGCTAAGAATTTTCCAGAGCGAAGGACACACATACATTCATAGATTTTTTTTTTTTTAAAAAGCAGAGTAAACGAAAAGAAATCCATTCAGACACATCATAAGTAACTGGAGAACACCTAAGGTAAAGAGAAAAATCTTAAAAATAGGAAAGTCATATCACCTACTTAGGGTCAATTATTGGACTGACTGTAAACCTTTCAACACCAACAGTTTCTACAAATAAAAGTCAAACAGCTAATTAGAAAAGTGCAAAAGACATGAACAGGTAATTTCACCAAGGGGAAAACATGAATGGCAAACATAGGAAAAGATGCTTCAGTTCATAAATATGTAAGACCACATGAGATGCTTCACCCACCAGGTAAACAAATATTAGCAATACAAAGTCTGATAATAGTAGTATTGACCAGAAGGAGGATAAGGGGAAATTTCATATAATGGGGTATAAATTGCTCCATGCACTTCTGCCAGCAGTTTGTCATTATTGTGTAAAATCGAATATTTGCACGTCCTACAGTCTTTAAGTTCTGCTCCTGTGTAGATTCAGGAGAGAACCATGTCCTTGTGCACATGTCTGCTTGGAGACCTGTTGATAGCAGTTTATTTGTTCACAACTGAAAACGAAATCATCCCAAATGTTCATGAACAGAAAAATGGATAAATGTGATACTGTCACATAGTGGGGTATTATACAGCAGTATAAACAAATGACCCAAGCAACAGTGTGGACTAATTTTGAAATATAAAGTTGAGTAAAAACAGCAAGTTGGTACACTGCAGTGTCACATCATTTTTCCCATAGAGCTCATAAGCAAAACTATAGAATATATTGTTTAGGGATTTACATATGTAACCTATTTTTTGAAAGAAGAACGTCAGGGAATTGTGGACACAAAATTCAAGAAAAGTCACCTCTTCCTGGGAGGCAGGAGGATAGGACAGGAAAGTGGCATACAAGTAGGTAGAGCTACATAATTGTTCTAGTTCTTTCGTTGAGTAATGAGGTTGTATGCTTTTTAAGTTTCAATAATCAAGATAATGAAAACAAAACAGATTGCTCAAAGAGGTGTGTATGTTCTCTAGCACCCCTTTTTAGAGAAATACTTACGTGCAGAAAAGAGGGGGGCCTGAAGGGCTGTCCTTGGAGAGGTCTGCTCACCAGGCTGGCCCTGGGCTGGCGTCTGGGAACGGGGATTTCGGGATCTCCCCCTACCCCCAAGTGCCCAGAGCTAAGAATGGCTCCCAGCACCTGCGCCGTGTGTATGAACAGTGCGGTTCATGCTGAACACCTGCCCTCCTCTGGGGGCCTCGGGGACCTGCCAGGCAGGGGTGCTCACGTGGTCAGCCCCCAGTACAGTCCCTGGGCACGGCGTGTCCAGTGAGCGTTTCACTCGGGGAATTAGTGCCACGTGTCTCCCCAGGGTCCTGGAAGTGCGCCTGGATTCCTCTGGACCTCGCCCCACGTGCCTTTTCCCTCTGACGATTGTGCTGTGTCCTCAGAGCCACGAGGACAGCTGTACCCAGAGCCTGGGAGTCCTCCTAGTGAATTACTGAACCCTTGGGGACGCTGACACAGCCTGTAACTTAGAATTGCAGTCTTTGTTATGAAAACTTCTAGCAGGTTGGAGGGTAAACAATAGCAGTCACATACACAATCCCAAGTACACTTGGCATCATATAACTTGGGGCCGGAGCAGGGGATGGGCATAGGGTCGGGTTTGGTTGGTTGTCAAAAGAGGCAGTCCCTGTATTCTGGAGAAGTTTACAGAACAAATAAGGCTCAGACGTGTCTTCTGAATTGCAAACTACTTATCAGCGTTACTAACAAGCACGTGACAGTGATTGTGCCCACACTGTCATGAAGAGTCCTTCTTTGAATTTGTGTCTGGTTGGGTACAGACCACTGAAGTAAAGATTATGTGGTCAGAAGTTCCTTGATGATTTTTCCAGGGGAGGAAGAGACTGCTTTTCAGGTGAAATTGGATAACCAGATATCTGTGGAAAAAATCTTTATCATGTATGTAATGTTTCTTCCAGAGATGTGTTACATCAGAATTTTGAGAGTTATAAGCCCGAGGTCCAAGAGCTGATTTGTGTAGCTGATCGTTTGGGATCTCTGATGCAATATGAAACACCTGGTTTCCTGCCAAACAAGAGAATACACAGAGGTATTTTAAAACTATCTGAAAATGGAAGTGTTTATGACAAAGGAGCAGAGGATTGGTAAACCGTGTTGTACTTTTGAAAAGAATCATTTGTTGTGCTTACTGAAAATCTCCATGTGATCAGAACAGAAATGTATAGATTCATTCACACTGAATTCTGAGAGAAGACTGCTTCCAGCTTTGGCTCTTATGCCGTTGCTTTGGTGTAGATGTAGAAGGTAGGTCTTCAGTCATTGCTGTAAATCAGGCAGCTCATCCACCAGAGCTGTCTCCTTACTGTAGGGTGAGGAGGGATTTGAACCTCAGTTCTTTCAGGATTGGGAGGAGACAAGTGTGAGGTTGTCTCCAATTTCCTCTGATAGAGTTGAGTTTTAGTCAGGCCATCATGTAATGCATCTCTGGTCCTGTTAAATTACCAATACTTGTGATTCTTTTTTTTTTCCCCCGGTTTATTTTCATATTTATTTTTATTTTTATTCATTTTTTTTGCCTTTAAAATTTTTTGTCATTTTTTTTAACATCTCTATTGGAGTATAATTGCTTTACAATGCTGTGTTAGTTTCTGCTGTATAACAAAGTGAATCAGCTATATGCATACGTATATCCCCATGTCCCCTCCCTCTTGCGTCTCCCTCCCACCCTCCCTATCCCACCCCTCTAGGTGGTCACAAAGCACTGAGCTGATCTCCCTGTGCTATGCGGCTGCTTCCCACTAGCTATCTCTTTTATATTTGGTAGTGTATATATGTCAGTGCTACTCTCTCACTTTGTCCCAGCTTACCCTTCCCTCTCCCCGTGTCCTCAAGTCCATTCTCTATGTTTGCGTCTTTATTCCTGTCCGGCCCCTAGGTGCATCAGAACCAATTTTTTTTTTTTTTTAGATTCCATGATTCTTTCGCCGAGTTGTTGACGAAGATCATTCCCTCTAAAGGGTACCTACAAACTCTGTTTTCCCCACGTTTCCTTCTTTTAGCCATGGGTTTGGCAGCCTTAGAAGTCATGCAAGCTGTACAGCGTACGTGGACCAGTTCAAAGGTTCGAATGAATGGGAAAACGCGGCTGATGCAGTGGAGAGACATGTTTGACATCGCAGTGAAGTGGAGACGGTAACTGACGTTTCAATGAAAATAAGCTAGACGTCTTATCATTGTCAGAAAATGTTAAGTCTCCTCTAGTTCACAGGTTTTGAATCCCATTTTATTTACTAATAATGGGCCTTGTAGGTTATGTTTTCCTCTCTGAAATTTGTCAGAAATTCCTGACATCATTATTCTTTGAAATACACTTGACGAATATTTATGAAATAGGAATTGATTGTTGCTGTGCTTCCGAGCACATTTTTAAGTGAAGTGTTGTAGAAAAAAGCGGTCTCTCTGGAAGAGCATATCATTCATTACCTGTGGTACCCAGTCTTCTTATGCTTGAAGTGTGGGCCTAGCAACCAGCTACAGTTTAGAGGGGGAACCGCTGATACTCATTTTCATGAGAAAAATCCTGCTCTACTAGTAAACCTGTACTGACTTCTTCCTTGGTCCAGTTAGAACATCTTTTTGGAATTTGCAGGTTTGTGTTTCATACTTATAGACGTAATGGACTGAGCAGTTGTTTTCTCCCCACTTTTCCAAAGACCTCTACCTGTTTTATTTTGAATGCTTTTGAACATTTCTAGGTTTTATAAGGTCTTCATTTTTAAATAAGCTCTATTTTACAGGATTGCTGACCCAGACCAGCCAGTGTTATGGTTGGATCAAATGCCAGCACGAAGTCTTAGCAGAGGTTTTAACAACCACGTCAATTTAATCAGGTATGAACATTCCGTTTATCCTTCCTGTTCTCCTAGGAGTTTATTTTAAATCGTCAGTTCATGGAGACCACGAGCAACCCAGTGGTCCCTCCTCGGTGACTTTTTGACACAAATCAGCTCTGCACCTGCAAGGCCCTTCCCACATTCCTTTGAGCTAGCCTGGTTGCAGAAAGAAATGCTGTGCCCCTTCTCCAGGCTCTTTGCTGCAGAGCTCAAGTGAAGGGTAGAGTGCCCGATTTTTGCCTAGATGTCAGTCTTTAAAGGGTCCTAAAACATCATAGAAAGTAATTAGATGGAGAATATTACGTTACCATAAGATCCCGATAATATCGTGTGGCTTAAAGAATTCTTGTGGTGAGGGAAAGACTCCCCCTTCCAACCCTGCTGCACCCGAGGAGGTTGGATGAAAAACGCTGTCTGGGTGCTGAGCTGCCTTCCTGGGAGGATGAGCCAGGTTAACTGGAGAGCTTTTGTTTTGTCCAGAGGCTCTGGCAAGTTAGGGGCATGGGTGAAGTGCTCACCTCGTTAACCGAGCCTTCATGGGCTTACCCACCCTCTAGATGTATGATGAGCAAATATCAAAGAGTGTCAGCTTCAGTATCAGACCCACTGAATTTAATTTTAGGTAAATTTTACACCTATGGTAGTTGTGTCACATCCAAAATGCTTCTAATTCCAGAACCCTGAATCAAGAAAATATTATAGTATACAACTTTGACATGTAAGTTTAATGGAAATGTTCTTAAGACACTTATTTTTTTAATTCCTAGACAATAAATTTCCTTTCCCCTTATGACTTGTATATTCCTGTTTCTTACGGAATAATTTATGACATTCACAGGTAGACTCAACTAGCTTTAACTAAAGGCCCCTCTCCATGTGCTGTGCGGCGTGATGGTGATTTAGCCGTGAAGTACAGCCTCTCACTGCAGAAGGCTTGTAGCTTAAGGAGGAAGATGGACCTCACTAAGCTGTGAGCCTACCATGTAGTGTGTTAAGAGTGGTGGTGGTCACGTGTACAGGATGCCAGGGGTCCCAGTCCAGCCTTCAGGGGATGCTGTTTGGAAAGATGGAAAGCAGAGAGAGGTGGATGAGGCATGGACCCACCTGTGAGTCAGGCGTGGTCAGGGAGGTACCACTAATGCATTATGACTGGTGATTAGTTTATGATTGAGGGACTGTCAGCAGTCGAGGCTGGAAAGACAGGCAGAGGCCGAAACATAAATAGCTTTTTTTCCCCAAAATATAGCTAACATATCCATGCTAAGGCACTTTTTGTCCTGAAATAAAAGAGAGTCATTCAGAGATCATGAGCAGAGACGTGAGCTGAACAGATTGACACATCTGGGTGATCACGTTGGCCACAGGTGGCAGAATAGATGAGAGGGCAGCGACTTCCCTTGGAGGCGTGCGACTGGTTAGAAAGTTGTGGAACATTCCGGTGCACTGGTACTGAGGTCTGGAAGGCTTTGTGGAAGTGAGCTGGAGGGGAAGAGTGGATACTGAGAAGGCAGGGTCAGAACACTGGGGGTGGGTTAGAAGTGAGGGCAAGCGTGCAGCTGCGGGTAGGCTGTCCCATTGCCGGGCGGGCACGTGGTTGCCCCAGTAGGCCAGGAAGCCCCAGGGCAGAACGTAGGTGAACACGCTGGGGAGCTGGAGTGAGCTCCTGAACTTGAGGTTTGGCACGCCTGTGGGAAGTCCAGGGAGCGGTGTCCGGGAAGCAGTCGGCTGTGTGTGTTGCCGGACACGTACATCAGTTGGATGGGTGCATCGGCGTGTTGGCTGTACATGAGGTTCTGGGAGAGTTTTACAAATGGGGGTGGGGATAGAAACGGGAGGAAAATACTATTTAGAGCGGTAGAGGAGATGGAGACAGCTAGTAAGCTAGACAGCAAGAAGGAGTATTATCAGCTAATGCTATCAGGAGCGCGGAGGGTTAGGAGGGAGCACATTGCCGAAAAAGGGAAAGGACCCATGAGGGGAAAGGGGCATACAAGTCTGAGCCCCGTTTAAGTACCTGAGGACTTTTCTTCCTGTTTTGGCATCTCCAGGGCTGAGTTTGGTGCCTTTCCCACCAGAATAAGCTCAGTCGCTGACCATCAGTCTCGCTTAGACAGGTGTTTGTTTCTCCCGTTCTTTGGCTGCAAACAAGCGAATTTCCCAGCTCTCTTATTGTCCTTTTGAATTAACTTTGAAATTAGATATTGTGTGGAACATATTTCTTTGTAAAAACATTCTTAACTGTTTTTTCTTACAGGGGTCAGGTGATCAACATGAGATACCTGGAATATTTTGAGAAAATTCTTCATTTTATTAAAGATAGAATTCTAGTTTATCATGGGTAATCTTTTAATTTTCTTTTCATAATAATGGATAAAGTTTGTGTATTTTACGTTAGTTATATTTATGAAACTTGAAAACCAAGCCTATTGACAGACTAAACAAAATATATCATATTTTTATGGAGTGTTTGGAATCATAAAGCCTTTCATAATCATTTATCAACCTTCTTTTTAAGAGCTTCACAAAATCCATGGACCTTAACTGAGTATTTTTATCTTACACACAATGCTGTGACTTTTCTAGCCTCTTTGAAAGCGTCTAGCCTTTCTTTGAATTCAAAGAAAGCAGGATGTTTCTTTGAATTTCTTAATTAGGGATTAAATGAGGGATTTCCGCCTTAATACTCATTCTCCCTCAACTGAGAGGCAGTACAGTATAGATAGGACAGTGGACAGAACGCTGGGGAAAAAGGAATTCTGAACGTTAGTTGTCACCAAGTAAATATAAAATTGGTGTAAGAGCCTAGTAGGATACTTCCATTTGAACAACTTTAGGAAGAAAAAACATTTACTTCTAATTTCAGAGTTGGAATAGGAGAATCAAGGTTTTCTGATCAAGCCCAGACCCATGCATATCCACACAGACATTGGCTGTCCATCCTTTCAGGTTTTCCCCAGTTCACATTCTAGACAGACTGCTGTCTTGTTTCCTTAATTCTCATCTGTAGCCCAATACTCATTAGATTAAACCATCCCATTATTTCAAAACTTTGGTTGTGGTCCACCATTTTGAATATTGAGCCACTAGTAATTAAGGATGATTTATTTAAATTAAAGGTAAGAGCATAATTAATTATTAATTTCTGTATTAATTTTAGTTGCCATCTCTCTGTCTTTCCCTTTTTAAGAGCTAATAATCCTAAAGGATTGTTGGAAGTTAGAGAAGCTCTGGAAAAGGTCCACAAAGTGGAAGACCTCCTTCCAATTATGAAGGTAAATTTATCATCAAAATCGCAGCAGGTGTTTTTAGGGGAAACAATTAGTACTTTTAAAAAAAATTTATTTATTTTATTTTTATATTTATTTTTGGCTGCGTCGGGTCTTCGTTGCTGCGCATGGGCTTTCTCTAGTTGCGGCGAGCAGGGGCTACCCTTCGTTGCAGTGCGCGGGCTTCTCATTGTGGTGGCTTCTCTTGTTGCAGAGCACGGGCTCTAGGCTCATGGGCTTCAGTGGTTGTGGCACGTGGGCTCAGTAGTTGTGGCTTGCGGGCTCTAGAGCACAGGCTCAGTAGTTGTGGCGCACGGGCTCTGTTGCTCCGTGGCATGGGGGGACCTTCCCTGTCCAGTACTCGAACCTGTGTTCTCTGCATTGGCAGGCGGATTCTTAACCACTCTGCCACCAGGGAAGCCCAGTACTTTTTAAAAAAAGAACTCGTAATTATTAAATGCATGTTTGTTATTAAGTATTTTAAGTTTTATAAAGTGTGCTACTTGAAAACACTGATAAAAACACATTCTGCATAATAACCAAAATAAAACAGAACAGACCCTAGAAGGTAGGAAAATGGAATAAGGAAAACAAAATCAGTTCAACTAAAAGCTTACAGAAAGGGGAAAAAAGGTAAGGAGGAAACGTCTGTAATGGATGCTGTGTCTCAACATGACGTTAATAATCGATCCCTCACTGAAAGAATGAGCATCTCAGATCGGTATTTTAAAGCCCAGCTATGTCCTGTTCACAGGAAACACCTACAACAAGATGACATTCAAAAAGTTGAAGGCGGAAAGGTAGGCAGGCACATGCTACTGAAGAAAAGCAGGTGTGGCAGTATCAGTATCAGAAACATTGGAATTCAAGATAAAGGGCATGTCAGGGGACAGAAATTATATTGTTTAAAAGTATAATCCATTAAGAAGTTATAATTTTATGCACCTTTTCTCCACCTAGGAATATAACTACCCAAAAATGGGCCAACAGCAGGTAGATTTGGTTTTTTTCAGTTAATGGTTTGAACTATAACATAAAACTTGAGTCAGTGTTCTCCTTGTAGCTATAGTAGATAGGATTGATTTACATCAAATAAACATTAAGAAATTTCTATGACTGACCAAAGCTTATCCATTTCTAAAGAATAAGCTGGAAGCATCCCGTCATGGACAAAGCCATGAGCTGACTCTGCACCCGGGGTCCAGTCTGCTCGCCGGGTTTGACAGGCTCTCCCGGTCTCATCCCAGGCTCTTGTGTGCTGCAGAGCCTTGATTCCGGCCGACCTGGTTGTTTAAGGTCTCATGAACTGAGGCAATGGTTCTCAGTCTTCTCAGACCCGTTTTCACTCAGTAAACATGTTCAGATGGCCCCTTTATTGCACTAGAATGAAATTCATAAAGAATGTATCCCACCTACTCAAAAAATTCTTTCAAAAGTCACCACAGGGCTTCCCTGGTGGCACAGTGGTTGAGAGTCTGCCTGCCAATGCGGGGGACACGGGTTTGAGCCCTGGTCTGGGAGGATCCCACATGCCGCAGAGCAACTAAGCCCACAATTGCTGAGCCTGCGTGTCTGGAGCCTGTGCTCCGCAACAAGAGAGGCTGCGGCAGTGAGAGGCCCGCGCACCACGATGAAGAGTGGCCCCCGCTCGCCGTAACTGGAGAAAGCCTTCTCACAGAAATGAAGACACAACACAGCCATAAATAAATAAAATAAATTTATTTAAAAAAAAAAAAAAGTCACCACAGTGCCGTAAGGGAGTTCTAAAAGGTAAGTTGTTTATAGTAGAAAACCATGTATTTCAGTATGTCAACATTCAGGCATGTCTTCATGAGAAGCCACAAAGAAGTAGCCAGTTGCTTGCACATATGTGTAAAATCTTGGTGAACGTGACAGCGACAGATGCAGCCCTGTATCCATGTGTCATTTGGTGACTCAAGTATCATGAGCTACGATGTCGGCGATACGGTTTTCTGTAATGGTGAACCACACTTAATAAAGTTCCACACAAAGTATAGTATCCTCTTTCCTCAATTTATATGCTGTTTGCATTCCTAGGAAAGTCAGTGTGTATTAAAACTGTAACAAATATTTAGCGTGTGAGTGTAAAACGGAGTCTGGTTCCAGGCCTAGATAATCATTACATTATAAACAGGTTCTTCACCTACATGAAAGTCCAGTGGGGGTCGCGCCTGTGTGACCGTCCCCTGCATCTCATCCCCGCAGCCACCACATTCTCCCATAGATTCCCCAAACGCCCCCCAAGGGGCAGAAGGGCCTCCCCGAGGGCCGCGGGATGCACCAGACAGAAAGAAAACTAGAGCCTGTCCCAGGTTTTGGTCTTTAGCTGTCCTGCGGGTATTTTAGGCATTTAAATTTACTATATTAGGCAGAATACAAAATCAGCTTAGGGATATTTTAATATATGTATATCTCTGTCTAAAAAGAAAAGCACAATGGACAAAAGGCTGCAGTTGCCTGGAGAGCAGCTAAGGGGCCGGGCATCGCCCGCCCAGTGCCTGACTCCCAGTGCCAAGTCACTGCCTGTCTGGCCACATCTGGGAGTGGCCGTCCCACTGTGGTTGTGCTCACTGCACCTCCAGCCAGGCTGTGGGTACACTGGCCTTTCTAAAGGCACACGTAGAAGTATATAAAAATACGCCTTTGTGTTTAAAGTGCTTGGTGAATATGATGCCATGACAGCTTCCACTGAGATAGATATACGTACTTTTGCTGAAAAGTACATGTACTTTTTCAGCACATGTACTTTTGCTGAAAAGCCAAGTTCAGATGTACCTCAGCTCCCCTCAGGGCAGCTGGTTAGTAAATGAGGGGACTGGACATCGAGAGGGCCTGGGTCCCTGTTTCCACTCTGCCACTCCCTCGTGCCAGCTCGGGCCAGACCTCACCTCACTTCATCTCACCGACTTGGTTTCCTCACCTATAAGATGGAGGTCGTGTCCTGTCTTATGGGCATGCTGTGAGCGTTAGAGAGCACGGGCACGTACTAAGTGTGCCAATGCTTCTGCCTCTACAATTCCTTGTCCTCATACAGGACACCTCCCGTCTCGGCCCCTGCTGCCGGCTCTCCTGCTGACGTCCATTCAGCTATGTCCTTCTCTGGACCTTGGTGAATGCCTGCTGGCTGTCGCTGTTTTTGGACAAACTTTCCCTCCAATGTGTTACGCGAAGCATGACCTCTTTTAATTTCACCATTGATTCTCTTATTCAAGTCTGTCAATCCTAAGAAAATGTTGGCTACGCTAAATAACCGAACTGGGGAGGATTCTTCTGGAGCAATTTATTGGCATTTCACTTTGTCAAAAGTGTTTTCAACAGAAAGCCGTGTTCACACTCATCACCCTTAAGGGCCACTCTGATCTCTGTGTAATTCCTTTAGAATACTCTGCTTTGTCACTCTGTGGTCTGCAGAGCTGGGGTGTGTGCATGTGTGTGTATAAAATCCTCAGTTGACAAAATTCTGAGTACTTTTCAGTCAGATGAGAGTCTACTTTGAAGAAGCATTAACATAAACACAAGGTGCCCTTCTGAATTATAGGATGTTGAGTGCAGCTATTCAGCAAAGTATCAAAGTGGTTGCCACTTAAGATAGATGAATGAGAGAAAAGACCCAAAGGGAGCTCTTAGCAGTGAGCAGGGGCCTTGCCATCGCAGGGAGGCTGTGTGCCTTTTGCTCTGAGGTTCTCTGCTGGCCTCTGGCAGGGGCCACGGGGAGCGTGACTCGGGCTGAGAGTCTGGGTCGGGGCATGGGGCCAGGACAGAGAATACACGGTGTCTGGCACGCCGTGACCCGTCTTAAAAACATGAAAGTCGGAGTCGGCGCTGCAGAGTGGCAGTTGGGAATTTACAGTGAATCTCACCAGTAACGTGAATTTTCTTTTTCCCCGAAAGCAGTTTAATACTAAAACGAAGGATGGGTTCACTGTGAACACAAAAGTTCCCAGCCTCAAAGACCAAGGGAAGGAATATGATGGCTTCACGATCACTATTACAGGAGACAAGTACGTGTGCTTCCCACGTGTGGGTGTGCAGACGGGGGTTGGTGTCAGAAGGCATGCAGACGCTTGGTGCTGCCGCGGGAGATCGGACCTCCTGGGCTTTGGCTGTCTCCTAAAACGGAGATGATCAAGGTCCAGTGTGTAACGAGAACCAGCTTTTTTTTTTTTTTTTTTTTTTTTTTAACGTGACATTTAGATTATTACACCAGCAGATAGATTTTCTGACTGTGCTAAATCTAACAACTTTCTAGATATTAAGTATAATGTCTGATGTGGTTTGTGGAAAGCATTCTTCCGGGTTCTTGAAGTTTGTCGTGGGGAAGACTTTTACTAATTAAATGGAAAAAAGATGAGAGATTGGCAGGTTGAAGGCTATTATTGGATTTTTAAATATAGGTTTTAATGTAGTATGAGAGTATAAGTGCAGTCTTGTTGAAACTTTAGAATACAGATAAGCAAAGATTAAAAAATTTTAATCATTATTTCCTTTAAAAACTGAAATTATACTGCACATATTGTTTTATAACCTGTTTCTTTTCTACCCTTACTACGAACATTTCCGAAGCATTTTTAAAAATTGCATCGTATTCCATTTTAGGGATATTGTAGAGTTGCTCCTACTAATTTTTTTGTCATTGATCATTTAGGGTGTTTCCCGTTTTTTCACCTTATCAGTAGTAGCGCTGCAGTGACTGTTTTTAGTAATGATCATTTTATTTACATCTGAAATCCAAACTTCACCTAGGAGCCTCCGTATCCCTTGAGTTCTGGGTGGAATGACCTTGACCCTCTCCGTTCACTGCCGTCCCCGAAACACGCGCTTCTCAGTTGCTTCCCTGCGAGGCTCCACCGCCTCTGCATCAGGGACTCCGGCAGCTCAGTGGTGGGAGCCACGTCCTCTCAGCCCCTCCTGGGCTCTGGCTTCCTTGTCCCAACTTACACGGGCCTTCACGAGGAAACACCCGTTTAGCAACTTCCAGGTTCTGTGACTCTTCCACGTCGCTGAGGTCTCCACCTCTAACCCAAGCCACTTATCAAAGCACTTTCCCAATAAAGGTCATTCTCCCCCCAGAAGGAATTCCAGGGTTTTCTATCGAGGTGAAATTTTTTCTCCTACCTCTTCACCCACCCATGATTTTAAATTCCCAGGCAGAAATGGAACTGCCGAGAAAGAGTCCGTAAGTCCTTCCCTGAAACACAGCGTCTTTGCTCAGATGTCTGTCTCACCCCGTTTGTTGTCAGTCTTGCTCAGGGCCTCTGACCCCTACCTAGACTCGTGACCCATGCCTCCACCTCCGGTCTCCTGTGGCTGACCAGTGCTTCCTCAGATCCTAAGGCCGGGTCCACGGGGCGCTCCCCTGGCTCCGGAACTCCCTCCCCAGTCCATGCCCTGCCGTTGCCCTGTTGACACCAAAATCGGCCCCCATGCCGTACATTCAGGCCTTTTGTAATAATGGCCTCAAACAACACTTCCTGCCTTCCCTGAAGCACTTTCCTGCCAGCGCCTGGCCTGCTAATTCAGCTGGACTGCTTGTTCCCCGAGGTCACCTCCCACCTCCTGGCTCTGGGCCTCTGGCATCGCCATCCTCCTCTTCAAGACCCAGGTTCAGGCCCCTTCCTCCACAAGCATTTCCCGTTTTCTTCCATGTCTTGCAGAGTAGATCAGCTCTTTCTCCTTGGAACCTCTGATGAACCTTTACGGCTCTACGCATGGTCTCATCATAATCTGTGGCCTCGTTTCCCCCTCCGTCCCTCCATCAAGGCGGCAGCTCTGCTGTGTTGTCCTTTAGAGGGTCTGAGGAGTATTTTCAGCGTTTGGGTACCGGTGTTATCCAGTAAATACCTGTTGCATAGAATTTATATCCTCCACAGAGCCTCACACGGAGCTACATATGCAGCAGAAGCTTAAAGAAAAGGAAACAGTGGAGGCCCCGAACTCGCTTTCAGGGCACAGCCCCGGCCCCTGCTCTTCTGTTGTAATAGGGTGGCTGTCTGATAAAATGTTTCCTGGGCATTGAAGTACATTCTACTCTGTGTAGTGTCCTCCTCCTGTGTTAGCTTAAGCTCATGTAAGCAGTGCCTACAGTTAGACTGAGCAAAACCGTATTTTGTGGAAAAGCTGCCTGCTGTGAGACACGCCCCATCTGTCTGCTCAGAGAGGCAGAGACAGTCTTCCTCGCGTCCTGTGCCCCCATCGCCACGCTGCCCTCCCCACCCTTCTGCGCTTAGCTCTTTGAACCGTATAACACATGCCTTCGACACACCTTCTTGTATTTCTAGGGTAGGCAATATACTATTTTCCGTGGAAACTCAGACCACAGAAGAAAGAACACAATTGTATCACGCTGAAATAGATGCACTTTATAAAGATCTAACAGCAAAAGGAAAAGTACTGATTCTCTCATCAGAATTTGGGGTAGGTTTTTGTTTATCTTCATTTTATCCATGCTTCTTCTGATTCTTTTGTAAACTTCTTCAAGCCTTTACCCTTTCCTTGGGATTACACAGTTTATGCTTGAAATCAGCTTCAATTGACCGGTAAATATTTCTTTTGATATTCTTATAGAGACAATTCCCGTATTTAGTAACTACAGAAACTGGGGAGGGGGAATGATAAATGTATGTAGCGACTGTGTCATAGTATCAGAAATTTGGGCTTTGTCAAGATCTAAGAGAACAGGTTGGTGCATGATGGGCATGACCTGTGCTGCATTTAGTGATGCTCTTCTGGCCTGTGACCTCTTCCCTCCGTTGCTTCCCCGACTCAAGGGGGGGCTCCTTGGGAGCAGGAGCTGCAATGTCACCTCGTCGCTGTAGCTGTCACTGTGCGGAGAGTGTGGGGGCCACTCCATCCGCATTCTGGAATGGATGCCCATGGCCCTTGGGAAGTTACTTTGTTTCTCAGGATTTTAATCAGTTTATACACATAAATTAAGTATACTGATCACCTGAATCTCAGTGGGCGGGGGTAGGGCACTAATCAGAATCCTGGAGTAGAGAGGCCTGTAGTCTGAGAAAGTGTATTCAGTATTAATAAGGGCTTTGTTTTATTTTAATCTCAATGTATATGTTGACATTTCAAGTAACATTGTAGACTGAAACAGATGTCTAGGTTTATCAGAAAAGGTTGCAGTTTTAAAGGCAGCTGGGGACATACTGCTCTAAACTGAACTGAATGTATACCCTCTCGAGAGAACAGAAATCATTGGAAAGAGTATAAAATATTCAAGGATGTGAAAAGTAGGTTCTTGTAGAAGAATGAAATAATCCTCTTCCTAATGTAAATGCTTCTGATGTGTCTTGTCACCTAATAAGAAATGAGTTTGTAATCTGTTATCTAAGTTCCTAAGCACATGTCTTTTTTTCCTAGGAGACTGATGCTGTTGGCAACTTAATCTTATCCTTAGTTTATTACTTTTATAACTTAATGCCGCTCTCTCGCGGATCCAGGTGAGTGATATCCTCTAATCTGACAGTTTTTGGGGTGAAGAACGCACTCCTTTTGCTTCCATCTCCCGTGTGGCTCTGGGTACAGGTACCCCAGCAATGACGGGAAGACCCCTTGGTGTTTTTTCAAAGTCCACCCAAGCATGATATTCTCGATCTACTGCGTCACCAAGAGTCCTGGAACGTAGTTCTAAAAGAAGGTGCTTGGCGTTTATAGGCTGGAGCTCGAAGTCTCACCGTGTGCACACGTGTGCGCCCTGTGCTTTAACTCCTGATATTTGCCCAGGCTGTACCCTGCCCTCTTCTCCCCTCGCCCCCAGGTTTTGGCCATTAATTGACCTTTAGCCCTAATGTTTAATACTTTTGTGTCACCAACCATTGCAAAGTATTTTTGTCATTATGAATGAATTCTTGCTACTTAATTCATCAGGCATCTTTCAGGTGTCATTCAAACAAGGATGTGTCTGTAGAGCTTTCTTTTTCTTCCCTTTTATCTGGTACCGTGTACAGTAAATCATGCGAATGGCGTATGCCATCGTTAGCACATGTTTGACTTTAGGATGTTTTGGCTAAAGTAATACACTTAAATGTCTTGATCTTTAAGTACTACTTTAGAAAGTAAAACTCTCCAAAATGTGGCAGTAAATTTTGTTATAATATGACAAAAGCGTTGGGGGCGGGTGGGCGAAATGGGCGAAGGGGGTCCCCCGTGTGGTGATGGATGGAAACTAGGCTTGTGGTGATCACTCTACAGTGTAGACGGGTGCGTGCCCTTACACGGAACTTACCTAACGGTAGCGACGGCATTGAAACCAAATGGGAACATAAATCTCGTGCCATCAGCACAGTCGTCGTTAGATGTGCCCACGATGGGTGACAAGCAGGCGGCCTCCACGTGCCGCTGCCCTCGCAGGCCCCTGCACCTGCTCAGTCCCTCAGTCTTGCTGACCCTGCCCCCTAGCCCTGCCCTCCCATCCCCCGCCGCCCCTTGCAGCTCAGACCTGCTCCATCTCTTGCACTGACCTTTCTAGCTGGTCTCCCCGTATCCAGGCTTTTCTCCGGCCCTCTCTGCGCTCCACGCATCTTCATACCCGTTGGCAGGTGCCAACGCGGCGGGCGGCGTGATGCGCAGCGCCGGTCCCCGCCTCCCCGCGCCCCCTGCTCGTGCCCACACCTTCCTGTTCCCGCTGCCGGCCCGCTTCCCGCTCCTCTGCCTCGGGGGCCCCGCCCGTGGCCCTCGAAGATGCAGCGCACGTGGCCGCGGCCTCAGGGAGGGCTTCCCTGGCAGGCGACCCTGGGACGGGCTCGCTCTCTCTGGTGTCCGCTCGCAGGGAGGGGCAAGAGGTCTGTCTTAGTTGTCTTCGTCCTGGGCTGCCTGGCACAGGGCACAGAGCTGGTGTCACAGAGACGTCAGGATCCAGAGTGAGTCCGGACGTGCCGGGAAGTCCCCGTAACGCAGCAGGCTTCGGACCCGTCTGTTAGTGCGTTCTGCAAACGCCTTCTGCTTGCTTCTTCTTCGGGGCCAAAGTGTTTAATGTTTAAACACTAATATTAATATCTTTGCATTTATAAAGCATATCGTATATATTGCGTTTTAAAGCCAAGCCTCATGAAGGTGTTAAAAATATAAGCAGGCACATTTTCTAATTCACTCTTTCACCAGAAGAGAAAAGCCAAGTGAGGAGAAAACTCCTAATTAAAAGAAACTTTCTGTTCTCAGAAAAATATTATTCTTACACGTTTACCCTTCAATTAGTAAATCAGTAAATAGTTTTATTAGTAAATTAGTGAATATTTTTTAAAGCAAATGAAAATATTCTTATGTTTAATGTCCAGAGAGTTCTTAAGAGAAATAAAATGTCATCTCTTAGGATGGAAAATCCGTGGGAGCTCTAACGTGGTAACTGTCCGTGGCCTGGGACTGACTTGCAATTGTTCTTTACCTAAACAGTGTGATCGCTTACTCAGTGATCGTGGGAGCCCTGATGGCGAGTGGAAAAGAAGTAGCAGGAAAAATTCCCAAAGGGAAGGTATGTCGGAGCTGGAGCTGGAAGGGAAACATTTAAATCCCAATCTGTGGAGTTTTGTGTTGAGACACACGAATGCAACGGATCCTAAAGGGAGCCTCCCCTCCTGTTTGATCACATTCTTAAATTTCTTTCTTTTTCAGTTGGTTGACTTTGAAGCTATGACCGCCCCTGGTTCAGAGGCCTTTAGCAAAATAGCTAAAAGCTGGATGAACTTGAAAAGGTAACTGCTTGATAGGGGTCAAACAAAAGGATGTTACAACTGAAAAGGGAAAGAAGGGGCTCCCGGTTACTTTTGGAGCGCCCTGAAACTGGAATTGTACCCATTTGTATGAGTTATGATTATACAATGAATTTAATCCACTTTTCAAGGTTAAAATGTTTTTGCTGTTGTGTAAGACCCCTTAACAGGTGAGTATATGGATTAACGTGAATAATGAATAAAGTAAGGAAACCGGTTTGTGAAGAAAGGGTTACAAATGTCTTATTTATATAGTCAGATATCCACATCTCTTGCCTAATCCGCCCTTTGTCCCAGACTCTCAGGGTCAGTATTCGGGAGTGACTTTGAACATTGAGCTGCACCCGATTCAGACTGAGTCTGGGTGGTAGTGCCTGCCTTTCAGCTACATTTTCCCTGCACTCTAGGTTTTGGGAAGGTGGTACTTTATTGTTATTTAGGTGCGGAATACACGTGAGTCAGGAAATGCTAGGCAGAAATTACCCCTGACGATTACTGTGGGAAAGCCTAGCAGACTCTCATCTTTCCTGGCCCTTGTTTTCAGAAGCACCATGGGGAACGTGTAAATTTGCCATGAAATTAAACTCACAGATGCTTTCATAGTTAGTTAAGAATAAGCACATCTCACTGTCTAACCTTATTTATTCCTGCTCCTTCTCCATGTTTTTTATATCATAACCACCTCCAGTTCTGCCTTTCATTACCTACTGAACACAGCAACCTCTCTAAAAGTTGCTGGATAATTTGTGCTCTGTTTAAAACAGAAATTTGTGTCTGTAGGACACTTTTGTCCAGTTTGCAAGGATTCCATGAGCTCTGTAATGGAAACTCCTAACAGCTACACCTTGTTGCAGTATATTCTTGTTTCACGTTTACTAGTTTACACATGTTTTAGTAACATGACCATAGGGACTGACTGGTCCCTCGCCTCTGTTTCCTACATCATTTTACAGTGTTGAGCTTTCAACAACTCTTTAAGGAAAAGATAGCAACACTACCCTATGTTGTGCAGCTGCCGTTTCACAGCGTACCTTGACACCCATCCCATGCTCCTGCTAACTCTGGGAGTTAGGAACCCTCTCCCTCTTGCTGCAGATATGGGAAGCGGGGCTGAGAGGAACCCCTAACGCTGATAAGGATCAAGGCTGGACCCGAAACCTGTGTCTTCCGGTTCCATGTCCAGCATGCGCCCCAAAGGGACGTGCGTGCGTAACACTCACTGTGCAAATCAGGGATTGATTTTTCTTTCCGAAGACTGGCTGAATTTCCCAGCAGCTCATGGTGGGAGGCTGCCCGTACCCCAGATCATCGCTGCAGCAGGACCTGCTCTGTTCACAGCGCCCCCTGCTTTGTAACATTGTCTGATGTCGTGCGTAGGGAGTATTGGAAAGTGAATATCGTAATAGGAATTAATAGACCGTAAGCTTTGCCTTTTTCGTACAGTTGTGTTGATTTTCACACCCTCGCTTTGTGTTTTTCTTTTTCAGTATCTCACCTTCTTATAAGACTCTTCCGTCCGTGTCTGAGACGTTCCCAACGTTAAGATCAATGATCGAGGTGCTCAACACGGACTCCTCCCCACGTTGTCTTAAGAAACTCTAGTTACGCTGTGGTATTTATACAAGTAAAGGGCCGGACCTCTTGCTTCTTAAGTTATTTTTTAAAACATGGAATTATAAAGAAATTAGGTCCTTTATTACTTTTGATACCAATTTTTGATAGGAATTGAATACTTGAAATCATTTTCCTTACCTTTCCGAACCATAACAAAAATCATGGAAGAGGGTTTTGGGGCGACAGAAGATCTCTGTGGGAGGGGAGGCATACGTATTAGCCAGCGGCCTCTTGGCTTACACTTATGAAGTCATACAACTCCTTCCTCCCAGTGAAGAAAGTTTATTCCAAAAACCAAAAATCAATCATTAAAAGGAACAAAACCAACAACAAAAAAGAGGAGTGTTTTCATTCCTTTAAAGATCTGGATAGTCTTCAAAGACCTTCTTTTTAGGCACATTGTGAGAAGGCATCTTGTTTTCAACTCACATAATCCTCATGCGTGGGCTCTCCGTGTTGTTTGAGCCACGGGAGATTCGTGGCCATCAGAGTGCTCCCGGAGCGCGTGGCCGGGAACATTGAATGAGGCAGACAGTTTTTGCCAGTGATTCAAACACTGGATTATGGAAACATGTTTGTTTTTCTCCTCTTTGCTGGAAAAAATAAATGGGGGTGATTTCTGTAAATCACCAGTTTTTGACACTGGATTATGTACGTTTTCATTGTGTGAACCAGTTTCACTTTCAGGTTATAAGAACAGTCAGAAAATTACTGATTTCCTTTTTCAGACAGGGTAGTTGACCGTAAATGGGTTCAATTAAACTGTTGCCATTTCCAAATCATTTTCATTTTTCTTTGATTTTTGTTAAAGAGTTAAACTAGTCACTGCTTCTTTCCGTTATTTAGTTTTTGTCTCGCAGGCTTGCACGAGAGGGACACAGCAGTGTCTGCAGGCGTCCATGCTCGTTGGCAGGGACTTAACGCTGGGCCCTGGCAGAGTTGTCTGTGGTCTCAGCAGAACGGGGCCATTTGGTCAGATAGGACTTGCCCTTTGGACAGATGCTGTTCTGGGTCCTTACGTGTGCTTCAGAACAGCCACCAAGATTGGCTCGTGTTCTCCTCTCATCTGGATGGTGACAGAAATTGTCAGGCACACCTCACTTTAGAAAGAGATTTCACACCCACAGGCCAGCTTTCCCCTGGGTCTTCATTTTCATATTACAGATGAGGGAGTTGAGGCTCTGGCAGGTTGATGACTCTCCTGGGTCCCCCAGCTATTAAAAG
Organism: Balaenoptera acutorostrata; assembly: GCF_949987535.1. Taxonomy (NCBI): domain Eukaryota; kingdom Metazoa; phylum Chordata; class Mammalia; order Artiodactyla; family Balaenopteridae; genus Balaenoptera; species Balaenoptera acutorostrata. Next base: position 72,877,111 of record NC_080079.1, on the reverse strand, counting down.
CCAAGGTGCTAGGATCCAGCCAGGCCTCTTTGACCCCCCAGGGCCTAGCCTGCCTCACCAGGGTCTCGAGGCACCAAGGATTCAGTTGCAGGTTCTTCTCAAGGTTCAGAGTACTTAACACTGTTCCATGCAAAATCTCCATCTATCTGTTACATTTCTCTGCACTCTCAACTTCATGCTGTTTGACCAAACTGGGCTATGTAAAGACTTCTGAAGCCACAAAGGAGCTGCATCCAGATATAGCCTACAGCATTGCAAAGTGAGATAGGGATTGCAGAGATTAAACAAAGGAGAAATGAATAAGTTTTTAAACTTTTCCCTCTTTTTGCTTATTATCTCAAAAGCAAAATCTTTCAACTTTATCAAGGACTTTTCTTCACTTTATCACCAACTCTTCAAGATTTTAAATTGTGAGACACCCATTTTTCAGTTGGGGAAATGGTCCAAATAAATTAGCTGACTTTTCTAAAATATACGACAGTGTGTCGAAACCCCAGAATTAGTATGTAGTTTTTCCCTGAAACTTAGTTTACCAACTCCAAATGACTACGTTTCAGCTTTTATTTAAATAGCCCAGTTTCTCCTCATGCGAGTATTATAACTATCATGTCATTAGACATACTGAAATGCCAAATTCTGTGATCCCAAGATGTTCTGGGAAAACCTTTCACTTCTGCTCCAAGTCCCCAAATACTTGAGCCAACCTGACTGTGGTCTGAACAGATCAGGTCTGTTTGGTGGCCGAGAGGGTACTGGGCTCCCGTTCCCATCTTTGAGGGTTCTTGTCTCGAGAAGGTCATGAAGATTTGGAATGCATTTTTATATCATAATGTTTAAAGTTCTCTCATCACATCTTCTGCTACATTGAGCAATTTCACCTAAAAATCAGAGTTCCATCATACAAGCTGTCCTCTGTTTAAAGATTTTTTTAAACGTAAGTCTTTAAAATCGGAATCAGGTTCACCTTTATCCTTAAATTTTCATATAGAAAACTTTTGATCATTCTGAAGAAACAAGGCTGCTCTGTGTCTTCTGTCTGTGTTTGGTTTTTAGCTCATCAGATACCCTGATCCTTTCGATTTCATGGCACAGAAATCAGGGCTCTCCTGCTCGGCCTGTGATACCCTGAGCCTACCCCCAGCTCTGTGATGAGAACTGGAAACGCCAGGTTTGAGAGGCTTTTCTGCCCCAGGTCAGATCTGAGTGTGAGAGGCTGGGTTCCCAGTGTTTTGCGGGTTGGTCTGATTGCGTACCTGTGTTCTGGTTCTCTTATGCTACAGCTATTACCATTAGAAATTCTTTGTGTAACTCGTTTGCCTACTAGCTGTCTGTCTTAGGACCCCTTTACCCCCTAGATGATTTGAAGTGCGTGTTAGAGGGGGCTGTGCATTGGTCCGGAAATGTCACCCAGGACGCAGTCTGTTAACAAGCCAGCGCTTCTCTCCCTCCTACAAAATACCACCCCCTATCGCTCCACTCGCCCTCAGCTCCATCGCTGCCTCCCCCGTGCCTGTAATCTCTCCTGACCCCTTTCTGCAGTCTCGACGTGTCTTCCTGCTGCTGCTCTGATTAATCCCCGCAAAGCATCTCAGCGCCCGGAGATAAAACCCAGTCTTCTACAGTAGCGGCCCGGCCCATGCCCGACGTGGCCTCTCTCTGCTCTTGCCCTCACCTACACGCTCCAGCCGCTCTCTTTTCTTTCCATCGGCTCTCTGAGGCTTCTCCTTCCCTGGGGACCTCACAGTTAATTCAGCACCGTCCAGTGGGACTGTCTGCCATGATGCAGATGTTCTGTAATTTGCCTGGTTCAGTGTGGCAGTCGCCAGCCACATGTGATTGCTGAGCGCTTGAAGTGGGGTGAGCGTGGTCGAGGAACTGAGTGTTTATTTTAAAGAATTTATATAGCCACATGGAGCTAGTGGCTATTATATGGGATAGCACAGCCATGAGAGTTCTGGATTAGACTAGAAGAAGCTTTGTCATGGGAATAATCCCAAATGATGTCCCCCGGTGGTAATTAACTGTATTATAAATAAGTTGTTACAGACTTTTCCAAGTATCTCAGCTCTATGTGTAAAAAGGCTCCCATGAACAACATGTTCAGACTTTCAAAAGACTAAAAGATCCTGTAGGTAAGACTTGTTAGCAAACTAGGAATTTTGCGTGGAACATTATTTCTGTTGAGGAAAGTGTGAGGGACAGGAAACTAAGCTCCAGCTCTCCAGTGCTTGCCTTTCAGGCAAGATTTATACGAATCAGAGCAGAGATCAGCAAAGTCACCTGAAGAAACCTGTGTGTCCCAGACCAGCAGGAGTTGGCTGTATGTTCACGAACATTCTCAAGATGTCTGTCTTGGAGCCCGTGACTCCTCACCCCAACGTCACTTCCCTCTCCCACTCTTCCTTATGCCCTAAGTGACCCCCTCCCACCCAGCAGCTCCGGCCAGAGCCCCAGGGGCCTCCCCGAGCCTGCCCTGGCCCGTCCAGTCAACTCCAAAGTGTCCCAGATACGCTCTTGTCCAGCCATCATCACTGTCATGCCCAAGCTATTTAAATTTAAAGCGGTTAAATAAGATGAAAGTACACACTTGTTCCTCAGTCACACCTGCCCCATTCCGAGTGCCCAGGAGCCGCCGGTGACTGCTGGCTGCTGTACTGGACGGGACAGAGACGGGAACGTTTCCATCATCACAGAAAGTTGTGCTGGGCGGTGCTGCTACCCTGAAAACACGCCGCCCCTCCACGCTTGTGCATCAGACGATAACTAGAGTGGGAGTCCCTGTGGTTTTAAGCGAGAGTACAGGTTTTGAGGGGTTTGGGGTAAAAATCACAGAGTTTAGTTGCAGCGCAGGGAGATGAATGGGAGAGAGGAGAGAGAAAGGAAATCACCACCACCAGCTTGAAAAATCTCCACTGATTACTGACTCGGGGATCTGGGGATAGGCCTGGGGTCTGCATCCTTCCTGAGGAGATTCACACACAGGTGGTCCAGGAACCACACATGAGAAGCATCAAGCTAGGATAGGAAAACCTGCCTCGCTGCCTTGGGAGTTTTTTTTTTTCCTCCCCTTTATGAAACCCCATAGAACCAAGTATCTTCTTGAATAATGTAGCTGCGATTAGAATTATGGTCGTCCTTCTGTTCTTCAAGCTACGTTCCCACGAATATAAAATCACTTTAGTGCTACAATTTGCAAGCCTCAACTTTACCAGTATTGTAGCTGGTAGTCCACAAAAGTTGAGTATGCAAACATATATGAAACTGATATTTCTCTATAATTGAATACAACTCAGTTCACAAGCTCCAGTTTCTACCAGTACTGGAAAATGTAACCCAATCACCGAATCACGGTGATTTGGACATTTCCAGTTTCAAGCTGCCTTATTGGGGGACTTCCCTGGTGGTCCAGTGGGTAAGACTCTGAGCTCCCAATGCAGGGGGCCCGGGTTCGATCCCTGGTCGGGGAACTAGATCCCACAAGCATGCTGCAACTAAGAAGTCCGCATACTGCAACCAAAGATCCCACATGCCGCAACTAAAGATCCCGTATGCCACAACTAAGACCCAGCACAGCCAAAATAAATAAATATTTGAAAAAAAACAGAGCTGCCTTTTTGAAGCTCCCCGTCACACAGGACAGGAAGGTCTGACCCGGAGTGGGGCGGCTCAGCTGCCCGCTGTGCTCAGTCCCAATGGGCCCCACTGGGTGCAGCGTGCGTGCCCTGCTCACTGGCAGCGGCTGCGTCTGTGTGGCCACTGTGTCCGGCCATCGCTGGCCCACAGGTGCATGCGTGGCCTCTTCACTTCCCCTTCCCCTCGGCGGCCACTGGACACCGTGCTGCGTGAGCAGGGTGGGGCTGAACCGTCCACCCACGCCGGAGGCTCCCCCATTGGCTGTCGCTCCTCTGCTCTTGGGGCCTGTGCTGGGCTGGGGACTTCTCCATGGGGCTGGCTGCCATCTTCCCCGGGGGAGGGCCCTTTGGAGCTAACACATCTTGAGCACTTACTATGGCTGGCCTATTTCTAAGTAAGCACCAATGTTATCTCTACTTCGATGGCTCAGATGGGGGAGTGACTTGCCCGTCACAGCTCTTGAATTTTGCCCGAGTGCTTGCCACTGAGTAAGCAAGCACTTACTTGGTGGGGCGGGGCAGTGGGGATGGGCTCCGGTACCATCGGCCTTAACCCCTAAATATATGTCCACTTACTAAGTCAATCAGATAAAGAAAAATAGAGTTACAATATGATACATCAATCCCACTCCTGGGCGTATATCTGGAAAAGACAGAAACTCTAATTCAAAAAGATACATGCACCCCAGTGTTCATAGGAGCACTAGTAACATAGTTCATAGCCAAGACATGGAAGCAACCTAAATGTCCATCAACAGATGAATGGATAAAGAAGATGTGGCACATATATAAAATGGAATACTACTCAGCCATAAAAAAGAATGAAATAATGCCATTTGCACACCACAGATGGACCTAGAGATGATCATACTAAGTAAAATACTTAGAGAAAGACAAATATCATAGGATCACATATATGGAATCTAAAATATGACACAAATGAACTTATTTACAAAACAAAAACAGAATCACAGACATAGAAAACAAATTTATGGTTACCACAGGGGAAAGTGGAGGGAGGGACAAATTAGGAATTTGGGATTAACAGATACACACTACTATATATAAAATAGATAAAGAACAAGGACCTACTGTATAGCACAGGGAACTATATTCAGTATCTTGTAATAACCTATAATCGAAAAGAATCTGAAAAAGGACATGTGTGTGTGTGTGTAGCTGAATCACTTTGCTGTACACCTGAAACATCGTAAATCAACTATACTTCAAATTTTAAAAAAGTATTGAAAGGAAATAAAATGTGAAAAGTACCATGTTTCATTGAAAAATAAAACTGCCTTGAGCACAGCAGGCCCAGGGATGAATCCCCCCTGGGATTTGACCTGGGCGGACAAAGGAAGGAAGGAAGGAAGGGACGGAGGGAGGGAGGGAGGCAGGAAGGAAAAAAGCTGTAAAGTGCACTGACTGCTTCCCGCCATATACCAGGTAGAAATGCCACCATGTTTTTAGAGGATCTCCCAGCGGTCATCCACTGGGGGACCATATGGATTGGCTTGTAATTTAATGCAACTCTAGAGATTGCCTAAGAATGAACAAATTTGTCAAGGCTTGTAATCTCAACTAAGACTAACAATTGTCACTTATTAGGATCAGAATTTAAAATAACACATCTCTGACCAAAAATAGATTCTGAATCAATGAATCTTTCAGTTAGTAAGCTTAGTAGGTCTAGAACAATTTTTACATGCAAATTAAGTCCTAAATTACCATTGTTGTGTAAAAGTCACTCCTGAAGTGAATATAGCATCTTCTGCTTCAGGTAAATATGTGTATGTTAACTATCCATCCCATTTCACAAAGGTTTAAAGTAATGCAAAAAAATACATGCAATACAGAAGAATAGTACAAGGGGGGGGGGGGGGAAACCAACAAACCATTAAAATACACACTTCAGGACTTCCCTGGTGGCGCAGTGGTTAAGAATCCGCCTGCCAGTGCAGGGGACACAGGTTCGATCTCTGGTCTGGGAAGATCCCACATGCTGCAGAGCAACTAAGCCCGTGCGCCACAACTACTGAGCCCGTGCGCCACAACTACTGAAGTCGGTATGCTTAGAGCCCGTGCTCTGCAACAAGAGAAGCCACCGGAATGAGAAGTGCAAGCACCACAACACAGAGTAGCCCCCGCTTGCTGCAACTAGGGAAAGCCCGCATGCAGCAACGAAGACGCAACACAGCCAAAAAAAAAAAAATTGAAATACACACTTCACGTTTTTAAGGTACATGCCTTTCAATGCGTCCAGCAGTTTAGAATGTAAAGGGTTCTCAGATTATCTGGTTGAGCTCTTGCAATTTGTAACAGAAGAAACTGGGACACGAAGAGGTGAGTTTCCCAAGTTACACAGGGAGGGCTGACAGGGCTATAAAGGGTACCATCACTGATTCTACTGCACAAAGCCTCTGACCACCACCCCTCCCAACCCATGGGCCTTCTCCTCTTCAGGCTAAATAGCCCCTTACATTGCTCTTCTCCCTTCCTCTTTAAACTTTTACCTTTTCTTCTTACTTCTTAAAATGAAACATTTATAAAAACAACAGCCCAGCTATGGTCTGGCCAGCACAGTGTGTAAAGGAGCTATCTTTTTCTTTTAAAAAATCTTTTTTTTGAAGTACAACATAATATGAAAAATGCACATATGTGTTCACATTGATGAATTGTCACAAACCCAACACACCTTTATAACCAGCATCTAGATGAAGAAACAGAACATTACCTGAAGCCCAGGAATTTATATATGTATATATGCATGGTAAATATATGTCATAAATTTTATGTAAATATAATAAAGACTGCAGTAATTCTGTGAGGCAGTTAATCACACTACTGACCTAAGTCAACCAAAAACCCCTAACCTAACTCTTCCCTAGCTGTGACTATGTTTGTTTAATAAAGCTTTACCATTTGATCTTTTAATCTCCATCTAGGACAATCTTAATCAGTATGGGTCCATGCTTTCTTATACCTGTTTTCTTTTTTTCACTTCATTACAAAATCTAGTTGTCATTCAATACATTACCTGCCCTTTAGTTTTGTGTCAGCAGTAATTGACTTTCTTTCTTTCTTTCTTTCTTTTTTTTTTAGTGTGTTCACAATGTTTTATTTGTATATGATTTCATCAGCTAATGGATGAGGCAGAATGTACCACTGCAAACCCTGCCCCATTCACTGCCTTCCAGCAGTTTCTCTCCAGCATGTAATGACACGTATTGAAGGAAAGGAATTCCCACTCTTATATTTTTACCCAGTATAAGCTCACTGATGACCTATGGTGATCACTGATGATAGGGTCTATCTTCGAAAACACAGCTTTCCTAACCTCTGCATTCATAGGCTTTCTGGTTATACATAACCATATAATCAGCTATACATTACTGCTCAAGGCTTTTCCACATAGAATGTACCAGGTTTTCCCTATGTGTTTTTTGTGCCATAAAATAAGATGTAATTGGCCACTGCAGGCATAACCACATTCAGCGCATTCATAAGGTTTCTCTCCTGCACAAACTTTCTGTTATGTCCTGAGGGTGCACCTCTGGCATCTGAGTGTTCCATAAGGACTACATTCCTACCTGTGAGGAGCCCACTGATGTGTAATGATGAGTGAGGGGTCGCAGAAGGCATCTGCACAGTTACCATATTAACAGGGCTTTTCCCCTGCAGGAGTTCACTAGTATCTAATAGCTGTGACCCTTTATGGAAGGATATTCCACCTTCACTGAATCTACTTCTTTCTCTCTTGTGCGTGTCCCCTTGTGTTTAACCAGGCATGGCATGTGGGAGAAAGCTTTCCCACACTCGTTGCATCCATAGAGCCTCTCTCCCGTGTGAGTTCTTTGATGGACAATGAGCATTGTCTTTGTAGTGAAGGCTTTCCCACAGTCACTGTATCCATAGGGGTTCTCTCCTTTGTGAATTCTCTGATGTTTAATGAGTCCTGATTTCTGTGAACAAGATTTTCCACAGTCAGTACATATATACAGGGAGTCTTTCCTGTATGAAATCGCTGATGCGCTATGAGGCATGCCTTCTGGCTGAAGGCTTTACCACATTCAGTGCATCCATAGTGTTTCTATCCAGTGTGAGTTTGTTAGTGTATAATAAGACTGCTCTTCTATATGAAACTTTTCCCATATTCACTACATATATGAGATTTCTCTCCTGTATGAACTTTCTGATACAAAATGAGCTGTGATTTTCTGGAGAAACCTTTCCCACACTCATTGCATACATGGGTTTTTTCTCCTCTTTTGTTTCTCTGATGTATAATGAGCTCTGCCTTCCTGCAGAAGGCTTTGCCACCTTCAGCACATTCATAGGGGTTCACTTCTGTACGAGTTCTCCAGTGTTCAGTTAGCTTGAACTTTCTGTAGAATGCTTTCCCATATATACTGCATACATGGGGTTTATTACCCATATGAGACTTCTGATGTTCAGTAAGCTGAAATTTCCTGAGGAAGGCTTTTCCACACTCACTGCACACATAGGGTTTCTCTCCTTTGTGAGTTCGCTGTTGTTCAATGAGCTTGAACTTTTTGGAGAAAGTTTTCCCACACACACTACATCCATGGGGTTTCTTTCCTGTATGAATTCTCTTATGTTCGTTGAGCCAAGACTTCTTGAAGAAGGCTTTCCCACATTCGGTACATTCGTGGGCATTCTCTATTTTGTGTATTTGCTGATGTTTAATTTCAGTATAAGTTTGCTCATGATTAGCATGGAGAAAGGATCTCCCATCTCCATTAAACTCAGCAGGCTCCTTTTTAATCAGAGCTTCTACTCTGGTTGATTACATCTGAATATGATTTCAAAGTTTTCCTGTGTAAATCAACTACATCATGATTTGGCCTTAAAGGAAAACAACTTTTGCTCTGACAAATAATATTCCCAAACGTATTCTGTTCATAACACTGTTCCATCCTCTTCAGCATATTTTAGTTTTGCCGGTGCAGCTGCACATGATCATCCACTTTCTCAATTTCTGGATGGGGGTGACTATGAACTTAATCTTCTAAGGTCTGTGGTGGTTCTCTTTGTTCCAGGTTTGCTAACTTGATACCCCACTGACACAGGTGATTCTCCAGCATCACGTCTCAGTACAGGTCCTTCTGAGCAGGGGTCAGGAACTCCCACTCCTCCCAGGTGAAGTCAACAGCCACATCCTCCAGTGTCAGTGATCCCTGAATTCCTCTTGATCCCACTCCCATCTCCTAGTGGCTATACTTAATTTGTGAATTCTTTCATTTCAGGTCCTCTCAATAAGCAATTTCTTATTAGGATTAATCCAATGAGAAAAACTATATAATATCTCAAGCTTATTCCAGACTTTATGCCTCCAATTTTTAAAAAAAATTCTATCATTATATAATTGGTATTATATATCTGTGATTTTAAAACTCTTTGGTCTATGAACATTTGCCTCTTAAGTGCCTTTATTGACTAATAAAGTCTTGACTTCTGCAATGCATTCAGTATCAAGAACACCTTCATTAAAATAGTCTTCACCTACGCCCATGTTCTTAACCCCTCTTCTCTCCCTTTCTATATCTCCTTCCTCTCCACCCTTGGATCAACTAAACTATACTCTAATATTGGTGATGCACTTGCGTGGTAGCCCAGTCCCAGCCCACCTGGTGAAACACAGACTGATTCAGCCTGAACACTCCCAAGCTTCCCAATACTCTGGTGGCACAGGATGAAACCAGAAAGTATTGAGATTACACACTGCTACATTTCTCCTAAAATTTTTTGAACACCCACGCATGTGTAATAATGATTAAACTCAACTGTCTGGGACTTCCCTGGTGGTACAGTGGTTAAGAATCTGCCTGCCAATGCACGGGACACGGGTTCAATCCCTGGTCTGGGAAGATCCCACATGCCATGGAGCAACTAAGCCCATGCGCCACAGGTACTGAAGCCCGCGTGCCTAGAGCCCGTGCTCTGCAACAAGAGAAGACACTGCAATGAGAAGTGCATGCACTGCAACGAAGAGCAGCCCCCGCTCGCCGCAACTAGGGAAAGCCCATGCACATCAACGAAGACCCAACACAGCCAGAAATAAATAAAATTTTTAAAAAAATTATAACTGAAAAAAAAACCTCAGGTGTCTTTGGTATTTTGCCAACCTTGGAACATATAAAACCTGTAACCTTACACGTATTTTTCCTTTTCTGTTGTTATTATGAAATGTACCAAGATAGGAGGACATAACATATTCTATTTGACAATGGGTTTACAACCTCCAAATATTCAGGCATATGAAATGTGGGCTTCTGTCTCTAGTCTTGCTTCAGGCCCTCAGAATGTTAGGGCCGGGCTGGAAGTCGGCGGTCCCGTCTCTGCTCCTGTTGCTGTCTGCAGACCCTCGGTCCCCACGTGGTAGGCTCAGGGCTACCACAAGCACTAGGCTTTGGTCCAGGACCCAAAGACAGGCCATCAGTCTCAGTTCTAGTTCCAGGATGGTCCCAGGGAAAGGACTCTGATGGGCCAGCTGAGGTCAGGTGACCATTGATGGCAGAAGAACCATCAACTGTGGCCATAGGGTAGAGTCCTGTGATGACCTTGTAGTGACGACGAAAAGGGGATGGGTATTGCTGGGCTGACAATCCCCACCTTGTCCAATATGCTTTGATAGAATGTAGTTGTTTTATTTTGTTCAGCAGACCTTTATTCTTAGCAGTTTCAAGTCGTACATTTACCTGTATTTAGAATAATGTATCTTTTCTAACTGAGCATGATTTCCAGAGGAGAAACTTCCCAAACCTAAGTTACAAGATGGGTGGCCATACAGCCCAGTTTGCTCAGAACAGTCTTGATTTATGCCTGTTATCCCACTGTAATTATTAATAGTGCCCCTTTTCATTCAAAGGTATTCTGATTTAGATGAGCGTTTATACGCTCAGCGTGCCTCTGATTATAAGTGGCCTTTTGTTCGGCGAGCATGGACGTTAATTTATATTCCTGATTGGTCCACATGGAGCCTTCCTCCCAGACACATTTGGCCATCATTTGGTCCCAGCAGCTACTAGAGGCCAAGCAGTGTCCTACATAATGGAGTTGGAGTTGAGTAAGAAACCCTGTTCCAAAGGAGCCCATGGCCCTACTAGGAGAGAGAACACAAATTAGGTCGGTATAATACAGCCTGCGAAATCTGGTGTGAACAGAGCAGGGAAGAAACTCTGCTGAGGAAACGGGGAAAGACCCAGAAAGGATGAAACATAACCCCATAGAGGATGGACCAGGTGACATGAACCTCAAAATTGCTGACTCTGGCATATTAACTTGTGCCTCTTCTTTTTGTCAGCTGCATAATCCAAAGCTGAGAAGTTCATCATCACACAGATGACTGCTGAAAGGAGATTCCCATCAGGATGCCTTTCTGACAGTGAATCTGGGCCACCTCATCCAAGGTCAGTCCTGCACTAGGTGTCGCAGTGCCTGCAGCTAGAGGAGCAGACCGGGATGTGCTGTGCCACGTGTGAGGACACCAGAATGTCCTCACGTCCCTGTGAGACTTCACAGTCGGGAATCCCCCCGAGGCTGCTCTAGAACCAAGGCGGCCACATGAGCTGTGCACAGCATCCAGTCAGGAGACCTGGGTTCCAGAACCAGCCCTGCCGCCTACCACCAAGCAAATCCCTTAATCCTTCCAGCCTTAATTTATATGGCAAAGGAAAGTGTGAACCTAAACAATCCACAGTGTTTCTTCTGGCCCTAAAACTTTTGTTTGTTGTATAGTCATCCCACTACAAATTCTTAAATCAAATGATCTCTAATTAGCTAATTTGAGAAGATTCTTTCAGAAAAGTCAGAGCTACTTTAAAATAGTTTCTCCTTTTTATATGCATTTGGTGGAACCACAAAGACTTTTCTACCGATAAAACCTCTACCCAAGGCCTCTGCATTTTGAATCCTTCGTGGCAGACGTGGGAGAAACCAACCACTGTTGTAGTTTGTACCGCTTTGTAGACCAGTACAGTTCTGACTCTCACTGTCCTGAAACCACCCTGTGTTGGGCATAAGGGCCATAAACAATTTCATAGTCTAAACTTTGGGATTTTTCTGCCTCCTCAGACTCAATCTCAGGAAAGCCTTTCAAATCCCTCACTCTGTCCTAACGTCAAGAGTTGGATGGGACTTCCCTGGTGGTCCAGTGGTTAAGAATCCGCCTTCCAATGCAGGGGACATGGGTTCGATCCCTGGTCAGGGAACTAAGATTGCACATGCCGCGGTTCAACTAAGCCGGCGTGCCGCAACTACTGAGCCCACGCCCCGCAACTACTGAGTCTGTGTGCTGCAACTAAGACCCGACACAGCCAAATAAATAAATAAATATTTTTAAAAAAAGAGTAGGAGGCAGAGTGTGTGAGTGTGACTCACTGCCTGTCCTCCTTTACCCTCTCGTTACACAGCTGCTTCTTTCCTCCTCTTGGTAGAGCCTTCTCTGCTCTGTCCAGCTAGGCTTTCTTTCTTGATCTCTCTCCCCACTCCCCTCTCTCCTTCCTTCACTCCCTCTCTTTCTGTCTCTCTCTCTGTCTCTCTCTCAATCTCTCTCTCCCTCTCCAGCCCCCAACTTTAACAGCTTTTCTTGTGTTTATTGGCCATTTGTATTTCCTTTTTGAACATCTTCATGATCTTTGGCTATTGCGTTCAACTTATTAAACAATAAACACAAGGAGTATAAAAAATGATACACAAACACCTAGGCACTCACCACCTGGCTTAAGAAAACAGTTGAAGCCCTCCATGTACTCTCCCCCCAGTCTCATCAGCAGCCCTTGTCATCCCTAAGAGGTAACTGTGACCCTGAATTGTGAGATCACATGGTCCATGTATCTCTTTATATTTTATTACACATATATGTTTCTCTGCTATTTCTCTTTTTTTTTAATTAATTAATTTATTTTATTTTATTTATTTTTGGCTGCATTGGGTCTTTGTTGCTGCACTCAGGCTTTCTGTAGTTGTGGCGAGTGGGGGCTGCTCTTCATTGCAGTGCACAGGCTTATTGCGGTGGCTTCTCTTTTTGCAGAACACTGGCTCTAGGCGCGTGGGCTTCAGTAGTTCTGGCACACGGGCTCAGTAGTTGTGGCTCGCAGGCTCTAGAGGTCAGGCTCAGTAGCTGTGGCACACAGGCTTAGTTGCTCCATGGCATGTGGGATCCTCCCGGACTAGGGCTCTGACCCATGTTCCCTGCATTGGCAGGCAGATTCTTAACCACTGCGCCACCAGGGAAGCCCCTCTGTTATTTCTTTTTGCTTGTGGCTATATCTGCAGCAATTTGCATCATGAGAAAACAGATTCTGTAGAACCATGTTTTTGTTGAGATAGCTAAACCCATCGCTCTTACCTAGTCTACCTTCTTGGTCGTAAGTGTAGGTAGGTAGTTTTTGTCTGGGGAAAAACGTTGGTGACTATGGTGAAAAGATAGTTCTCAGACCATGACACAGTAGACAAGGGACACGATGTCCACCTCACAGGGATGCGGAGGAGCGTGTGCTATGAAACCTCTCCCTATACTGGTTCTCAGTGTTACACGTGTCTTTCCAATACAAGAAAAAAGAGCAAGATGGGACACAGGACACTGCTTACACTGAACTGTCTGTCTCCAGTTCATACATTCTTTCATTCATCCCATCCATCCAACCAATAGATGTTTACTGAGAACGCATCATAAGTGCTAGACACTGAGCTAAGTAAGTGCTGGGGAAGAGAAGCAAAAAAGACATAATCGCTGCCCGCTCATAGTTGAGTTACGGAAAGAGACAAGCAATCATAATAGTCACAGCTGAGAGTTGCTGAGCATTTACTATTTGCCAGGCACCGTGCTAAGCACTCACTTGTCTCATTTAGTCCTCCTGCGAGACACGTAGAAGCGGAAAGAAGATAGCACCTATGTAAAAATGGAAGAGGAGAAAAAGAAAGTCACTTAAGATCACACAGCCAGCAGATGGTGGAGCTGGGATTTGAGCCTTGGCCACGTGACCCAGAGCCTATGTCTTTACCATCTTCAGCAGGTGTCTCTGGAGAAAATCAGTAATGACGGCTAAGTGAGAGAAGGGCTATGACAGAGGAGTGAGAGGTGCCCGGGACACTGACATTTGCAAACGCAAAATTGAAAAGGACTTGGGGGTGAGGCCCAGCGAGGCCTCTGTGGAGCGAAGGGCGGCTCTTCTCTCTGCGCAGACACGTGATTCCGTCCTCGCCCGACAGACGCTTCAGGTTTCACTTTACTTTCATTAGTCTGGTGTTGGGACACTATAAATAAACTAGTTTTGAGGGTTGGGGAAAAGGCATCCCCCAACTTGCTAACTTTGGGCAATAGCGAGGTTCCCTGTTTGTAAAACGCAGGGGGCGTGGCTCTTGCCAGGTGCCAGTCAGCGGATACCCGAGGGCCTAAGAGCTTCAGGGGAATTTCTCCTTTTTAAAAGGAACTCAGGAAAGCAGGCTGAGCTGTATGGTCCAGCCAGACCCTCACGAGGCACATGAGGCTCTTTCCCTCACCTTTCTCTACTATGCCTTGGTGTGAAGTCAGAGTGTCCTGCTACTAAACCAACAGACGGTTAGAAGTCACGAGAAGCGGAACTTCCCTGGTGGTCCAGTGGTTAAGAATCCTCCTTCCAATGCAGGGGACGTGGGTTCGATCCCTGGTCGGGGAACTAAGATCCCACATGCCACGGGGCAACTAAGCCCGCGCGCTGCGACAAAGCAAAAAGAAAGAAATCACAAGAAGCAACAAGAGGTGGCAAGTTAATAAAAGAGCGAGTCATGGAAGGTTTGAATATGAGGACTCATGAACACCAGGGTAATGACATCTGTGGGCCATACCGTGGACATGGCCACCCAACACTGCCTCACCTTTACTGGGCTTCAGTCCTCCTCTGGAGAGACCCCTCCCCAGGAAACGAGGAGTTAACCTTTAGTTGCTAAAATGAGCTTAGATGACAGCAACAGGCCCCCAAGTCTTCTGCCTCTTTGCAAGTGGGCTTCGATTACTGCAATTTATAGGAACAGTTCTCTGTTTCACATTAGTCAGGAAAATTACCCCAGCCTCAGCCTCTCACAAGGAAAATTCCACTTGTACTCTGGGTCCTGTACGTACGCACGTCCACTATGATTATAGCATACATCCCTGTAAATGCAAGTTAAGGCCCTGTTGATACCTTGCAAACAGATAAGCTTACTTCTTTCCCTTTGGTAGCACTTAATGTTAAACAGTGGACTTGATTCCTAGCAAGAACTATATCCAGTAAAGATCCTCTGTGCTTCCCTTGCAGGGGGTGCTGGTTCAATCCCTGGTCAGGGGAATTAAGATCCCACATGTCGTGGGGTGTGGCCAAAAAGTTTTTTTAAAAAAAAAACTTGCGATGTTCTATTTAAATGCTTCTTTTAAAGTCAAGAGTTTGGGGCTTCCCTGGTGGCGCAGTGGTTGAGAATCTGCCTGCTAATGCAGGGGACACGGGTTCGAGCCCTGGTCTGGGAAGATCCCACATGCCACGGAGCAGCTGGGCCCGTGAGCCACAATTGCTGAGCCTGCGCGTCTGGAGCCTGTGCCCCGCGACGGGAGGGGCCGCGATAGAGAAAGGCCCGCGCACCGCGATGAAGAGTGGTCCCCGCACCGCGATGAAGAGTGGCCCCCGCTTGCCGCAACTGGAGAAAGCCCTCGCACGAACCGAAGACCCAACACAGCCAAAAATAAATAAATAAATAAATAAATAAATAAGAAAATAAATCTCAAAAAAAAAAAAAAAAAAAAAAAAAAAAAACATTATAAAGTCAAGAGTTTGAAAAAGTTCCTGGCCTGAAGTCACATTGTTTTAGAAATCAGGTTTTAAAACATCTTAAAAAGCCGTGTCTTTTTTTAATGTATAATTTAAATACTGCATGCAAATTAGGAATAACAATAACTCTACTATTAGGAATAGTAGAGGACAATAGGACAGTACTAGGAAAAGGTGGACAAGTCAGAGAGAGAAACATATTCAGTGGGAAAATGACAATCACATTGTTCTATATAAACCACTGGTTTTTCTTTCTTTACAGTGAAGTGAGAGAATTGAGGAGCGAGAAACAATTTCTCAGTTGTTTAAGCAGCTATATGGTGTGATCAATCTAGGTGGACACTTCTCGCATTACTTAACCAGCATTTAAAGCTTCAAAAAGACAATAAAACCACTGAGGGGAGCATCCTATAGGAGGTTTTGAAAGAGGTTTTACCAGGAGTCTTGGTGATGTGATCCAATCTGGAAAAGTTGGGAAAGGTGTCAAAATGAGTTAGAAAAGTGTGTTATTAAATCTCAGGAGAGACAAGTGTGTCTGGCCTCATTCTGTTCCCCAGCACTGCGAGTGCAGAGCTCCTGGGAGATCAGGGAGGGCTCCGAGAAGCATTTCCTACCAGCTGCCATCAGTGTAAATCAGATGCTGTCACTCTGTCCAGGCTTACCAGTTCTGGACCGTGCTCTGTGCTCTGGCATCACCTGCAGATGGTCTCTCGTTTCTGTCTTAGCCTCTGATTTGATACCCTTATCTTACTCTGTCCAGGGCCCTAGCGTTACCCTGGCTTTTGCTATTTTCCAACTGCTTTCTTGTTGGGTGTCTTTTCTTGCTTCCCTCACCTGGATTGCTTGATCTCGGGCTTGATTCAGAAGGAAGACAAATAATACAAAACGATGATGATTGTGGAAGAACAAAGTGCTGTGGGAAAACCTGGGAAGCGGCAAAATCGGGAGAAAATAATCAGAGATGTGAAAGTGCCCGGCACCTTGAGATGGTTTTGTAGATGGGGCTGGAAAGGTAGTGTGGAGCCAAAGGTGGAGATCTTGCACTTGTACTAAGAACTGTGGACTTCATTCTCTGAGGGAGATGTTAAAGCATGGCAATGACTTGATTAGATTTGTTCAGAAAGATGGGCTTGGGACTTCCCTGGCGGTCCAGTGGGTAAGACTCTGTGCTCCCAATGCAGGGGGTCCGGGTTCCATCCCTGGTCGGGGATCTAGATCCCACATGCATGCCGCAACTAAGAAGTCTGCACGCCACAACTAAGAGTCCACACGCTGCAACTAAGAAGTCCACATGCCACAACGAAGCTCCCGTGTGCTGCAACTAAGACCCAGCGCAGCCTAAATAAATAAATAAACACATAAAGAAATATTTTTTAAAAATAAGGAAAGATGGGCTTTACCAAGACTGACTGATTTCTGACATCTATGCCTCCCGGTCCTACTTGAGACCTCCATGCTGTTATAGGAACAACAGCCCCCGAACTGGTCTCCCAAGTTGCCAGTTGCTCTCCTGGGTCATCTCATTCTGCTATAATTTCTAAAACACTGTTCTGATTATAGAGAACCATGTATAAGGTAAATATTGAGCAGAGTCCAGATTACCCTTGAATGCCATATTGAAGTCTGACAAACCATCTCTCCAGAAGTCCAACAACAACATTAAAACACAATATTTTTTTCTTCCAGCACGGGGATAAATTGCACTTTCTTATGCCCAGCACTACATAAGGTAGTTTTTTTTGCATTTAGAAGCCATTTTGGGGGGGGGGGGGAATGTATTTTTAAACACTTCTTCTATGAAAGACAAGCAAGAAAGAATTGAAACTGTGGAAGAGGGAAAAGAATTTTCCCTCTACCCTTCTGAGTTCTTGGCTAAGACCCCTGCAACAAAAGGCAGATTAACAAGAGAAAAGCACACAGAAGTTTATTAAGATGTATACCTCAGGTATACCTGGGAGAAACCCAGGGAAAAATGAGAAACTCTCCAAGGTGGCTTAGAACTCCAGCTTAAATACCATCTCGAGCTAAAGATGAAAGAAAGAAAGGTGTGGGGTAGAAGAGTTTTGGGAGGTTACCTGGAAAAACACCGTAAACATGAGTGAGGCTTGTTATGCAGACCTGAGTCCAAGTTTTCTCCCTGGATAAGGGTCTAAAGTTGTCTAGGGGAATTAGCCTTTGTCTTTTCTGGTAGGGAGGTGAGGAGGGACAATCTTTGCAGATTTACATCCTGCTTTTAGGCAAATAGGGGGAGGGCAGGGAGCTTTTCTGGTATCTTCTTCTTCCAATTGCCTTCAGCTCAAAATAATCTTTAGAACCAAACAGCATGTTTTGGGGTGGCAGGTTCTGCTACCCTTCAAGACTAACAGAGGACACAGCAGATTTGCATCTTCCCCTCTTGTACACACTCCAGGCGCATGCTATGGAAAGGGTGGCACGGAACATCACCCACAATGCCCCCTCCGTTAATTTCTTTTTCTTTTTTTTTTTTTTTTTGCTAAGCACTGATAATTCAATAGGTAGGAATTAAGCACAGATATGATAGTATTTTGCTGACCTAGCTCAAATGGATGGGTCAAGGTGTCCACATGCCTGCACTCGAGGCCCTTAGCAGTGCCATCCAGAGCTGGGAGGGCAAAGAAGGTACCTGGGTGCCACTCCATGCCACCGATTCACGTGGAACTCCAAGGGTTCTAAAACTTCTAAATTCAAACACGGTCTTCCAGGTCTTTACGAAGGTACAGTTTTCAAGTTAGGAGGCTATGGCATATACTTTTTAAATAGTTTGTTACTCTGATTTATAACTTTTAGCTGTTGAGACACAGGGCATATGACCCTCTGCCTGCCCTCTTGCTCTGGCCCGTGAATGTCAGGGTGGCTGGCTGTGTATTCAGCACATTCTCCTGAGTCAGAGGGAGGAGAAGAAGCGGGGGCTTTGCCACACGACCGCACAGCACAAACGTCTTCAAATCATGGTTGGGATGCTCTGTGGCCGTTCTCACCACCTCTTCCCCATACCTCCCTGGCTCCTCCATCCCCCCTCTTCTAGATCCTCTTATGCTGCAAGGAAACCCTAATGCTCATTATGTCATTAGGTAGGGAATTTAGATTTCTGCATGGCATTTTGCTTTTTAGACCTTTGCTACACAAAGTGTGGTCCACAGGTCCTCAGCCTCGCCCTGGAAGCGGGGTGGAAATGCAGACTTTCAGCTGCTGAGGGGCAGTATTCACTCACTATTCCTTGGAACCCTAAGGAACGCATTTGGAGGACAGGCAGTCAGTGCTATAGGTAATCCTCAGGCAGGGAAGATGATGAGAGAACAGAAGGCCGGGGCTTGGGCCTTGGAGAAGAATAGGAAAACAGAGAAGGAATGGTGAGAAAAGCAGAAACAAATCCAGGACGGCAGCACAGCAGTGGGAGCCTGAGAGAAGAGAGTTTCCCACCAGGTCCCAGAGCCACCAGGCCTGGCTGTCTCGTTCAGCAGGGGGACCCTGAGGCTTGGCAGTTAGGGGACAGAGTACAACAGCCAGATGTGTTCGGAGGGTCTTGTCTTATAGGGCCAGAGGGCAGGGGAAGGTGACAAGAATCTGAAAGTGGTGAGAAAAAAGAATGAAATAAGTAAGGAAATAGAGAGGAATCCAGTCTACTTTTAAGAGACGAAACAGCTAGGAAATGTCCCACACACATCTGAGTGATGAAGGGACCATGGTGACAGCACAGCAGCCCCAGTGCTTTGGGGGAAGCAGAGAAGGATCTTGGGCAGAGGGTGAGAACCCAGCCAGTGTCAAAGAAAAACCAGAGCTGGACACCAGTTAAAGGGATAAAAACAGATTTTATTTGGGACTATTGCAATAGGGCAAAAGACACCTCAGTATAGAACAGGGCTCAATTCCGAATACAACATGGGCAAGTGGGAGTTGATAGCCAAGGACCAGAGTCGGGACCAGTGGATGGACAATTATGCATCCATGGAAAATTGTTATTATGGCCAAAGGTCCTCTGGGGGATGTGGGGAGGGAGTGGTGAGGAACCCTATCAGATATGGAGGGTGGAGTTCTGCTTAAACTGACTTAGCAAGGCTCTTGCTGAAACTGGATCTTACAAAGAGGTCCACAGATGGGCCTAGAGAAGGTTCAGGAGTCTGACTAAAGTTTGGCCAACAAAGAATCTTTATCCCTGGAGATGGAGGGACAGCTTTGGTCACAAGGTGCAAACACCCAGCCGTCCTCGAATAACCCTGTGCACCCCACACCCCTCTCCACATCAGGCTGCCACGGCCATCGCTCTCATCTGTCTCCCTGGGCCCAGCTCCCTGGCCTTCAGAGGTGCTGCCATCTAAGCCACAGAGGGTTTCCTTGTTTCTCAGCCTCCTGGGCTAAGTAAGGACGTTCCTGGTCTGGGTGAAGACAGGAGAGGCTCCGTGGTAAGAGGCCGCACTATCTAAAAACCCATCTGGGTGCCTTCTCCCTTGCCTATGGTTCTGAGACCATGGGAATCCTGGCAGTAGTGGCTTTTCCGAGGCAAGCCGGCGTCCCCCTTGGACCGCTGAGGCTTCTGCACTCCATGTTTCCTCCTCAAATCTAGCTCCTCCAGGCACCGAGGCTCTGCTCCCCACTCCCTCCCCACCATGGCAGCCCTCCTCCTTGGCCTGGTTTCCACTCTCCCACAATCACCCTCCCTCCCCTCCCACTCTTTGGCCTTGTGATCCCAATCTCTTCCTGCTCCTTCCTCTACCCTTCGCAGCCCATTCGTATCTTCTCTGAAGTCTGGCAGCTCCCAGAACTTCCCCTCTCGTCCTCCAGAGTGGAGGTCTCTCCACACAACGTTCCTTATGAACGCGTGCCATCCAGCCATATCCCACTCTGCTCTGGTGGTGGAATTTAATTCTGAGATCCTAATAGCTTTGAGAGCTTAATCTGTGCCAGGCGCTCTTTGAAGTACTTTATGTATGTGGAAATTTGTCCACGTCACACTGCACCAACAGTGGTGACAGTATTGGGCTGCGGGCTGCCTTGTTCCACATCCCACACGCTGCCTCTATGAAGACACGCTTTCTCTTCCCAGCCCATGACCTCCTCCACTGGGGGAGACACGGTCTTCCAGCTGGGGAACATTGGCCCCCATGGAGGAGAAGATGCAAAAGCACCCAGCAGAATGAAGGGCCAATCGTCTTTCTCAACACAGAAAAAGCAGGAAAGTTGATATCCAAGATGTTTCTGACTTATATGTACCAGTTCCATGTGTATGTAGGAGAAAGAGGGGTTTTTGTTTTTTTGAGTTTCAGAAGCTTAGCTTTGAATGTCAGGAGGCAAACACTTCATGTATGGAGCTCAGGCTATAAGGATGAGAGTGGCCGACAGCACCGTGATGGAGGTGGCAGGCTGGCGGGGCCGGGGGAGGAGAGTGATGGAGTGGACTCCTGGTGCGAGCGGGCCGGGGTGGAGACTAGTGGACCTGCAGGGGATGTTGAAGAGCCCTCTGGTGCTGCGTAACCCTGCGAAGCTGGCTTATTCTTTGGGTGGGAATTTGGAGACCGTCCTGTGTTCTCCTCCAAGGCCATGAAGTCTGTCTTCATGTTTCCCGGACCATTCACCTGTTCTCCTGGGTGAACAAGCAAGGAGAGACTCAAGTGGCATCCAAAGGATGCTTGAGAAAAAGCAGGCACCATGGCCCAGGCCAGGGCTGGGCTGCCCATGGGAGGCGGGTCCTGTGAGTGAGAGGACGTTGGCTGCAGGGTGAATGGGCACCGGGGAAACAGCAGCATGTCAGGTTCCTGCTCTGCACGTGCCGGTGGGCAGCCTCTGGGCTCCCGTGTCCTGGCTGGTAAATCTTTCCTTCACAAGGTGCTGTGAGGAGGAATGCCAGGCATGGTGAGGACTCAGTGGAGACTGCTCCCTTAGACCCACCCTGGTTACTTTGTCCACACCTATTAGACGATAAGCTGGCTGAGGGCAGGCTCTTGCTCATGCTTGCTTCCTGTGACTAGCCCTGTGTCTGGCGCACAGTGGATGAATGAACAAATGAACATCAAGGAACAGGTCGTGAGGCACGCCAGCGTGAGACACTGTCTCCGCCACTGTGTTCCCTGAGTGCAAGTAAATCACTTTTCTCTGTCTTTACTAGTTTCCCCACCATTGGGGGAAGGCAATGTAACTTCCCTCTGTTTAAAATTTTTTATTAAAAATTTTTGTATGAAGGTATAATTGACATATTAGTTCCAGGTATACAATATAATGATTCAATATCAATTGACATATTAGTTCCAGGTGTACAATATAATGATTCAATATCTCTATACATTGCAAAATGATCACCATAATAAGGCTAGTTACCATCTGTCACCATTATATAGTTATAAAAACTTTTTTCTTGTGATGAGGACTTTTAAGATTTAACCTCTTAGCAACTTTCAAATATGCAATGCAGTATTATTAAGTAGAGTCGCTGGGCTGTACATGGCATGCCCAGGACTTGTTTATCTTATAACTGGAAGTTTGTACCTTTTGACCCTCCTCACCCACTTTGGCCTCCCCTCACCCCCGCCTCTGGCAGCCACCAATCTGTTCTGTATATTTATGAGCTTGGTGTGTTTTCTTTTGTTTGTCTTTTTCTCAATAGGGGTGTTACCAGGACCTAGGTGCTAACGTGCTTACAGCACACAGAGCTTTTTAGATGAAAGTTTCTATTAAACAGATGAGCTAAGCTTCAGAAAATTCCTTGACTTTGCCCCCAAATATATGATACACAGCAAGCTTGGCTTTTATGTTTCTGACTCTGGTTTAGAGGAGAATGCAGAGCTTGTGCAATAGTTGGTTCCATCTAGCTCTTGGTTATTGATATAAAAACATAACTAATATTTCCGCAATGTGGTTTTCTTGACCTCTCTCTGGCCTCTGTTGTATGATGTTTTCAAAACAGCTTAATCAGAACTCTCCATATTTCTGGGGTTTTAGCCTAAGAGTTCTTCTAGGGACCGAGGGAGGTCACTGAAGGGTGACAGCTTATAGGTGCTGGACCAGCAGGGAGAGGGGCGGGGCTGGGGGCGGCTGTGTGGAGGCGGGCAGGGAAGCTGCCAGCGGATGGCTGGCCCATAGGCGGGCATGCAGCCACCTGTGTAACCACGATGGGCTCCTCGGAGTCACTCAGGTCAATACCCACGGTGTGCTGGTGGGCATCGATGCTACGGTCTAACCACACTACAGCGAGAGGGGATGTAGTAAGGGTCAGTGAGATGGCATTTAAACCCAACTTTCAAGAATAGGTAGAATTTGGGCAGGTGATCATGAGGAAGAAAGACTTCCTAACTAAATAGACGGCTGGGCACGGAGCTAGGAACGAGGATGAAGGTGACTGCCAGAGAGAGTTTGGGTCTAAAGTGGTAGCAAAAAGAATGAAATTGGGTCATTTGTAGAGACGTGGATGGACCTAGAGTCCGTCATACAGAGTGAACTAAGTCAGAAAGAGAAAAACAAATACCGTAAATTAATGCATATATGTGGAATCTAGAAAAATGGTATAGATTTACAGGGCAGGAATAGAGACGCAGATGTAGAGAAGGGACCTATGGACACAGGGTTGGGGGGAAGGGGTGGGTGGGATGAATCGGGAGATTAGGTTTGACTTATATACATTACCATGTGTAAAACAGATAGCTAGTGGGACGCTGCTGCATAGCACAGGGAGCTCAGCTCGGTGCTCTGTGACCACCTAGATGGGTGGGATGCGGGGGTGGGAGGGAGGTATAAGAAGGAGGGGATGTATGTATCCATACAGCTGATTCACTTCGCTGTACAGAAGAAACTAACATAACAGTGTAAAGCAACTATATCACAATAAAAAAAAAAAAAAAGGGAGACACCCAACTGGAGGCGTTGTGAAGGAGGAGGCTGGCAGAGGCAACTTGGAGGGAGTGGCTTGGAGTTGGGAAGGCTGGCCACGCCAGGATGGATGATGGGACGTGGAGTATGGTGGGGACATTGGGAAAAGGACGAAGAGATACTTCGTAGACAATTACGAATGTGACACAACTTATTTTCTGAGTCGACCTCTAGGATGAAGTTGTGAGCTGTATCACGACATGATGGGGGCCAAGTTGTTGGTGAGATTCCCTCCTCCACTCAACCTCTCATCCATCTGATAAGTATTTATTAAGGGCTCCGCTTGGGCACTGGCCAGTGACTGTCATTTACTCAAAGGCGGGAGCTGCTCTCCTTTACTTCCTGTCTTGCAGGTTAGACGGGGTCAGGTTCACTGACAACAGCACATATATTTCATATTTTCAGTGTTCAGTAGCATCTCACTCTCTGTTTGGAAATGTGAGTGACTCACAGTACTTGACAATTTTAATGTATCAAATGTATCAAACAACATCTTCACAAAAATTAAAAAATAAAATACAATCACAGAAACTTAACAGACAACGGTTTTCATTTTTCCATCGTCATTTTCATGCTCCATAGCATCTTGGTATTTTGATAATATTTCAAGTTAAAAAGATTCAAGGACATAGATCAAATCCAAACAAAGACCATAGAGTGAAAATACTATGGTCCCCGAAAGTCAGTCTTTTTAACTTGATAAAGTTTTAACCAAGTGCCTGAGCTCTGGCTAACGATGACAGAGGTAAGGAGCAAGCTGGCTAGTGTCTCCCGTGGAGCAGAGAGCTCCAGGGGGTTCTACTGAACTCCCCCAGGGAGCTTGGACAACCATCTACAGATCTCAAAGTGGTGACATCCACAAGCCAAGAAGGAGCCCATCTGACAAATGTCAGGGCAGCTGACATGAAGAGAAGAACAGAATAAAGAAAAACACATTCCACATCTGGGAGTGTGTAGAAGTTGAGAGCAGATTGTTTAGAGGAACAGAGAGAGAGGAATTCTCTTTACTTCTCAATCAATAAATCATTGCCACATAGTTTTAAAAAAATGTATATATATATATATTTATTTTGGCTGCACCAGGTCTTAGTTGCGGCACGTGGACTTCTTAGTTGCAGCATGCAGATCTTAGTTGCAGCATGCATGCGAGATCTAGTTCCCTGACCAGGGATCAAACCCGGGCCCCCTGCACTGGGAGCGTGGAGTCCTACCCACGAACTGCCAGGGAAGTCCCCATTGCCACATACTTTTATGTCTCCTCTCCATCAGCCATTTTTTATCTCCTTCATCCTCTCTCTAACTACATCTATACACTCTCAGTAAGCCAAAGATTTTATACGAATTTGAAGCCATTTCCACATTGTCTGAATTCAGGCTGCTATAAGGATATAAACAACAAATATTTATTTCTCATAGTTCTGGAAACTGGGAAGTCCAAGATCTAGGCGCCAGCAGATCCGGTGTCTGCCTGCTTCCTGGTTTGCAGATGGCCTCATGGTGTCCTCACATGGTGGGGAACAGTGAGAGAGGCAAGCTCTCTTGTATCTTCTTATCAGGGTACTATCCCATCACGAGGGCTCCACCCTCAGGTCCTAATCAGCCCCCAAAGACCCCACCTCCAAATACCATTCCATTGGGAATTAGGGCTTCAACATGTGAATTTGACCTACAGCCCATAACACACATGTACAATGCCAAAAATGTTGTTTGTTCTTCCCAGGACACAAAAGTCTATCCGAGGGGGACTTCCCTGGTGGTCCAGTGGTTAAGAATCCACCTTCCAATGCGCGGGACGCAGGTTTGATCTCTGGTTGGGGAACTAAGATCCCACATACTAAGAGGCAACTAAGTCCGCGTGCCGCAACTACTGAGCCCGTGTGCTCTGGAGCCCACACGCCGCAACTAGAGAGAAGCCCTCGCGTCACAACTAAGACCTGACGTAGCCAAAAATAAACAAATATTAAAATAAAACGGTCTATCTGAGATCAAATTATAAAGGAGACAAACTGTCTCTTTTGTGCCTACCTACTTTCTTTTCGGTGTGGGTGATCTTGAGGACTTCATTTGGGCTAGGTCTTAAGGATGGAATTTCTATAGCTGGCGACAGCGGGGTGGGAATTTCAGGTGAAGGGGGAAAACTGAACAATTGTTTCTGGACTTATTTATATTCTTACGGAGGACTAAAAATCGCAGAGGCTTTTCTAAATGGAAAATTTCGGACAGGTAGGGTCTTCTTGTCGTTTTCAAGAGGTCTTTCAGCATTTTTCACAGAGCAGTTAAGCCGGTTGTCTTTGCTATGTAAAGTATGGTGTTGACAGGGAAGGACCCAGTTCTGAGCCTCACGTGGATCATGCGGCCTTACCCAGAGAAGGTGATTCTGTTCCTGTAGGCACAGGGAGCGCCGCACACCTGCCCGGACGTGGTGACAGACCATGGCTGTGTCAGTGAAAACTCTCCCTACAATTGCAAAAATAACCCAACCCTTCAAAATATTCAAAGCACATTTCCTGCCCGTAGTAGATCTGTACAATCATCTCCTTGTCTTTTCCTTCTTGCTGCATCTCTTTTTTGTCTTGGTCAAGAACACTGCCCTACAATCATACAGGGAAGTCGGTCTTCTAAATGCACCAGGCCGACCCTCATCCATCTCCTGTTCTTTCTGGGTGTGGGAGTGAAGAACAGAGAACAGTCGTCTTTCAGGGCAGCATCTGGAATAACCAGTACCAGATGCAGGAATGAATCATCGTCCTCAGGGAGCCTGCCTGCATCCAAGCTGAAAGCGTCAGTAAGGAAGGCTGGCTTTATCTGCCAGCCGACTGCCTGCTATGTCACCAACAGATTCCCTTCCCAAAACTGTCATCTGTTTGCCACAGTGCCTGGAATTTCACCATGAGCTTCAATAACCGGCTTGCAAAATGTCACAGCTGGTCACTCGGCTCTTAGAAGCAGGGCTAGAATGCGTGCCCTGTGGTTTTCCATGAGCTGGCAGGGTCTTCGTGGGGGGAGTGGGCTCACAAATGATTTGTTTGGGACAACAAATTCATTCAACAGACATTTGTACTAACTGGCTGAGGGAGGGCCTTTCACACGTGTCACCCCCCCCCCTCATTTGACATGCTACCCTTGAAGGCTGGTATAGTTGTCCCTGTATCAAAAATGAAGGGATTGAGGCTTCAACAGGTTTTGAGCACCTCTGTGGTGGCCAGGTGCCTGACCACGGCGCCCCACTTCAGGTGCACCCGACTTCATTGCCTCTGGGCTTTTCCCCAAAGGCATTGAATCTTGGCAGCCTCCAACCCTGGGGGATGGCCTTGCTCTTCGCGTCTCTGTCAACAGGTTTTTTAAGAAAGGTACTGACCTGGGGAGAGGAGTTCCAGACCGGCAACTGTTAGCCGAGATGTCAGACGTATAATGGAAATGTTGGTGATCATCTCGGGTATTCAGTTATGATACTGAAAAAATTAGTGCTGTGTTTTACTAATGAATAATTTGGAAGCTTTAATAAACTGTAGCCATAAACCCAGTTTATTATTAATAATCCAGTAATTAACGTTAGACACATTGATCTAATGTTAGAGATTTAACAAAAGGCAAAGGAACCTCTGTTTTGTGACTCTCAGTTCCATCACATGAGGGGCGATGGGGGATGGTCTCAGGTGAATTGTTTTCCTTTGATGGCTCAGTATCTCTATCTGTAAAGAGGGGATAATCATGTAAACTGTGCAACATTCATTCATTTCTTCATTCATAATTCATTCAGCAAATAGTCACTGAACCCTTAACTCTGAGTCAGGCACATGCTTGTTCCTAAGAGTAAACAAGACAAATAAGGATCTCCCTATTGTGGAGTGTACATTCTGGTGGGGACTCAAGAACTCTTCTGAGAAAAATAGCTGAAATGCCACTGGCCAAGAAAGAGCTCCACAGTTCCAGACACCGAGAGACAGTTTAAACCTTAGTGAAAGCACTCTTTGCTATGTCTCCCTAGTTTCTAAGAAAAGCCTTCTAGGAACAAACACCAAATGCCTCAATAAAATGTTGATGCATAAAGGAATGCTCTTTGGAACAGTGCAAGGTTTTAAAGCATTTCAGAGGGTCAGTGACCACATGCTTGTCTCTTCATTTGGTGAAGAGCCCACTGGCTAAACCAAATCCACAAAGGACAAGGCACCCTGCCTCTATGCAAACTCTTGCCTAAGAAGATGCTTAGCACTTGAATCATCCCACTAGTTTACCTTACTACATATTTGGAGTTGGGCTATCTTTATTTCTTCTCTGGAGTGAATATCTATCCATCTATCTATCTGCCCATTTATCTCCTAATTTCAGCAAAGTCATCTGTCAGAGCCATTTAATTCCCCTGAGTGTCTTCTTTTAATCTGGAAGAAATTTTCTTTTAGTTACCCCTTATCACCGAGATCATGGAGTTTACATACTTTGGCTGATGTCCCTGATTTATTTCATACTATATTTATATTATGACTTCTCTAGTAATAAATTATATTTGATCTGAAACACTTCATTGGGTTGTGCTTTTCTGCAATCAACATTTATTTTTGCAATTGCTGTGAAAACCACATGCAACCAAGTTTCTAACAGCACAGAACCCTTTCTATGTGGCTTGCAAAGCAACCTTGAAGATGTTAATTAATTTTCAAGAATACATCTTTAAACATCACCCACCTTATTAAACAAGTCTTAGAGGTGAGAAAGTAGGATTCTGGTTGGTGTATTGAGCCTATATAAAATAGACTTACCTAGAGATAGAATAGTACCAAAAAACTCAACCTCCTGGCCTCATAAACAGACCTTCAAATACTGTGCAATCCAGACTATTATTTGGTGGCTTTTCCCACTGCTTTTCAGTATGGTATGCTGATAACACTGTTGAAAGCAATATGTTTTATTGCACAGCTTGTCACATTCATGGCATTCTAAAAATATTTTCTAAGGAATTCTGGGCCAGAAGATAAGGCCATCTCACATTTAAAACAGAATCCTGCAAGTTATTTCTGACTGTGTTCAGAAGTATCCAAGTGCTTTATTGTTATTATTTGAGGTAACACTGGTTTATAACACTATATAAGTTTCAGAATTATCCAAGTGTTACTTCAGAGGCAATGACCCTAAGTAACAGCTAAAATGCAGTGTTTTGTTTTAAATGTGGACATTTAGTTCTCACCTGAGACCTGTTACAGTGAAATCAGCCAGAAAGTAAAGCAGATGAGGGCTCTGTATAATTTTAATCGTGGTGCTCTGGGACACACGTCAAAATGGCCCGGCTGACCTGCCTATGAAAACTTTCTGCCGCTCTTCAGTGGGTTTGCAAACATCAAGCCGCCTAGAGCTCACGTGATTTCTGAGATTCCAAAAGAAAGCAAAGGCCCCGCGGCCGGCTCGGGGAAAACGTCTTCACCTGCAAAAGCAAAACGAAGTGCCAGGTGCACCAGCCCGCCGGCCCCAGATGCCTGCCGGCAGTTCCGCGCTGCCTTTTAGGGAAAGGCCCTGTGAGCTACCCGGCACTTCATTTCACTCCTCTCTTTAGGAGGCACGGACACTGATTTTCTTTCGCCGCTCCCGACACCAGTGCAGTCTCCCCAGCTCGTACCTTCGGCGCCCTCGCTGCCCCGAACCCCCAGCCCCCTTCCATCAGCTCACCGCGACAGGACCCTGGCCCAGGTTTGGGAGAGCTCAAAGAAAGCGAAAAAGATGGCTCGGCAGGGAAAGGGATACAATAGGCATAAGGCGGCCGGTGGCTCGGTGCAGAAATGCCGCACTTCGGAGGGAGAAAAAAGTTTCCTTTGTCAAACAAGTGACCACGTGGCGCTATGGCGGTCACCCCCAGCAGTCCCGTCAGGCCGCCAGGCGCGGACCTGGGGACGCGCCAGCCACCTCCGGCGCTGGCCGAGGGGAGCCCCGAAAAGCGGGGGGCCCGCGGGAAGCCCTGAGAGAGGGGATCGGGAGGACGCCAGGAGGCGCGAGACGCTGGCTCAGGGCGCTGCGCGGAGGGCGGGGCTCCCGGGGGGAGAGGGGCGAGGAGCGCAAGGTTCCCGGAAGCAGCGGGGCACAGGGGGCGGGACCCTCGGGGGCGGTGGCGCGGGGGGCGGGGTCCCCGGCGTTGGGCGGGCGCGGGGGGCGCGGCTTCAGGGACTGGGCGGGAGGCGGGGTCGCTGGGGCCTTGGGCGCCGGGCTCCGGGCCGCGGAAGGGCGCCGTTCGCGGGGCGGGGCGGGGCGCGGGCGGGGAGTGTCGGGCAGGCCGGGCATGGCGTCCATGGCGGCGGCGATCGCGGCCTCGCGCTCGGCCGTCATGAGTGGGAACCGGCCTCTGGACGACAGGGAGCGGAAGCGCTTCACCTACTTCTCGTCGCTGAGCCCCATGGCCAGGAAGATCATGCTGGACAAGGAGAAGATCCGGGAGAAGTACGGGCCCGAGTGGGCGCGGCTGCCGCCCGCGCAGCAGGACGAGATCATCGACCGGTGCCTGGTGGCGCCGAGCGCCCCGGCGCCCCGCGACCCCGGGGACCCCGAGGAGCTGGCGCGCTTCCCCGGCCTGCGCGGGCCCACGGGCCAGAAGGTGGTGCGCTTCGGGGACGAGGTAGGTGCGGAGCGGGCCGGGC
Organism: Balaenoptera acutorostrata; assembly: GCF_949987535.1. Classification (NCBI taxonomy): domain Eukaryota; kingdom Metazoa; phylum Chordata; class Mammalia; order Artiodactyla; family Balaenopteridae; genus Balaenoptera; species Balaenoptera acutorostrata. The sequence continues at coordinate 72,847,186 of NC_080079.1, read as the reverse complement.
TCCCCCGCCCCCCGAGGCGCCCCGGGCCGGGCGGACCCCTGCCCGCTAGCAGCCGCCCCGCCAGGCGCGCGGGCAGGGGCTGGAGAGGAGAAGGCGCAGGAACCGGGGTGGGTGGGACGGGCGGCCCGGAGCCGGAGGTCTGGGGCTGGGGGGCTCCCCGGGGGAGTTCGTGGAGGACCGCCGAGAGAAGGAAGGAGGTCATTCCAGACCCACCATCTGGAGCTGCCCCGCCGGGCCGCAGGGGACCCGAGACTTGTCAGACCAAAGTGCCAACAGCAAGGGATTTTAAGCCAGGCAGGCCTGGGTTCTGGTCCATTCTGCCATTTAGCTCTCTGGCCGTGGGTGACCTAACCTTTTAGAGCCTCAGTTCCCCCCGGGAATAATAATACCCACCCCAGGCCTGCCAGGGAAGGCAGTCAGCCTTTTATACGTAATAATATTAATATTTGTGATGAGTTGTGTGCGGAGAGTGAAATTGTCCAGCAAGGCAACAAGAAGGAAGAGGTGCCTTCCAAGATTAGGAGGCAAAACCCAAAGCCCTAAGATGTTTCCGAGTGAGCCCGATGTGCTGCTTAGTTTTGGGAATGAGTATGGTGGCCTCCTTTTTCCAGTGAAAAACGAGGAATCCGTTCAAATGAGCTGTCGCACGCCTTTGGTACATATAAGGGCATGCCTGGGCCTCTGACCTAGACACTCTGCTGGGACTTCTAGAGGGCCGGACATCGTGGAGGAAGAAACACTGAAACTAGAAAAAACTCAGGGGTGACCCATACTAAGTCACAAAGGCCTGAGTGTCCTGTGCTTCTCCGAAAGTCGGCCTTTTCCTGGAAATGTGTTTAACTAAAACCTGTTTGGTGCCAAATCTGTGGCTCTTTGGCCTTTCAGACTCAACTTTTGTGGTGAGGGTCAAAGTCCAAAGGAGCCAGCAGTATACAGGGAAATCCGCAGCCCTGAGAGCTTTGAGGCTGCAGGCAGGAGGGGCTGGGCTTGGAGAGGTTTTCCAAGGAAGTCGTAGACTGTGGAAGGAATTCTAGTTGAGGATGAAGTTTTAATCTGATTTTCAGGCGTGGGTGTGCTGAGACGTTTATTAATACAAAATGTTTGTGGTCATAAGCCCGCTTTCATGTGGGGGAAGTGTGAGAGGGCAGAACTATGCTTCCAACGTTGCCTTATACTGACAGAATTAAAAGAAGAGTCTTCCATGGACTTTAAACTGAAGGCTTCGCCAGGAAAAAACGAGGGTGTGGTAACGGAAGAGATGAGAATATAGGTTTAAGATGTAAGCCCAGAGCTGAAGCATTTTTAGTGTGAAAATATGCATCTCTCTAAAGACATTCGCAGGGTTGGGGCTCAGATTTGGGTGATGGAAAAGCAGGCAGCCCCTCTTTGGAAAAGTCACGAATAAATAAACTGTGAGAAGAAATAAACCTGCAGGTACTTACAGATGTTGCAGGGTCCCTGTCATTCTCCCTTAGCTTGCTGTCCAGCTAAGAATATCCACATGCCCGTTCACCATCCAAAAGCCCATGCCATGTAAGGGTCCGGTGTGGCTGATAAGGAAAGATGTGGCCAAGTGAATTTTGTGCTCCGATTCCTTAACTGGGTGCCGGACTGAGCTGTTTGCGAATTTGTAAACGCAAAGCGATTTAACGGCCAACAGAACCTTTTGCTGTGGGACCTGCACATCCTTCCAGGAGCCCAGGAGCCCTGATTTTCAGAATTGAACTCAGCTTTGCAAAACGGGTTGCGAGTACGTCCTGGAATGCCTCTGACCAACCTTTCAGCACAGATGGCGGAGAGACAGTGAGTTTGAGGACAGGTACAGAGGTACCTTGCCCAGAGCTTTTGTTGTTGTTGTCTCCCCCTGCCCTCCTGCAGCGGCTGTGTGATTTCATCCCACTAGGGAGTTTAAAATGTGTTACCTGGACTTGGCAAGAGGTTGGCACCAAAGTGGAGTTGGTGGTCTCGTGCCCAAGAGGAGGGTTGTACTTGGAGGAGGGTTGGCTCCTGCGCACAAGGGACGATGATAAGGGAATGTGGCGGATGTGGCGGGTGACCCCTCAGTATAGGCTGCTGGACAGAGTGGCCTGAATAGGTGGCCCCAGGTTTGTCCAGAAGGACCCTGAACCAGACTGAGTCAGGCACCCTGTCCCTTCCTGTTGGATCTGTCCTCAGATGTAGTCCCTGGGGCCTCCACGGCCAATCTGGCAACAGAGGATGCACCTCCTGCTTTAGCCAGCATCTGACCTTGGATGATAAGCAGGGTGGGCCCCGTAGATACTTGGGAAAGACCACCTGGGATACTGGGTTCTGAGGGCCTTTGCTAAGGCTGTAATAGAAAGCGCCTGGGCTTGGTTGTGAGTCTTGGGTTTGTTTTGGCTTCCATCTACTAACCTTTTGACTGTGGTGAACCCCTAACCTCTCTGAGCTCCTACAACGGGAAGAACATTAGCGGGATGATGGTAGAGACAGTGTCTAGGAAAGGCCTGTGGGATTAAAACATGGTTGCTGCTGGTGAGAATATGAAGGTTGTTAGCTGTTGTCTCTCCGTGTCCGCTTTTGAAAATCACTGTCATGAAATCAATAAATTCCTCCTGTTGCAGAGCCTGGAGCTGGCCACATAGAGTCCCACGTGAGAAGGAGCTCTGCCCTGCTGAGCTCCAGGGATGGGCCTCGGGGCACATACTGAAAGCTGGGCTTGCTCTGTCCACAGTGTGGCCGTGATGTGCACTGTTTCCTGATGAGCAGTCACACCCGCCTCAGATTGGGCCCCCCTTTCGGCCACCCCGAAGGACCGGGACGTCGCCTGTTTCTTTGAGTACTCTCTCCCTCATCGCCAGTAACAGTTCTGTGTCCCACGCAGCAGCGTTTGACGTCAGATCATGCCCATATGGCCTTCAAATGGGACTGCCATCCAATCACTGTTACGCGTTGAGGGAACAAACGAGTGGAAGCTTGCTTGGGCTCAGGGCTCCGCTCACGCGTCCGAGTTGCCCAGCTGGGGCCGCTCTGTGTCGGACCGGTGTGGCAGCGTGCCAGCCGCGTGTTCGTTTTTACCCTCGCTCTCTGTAAAGTGAGGAGACCAGCGTCCAGGCCCAGATCCACCCTGGCTTGGAGGACGCGCCTGCCGAAGAGAGGGAGGCTGGCTGCCTTTGCGCGTTGAAGCCGTGGAGGGTCCTGTCTGTTTCTTGGTTCTTACCACCTTGGCAGTCAATTGAGTGCCTCTTTCCCAAAGCCCAGTGTATTAGACACTAGAGCCATTCATGCTTTAGGGACGCTTGGTCTTCCCCTGATCTTCACCAGCTTTTTTCGAAATCCCTCCACGTGAACTCATGATCTCAGTACAGCTTCAGTTCAAGGCCGCCGGCCCCTCCTGCCCCCCGGTCATCTCCCCAGGCCCCTCCTGTGCAGAGAATCTAGAGCTGCTGCCGGTGGAACAGTTAATCTCTCCGCAACAGAAGAGGAGCCGCTGGCGTCCCCATACCCGGTTCTGGTCCTGCCGTAGCCGGGCTGCCCTCTTAGGGCGGGGTTCTCCCTCCACCAGGGAGCAGCTCACCGGACTTCTCTCGGGTTCACAGGCCTTGCTTGGAACAGACATGGACGTTGAGGCTTGCCCTTTGGGTCAAGGACTTGGCCTGAACATTGAAGCATGTTTGCGAATAGACGCTCTGAGTGGTCTGAATTTCCCTGTGCTTCTCAATTACGGCGTTCTTCTTCCAGCAGTAAAAGTTTTGGGAATGGCTTGCTTTGGGAGATGAAAAGTTTTCATTTTAGAGGGATTCAGCCATCACCCCAGTCTACTTCTGCCGCTTCCTGTTACCAAATAGCAAAAAAAACAAAAACAAAAACGAAGAAACAAAAAAACCCGAAAAACGAAAACCCTGACTTTTCAGGCGTGCGTCGCTCTCTGGCCCTTGCCCCTACTCCCAGACTCTTCCACTGATCTGAGCACGTTAGTGAGAGACACAGGGTTCTGAGCTCTATGTCACATTCTTGGCTCCCAACAGGCCATAAGCAAGTGAACTCAGAAGTTTGGGCAGCCGGGATATTGGCTTCTCAGGGACCTGCTTGCCTGTTTCACTTCTCTGTAAAGTAGGTGGGGCTGGGCAGGAAGGGTGTTTCCCTATGCCGGCCCCGGGGACCCTGACCTGGATGTCGCGTGCTGTAGAACACAGGCTTTAAGCCCGGGAGCCAGGCATCTCTGTCCCCTGTTCAGCAGCTTAGCATGACCCGCTGCTCGCAGAAGGAGGTGTTCTCTAGCACCTGCATCCCTCCCCCTCCTGCAGGAACCTGGAGGCTTGCTGGCTGCACTTTTACTCCAGCTGGCCTTCACCTCCTTTTCTGGGGCTGGGTCTTGGCCTCCCTGATCCCCAGATACCCTCTGCAGGCCTCTGAAGGCCCTGTGGCTTTTCCTATGCCCGTCGCCCGCCCGGCTTCTGCTCCCAGCTGGCTGACAAGGCACCTTTCCCTGAAGTGCTCAGGAGGCTGGGGGTCAGTATGGCATCCCCCCGTCCAGCAGACCTCGCTGAGCCGCTGTCATCCCGTCCATGCCCTTGGGGCTGCCTGCCAAGGGCCACCTTGCCCTCCCTCCTTAGGGTCCAGGCTGGCCAGCTGTTTGTGTTTGAACATAAACTAATTAAATGGGTATACAATTTCTAAAATAACGACCCTGTGTGTTACTGTTAAAAGTTTCAAGCAATGCAGAAAGAAGCAGCATTATGAAGCAGAAATTGGTAGTATCCTTCCAGAACTTTCCTCACTTATTCAGTCTTCGTTAGATTTGAGTTTGGTTGGATATGTGGCTTCCTGATGCAGGACCTGTGACATGTGAGGTCACCTCTTCCCCGTTCACTTCAGCAGCTTGGCTTTTATTTTTCAGCCTTTGGCACAAAAAATGAGAAATTTGAGAGTTCCTTTCTCAGCGTTTGGACTTGTTTTCTAAGGAAGGCAGAATGTGTAATTATGATTCCCACCTTCTGTCTGGCAGATGCATGCATTTTTTAGAAAAGATGACAGGGTGGACCTGGCTTTTCGTGTCCCTGCGCCTGGCATCTGTGCCCTGGTTCCAGGTAGGAGTTGAGAACACGGCCATCCTCAACCATCCAGTTGAGATGGTGAGATGGTCCTCTGCCCAGAGCAGCACCTGGCCTGGGACTCTGCATAGCTGGGGCTCCTCGGGTTGGGGGAAGTGTATTGAACAGGTGGCCTTGGGAGCTGAGGCAGCAACACAGGCTACCCCTGGCCCCTGTGGGTGTGTGGCCCAGTGGCTACCAGGGAACAGGTTTTGCAAAGAAACGACTCGCTCCTTGTCTTGCAGGGAGGGAGGGGCCAGAGCTGGGAAGCCTGTTGGCAGGTTTGGAGTCATCTTATAATTGACGGGAGTTACTTTTACACTCTAAAATGAGGGATTTCCTTAGTACCAGAAAAAGTACCCATTTCTCAGAAAAAGAAATCAAGGCCAGACCTGTCTGTTAAACTTCTGGCTCGTTCTCCTCTTCATTTCCTTAGACCTGTCCCCCACCCATCCTCCCATCACTACCTTGGCATGTTTCTGCTGAGGTCTGAGGAGGCCTGCGTTTCTGTATTTGTATTCATGGTGGAACCTGCCCAGGAGTTAAATCATAACTGCTTTTCCGTTGTTGGAACTGCCCTTTTGTACTTCCGGTGCTGGCAACCCTCTGATCTCAGCAGAATTAAATATACTACAAGTCAAAGGGGAAAACATCGATTCCATAAACATATAAACAATAGTCCCTAAGAATAACCAGTTGGTAAAAAAAAAAAAAAAAAGAGCATATTCTTCTTCTTCACTCCTCCCTTTTTTTAAGTAGACTTTATTTTTTAGAGCAGCTTTAGATTCCCAAAAACTGAGCAGGAAGTACAGAGAGTTCCCATACACCCCTGCACCCCGTGCACAACCTCCCCCAGGATCAACACCCGCACCAGAGCCGTGCATTTGTGAACGACCAGTGAACCGACACTGACACATCATGGTCACCCAGAGCCCGGAGTTTACACTTCACTCTTGATGTTGGACATTCAGTGGTTTGGACAAATGTATGAGGACACAATTCCATCATTACAGTTCTGTACAGAGTATTTTCACTGTCCTAAAAATGCTCTGCGTGCCTCCCATTCATCCCTCTCTCCCCTCCAGCCCCTAGCAACTACTTATCTTTTTACCGTCTCCACAGTTTTGCCTTTTCCAGATGTCGTATAGTTGAATCCTGGAACCTTTTCAGATTGGCTTCTGTCACTTAGTAATATACATTGAAGGTTCCTCAGTGTCTTTTCATGGCTTGACAGCTCATTCTTCCTAGTGCTGAATAGTATTCCACTGCCTGGATGGACCACAGTTCACTTAGCCATTCATAGCCGTTCACCTACCGAAGGGCATCTTGGTTGCTTCTAAGTTTTGGCATTTATGACTGAAGCTGCTGTAAGCATCCATGTGTAGGTTTTTGTGTGGACCTAAGTTTTCAACTCATTTGGCGAAATACCAAGGAGCATGATTGCCTCCCTTCTGTTTTTAATATGCTCCTGTGAATTTGAGGTACAGACCCACACTAACCAGATCAGCAGGAAGAAGGTGCTGCGGGCAGCATGTGCCAGGAGGCCCCGGCCAGCCGACCTCACTGAGGGATGAGACAGTCAGCAACACGGGGCAGCGTCGCCTGTCCTGCTCCCGCAGGCCCTGCCATCCGAGCTTCATTTCTCTAGCTTAGAGTATTTCAGAGTTTACATTTCTTACTTTTTTTTTTTGAATTTTATTTTATTTTTTACACAGCAGGTTCTTATTAGTTATCTGTTTTATACAAATTAGTGTATACATGTCAATCCGGATCTACCAGTTCATCCTCCCCCCTACCCGACCCCGCCCCCCCCGCTTTTCCTGCTTCGTGTCCATACGTTTGACCTCTACATCTGTGTCTCTGTTTCTGCCTTGCAAACCGGTTCATCTGTACCATTTTTCTAGATTCCACATATATGCGTTAATATATATTTGTTTTTCTCTTTCTGACTTAACTTCACTCTGTATGACAGTCTCTAGGTCCATCCACGTCTCTACAGATGACCCAATTTCATTCCTTTTTATGGCTGAGTAATACTCCATTGTATATGTGTACCACAACTTCTTTATCCATTCATCTGTCGATGGACATTTAGGTTGCTTCCATGACCTGGCTATTGTAAATAGTGCTGCAGTGAACCTTGGGGTGCATGTGTCTTTTTGAATTATGGCTTTCTCTGGGTATATGCCCAGTACATTTCTTACTTTTAAGCCAGGATGCCACTGTCTATCAACCAGAAACTCCCCTCATTTATGGACTTCCGGGGGCCAGTGACAATATATGGTTCCAGTGAGCACTGTTGCTGAATCACTCGAGAAAAATCAGATCTATTTCTGGGGAGCTTAATGGTTGGGATTCTAGCTTTTAGAGACTCAGCCCTCTAGGCAGCAGGAGAAATTTAACAAACAGTGGGCCATATTCTGACTACCACCTAAGAGTGTTTATTGTTTATGGTTACATACTAAGGGCATGATTAGAAATGCTGTTCCAGTAGTTTTACGTGATCTTTGAACTCTGGGGAGAATGAAATGAAAGCGGCCTTTAAACGTGATTTGCTGGGCCCTTGCTGTGTATTAGGAGACCGTTTGTGTGCCTTGCTTGATGATACTGATGCACAGGACGTGATTCTGCCTGCTCCACAGTTGGGTGGGTGAGAGCCAGCCCAGAAAGCCTCGGGCTCCTCGTGAGAGCAGCCTGAACCCAGGTTGGTTTAGTAGAAGTCCTTATTTGGGGATGATGAGAGTCACCTAGCAGTATTCATTGAGGCCACCTTGGCAGGTGGGGTGGCCTGGGAAGACAGAGGTGGGTCCCTGAGCCTGGGACGTCAGCAAGGGCAGCCTGTGTGGCCAAGTGTCCCCAGTGGGATGAGGCAGTCAGGCGTCCTGTGGAGGACTGAAGTAGGTAAGCTGCCCAAGGGGAACGGCTGCATTAGAATTACCTAGGGAGTTGTTGGTTTTCTAAAACTGTCAGGTGGGACCCACAGATTCTGCCTATTAAAACAGCACTCTAGATGATTCTTTTTTATTTTTTTTTAATGTGGGAGTTCTTGTCCTTCTAGATGAACTTGTTAATTCATTTGGTGGAATCTTTTTTTTTTTAATTAATTAATTTATCTTTGGATGTGTTGGGTCTTTGTTGCTGCACACAGGCTTTCTCTAGTTGTGGCGAGTGGGGGCTACTCTTTGTTGCGGTGCGCGGGCTTCTCATTGCGGTGGCTTCTCTTGTTGCGGAGCACAGGCTCTAGGTGCATGGGCTTCAGTAGTTGTGGCACACGGACTCAGTAGTTGTGGCTCACAGGCTCAGTAGTTGTGGCACACGGGCTCAGTAGTTGTGGCTCGCGGGCTCTAGAGCGCAGGCTCAGTAGTTGTGGCACATGGGCTTAGTTGCTCCGTGGCATGTGGGATCTTCCCGGACCAGGGCTCGAACCCGTGTCCCCTGCATTGGCAGGCGGATTCTTAACCACTGCGCCACCCGGGAAGTCCCTGAATGATTCTGATTTACAGCCAGACCTAGCACCTCTAGGCTAGGGGTGCTCTTCAGAGAGTCTTGAGTCTGGTGCCTGTGAATGACGCCGGCGTGGACCCAAGACCAGTAAGGACCCAGGAGGCGGTCATCCCCTCTGGCTACCTGGGACAGGTGTGCCAGAGAGAGGGCATCTGCAGGAAGGTGCAGTTTGTTCAGGTTGCAGAATGGTCCGCAGCCTGTCCCTCAGAGAGGCCCAGAGTGGAAGTGAGACTTTCAGAGCGCCCCAGGGGTCTCAGAAGCAGTTCTTTTGACAGTTGCAGGAAAGGTGCCGCTCCCCGTCTGCGGGCTGCTAGTGGCCTGGCTCTGTGTAGGGGGAGCTCAGAGCTGCTCTGTGACGCCCGTGCTCCTGGCTCCACTTGCTCAGGCTGACCTGTGGCCGCACTAAGGGACACCCGCTATGGGGAGTGCCACTTACAGGTGCTGTGCACCTCACACGCTTGGGACATGATGAAATTCACCGGCCCCAAAATTGGAAAGAAAGTTATAAAAGAATAAATGGCCCGTTAGTCTCCAACTTCATGAAGAGGAAAGGCTAATATTTATAACATTTCACGTTTGAAATGAATTCTAAGTCCAGAATTTTTCATTTTAGAATAATTTTGGAGCAGTCCTGACTTTTACAGAGGAATCAACCAATTATAGATGAGTTACTTGTCACCAAATAATTTCCAAAGCAAAATTACCAAAATCCTTAAAAAATTTAAGAGTAGCAGTTACATTTAGTGTAGAATGTAGTGAATTTCAGTGTGTATGATATTGGTTGCAGCTTGTGGTGTGTTGGGAAATGTTTAACATCTGGCTCCAGGGCAGTAAGGGGGGCAGCCCTGATGTGGAGCGCCTGCTGGTTGCCATGGAGATGCTCCCCCAGGGGCTGTCCAAGCCCCCAGGTAGCTCACTGCATCAGAGCCGGTCGGGGAGGTGCAGTGACCCCGTTGTGTGGTGTTATAGATGCACTTTCCATCTTGCAGGGGCAACAGATGTAAGTAACCTCAAGAGCACAGATAATAGCAAGAGGGACTAAAGTAATTAGGAAATGATGTTTTTAGCATTTGTTACCTGTGTCAGGTTTTTTTTTTGAGGGGGAGGGGACACCTTTTTGAAGAATAGATTTTAATTTTTGGAGCAGTCTTAGGTTCCCAGCAAAAGTGAGTAGAAAGTACAGATTTCTGACCTACCGCCTACTGTCACACGTGTGTACCCTCTGCTACTACCAACACGCCCACCAGAGTGGGAGATTTGTTACAGTGGGTGAACCTACACAGCATTGTTGCCCAAGGTCCATAGTTTCCACTGGGGTTGACTCTTGCTGTGGTCCATTCTATGGGTTTTGAGAAAAGCATCCATCATGACAGTATGGTGCGGAGTATTTCACCGTCCTGAAAATCCTCTGTGCTCTGCCTAGTCAGCCCTTCTTCTGTTCAACCCTGGTAACCACTGATCTCTTTATTGTCTCCATAGTTTTACCTTTTCCAGAATGTCATATAGTTGGAATCATATCATATATATATAGCCTTTTCAGATTCTTTTATTGTGGTACCATATTCATAACATAAAATTGACCGTGCTAACCATTTTTAGGTGTACGGTTAGTACATGCACAGTGTTGTACAGCCATCACCACTGTCCATGTCTAGAACTTTGCAATCCTGATGCCGTTTTGCATCCAACTGCCTGGAAAGCCTGTGCTTGCCCCCAACGCTCTTTGTGGCTGGCGTGTGCAGCCAGTGGCTGACATCAGAGCTTCAATCACATTTTTGTTTGGCATGTTTATTTTTGTTAAGTGCTTTACGATTATTTTTTTTATGAGCTCAGAACTGCAGAAATCTAAGGAATTTGCCCCTTGACTCCGTTTCTTGCTGGAGCAAACAAAAGATTATTGACTTGACACCAAGCTGGGGAGAAATCACAGTGCACCCCTCTGTCCGCGGCCCCCTTGGAATTTCAGCCGATCTGGGCTGCAGCCACTGGAGCCTGCTGGCTCACCAAGCTCCAGGCTACATCTTTGTTCCTCAGAGTCTTGCACTCATTCATCTTCCAAAGCCAAAAACCTTCCTACTGTGTTCTTTGCAGATTTCAAAGGGACTCAAGCTGCATAATTAATATTCAGAGGATCGATCATATCACATGAGAAGGGGTGTCCAGCTCCGGCGTGTCCTGCTTTTGGCCAGTGGCCCTGCTCCCTTCTCTGCCTCTGTCTGCCCATTGAATCTCCACACGCCTCCTCTGTCCCCTGAGGTGGCCACTGGGCTGTCCACCCCCCCACCCCGCCTCCCCATAGAGGGAGCACATTTACCAGTTGGTTTCCCTTTGCCCTTTTTCCACAGGTCCAAATCTAGAACAAAGGGAACATACATTCCATCAGCCTCCTTTATTTTTCCCATGTGAAAACAAAGTCCTTCTTGTTTTATTGCTTCTAAGAGGAACTTAGAGGGTCCTGAGATCACAGAATTTTAAGGACTTTCAAGTCATTGAGCTCAACTGTGCTCTTCTCCCACGCCCTGACCACACACACAGAGACCTGGATGCAGCAGCCCCCCTCAACCGAGACTTGTTAACTCACCTTTCTACTTTTGGAGGGACACAGTTTGTAAGTTGAGTACACTTGGACTTAACTGAGATTCCCAATGGGAGCGTAGTGGCCCACATTCCCTCTCATTTTTAAAGTTTTGCCTGACAGCCAGGAGTGATAGGAGACATAGCTTAGAGGCCAAGGCTGGGGATGGAGTCGGTACTGAAGGAAGTGGACCCTCTGCAGAATTGGTCCCCCTCCTGGAGGAGGGGGAGGGGAGCCAGGTAACCTAGCTCTGGGGCTAGGGAGTGCCTCTGGGCGCGAAGACATCATGTACCTGGGGTGCTTTACGCGAGGACAGTCTCAATTCAAAATATTTTATCCCATTTTCAGTCTGTATCGCCCAGGATGTCCCAGTTTTTGGTTCAGAAAATATGATTCCCCAGCAGAAGCTGGGCACACATGAGACGTTTGCTAGTATAGGAATACAGCTGGAGGGTTGGAGGGGTGGCCTAGGAAAGGCGATCTTACAAACCTTTGCTCAGGTCAGTGGATCCAAGGTCAGATTCTCAGTGACTGTTTTGAAGGGCTCCTTCTCTCCTGTTCTGCCTGTGAGGGTCAGAAGGATTTCAGAGTTTTCACTGTAATTAGGCAGTTGCATTCAGTTGGCATTTTCTTCATTGATAGGCTGATCGCTGCCTTTCAGATCTCTGGCAGGCACTTAGGGGGATGGGGGAAGGATGCTCAGACAGTACGGGTGTTGACTGGCAGATGATCACCCGACCTTCTTTTCCTCTGTTACCTCATTTTATCCTCACAACAGCCCCGCAGGGGAAGCGCAGTTCTCCTTTTGCAGATGAGAAAACCGAGGCTCGAAAGGCTTAAGTCATCTTCCCCTGGCCGCGTGGCTAGTCGCTGGCAGGGCCGAGACCTGAGCCCGGAAGCCCTGTTTCCTTTCTCCCCAGCCTCCCTGTCATCGAGTCCGTCCTGGGGCTCCCAGGCATTCATCGAATGTCTGTTTGGCAGGGGACGGACGTGCCTGGCAGCCGCGGCCAGCAAGGTGACGGGGGAGCCAGACCCAGAAGGTCAGCGCATTCTCTGCAGAGCGCGACAGCTTCAGGCTGGTTTTGAGCCAGGACTTGGGATTCTTCTTGCTGAAGTTTGGTTCCCCCATGGCCTCGGGTGGTTGTCTGCGCGGGGTCCCTTTGAGTTTGGATTTCAGATTTATTCTTGAATTTTTATTTCAGGACATAACTTGGCAAGATGAACACTCTGCCCCTTTCTCCTGGGAAACGAGGGTAAGTTGGGTTAAATTTAGATTTGTTTGTCTTCTTAAAAAGCGTGGCGTCCTTAGGTATTTTCCGTTCAGCCCTTGGTGGGCTCCGAAGGCCGCGGGCTGCGGGTGATGCGCCCCCTGCCGGTGGGAGAGGAGAGGCGGAGGGGCGGGGCCTGCGCTGCGTTGGGCTTGGTGATGGATGGAAGCGTGGCGGTCGGCGCGCTGGGCACGGTCGGCGGGCGGGCGGGGTGCCCTCTGCCCGGGGCTCCCCTGTCCTGGGAAAGCAGTGGGGCGGGGTGGTTAGGAGCTGCTTTTATTAAAGTGAAATCAGAAGGGCAGCCGAGACAGGAAGGTGGGTGGATGTGGAGACAAGGCTGCAGACGCATCAGAACTGCCTGCAAGAGTCACCTCAAAGGCAGAGTCCTGAGGGAGGAAGGGAGGAGGGGAAGAGTGCCCTTTGTACCCTTTGAAGCTGGACGAGCCAGTGGATACAGATGTGCAACCCAGCCTGGATCCCTGATGCTGGCCCCCAGTCATTCGTTTATTGCTGTTAGTGTTATTGTTGCCAAAGTTGCTTAAGAGTATCAAGCTTAGCTGGGTTTATCCATTTCCCCATTCTCCCTAGTTGTCCCAGTACAAGTGCATTAGTAAGTAGCGCAAAATGACCAAAAGGCAGGTGTCTCAAACCCAAGGAAAAGAAGGAAAAAGACCAGGATTCTCTGAATTCTACAACATTCTCTGCTGTGTGTTGGAGGGTCCTTTGCCTAATGTGGGTGACCAGGATGGCTGTGTGCCTGGAATAGGGCTTAGGCTTGAGGTTGGATCAGGGCTTTCAAGCCTTGACACTTGAAGGAGCTTGTTTCTTGGTTTTTCACTTGTGCCTACAAGTTGCTCATCCCGGTAGAAGCGGGGTCCAGGGGGCTGTAGGGAGGGTGGGTCAGAGCAGGATGCGGCAGTGGGGGGGGGTCTGCAAGCCACCTGCGAGGCCCTCACGTGGGGGTCTGTGTCTTAAAATGAAGGATTTGACGAGGGCTCCGATGGGTCAGGACAGCCGGTGGTGTTGCCCACAGGCAGCGCGGTTGGTTCGCTGATTGATTGCCCCAAGTGACGCGAGCTGCCCTAGGATGAGGAAGCCTGTGAAAGTTGAGGTGACTCTTACGTGAGAGTTGAGAGGTAGCTTTTGCGAATACGTGGCATTAATGCAGATGGCCACGCTCATCCCGCAATCACAGACCCCTGCCTTCAGGGATCCAGAGCGTCAGGTTCTAAATATCCTAAAAATAAAGATGCAAATACCTGCATCCTGCATGCGTGATTTTTTTTTTTTTTTAATTTCCGTGGCAGATTAATAACCTAGGTTGCGCAGAGGGCAGGGTGAGCGACGACGTTGTGCCTGGAATTGGAGTCTCCTTCAGGATCGGGGCACTGGTTAAGGGGTGGCTGAAGCGGTGAGGGTAGCTGGGAGGCAGCCAGGGAGAGTGAGGAGAAGCCTGGGATTGCAGCTTCCGAGCTCCGAGACCCACCCGTAAATGCCTCGTCCAGTGACAGGGCAAAGGGAGTTGGAGGTGGGTAGAAAGTACCTCACCACATCGACGATCAGCCAGGGCCATCAATATTCCTTTTACATGGGTTCCCCAGATGGGTAGCTGAGAAGCACTACAGTTAAGTTCCCTACATACGAACCTTCAAGTTGCAAACTTTCAAAGATGCGAACGTCCGTTCTATCAACGTCAGGCGTGAGTGAAATTGCAGCTTGCCCTCCGTCTCCTATTGGTAACGATCCTTCAGCTCTACCATCTCCCACCTCCTCTCCCCCCACTCCAGTCAGTAACTCTTTGATGCCAGCCCCTGTGTGACAGCTGTTGTACTGCACCACTGTGCTTTTCAAGGGACTGTACTGTAAGATTGAAAATGTTTTCTTTATTTTTTGTTTGTTTTTTATGTTATTTGTGCGAAAGCTGTTTTAAACCTGTTACAGTACAGTCCTAGATAACCCACTGTGTTAGTTGGGTACCTACATACAACTCGTTCGTATGTAGGGGCCTTACTGTAATCCTAGGCAGATGGGTAGTCTGCAGGGGGGAGTGGACAGCCTCGCGGACAGTGGCCCAGAAGGCAGCACAGATGTTACTGGACTGGGCCCTGTGTTTGATGATGTCTCAGTGATGAAGACAGAGAAGTCGGATTAGTTAAAATGCCCCGAGCCCTAAGTCCATCGTGCCCCCCACGAGGATATATACTCTCGTAAGAATTTACCTTGTTAAATGTTCCTGAGTCAGCCGTCTGTGAGATGGGATGTTTCATCTGTTATTAACTTGATGCAGATGACATTCTGGGGCAAGGATGGGGCGGCGCCTGGGGCGGCTGCTGAGAAAGAGGCTCAGTGTGGGAACAGGTGCCGGGAAAAGGTCTCTAGAACAAGGTGTGCTGACGCAGTCCGGCACAGGTCACGCTCGTGCTGGAGTTAATTGTCCACAGATACCATCCAGGTCCCTTAGGAACCTGCAGAAATTGAGAAGGCTTGATAAAGTTAAGTCAATATGTGTTGATCATTTTAATTAACTTGGGTTTGTTTTTTTTTAATTAATTAATTAATTTATTTATTTTTGGCTGTGTTGGGTCTTCGTTTCTGTGCGAGGACTTTCTCTAGTTGCGGCAAGTGGGGGCCACTCTTCATCGCGGTGCGCGGGCCTCTCACTATCGCGGCCTCTCTTGTTGCGGAGCATAGGCTCCAGATGCGCAGGCTCAGTAGTTGTGGCTCACGGGCCCAGTTGCTCTGCGGCATGTGGGATCCTCCCAGACCAGGGCTCGAACCCATGTCCCCTGCATTGGCAGGCAGATTCTCAACCACTGCGCCACCAGGGAAGTCCCTAACTTGGGTTTTTTTTGTTTTTTGTTTTTAGTAAGAGGTATAGTCTTTGTGGCTCAGAGTTCTCAGTTTCATTTTTTTTTTTCCATTGGAGTATAGTTGCTTTACAATGTTGTGTTAGTTTCTGCTGTACAATGAAGTGAACCAGCTGTATGTATACCTGTATCCCCTCCCTCTTGGACCTCCCTCCCACCGCGCCCCTCCCCCCCATCCCACCCATCTAGGTCATCACAGAGCACTGAGCTGAGCCTCCCGTGCTATACAGCAGGTTCCCACTAGCTATCTGTTTTACACATGGTAGTGTATTTATGTCAAACCTAATTTCCCAATTCATTTCACGTTCCCTTTCAATGAGAGAAGCAGCCTGTTTCATGAACAGGTGGGCTGTGTCCTCACCTTTCGATTTGCGCTCTCAAAATCACACTTACGTGATTTAAAGTCAGAACTTTGTAGAGGCAAAATAGAAAGCGTTCCAGAGAGCAAAGGGCCTTACGCCTGCTCTGTCATCAAGAGTCGGAGTTCCACCCCTCGCCTCTCCCCAGCTGAAGCGCGAGTGCCCACCTCTCTTCATTGTCACGCTCTTCCTCAGGACTGAAAGACAGATGAGAACTTCTTTGGAGCGCTGCATGCAGGAGGTGGGTTAGCCAGGGCAGGATGGCCCTGACCTCCAACTGCAAGGCTGGAGGCTCTTTGTCATTTGACGTCTTTGATGCATGGCAGGCACCTCACTCCTTCGCGGCTTGAAGCAGCCATTTCTTTGCTCCTGCTTCTGGGGGCCAGTGGTCTGGGCAGGGCCCAGCCGGGCTGTTCTTCTGTGGGCCTCGCCGGGGACCGCTCACGTGTCATCTGACGGCCGATGGGAGCTGGTTGCTCTAGGGTACCCTCTCTTCCGTGTCCGGTTGGGGCCACATGTGTCCAGCGAGCTACGTGTTGGTGGAAGAGTTCCCTCGGCTGAGAGTGGAAGCTGACAGGGTCTTCCGAGGCTGAGGCTTGGGAACCGAAGTATCCCCTCTGCTCTGTTCTGCTGGTCAAATCGAGGCACAGTCCAGCCCGGATTTGGGGTGTGAGGACATGGATCGCAGCTCCTGAGGGACAGTTGCGGAGAATTTGTGCCGTTTCGAATCAAAGACTCCACGCTCTGACAGCCCCGACAGCGGGTCATTTCATTTGATTGTCTATCATCCACTGATGGTTTTTTTTTGAGTTTTAAATTGTGGTAAAATACACATCCCATAAAATGTACCATCTTAGCCATTTGTAAGTGTGCAGTTCGGTGGCCTTAAGTGCATTCACACTGTTTTGCAGCCGTCACCACCATCCATCTCCAGAACTTTATCATCTTCCCAAACTGAAACTCTGTTCCTTTTAAGCCAAAACCCCCCTTTCCCCCTCCCCCAACCCCTGGCAACCACCCTTCTACTTCCTGTCTCTATGACATCATTCACTGATTTTTTTCAAAAATCCGGCGGACACTGATTAGCCTTCCACTCTGGGTCAGACATTATGCTTAAGGCTCAGAGGTGAGTAAACACTTGCTCTCGGCGAAGAGCCCAGCGTGGGGATGACCGCGCCTGGGGGCGGAGCTCACGCAGAAGGACCACTTTAGCCACACGATCATTCTCCTTCATTCACATGACACGTATTTACGTACGCGTTGGTAGGTACGGTCTCATGCCTTCTGCAGCCGTTCACTTCAGCAGACTTTTTTTTTTTTCCCTTTTTTTTGGCCGTGCTGCACGGCATGTGGGATCTTAGTTTCCTGACCAGGGATCGAACCCACGCCCCCTGCACTGGAAGCGCGGAGTCTTAGCCACTGGACCACCGGGGAGGTCCCCACTTCTGCAGACATTTAATGATAGCCAACTAAGTGCCCAGCTCTTCCTCAGCTCTGACTTCTCAGTCACCAGTTGCTCAGCTGAGGCCAGGGTCAGCCCGACCCAAGGTGATGGTTGTCGGGCACAGAGCCGAGAATCTCAGGGATGTGGGATTTCTTCCCAATTTTTGCACCTCTGTCTGGGCTCCTTCCTTCGGGCCAGCCCGTGGCCGAGGACCCCTGCAGAGACCTGCAGAGGGTGGGCGAGCTGGTGCTGTCCGTCCCTGAAAGGCAGCTCTGACCAGGAGAGGCCTCGGTGCCGGGCACGCACTGCCCATTTCCTCGGACCCTGCTCGGTCTTCCAGCCTGCCCTCCCCTCCTGGGTCGCCTCCTGCCGAGGCCGCGCCAGGCCCGATGCCTCTGTCGCTCTGACCTCTTCCCCACGGAAGGGAGGCTCTGGGCAGAAGTGCCCGTCCCGGCTGGGCGAGGTGCCCTTGGTCGTCATCTTTCCCCTTGTCCGTCCGCTTGGCAGGTGTGCTGGGGGCAAGGGCGCCTGCAGGGCCCCACGGCGGATTCCTCTCTCCTGCTCCTGAGGTTCCACGAGGAAAGCACTCAGCACTTGGAATGCTCCAGAGAGGGGAGTCGGGAGGAGAGGACTCTTCGCGCTGCCGCCCCTCTGGGCTGGGGGTTTACGGGAGACTCCTGCAGGGGCAGGTCAGGCCCTAGCGACGGGTGGCTGGACTCTGGGGACGCCACGCCCACCGTGCTTGCCTCCCCCCAGGCTGTCTGGGTTTTCCCTTCCTGTCTACCCGAGTCCCTCACCCGAGGTTCGGCTGCCTATTTGGGGATCGTAAGTAAGCTGGGTGGGGATCAGCTCCTTGATCTCCGAGGGACCACAGACCACTCCTGGAGTAGGGAGGCCCCTCAGCCCCTCCTCAGGAGGAGAAGTAAGCGCCTGGGAGCAAGGGCACCTCCACGGGCTGAGGTCCACGCCAGGGATCTGCAGGCACGTCAAATGCTTTCACCCAGGAGGTCAGTGTCGCTGCCCCCGCCGTGGGCCGGGATGCCGGGGCTCAGGGGCGGCGGTCACGGGCAGGCGGGTTGAATCGATGAAGAGAGGTTGGAGCTTGGGTCTGTCTGTGGCTAACAGGCATCTCTTGCCCACGCGGGACAGAAGCGTGTTCCGTCAGGCTGTCCGTACGTGGAGGGTTCCCTGGGCTCCCCGTTACGGCTCTGGCTGGCTGTCCCTCCTCACCGCCAGCCAGAAGTCTCTGCGAAGCGCAGCCACGCCTGACGCCCATCACAGCGTCACTCCTGCTTGGGGCCCTCACGGAGACCCCGTCTCTGCCCAGCAGTGAGCTCCCCCTCCCCCTCCCCCTGCCCCTCCCCCTCCCCCGTGCTGTCTGTAACTCACCTTCCTGAGATCCAGAGCAGGCCTGTGGCCCCCTGCTCTGGACCTGTCCTGGCTTTTGTAGGTGCGGTGACCTGTCAGCTCCTCGGCCCAGGGCCCAGCCCGCTGCTCTGGCCCCAAGCGTCCTTCCCGCCGGTCTCTTCTCCAGCCCCGCAGCCCTGCCCCGTGGCACCGATCTCGCCTGCCTCGGCGCCCTGCCCAGCCCCCGGCCCCCAGCCACCCGTGCAGGTCCCACCTGCCCCCAAGACCCGCAGCAGATTCCGTTCCGGTGGTTCTCCCAGCTCTTGTGACAGCTGGGCAGCTCCCACGGGCCCCTGATCTGTGCTGAGCACCTTGGGGGCATTTCCTCGACTAATCCCCACAACGCGCCCTTTGACAGATGAAGAAACGGAGGCCCAGAGTGAGGGGTGTGAGCTAGATGTCCCAGCCCAGGGCCGTGCGCTTCACCCCTTGCCGCAGTGTCTGCAACTGTCCGCCTTCTGTGTCCCCTCTGAGAAGCTCTGTGCTAGACGGACACACGTTAATGTCGCCGGTGGTGTTCTTTGTCGGTGCGTCTTGTCCCTGTGGGACGACAAGCACCTGGAGGGCAGAGGTTCCTGTCCTTCCCTTGGCCTTATAACCTCAGGCTCCCTCACACCCACTGTCTGTTCCGTGTCTGTTGGGTTGTCCCCAGGCTCGTTGCCATGGGGCCCAACAGCTGGGCAGTGTCCACTGTCCGCCCGGCTCCCTGGTGAAAATACAGGAGTGTTCTCTAGCCCCTGGGGCCTCGGGGTTAGGGGCGGGTGGTCCCCAGACCCTGTCCCCCGTGCCCCGCTGGCCTGGAGGCTCTGACACCCCCAGTCTCAGTGGCTAGGCCGTGCTGTCTCTTCCCCACCAGATTGTCATCCTACTGATTTTGAGATTCTAAAAATTGTTCGTATCTTCCGCTCTTCTTCTTCCTTTTCCTCCTTTGGCGGGGGAGGTGGAGGAGGATAAAAGTTAAATGGTTTGTGAATTTATTAGGATTTGCTCCAGTAAGCTATTATGTTTTCTGACAATGTTTCTGCGGCCTTCATCTCAACAATTTAGGTCTGCCAGAGGCCGCCAAGCCAAACAGTTAGTTTTGGCCGCCTGCACCCTCCTTTACTGAAATATTACACATTCCTCTCCAGTGAGTGGGACGTAAAAATAGACACTGGGCCCAGTTGTGGTCTTTCTGTATTTAGAACGGACGTGGCCAGCGAAGACCCAGTTCCCCACATGGGGAGACTGACGCCCAGGCCTGGCTCAGTGCATAGCCCTGGGGCTCCAACCGGGGCGCCTGGGACGCAGAGGGTAGCGCCGTCAGCGTCACTGGCAGGAGGGGAGGGGGCTTCCTGAGTACCCCGCGCTCTTCCATCTCAGCCATCTCGTGTAAGACCGCGGGCTTGAATCCCCCTCCGACTTGCTGTCCGAGCCGGGGGCTGCTCTTCATGTGGAACTGCACCCTGTTGCTGGGCCCAGCTCGGCGCAGGGGACGGGACTCCCGAGAGCTCTTTGTCCACACCTGGAAAAACTGACTTTTTCTAGAAATCAGAAGACTGCATGGGAACTTCCTGACTTTCTGGCGTTCATCACAGGTTCCAGACACAGTCCCCCCGCTGGCCTGTCAGGTCGCGAGGCAGGGCTGTCCCCTCCTGCACGCTGATCTGCTCCAGGGTCCGGGGGCCCCCTTGCATAGCCTCAGGGCTGTGGGGGAAGGTGAGGTCAGAGACCCGGTCACAAGCACAGGCTCTGGGGGGTCCAGGGACAGCACGGTGGCTACACTAGATCCCTGTGGGGAGTGTCTCAGCTCAGATTCCACGCCAGACACTGGGCCAGGATGGGGCTTCAGAGTCGCGCTTACTTCCGGACGCAGACACGGCCCGCGTGTCCCAGCCATGGGCACCACACCCCTGGTGACCAGAGGAAGGCGGGGAGGGGCCAGCGCCCGGAGGGGATCCAGTGGGAGTACTGCTGACCCCCTGGGGAGCTTAGATGCCTCTGACCACGCAGAACAGGAGCAGAGCCCAGTAGCCTGCGTTTACTGAGCACTTACTATGTGCCGGACCTGGTTCTAAAACAACAGCCCAGGGAATAAGAATACTCCGTTTTTACTAGAGAAGAAAAGAGTCCAGGTTCAGGTTGGGTCGTTGGTGGGTTTGCCCTTTACAGAGAGGGGCAGGTTCAGGGAAGAAGGTAGCTGTGGCTTTGGGCCGGTGAGCAGGAGGTCCCTCTAAAGGGGACCTGGGGCCTAGGGGACCTCCCGGGAGAAAGCACAGGATGGGGCAGAGGCACCAGGCTGAGCCCTGGTCTGGGAGGGAAGGGGGTGGCCCGGGGAGGGTGGAGTCACCGAGCAAAGAGCAATGAAACGTCTCCTAAAGCACAGAGGGGCCTGCAGTGCAGGTGCCACTTCTGTGTGACCTGGACAACAGCGCGTCTTTGAAAATGACCAGGGGCCCCTCTTCACCATGTCCTGGTCCAGTTTCGCTGGCGTTCTGGGGTCTTGGAGCCAAGTAACATGAACTCTGGTCAGGAAAAAGGACCCTTTGCCCCTCTTCTTCTTTCTTCGCCCGCCCCTTCCCAACAGGCAGGTGTCTTAAACACAAACCACAAATCTTTGCCCTTTGGGACGAGGAGTGGGAAGGAAAGACCCTCACCAGTGCAGCTGATCAAGGAGGACCGTTTCTTAAAAGGGGGTTGTAGTCATATTTTATCTGCAGAATGGAAAGCAACAAAGGCCTGGGCGAAAAGGCTTAGAAGCTGATACACGAGAACGTTTTTTCTTCTGTAAGTTCTTGTTTTCCCCATTTTCACCCCAGAGCGCCCCAAACCAAGTAGCCACCCCCGTCAGCCTGGCCCTCTCTTCTACCAGGACGTCACCCTCCCCGAGGGGCTCTCACGAGGGCTCCGGTGGCCCAAGGAGCCCTGAAAGCCTCCGTGGTTCTGTTGCAGGTTGTCACTCCAGCTAAGTGCTGCTCGGTGCCCTGGTCGAGGGCCTGAAACAGTCCTGGAACCACTGCGGCTGACTTCTCTCCCCGGCGTCCTTGGCTCGGCCCAGTGCTGCCCTGTGCCTACGCTCATGTTCAGGCCAGCTTTCCAGGAGCTTCTCCCCACTGGAGACATGGCTGATCCTAAAAGAGCCTAGTGTTTGACGAACCGCTCAGTTTTAAGTGCTTTCTTTACCCTGCAATTTCCAGATCAATCTCAACTCTGTTCTCTCAGGCTCAGTCCCCACTTCCAAGCTATTTCTAGCACTTTGCTTATTTAAAGAACTCATCATCTCTGTGCCCACATTCTCCCTGTATTTTACTGTGGAGTTTGGAAATATGCAGAGTATTGAGAATGATTCACTCAGAAAGAGCCCTTTAAGAATCAGATTAGGTCACTGACATACAGAAATCCTGCCACGTGTGGGGATCGCTGGTGTTCACATGGACACATGGGCATCGTCCCTGGCGGCCACTGGCTTTTTAGATGTGGTGTGATGCCCAGCACAGCTGCAGGCCTCGGAATCACTTGCTCCAGATTGAAATCCCAGCTGTTGTTAATGGACTAGTGACCTAGGACAACTCACTCATTTGCTCCAGACCTCCATTTTCTCCGTTGTAGAATAAAAACTTTTTAGAAGAAAAGCCCAACAACAAAGAAATCTGTGCCTGGTGCACTGGATGCGCTCAGAGTCTGCATTTGTTCTGAGCCCCAGCACCTGAGCTTTGATGGTTTTTTTATTTAATGTCTAGATTAAAAAAAATTTTTTTTTATTAAAGTATAGTTGATTTACAATGTTGTGGCACTCTCTGCTGTACAGCAGTGACTCAGTTATACACATACATACATTCTTTTTTTATATTCTTTTCCATTACGGTTTATCACAGGATATTCAATATAGTTCCCTGTGCTATACAGTAGGACCTTGTTGTTTATCCATCCTGTACGTAATAGTTTACATCTGCTAACCCCAAACTCCCAGTCTATCCCTCTCCCTCCCCCCTCCCGCCTGGCAACCACAAGTCTGTTCTCTATGTCTGTGAGTCTGTTTCTGTTTTGTAGATAAGTTCATTTGTGTCATATTTTAGATTCCACATATAAGTGATATCATATGATATTTGCCTTTCTCTTTCTGACTTACTTCAATTAGTATAATAATCTCTAGTTGCATCCATGTTGCTGCAAATGGCATTTTTTCATTCTTTTTTTATGGCTGAGTAGTATTCCATTGTTTATATGTACCACATCTTTATCCATTCATCTGTCAATGGACCTTTAGGTTGTTTCCATGTTTTGGCTATTGTGAACAGTGCTTCTGTGAACATAGGGGTGCATGTTTCTTTTTGAATTATAGTTTTGTCCAGGTATATTCCCAGGAGTGGGATTGCTGGATCATATGGTAATTCTATTTTTAGTTTTCTGAGGAACCTCCATACTGTTTTCCATAGTGGCTGGACCAACTTACATTCTCACCAACAGTGTAGGAGGGTTCCCTTTTCTCCACATCGTCTCCAGCATTTGTTTTTAGTGATGGCCATTCTGACCGGTGTGAGGTGGTACTGCATTGTAGTTCTGATTTGCATTTCTCTAATAATTAGTGATGTTGAGCATCTTTTCATGTGCCTACTGCCCAGCTATATGTCTTCTTTGGAGAAATGTCTGTTAAGGTCTTCTGCCCATTTTTGGATTGGGTTATTTGTTTTTTTGTTGTTGAGTTGTATGAGTTGTTTGTATATTTTGGAGATTAAGCCCTTGTCGGTCACATCATTTGCAAATATTTTCTCCCATTCTGTAGGTTGCCTTTTTGGGTTTTTTAATGGTTTTCTTTGCTGCACAAAAGCTTTTAAGTTTGATTAGGTCCTATTTGTTTATTTTTGTTTTTATTTCTATTGCCTTGGGAGACCGACCTAAGGAAACATTGGTACGATTTATGTCAGAGAATGTTTTGCCTGTGTTCTCTTCTAGGAGTTTTATGGTGTCTTGTCTTATGTTTAAGTCTTTAAGCCATTTTGAGTTTATGTTTGTGTATGGTGTGAGGGTGTGTTCTAACGTCATTGATTTACATGCGGCTGTCCAACTTTCCCAACACCACTTGCTGAAGAGACTTTTTCCCATTTTATAATCTTGCCTCCTTTGTTGAAGATTAATTGACTGTAGGTGTGTGGGTTTATTTCTGGGCTCTCTGTTTTGTTCCATTGATCCGTATGCCTGTTTTTGTACCGATACCACACGGTTTTGATTACTGTAGCTTTGTAATATTGTCTGAAGTCTAGGAGAGTTATGCCTCCTGCCTTGTTTTTTTTTTCCTCAGGATTGCTCTAACAATTCTGGGTCTTTTATGGTTCCATATACATTTTTGGATTATTTGTTCTAGTCCTGTGAAAAATGTCATGGGTAATTTGATAGGGATCACATTAAATCTGTAAATTGCTTTGGGTAATATTGCCATTTTAGCAATGTTCATTTTTCCAATCCAAGAGCATGGGATATCTTTCCATTTCTTTGAATCCTCTTTTATTTCCTTTATTAATGTTTTATAGTTCTCAGTGTATAAATCTTTCACCTCATTGGTCAGGTTTATTCCTAGGGGGTTTTTTTGGGTTGTTTTTTTGGTGTAATTTTAAAAGTTTTTTTTTTTTTTTGCATTCCCTTTCTGATATTTCACTGTTAGTGTAAAGGAATGCAACTGATTCTGAATGTTAATCTTGTATCCTGCTACTTTGCTGCATTCATTTATTAGATCTAGTAGTTTTTGTGTGGAGTCCTTAGGGTTTTCTATATATAGTATCATGTCATCTGCATATAGTAACAATTTTACTTCTTCCCTTCCAACTTGGATACCTTTTATTTCTTTTTCTTGTCTGATTGCTGTGGCTAGGACTTCCAATACTATGTTAAAGAGAAGTGGAGAGAGTGGACATCCTTGTCTTGTTCCAGATTTTAGTGGGAAGGCTTTCAACTTTTCACCATTGAGTATTGTATTGGCTGTGGGTTTGTCATAAATGGCTTTTATTATATTGAGATATGTTCCCTCTATTCCCACTTCGGTAAGAGTTTTTAATCATGAATGGATGTTGAATTTTGTCAAATGCTTTTTCTGCATCTATTGAGATGATCATGTGGTTTTGGACTTTTCTTTTTTTAATGTGGTGTGTGTTGATTGATTTGTGTATGTTGAACCATCCTTGTGAACCTGGGATGAATCCCACACGGTTATGGTGTGTGATCTTTTTTATGTGTTGTTGAATTCGGTTTGCTAATATTTTGTTGGGAATTTTTGTATCTATATTCATGAAATATATTGGCCTGTAATTTTCTTTTTTAGTGGTGTCTTTATCTGGTTTTGGTATGAGGGTGATGGTGGCTTCGTAGAATGTCTTTGGGAGTGTTCCCTCCTCTTCAATCTTTTGGAAGAGTTTGAGAAGAATCAGTATAAATTCTTTGTATGTTTGGTAGAATTCACCTGTGAAGCCATCTGGTCCTGGACTTTTGTTTGTAGGAATTTTTTTTATTACAGATTCTACTTCACTTCTAGTGATCAGTCTGTTCAAATTATCTATTTCTTCTTGATTCAGTTTTGGTGGTCTGTAAGTTTCTAGAAAGTTGTCCATTTCTTCTAGGTTGTCAAATTTGTTGGCATATAATTGTTCATAGTATTCTCTTATGGGTTTTTGTATTTCTGCAGTATCAGTTAAGATTTCTCCTTTTTCATTTCTTATTTTATTTGGGTTCTCTCTCTTTTCTTCTTGGTGAGCCTGGCTAGAGGTTTGTCAATTTTGTTTACCCTTTCAAAGAACCAGCTCTTGGTTTTGTTGATTTTTTCTGTTTTTTTAACCTCTGTTTTATTTATTTCCTCCCTGATATTTATTATTTCCTTCCTTCTGCTGACTTTAGGTTTTTGTTCTTCTTTTTCTAATCCTTTTAGGTGATAGGTTAGGTTGTTTACTTGAGATTTTTCTTGTTTTCTGATGAAGGCCCAGTCCTCTTCCCAGGGTCTGGCCCCCGAAGTCTGAGCCTCAGCACCCAGCCCCCATCCGCTCCAGAGGGCGAGCAGACAAGCGTCTCAGTCTGGGGAGTGCCGGTCTGCACAGACCCTCTGTGCAGGTCTCTCTCCGCTTTGCCCTCTGCACACCTGTTGCTGCGCTATGCTCTGAGGCTCTGAATGGGCTTTGATGTTTTTTCTTGGGTTCTATTTCTTATAACCCTGAGCTTCAAGGCAGCCTGTGCTTGTGTTTGGAGCTGGAGTTCCTTGTGGCCTCATCATCTTGAGGAGAGACCTGTGGCCATCAGAATCTGGGCTTTTAGTAAAAATCTCAGCCAGAGAGAAGTGAAGGCGTATGCATTAAAGTAATAGAGAACCATGTTAGCACAGTTTTAAATTATACTCAGTGACAACACGGAAGCAGTGGCTGCAATTGCTCCTCTGATATATAGCTGGCGGCATTAGAAATCGGGGCAGCCCCTGGCAAACAAATTTGGTATGCATCTAAAACCATAATAAAAGAAAGGTTTAAACCTGTTGTAGTTTGGCACTTCACTTCTGGAAATCTGTCTGAAGAAATTAACTCCAAATTGGGGAGAGCTGTATGCATGAAGATGTTCTGACAGCCTTAATTATAACAACAGAAATTAAAAGCAGCAAACTGATAAAAAGAAAATGGGAAAGTAGATGGTGGGACAGCCACTCAATGAAATATCTTGTGCCCATTAAAACTAATGACTACAAAGACCACATAACACCACTGATGAGGCTTCTGGTTAAGTGAAAAAGCAATACCCAAAATTATATGCATAACAGAACTGCAACGTCATAAAATACGTATCTGAGAAAGATTACATGAAAATACACAAACTAATGGAGATTATGGGAAGAGGGAAAGGTTATGAATGATTTTTTTCTAATTCCCCAAATTTTAGTATGTAGTTTTCATACTTTTATTTTAAAAAGAAGAAGAGGAAGGGAATGTATGAGGGAGCAGAAGTGGAGAGGAAGAGAGGAATGTTCCAGTTTGATCTGAGAAATGCCTGAGGCGGCAGATTGCTCGCTCTGCAGGGCTTGGGGATGCCACCCTCCAGGGTGCTCCACTGCAAAGAGGCGTCAGGTGTCCACTCGGTGGTCTGTTGGTCAGGACAGCTCAGCCCCACCACCTTTAGAGGTCACAGTGGTTAGCAGCATCAGATCAAGGAAAGTGTTTCAGGGGCACCTGGATGTGGGGTGTGGACCCTGCCCTGCCCTCGGGGGTTCCCCACCTAACGGGGCCAGGACCAGCTGAGAGCAGCAGGGTAGCGCCGAGGAGATCACGGGAGAGGAAGACTGTCTTGTCAGCTCGGGCAGCTGTGACAGATACCACAGACTGGGGGCGTCCAGTAACAGACGTCTGCTTCTCACAGTTCTGGGGCCGGGAGTCCGAGATCACGGTGCCAGCAGGGCTGGTCCTGGGGAGACCCTCTTCCTGATTTGCAGACGGCCGCCTTCTCACTGTGTCCTTACATGGTGGAGAAAGAGAGCATCTCTCAGGGCACTAATCCTGTCCTGGGGGCTCCACCCTCATGCCCTCACCTAAACCTCCTAAAGGCCCTGCCTCCAAAGACTAACTTCGGGAGTTAGGCCTTCAACATGTGAATTTGGGGCACACAAACATGCAGTGTGCAGCGGGCATGCGGGCGGAGTGCGGGATGGAGGCGTGGGAGGGAGATCACATCTTTGCAGCCGCACACAGGCCTGCCCTTGACTTTCTTGGTTTAGTCCAGGGAAGCAGGGTCTGGCTGTTGTCTTTTCTTTCACCCTTGCTGGCTGCCGTCGGTCAGGAAGGCAGAGGCCCGTGAGGTGGGGACTTGGTTCTGGGTTTTGACCCTCACTGCAGTAGTGTCATGCTGACTGTGCACCCTTCCTTGTCACCCCCAGGGGGGGCAGTCACCCTCCTCAGGAAGGGGCGGGCATCCCTCCTGAAGAGGCAGGTGGGTGATCTGCTCACCAAGCACAGGCCTTAGTCGTCAGTCAGATTCAGGAGTCTTAGCTGTTCGTAGCCTCCAATGTGACAGGATGTGACAGCTCTCAAAGCCTGTGCCGTGTTTCGGGGCTGTGATGGCGGTCCTGAAAACAACCACTGAGGACAGACAGTGCCAGCAAGTGGACGACAGGAGCGCTGTTGCTCCTGGGGGCACGCGTGGGCTGGCACACCTGTCCCGTTGACCGAATGTGTTGCTCTCTTTTTTCCCTCCCTCCCCGCATCCCGCTAGAGTCAGATGGAGTTCAGCGTCTCCTCCTTATCCATCCAAGAACCGAGCTGCAGCACTGCCACCGAGCCCAGGCCACCGTCCAAAGCTCCTCAGGGCTCGCAGGCCCTCCGACCGTCCCAGGGCAGCAAGTCCTCCAGCCTGGATGCTCTGGGTCCTGCCGCCCGGAAGGAGGAGGAAGCGTCCTTCTGGAAGATCAATGCGGAGCGGTCCCGGGGGGAGGGCCCTGAGGCCGAGTTCCAGTCCCTGACCCCCAGCCAGATCAAGTCTATGGAGAAAGGGGAAAAGATCTTGCCTGTCTGTTACCGGCCGGAGCCCGCCCCGAAGGCCAGGGAGGCCAAGGTGGAAAAGTCCAGCAGCCTCCGCCAGGAGCAGTGGGTCCTGCCCAGCGTCAGCGTGGAGCGAGAGAGACCCCGGCCCGCCCAGGCCTGCACCAGCCCGCTGAGCGAAGCCGCCGCCGCCTCCGAGCCCGTGGGGAAGCCGCCCTCCCCCGAGGCCGTGGGGGACACGGAGGGTGCCCTGTTCTCGGAACCCGTGCCTGTACAGGTGGGTGCCTTGCTTCAGGCCAGGGGCTCCTTCCTCCCGAGTGACCAGGGCCACCTCACGTGGGTGGGCGGACCACAGATGCCCCCATTTTCTCCTTCCTCTGCCATCCCTCGGAGGACTTCTGGGTTCAGGTCTGCTGGGGTGTCACTCAGCTCGGCAACCAACACACAGGCAGGGGACGTGTTCTGTGAAGCCGTCTGGTGCTGTGACCTGTTTGCCTGTTCCGTGGTTGTGTCCCAGATGCCCACTGCCCTTCCGCAGTTGTGTGAGGGCAGGGATGGAAGGGACGCAGGGGGCAGTGAGCAGAGGACTCGAGGGGGAAGGCGGCAGTGTGGGTGGGATTCGGATGCCGGCTCCACGCAGGGGCCTGGGAGGCTGGGCTGCAGTATCGGTGAGGAAGGGACCCGCAGACGTCCTGAGGGACGTGGGGGAAGTGGCTGGGACCCCAAGCCTCTGCCAGGAGAGCAGCCGTGCTTGTTTGGGGACCATGGGAGACTGGCTTCAGGAATGATGGGCCGCTTCTCATTTCCAAGCAAAATAGGGTTAGGTGTCCAGGGAGGAGTCCTAAAGAAAGGACTTCTTTCTGGGAACGGAGGGAAAGGAAACGAAAGATGTGAGAGGTTCACTGGCTGAGGTGCAGTGTGTCGTGAAGAAAGGGCCCTACCAGAGAAGAGGCAGCGTGGGTGGCTTCTGCATGTTTTCCCAGTTTTGTGGAGCACCAACTGTTGTCTTTACCAGCTGGTCTGCGTTGCTTGAGAAAACTCAGCAAAGGGAAGAGAAAATGTTTGGTTAAGGCTCACCCAAAACCAAAATAAATAAATAAATAGGTAGGTGTATTTCAGAGGGAGGCTGTGTGTTTTTTTTTTTTTTAAATAAATTTATTTATTTAATTTATTTTTGGCTGCGTTGGGTCTTCGTTGCTGCACGTGGGCTTTCTCTAGTTGCAGCGAGCGGGGGCTACTCTTCATTGCGGTGCGTGGGCTTCTCATTGCAATGGCTTCTCTTGTTGCAGAGCACGGGCTCTAGGCACGAGGGCTTCAGTAGTTGTGGCGTGCGGGCTCAGTAGTTGTGGCTCGCGGGCTCTAGAGCGCAGGCTCAGTAGTTGTGGCACGTGGGCTTAGCTGCTCCGCGGCATGTGGGATCTTCCCGGACCAGGGCTCGAACCTGTGTCCCCTGCACTGGCAGGCGGATTCTTAACCACTGCGCCACCAGGGAAGTCCCCACCATTCTACCTTCTGTCTCCATGGATTTGACTTCTCTAGGGACCTCGTACAGTATTTGTCCTTTAATGACTGGCTTATTTCACTGAGCGTAATCTCCTCAAGGTTCATGCATGCTGTACTGTGTGTTCATCCATGCTGTAGCATGTGTACGACCTTTGAATAATATTCCGTTGTATAAATCCACCACATTTTACTCATCTGTGGATGGATACTTGGGTTGTTTCTACCTCTTGGCTATTGTGACTAATGCTGCTATGAACTTGGGTGTACAAACATCTGTTCGAGTCCCTGCTTTCAATTCTTTTGG
Source organism: Balaenoptera acutorostrata (assembly GCF_949987535.1). Lineage (NCBI taxonomy): Eukaryota > Metazoa > Chordata > Mammalia > Artiodactyla > Balaenopteridae > Balaenoptera > Balaenoptera acutorostrata. The sequence goes on along the minus strand of NC_080079.1, from coordinate 72,817,410 downwards.
GTATATGCCCAGAAGAAGCATTGCTGGATCCTGTGGTAGTACTATGTTTAATTTTTGAGGAGCTGCCGCGCTGTTTTCCAGCAAAGGCTGTACTGTCTTACATCCCAGCAACAGTGCACAGGGTCCCAACTTCTCCACATCGTCACCAACGCTCATTTCCTTTTTTCTTGTTTCTTTTTTGATAACAGCCATCCTAATGGGTGTGAATGCTATCTATCACTGTGGTTTTGATTTGCATGTCTCTAATGATTGGTGAGGTTGAATATCCTTTCGTGTGCTCAGTGGCCATTTGTATATCTTCTTTGGGGAAATAGCTATTCAAATCCCTTGTCCAGTTATAATCGGCTGTGGGTTTTTTTTTTTTTTTTTTTGGCTGCATTGGGTCTTCGTTGCTGCGCGCGGGCTTTCTCTAGTTGCGGCGAGCAGGGACCGCTCTTCATTGTGGTGCGCGGGCTTCTCATTGCGGTGGCTTCTCGTTGCAGAGCGCTAGGGCTTCAGTAGTTGCAGCATGCAAGCTCAGTAGTTGTGGCTCGTGGGCTCTAGAGTGCAGGCTCAGTAGTTGTGGCACATGGGCTTAATTGCTCCGCGGCATGTGGGATCTTCCCGGACCAGGGCTCGAACCCACGTCCCCTGCATTGGCAGGGGGATTCTTAACCGCTGCGCCACCAGGGCAGCCCCTGGATGTGGGTTTTGTTGTTGAGCTGTGGTCGTCCTCTGGGTGTTTCCTGGATTGGGGTTCCAGGCGTGTCCACGCCTCTCTAGGCAGATGACCTAGTCAGTTGTCCTCCCGAAGAAGGGGAGCCCTGGGACGGGAGGGGTTCTGCCTTCCATCGTCTCCACATCACCTTTGCAGCCTGTCCCTCCTTTCAGGGTCCCTTGCCATCTTAGGCCAGCACTTTGGGCCCCTCCCTTGCCGCTCTGGTTCCTGGCGCCACCTCCTCCCTAACCTTCCTGCCTGGTGCTCCCTCTCCGACACTCTGCAGTGGGGTCTTCCTCCGCAGGAAGCATCTGTATAAGCTACGTGAGGGTCTTCACTGTAAAGAGACGCAGGAAAGCGCGTGTGCGGGCTTGGGGGCGGTGAGTAGGGCAGAGCACCGGAAACCCTTTGAAAGAACAGATTTCTGAGGCACAGCACAGCGTGAAGTGCTGCTGCACGTAAGACGCAGGTAGGAAACCAGAAAAAAGGAACGTGTGCCTGAGCGCCTTTGGCTTCTCGAGCTCCGGCTCAGTCTGAGAGGCGGCAAAACTGGGCCTGGGACGTGCTTCAGAGGAAGCCGCTCAGCCCCGTGGCCTCCGCGTCAGCACCTTCTGTTTGCCGGTGTGTGGAGAGCACAGGGTCAAGGCTCCCTCGCTCAGGAAGACTGCGGCCACCGGGGAAACACGCACTCGTGTTAGACCCGGGAGACGGGCCTCTCGACTCAGGCGGCTGGCGGAAGCCTGTGCAAATGTGTCTGAATCAGTGGCCTGTGCTCGCAGACGGCCCTTTAAACCAACCCCATGTCTTGTAAGTGGGCAGTCTGTGACCTGAAGAATGGCCCTGGGTTAGGGAAGATCACTCCAGAACCTTCCGCATCATCTGAAAAGAATAAACTTTACATCCTTTCTCCATATTTTTCTCTCCCTCAACTTGGTAATTTATTGTACTTTGTTTCGTCTGTCAGTGTGTGTGTGTGTTTCATATTAGGCGCATATGAAACTTGTAACTTGTTTTCTCACTCCACAGTGACTAAATTTAAACACGCCTATCATTCGAAAGTAGAAAAGCTACGTTCTTCTCCTTTTCTCTGTGGGTAGGTTCCACAGGCTGCCCTCAGACATGCCTGGGGACGGAGAGGGGTACGTGTTAGATCCTGGCCGAGTGTGGCTTGCATTGAGCTTTATTTAATTTCCTGGTTTCCAGCACTGAGGCAAATTGAGGTCAGGGAGCCTCTGAGACGGAAGCAGACTATTTCATTTGGGTCATTTTAAATGAGATGCTGTTTTTAGATTATGCTAACTTAGCCTCATGCCTTATTTTGGTGTTTTTGTCCCTTCTACAGGTCAGCTCAAGTAATGTCATCTTGAAGACAGGATTTGATTTTCTGGACAATTGGTAAAATGTGTTGGACAGAACAAACCAATAATCCCCAAATGTTTTCCAAAGTGGTGTGGCGAAGGAGAAGAAGAAGGGCAGCGTTCCCCTGTGTCTTTTGCTAGTTTCTGTACACTCTTTTCTTAACCGTTTGGAAACTGGTAAATATTGCCTTGTCCAGCTTTCCAGATTTTTCCCTTTTTGCTAAGACCAGATACCTGTGCTATTTTCAACGATTTGATTAACAGAAGTTTTACATTTGGAATTTTTAAAAACTCTTAGGAATTCAGTAAACCTTGTAAATAGAAGTTCTGTTCTAGCTCCACCCAATTTTCCCCCTCCTCAGAGAAAGATTTTTCTCAACCCTGTCACAAAAACCATGAAGTGATTTCCATCTCCTCTCCTGTATCCCCTCCCTTTTACAAATGCCCAGGGCTCCTTTCAGTGGGTGGCTATCCTCAGCAATAATGGTGCCGGGTGCTGGCTGTGCCCATGGGGAGACCTGCCCCACGTGGCGGGAGAACCCCACGCCCCAGCTGTCCAGGCTTCCCTTGCTGAAGCCACACTTCTGCATCATGTGCCACCCTTCATTCTCACGTCATTTCCAGGAAACAGATTGTCGGCACATGGTGGAGGGCGTCTTTAAGCTGCCGTGGTACTTATTCAAACTATTCATCATTGTTTATTAACGAGTTGCATGTTTAAGAGTTTTGTATTAACTTTACATTATTTTGTACCTAGATGTAGCAGTTGTAGGGCTACCACTTTTCTTGGGTTTGTACCAGTTTCCCTTTGGAAGTTCTTTGCTACTTGTGTGACCTGTTGGGTGTTTCCTGTCCTGGGCACCTGCGGGCGTTGCTGGCAGACCAGCCTCTTCTGATTAGTCGTGTTAGGACCTTCCAGCGTGAAGCTGGCAGGGGCACTGGTTGTCCTTCATCCCAAGGACTGGTCAAGCTGCGTCACGGTGGACCCTCCCTCGACCCTGACCGCCAGCAGAAGCGGAGTCGAGTTTCTGTGTGGCCCGAGCGGCGCCCCCTGGAGACCTTCGTGGTCATGGCAACAGCATCTCCTGGAGGTGGACTCGGCTGCCCGCTTGACCTGTGGTCCCTGCTGCTGGGGAAGGGCGTTAGGGCAGCTCTGAGGCTGCCCAGGAGGACGGGGCGGGGTAGGGCGGGAGGGGAGCCGCTACCCAGCGGCCCTGGGTGGCGCGAGCCTGCAGTACGTGCCCGGGCGTGGTCTCCACGTTGCCTCTCACTGTGTTCTCCTCACCTGACGCCTTAATCCCTGCGAGTCCTGCCAGCGACCACCTAGTTTCAGTATCAAAGTGTGTCTTTTTAAGATGCCTTTCTGTTTCATAGGACCTTCTGGAATGATTTTTAGAATATTTTATCTGGCTCCAAGGTAAAGCACACGGCGACCTGTTTTTTCCAGGAAAGTTTCTGCCAAAGCTGTGGCCTAGCCAACTTTTGGTTTGGTTTCTGCCAATTGCATTCTGTCCCTAAACCTCATTTGGCCCCTTGGGGTCTTGCATTTGACCTTCCTCCTTTGGTGACTGATGGTATTGTGGTGAATACATGTTCCTTCTGTACTGTTTAAGTATAGTTGAAACAGTCAAGAGGAAAAAAGATTCCTAGCGCGGCGATGAGGGGAAAACGAAATCCCAGCCGGAAAGGCATGGCCGGGTGCCAGCCGTGCAGGTCGGCCGCTGAGCCTCGGAGCCGGGCTCGACACCTGCCCTCACTTCCGGCTTCGAGGGCAGTGACCTTAGAACCCATGCTTGCCAGCAGGGTCCCCGTAAGCAAAAAAGAGGTCTAGAAGGGAGTTTGCATCCCTTGGTGTTGGTGTAGCAGGGAAGAAAGATCTGCATCCCAGGACCGTTAGCCCAAGGTGATCTGTCTGTTCTTTTGGGAGATGACTCTGATTTCTTTTCCACTTTCTCATAAGACCCAGTATTCCCTTCAGGTTCTCCTGGGAGCTGAGGGGCACGGGGACTATTGAGAGCTTCCACCTTCTTTAACACCATGTGGGGTCCAGTACCCAATGGTATTCAGTTATCCGTAACAGTGTTTAAAGTTTCATAGAGGTACAGCCTCCTGAGATTAAATGTAAAACCACAACTGGGGAAATCCTAGAGGGAGTTGTAAAGTTGTGTTGCTTTGCTTTGCTTTCGGAAGTACAGAAGCGTAAGAGGGAGAGGTGAAGTCCTGGAGGACACGTGCTCGTGGGTCTCCATCCTGCCTGACCCTGCAGATTCTCCTCTTAACCCCGGGCAGCCTACGCAAAGATGATTCCTTTCACTGTCCTCCTGGGAATCTATGTTTAGTGTGTCCAAGTAAAGGAAAAATTAAACTCTTATACGTTTTGCCCCCTTTTTTGCCATGTATCAAGAGGGCGTTTCTAAAACCAGAGTTTATAGTTATGATTTTAAAAACGCACACTTTTCAGTTGAAGCCTGATGTGGTTTTGCATCCCCTCCCTCTGGCCGCCCTGTTGTCTGCCCCTGGGGTTCAGCACAAGGATTCAGTGTCTTGCTTTGGGTGACCGTCATTGGAAAATCTCCACCAGGAGGCTAGAGACCAGTCTCGGTTCTTTCACCTGGGACCCCTCCCCCGCCCCCCCCGCCGCCCCTGCCCTCTGGGTTTGGGAGTGCCACCCGCCCTGGGAACAGCAGGGTGCGGCACCCAGCCGCACCCACCCCGTGGGTGTCACAGCAGCCTCCCTTTCTTTGAGATATGTTTTCAAAAATGAGAACTTCTTACTGACTACTCATAACTTGGTTGTATTTTATATTAACAGCCTTTAATAAAGCCATTTAAAATTTGCTCGACGTGTCTATTTGGGACCTCTGCTGGGGTCAGGAAGCCTGCTAAGATGATTGCTGTTGAACACAGAGGAGGAGAAAAGGACTCGTACTAGTGAAAGCCAGCTTGAAACCCCTTCAGCAAGCCCACTTTGCACAGTCCTGCCTTGGGCCCCCTGCACGTTGGTGGGAAGCAGTAGCCGAGGTGTATAGGCCCCTAGCAGAAGCGGTGGGCTTTACCCCGGAGAGCTCTCATACAGCCTTCCGGTGACATGGAAAGCACGGCATGTCTTTCCAGGGCCAGCTGATTGCATCAGGTGACTGACTCAGAAGAACAGGTGCAATCTCCCCGAATGCTTTCACCTCCAATGTGGTTGAACTTGATTTTTCTTGGAAGACATGCAAATTTAAGCATGGCCCGTCTATCTATTCTGTTCATTAAGGTGCCGGTGGTAAGGTACCAGCTGTAGATTGATGAGAATTTTTAGATGTCAATTTTTAAAACTAATATCCCCTCAAGAAAATGGGGATTCAGGCTGTCAGATTTCTCCTGAGTTATCGTGCACGGTGGGGCCTTGCTGCCTTGGGGAGCACAGATTTCTGGGTGAGCAAGTGATTGTACTTGCTGCCTCTTCGGGCTAGGGTGATTTGATGAAGTTTGTGGGCCAGCAAGCACTGGGTCACTGTGTGCACATGTTATGAGAGGAAAGTGACTCCTTGGGAGTTACTTGACAAAGTAGCTCCCAAGCCCATAGGTTTGGCAACTTTTGTGGTACCTCAATATGTGGTACCAACATAGCTACCAAAGGAAAAAAAGTGTTTCTATGCAAGAGGGACCTATCAGCATAGACACAAGATATATCTGGGTGTATTCAACACTTTGCAACCTGGAGGGAAGATGTTGAATCTGGGGGATGAGAATGCTCTCAGTCTTGGGTTGGGGGTATTCGTGGGGCTCTTCTAGAAACTTCTTTGGTCTGATCCTCTGCTTCTATGCAATCTTTTAATGAACTTATCAGCCTTCTGGGTGACTTGATCCCAAAGAGAGGGGCACCCCAGGAGGGAATCAGTGATTCTGAACCCCACCCAAGCTCAGGCAGAAAGCAAGTGAGCAATTCTGAATGTAAGATTAACATAACAAAAATCAAGAGCAGCAATACCAGCTAGAAGCATAAATAAAAAGAAATCAACCCATAATGGCAGTCAAAAGTATAAAGTACCCAGGAATCAACTTCAACAAGTATACAAAGACGTCTTTAATGAAAACTATAAAAGAAAGGAAATAGAAGATGTAGAAGAAAAGCTGAATAATCCTAGGTGGGATAACTTAATATTATAAAAATGTTCATTTTCCTCAAATCATTTCATAAAGTTAGTGCAACCTCAACAAAAATGGCGGTTGGATATTTTGGTAAATTTGATAAATTTACACTAAATTTTAGGTGGAAAAATAATAGTTCACTGAAGAATGAGGGGGGCCTTGCCTGTCAGTTATGAAAACACGTTTATGGGTATTGGTGCAGGACTAGATTATTAGATCAATGCAGAGCTTGGGGACAAACCCACACATATAAGGAGACTTAGTTTACAATCAAAGTGGCATCACAAATTGGCAGGGAAAGGCGGATTCACTGTAGGAGATACAAAGGTGGTTTCCTACACAATTCCACATAGAAGGTTGGGCTCCATATGGATTCAAGACCAAATTATAAAAGGTAAATGTGTAAAGCTAATAGAGGGAAATATCTTGTGACCTAGGGCCAGGAAGGACTTCTTTAATAAAAGTTCCAAAGGACAAACCATACAGCAAAATACTGATGACTCTCATAGATGAAAATTTAGGATTTCTGTCAGTGAAGTGCACTGTGGACAGAGTTAATTAGTGGAAAGGATGGGAGAAGATACTTGCTATGTCAACTCCAATAAAGGACAAATGTCAAGAATACAGAGGGCACTCCTGCAAATCAACAAAAAGAGACCAGCAACCTTAACAGAATTAACATTACAGAAAATCCTTAAAAACTGTCAAGCATATGAGAAGGTGCTTAAAATAATTGGTAATCAGAGAAAAAATTAGCTGGATAATGCCAAGTGTTGCAGAAAGGGGATAGAGCACTGGTTTTCAACTGGGGGTGATTTTGCCCCTCTTGGGGACCTTTGGTAGTGTTGGGAGACATTTTTTTTTTGTCCCTGAAACTGAGGGAGAGTATGCCGTTTCGTCTCTAGGGGGTGGAGGCCAGAGATCCTCCCAAACATACTACAGTGCACAGGACAGCCCCAGAACAAAGGATAATCTTGTCCAAAATGTCAGTAGTGCTAAGGTTGAGAAACCCTGGGATAGAGGAGCTGTACAGCCATGTGTCAGGAGTAATCTGGTGCTATTTTGCTAAACTAAGTGTTCATATGTCCTGGGACCCTGCAGTTCCCCTCCAGGACATGTCTTGTGGAAATTCCCACACAGGTACTTAAGGGACTATGTACAGGGCTGTTCACTGCAGCACTGTTTGTGGGAGTTGGAGGCTAGGTAGCTGCTATCATTGGGAAGATGGTTTGATTAAATGTGATGGACCCACACCATGGATCATTACTAAAAGCAGCATATTGGATGTGCACATGGCAACGTGGGTGGATCTGAACAACTAAACTACTGAGAAAAAGCAAGAACAATGGGATACAGAATAATCCCTTTTGCATAAATTAGAAACATGCACACAAAATAAGACATTTAACAGTGGGATGATTGCCTGTGGGAGGAACAGAGGTGGAAATAAGGGTAGCAGGGAAGAAATATAACAGAGAGCTCTAGAGTGGACCGGTGGTGGTCATGTTTCAGTAGACGCCTTTTGACAAACAAGTTTGCCATCTTTTGTCATCTAGGTCTGTTACTGATCTCTCACATCAGGCAGGATGTGAGACACTCTTTTGTTTAATTGGTGTGTTAGGTCAGAGGTGGCCCTTGGCCAGCACTGGTTAGATCTTTTGTGGCTTGGCTCTGCTTGCTTTTAATTTGTGTGACTCTGCAGTTGCACATCAGCCAACATCTCTAAACCCTGAATCAATCCAGGCACTTCTCTAATAGCTGGTGGGGCAACTAAGCAGATTGGGAGGAGAGTGGGGGTAGGAATTAGTGACACCTGATGCCCTGGGCCTTAAGGAACAGAGATGACACAAGCTGTGTGAGACTGGGCAGGGCCCTCTGTGGAGGAGAAGATGATTTCATCAGTTGGCCAGTGCCTTTACCACAGCAACCTGAAGTTTACCCCAGCTAAGAATCTGCAGTAAAATTATACACAGTAGTATGTGCAAGGATCTTTAAAAATTATTCTAAATGTTCTAACTACGCTACAGAAAGTGTAGAAAACATAGTCTACTGCTTTAACACAATACTGGCATCTTGAAGCATTTACTGCCAGTCTTTTATTGTGAAAGTGTCCAAGTCCAAGCATGGAAAGCATGTGTCACAGGGACAGCCCAGACTGGAAATGAGGTCCAAATGCAAGTCTGCCAACCACATCGGCTCTGGTCGTTCTCTCTGTGCCGTGTGCCCCATTGCTCTCCCTCCATCCCCTCTTCTTGCCTCCCTCCATGGATTCATGTCAACATATAGCTCCAGGGTTGCAATAATATATATTTTTCTTCATAGTTCTTACTGTGTTGCAGCCTGGCGCTAGGCACTGGGAATTTCACAGTGTATAATACAGACAGAGTTGCTACCCTCACTCAGCTTACATTCTAGTAGAGGAGGTGGGCTATGCATATGACCACACAATTTCATAGTTGGAAATTGTTAAAAGTAAACAAGATTTCTGCTTCTGGCAATGATAGAGTAATCAGGACTAGACTCAACCCTCTTGTTATAAACAACTAGAAAACTGGAGAAAATGTATGTAACAGCAACTTGTATAGCCTTTGGACAACAGTCAATGCAAGACTCTGATCTCAAGAGAAGGGAAACAAGTGAAGTAAAAGTCTTATAATCTTGGTTTTCTGACTTGAGGCATTTTTTAGACTGTGTTGCAAGGAGTCTCACTGAGCTGAGGAGAATGAGTTCGGGGATGAAAAAGGTAGTTGGAATTTGCAGGGGGGAATTGTGTAGAGAAAGAGCTCCAGATAATGCCTAGGATTCCCCTTGAGTATGTTGGAGACAATTTCTAGACGGCAGCACAGGAAGGGGACAATCCAAACAGAGACTGGCAGTCTTCCTGAGGTGAAGAGAATGAATTTGGAGTTGGAGAGGCAAAGTGGACTAGAATTAAAAGGGCAGAGTTCCAGAAAGGAACTCTGCATAGGAACTCCTTAAGTCTTTGGCCCAAAACAAATCTGTACATGTGTTGGGTGAACTCTTAATGTGCTGGGCAAGAACAACTTCCAAGGAAGAATAACCTCCAGTTATCAGGGAGCTGTAAGATAAGCAATTCTTAGAGTTCACACAAGGCCAGGAATCATTCAAGTTCTCTCCAGTAAGGGTGCAGACCATGTTGAATATGTGGCCTCTCATCAGAGATTGTAGAAGGGCCATGCACTAGAAGTGGGGTTAAATTAGTCTAAAAACAAAGGGTACTCTAGGTCTGCCCTAAAATAGTTTTAAAACAAGACATGAAAAGATCAAACCAATTCACAAATAACTTTGCTGCCTGCCAGAATATGTCCAACATGCTTTACAGGAATACTACAAAATCCAGCATTAAACATAAAAATCACAATGTTCAGCAACCAATCAAAAATTACTAGACATACAAATGAGCAGAGAAATGTGACTTAAACAGGAGAAAATAGACCAACCTAGATATGACAGAATAGATAGAATTGGCAGATAGGAATTTTAAAACAGCTATTATAAATATGGTCCATATGCTCAAGGATGTAAAGTAAAATGTGAAGAAGAGAGAAAGGGAACTTACAGAGATAAAACAATATCTTAAAAGTTCATCAAAGTAGATTAAAATTAAATGACACACTGCAGAGATAAGTGAATGTGAAGGTAGCACTAGAATCTATCCAAAGTGAAGCAAAAAGATTAGGGAAAAAAATGAACAGAGCCTCTGTGTCATGTGGGAAAATATTAACTGATCCAGTAATCAAAATCCCAAAGGGCAAAAAGAGAGAGAGGGATGGAAAAAAAATATTTGAAGAAATAATGGCCAAATTTCCCCCAATTCAATAAAAACTATACAGGCACAGATACAAGAATATAATGAATCCCAAGTAGGACAAGCATACACACAGAGACACCCCAAACCATGCTGCAAATGGCTGAAAATCAGTAATAAAGAGAAAAACTACAAAACAGTCAGAGAAAAAGAGACATATTAAGTACAGACAGGGGAATAGAAAGAATTACTACAGAATTATCATCCCAAAATATGCAAGCTTGAAGTAAATGGGACCACATCTTTTAAAGTGCTGAAAAGAAAAATAGGACTATCAAGCTAGAAGTTAATATACAACAATAACAAAGATCCTTCAGAACCAAAGGCAAAATTAAAACATATACACATACACACAGAGACACATATATAACAACCACAGAATACACAATTTTTTCAAGTGTACGTGAAAAATTCACCAAGATACAATATGTGTTGGGCCATACAATAAGTCCCAGTAAAATGAGAAGAATTGAAATCATCCAGAGTATGGTCTCTCATACCAGCATTGGTGGTATAGTGGTGAGGACAGCTGCCTTCCAGACTATGACCTCTGATTGTAAAGTAATTAAATCAGAGATTAATAACTGGAAGATACATGGAAGATCCTAATGTATTTAAATATTAAATATTACGTTTGAAAATAACCCATTGGTCAAAAAAGTAATCACAAAAAAAATTAGAAAATATTTTGAACTGAAAGTACAGCATATCAAAATTAGTGATAGGCAACTAAAGCAGTGTTTAGAGGGAAATTTACAGCTTTAAATGCTTATATTAGAAAAGAAGAAAATTGGTCTGAAAAACCAATTATCTAAACTTCCACCATAAGAAACTAGAAGAACAAATTAAGCAGAAGGAAGGAAATAATAAAGAGTGTAAATCAATTAAACAGAAAATGGGCCAAAAATAGTAAAATAGATGATTTTTTAAAAGTTAGAACTTTGAAAAGATCAATAAAATTGATAAATTGCTAGCTAGGCTAATGAAAAACAAAGATATATCATTTACATGCACACACACAAAGAGACACAAATTACTAATATCAGGAATGAAATAGGGACATAACTACAGATACTTCAGATGTTTAAATGATAATAAAAGATTATTATAAACAATTTTATTCCGAATAGTATAAGTTAGATGGAATGGACCACTTCACTGAAAGTTACAACCTATTAAAAATGATTCAAAAGAAATACAAACCCTGAATTTCCCTACAAAGAAATTTATCTTCATTTGAAATCTTCCTCCCAAAAAACTCTAGATTCATATGATTTCACTGGTGAGTTCTACTAAAATACGTAATAATACCAATCTTACACAAACTTTTTAAAATAGAGAAAGGAAGAATTCTACCCATCTCATGTTATGAGATCAACATTACCCTGGCATCAAAATCAGACAAAGACATTACAAAACAATAAAGAAAAAAAAGCAAAAACCTGTAGATCAATATTCATATCATGAACACAGATGCAAAAATATCTAACATAATATTGGGAAAACAAATCCGGTAGTATTTTAAAATAATAATGTATCATGACCAAGTGGGGTTTATGCCAGGAATTCAAGGTATGGTAGTCAATTTGACTAGGCTATAGATACCACCCAGTGATATAATCAAACACTAAGTATGCTGTGAGGTATTTTATAGATGTGATTAACATCTACAATCAGTTGACTTTATAGGAGATTCCCTTGATAATATTTGTGGGCCTCATCCAATCACTTGAAAGGCCTTAAGAGCAAAAACTGAGGTTTCACAGAGAAGAAGTTCAAGTCCTGCCTGAGTCTGCCCTTCAGATTTTGGACTCGCCAGGCCCCACAATCATGTGAGCCAAGTCCTTAAAATAAGTCATTCACATATATATATGTTCCCTATTGGTTCTGTTTCTCTGGAGAACACTGACTGATACACAAAATTTGTTTAGCATTTGAAATTCAGTTAATGTAATTTACCATATTAGCAGAATTAAGGAGAAAAGCCAGTTGATAGTCTCAATAGATGCAAGAAAAGTATTAGGCAAAATCCAACACCCAATCATGATAAAAATTCTCAGCAGGCTTGAAATAGGCAGGGACTTCCTCAACCTGATAAGGGGCATCTTTGAAAATTCTACATCTAATGTCATATTTAATGGCAAAAGACTGAATCCTTTTCCTTTCAGATTAGGAATAAGCAAGGATCTCCTCTCTCACCACTTCTACTCAGCATTGAGTTGGCAGTCCTACCTAGACAGCTTAATAAAGCAAGAGATAGAAATTAATGTCATAAAATTAAAAAAAAAGAAAGCTCTCTTTATTTGCAGTTGACATGATTATACACATTTGATATACATGTGGATGCCTAAAGAATCCATAGAAATAATATGCAAATTTAGCAATGTTACAGAACAGAACGTTAATATAAAACAATCAATTGTATTTCTATATACTAGCAATAATATGGAAAATTAAAAAATTTAATGGCATTTACAAGATTATCAAAAACCATGACATTATAACACAATATGTGTACTATGTATATTATAAAAACTATAAAGCATTGCTGAAATTTAAAAACAGCTAAATACATGGAGAATACATGATGTCCATGCTTTGGAAGACTCAATATTATTAAGATATTAATTCTTTCCAAATTGATCTATAGATTCAATGCCAACCAAATAAAATCTTAACAGTTTTTTTTTGTAGAAATCAACAAGTTGATTCTAAAATGTATATGCAAATTCAAATGACCTAAAATAGGCAAAACAGTTTTGAGAAGAAGAACAAAGTTGAAGGACTTAGCCTGATTTGAAGACTTATTATAAACCAGAGTAATCAAGGTAGTGTGGTATCGACATAAGGACAATTATGGAATGGAAAATCCCCAAACAGCCCCAGACATAGAGAGTTGAATTTTTTTGACAAATATGCCAAAATAATTCAATGAGGAAATAATAGACTTTTCAACAAATGGTTCTGGAAGAATATCCATTTGGGGAAAAGAAACGATTTTGACCCTTACCTCACACCATATACAAAAATTAACTTCAAATGGATCATAAACAGAAACAGAAAAATTAAAAGTTTAAAATATCTAGAAGAAAATATAGAAGAAAATAGTAATTGCGTGTATTAGAAGGATTCTGGGCGAACCCACCACTGTATCATAGGGAGAGCTGAACAAGTTGGCCTGGGCACAGCGCGGAACCAGCGATCCCTGTGGGCCTCTGCCATGAGGACTCCTCTCTAGGATACGAGAGGAGGTACACAGCACCACCTAGGAAGTAGTCTTGCCAGAAAGAAAAAAAGATTAAATCTGAATGCAGACAAGCCTCTACAGTTCTCCTCCATTAACAGGAAAAACGAGATGGTAGAGAAACAAGATTGATGGGCCCACAAAAAAGCAAACCGACTAATCTAGAATGTGGGGCATTCTAGAGGCGTGTGTTTCCGTCCTCGGAAAAGCAGATGCTGAAATCATGGCGTCTGAGACGTGCAAGAGATGTATTGGGGGAAACAGCTGTGAGGAAAAGTGATGGGGGGTTGGTGGAGGAGGCTGGGAGAGCCATTGGCCTGCAATGCAGCTCCAACCTCTACAGAGGAAAGAGGGAAGCAGAGGAGGTTGGGTTGGAAAAGTCTTAGCCTGTGGTTAAGGCTGCAGTGGTCTGCGTGGTCATTCTCTAGGAGGTGGCAAAAGCTGACCGGGCTCCAAGCACCTTCCAGCTTGTGTGTCTCTGCTCCAGTTAGCAAATTCTAGGGAGAGAGAGAGAAGAGAGGAGAGGAGAGAGAAAGAAAGCGATCCAGCTTTGGCCAGCTGTCTACAATCACCCCTGAATCCACGTGGCCAGGGGACAGAAAGACGTGCCCTGTTTCATAACCTCAGGGGCTATTACTCTGGTCCTTGCAGCTCCTCAATTGGTCTGTCCTTTCAGCAGGATAGTGAGGACAGATCACTCCAGCAACTATATGGAGAATGGCTGGTGTAGGGCTGGAGCTGTTTAGCGGGAGATCATTTAGGAAACAATTACAGGTACTTTGCAGTTTAACACTTCCTTGAATGCTTTCCAATCCCCTCACTCACCTTGAACTGCAGTGCTCATTGGGATGGGTTATTTTACTTAGCTCACAGGGGGTGATTTTCTTTACATCCACTTGCAGTCATGCTTCCCTAGAGACCTCCACGGGGCTTGCCCTTATGCAGACTCTGCCCCCAGTACTTTCCCCAAGAGACCAAAAGGGAACATGAAAAAGGAAGCTGATTCTAGAGTCCATAATGACAACTGAATTTTTTGTAACTTCTCAAAAGCTGGTCCCAGCTGAATGGACCTTGTAAGCTGAAAGAAAAGTCTTGGTAGTTAAAGTGGTAGTGTCAGGCAGGGGTGGGCCCCAGGCACCAAACTGGTCTGGTTTGGATCCACTTGAAGGCATGGTGACGGATGAGGTGGCCTATCAAGACCCTTCCTTATATTTCAGTTAAATTGAATGTTGAATAGGCTGGTTTATTAAGCCAGATATTCTGAAGGAGTTGATTTTAACCAGCTTTCTTATATAGCCAATTTGATGGTGGGACTCTTTTATTTTGAAGTGGCTATTTGGACATAGCTGCATAAAAATGTAGGACAATGAAAACCACAGTTTATTGTTGATAAAGAACGTGCACAGTTCCTTGTTCGTACCCCATTCAGGGACCATGCCCATCTCTCATTGCATTCCCAATCCTCACCCCTGGAGTGGGCATCTGCATGGGGTGAGGCTTGTGAATTGGCTGAGGATATGTATAGGTTTTCCATTGATGCTATAAAAAATTACTGCAAACTTGGTGCTTTAAATTCATTATCTTACACTTTGTAGGTTAGGAGTCTAATGCACAGGTCTCATTGAGCTAATATCAAAGTGTCAGCAGCAAAAGTGAATATAACATAATACATATAGTGAATAAAACAAAAAAAGCAACAACTCACAGATATAGAGAACAAACTAGTGGTTACCAGTGGGAAGAGGGATTTGGAGGGGCAGTATAGGGGTAGGGGATTAAGAGATACAAACTCTTATGTATAAAATAAACTACAAGGATATATTGCACAACACAGGGAATATAGCCAATATTTTATAATAACTATAAATGGAGTATAACCTTTCAAAATTATGAATCACTATATTGTACACCTGTAACTTATATACTATTGTACAGCTATATTTCAATTAAAAAATTAAAATAAATAAAAAAAAAATCAACCCAAAGAAACCTTGCCCAGCAGATAATGCCTTGTGGAGTAGCACCCAGTGACTATTTGTACTGTGTTCTTCACTTAGTGATGATAAATAGATAGGCACACAGCTGCCCTACCTTTGGAGGTCCTTGGCCATCTGTAGAGCACTTGCCTTCATTCTCTCTCCATCACTGAGATGACCGATGGTGGCCCCCTGGGCTGTAGGGGAACGAGGAACCCTGGGATGACAATAAAGCCTCCTGCCAGGGTTGCTGGAAGCTGGCGAGAGCTCTGGGGGTGGGAACTAAAGAGAGCCCCTCCCGTGTTGCCCAGGGTCCATCCTCCATGCCAAGACGGTAAGTCCAGAGGGTGTGCACCGCTCCAGAGCTGGGACATGGGGGAGACACGAAGAAGTATAAAGGCGTCACTGCTGCCCCCAGAAGTGTCACTGGGGAGTTAGAGTGAGCTACAGTTGAAAAAGTCACTGCAATTTACCAACTGCCAGGACTTTAGGGAGGGTAATGGATCAGAGAGCAGGGGTGTGGAGCAAGCAGGTGGGGAAGGCACCACGAAAGAAGCAGGATTTCACCTTCTGTGCTACTTTTTACCTGCCCCCCTCTCAGATGAAACAGCTGTGGGGGACAAGATGTCATTTTCCCTGTGGCAGTGGGGTGGTCTCCTCATTTGTGGTCGAGACAGGAAGAGCTCTCTGGTACGTTTGAATTAATATAATAAAAGTTATCATTTATTAAACACTTAACATATGCCAGCCAACTGGTATACTGGGTGTTTTATTTTTATGTCATTTAATCCTTACCATACTACAAGTGAAGTTAGTATTATTATTAATCCCATTTTACAGACCATGAAACTGAGGTGCTAAGTAACTTCTCCGAGGTGACTCAGCTAGTAAGTGACCAAACTGGTATTCAAGCCCCCATTCACCTGAGTTCCAAGCACATGCGTGCTTATTTTGCAGAGGTCATATTATCCTTCAAACTCAACAAAGCAGTGGTGTCCTGAAAGGGAAATCTATTTACTCTGAAACATCTTTATGCTTCCTCTTGTATAACATCAAATTCACTGAGCTGTGATTCCCAAAACCTTTGTGTCCTTTCTTTCCTTAGAGCACAGAAGCTACAAAGAGCCCATTTTCCTGAGCTACACACTGGTCCTTCTTTTCATATGCTTATTTGGTGTAGAGTGAAAAATTAGTTTGGTCAGTTTAACACCCAGTTTTACATGAATAATGTTCTTGATTTTTTGTTTTTTTAAATAAAAGCTGTTGTTCCCTTGTCCTCCAGTGGCCCTTGGTGTCTTGCGCTGCCATTCCCATTTGGGGTGAATCTCCGAGTGCCCACAACGGAGATATGCCGTGGCGTTGCCTATCGCTGGGAGAGGGGGACATGTGTCTAAAGAACGCCATCTCTGGGAGGGGAAAACAGTATCTCCTCTCAGGGACAAGCAGCCCAGCATAGGAGGAAAAGTCACCTTCAAAACATACAGCAGGGGAGGGCCTGAGCTCGTGTGCCTCTACTAGAGCCCGTGTGCTGCAAACTACAGAGCCCACGCGCCCTGGAGCCTGTGCGCCACAACTAGAGAAGAGAAAACCCTCACGCCACAACTAGGGAGAAGCCCCTGCGCCACAATGAAGAGCCCACGTGCAGCAACTAAGACCCGACGCAGCCAAAAATAAATTAAATAAATAAATAAATAAATAAATAATAAATTAAAAAAAAAAACTTTAAAATTGTATAATGCTTTAGATACTACAGAGCAAATGTATTTATTTCAAAGCCTGGATGATACAGCCTATGAAGCATGTGTTTTTTCAGACTCAAAAATCTTAATGTCCTATAGGGAGCCATGGCCTGACTTGCAGTTGGGCTCTAACCATGAGGGCTGTCTGGGGCTGACACAGTGGTCTAGTGGGAAATCTATGGGACAGGTCGATGTCAGGGCCCACCTCCACTTTCGAGTTCTGTGACCTGAAACAGGTAACTTTCCCTCTCTAAGCCTCAGTTTCCTCTCTGCAAAATGAGCGCAATCATCACACTTTTACAGAGTTGTGAGGCCCCATAAGTGCAGGTTTGCAAAGCGCTGGACCCTCAGTGGTGGTCGTCAGCACTACACCCCAAGCCCTCGAGCTGATGGAGGAGAGGTTGGAGAGTTATGATGTGGTCCTGCCCCTAAGTCACCACCATGCTGGGGTGGGGTGGGGGGCTGGGGTCCACTGGCATTTTTCAATCTGTGATAATTGAATTCTTTTTTTTTAAATTAATATTTATTGGAGTATAGTTGACTTACAATGTTGTGCTCATTTCAGGTGTACAGCAAAGTGATTCAGTTATACATATACATATATCCACTCTTTTTAGATTCTTTTCCCATATAGGCCATTACAGGGTATTGAGCAGAGTTCCCTGTGCTATATAGTAGGTTCTTATTAGTTAACCTATTTTATGTATAGTAGCATGTATATGTCAATCCCAATCTCCCAATTTATCCCTTCCCCCTTTTCCCCCTTGGTAACCATAAGTTGGTTTTCTACATCTGTGACTATTTCTGTTTTGTAAATAAGTTCATCTGTACCATTTTTTTAGATTCCACATATAAGCGATATCATATGATATTTGTCCTTTTGTCTGACTTACTTCACTCAGTATGACAATCTCTAGGTCCATCCATGTCACTGCAAATAGCATTATTTCGTTCTTTTTTATGGCTGAGTAATATTCCATTGTATATATGTACCACATCTTCTTTATCCATTCATCTGTCAATGGACATTTAAGTTGCTTACATGTCCTGGCTATTGTAAATAGTGCTGCAATGAACATTAGGGTGCATGTATCTTTTCAAATTATGGTTTTCTCTGGATATTTGCCCAGGCGTGGGATTGCTGGATCATATGGTATCTCTATTTTTAGTTTTTTAAGGAACCTCCATACTGTTCTCCATACTGGCTGTACCAATTTACATTCCCACCAACAGTTTAGGAGGGTTCCCTTTTCTCCACACCCTCTCCAGCATTTATTGTTTCTAGATTTTTTTGATGATGACCATTCTGACAGGTGTGAGGTGATACCTCATTGTAGTTTTGATTTGCACTTCTCTAATAATTAGTGATGTTGAACACTTTTTCATGTGCTTTTGGACATCTGTCTGTCTTCTTTGGAGAAATGTCTATTTAGATCTCCCACCCATTTTTTGATTGGGTTGCTTATGTTTTTTTGATATTGAGGTGCATGAACTGTTTGTATATTTTGGAGATTAATCCTTGGTTGGTCTCTTTGTTTGCAAATATGTCTCCCATTCTGTTGGTTGTCTTTTTGTTTTGTTTATGGCTCCCTTTGCTGTGCAACAGCTTTTAAATTTAATTAGGTCCCATTTGTTCATTTTTGTTTTTATTTTCATTACTCTAGGAGGTGGATCAAAAAAGATCTTGCTGCAATTAATGTCAAAGAGTGTTCTCCCTATGTTTTCCCGTAAGAGTTTTATAGTATCCGGTCTTACACTTAGGTCTTTAATCCATTTTGAGTTTATTTTTGTGTATGGTGTTAGAGAATGTTCTAATTTCATTCTTTTACATGTAGCTGCCCAGTTTTCCCAGCACCACTTATTGAAGAGAGTGTCTTTTCTCCATGGTATATTCTTGCCTCCTTTGTCATAGATTAGGTGACCATAGGTGCATGGGTTTATCTCTGGACTTTCTATCCTGTTCCATTAATCTATATTTCTGGTTTTGTGTCAGCACCATACTGTTTTGATTACTGTAGCTTTGTAGTATAGTTTGAAGTCAGGGATTCTGATTCCTCCAGCTCTGTTTTTCATTCTCAAGATTGCTTTGGCTATTTGGGGTCTTTTGTGTTTCCACACAAATTGTAAAATTTTTTGTTCTAGTTCTGTGAAAAATGCCATTGGTAATTTGATAGGGATTGCATTGAATCTGTAGATTACTTTGGGTCGTATAGTCATTTTGATACTACTGATTCTTCCAATCCAAAAACATGATATATCTCTCCATCTGTTTGTGTCATCTTTGATTTCTTTCATCAGTATCTTACAGTTTTCTGAGTACAGGTCTTAAAACGTTGAGGACCTGCTTTGGGGGACACCTTGGAGAAGTTTGGTGGCTGGTCTGCCCCCTTCATCTGGAGAGCTCTAATTTGATCTCTTTTCTATGGTGAGGTTTACATCAGATCTTTGTTGTGAAAAATTTTCTGGTGGAAAAATCAAGGTTGGAGTCCACTGGCTAGTGTCAGTGCTGGGTTGTTTTGGTTTCTCACCTTCTCTGAGCCTAAGGAGTCCTGCAAGTCCTCCGAGCTGGCCGTATTTAAGCTCATAGCTGTCCCAGATTAGAAAGGTCTACAGGAGCTACTTGTACCGCTATTGGATAATGCTGAGCTGTCCTATAGAGCAGTCCTGGCCACATGTGGCTACTGACCCCTTGAAATGGGGCAAGTGCTAATTGAGATGTGCTGGAAATGCAAGATACAACACTGGATTTCAAAGACTTAGTATGAAAGAGGAAGGTAAAATATTTCATTGATAATCTTGCTATATTGATTACATGTTGAAATAATATTTTACATATACAGGGTTAAATAAAATATATTAAAATCCCTTTCTTTTTACATTTTTAGATGTAGTTACCAGAAAATTTAAAAATTTCCTAAGAGTTACAAATAACCAACAGGCACGTGAAAAGGTGCTCAACATCACTCATCATCAGGGAAATGTAAATCAAAACGACCAGGAGATATCACCTCACACCTCAGATTAGCTCTCATCAGAAAGATAAGAAATAACAAGTGTTGGTGAGGATGTGGAGGAAAGGGAACACTTCTACACTGTTGGTGGGAGTGTAAATTGGTGTAGCCACTATGGAAAACAGTATGGAGGTTCCTCCAAAAATTAAGAATAGAACTACCAAGGACTTCCCTGGCTGTCCAGTGGTTAAGACTTCGCCTTCCAATGCAGGGGGTGTGGGTTTGATCCCCGGTCAGGGAGCTAAGATCCCACATGCCTTGTGGCCAAAAAACCAAAACATAAAACAGAAGCAATATTGTAACAAATTCAATAAAAGATTTAAAAAATGGTCCACATCAAAAAGAAAATCTTAAAAAAAAAAAATAGAACTACCATATGACCAGCAATTTCACTTCTGGATATTTATCTGAAGAAAATGAAAACACTAACTTGAAAAGATATATGCACCCGTACATTCATTGCAGTATTATTTACAATAGACAAAATATGGAAGCAATACAAGTGTCCATCAACAGACGAATGGATATATATACAATGGAACACAACTAAGTCATAAAAAGAAGGAAATCTACCTTTTGTGACAACATGGATGAACCTTGTGGGCATTGTGCTTACTGAAATAAGCCAGACAAGAGAAAGACAAGCACTGTATGATTTCACTTATATATGAAATCTAAAAACAAAACAGAACTCATAGATACAGAGAACAGATTGGTGGTTGGCAGAAGCAAGGGTTGGGGGAGGGGCAGAAATGAGTGGGTGTGGTCGAAAAGTACAAACTTCCAGTTACAAAATTTAGAAAAAATGATATGGTGGCTCACATTATATTCCTAGTAGGCAGCATAGTGCAGCACTTCGTCCCCTCCAGAGGGCCTTCCCATGCACCCTTCCATTTGATTTGTGCAGCAGCTCTGTGTAGGACTGACGTATGCACTGGATTCTCATGAATCATGTAGACGGAAGGCTGAGATCTCGTCCTGCTTATGATGCCTGTGACTTCAATCAAGTCTGTTTCTTTCTCTGTAAAATGAGGTCTCTGGCAGGCCCCCATGGTTCTTGGAAAGCTCGGACCAGACAGTGTACAAGACCAGACATTGTAGCATAGATGTCATCAACCTCATAAGGGGATGAGAAGGCTTTTCCACTCGGGGGGTGACACCTGTCCCTGCTGGGCAAGCTCCCTTTCCTCTCTCCTGCGGGGAGTCCACCATGAGCCTCAAGGCTACACACTCCCTCCCAACCTGCTGGGCCAATGCGTTGTCAGATTAACTTGAGCGGAGAGGACCCCTGCAAAGGGCAGTTCTGCCTGTTGGCTTACCCCGACCTTTTGGGATGGGGAGTCAGGAAAATAAACAAAACTGACCTCAAAGAATTGTACAAAATGTGTCCTGGGTCAAGGAGCTTCTCCATGCAGCAACTTATCTTGCAAATAATGAGTGGGTTTTGAATCTTTACCAGACCACTCTTTCTAATGACTCCTTCACCCCACCCCTGCTCCCCCAGGAAGATGGTGACCATTCTTTCCATTTTCCAGTTGAATAAATAGAGGAAAAGAGAGACTGAGTGTCCTGTTCAATAGTACCCAACCAGACAACGGCAGAGCAAAAGCAGTGTCCAGGGGCGTGGAGAGCAAGGGAGGTGAGGTGAGGAGGCTGAACGTGGCAGGAGGAAGTGGAGCTGCTGGCCAAGGGCGGCCGCACAGACGAGTGGCCGTGACACTCGTGGTCCATGCATGAGGCTGGACACATTGTCTGTGCTGGAGAACCACTGGTGCTTTCCTTGGGTGAGACCCCTTCAGGCCTGGTGCCGCCCCCAGCCTCGCCCCATTGTCTGAATCTGACCCAGAGGCTGTGACTCTGAGAGGAAGCTGGGGTAGAACAGGCTGTTGCATCACATTTATATTTTGCCCTGCACTGAGGAAGAAGATGCACTCTCCAAAGTACTGTGTTCTTCCCGAGTAATTAGATGCAGATGCTCCTATTAGAACCATTTCCTTTCTTTCCTCATCCACAAGCTCTCCGGGGCGTCTCCTGGGACAGACTGCTGGCCCAGCCCCATCTCCATCATCCTATTTGCTGGATGTGATCTAGTGTGGCTTTTGTACCACATCGGAGGGTGGCTGTCGCCTGGGCCCCCAGGGCCATTGCTGGAGGAAGAAGATGCCCTTCTGTGGTACTTCACAGCCCCCTAAGCTGCCACAGTTTCTAGATGCATAAAAATAGTGTTGTCAGTTTTCTCTACAAAACTGGTTTTCTTTAGAACAGGGTAGAAATAAACAGAGGCAGTTTGGGGTCCGGGGAACTCAGCCTCACTCACTGGATGAGGTGCACATCCATCTCTGAGCTACCCTTTTACTCCTCGGACCCCCGGTCCCACACCTCCAGCGCTTTTGAGGGGAAGACCCCGGCCAGGCCTCAACACTGGATCACAAATACTTGAATCTCCAGGGGAAAATGCTTCGATGTGTGAGCTTCCCCAGGCTTTGGGGAGAAAAGGTTTTCCTTGGCCGGCTTCACACAGGCTGTTTCTGGAAATCTAGCCAAACCAGCCCTCAGCCCCTGGCTGCGGCTGTGCTCGCCTGGACCTGCTCCTCCTTGGGATTCACGCTACTGGACAGCTCGTTTTCCATGCACATTTCGCTTTATCCCGCCCAGCTCCTAGACCCTTTGAAAACAGGCCTGCCAGTTTGAGTAGCCTTTTGGCAGGAGAGGTGGGGAGTTCCATTTTCTACCGGAGGGCCTCGTGGTTAATCCTCTGCCCGGTGCTGGGCCCCCTCGCCAGCCAGATGGCACTGGCTCTCCCAGAGAAAGGAAGGCAGGGTTTCCCCGGACAAGAGGGGCCAGAAGGCCTCTTCTGGTGAAGTCAGCCTCCCGAGCCCCATGCCCTGAGCCATCTCGCCTCAGTGATGCCCCTCTCCCTCAGCCCGGCCTGGCCTGGCTGAACCGCACAGGGCAGGACGTGGGAAATTAATTCTCCCTGCCACGTGGGCATCTCAGACCCTGGGTGGGTGTTCTCATCTCCCTCATTTCGAAAGATTGTGTCAAGATCTTGAAGAGACAATGCTGGTGTCCTGATGTCTGGGGTCCCCTGACCCAGGGTGGGTGATCAGCCCTGATGTCGGTCGAGGGCCTCATGTTTGCAGGACCGTTTCTCCTGTGACCTGACGTTGCTGATGGTGGGCAAGGGTATAACTCCTCTGGTGCAGATGCCTCCAGCCACATCCTCCCATCCCTTCGCCCACACCTGCTCAGCTCTGGTTGCCAGGTCCTTGGCCCTCTGCCAGGTTTCTCCCCCTGCCCCCCACTCCCATAGGTATCTTTTCCTTCACTTTATTTTTTTAAATTTATTTTTTAAAAATTGAGAATTGGTTTGTTTGTTTGTTTGTTTGTTTATTTAATATACTTTTCGGCCATGCCGCGCAGCATGTGGGATCTTAGTTGCCCGACCAGGGATCTGTTGATTGAAAAAAATGCACAACGTGAGAGTTGCGAGTTAAGTTTTATTTGGGCCAAAATGAGGACTGCAGCCTGGGAGACAGCTTTCAGATAGCTCTGAGAAACTGCTCGGAGGAGGTGAGCGGGAAGCCAGGATATATAGACGTTTTGCAACAAAAGGGCAGGTAGTCTGAACGTCAAAAGATTATTGTTGATTAAAGAAAACCAGATATCTCAAGCTAAGGAATTTGGCGCCTTTCTGTGCATGGGCAGATGCAAGAGTCTGGGTTCCCTGAAATCATTCCTTTGATGTGCACCTCAGCTCTCTGGGGCCAGCATCCTGTATTTTCACATCCTGAGTTTCCTCAGGGTTCACCGCAGGGAGGGGCTGCAGTCTGATGGCTGCTAGGTGACAGGTATTCTTTTCAGCCCTGAGTTTCCTCCGGCCCACTGGCTTGCGTTGGAGGGTTGCAATAGTTGATGACTGTGACATCCTTTTTTTATTGATATGGCAGAAAATATTCCATTTATAAATATTCCATTCCATTATCAGATGGAACCCGTGCCCCCTCCTCGCCCCCCGCATTGGAAGCACAGAGTCTTAACCACTGGTCCACCAGGGAAGTGCTCTCTCTCATCTTGATTCACATGCCTTCCCTTGTCCCTGCTGCCCACTCTGGCTCTCGCCGTCCAGTCGCTGATGGTGGAGTCTAGAACAACCTCTCCTCCCCACGCCCTGACCACCCATGCCTGGTCACCTTTTCCCACATTCAAACCACTCATCAGCATCTCAAAGCCTCTCTCAGATTTTCATAACAAATGCAAACGGAAAAAAACTACTCCGTCTGGGTCTTGATTTATAAAGGTTTGCAAATCAAGTGAAGTTCTTGCTGAAGTGCAAATACCTAGCCAGGTCGAGCAAAGGAAGTCTGAGGGCCGATGGCCCCCTAGTCTCAGGAACTACCCAGTGATGACCCTGCTTGCCTTCACAAACAAAGCAAGAGCTTTTTGGAGAATCCTGACCAAGATGCCATGATAAGAAAACAGTGGTGGCAATTTTTAAGGAAATGGATTTCAATTTTAAAAGCAATAGGAAAAAAGTTGCAAGTAAGCTTTTATAAACATGAGAGGGGCTTCCCTGGTGGTCCAGTGGTAAAGAATCCGCCTTCCCATGCAGGGGACGTGGGTTTGATCCCTGGTCAGGGAACTAAGATCCCACGTGCCATGGGGCAACTAAGCCCGCGCGCCACAACTACTGAGCTCGGGTGCCTAAAAGCGAGAGCCCACGTGCCACAAACTACAGAGCCCATGCGCTCTGGAGCCCTCGCGCCACAACTAGAGAGAGAAAACCCACACGCCGCTACTAGAGAGGAGCCCAAGCGCCACAACGAAGATCCCGCATGCCTCAGTGAAAATCCCACATGCCGCAACTAAGACCTGATGCGGCCAAATAAATAAATTTTAGAAAATGAGAGAAATTATTAATTAACCAAATCCCCTTGACTCCGTTCCTCAGAAATTGGCCCTAAATCTCCCCAGGAAAGATATTTTTCACCTTCCCCCAACTCCCCTACTCCCCCCACCCCCTGCAGCAAGTATTCTCTTGAATTGCCTGATTAAGGTGTTCTTTCACCTTCTGAGTTTTTAGATAGACTTTAATTTTTAGAGCAACTTCAGGCTTACAGGAAAATTGAGGAGAAGGTACAAGAACTCCCATGTACCCCTCCTGCCCCCCTTTCCCTATTATCAACGTCTTGTGTTAGGGTGGTACATTTGTTACAACTGTTACCGTGTCCAAGCTCGTACTGCTTGAAGCACGACAGGTCAATAAATAGACGAGTTGTTGGGACAAGGACTAGGGACTTTATTCAGAAAGCCAGCAGACCGAGAAGATGGGGGACTCGTGTCCCAAAGAACCATCTTCCCCAAGTTAGAATTCAGGCTTTTTTTATACTAAAAGGGGAGGGGTTAAAGTCCTGGTTCCAGCCAGAATGTGTTCATTTCTTCCTGCCTGCAGCCATTCACAGGTGGGCCTGGTCGGGATGTTTCCTGTGAGCTACACAAAGGTATTTTAGCTTAACGCTCCTTACCTGGGAGGCAGGGTACCCAGAGATGAGCCATTGTGTATACTTTAAGCTTATAGGCAATATCCCTTTAGTGATGAACCTGTAATAGAACACAAAGGCTCTTCCTTATTACACAACTGATGAACCAATATTGACAGAGTATTTTTAACTAAAGCCCATAGTTGACATTAGGTCTCACTCTTTGTGCTGTACAGTTCTATAAGTACCTTCTGATGTTGGTGGAAAAAAGGCAAGAATTAATTCAGAGAAAACTTTACTTAGAAAAAAATGTCTAAGATGATTGACTATTTGAGTTATATATTCTTTAGAAAGATTTATTCTGTACCCTGTATGGGTATAAAACTTACATTGTCTCTGGTTTTTCCTATAATGACTGTATTATAAGAAATTCTCTTAGTAAGAATTTCATCATCAAAATTAGCAATTGCAGGCATGTGTACTATTCTATGGGAAAGTAAAATCCAATTTTTGTGTTTTCACTAAAAACACCCTTTGTTCAAGTTACCTCTAGACAGCCCATATGCATGACACAAATTGCATCTTTACTTTCTCAGGGTTGTAGAGGTCCTTGCGTAACCACCCCTCGGCCAAGTGCCACGGGGCAAGGGCACTGCCTCTCCTCTCATGCTGCGGCCGTGGCTGGGGGTGAGGGATGTCCACGCTCTCTCCCCACATGGAGGCATGCGAGAGAGGGATATTCTGCCCTCCCTGCGTCCTCAGCCTCTCTCTTCCCTGGAAGAGTGGCTATAGGATGACTCAGAGTCTGACATGTTCAGGCTGGTGTCTGCAGGGTCACTGTACTGAGGGGTCACGTGCATCTTCCATGCACTTTCAGTATCACCTGTGTCCAAAGTAGGCCCGTCATTAGGTCTTATTTTCAGCCCCACACTCACCCTTCATACTTTGCTCTGTGACGTGGTTCCCTGCAAAACGCACTTCTGCTTTGTCAGCTGTTCCCTGTTGGGCTCTGCCCGTCGGGAGACAGAAGCTGCGAGACGTGAGGAGGCAGAGGGGGGCCTCACTCCTTCCTGTCTGTTTCCTGTCCACTTGCTGTTTCTGTGAGCGCCACCCCTGCTGCGGGGCCTTCCCACAGAAGCAGCAGCAGCAGAAGGGCCGCCAGCTTGCTGTCTACCCAGCCCTGGCAGAGCCGAGCCAAAGAGCACCCTCTTCAGACCCACGTGACCCGCACGCCTCCCCCACTGCAAACAGGGTTTAGCGATGCCCACTGATGGATACATCTGGGTCTCTGTTCACCCCCGGCTATTGCTCTTTGGGCATTGATTCCACTGATCAGACCTCGAGAGGGCAGGCGGGGGAAGTGCAGCCAGGACAGCTAGCCTCACTCTTTCCAGACTGCACGCCGCTGGGCAAGGTGACTGCTGCCAATAGGAGAGAGGCTCTGGGAGAAGAACAGAACTCAGAAGGAAGGGAGACCCTTCTATTTCTGGTTTTGACCGTGCAGTGGTTGCTGGCAGTTGTAAAGCAGCAAGAGTGGGGTGATGCTGGCGCAAAAGTCAGGCTGGTCTGGACTCTGGAAGCCTGCATGAAGGCAGCACCTTTTTGGCACTGCCAGTCGTTGCGGTGTTTTGGATGGTGCAGCAGCAGGGGAAAGCTCATAGGCTCCTGTATCTTTTGTGTGGAACAGACATGCGTTTGGGAGAGGGGGCGCTAGAGGGAGAACTGTGTTATGCCTAATAACAGCCCCTCAAAGATGTTTATGCTCAAATCCCGGAGAACTCTGGTTATACTATGTGAACTGGAAAAAGGGATTTTGTAAATGTAATTAAGGTTACAGACCTTAAAAAAGGCAGGTTAGGGCTTCCCTGGTGGTGCAGTGGTTGGGAATCTGCCTGCCAATGCAGGGGACACGGGTTCGAGCCCTGGTCTGGGAAGATCCCACATGCCGCGGAGCAGCTGGGCCTGTGAGCCACAATTGCTGAGCCTGCGCGTCTGGAGCCTGTGCTCCGCAACAAGAGAGGCCGTGATAGTGAGAGGCCCGCGCACCGCGATGAAGAGTGGCCCCCGCTTGCCGCAACTAGAGAAAGCCCTCGCACAGAAACGAAGACCCCACACAGCCAAAAATAAATAAATAAATAAATTTATTAAAAAAAAAAAAAGGCAGGTTATCCTGATTGCATTGGGTTGACCAAAAAGTTCGTTCGGGTTTTTCATACCATCTTATGGACAAATCCAAACGAACTTTTTGGCCAACCCAATATTATTTTATTGGAAAATTTATCTATGTATTAGATAAGACAATTTCCACTATAAGGAAATTGTATTTTGTTTTACAGTTACTGGGTGGGCAAGTTCTTATTCAGTAGTTGTATCCATAAAATCCTTTAATTATTCAGTCCTACATTAGAATTAAAAAAAAGCAGTTATCCTGGATTTTTCTGGATGAGCCCAGTAGTGTGGAAAATTAACCCCAGATTAAATGCTGCTTTTGTCCCACCTAAAAAAGCTTAAAAGCAAGACTCAGAAGGATCAAACTTATTTTGAATAACTGTGTTCCTGAACAAAGCTCAAGAATATTTATAGGAATACAAAAATATCCAGCAAGCAAGGTAGAAGTCACAGTGTTTGGTGATCAATCAAAAATTACCAGTCATGTGAAGAAGCAAGAAAACACAAACCATAACGAGGGAAAAGAAAATCAATCAGCTGAAACTGAACCAGCACTGACACAGACAATAGAATTAGTAAACAAGCACATAAACACTGTTATTGTAACTGATTCCATATTCTCAAGAAGCTAGAAGAAGACTTGCAAATGTTAAGTAGAGACATGGAATATATATATATAAAAAAAAAAAAACCCAAACTGAACCTCTAGATATGAAAACCACAATGGCTTAGATTAAAAAAAAAAAAACACACAAGAAAAAACAAAAAAAAAACACAGCATGGGATTAACAGCAGAGTAGACATTTAAGAAAAAATTAGTAAACTTGAAGATGTAGCAAAAGAAATTATCCCAATGAAACACAGAGAGAAAAAAAGACTGAAATAAAATAGAGCATATACCCTATGGAATGACTTCAAGTGGCCTGGAAGTGTCCAATGCAGAAGGCAGATGGGGAAACAAAAATATTTTTTAAAATGACTGAAAACTCTCCGAATTTAGAGAAAACTATGAACTCACAGACTTAAAAAGCTCAATGGGCACTAAGCACAAAAAACACAAAGAAACTAGAAAGGCACATCAATCATAATTACATTGCTTACTACCAGTAAGAAAGAGAAAAATCTTAAAAGAAGCCAGAAAAAAGGGCACATTATATACAAAGGAACAAAAATAAAGATGACAATAGCTTCCTCATCAGAAATATTGCAAGACTCAACTTACTAGAATCAGAAATGAAAGCACAGACATTAAAATCAATTTCACAGAAATAAAAAGGACCATAAGAGGAATACAATGAACAATTGTATGGCAACAAATTGGATAACCTGTGTAAAATGAACAAATTCCTAGAACTGCACTAGCTATCAAAGCTGACTCATGAAGAAATAGAAAATCTGAAAAGAACTCTAGTTAGTAAGGAAATTAAATCAGTAATCAAAAATCTCAACAAATGGAAAGCCCAGAAGTAGATGGCTTCACTGGTAAATTCTACCAAACATTTAAAGAATGTCCTAATCCTTCTCTAACTCTTCTAAAAAATTGAAGGGAGGAAACACTTCTAACTCATTCTATGAGGCCAGTGTGACCCTGATACAAAAGCCAGACAAACACACTGTAAGAAAACTACAAATCAATATCCCAGATGGCTATTGATGCAAAAATCTTCAACAAAATACTAGCAAATTGAATTCAGCAGCATACTAAAAGAATTATTTTTTATGGCCAAGTGGGATTTACTCCTGGAGTGCAAGTATGGTTCAACAAATGAAAACCAATTAATGTAACACCCCACATTAATAGAATGAAGGAGGGAGTTCCCTGGTGGTCTAGTGGTTAGGATTTGGAGCTCTCATTGCTGTGGCCCAAGTTCAATCCCTGGTGGGAGAACCGAGATCTCACAAGCTGCGTGACGTGGCCAAAAAAAAAAAAAGAAGAATGAAGGAAAAAAACCCACGTGATAATCTCAGTTGCAGCAAAAGCATATGACAAAATTCAGCACAATTTCATGATAAAAACATTTGACAAACTAGGAATAGAAGGGAACGTCCTCAATAGGATAAAACCATATATGAAAAATCCACAGCTGACATCATATTCAATAGTGAAAGACCAAACTTGTCCCTTAAGATCAGGAAAAAGACAAAATACCTACTTTCACTAACTCTATTCAACATAGTACTGGAAATTCTAGCCAGAGCAATTAGGCAAGAAAAAGAAATAAAAGGCAAATTGGAAAGGAAGAAGTAAAATTACCTCTGTTTGCAGATGCCATGATCTTGTACATAGAAAATAAAGACTCCACAAAACCCTGTTAAAGTAATAAAAGAATTCAGCAAAATTGCAAGACACAATGAAAATCAACACACAAAATTCTGTTGCATTTCTATACACTAGCAATGAACAATCCAAAAAAGAAATGAAAACAATTCCATTTATAATAGTATTAAAAAGAATAAAAAGGAATAAATTTAACAGAGGCAAAAACTTGTACACTGAAAACGACATTGCTGAAAGGAATGAAAGAAGACAAAATTGGAAAGATATTCTGTGTTTATTAATTGGAAGACATAATTAAGGTGTCAATTCCAAAGCAATCTAGAGATTCAACACAATCTCTATTAATGGCATTTTTTTGCAGATATAGAAAAACTCATCCTAAAATTTATATGGAATCTCAAGGGCAATAGCCAAAACAATTGTGAGAAAGAAGAACAAAGTTATAGGACTCACACTTCCTGATTTCAAAATGAGCTACAAAGCTACAGTAATCAAACAGTGTGACACTGACATAAGGACAAACATATATCAATGGTACAGAATAGAGAGTCCAGAAATAAACCGTCACGTATATGGTCAATTGATTTTTGACAAGAATGGTAAGACCATTCAGTGAGAGAAAGAACAGTCTTTTCTACAAATAGTGCTGGGAAAACTGGATATCCACATGTAGACGAATGAAGTTGGACCTTTACCTTGCACTATACACAAAAATTGACTCAAAACAGATCAAAGACCTAAACTTAATGGCTAAAACTACAAAACTCCTAGAAAAAAACATAGGGGACAATCTTCATGACACTTGTTTTGGCATTTATTTCTTGGTAATGACACCAAGAGCTTAGGTAAAAAAGAAAAAACAGATAAATAAGACTTTATCAAAATTTAAAACTTTTGTGGATCAAAGGACACTGTCAAGAGAAGGAAAAGAGAAGCCATGGAATGGGAGAATATATTTGCAAATCATATATTTAATGAAGGATTAACATCCAGAATAAAAGCTCCTCCAACTCAACAACAAAAACCAAACAATCCAGTTCAAAATGGGCAAAGGATTTGAACAGACAGTTCTGCAAAGAAGATATGCAACATTAAAAGATGTTCAGGGCTTCTCTGGTGGCGCAGTGGTTGAGAATCTGCCTGCCAATGCAGGGGACACGGGTTCGAGCCCTGGTCTGGGAAGATCCCACATGCCGCGGAGCAACTAGGCCCGTGAGCCACAACTACTGAGCCTGCACGTCTGGAGCCTGTGCTCCGCAACAAGAGAGGCCACGATAGTGAGAGGCCCGTGCACTGCGATGAAGAGAGGCCCCCGCTTGCCACAACTAGAGAAAGCCCTCGCACAGAAACGAAGACCCAACACAGCCAAAAATAAATAAATAAATAAATAAAATTTTTAAAAAAAGAATGATAGAGAAACTTAACTTAAAAAAAAAAAAAAAAAAGATGTTCAACAGGGCTTCCCTGGCGGCACAGTGGTTAAGAATTCGCCTGCTAATGCAGGGGACACGGGTTCGAGCCCTGGTCTGGGAAGATCCCACATGCCGCAGAGCAACTAAGCCCCTGCACCACAACTTCTGAAGCCCGAGCGCCTAGAGCCCGTGCTCTGCAACAAGAGAAGCCACCGCAATGAGAAGCCCGCGCACCGCGTGCAGCAACATAGACTCAACACAGCCATAAATAAATTAATTAATTAAAAAAAAAAGATTCTCAACATCATTAGTCATTAAAGAAATGCAAATCAAAACTACAGTGAGATACCACTTCGTATCAACTATGATGATGATTATTTTTTTAAAAAGGAAAATTGCAAGTGTTAGTGAAGATGTGGAGAAATTGGAACCCTTGGGCATTGCCAGTGGGGATGTAAAATGGTGCAGCTGCAGGGGAAAACAGTTTGGCTCTTCCTCAAAAAATTAAGCAAAGAATTACCATAAGATCCAACAATTTTAATCCTAGGTATATATGCGAAAGAATTGAAAACAGAGATTCAATCAGATATTTGTACATCCATGCTCAGAGCATCATTATTTACAATAGCCAAAAGATGGAAACAACCCAAATATCTATCAACAGATACATGGATAAACAAAATGTAGTATATACATTCAAGGGAATGTTATTGAGCCATGAAAAGGAATGAAGTTCTGTCACATGCTACAACTTGAATGAACCTTGAAAACATAATGCTAAGTAAAATAAGCCAGACAGAAACAGACAAAAATTGTATTATTTCACTTAGTTGAGGTACCTAGAATAGGCAAGTTTACAAAGACATAAAGTAGAACAGAAGTTTCCAGGGGCTGGGAGTAGAGGAAAATGGGGAGTGATTGTTTAATGAGTCCAGAACTTCTGTTGAGATGATGAAACAGTTCTGGAAATGGATAGATATGGTTGCACAACACTGAGGAGTGTACTTAATGCCACTGAACTGTATACTTCAAAATGGTTAAAATAGTAAATTTTACGTTACATATATTTTACCACAATAAATTAAAGTAAAAAAAAAATTTTATCTGGATGATGATATTTGGGACGATCTTTTCAACCTCATTCCTCATATTTTTATCACTTAAACTCTTTGTAATATATATAATAAGAACAACATAAAGTGGTTTTATAAACACTGTGGGGACTTCCTTGGTGGCACAGTGGTTAAGAATCTGCCTGCCAATGCAGGGGACACGGGTTGGAGCTCTGGTCTGGGAAGATCCCACATGCCGCGGAGCAACTAAGCCCGTGTGCCACAACTACTGAATCCTGCGTGCCTAGAGCCTGTGCTCCGCAACAAGAGAAGCCACTGCAATGAGAAGCCTGCGCACCGCAATGAAGAGTAGCCCCCGCTCGCCACAACTAGAGAAAGCCTGTGTGCAGCAACGAAGACCCAACGCAGCCAAAAATAAATTAAGAACAACAACAACAACAACAAAAAAAAACTCTAAAAAAAAAAAATTATTAAGATTCAAGGGACTTCCCTGGTGGTCCAGCGGGTAAGACTCCACGCTCCCAGTGTAGGGGGCCTGGGTTCGATCCCCGGTCAGGGAACTAGATCCTGCATGCATGTTGCAACTAAGAAGTCTGCACACTGCAACTAAAGATTCTGCGTGCCGCAACTAAGACCCGGTACAGTCAAAACAAATAAATAAATAAATATTTTTAAACATTATTAAGATTCAAGATGGTGACCCCAGAGCGTTCAACCAAGCGTGGGCATCCGGGGGGTGGGGGGCACCTGCCCAGCAATCACCCTGGTGTTGAGTTACAGGCTCTGGATGTGCTTCCTTCAGCTTCAACCGCGTGACTACCCAGTGAGGGGTGGGTGGCTATGAACTGCAAATGCTAAGGACCACCTGCACGTAATCTCTCTCTCTCTCTTCCTGGGGTAACCGATCTTCTCTGAGACAATCGGGTCAGTGTCTAGGGCTCACAAAACACAGAGCGATGGAGAGGGAAGGAGGGTGGGGGACAGAGGGAGAGGGAGAGAGACTCCCGATTCTGTGCCCTGTGACGGGATCAGACCTTTCTTCTGATTCGCGGCAGGAGCCCCATCCCCACCCAGTTACCCTCCCACAAAGACACTGGGAACCGATGGCGGGTGACGGTACCAGGCGCACTGCAGAGAAGACGTGCACACACCCACCCCTTGGCTAGCCGCACACGGCACACAGATGGCGGGGCGTGTGGCTCAGCCCCCCTTTGCTGCAGTTCTCAGCAGCTTGCTCCTTACATGCTCCTGGAAGGTGATGGAGGGAGGTGTGCTCTCCCTGGGCTCAGGAACACACAGCCCCGCTGGACACTTACGGCTTGCAGTCTCCAGCCGGACCAGGCAGTTGAGGAAGTCATCGAAGCCCAGTTGGAGCTCCTGGTCTGCGTACCTGAGGACGACCAGCTGCAGGAGGGGAGTGCTGAGCTGGAAGCCTGCGGGGAGAGGGGGGAGGCATGGCCGCCCTGGGTGAGCCCCACAGGGTGCAACTTCGGGAGCACCAGGGCTGGACCAAGGAAGGGAGCTAGTGTCCCCCCGGCGCCCTTGGCTCCAATGCAATATGACAGTGTGCCTCCGTCGGGGGGACACTGGTGAACCCACAGCTGTACCTTCTGAGTTCGCCAAGTTCAGGGTCTTGGCTTTGACCTCACATCCCCCATAAGGTCTTGCTGACTTTTCAGGAAGGCTTGCTTGGGAGAACTTGGTGCTGGACAGTGTTTAAGCCCCAAGCCCTGTGCCTCCCTCTGGTGCTAGAGCTCCACTTCCAGCTCCTGCTGGCCCTGGGGGGATTCCAGCCAGGACACCTGCAGTAAGTGTCTGTTTCTCATGGGCATTTTAACCCAGAGGTGCTGGGGGCTCTGGAGACCCAGTTATGCCGCTGCCCTCAGTGAAAGACCCCATGCTAGGCTCGTTCACACACGCCCACGATGGAGCGAGAACCTGGGCCTGGACGCTTTGCTTCCCTTCTCTTTGCTCATTCGACCTCTTTGCTCATTGGTCGAAAGAGGGGTTTAGAGAAGGTAACGCTCCTTATAGATTCAACACTTAAGGCTTTGATTTCTAACCAGCGTTGCCCTCTTTCATTTCAGCCTGCGCGCTCCCTTTCAAAGTATTGCTTAGAAGCCTGCCCAGGGTCTTCCTGTGCCCTCTTTCCCGATTCCAGACCGAGAGGGGGCCAGTCCAGAGGCAGGACATGGTTTCTGGAGCCTGCACTGTGGAGCTGGCTGGGGGCAACACCCAGAATCCTGGCGTCTGCTCCGGATGGGGCAGGAAGAGGGCAGGGTGAGGGCAGATTCCCTCCCCTCCCCAAGCCAGGAAAAGAAAGACATGGCCACACCTCCCTCTCTGAAGGGCTTCCTTTTCTCCCTGCTCCGTCCTTCTGCCCTAGAAACCAGGTCCCCAGACCCTAAGAAGATCAGGCCCTTCTCCTCTGTGGCACTCTCCACATTTATAATTAATTTTGTTTCTTTGCCATCATACAGGACCCAAGCTGGTCCTGATTTTGTCCCATTATCAGACCATGAAGCTGACAGTGTTTCCTGATGTTTATTTTACCTGGAAGGGAACCAGATTCCAGGCTTTGGCCGGGCCCAGGGGTAGGTCTGTGAAGCCTGCTTTGTGAGAAATGCCTTGTGGCCTGGCGGGGTGTAGGCAGGCTGCAGTGGCCGTCCTATGCAAAGGACAGCTGAGCCCCAGAGACTCAGACTGCCCCGGCAGGGGCTGCCAGAGGGTTAGGAATGCCACCTGGAGCCCATCCCTCATGCAGGAAATGGGTATAAACGACAACGGAATCATTGGTTTGGATTCAGTCTGCTGGTGACAAAGCCAGAGACGGGGCCTCCGTGGCAGAGGGGTACACGAACTCTGTGTGCCCCAAACCTGACCCCAAACCATGGGATGGACATGCCCTGCCTCTCTGTGTTAATCGCCATCTGAAAGCAGAAATTAAAGGCTTGGGAGCTTGCCACCAGAGTCGCAGATAACTCTGCTTGGCCAGAAAATTGGCCAGAGGCTGAGGCCTCCAGGGGTCAGGCTGAGTTCAGCCTCAGTGGGTACACTTTAAAGGTCCCTGATGAGGGTGAGCAAGTCCTGAATTTGAGGCTGGGCCCCGCCCTTAAGAAGCATCGATTCTGGTCAAAGTCCAGCCCCCTCCCTGGGCCGCGAGAGGTGAGTGGCTACCACAGACGACGCCTGGCACGCAGACAGCTCTCGCCCGGCGGCCCAGGCTTCCCTTTCCCTGTGGCTTTCAGGGCGGTCCGCAGCTCGCAGGAGGACTTGCTGCCAGATGTGTCAGCATCAAACTGAAGGGAAAGGCTCTGGAGGGGGAGAGCAGAGGCATTGAGAATGCGAGCACGCAGAAGCCCCCGGTGAGGCTCCTTTGATGGCAGTAACGGGGTCCATGCAGGGGAAAGACTCCTCACCGGGCGGAAGGGGCAATGGTAGGCTGAGGGTCTCCAAAAGTGTGGGCCGCTTTGTTTTCCTTTCATATTGGGTGGAAGCCCTGCGGTACTGCCATAAGTATGGGAAGTAACTATGGGAATTCCATCTCGATTTCCTCCCTTCCACCTTTTCAAACACAAATCCTCTGGTCGGCAGCACCTGGACCTTTAAAATCCCCTTCTGGGACTTCCCTGGTGGTCCAGTGGCTAAGACTCTGTGCTCCCAACGCAGGGGGGTCCAAGTTCCATCTCTGGTCGGGGAACTAGATCCCGCATGTATGCCTCAACTGAGACATGGCTCGGCCAAAACAAACAAACAAACAAATAAATAATTAAAAATCAAATCAAATCAAATCCCCTTCTGCTCTAGGCTTGTACAGTCCCCTAGCAGCCACGCACTGGCTGGGTTACAGACTGCCCACTTCTGCAGCTTGTCCCAGAACACTCTGAATTCACCAAAGGCTAGCGTCCCATTGCCACTGGTCTGTGCAAGTGAATTAAGGAGGAAAGGAAGACGTGAGCATCATCTCACCCCAAGGCTCCTGGGGCTGCAAGGGAGGAGAGCAATGGGCTGGCATGGGTGATATGTGTGACACAGACTCAGGGCTCTGAGGGAGGGGGTTTAATTATTAAGCCATGAATC
The DNA here is from genome assembly GCF_949987535.1 of Balaenoptera acutorostrata. Lineage (NCBI taxonomy): Eukaryota > Metazoa > Chordata > Mammalia > Artiodactyla > Balaenopteridae > Balaenoptera > Balaenoptera acutorostrata. The sequence goes on along the minus strand of NC_080079.1, from coordinate 72,780,927 downwards.
TCTGAAGAGGGGGCATGGCAGGGGTGAGGGGGGATGGCAAAAGAAAGGTTGAAAACACACATATGAAAAACTCTTCATTGCCCTGGACAGCACCCCAAAGTGGCAAAAAGATCCCCAAGTCCCTTCACAAACATTCCCCCCACTGGCCAGTCTGTGCCTCTTTTTTTTTTTTTTTTTAATTTTTGGCTGCACTGGGTCTTCATTGTTGTGCGCGGGCTTTCTCTAGTTGCGGCGAGCGGGGGCTACTCTTCGTCGCGGTGCGTGGGCTTCTCATTGCGGTGGCTTCCCTTATTGTGGAACATAGGCTCTAGGTGTACGGGCTTCAGTAGTTGCGGCTTGTGGGCTCAGTAGTTGTGACGCACAGGCTCAATAGTTGTGGCTCGCGAGCTCTAGAGCGCAGGCTCAGTAGTTGTGGTGCATGGGCTTAGTTGCTCTGCGGCATGTGGGATCTTCCCAGACCAGAACTCGAACCTGTGTCCCCTGCATTGGCAGGCGGATTCTTAACCACTGGGCCACCAGGGAAGTCCCCTGTGCCTCTTCATTTTGTTCCAATCCTAGCACCAGTGTCTCCCAGGCTTTGGTTATTTTCTGTGAAGAAGACTCTCCACATTCTAGGGAAGTCTGCATTAGAGAAAAACACTTAACATCTATTTCTGCCTGCGTACTTGGAAGGATACGTCCATTAGAGAAATGATGTTTTTACAGGAAGTCAGGCTTAGCTTCTTGAATTTGATGTCCTTTTCTGAAATCACACAAGAAAGCAGAATTCAGTTGACTCCTGATAAGATAAACCTATTTCCATCTGCTGAAAGTCCAGTAGGGTGGTTAGATCTAGGTTGGTGAGGGTGGTGATGTGGTCAGTCTTAAGATGCTGGTGAGAGTAGAACATGGCCTTTGGGGAGGAAAATTTGCAAAATATAAAAAAAGCTTTAAAAGCTTTAAAAATAGGGATATCCTTCCACTCTTTATCCGAGTTTCAAGAGTCCCAAGCAAAGAATTATAAGTTAAGATTTTTATCATCAGGTTACTTGTAATGGCAAAAACTTAGAAATGATACAAATGACCAATGGAAGGGTATGGACAACAGTTAGGTTATGTCCATATGATGGATTATTATACAATCCTTAAGAATCATGCTTTGATTCTTAAGATCATTTCTGGGGAAATGCTCATAAAAGTTAAGTTTAGGAGACAGGGTTTAAAATTATTGGAGAAATTTGGACACTCACATACTGCTAGTGAAAAGGTACAGAAATCACTTTAGAAAATAGGCAGCTTCTTAAGAAGCAAATATAGAGTTACTATTTAACCCAGCAATTGTCTTAGCTGTATACCCCAGAGAAATTAAAACACATGACCACATAAAAGCTTGTACACGAATGTTCATAGCAGCATTATTCATAATAACGAAAAAGTGGTAACAACCCAAGTGTCCATCAATGGATGAATAGATAAAACCCTACCTGGTATATTCAGACAATGGAATATTATCCAGCCATAAAAAGAACTGAAGGAGTCCTGACACGTTACAACATGGATGGACCTAGAAGATGTCATGCTAAGGGAAAGAAGTCAGCCAAAGAGGACCGCATTTTATATGATTCCTTTTATAAGAAAAGTCCAGAACAGGCAAATCTATGGAGACAGAAAATGGATGAATGCTTGCCAGGGGCTGGGGGTTCGGGGGAGGGTAGTAAATGCTACTGGTACGTGGTTTCTTTTTGGAGTGATGAAATGCTCTGAATCAAATGAAAATTGATTGTGGTGATGGTTGCACAACTCTATGAACATACTAACATCCATTGAGTTGTATATGTTATTTTTAAAAATTTTTTATTTTTTATACAATTTTAAAGGTTATTTTCCATTTGCAGTTATTACAGAATGTTGGCATATTCTCTGTTGTACAATACATCTTTGTAGCCTGTCTTACACCCTATAGTTTGTACCTCCTATTTCCCCACCCCTGCTTCCCTCTCCTCTCTGGTAACAGCTAGTTTGTTCTCTATATCTGTGAGTCTGCTTCTTTTTGGTTATATATTCACTAGTTGGTTGTATTTCTTAAATTCCACAGTATTTGTCTTTCTCTGTCTGATTTATTTCACTTAGCAGAGTTGTATACTTCAAATGGGTAAATTGTACAGTATGATAATTAACTCTCAAAGCTGTTAATTCAAAAAATAATATTGCATCTATAGTGTAATACCTATTATGTGTGTACCTATATATACAGAGAGTCACACACCCACAGACTACACATTTGGTACATAAACACATACACAAAGACACACACATATATGTTAAAGTGGTTATTTATGGGTAGTGAGATTAGCCGTGATGTTTGCCTTTGTCATTAGGCTTTTCTGCATTTTTCATAATCTTTTACCATAAACTTGAATCATTAGTGTAATCAAGAAATGAGCAGGCTTCCCTGGTGGTGCAGTGGTTAAGAATCCACCTGTCAGTGCAGGGGACACGGGTTCGAGCCCTGGCTGGGGAAGATCCCACATGCCGCGGAGCAGCTAAGCCCATGCGCCACAACTACTGAGCCTGCGCTCTAGAGCACACGAGCCACAACTACTGAGCCCACGTGCCACAGCTACTGAAGCCCGTGTGCCTAGAGCCCGTGCTCCGCAACGAGAGAAGCCACCGCAATGAGAAGCCCGTGCACCGCAACGAAGAGTAGCTCCTGCTCGCCGCAACTAGAGAAAACCCGCGCACAGCAACGAAGACCCAATGCAGCCAAAAATAAATAAATAAAATAAATTAATTTAAAAAAAAAAAGAAACGAGCAATGAAAGCTATTTTTAAAGTCTACCTGAAGTCAGCCCTGAAAAGCCCGTCTGCAGCTCTGAGGAGCAGGGGATCTGGGGGAGCTGCAGGAGACCCAGGCGGCAGGCCGTCCGTCACACGTCCCTCGTCCCCTCCATGGGAGCCCTGGGGTCCCCGGGGTGCAGGTAGGGGTAGTGGGTGTGAGCACGTACTCTTTTGCAGCACAGCATTTAAACCATATTCGAGCTCCTCCGCGGTTACCTCTGTGTCCTGTTGAAGTGGAGACAACTGCTTTTTATGGCCCTCAGCACCTTCTCTCTTAAAGTTTCTTCCAGTTCTGGGCGTGACTGGGCTCAAGTGATTGGCCTCAGGACCCTGCTGGAGGCACTGTGCCCGCTTACTTCTCAGGGACCTGCGGGCCCCCCAAAAAGCGTGGGAAAACTACCCCAGTCCCTGAGCTGAAGCTCCCCAGGTGATTCTTATGCTGGTGGAGGTTTGGGGCTCAGTTTCCAAGCAACTGCACAGCAGAAGCACCTGGAGAGCTTTAAAAAAAAACCCACACAGAGTTGGGGGGCTCACCCCAGAGCCCCCTTCAATCGGAAGACTTGGGAGTATGGCTCATGGGTTATTTTCAAAACCTCTAGGGGTGAATTTCAGAATCAGCGGTCTAAGGCGGGCTACTAAGTCCCACTGAATCTCCGCATCCTCAGCCCTGAGAAGTTTGCTGGAAACGCAGAGTCTCAAGCCCCACCCAGACCTCCTGACCAGGAAACCTGCACTTCCAGGAGGACCTGGTGATTTTTATGCCCAAGACAGTTTGAGGAGCCCTCATGTCGGGCTCCTTTGTCCAGGACTTTGAACCAGCATCGGGAAACACAACTGCCTGTGGGGTGACTTTCACCTCTGCCCGCCCAGGCTCCACCCCTGAGCGCCTGAGGCCTGGGGAGTGGGCGCTGGGACGTGCAGCCCTAGTGAAGATTCATGGATGCAACCTCAGCCCCGCAGGAGCAGAGGAGGCCAGAGAGACAGAACCCTGAGCCCGGTCATCCGGCTTGTCTGAAGAACAGCAGGGCCAGGACCAAGCGCCTGAGCTCTAGAGGCTTCTTTGGGTTGTTACTAAAGGTTGAACAAATCTGCAACATTCCCTCCTTCCCTTCCAAACCCGGGTCTCTGTTTCTGGCAACTTCTGTGGTCTCCCACCTGCCTCCTCACTCTGGCAGCTCCCCCAGGCCAGTCCTACAGAGGCACCTGAGCTGGGAATTTCTCCCTCCTTCCCACTCTTCTCCAGCCCAGACTGTGGTCCCCAGGTCTCCCTGACCTGCCTGTTTATTCCAGTGCCCGAAAGCCCACCATTAGGGATTCATCCCCCAGGTGTAGGTGACACCCCTCTTCCACAGCTCAGAGCCTGGTCAGAGGAAAGATGCTCACATAGTCATTAGCTCCTTGCCCTGAATTGGTTTATCAGGCTTATTTTATTTCCGGCTTCCAACAGAGAAGCTTCCAGGGAACACAGATGGGGCAGTTCCCGGGACGATGGAAGCCCTAACAGGGGCAGGGAAAACCCAGGTCCCCCAGGAGCGGTCAGGGCCCCTCAGCAATAAAGCTGGGCAGCTGAGGATGGAAATGGAGGGTGCGAAGGGCTGCAGGCAGGGCACAGACGGTCTCTCCTTCCCAGTGCCCAGCCTGGCCGCGCCTCTGGTGCTAATGGTCAAAATGCCTGTGCGCGTCTGCAGTCTAACGGCGGCCTCCCTGAACACTGCCGCCTCTGGCCAGAGCGGACAGAAGGCTTCCTTTACTCGTCTGAGCTCCTTGGGGTGCAACTGCTTCATCCACAGCACAGACTGGGATCGGAGATGGTGTGGAGGTGGCAGTCTTTAGGGCCTCTTGTATGGACTGGTCTCACATTGCGACCAGCTCCATCAAGCCTCAGGCACCAAACCTTGGGCACCAAGCCTCTGGGAAGTGTAACAACAACCTTCCTGCATCCCCAGGGGGAAGCCGGGCCCCTCAGCACTGCAGGCGATCCAGGGCAGCCTACCTCACCAGCGACTTGTGTAAACAGGGCCCGGAGCTGCTGTTCCTCCTCTGTCTCCTGGCCAGGCAGAGTTGGCTTTGGTGGCTGAAAATTAACCAGAGGAACTTGCACTGAACCCATGAAAAGGAAACTTGAAATGGCAGGAAAGAAGAGCCCCAGGCTGGAGGTGGTGTCGCCCCATGGGAGAAGCTGGGACCTCCCAGCCACATGATGCCATGCGCTCTGTAGTTGAGCTCTGAACTGGCTGCTGCCTGTGGCATTACGGTCTCCATTCCTCGTGAAGCTTTTTTTTTTTTTTAAATTTTTACTTTATTTTTATTTATTTATTTATTTATTTATTTATTTATTTATTTATTTATTTATTTTTGGCTGCGTTTGGTCTTCATTTCTGTGCGAGGGCTTTCTCTAGTTGTGGCAAGTGGGAGCCACTCTTCATCGCGGTGCGCGGGCCTCTCACTATCACAGCCTCTCTTGTTGCGGAGCACGGGCTCCAGACGCGCAGGCTCAGTAATTGCGGCTCACGGGCCCAGTTGCTCCGTGGCATGTGGGATCTTCCCAGACCAGGGCTCGAACCCATGTTCCCTGCACCGGCAGGCGTATTCTCAACCCCTGCGCCACCAGGGAAGCCCCCCTCGTGAAGCTTTTTTAGGAGTGTCTGGAAGGACTTTGTTAGTGGGACTCTTAAGACTCCTTGCCTAAAGGAGGCCTGACCCCTGACTGCGTTAGGGTCCCTGCAGCTCCTCTATCTCAACACTCATTAGATATCTCAACACTCAACACTCATGGACTAATTACTTGCTTAATCATCTGACTTTGAGGGCAGGAGACTGTTGCTAGCACAGAACCCAGGAACTGGAGTGTGGAAAGCTCAGTCAATGTTTTGGGTGTTTCGTCTTCTTCTGTTTTGGGCCCCATTAACAAGCCCCCACTTGGTGCCTGCTACACCTCAGCGCCTCTTAGAAACTTTACAGCCCCGGGACAAGTAGAAAATCAGCCCCCTGTCACTCCCACATGCAATGCAGGGAAGAAGTAATGTGTTCCCCCGAGAATCTAGAAAAAGAGATCTTTTTGAAAAGAATGTACCTGCCTCTCTTATTTTCTTTCTATCATTTGTTTTTCTTAAATTGGGTACATGTTTAAGATATTTCGCTTCCTCTGGGAACAGCAGCTGCTTCTCAGGGAAAAGAGTAAGTTGGTAGCACAAAAGAAGATCATCCCAAACACAGCTTTCTAGCAAGCATCTACGTCACTACCATGCCGGGTTCTGTTGGGCCAGGGGAGTTTGGAAGGCAAAAGTCGTTCTCCAGGAGGTTAGAGCCAAGGTGCTTACCTACCTGATCGCAGATAGCCATTCCTTGAACTCCAGAGTTTTAAATGACGCTATGGTTAGAGGGACGAGTTCAAGGACGTCACTGAGTCCCACCCTCCAAGGCAACTGAGAAGGCTCACCTCAGGAAGGTCGATGTCTACAGTTCCGTCCATGTCCCTGTGGGGACAGAAAGCACCCGAGTCAATGTGGGTTAACTTCCTTCTTAGAACCTGCAGCGCTGAAGGGCCCAGACATACGGAAGGTTCTGTCCTACTGGAGCCCTCCTTTCTCAGCGACATTCCATCTCACCAGGCTGCAGATCTGTATGTGGCTCTCCCTCCGCCGTCACCACTCAGACTCTGCCCAGCATGAAAATGAGAAGGAGGCGGCTTAGCCATCACCCAAAGAGAACTTGCAAAGCCTGGACCTCCAGAAGTGAAAGAAGCTAAACCAGCAGTCATTCCCTATTTCCTGGATGCGCTCTGACCAGGGATGTTTATGAAGTGTTACACATTCAATAGAATAGCAGAACCTCTGAGGTCCCATAAGCAGAGAGGATTCGTGACACGCTCCCCATAAACTCTGTCTCATTGGAGACAGTCATTCAACCTACTGAGGGTTAACTATTCATGAGGGAATTTTAAAAGATTATAGAGCAAGTTGAGTTGGACCAAAAAGACTGGCCCTGGGGCAGCATCATTTGCCCCTGCCCCTCCTGCAGAAGTAACCCTTGTTCCCACTGGAGGTAGGGGAGTCGTGGGTTGTATGCTTATTTTTGGGCAAAGAGGAAAGATAACTGGGAAGATGTTTATTTTGCTGTTCACATCCTTAGGGGAACCTGTAGTGTTTCGAAAGCAGTGACACTGGAGCAGGCTTCAGCTTCTGTTGATACTGAAAACATTCGGAAGAATCTACTCTTTTCAAATTCAAACCTGAAGCACTCCCAAATAAAAACTGCTGGAGGGACTTCCCTGGTGGTCCAGTGGTTAAGAATCCACCTTCCAATGCAGGGGATGCGGGTTCGATCCCTGGCCAGGGAACTGAGATCCCACATGCCACTAAGATCCCACATGCCGCGGGGCAAGTAAGCCCGTGCGCCACAACTAGAGAAGCCCGTGTGCGGCAACGAAGAGCCCGCACGGTGCAATGAAAGATCCCACGTGCCGCAACTAAGACCGGATGCAGCCAAATAAATAAATATTAAAACAAACAAAAAACAAAAAACTGCTGGAAGCGCAAAGGGAACAGAAACAGGCAAACACGAGGATAGCACCGGGCAGCCTCCCTCTCCTCCTCTCCCCCTGGGCCACCACAGAGCTATCAGAGCTCTTTTATCGTTCAGAGCCCTCTCATGAGAACTAAACCAGTGGAAAGAGCTTCGTGTGGCTCTTCTGTTACTGACTACGGAGCTGATTTTTAAGATCATTATCAGAGCAGGTCGAGTATCTCGTTCAGGGCAATGGTGAGTACGGAGTTGGCTTTGCCACCTAGAAACCACCAATGCCGAGGACTCGGACCTCACCCCACCGATGGGACTGAGAACAAGAAGTGCAGGATTGGAACAGCCTGACTTTCTCTCTCTTCCACCCACAAGAGTCACCAATCTGCCTTGATCCGAATGGGGTGCTTTTGCGTGAACAGATGCTGGGACGTTCATCCTCAGGTTGTGCTAGTACATGGGAGAAGACTGGAGAGCAGCTCTCCAGCACAGTTTTAAAAATTAGAGACTTTATTGCTTCGATTGAGCTGATGAGAAAGAAACATGACTCTTGCATTGGTTTGGGAAACCCAACCAGACTTTCTAATTGGGAGTGCAGTTGACCCTTGAACAACCTAGGTTTGAACTGCTTGGGTCAAAAGAGGCAGATTTTTTGCAATAAATATAGTACGATGTTTACAATCCCTGGTTGGTTGAACCCACAGGTACAGAACGCGCGTGTGCCGAGCGCTGACTGCAGGACTTGAGTGTGGGAGGATTTTGGTATCCATGGCGGGTCCTGGAACTGATCCCCTGCAGATAGCGAGGATGACTGTATTCTCAGCACACACTATCCCACTAGACAACAGATAAAGCCAGAGCAGACCACGGAGTCATAGCTGTCTCTACCTTGTTATCTCAGGTTGATCCTTTGCTGGGGATTGATCCGACTTAAATACAGAATTCCTAGATCTTGCCATTCTCTTGTGATCCCTCGAAATGGAGTCTTGTATCTTGAACCCCTTTTTCCCTCTGCCACAGAACGAAAAATTGCTAACAGGCAGTAATGGGAAATTTTTTCCATAGAAGTACCTGATACAAAATAATTTTGCTAAGACACAGAAAAGGAGAGGTGGCAGAATGTCAGGGATAGAGAATGGCAGTCATACTGGTGTGGTGTAAGCCCAAGGCAGTTAGCTTTCTTGATTGTAATGTAAGTGCCTGACATTAAGCTTTTTCTAAAAAAATTAATTAATTAATTTTTTGGCTGCATTGGGTCTTCGTTGCTGCACATGGGCTTTCTCTAGTTGCAGCGAGTGGGGGCTACTCTTTGTTGCGGTGCGTGGGCTTCTCATTGCGGTGACTTCTCTTGTTGCAGAGCACGGGCTCTAGGCGCGCAGACTTCAATAGTTGTGGCATGTGGGCCCAGTAGTTGTGGCTCACGGGCTCTAGAGCACAGGCTCAGTAGTTGTGGTGCATGGGCTTAGTTGCTCCGTGGCATGTGGGATCTTCCCAGACCAGGGCTCGAACCCATGTCCCCTGCATTGGCAGGTGGATTCTTAACCACTGCGCCACTGGGGAAGCCCCTGACATTAAGCTTTCGATTGCCAGGGTAGCTGCTTCAAAGACATCCATCTGGAATAAACACATTGCCAGCTTCACAGCTGGACAAAGAGCCAACGCCCCACTCTGGAGTTCCCTGTTTTTAGAAAGCTCTGGTAGACCAGATAACTGACTGGCCACTTGCCTTTCCCTTCCCCTGCTTTAATTCCAGCTCTTATGTTTCAAACTCACCAAGGGTGAACCTACGAAATCTAGGCACCCCACCCTTGACCTCAATAAAAGCAGACCCTGGGGTCCTCTCCCCTACCCCCTGCCCCTGTGTGGCCCTGGGAGGGCCAGGTACCCTCCAGGATCAGTGAATAATACATTTATTTTTCAAAGGTCCCTGACGGCTATTGCTGAGGTGTCTTGCAGTCATAATAAGAACCACAAGGGCTGGTCCAGCCACAACATTAGCTCTGGTTGGGGAAATGTCTGCGGGGGTCTCGCCTCAAATAGTACAGGTCCAGGCTGTGTCTCAGGCATTCAGCCCACAGCATCACATCAATAGGATGAGACCAGCTCAAAACAACTTGCTAACATTTATTTAAACTGGAGCTGAAAGAACATGACATTCTTCAAACTTGCAACAGCCATGCCTTCATCGTGCACAGAAATGAGTTTCTCATCCCTCAATGTGGCTCCCATTCCAGGAACTTCTTGGTTAAAGGGTCTGGAAAATGAAGGGCTCCAGCCAGGAGGGTCTTGTGAGCGTGCTTCTGGGAGCATTTGGGGGAAGCAATTTTTTAACGGTTTGTTTGAGGGAGGGGAGGAGTGGGACTAAAATGGACATGCATCTTGCTTTGCAAATGGATAAGGAACCGCCCCCTGCTTGGGTTCCCAGGGAGGTCATAGGAAAGGGAAGAATGGTGACTTCTCTGGAAATGAACCACAAAATGGAGAGGGATACTTGAACCTGTGACTCACCGAGTAATGGCTTTCTTCTCCGAGAAGATCCACAGGCAGAAATCGGCTGCCTGATGGGGCTTGAAAGTGCTGGGAATCACAATGTACTCCCCAGGGGGTAGCGAGAACCAGTCAGAGACTTCTCTCAGGTTGATGGACGTCTTGCTTCTGGCCTGGGAGGCGTGGTGTCTGAAGAAGTCTTTGTTCAGGTGTCCGTCTTGGCCGGGGCACTGCAGTGAGGAGTAAGGGGGTGGTTTCTCTAGGGAGGGCTGTTGGTCCTGGCTGTTTGGACACAGTGTGGGGACAGGCCATTGAACCTCAGGCATGAAGCCAAGGAGGAACGGAGTGTAGAACTCAGATGGTGACTCTGAGGAGAAGAATGGCCCCCACCCACCTGGTAAATGGCATAACCGATGGTCAGCATGCTGTCACCAAACCTCTTGAGTTTTCTTTGATCTTTCTGAATCAGGGCTACAAGGAAAGTACATTTCTCCTGCCCCTCATCTTTCTCAGTCAGGGACAATTTTATTTGTGGATTGGTCCAAAAGGTATCTGCCATTTGAAAGAGGAAGATTATTTTCCCTTCCTTAAAAAAAAACAAACAAGAACAACAAAAAACACAAAGCAGGCACTTCCCTGGTGGTCCAGTGGTTAAGCATCCGCCTTCCAATGCAGGGGACTCAGGTTCGATCCCTGGTCGGGGAGCTAAGATCCCACATGCCGCGGAGCATCTAAGCCCGTGTGCTGCAACTACTGAGCCCACACTCCACAACTAGAGAGAAGCCCACACACCACAACTAAGACCCGACGCAACCAAATAAATAAATGTAGAAAAAAACCCACAAAGGACACATACACATACACACACATGCACCCCTACCACATCCTCCCAAACCTGAGAAAACAGTTCTTCCCTTTCTGTCCCGACCTCCTCTTGCCCTCCTTTCTGTAATCTCCTGTGAGAACGCAGTGTCCCCTCTTCCATTTCCACCCTCCTTCCAACCATTTCCCACACAGCTTTTTAAAGACATTCTTCTGGGGCTAGTCTGCTACAGTGTGCACCATCTTATTTTTCCACTTGGCATTTAAAGGAGAGTGCAGTGCCCTTGTGGTCGTCCCCCAGCATCCGCTTAGTGGTTGCACAATTTGAGCAGGATGGACCTCACCCCCAGCTCCAAGGGTGAGTGCTGAGTAATCTGTGCTAGTCCCTCTTGCCACGGAGCATTGGAACAAAGCCCATCAGCCGTAGCATTCACCAGGCAATCTCAGCAGCTCCCAATTAGAGGGACGTTGAGGCCTTTTGTGGAATGACCATTAGGAGCTCTTGCCGTGCGTGTGAGTGAGAGGTCAGGATACTGCTGGCAGCCCTCCTGTGACTATAAAGAAAACCAGACAGAGGAAGAAGTCAACAGAGGGAAGAGGGCAGGACAGAGGATCGCAAACAAACGGGCGGATAGAACCAGGCCTGATGCCCTCCGTCTCCTCTGAACTTTCCAATTACAGAGGACGATACATCCTTTTTATTGATAAACCAGTGTGAGCTGTGCTTTCTATTACTTATAACAGAAAATAACTTAAGTGGTAAAACATGGGCATTTCCCTGAGCAATTCTTATTTAACTTCCTGTTCAGTCTTTGTAGCCCTCTTTTCCTGGTCACCCCTGAAATCCTGCTGTCGACCTCTACTCTTTCCCGAGAGTCCTGGCCCTGACCCACCAATGTCCAGCAAGTGGGCTGGACACCTGGGAAAGACAGAGAGTGACAGGCGGGCTACCCACCCAGGAAGCTGCGGCAGCCGCCAGCTGTGACGCCCCGCACCCAGCTTCCCTGAGGGACCGCCACCTCCCACTTGGGGACAGTATCCCCCTCCAGGGCGTCAGGAGTGAGGTTGCAGACCTCTACTTTGTCAAAGGGGGCCTGGAAGTCTCTGAATGCCATCCTGCCACAAAGGGGAGATGCAGCACGTGGCGGGTGATGGTTATGACGTGGTCTATCCGTTCGTTCACTCATCTAACAAACAGCTACAAGGGCCGGCTGCTTCCTCAAGGAGCAGGGAGACCTCAGGTGTGAGAAGATGGAAAATGCACACCAAAAAGTAGAGGCGAAAAAAGTTTAAACGGGCAAAAGTACAGGTTGATTATATGTAAGTGCTGCAAGGAAGTTAGACTAGGGTGAGGGGTGAGACTGCGGGCCTGGGGCTACTTTAAATAGGGAGGCCTCTCTGATCAGGTGTGGAGGCCTGAGGCACGGGGGACGGGAAAGGTGGCTCTCTGTGAGCTCCAGGCAGGTAGGGAGCAAGGTCCTGACACAGATACCTTCCTCATGTGCTCATGGAACACCAGGAAGGCCAATGAGGTGGCCCAAGGTGTCAGCAAATGATAAGATCCAAAGATAATGATGGGTCAGGTTGGTCACCATAAGGCTTTTGACTCAGACAAGATGGAGAGCCCTGGAAGGTGTTACACAGAGGAGGGATGGGACCCGGGGCTGCTGTGTTGAGAACAGACTTCAGGGGCACAGACGCCACCAGCTAGGAAGTTAGTGCCATCGTCCAGGGAAGAGATGAGGGTGGTCGGTCCAGGCTGGTAGGAGGGAGGCGGTGAGCGGGGATCAGATTTGAGATACATTCTGAAGGTAGATCTTACAGGACCTGCTGACGGACTGGATGTGGGGAAGGAGAGAAGGAGAGGAATCAAGGTTTTGGTTTGAGCAACTGGAAGGAGAGAAATGGGGGGGTGTTGAAGCAAGTTTGGGAGATGTTAACCGAGCTGTCGATTAGACGTTCAAGGGGAGATTTAGTGGGCAGGTGAGTATGCGGGTCTGGAATTCCAGGGAAAGGAACTGGGTGTTATCAGTGCGAAGACAGTCTTTAAACTCCTGAGACAGGATGAGATGCCCTAAATATGGGGAGCAGATAGCGAGGAGGGGGTCCATGGACTGAACCCTGGAGCCCTTCAATGCTAACAGGTTAGGGGGCTGGGGAGGGACCGGGACGGGACACTGAGAAGGAGCCCAGGTAGAACCTGGGATCCAGGGAGCACCGTGGCAACTATGTCAAATGCTGCTGACGGATCAAGTCGATCAGATTTAGCAAAGTGAGAGTCCGGGGTGTCCTTGGCAAGGGCAGGTTCAGCGGATGGTGGAACATATGCCACAGTTGAGGGTCGTCAGGATAGGGAGGGTGGAGAGGAACTGGTGAGTTTTGTGTAGCGAAGAGGAGAGAAAAGGCTTGGTGGTTTCAGTGGGTCAGGAGAAACTTTTTTCCTTTGAAGTAGGTGAAATGATAGCACTGTATTGCGAATGAAAATGATTCAGTGACAGAGAGGAGTTCATAAATGAGAGAGGGGAAAGTTTTGGAAGTATGTCCTGGGAGGTGGGGAGGTGAAAGATAAAAGTGGAAAGAGATTGGAAAGGCTTTAATGTCAAGGTTCCCAGAGGAAAGGCTCCAGATTCAGAGTGCTGACAATTTTAATGCCATGCATTGCCCGGGCCAGTTTCAGCCCCAGGTGTCGGGCGCAGCTCCTTTTGGGAGGGCAGTCGTGGTGCAGGGCTGGACCGTGGGCCGTGCACAGGGCATTCCCTTTGCTGGGTCTCTCCCTGTGGGTTTCCTCATTTCCTCTGCCCTGTTTCTCCTTCCTTCTGGGCCTGACTTTCCTTCCACTAGCTTGACTTCAGGTAGCCTCTCAAACTCTGTTCCCACCTCCTGCTCATATTTGGCAATTCGTGGGAGAATCCGAATTCCAGACCTCACCTTTCTTCTGGTTTGCTCTTTTCATGTAACTCATCAACCCTGTACAGTACTCAAAATTCAAGGTCAATGTGTGTCTAATGTCCAATTCAACAGCTTGTCAATCTCTCAAACACCCTGTATGTTTCCCACAAACTTCTTCTACTTATGAACTCATGGTTCCTGAGACAGATGGCCAGCAGGACACCAAGCTCATTCACCAGGCGGGGCCTTCCAGCTAGCGGAGGGTGAAAACGGTGGTGTGTCTTAATTCTGGGTCAAGGCTTTTAGGAATTGGGGATATCTTCTCCAAAGGTTTTTTTTTTTTTTTCCTCTTCTGCTGGCTTCCTGCAGGTGACTGTGTCACTCCAGGGGATGGTAGAGCCACACGAAGGATGGAGCTTGAGTCCCTAATCGCTGCATGGAGAGAGCCGCTCACAGAATAGGAATGTCTTCCTGGACGGTTACAATGAGTGAGAAATACACTTGATTGTGTTTGAGTCTATACATTTTGAGTCTATTTGTTATGGCAGCTGGTGTTATCTGGAGTCACTGAAGTGTGGAACCACCGTAAAGGAATCTAAAATATGTGATGCCAGCTTGGCAGCTGGGCCGGAGGATGCAAGGGAACACTGGAGCTGGAAAATAGATATCCATGTTATTAAGGGCAAAAACACTTGCCACAGTTGTTGTCTGTAAAATATGTAAATATACTGAAGCCAGAACAAATGCCCACTGACGCTGCGCTCGAGGGGAAAAGAAGGGAAGAAACTGGAATATTAATTCCTGTGTGCTAGCTTTTGCATGTTGTATTTAATAAAGTGTTATAAAAAAAAAGAGATGAGTTCAGGCTAGAATGGACTGATTTGAGCATGTGAAAGGGAAGAGAGCTAGAAATCCAGAAATTGTGGCCTTGGGACTTCCCTGGTGGTCCAGTGGCTAAGAATCCGCCTTCCATTTTTTTCAGGCAAATATTGATTCTGCTAAAGACCACTAGGTGTCCTCTATTGGTTGTATTACTTCAGAGTTCTATATTCTGAAACACCAAAACTGTCTTCTCTGAAATTATTCATTTATACTCTCCTAGAATCACTTAATTGCTTGGCTATCTATGTCTAGATAAAATAGACGACAATGAATATTCAATATGTAAAGATTATTTCTCTTTATCTATACTTTCTCCTCAGGTTAAAGAAAGAGTTTGTTAAGTTCATTCTCTAAAAAATCATTTTTATTCCAAGAGAATTGTTTTCAATATTATACTGTGCGGTTTTTTAAGATGGTATTTTAACAGACACCCTGAAGTTCTAATGTACGGTGTAATGAGTTCTATTTGGACAGGCAGTATTATTAAGTCAAGACAATTAAAAAGAGATTGACAAAGTATGTGTGGGTGTATGTGTGTGTGCGTGTGTGTTGGGGGTAAGATATATAATTTTATGAATGCTTTTTGGTTAGTCCCTTGCAGCAGATCTATATAATCCTGATGCTTTTGACATGGAGATGTCAGTTTAACGCTAAAATATAAGATCAAATTTGAAAAAAAAAAAAAAAAGAATCCGCCGTCCATCGCAGGGGACGCGGGTTTGATCCCTGGCTGGGGAACTACGATTCCACATGCCGCAGGGCAACTAAGCCCACGTGCCACAGAAGAACCCGCATGCCACAACGAAAGATCCCTCATGCTGCAATTAAGACCCGATGCAGCCAAAAATAAAAAAAATTAAAAAGTATGTAATTCTTAAAAAAAAAAAAAAAAGAATTTGTGGTCTTGCAGGGCTGGATGCACCAACTCTTTCTGGACCCGACGGGAAGAAATAAGATTGAAAAAAGCCTCCAGAGATGAAGGTCCATTAAAGTTTTCAGTTAAACAGAGATTCAGCCCTGTGGAAAGTCCAGGTTAGGAATGTTTCCTTCCCACTTAGGTCTGTATTTTTAGATGCTCTCAGGTAGAAGCTTTCAGGGGTCCCTGTGATCAAGCTGGGCACGGAGGGAGTGTACCTGTGAGCGTCAGGGTTGCTTGTCTTCGAATTCACGTGCAAGCGGGGATGATGGAGTGCTCAGAGGAAGGAGGTTGGGCCGGAGACCAGAGGCTCAGCCCCATGTTTTCTGGATCGCACTAACTCCCCTGGGCCTCTTAAACCTGTAGATACGGTGAGTCCCCCAAACGTGACATTACATTCTCTGCCAACCTGGGTTTTGAGGCAAATGGATTTGATTTACCAATAAAATAAAAGAAAATAGAAGAGAAAAAGCAGCGTTTCTTACACCTAAGGGCACTGAGACACGCTCCACACCTGTGACGGAGTTAATACGGAAAGGAAAACAGAGACAAGCACCGTACCAGAACTCCCCATCGTCCAGAGCAGCGTGACATAGGCGCTTTTGCTCGGCTGGGCCAACGGAATGCCGCTCAGAAGAACTAGGGGTGAACAAAGCCAGAGTTAGGTACAAGGTCACGGACAGCAATGGGAACAACACTGGCCTTGGGGTGGGACCTGCCCCTCCCTAGGAACCAGGGTCCACGTTATGTGGGGAATTGATCCTGATTGGGGCCCTGGAAATGCGCCAGGGGGTGGAGAGGCTGGTGGGAAAGTACATCTCCAAGCGCAGCTGATGCAAAAAGGCCCTCAGGACCACTGGACCCTCCTCCACGGAAGAGTCTCCTGGGGCCGTCACAGGGAGTTGAACGTGAACAGGGCAGCAGAAGGGGCCCAACCAGAAGCCACAGCGGGCTGAGATGTGGGGCCTGGAACATTCCCTCCACCTCTCCCCTTGGTCTACAAGCTGACGCTTTGAAGAGTGGTGATAATACCTCATGTTCGCCCGTGCTTGACATTAAACATACCAAGTAACTTCTTTTTTTTTTTAATTAATTAATTAATTAATTAATTAATTTATGGGTGTGTTGGGTCTTCGTTTCTGTGTGAGGGCTTTTTCTCTAGTTGCGGCAAGCGGGGGCCACTCTTCATCACGGTGCACGGGCCTCTCAGTATCGTGGCCTCTCTTGTTGCGGAGCACAGGCTCCAGACGCGCAGGCTCAGTGGTTGTGGCTCACGGGCCCAGTTGCTCCGCGGCATGTGGGATCTTCCCGGACCAGGGCTCGAACCCGTGTCCCCTGCATTGGCAGGCAGATTCTCAACCACTGTGCCACCAGGGAAGCCCCCAAGTAGCTTCTTTACAAGACCACGCTAGGAAGCCAGGTGAGCTTCTGCCAGGTAGACGAGCCCGCCTATGGGCAAGAAGGCTCAGGTGCACAGCGCCCATTGTCCTGCAGACTCAAGAGTTCCACCTCCAGGTCCACGGAGTTTCTGTGACCCCCATGACCACCTCTAAATAGTTCAAACTGAGTCACCCCCACTGCGGTGCTGTAAGTGGTGTGTCTACCTCACCTACACCCTGTAGACCTTGTCTTGGATGGGGGCGGGGAGGACTCAGGTAGAACAACTCTCCAGTCCGGGGGAGAGCAGTACCCAGGGCCAATATCTTTTAAGTGGCCCTCCCTAGACACCTCGTGGGCCTGGGGGAGTAAGCAGCCCTTTCAGCCCTGTTCTCACAGCAGGCAGGGTCAGGGTCAGGGTCAGGGATCGGCTTGTGGACCAGCCCCCCATCACCCCGAGGCCGAGTGCGAGAGAAGGCAAGCTTGTGTCCAGCCTCGAGCCAGTGAAAATGCACGTCCTTTATTTCTCCCTCTGCGTGTTTCCCAGGAGGGGGAAAAAGGGTTCGGCCCTTTTACACACCGCGTTCCCTGAACGGAGAGACTCAGAATCTATTCACCGTAGGAAGCAATCTCATTAATGTGGGTTTATCTCTTTCTCTCCGTTTCCGACTGGAGAGGGAGGCTGATCTCTTCCCTCCTTTGATGGGTCTGAGGAGGCAGAAGCCCAGCGGACGGCAGGGATGGTGGCACAAGCCCAGCGATGGGGCTGACAGGCAGGCCGGGAGTCTGCTTAATGAAGCCCCCAGCACACCGACGGGCGGGGGGTGGTCCCTCTGCGGGAGCCGAGGACAAATACCGCTCAGTTTCACTGAAGCTCTAGACTCGCTACCGGGCTCCCTGGAGCCCCCCAAGCCGTGGGTGGGCAGGAGTGGGGACGGGTTAGGGGGCCCTGCCTGAGCCAGAACACACCCCCATCCCAGTCACCTAGGCTGTTTCCCGGGGAACGAGGAGGGGACACATACAAGACAGGCAGCCCTTTCTTTATAATCGGGGGCCGTATAAACAGCCCAGGTGGCTGCTCTGTGATGGATGAATTTCCCGCTCCACTTCCTCTGTGTCACTGGGGGCCACCGGGCCTCTGGCCAACGGTCAGTGACCACGGGAGAGAACACTTTAGCGACCTGCTTGGCAATGTTTCAGGGATTCTCACACCTGAAGTACTCATTGCCACCCCACATGCACCCAACACACACACACACACACACACACACACACACACACACACACAGAGGAGCTCTTCATCACTGGGATAAAGCCTTCACCATATCATGGGATTTAAAGGTCCCATGGGAGGTAATACAGTCACTGACATAATACAATTATGTGAAAGGTAAAGGGCACCGTGAGTCTTCAAGTTTGGGAGCATGGAGGGCCCGAGGGCAGAAGTAAGGTCCGGAAGCGGGACAGGACCCTCCCTGAACAGGAGCCAGGAGAGAACCGTAGTCAGGCTGCTCCCCCATCACATGTGCACAAGCCAGCCCTGGCCTCGTGCCCCGTGAGCTGTAGGAAGGTGGGGATCGGTCAGAAGGATGGGGCGGGGAATGACCTGTCGCTCCAGGACCCGGTCCACTCAACTTGGCCCCAAGGGTTCCGGACTCTGATGAGCTCTATTTTCTGGCCTCGGAAGTTTACCTAAAAGGGAAAAGCGGCAGAGAAATGTGAGAATGCTAAATCCATCTGTGAGCTCCAGGGTGGGTTCGCTCCGGCTGAGGCTGGCTTTTCTGAAAGCCTGTTGACACCCTAAGGACATGTCAAAACTCATCAGTTGTTAACTAGCTCTCAAAATTTCCTAATTCCTATTGAACACAATGTTATATTAATCACCCCAGAATGGTGATGTCGCATCTGGGAAACAAAGTGGAATTGTAATTAACAAGAAGTGAGTCCACAGGAATCTTCAAACGAGTGAGTTTTCTCTCTAGACTGGAACCCCCAGAGGCAGAGGCCAAGTCTTATTTATCGTGTATCTTCAGCATCCGGCAGTCAGTGGGTCTAACACTTGAGTTTTCTTCATCCTTAGCATCTGATGCCCAGATGATCAGAATATAAGCACATGCTGGGAGTTGAAACAACCGCAATAAACAAAAACCCACTTCAAAGTCTTCTAAATCCGATCTTCTCCCCCTTTCAGGTGTCACATGAGGGTCTCTGCTGCCACACTGAGAGCCCTTGAGCCAGTACAGAAAGAGGACTCAGCCCTCAGGCTCTGCCCAGAGCAGGAAAGAGCACCAATGCATAGAGAGGTTTTGGGGGTGGAAGGGTGAGAGTAAAAGACTTCGATTCATCAATGATCCAGGAATTTCAGTTCTCAGAACGCTTTATCCTCATACCTTTGGCATCAATTTTCTCTTTTTACGTGCAAAATCATTTAAGTTAAGTATGACCTCTCCAGAGTCCAAGTTCGCCATGAAAGAGGTTCACTCATTGAAATGGGTGGGGAGGTGAATTCCTTACAGGTGGAGAGGAAGCAAACGCAATTGAACAGAGTGTCATACGATGGGAAGGTTTCTGCCATCGCTGGGAATAACATTTAGAAGATCTGACGTCAGGAATCACAGGCCTGCTCAAGTGAGTGGCTGGAAGGCGTGTGTGGACAGGGAGGGGGGCGGAGAGAGCCAACTCTCCAAAGAGTCCAGCTGCACCTCCTGCTTGGGCACGCTGCTCACGCCGCCCGCTGGGGGGCAGGGCCAGGCTCGCTCTGCACCCCTTGTGCCCCCCACTCATTTGGAGCACGTCAGCCACTGGAGGAGACCGGAGGCGCCCGGGTCCCCTACCGACTGGGTTTGAGATTCACCCAAGGGGGGCCACGGAGGGAAACCCTTTGGACTTCACTGAACTTGACCCTGCAAGGGTGCCCCCCTCTGCTTCTCATCTCACTTTCTCCCCTCCACTTTCCCGTGCATTCCTCCAAACAAAGCACTCACCAGAAGTCACAGTGGTACCATGTGGGGGTCTGGGTGCCCCCTCTTCCCCGCCCCGGGGATTAGTTCCAGCCTGAACTACAGCTGCAGAGAATAGGACTTGTGCTGGTTAATTTTATGCGTCAACTTGACAGGGCCATGGCGTGCCTAGATGTTTGGTTATGCGTTATTCTGAGTGTGTCTGTGAGGGTGTTTCTGGATGAGATGAGCTTCTGAACTGGTAGACTGAGAACAGCAGACGGCCTTCCCCATTGTGCGTGGGCCCCATCTCATCAGGTGAAGGTCCAAAAAGAACAAAAAGACAAAGGAAGGGAGAATGTGCCCTCTCTGCCTGACTGCCGAGCTGGGACTTTGGTCCTTTTCTGCTCTTGGGCTGGGACTTGCTGGTTCTCGTTCTTAGGCTCTTGGGCTTAGACTGGAACTACACCACTGGCTCCAGCTTGTGGATAGCCGGGCTTCTCAGCCTCTATAACCAGGTGAGCAATTCCGACTACTAAGTCTCTTCATATACAGATTTAGCCTATGGGTGCTGTTTCTCTGGGGAACCCTGACTATGACAGGACTGATGTAGAATCAGGGATGAAAAGAACACAAAAAACAAAGACCAGGGTCTCGCAGCTGCTGACCAAGTTTATACTGTGCCGGCCTCACAGGTCTCTCTCCCTCTCTCTCTCCTGTTTGCTGTTTTGAATTCCAGCCTTTCTTCTTTGGATGAGACATCCTCTGTCATGTCCGAAAGTGCAGTTTAAACTGCAATGCACTATATAGGTTTACGAAGTCTGTCCCCATACCCTGTCAACAGGGGTCCCTGTCGCCTACCTGGTCAACGCCCGTCACTGTGTAGGCATGACCCCTAATGAGACCAAAAGGTGTCCGGGCTTCAGATTCTGCAGCATTTCTGATCTAAAACAAAAAAGGAGCAGTATCTACGTCAAACCTTCCCCAGCCGGCCAGACACAGCTCCGTGTCTGGCTCAGTCCCTCCTGCCCCCTCAGGTGAGGGCCCTGTGAGTGGGCATATAAAATGGGTACACGGGAACCCCCCTAAGTGGTTAGCAGTGACATACAGCAATTCCCAGCCTCTTCCCAGGGTGGAGGTCCCTCATTCTCTGCTTCGACTTCACTGAAGAGTTTACATTCTTGCCCCCAAACAGAAAAACTTGACCTTTCCCACCATGTAGCAATAGCAAGGAACAGACACCAAAGAGGCAGTAAGAAGCATAAAACCATATGACATGCAATTCTATGTCACAAACTTGAAAAAGTAGAGGAAATTTACTAGCAAAGGATAAATTCCCCAGGTTAATCCAAGAGGAAGTTGAAAAGTTGAATAGGCTTCAAAAAATAGATGAGGTAAAATTACATGTGTGTGTTTGTATGCATAAAGAAATTAGAAAAAATGCTGTTCTGTTTCTATCCACGGATATATTTTTTCATGATCTATGAAGTGAAAGAGACAAGTTTCAGGAAAGTGTATAGTAAGATTCCATTCAGTAAACACCGCTCCCGAGTCTGTGCATATACGCGCGTGCCTGTTGCACGAGCGAGGACAGAGGCGTGATGGGCACCCAACAGGCGTCCCGGCGTGGACGGGGGAGGGAGACAGAGTTTTGCCCTGCCCATCATCTCAGGATTCTTCCACCTGATACAGCAAGGGCGTCTTACCTCTGCAACTCGAAAACCATTAAACACAAACGTTTGTTTTAATTAAAATAAATAAGCATTGCCCCCGCCCCCCTGCAAGGTATGCCTCTTCCGTGGGCAGCTCGGCATCTGAGCCTAGAACAGTGCCTGGGATGCAGCCAGCCAGCGACTTACGTCAATTGAGCAGCCCACCAGAGAGCCCCTCTTCAAGGCCTTGTCTAGAATCTCATAGAAGTTCCCGGGAGCCTCCTTGGTTGTGAAGGTCTCTGCCACGCCCCCGGTGAAGTCCTCCATGGCCTCGATGGCGCTGCCCCCCTTCAGAGCCTCGTAGCTACCGTTCAGCCTGTGAGGGCGGCAAGAAAGCCTGGCAACGGCTGCAGGGAACAAGGACCACCACCAGGTGGCGCCCCTCAGCCAGAGTTTTTCTACCTTTTCTAACCAAGGACCACCTCCCGAGGCTCGCCCAGGCTGGGGATGTGGAAGAAGGTGGGAAGCAGGGATGGGGTTTACTTGGAGCTCTGAGGAAACCAGAGATGCTGAGAACTCTGTGAGAGAGGCAGTGGGTGTGGTGGTAAGGAGACAGGCGGGGACCTGGGACCCTTGGCTGCGACCTGGGACCCTTGGCTGCTGGGCTGCCGTGCTGGCACCTGGACACACCTCTCCTTGAGCAACAAAATACAAAGAAACTGTATGGGGCTAAAAATAACCACGTGCATGCACAGTTGAGACAAATTCTGGACAAACGAGACCAAGAGAAATACCCAACTGCCACTTTTGAAGAGCCCCGAGCAAAAGCAGGGTACTGCGCACGCCCCCTGCACACGACACCACCTAAGGGGTGGGCAAAACACCTAAGCCACCCCTCCGGCCCGATCCCTGGACGCACCGCTACCCTCACTCCGTATAAGGAACAAGCTCCCGCCCCATCCCCCCAGGGAAAAGCAAGCAAGGGGGCATGTTGCTTGTTCTCGCTCCCCCCCTGCTGCAGCAGGGGCCCCCCTAAAGCCTTGCCTGACTTTCCTGTCTGGCCTCTGATCAATTTCTATTGATTAAGGAGGCCAAGAACCCTGGTCCCTGACAGACTGCAGATCCAAGTGCCAGTTCCCCCACTTACAAGCTGAGGGATGCTGGACCAACTCACTCAGCGCTTCAGTTTCCCAATTTTCGAAATGGGGTTGCACTCTTCCTCCTAGGGCTGCTGTGAGGTTTAAATGAGCCTCCTTCTCTCGCCTCACGTGGAATGGGGCCTGAGCATGAAGCTGTTAGTTGTATGAGACCGAGAGGGAGATGGAGGCGTTTCTCTTGCTTTCTGGACCCATGTAGTCCCAGCCGCTTTTCTCTCTTCAGCTCTTTGATTAATACGGTTGTACATTAACATCTTACGTCGGTGTGGTGCATTTGTTACAGTGACTGAACCAGTACGTAATTGTTACTAAAGTTCATACCATATTCACACTTCCTTAATTTTCACCTAACGTGCTTTTTCTGTTGGAAGATCCCATGCGGGATCCCACATCGTCACACTTAGTCAAGTCTCCTTAGGCTCCCCTGGCCCGTGACAGTTGCTCAGGCTGTCCTTGTTTTTGATGACCTGGGCAGTTTTGAGGCACTGCCGGTGTTCTGTAGAATGTTCCTCAGTTGGGATCTGTCTACTGGTTTTCTCATGAGTAGACTGGGGTGACAGGTTTGGGGGAAGAAGACCACTGGGGTGAAGTACCGTTCTCATCACGTCGTATCGAGCATACATCGTGTCTTCATGACTTGTCACTGTTGATGTCGCCTTGATCACGGGCTGAGGTCTCCTGTCTGTCATGTTTCTCCTCTGTGAACTTACTCTCCCCCCACCCCCCATTACTGTCCTCTTTGGAAGGACTTAGGAGTGGGGGTCATGCTTCACCTTCTTGAGGGCAGAGAGTCTACATAAGTTCCCCGAAATTCTTCTATGTGGCAGATTTGTCTCTTCTCCCCCATTTATTTATTCAATGATTTATTTACATCAGTATGGACTCATGAATATTAATTTTATACTTTGATTTATAATCCAATACCATTTTACTTATTTTGTTGCTCTAATTGTTCCAGCTTTGGCTACTTTCGGCTCCTTCAGTTGGCTCCTGTGTCCCTTTGACATAATTCCATCAGTGTGTGTGTGTGTGTGTGTGTGTGTGTCTGTGTGTGTACGTTTAAAGCATACACACACACATTCACTTCCCGACACTGCAAGATACTCTAGGCTCCTCTTCTGTATTTCTTGCCCCAGTTCTACAATCAGCCTTATCTCCAAGGAGCCCTGGTTCCTTTGATTGGAGAATGGTGTTAGAAACCAAGACCTGAGAAGCAGGAGTGCTTGTTGCTATGGGATTGTCATTGCTTCTAGGCCCTCTCAGCTGATAAACAAGGAAATAATACCTGTGTACTAACCCATGAGTGACACATATACTCATCAATGTGTAACCATCTCTATTCAACTAAACCTGAGTTCATACTGATGTCCCCAACTCTGACTCACTACCACTTATATCATTCTAGCCTCCTCCACCAGGCTTCTTTGTAACCTCTCACTCCAACAATGAAAAACCTGGCTTCCACCATCTGCCACCCATTTACTTAATTGTTCAATTCAGTAGATATGTATAATCGTATCAGAATTGTTGTCCTGTACCCCATGAGAAACAACTTTACCAGCTAGTGTACAGTGCTTGTGTACAATCTCTCTGTCATTCTTTCTTTCTTTCTTTTTTTTTGCCACGCGGCATGTGGGATCTTAGTTCCCCGACCAGGGATGGAACCCTCGGCCCCTGTATTAGGAAGTGCAGAGTCTTAACCACTGGACCACCAGGAAAGTCCCAATCTCTCTGGCTTTCAACCTCACAGACTGCACTCATTTCCAGAGTTACTTAGGTCAGCGCCTTTCTCGCCTACACCTTCAATGAGTTTGTTTCATAGACTTGTAATACTATTAGATTGTTTTGTCACAGGCTGCTTTTCATACTGGGATTCCTTTATCCTCCTAGATGATTTTTAAGTTCATACATATCAAGGTTCACTCTGTGCTGTAAAGTTCTGTGGGTCTGATAAATGTATGGTGTCATATAGTCAGCATTACAGTGTCGTACAGAGTAGTTTCATTGCCCGAAAACCCTCTGTGCTCTACATATTCATCTCTCCTTCCCTCCTTCCTTCCCCCCAAAGCCCCAACAACCACTGATCTTTTTTTTTTATGTCTGAAACACTCCTTTATTCCAGTTATTCTTCTTATTGCCTTGTTCCAACTACAAGTAAGCTTTCCTCTAGCCAGATTCTCCTTTTATTTTTTTAACATCTTTATTGGAGTAGAATTGCTTTACAATGGTGTGTTAGTTTCTGCTGTATAACAAAGTGAGTCAGCTATACGTATACATATATCCCCATATCCCCTCCCTCTTGCATCTCCCTCCCACCCTCCCTATCCCACCCCTCTAGGTGGTCACAGAGCACAGAGCTTATCTCCCTGTGCTATGCGGCTGCTTCCCACTAGCTATCTATTTTACATTTGGTAGTGTATATATGTCCATGCCACTCTCTCACTTCGTCTCAGCTTACCCTTCCCCCTCCCTGTGTCCTCAGATCCATTATCTATGTCTGCATCTTTATTCCTGTCCTGCCCCTAGGTTCTTTTTTTTTTTTTAGATTCCATATATATGTGTTAGCATACGGTATTTGTTTTTCTCTTTCTGACTTACTTCACTCTGTATGACAGACCCTAGGTCCATCCACCTCACTACAAAAACTCAATATTGTTTCTTTTTATGTCTGAGTAATATTCCATTGTATATATGTGCCACATCTTCTTTATCCATTCATCTGTCCATGGACACTTAGGTTGCTTCCATGTCCTGGCTATTGTAAATAGAGCTGCAATGGACATTGTGGTACATGACTCTTTTTGAATTATGGTTTTCTCAGGGTATATGCCCAGTAGTGGGATTGCTGGGTCGTATGGTAGTTCTATTTTTAGTTTATTGAGGAACCTCCATACTCTTCTCCATAGTGGCTGTATCAATTTACATTCCCACCAACAGTGCAAGAGTGTTCCCTTTTCTCTACACCCTCTCCAGCATTTATTGCTTGTAGATTTTTTGATGATGGCCATTCTGACCGGTATGAGGTCAGTATAGTTATTTTCACAATGTTGATTCTTCCAATCCAAGAACATGGTATATCTCTCCATCTGTTTGAATCATCTTTAATTTCTTTCATCAGTGTCTTACAGTTTTCTACATACAGGTCTTTTGTCTCCTTAGATAGGTTTATTCCTAGGTATTTTATTCTTTTTGTTGCAGTGGTAAATGGGAGTGTTTCCTTAATTTCTCTTTCAGATTCTTAATCATTAGTGTATAGGAATGCAAGAGATTTCTGTGCATTAATTTGTATCCTGCTACTCTACCAGATTCATTGATTAGCTCTCGTAGTTTTCTGGTAACATCTTTAGGATTCTCTATGTATAGTATCATGTCATATGCAAACAATGACAGTTTTACTTCTTCTTTTGTGATTTGGATTCCCTTTATTTATTTTTCTTCTCTGATTGCTGTGGCTAAAATTTCCAAAACTATGTTGAATAATAGTGGTGAGAGTGGGCACCCTTGTCTTGTTCCTGATCTTAGTGGAAATGGTTTCAGTTTTTCACCATTGAGAAAGATGCTGGCTGTAGGTTTGTCATATATGGCCTTTATTATGTTGAGGTAAGTCCCCTCTATGCCTTCTTTCTGGAGGGTTTTTATCATAAATGGGTGTTGAATTTTGTCAAAAGCTTTGTCTGCATCTATTGAAATGATCATATGGTTTTTCTCCTTCAATTTGTTAATATGGTGTATCACGTTGATTGATTTGCGTATATTGAAGAATCCTTGCATTCCTGGGATAAACCCCACTTGATCATGGTGTATGATCCTTTTAAT
Organism: Balaenoptera acutorostrata; assembly: GCF_949987535.1. Taxonomy (NCBI): domain Eukaryota; kingdom Metazoa; phylum Chordata; class Mammalia; order Artiodactyla; family Balaenopteridae; genus Balaenoptera; species Balaenoptera acutorostrata. The sequence goes on along the minus strand of NC_080079.1, from coordinate 72,754,655 downwards.
GTGCTGTTGGATTCTGTTTGCTAGTATTTTGTTGAGGATTTTTGCATCTATGTTCATCAGTGATATTGGCCTGTAGTTTTCTTTTTTTGTGACATTTTGTCTGGTTTTGGTATCAGGGTGATGGTGGACTCATAGAATGAGTTTGGGAGTGTTCCTCCCTCTGCTATATTTTGGAAGAGTTTGAGAAGGATAGGTGTTAGGTCTTCTCTAAATGTTTGATAGAATTCACCTGTGAAGCCATCTGGTCCTGGGCTTTTGTTTGTTGGAAGATTTTTAATCACAGTTTCAATTTCAGTGCTTGTGATTGGTCTGTTTCTATTACCACTGATCTTGTTACCATCTCCATAGGTTTGCCTTTTCAAGAATGTCATATCGTTGGAATTATCTAGTATGCAGCCTTTTCAGATTGGCTTCTTTCATTTAGCAATATGCATTTAACATTCATCCATATCTTTTCATGCTTGACAGCTCATTTTTTTAAATCACTGAAGAATATTCCATTGCCTGAATGTACCACAGTTTATTTATCCATTCATCTTGAAGCACATCTAGTTTGCTTCCAGTTTCTGGATCTCACTTAGCAAAGAGTATGATTGCTGGATCTTTTGGTAAGATGATGTTTAGTTTTGTAAGGAACTGCCAAATTGTCTTCCGAAATGGCTGACCTTGCATCCTCGCCAGCAATGCATGAGAGTTCCTCTTACTCCACAGCCCTGTCAGCAGTTGGTATTGTAGGTACATAGTGATATTTCATCGTTGTCTTAATTTGCAATTTCCTAATGACAAATGATGTTGAGCATCTTTCCATACGCTTATTTGCATCTGTACATCTATTTTGGTGAGGTGTCCTCCCAACCACTTTTGGCCTCTTTTAATGACAAAAAAACCCAAAGATTTTCTTTTTAGGAAACCTATTCTTTACTCTCCTTTCTGAGGCAGAGGGCTTACTCTTCATATCCCATTGAGTGCCAGTGGCTGGAGTTCCTGGCCCAAGCCTTTTGCACAGCTGCAGGGAGAGGATTGCCCTGTGCTGGGCTCACCGAGAATAAAGCTGCCCCCTGCCCAGCTGGCCTTGGAGAGGATCCCCCCAGCCAGGCGCCTGGATGGGAGGACTCAGTGAGGGACAGAGCCAATACTAGGTTCCCCGCTGTGCCTGTCAGCAGTGCCCCTTTGCCCACCTCAAGCCTATCTGGTGTCACTGAGGGTGTTTGCACAGACCTGGGTGGGGCTGGGGTGAGGCGGCCACCTCTGGTTCTTCTTTGATGGCTTTAATCCTGTCTTGATGACTTCAAGGATTGACCTAACTCCAGTTTGCCTTCACATTTTTTTGCCACTTGTAAGCCTGACCTGGAGGTAGAAGCACGACCATCCTTCCTGGTTCCTGTCTCTGAGGACAGGATTCCCCGTGGCTTGAAGATCTAGGCCCAAAAGGGACTCCTGGGGGTAGCTGTGCTGTCATCTGAGCACAGAAGTCAGGCTGCTGTGGCCTGTCACTGACAAGCTGGTGGCTGGAAGTCGAGCGTGCCGGAGGGAACCGAGGCCGTCAGCCAAGTGATTAAAAATGGTCATCTCGATTCTGCTTATGAGGTTCCTGGGCTAGTCAAGTCCATGGGGACAGAAAGTAGAAGAGTGGCTGCCAGGGGCAGGGGAGGGGGAATGAGGAGTTAGTGTGTAATGGATGCAGAGTTTCAGTTTTGCAAAATGAAACAGTTCTGGAGCTGGCTGGTGGTGACGGCTGCACAGCGATGTGAATGTGTTTATGCCACTGAACTCTACACTAAAAAAGTTTAAAATGGTAAAATTTACCACAATTCTTTAAAGAGTAAAAGAAGGAATATTCTGAAGGGGGAAAATGTAATGCCTTGATACCCACGTGGTTAATAATCCACGTGTTTGAGCTACGACTGCTTGACGGGAAGTCTGGAGAGCCAAGTTTTATCAACACAGCCAGAATTTCCGTCTGCTTACCCTCTCTGCTCTTCCAAAGGCCAGATTTGTGAGCCAGGGAAAGAAAGGGGACACGTGTCACCACGATGCTCGAGGATGGGCACACCTACGCCATGACAGGAAGACTATTCTGGCTGCTCCTTTTCCACCACCAACCCTGACCATAATTCAAAAAGAGTCATGTACCACAATGTTCATTGCAGCTCTATTTACAATAGCCAGGACATGGAACCTAAGTGTCCATCAACAGATGAATGGATAAAGAAGATGTGGTACATATATACAATGGAATATTACTCAGCCATAAAAAGAAATGAAATTGAGTTATTTGTAGTGAGGCGGATGGACCTAAAGTCTGTCATACAGAGTGAAGTAAGTCAGAAAGAGAAAAACAAATACCGTATGCTAACACATATATATGGAATCTAAAAAAAAAAAAAGGGTTCTGAAGAACCTAGGGGCAGGACAGGGATAAAGATGCAGACATAGAGAATGGACTTGAGGACATGGGGAGGGGGAAGGGGTAAGCTGGGCTGAAGTGAGAGAGTGGCATGGACATATATACACTACCAAACGTAAAATAGATAGCTAGTGGGAAGCAGCCGCATAGCACAGGGAGATCAGCTCGGTGCTTTGTGACCACCTAGAGGGGTGGGATAGGGAGGGTGGGAGGGAGACACAAGAGGGAGGGGATATGGGGATATATGTATACGTATAGCTGATTCACTTTGTTATACAGCAGAAACTAACACACCATTGTAAAGCAATTATACTCCAATAAAGATGTTTAAAAAATTAGCATTTTCCATTAGATAAATGAAGCTTAAACATTTCATGGGACTGGCCCATTCCCAGGGTTAAGGCCTGGGTCAGTGGGGTGTAAGGAAATGTGCTCTGTCGACTGAAAAAAAAATGCACAAGGGACTTCCCTAGTGGCGCAGTGGATACGACTCCACGCTCCCAATGCAGGGGGCCCGGGTTTGATACCTGGTCCGGGAACTAGATCCCACATGCATGCCACAACTAGGAGTTTGCATGCCACAACTAAGGAGCCCACCTGCTGCAACTAAGGAGCTGGCGAGCCACAACTAAGACCCAGTGCAACCAAATAAATAAATTTGTTTTTAAAATGCACAATATGAGAGTCGTGAGTTAAGTTTTATTTGGGGCAAAATGAGGACTATAGCCCAGGAGACAGCGTCTCACATAGCTCTGAGGAACTGCTCCGAAGAAGTAGGGGAGAAAGTCAATATACATGTGATTTTGGTGAAGGGGGTGTGTGCACCTAAGCACACATTTTGGCAGAAGGCTGTTAGTCGTGGGGAGCAAATGCTTCTGTTCTTGATATTAGTGCTTCTCTAGATGCGAGAAGATGCTAGAATTGGGCTCATAAAATCTTCTGCAGAAAATATTTATCTGAAGCCCTGCTCTGCCAGTTTTTCCCAGAGCACAGAGCGCCGCATTCCTGATCTCCGCCCTGAACTCCTTTCGGGGGGCTGTTGAAGGTCAGCGATGGCAGTGGCCGGTGACGTCATCCTTGTAGAGGCAGATGACAAGGGACAGTCTTTAGGCGGCAACTCTGTTCTTTTCTGCTGGTTGATCCTCATTCCAATCTATGTTTTTTTCTCCCTCTGCAGATTGCTTACCACTTGGTTATATACCATTTTCTCTCTCCACAGCCACCAGCTCAGCTTTTTGTGTGTAAATCTTCCAGGGAAGTTTCAGAGAAGGGTACTGATGGGGCTCAGGGCCGCCACCCCAAGATGTGTCACTCCAGCTTGCAGATTATTTTGAGATGAAAAAAATCAAGGCACAAAAGACTCAGGAAGAACCTTTGAACGTCCCCCCTTACTGCCTGAAAGAGGAAAGTCACTCCTTCAAAGCCTTCCTATTTTCACACAATAAGCAAAGATACCATTTTGGTACGACTGGGTTTATTAAACTGTGGCAAATGAGACAGCCTTTGGGATGTAGGTAAATGCATACATATCCCTCAGGAAGAGAAGCAGCCTCACGACCAAAGGTGATCACTGGGTACCAGTTCCTGGCAGTATTTGTCACAGACGCCAGCTGTCACAGAAGTGTGCCTGGAAACGTCTAGTAAAGAGTTGAGTTTGGGAGTTGATAGTAATATTCTACCATTTCCATTGGAAGGAGTTTTCACAAAAAGGGGCTGACTTTTAATGGACCAATTGCTCGTTTGAGCCCATCCGAGACTGAGATGGTTTTAGGTGCCTCTCTCAAGTTGTGCTGACCCAGTTTACCCCTCAACCAGTTCACCAGAAAGGCCAGGCTGCCTGCCCCAGCTCTATCCGCCCCACGACTTGGTGGGCACACCGGTTCTTGCGCTTACCTTTAGGCAGACACTGCTCTAGATGTGGCAATATTGCAACAAACAAAATCACTCCTCTGAGAGCTCACTGAGCTCAGACATAAATTATTAACCCAGACATCAATAATGCAATTCCTGTGATGACAATGGTTGTGAAGAAGGTAAGGTTGGGACTTCCCTGGCGGTCCAGTGGTTAAGACTCCGCACTACCAATGCAGGGGCACAGGTTCGATCCCTGGTCGGGGAACTGAGATCCCACATGCTGCACGGCACGGCCAAAAATTTTTTTTAAATTTTAAAAAACAAGTAAGGTTGTCCTGAGAGGGGAGAGGTGGGCAGGGCTCCCCTGGGGTGCGATTCCACCTGAGATTCAAGTGGTGAGGGACCTCTGCTCCAGATTGAGGAAGAAAGCACGCTGGGGGCGGGGGGACAGGGCAGCACTGAGAGTCTGTGTTCAGGGGACAGAGATGGTCAGCGTGGTTGGAGCCCAGAGGTCAGGGACGGGCGCAGGGTGAGGCTTACAGAGAGGCAGCAGCGGGCTCATGGGAATGGCTGCCTTTGGGGACTTTGAGTCCGGGAGGGAATATGGCGTGATTTGATTTACACCGAGAGCTGAGTGAGTAACAGATGGAAGGGGCAGCAGGGGAAGCAGGGGGCCTAGTCAGGGGGCCTGCGGGACGAGCCAGGCACACACGAGGCAGAGTTATGGGGCACTGCTGGGGACAAAGTGCCAGCAGTGCCAGTATGGGATGCTGTGCTTGGTAGAGAAGATGTCTGGCTTCTCTCCCAACCCAGAAATCCTCTCTACCAAGCAGTTGGGAAAGCAAACACTTTTATTATTGAATAAGCATTTATACTAGAGGGTGACGGGTGTCACAGGCGTTCCGCTAAGGGACTGCAGAGACAGGAAGCCACCTTGACTTCTTATGCAGATGAGCAGATACAACCAATCACACGTATGTTCTCATGATAAACAGTAACTAGTCCTCACGGGAGGGGGCCTGACTGCGCCACTGGTCACACAGAGTTCATCCCAGCTTCACCTGGTAATTGGAGAGCCATCTGTGTTGGCTACTACTTGGCCTCATCCAAAGGAAAAACAAACTCTCACATCTTTATGGCAGGAAGTGGTGTTGCAACTTGGAGCCAGGTGCCCACTGAACTGGAGGATAGGACACCATCTCCCTTAATGCTCGTATTTCGAAAGGAAGAGAAAGTATTTACAGTGATACGTTTTCTAAGGTAAATGCCCTGAGAGGAGGGATGGGAGGGGAATCTCTTCCCCATTCTCAACAGGAAGAATTTTAGACTTTTATCTGTCCTTAACACAGGGTCTGCTGCGTGTTGGGAACCCAGCCCAGGAGCACAGGTAACAGGCATCACCAAGCTCCTGCTGAATGTGGGTGAAAGTCCAGGGAGCGGGTGGAAAGTGGCAGCCAAAGGGCAGTGGGAGCCCTGCAAGGTAGTTGATGGAGAAATTGCAGAAGCCGTGGGCTCCAGGTCGAGGGAGGGTCAGGCTGCCTTTGCTTTGCCATTGCTGTGAGCCTGGACGAGTTAGCTCTGTGGGGACCTCATCTCTTTCCCCAGCTTGCTGGCTGAGAACCACGCCACCAGCTGACCTTTCATGAGTGAGAGCAGCTAAGGCTTAAACTACACTCACTGCAAGCCAGGCTCTGTTCCAAAGCCATGCCTGTGTTAACTAATTTAATCCTCAGAACAAACCGCGAGATAGGAATTTTTCTACTGGGGATTGCAGGGAATACAAAAATGTGCCAGGTATGTTCCCTGACCTTAATTAAAGAATATAGGATGCAAGAGCAAAAATAATCCCTGTCCTGAAAGAGCTACAGGGCAAATAGTACACGCTACCCTTGTTCTGTGTACCGTGTTATGGAGAATGAAATGAAGAAGTAGATGTAAAGTGCTTGGTAAAGATATCAAGTACATCAAAAGTGCTTGGTAAGTGGCAGTATCTTATTATTGTTGTTAATATTTCACTGGTTATATCTTCACGTGTATGAATATTACCTCTCCAGCTTGACGTAAGACCCTTGAAGGCTGGAGAACTTCCTATATCATATGCCTCCCGGCACTAGGTCAAGATCTTACACAGAGTAGGTGCTCGACAATTATTCACAGAAGAGGAGAATTGTTGGTTCCTTACAAGTGGAGAGAACTTGCCACTTTCCCACTCAGGCATGGCGTCTTTTGGGGGGTAGAACTTTGACTGAGCTTTTTATGTCCTCCTCGGTTATTTACTTAGGATTTCTATTTCTTCTTGAGCCTGTATTGATTCTGCGGATTTTGCTAGAGAAATGTGACATGTCATTTAGGTTTTCTCCCTTCATGGCATGAAGCTGTATACGGTATTAGCTCTCAGTTTTCCAATCTCTTCTGTAACTGTGGTCTGTTTATATATGCTCAGTAAATATGTGTTAACAGTTGATTGATAGTTTTAGATTATGATCGTGGAATAACCGAGTGAGTGCAGTTGGATATCTGCCTCCTGGGGAAGACATCTGGGATTCCCAGTTTGGATGGTTGGTTCTATGAGATGCTCTCTCTGCCCTGGCCTGGGGGACCGCCCAGTTGGGTTCACGTATGAGAAGCAATTCCTGGCACGGGGGACCACTAATGTCTGCAGCAGGGAGCTAAGGGGAGTTGTATTTTCCTCTTGTCTAGAATCTTTAGGAGGAGAGCTAGTCCTTTCTGGGTATCAGGGTCATACCTGGGCACCACTGGTGTGGTTTTTGGGCTCTCCAAGGCCCACTGGGGTGCCCGAAAGTGCCACCATTCATCATTCATGGTACAGACAATGGAGAGGGCAACCTTGACTTGAGAAGGACACCATGACATGACCATCTAGGAGAGAAGGAGAAGGGAGGACTTCCAGGTGTTTTGTCCAAATTCCTTATTCCTTACTCAGATAGCCCAGGTGTCTTCTTGGAAAATATTTTGAGATCCAAGGGAATGGTGAGGTAGGAAGACAAGTGCTGGGGAGACATGGTAGCTGGGCTCAGTGAGGCCCTGTTGTGGGAGGAGTAGGGGAGACAAATCTGAAGGCGGGAGGAAGAATGGGATGGCTGACCCTGGGTCGTCTGGACCTCTGTGAGTCTTTCAGATTGAAGAACACCCACAGATGACTCTTTATTGAATTATGAAACAAGGATGTTTAGAAAGGATGCCGGAAGAGATTTACTCACCCATCAGACATCCTACTGCTGATTAAGGATATAATAAAGTAATGTAAGTGGTCAATCGAACTCACTGTTTTCGTTTGGTTTTGCTTTTTAAAATATTGTAAGTGCAAACCAAATCAAGCTCTCTCCCACCTTGGCTGGTAGGGTGACATGTAAGGCCAAGCCTTATGTCCAGTTGGCTTGACCATCTGCCATTGAACCAGTTGTAAGGCAGCTGGGCCCTCTCATGGTGAAGAGGAGCAAAGGGACTGTGGTGGGTGCTCTCCTCACACAGATGTTCAGGCAGGAGGAGCATGGGCTTGGGGGGCGCCCAGCGTTGCCTGGGAAGTCCCCTCCCTGCTGCTGTGGCCGCCAGCCTTCCCCACAGACCCGCAGTGACGGCCTCCCCCAGGCTGAGTCCTCCGACTTCGCCTCCTTTGCAGTAGGAAGGCACTAACGTGTCTCTTTCCAAATCTCTCTGCCATGTTCTTCCTAGAAGAGAAACCGATCATTAAATAAATATTATTTCTGGAGCTTGGTTTCATAAGAGATAGCATCTCAGGCTCACAGCACAGAATTTCTACCATCACAAGGCTGCGCTTCAGTGGGAAAAGGGTGACAACATTTTTCCATTTCAACAGCCACGTGTTATCTAAACTTATTAAATGGTGAGTGGAACTGTCCTCTGTAGACTTTTCCCAGCTGCGTGAGCGCCAAAGCAAACACCTGGACTTCAGCCACCTTGCCTGCAGTAGTATAAGGGCAAGAGAGTCTGAATGGAGAAATGGATTTAGTAATAGTACTTTCTGTATCTGCTTTCACAGCACTTCACTCTACTGACACAGAAATGTCTCCCCAGGCCTGTCCAGGGCCATTCCTGAGCTACAGAGGCACCCACAAAACAAACAGGATAACTGAGAATGTGGCATTTGATTATATTTTTTTATAAATTTATTTATTTACTTATTTTTGGCTGCGTTGGGTCTTCGTTGCTGCACGCAGGCTTTCTCTAGTTGCGGTGAGGGGGCTTCTCATTGCGGTGGCTTCTCTTGCTGCGGAGCACGGACTCTAGGCACGTGGGCTTCAGTAGTTGTGGCACGCGGGCTCAGTAGTTGTGGCTCACGGGCTTAGTTGCTCCGCAGCATGTGCGATCTTCCCGGACCAGGGCTCGAACCCGTGTCCCCTGTATTGGCAGTCAGATTCTTAACAACTGTGCCACAAGGGAAGTCTCGCCATTTTAAATAAGAATATTGTATGCACTTTTATATGACTCCTGATGAATTTTCCTTGAAAAATGTATTTTCTGGAATAAAATCCATTAAGCCAATTTAATTCCTTAATCAATTTCTATATACTTGGTTAAATCAATTTTATTTTTCTAAAATTAATTAATGAAACATTTTCCATTTTGATTTCTCAAAAGTACTTTTCATCAGGATAAATTCTTTTCCACTTAGAATTTATAATGAAGAGCTGATTAATCAATTAGCTTTTGTCCTTATCAAATTTTCCTGATCATAACTTCTGCCACTGAAAGTTTTCTTTTATGGCCAGATACAAAATTTCCTTTTGTTTTTCTTTGTTTCCCACCCCACCCCACCAAATCCAGTGTCCAAGGCTTAAATTTTTTAAAATCAATTTTTTGTTTTTTAAAATCAATTTTCAGTTGGTGACAAAGTGTGTAACGTGCAGTTTTAGCCATTGTCTGTGGATAGACTGTGTAGACTATTTCTACCTGTCATATTCATTATGAGTTGAATAAAATATGTTATCTAATTTGTGTGTGTGTCATTATATTCAGAATTCCCTGAGTAGTCATCCTTTCATGTAGGAATGAAATAATTAAATTATACATGAAATAAGTGCTGTAAATACAGTATATGTTTACAATGCTAATTTTTAAACAAAAGGAGAGAATATACAAGTCTAGGTTTATCGCCTCTGTCACTGGCAATCTGAATTAACAATAGGTTAGGGGTCAGCAAGTTTTTTCTGTAAAGGGCCAGGTAATAAATATTTTAGGCTTTGCAGGTCATACATTCTCTGTGACAACCACTCAAGTCTGCTGTTGTAGCCTGAAAGCAGCCATAGACTGTATGAAAACTACTGAGCATGGTTGTGTTCCAATAAAACTTTATTTACACATGGTCTAGATATGGCCCTTGGGCTATAGTTTGCCAATCCCAGGAATAGATGTTCATTCTATTTGTTTTATAAAAGTATCCTTTCCTTGCCAAGATTGACCGTAGACTACTATAAATAGGGAGATCCTGGAATACACATTAGAAATGGTTTCTTTTCACCCAGTCATTCAGGATGGCAGCTGTTATTAGAAGACTGTACACCAACAATGTGTGCTTCGTCAGAGTCATGCCTAGTTTTCTTAGAAGACCTCAACACCCTGCAGTGTTAAATTAAGAACCATAAACCTCCTGGGAATGGATATAGGGAAGGTAACCATATTCCCATCTTATTGAAAGTGAAGGCAGAACGACTGTCCAGACCCTCATCACAGGGTTAATTATATGATAAAATAAAAACTAATAGCAAAGCAAGGTATGACACTTACCTTGTTATTCATTCAAGGTTCAGATTCATTAACCTCATCTGGGCATAGCAGATTAAGTTCTGAACTTAATTGGGAAATTGCTACACTTCATTATACTTTGCATGCCCCCTTAAAATTAAAACCACCTGAAACAAATATGAAACAGAAAACCCATTACAAAGAGGCTGAAATTTGACAGGAAATATACTATACTCAATGGAGTTGAATTTTTAAAGAATGCTCTTCTGGCCTCTGGGTGGGAGTAAAAGTTGTATTTTTTAGGGATGTTTTCAGCTGCACATAACCGTCTAAAAATGCCACTAGTTGGGTCCAGACAAGTAGAGGTTAGAGACGGGTAGTTGTTGGTACTAGTGTAGCAACTCTATATGTCAATCAAAAGCCCAGGTTTTTTCCATCGCTGCACTCAATCATTCTTGACTTGTTGGCCTTTGGTCCTTACATTTGTTGTTTTGTGGTTGCAAGATGGCTGCTCTGTCTCCATACATTACATCAACATTTGAGGGAGGAAGAAGGGGTAGAGTCTGAGCCACTGAGTCTGCTAATAAAAGGAAAACAAAAGCACTTCCAGAAGCTCTCAACAGATTTCTGTTTATGTCCCACTGGCCAGGACTCTTTTATTTGGCCACTAACGGTTACAGAGGAGGCTAAGAAAGCGAGTATTTACTTTCCTCAATTTCTACATGGATGTGGACGAAGGAGAAAGGTGTAGGGGGAGAGAGAGGAGAGGTCAGTATCCATCAGTGCTTGGCATAAACTTTATTACCACTTTTCAGAGAAAACCATAATTCAAAAAACACATGCACCCCAATATTAATTGCAGCACTATTTACAATAGCCAGGTCATGGAAGCAACCTAAATGTCCATCAACAGACGAATGGATAAAGAAGATGTGGTACATATATACAATGGAATATTACTCAGCCATAAAAAGGAACGAAATTGGGTCATTTGTAGAGACGTGGATGGACCTAGAGACTGTCATACAGAGTGAAGTAAGTCAGAAAGAGAAAAACAAATATCGTATATAAATGCATATATGTGGAATCTAGAAAAATGGTACAGGTGAACCGCTTTGCAAGGCAGAAATAGAGACACAGGTGTAGAGAACAGACGTATGGACACCAAGGGGGGAAAGTGGCGGGTGGTTGTGGTGGGATGAATTGGGAGATTGGGATTGACATGTATACACTAATATGTATAAAACAGATAACTAATGAGAACCCACTGTATAGCACAGGGAACTCCACATCGCTGTACAGTAGAAACTAACACAACATTGTAAAACAACTATACCCCAATTAAAAAAAAAAAACTTTATTACTACTTTTCAAAAGAAGGTGCAACTGAATTCACTAAATGTATCACCTCATGTTAAAATTGATAGGGACAAACAACCCACTTCTTATTTATAAAACTGTAATTGGCGACCAAGAAAAGCCATCAGTGTGGCTATAACTCCTGAAACATTGTCCAATCACAAAATTTCCCAGATCTCATTATCCCAAATCACCATCTTCTCCACCCCGTGGTTTGCTGTGTCCGAAGTGGCAGCCACGCTTCCTCCAGACAAAGGCTGCTTGCAGCAGTCTGCAGGGCATGGCCGGGAGCATCCTGAGAGGTCCAAGAGGGCTACACGGGAAGCAGGTTCCTCCTGGGGAAATGGGGGAGCCGGGACTACTTTGTTTTATTTACCAGAAATCTGAAGCTCATTTGAGCCAACTGAGACAACTCTTCGTATGTGAGTGTTCTTTATTAGAAAGAAGTGGACTTTCCCCTAAAGAGCCCATGTTACAAATGCAGAGCCCTCTGGTCTGCCCCAGCTCTCCTGATGCAAGAGAGCAGCAATGAGGACTCAGGAGGAGTGGAAACTGTCCTTGTCGTAGACGGAAAACCTTGGATGTAGGACAGCGAGCTCCTCCCCATCCTCTGGTTCCAGTAAATGATGAGTTTAGTGGCCACGTGTCTTGCACAAGGCACGTTCATGGTAAAACAGCCTGATCCAGGCAGAAACAAATCCCCTGTGAAACAATTAGTTTTTTCCTAGACGCAAAAATGGAAACCCGGTTCCTGTGTTGACCCCTCCTTGTTTCCTTCCCTCGTGCTAGCTGGTTTCAAGCAGGATTGTCTCCTATATATAAATAAAGCACCTCCTTCTCTCCTGGTTTGGCTCTGTTTTACTTCACAGCAGGAGTCTGTGTGTGTCTGGCCCGTGACTAGCTGGTTGGTCAGGAGCTGGGAAGGCGGGGGTTCTGGTTTAGATCAAGCTTCATCTCACAACCACAGAAGAGACTTGACCCACATAGACGTGAATGTCATCAGCCTGAGGGGTACCCTCTGACCAGTATGTCACCGCATCTGCCGACTGTATCCGTGGCTGGGTCCACGGTCCGACTCTGAGAGAAGCCTCCTCCACAGCCAGCGCTCACGTTCATTCAAGTCTTTATTGAGCCACAGATAAACTGTCCCTCACGTCCACTGCTGGAATGAAAGCACAAGAAATAGCACCTATTGGAAAGAAGTTGTCCTAAATCTGACTGGGTCAAAAGTCTGTGGTGTGTTGGAAGTGGTTGCTCTTTCCGGGGATAATTTACATTCTTGATAAAATGCTCTAGCAATTTTCTGATTTATTTTAATGAGCTTAAAAGCCTCGCTTAAGAAAACCCACCCAGCTGATAGTCACCCTTGAAAGTTGATTAAGGGCCTTGAACCAATCCTGCAGAAAACGTAGGCAGACGTCCTTTTATTGTGTCCAACCCGACAACGGTTATTTCCTTATTTTTCCCCAATAACATGTCATTACCAAGAAAGAATTTTCTGCCTTGTTTTAGAGCCTCTCTCCTCACGACAAGGCTGAAATGGACTTTGACATGAGTTGTGATCCCTGAGAAGCTGCTTCAAATATACTAAAAGATGTATGATGGTGTGGCAGGCTCCCTCAGGGCTGAGGGGGGCCCTTGCCAAGGGGAGTTACACCAGGGGAGGGTTTGCAGAAGCTCCCGGAGCAGCTGGAGGTGACCTGACTCTGGGGGGTGGGTGGGCACGGCCGAGGCTAGAGGTGGGGAGGAGAGCCTTTGGTCTGAGGGCTCAGAGGAGTGGCCTCCCAGCACAGGCAGAAGCTGGTCCAGGCTTGAACTGGGGAACAAGTGAGTCCACACACAATAAGATGGATAGAGGGGGCAGGCCCTGCAGAGCCTGGACCCAGGGGAAGCCTGGAGAAGAGAGGAAAGAACTGGGCAACGTGGTGTCTATTCCCCTCCAGCTGACAGAGAAGGCTGGGGAAGAGGCCGGGAGCCAAAATTCTGGGTCAGTGACCCAGGGAGGCGACGTGTGCACAGAAGAGACACGGGACGGGCAAAGACCAGTCAGTATGCCCAGCTCCCCACCACTACACACACCACAATACACACACACACACCCTACTGCACACGTACATACACACAAAAACATACAAGCACCACACACATACATACACACATCACACCACACACACACACCCTACTGCACACGTACATACACACAAAAACATACAAGCACCGCACACATATGTATACACACCACACCCCCCAACACACACACCCTACTGCACATGTACATACACACAAAAACATACAAGCACCACACACATACGTATACACAACACACCACACACACACACACCCTACTGCACACGTACATACACACAAAAACATACAAGCACCACACACATATGTATACACAACACACCACACACATACAAGCACCACACACATACATACACACATCACACCACACACACACCCTACTGCACACATACATACACACAAAAAAATACAAGCACCACACACACACATACATACACACACCACACCACACACACACACACACCCTACTGCACACATACATACACACAAAAACATACAAGCACCACACACACACATACATACACACACCACACCACACACACACACACCCTACTGCACACGTACATACACACAAAAACATACAAGCACCACACACACATACATACACACACCACACCACACACACACACACACCCTACTGCACACATACATACACACAAAAACATACAAGCACCACACACACACATACATACACACACCACACCACACACACACACACCCTACTGCACACGTACATACACACAAAAACATACAAGCACCACACACATACATATACACACCACACTACACCGTACACGTACATACACCACATACACACACACCCCACCACACACATACATACACATACCACACTACACTGTACACATACAGACACTGCATACACACACACCCCGCCACACACATATATACACACACCACACTATACCATACACGTGCATACACCACATACACACACACCCCACCACACACAGATATGCACACACCACACTACACCATACACGTACATACACTGCATACACACACACCCCACCACACATAGATATACACACACCACACTACACCGTACACGTACATACACCACATACACACACACCCCACCACACACATCATGTACCACATCACACACACAGACCATCACATGCCACACCCCACCCACACCCAAACATATACACACGTCACACCATACCCACACATCACTCATATGTACACACACCACACATGTACACACACACCCCCCACATCCTGCTACACACATACAGTGAAGGAAACCTTGTGCCAGGCAGCAAGAGTGATCCCGTTAGTAGACGGCCTTCCTAGAACTGGGATACTCCATAGGCAAGAGTCCTGGAGCTACTTGGACATCTGGTCAACCCCTGGTGCCACTTGGGGGATGAGTGCACTGAAGGGGAGAAACAGGAACCAGGGGCCACACAGGTCATGGTCCTGCCACCCTGCCGGTCCCAGGCACCAGAGAGCTTGGAACACTTAGAGGAAGGTGCCCTGGAGCGTGGCTTGTGGGATCTAAGGGTGGCACTGTCGAGAGGCCCCTTCTAGTTCTGTGGTCCCAAGATTCAACTCTTCTCAGCTCAGTTTTCCCACTGCTGTTGGGCCATTTTGAGATGATGCAGTAAAACCTAGTTACACGCATATTTGGGGTTCAGGGCCCCTCCCACAAATTCACTAGTTTAATAAAAAACGTGTGCAATATGATTTGTCTAGATAGTGGATGTCTCCCACCACCTCTTGATACTGTCATTTTTGTGAAACATTTGTGGTCCTTTTGAGAGCTGGGCTAAGACCCATTTCAATGCCACATCAGCAAGCACAATCTAAATATTATCTGTAATGCCCAAACTAAGTGCCTGAGGGGCAAGTGGGCTGCCCAGTGGGAGAGCACTTTTCCCAGCCCAGACCCTCCCCTGGGCTGGGTGCATCTTTCTCTCAGGGCAGGGAAATCTGTGCAGCCAGGTGAGTTGACAGGTAGATAAGGGATTCCTAGGGCTAGAAGTGTGCTTGTGGTCACTCAGGGCAGAGAGAGGAGTGAGGGGCAGCTCCCAGCCCATAAATATTAATTCTTTCTTCCTTCTCTTTTAGAGTTGAGAATACAGAATAATGCCTCTTCTTTCATTATCACATTTCAATAAAGAGGAGCTCATGGGACTTCCCTGGTGGTCCAGTGGTTAAGACTTCACCTTCCAGTGCAGTGGGTGTGGGTTCGATCCCTGGTCAGGGAGCTAAGATCCCACATGCCTCGCGGCCAAGAAAACCAAAACATAAAACAGAAGCAATATTGTAGCAAATTCAATAAAGACTTTAAGAATGGTCCACATCAAAAAAAAATCTAAAAAGAAAAAAAAGAGGCGCTCCCAGTTCAATCTGCCCACTTCCACTGTCTTCTCAAACCATCTCAGCCTGGTCCCTCCCTCATCTTTCCCTGAGGCCGCTCTCCAACTCGCCCATGACCTCACCCCACCTCCTCTTGGCCTTTGACGAGCGCTAAAGGGTTAGTCAATGATTGATCAAAAATGCTTTGTGTGGACACATCTCAGTACCAGTGACTCTAAGCCATTATGACATCCTGCTCAGAAGACCTCTTTCAGGCCGTAACTCCTCACTTATCAGAACTGCCCCCTGGCCTCTGGAACACCACCTCTTGCTTCCTGCACTGTCCCCTTGGACCCCTCCTAGGCTGGCTGACCCCTATCCCATCCCCTCTCCCCCTGGATTTCCCTCGCGGCTCCTCTCCTCACTTTGACTCTCCCTGGGTAAAACACCTCCCACTGGCCTTGGATTACGTGCTGGTTGTGCACTTGTCTCCCGCATCTGTGTCCCCAGCCTGGACCGCCCTCTGGAGCGTCAGAACCGTCTCCCCAAGTGCTCAGCAATGGGTTCCAATAGACACCTCAAAAGAAACCCATCCAGACTCAAACTCTGTGCAGTCCTTCCCCAGAGCTCTTGTACCTCCCGTGTCCCTCTCGAGGGTTACTGGTTTCATCCTTCTCTCAGTAGCCTGAGCTTGGAGACGTGATGCCTGTACCTTCTTCGTCTTTCCTCCGGCCCTCCTATGACGGTATCGCTGTTAGAGTGAATTTTTTGAAGGAGAAGTCCAGCATCATGCCCCTCGCTTTGCTCAGATGTCTTCAATCCCTCCCTCTCCGGGCATCGCCTCTACCCTCCGAAGTGGTCTTCGGGCTCTAACCAGCATCCTTCCTTCCCTGTCACTCACTTTACACGGCCCAGACCCAGGCTGGCATCTTGTGTGTCAACTCCAGTTCCTGCAGAGTTTGGCCTGAAACTCTGTGTCTGGGGGATTCTCGCCATCCCTGGGGGGGGGGGGCGGTGGGCAGCCCAGGAGCAGCGGCAGTTTTGCTGCCATCACTGGCCCCCGCTTCCAGCCCCTGGGCTGGCTGGTGACCCCCGGACAAGCCCCATGCTTCCTCACCTCTGTTACTGTCATATCTTCTCTACCCTTGAAAAGCGCTTTTTTAATCTCCAAGTCCAACTTATTTATCCTTCAAGGTTTGACTCAAGTGACAGGGAGAACCCTGAGACTTTCCCCAGCTTTAAGGGATTGATGTGTCTCACAAGCTGAAAGCATTTTGTGGGCACCTTCCCATCTGTCTGAGTCTAGTGAGTGTCTAATGGTCTCCCCAGATAAATCACCAGCTTCTAGAAGATGCTTTTGCTTGGTTGTGTGTTTCTCCCCACGCCTGTCAGAGGTCCTCGCGTGGAGTGGGCGCCCAGTGGCTATTTGGACAACGGCTGGGCCGCTCAGGGCCGTCGGGTCAGATGACCCCCAGGCCTCCTGAGCGGGCCTTTCCCCTTCCCGCTGCGCCCATGAGCCCGCACATCCTTGGGGCCTCTCAGAAGCACACCCCAAGGGGACTCCGGTCCAAGGCTTGGGCGGCTGGCCTCGGGCCATCACATCTGGGGGCCGAGACGCATCACACCACCACTTGGGACACTCCTGTGTCCCACAACAGCAGCCTCTGCTCGGGAGAACTTCAGTAAATGTGTAACTCGACCGTGTACCGGCTCGGTCTGTCAGAGGCAACAGCGTGCATCGATCTCCCTGGCTTCCTGGACGGAGGCCCAGCGTGAGAGTCGCCTGGTCTGGCGTCCGTCCCTCTAGTCGGGCAGCTGCCTGAGGCCCCCACCCCCACGGCCCGGCGCCGTGATGCAACCCCTGTCCCGAGCCTGAACACAGGGCAGCCTGGGAACGGCACGGTCCCCACCCTGCAGACATAAATAGGGCCTCAGCGGCCCAGCCACAGGAAGAGGCCACCCCTGTCTTGGGGACCAGAGTAGAAGGTAAGCGGGAGCCTTCTCCGCACCTACCCCTCTCCAGCTCTCTCCGGCCGGGGGGCTTGTCTGCTGTGGGAGGAAAGCTGGGGGCTCTGCTGGGGGCAGGGGAAGAGCTGCCGGAAGGCCACGGCTAAACAGCACCCAGGACCCAGGCGCCAGGGGCCAGTGGTGACCTGGGCTGCAGCGGACGTTACCACTGAACACGCTGAGGCTGTCTCGTCCCCCAGGCCTGGGCGGTCCTTCCTCTGAGCCCACCCTGGGTCTCACCAGGGGACCTGCTCCCCTCAGCGGCAGGCAGGCTGGCCTCTCTCTCTGAGCAGGGCTGGGTCCTGCAGGGCTGGCCTGGGAGAAGACTCACCGCGGTCAGCAGTCCACTGGGTCCTCTTCTGGCCAGAGGGGCAGCAAGGCTTGTGCAGGCAGTGGAGCTGGGGGAAAGGGCAGGCTCAGTGAGCCCGGGGCTGCGTCCAGGCAGGGCTCAGGGAAGCGGTGGCCTTGTCTCCTGCAGCTCTGTTGAGGCAGTGCTGGCTCTGGTCCTGGGTTCCCTGAGCCTTGGTTTGCTCATCTATAAAATGGAACCAATGGCAACGCCTGGCCTCTCTTGCTCAGGGACTTGCTATAAATTAAGAGTGCTAATACATCCTGAAAGTGCTTCCTAAACTTTAGAATAAACGAAAAAGACACTGTCTTATTATTTTGGCTCATGAGTAGTATAGATTAGTGCTTAAGAGTGTGGACTGTGGAGTCAGGGGCTCTGGGTCTGAATACTAGATCTGTCTCTTACTGGCTGTGTGACCTTGAGCAAGTCTCTGAACCTCTCTGTTCCTCTGCAAAACAGCACTAACCCCTTCATTTAGCCACTACCTGTTGAGTACTTGCTGGCACATTTTGGGGAATGTGAGACACATCAGTGAAGAAAACAGAGCAAGAATCTCACTCCTGTGGGATTTGCATTCATTGCTTAGCATGGCAGTACACACTAAACAGAAGAAATAAAAGAATAACTCAGTGACACAGAGTGTTGCAGGTGACCAGTGCCATGGGGAAGGGAAAGGAGGGCAGGGGGAGTGAGTTCAGAGTGCCAGGCGTGTTGGGGCCAGTCGCAGCATGAAATCTGGTGGCGGCGAGGCATGGGCAAGAAGGTAGGGCTGCTCTGAGGGTTGGAGGACTTGATCCTTGAAATCGCTAGAACAGTGAACCTCCTTATACGTGCCTTAGCTGCCGTCCTCACCGTTATCCTTACGCACAGGGCCCTGATAAGTAGGGAAGCCTAGGAGGAGGGGCTGGTGAAGGGGGAGGCCAAGGACGGGGGGGTGGAAGAGAATGGAACCCAAGGAGAGGGCGTCAGGCCAGGCTGGCCGGGTACTGACTTAGAACCGGGGCTGCAGCCACGGACCACAAGTGAGAGCCAGCAACAGCCTCGGAAATCACCTGAAACGGTGCCGTGCCTCCAGGAAGCCAGCATGGGGCTGCGATTACCTGCCTGGCCCCCACCCGGGACCCTCAGGCCTGTCACTGAAGGAGTGCTCCGCGCTCGGGCCCCAGCGGTTTCTCCGGCGACTTGACTTGCTGTGGCCTTTTACATCCTTTTACACGAGACGTCAGCTGGCAACTTAGGCCCGCGTAACAGGAAGCCCTATAAAGAGGGGAGAATCTTCTGTCCCTTGTTTCCGTGTCGTGTGGTTCCTCGTGAGAACAGTGGGATGTGTCAAATGCCGTGGAAGGAGGGGAGGCAGGGGCTGAGACCGGAGGTCAAAGTTCCCTTGGCAACTCGGCGCCTACAGCAGGGCGAGCACACAACGTGTGGGAGCTGGAGGCCTAGAGCAGTTGCAGTCAGCACGCCTGGGGGAGGAAAGCACGCTGACCGGCCGTGCATGGGTGTGCAGGAACCGTCCAGGCCTCAAGGTGACCTGGAGGCTGTGGTGACGTCCCACAGCTCCAAGGAGGCTCAGGCCAGCTCTGGGAGGGCCGGGGGAGGATGGGGAAGGATGCGGAGGCTGAGCGGTATAGCCTGGTGGTCCAGCACACCCCTTCAGAACAATGAGGGAGGTGTCGTGTAAAAATGGCCAGGAATGAAAGAAGCCATACAGGCAGCATGCATCCTCTCAGTGAGAACCATCGCAGAATAAACGAGCAGAGCTGGCCCAGGAGCTTCCTCTCCCAGGGGTTCGGCCCACTCCCGTGCTCTTGGCCAGAGGTGAGGCTGGGGCAGAATCGCAGGGCTCTTGAGCCAAAAGGGTGCTGGAGACTGTCCCGCCCGCGCCGGGTGACCCGTGTCTAGGGAGAGGTTCTAAACCATTGCGGCACATCGAGTCGCCTGGGAGAACGCGACACAGACCAGTGAAATCCGGCTGTTGGTGGGTGGGGCTTGGTAGGGTGACAGAGCGCCTCGGGGATTCCACTAGCAGGGAAGAGGGAGCTGGTGAGGGGCTGACACAGGTGAGGGATGCCTGGGCTTCCCCGGCCTGAGCCCACGGTGCTTAGTCCCGGCTGCATGTTGAGACCCCTGGGAGACTAAACACCCCTTCCCAGACCCCTCCCCAGGGCCCCTTAGTTAGCATGTCTGGGGGTGAGGCCCAGGTCTTCATAGTTTCTAAGGCTTCCTGGCTGAGTCCCTTGAGCACCGGGGGAGAGTAAAGTAGGTTGGAATCGGATGTCTGTTACATCCTTGCTGTATGACCTGGGGAACATTTCTCCACATCTTGGAACTCCCCTTTGTGTGTCTGCAAAGGAGGGAAACAATTCCTTCCTTACGCGATCGTGTAACGGTTAGATAGGATGATCTATGGGAAAGGGCTTTTGTGAACTGTCACGTACCAAACAAATCTGAGATCTCCATTCTTAGATTATACACCATAGCTGGGAAATGAGGGGAACATTCCCCAGGGGATACTACACAGCTGGATCGTTCTTGCCAGGCTGATTTATAACACAGGAAAAACCTCTGTGTGTGTTAGTCTTGTACTCCAAGCTGGTTTGCCACCTACCCTGGGGCTTGGAGGCCCACAGAGACCTGCTGTCTGCCCCACATTTTGTTCTCTGGGGAAAACTGATAGCCATAACCGTGTGGGCATATTAGCGCCATGGTCTGCCACAAGTACCACACGTTGGGGTCTTAAACAACGGAAATCTATTTTCTCATGATTCTGGAGGCTGGAAGTCCAAGATCAAGGTGTTGGCAGGGGTGGCTTCTTCTGAGGCCTCTCTCCTCGGCCTGCAGGTCTCCTGGCCATCTTCTCCTTGTATTTTCGAGCGGTCCTCCCTCTGTCTGTGTTTTAATCTCCTCTTCGTATAAGGACACCAGTCAGATTGGATTAGGGCCACCCTGATGGCCTCATTTAACCTACATTACCTCTTTAAAGACTCTGTCTCCAAATATAGTCACTTTAAAAAAAATTTTTTTTTTAATATTTATTTATTTTTATTTTTTTGTTTTGGCCATGTTGGGTCTGAGTTGAGGCACGTGGGATCTTTCTTTGCGGCGAGCGGGTTTCTCTCTAGTTGTGATGTGTGGGCTTAGTTGCCCTGCAGCACGTGGGATCTTAGTTCCCCGACCAGGAATCGAACCTGCGTCCCCTGCACTGAGAGGCGGATTCTTAACCACTGGACCACCAGGGAAGTCCCTAAATATAGTCACACTTTGAGGCACTGGGGGTCAGGACTTTGTTGACGAAAATAATCAATAAACAATCTATATTAGGAATAGAAAACTCTTTGATTTGAGCCAAACTGAGGACTATAGCAGGGAGACACGGATACAGGAAGCACGTGAACTGGGTTCCACCAGACAACAAAATAGAGGAGGCTTGTAAAGGCAAAAACTGCAAAATTACATAAGCTGTTTGTCAAGAATTAGGATTGGAACTGGCAAGAAGTAAGGGTGTTTGTTTAGCAAGGATTGGTTGGGGTCCAAAAGGTTGCATAGTTACAAGGGGAGACCTTGAGACCATAACGTTGCAGCTGGCAGCTGCTAGCTGATATTATTTTGAGAATGGCTGGTAGTGTCCTTGAGTCTGTAGAGTTCAGAAATTTCAAGTTCTCAGTGATGCAGGAACATGTCTGAAAGCACATCTGCAGTGGCCACCCAGCTCCATTTTGGATAAGCCAGAATGACTTCCTCATACCTCAATATGTAAACATTTCTTCCATCAACTTCAACATTTGAATTTTTAAATTTTTGCATAAATGTCATGATACTTTTTTACTCAAAGTGTTCCTTTAAAAATAAGTTAAAATGTTTCCATATTACTCTTCTGTTAAACATGCAATTATTGACCAAAGCATCATATCACTAATTAGCACAAGGTAAAAATAACATAAGCCACTCACATATTCTTGAAGAAAAATACTTGCGACATTTTGTGAAAACATTTGTTTACATTTTTTACTTGACTTAATGAACCGTTTCATATTTTTTCTTTAAAATCTACAAATGTCTTCATATTCAGGCATCCTCACCACTCTAAAATTTAAACAAAACCCAAACCCAACCCCAAAATAAAACCCCGCGAAAGCACAACTCAGCCCGTGACAGTGCAATGTGCACCTGGATCATATACACAGATATTTTCCACAGAGCTCTGAACCACTTCCTTTCTGACACCTGTAAGGCATGGATGGATTTCTCCTGTGCCGACTGGTTGCAGGGACTATTGCTAGAGGGCATTCAGTAATCCTCTTTCACCCTTCACAGAATACTTCAGGGTCCGCAGAAGCGAGCACCCCGTCAGAGATGGCGCCTGCTGGCCTGAGCCTGGGGGCCTCCGTCCTTTGCCTCTTGGCCTGGGCTCTCCTGGCCACTGCAGACCGGGTGTATATACACCCCTTCCACCTCCTTGTTTACAGCAAGAGCAGCTGTGACCAGCTGGAGAAGCCCAGTGCGGCGTCGCCCCCAGACCCGACCTTCACACCTGTCCCGATTCAGGCCAAGTCGTCCGCCATGGATGAGCAGGCCCTGCGTGAACAGCTGGTTCGAGCCACCCGGGAGCTGGAGGCCGAAGACCGGCTGCGGGCCGTGAACGTGGGGATGTTGCTCAACTTCATGGGCTTCCACATGTACAAGATGCTGAGCGAGACACGGAGCGCGGCCAGCGGGGCTGTACTCTCCCCGGTGGCTCTCTTTGGCACCCTGACCTCTTTCTACCTGGGGGCCTTGGACCCCACGGCCAGCAGACTACAGGCGTTTCTGGGCGTCCCGGGGGAGGATCAGGGCTGCACCTCCCGGCTGGATGGTCACAAGGTCCTGTCCGCCCTGCAGACCATCCAGGGCCTCCTGGTGGCCCAGGGCGGGGCCGGCAGCCGGGCCAGGCTGCTCCTGTCCACGGTGGTGGGGCTGTTCACGGCCCCTGGCCTGCGCCTGAAGCAGCCATTCGTGCAGGGCCTGTCTTCCATCACCCCTGTCACCCTCTCCCGCTCGCTAGACTTGTCCACGGACCCAGATCTCGCCGCCGAGAAGATCAACAGGTTCATGCAGGCTGTGACGGGGTGGGAGATGGGCAGGCCCCTGACAGGGGTCAGCCCAGACAGCACCCTGCTCTTCAATGCTTACGTCCACTTCCAAGGTAAGGCCAGCCCTCGGTGGGGGGGGCTCTGCCCCCGGCCGGTGCAGGAGGGTGGCAGTTCTTTGTCTGTACGGACTTAATGTCCGACGTCTCAGTTCAGCTGAGCAGGGCTGGGCCTGGAGAGGGGCAGGGTGGCAGATGTGGAGAAGTACCTGGGGCCACCCTCACGGAGGACGAAGTGGTTGCCCCACTAGGCTCCTTGGATGAGCATTGGCCGAGCATCTGCCTCCCCCGCGGCTGCCCTACTATGTGCAGCTCCTGCACTGCATCCTTTTACTTTCATCACTGAATCCCCTTGTGAGGCGGTGAGAGGCGTGATTGACTTTGTTTACCAGTGAGGAAACAGAGAAACAAAGGGACCGCTCCCGATGGTACAGCCACAAGCGGGGGTCCCGGGTTCTAAACTCAGGTCTCGTGGCTCTGTGGCCCAGCTCCACGCTCAGAAGGGACGGGTTCCTGCCTGTTGAAAAGATCAAGGGTTCTCGTCCTTGAGAAGGTCACTATTCCGTGCCAAAATAACCGGTCTGCTTACATCACTTTCATATTGGGAGAGGTTACTACCAAAAAAAATCCCTAGGACACAAGTTGTTCATTCATTCAAAAACAATCGCTGAGGATGTAGTACTTGCAAGACTCCGAGCTGGCGCCTCAGAGGGGACGAGCAGGGAGGCCGCACAGGCCCCGACCCCAGCTTGCTGACTGTGGTTTACCAGAAAGCTGGATCCCGCGGGCCAGTGCCGCAGCCCCAGAGCTGCAGGTAAGGCGCGCTGGGAAGGTGGCCCGGAGCTCAGCGCACTCGGCGAGGGGCGTCACCTGGGAGACGACAGAAGGAAGGCCTGGGAAGTGGCGCAAGGCTGCCAAGGTCAGGGCGAGGAACCAGAACAGGAGCGGCTTTGTTTGGCCTGAGCTCAGAAGGAGAGAATGGGACCAGTGTTAGGCAACGCCACAAAGATGGGTCAGGGCCAGACTTTGAGACTTTGGATGTGATGCTGGGAGTTTGGAGCTGTGGGTGTCTGGGAGCTGAGAGGCAGGCGTTCTGCTCAGAGGTCACCCCTGGCCCGCACTGCGGGGAGCGGAGGCCGGGTGAGTGGTTGGAAGGCTGTGCAATTGCCCGGCAAACTCTCCTGGGAACAGGCCCTGAGGTCTCGGCTCTGTGAACGGAGGGGTGGGCTGAGGAGGCTGCACGTGAGGTGCTATCAGGATGGGCGACTAGCAGAGCCGAGAGACAAGGAAGCCGGCGGTTGGAGGGCAGGGCCGTGGGGACGGGGGGAGGCTGAACAGAGCGCGTCCTTTTCTTACTCTGATAATATCCCGGAAGGCTGAAAATCTGCAAAGAGAAGGCCTCCAGCCTGCCTTTGGGAGCAGAGGGAAGGCGCTAACCCCAGGAGGGCCCAGGTCCCCGCGCTGACAGGTCCCGGGAGCGGAGTCCAGGCAGGGGCCACGCAGCCAGGGGCGGCCGTGGAGGGTGGAGGAGGCCTGTGAGCTCGGCCCGCCGTCCCTAAGAGGCGCCTGGGAGGAGAGCTCAATGCGAAAGGCCTGCCCCCCGAGAGGCAGAGCCAGAGGGCCACTGGCGCCAGAAAGGGCCACACCCGTTTTCCTGGCCTGGCGAGACGTCCTTCATCTCTGGATGAGGACCGGGTGCTGCGTTCTCCCGTGGAGCGGAGAGAAGCGGGCAGCCAGCCTCGTTTCAGACTCCCAGATCTTTTTGGAGGCAGCACCCTTCTTTCCCTTTTCGCTTGTTGGTGGAAAAAATTTAGTCCTTCTTTCCCTATACACTAACCAGCCTCCTGCCAGGTCTGTGGTCCCCTGGGGAGCCAGAGGACGGACACTGCAGCTCCTCGTGCGCAGCCCTCCCGGAAGCCGACCTTGTCTGTAGACACAGGGCTCCGAGGATGGAGGACAGGGCAGAGGTTGGGTGCCCTGGCCACTCCCTTCTCACAAGACCCAGGCTCCCTGCTCCCAGCTCCCTCCCCGCTCTCTCCTTGGAGACCCCAGACTCATTTAAGTCACCTCTGCTCAGATCTCCAAGTGCCAGGTGCCCCGGGGCCACTCTGCGATGGGCTCATCTCTCAACCTCACCTTGTTCTCCCAGGAACAACCACACGATGGGCCGTTCAAGGGGCTGGGAGGACTGCGGAGGGAGGGATACGCTGGTGTGCCCCCAGGTGCCAGCGCCTTCAGCAAGCTGCTCAACAACAGCTGAGCCGGCTGGCAGCTCAGCTCCACAACCCCCATGCCACAGCCCGCCCCTGGGGGTGGGAGGGGAAAGGGAGGGCTCGCCCCCCTCAGGGCGCAGCACAGAGGTAGCACACAGCACTTCCGCTCACATCCACTGGTCACTGGATCGTCTGTCTGTCCCTAGCAGCAAGGAGTACGGAGAAACGTGAAACGATCCTGTACGCTGGTATAACGGTGGACACGCCATTGAGCGTTTGTCCAAACCTGTAAACCATCCAGCACCAGGCGTGAATTGTGTGAACTCTGGAACTCCGGGTGACGATGATGTCGCCACTTCGGTTCCTCAGTGCTACCCAACGTTCCCTCTAGTGGGGATGCTGGCCGGAGGGGGCTGTGTGCTGGGGAGGCGGGAGTAGGGGACGTATGGGAAAGACCTGCACTTTTCTCGCAATTTTGCCGTGAACCTAAAACGGCTCTAAGAAATAAAGTGGTTCTTCTGGTTTGTTGTTTGTTTTTTAAAGTGAGCATGGCAGAGCCCAGGCTTGGGGCCAGGGCAGCTCTGGGTCTGAGTTTACCTGTTTATTAGCAGGGTAGGGTCCTCAAGCTGGTTTCCTTTGTGGGCCTCAGGTTGGGGCCTGGCGTGGACTACGCCTTCAACATTGGCAGTTGGTAGATTCTGCAGGAGGAAGAATTGATGGTCGGGGGTCCTGGGGCTGGTGAACTTTGGGGGCCAGGAAAGTGCAGAGCAGCCTGGGGCTGGGGCAGGGGTGATGCTTTGGTGGGGAGGGGGGAGGGAAAGGGGGGAGGGAAAGGGGAGGGGAAGGGGAGGGGAAGGGGAGGGGAAGGGGAGGGGGAGGGGAGGGGGAGGGGGAAGGGGACGGGAAAGGAGGGGGAGGGGAAGGGGAGGGGGAGGGGAGGGGAAGGGGAGGGGGAGGGGAGGGGGAGGGGGAAGGGGACGGGAAAGGAGGGGGAGGGGAAGGGGAGGGGGAGGGGAGGGGAGGGAGAGGGGAAGGGGGAGGGGAGGGAGAGGGGAAGGGGGAGGGGAGGGAGAGGGGAAGGGGGAGGGGAGGGAGAGGAAGGGGAGAGGGGAGGGGAGGGGAGGGGGAGGGGGAGGGGGAGGAAGGGGAGAGGGGAGGGGAGGGGAGGGGGAGGGGAAGGGGAGGAAGGGGAGGGGAGGGGAGGGGAAGGGGAGGGGAGGGAGAGGGTAAGGGGGAGGGGAGGGAGAGGGTAAGGGGGAGGGGAGGGACAGGGGAGGGGAGGGCAGGGGAGGGGGAGGGGGAGGGGAAGGGAGGGGAAGGGAGGGGAAGGGAGGGGAAGGGAGGGGAGGGGAAGGGAGGGGAGGGGGGAAGGGGAAGGGGTCTGCAGCCCAGCCCTGCACCCCGCCTTCCCTCTCCCAACTCTTCCCTTCCTGTCTCCTGCCGGGTCCCCAGGAAAGATGAAGGGGTTCTCCCTGCTGCCGGGGCTCCAGGAGTTCTGGGTGGACAACACCACCTCAGTGTCGGTCCCCATGCTCTCGGGCATCGGCACCTTCCACTACTGGAGCGACACCCAGAACAACCTCTCCGTGACCCGCGTGCCCCTCAGCGCCAACGCCTGCCTGCTGCTCATCCAGCCGCACTGCGCCCCCGACCTGCGGCAGGTGGAGGCCGTCACCTTCCAGCACACCTTCCTGACCTGGATGAAGAATCTCTCTCCCCGGTACGGCTCCGGGAGACTGCTTGGACCCTCCTGGGCTGCGCCCCTGGAGAGCGGGGAGCTGCACGGGCGGCTCTGCCCGGGCAGTGGGGGGCACGGGTGGGCGTGGGCGTGGTGTGGGCCGAGCCCTGGGCGCCCAGCGGGTAGGGTGGCGATGGTGCCTGAGCACCCTCCACCCAGCAGTGCCCCCTCCGTCCGTGGACCCAGCTCTTGATTTGTCTTCTCTCTCTGGGTGCAGGAGAGGTAGGGGAGGAGGGGGCCCGCTTTTCCCTGTGCTTCCGTTTACCCACAGGACTGGGAGGCCCACGGTCCACACGCCCTCTGAGAGGGGACCTTGGCCGTGTGTGATCCGCTGCATTCCAACAGCTTCCGGGGGACGGACTTTCCAGCAGCACTGGGACCCCTTCAACAGCCCTGGGAGCAGGGGGGCTTTCTCGGGGTGCTGCTCGACTCCAGGACTCCCCTAGTTTGCTGCCTGGGTCATCTGCTCCTCTTTCCTCCTGTGACGGGAATAAAGTAACTCCCCTCCACTGGGGCATTAGACTTGCTTACATATCAGGCCCAGAGCAGCGGGTCCAGAAGTCTGTTCTGAGACAGGCACCAAGGGGCACAGAGGGCCTCCTGAGGTCAACTCTTCTGAAGTCATTTTTTAAAAATTGTGGTAAACACATAACCTAGAATTTACCACCCGAGCCATTTTTTAGTGTATATCTCTGTGGCATCAATACCTTCATATTTTTGTGCTACCAACCATCCGTCTCCAGAAACTTTTCATCTTCCCAAACTGAAGCTCTGTCCCCATTAATCACTAACAACTCATTTCCCCTCCCCGCAGCCCCTGGCGACCACCCTTCTACTTTGTCTCTATGAATTCGACTCTGCTGTGTACCTCCTATAAGTGGTATCATATAGTATTTGTCCTTTTGTGTTGGGCTTATTTCACTGAGCATAACGTTCTCAAGGCTCATGCATGTTGTCTCATGTGTCAGAATGTCCTTCCTCTCTGGGGCTGGAGAGTATTCCATTGTGGGATCTGCCACGGTCTGTTTACCCACCCATCCGCTGATGTACACCTGGGTCACTTCCACCTTTTGGCTGTTGTGAATAGTGGTGCTCTGGACATGGGTGTACTGTCAACCCTGTAAGGGTTTGGGACATCGCTGGAAACATCTATGGGCTCTCAGGTTGCCCAAGGAAGGCAGAGGTAGTACATGGAGGTGAACTGACTTGACATAAGTGACATGCCCGGCACAGAGGCTGACATTGTACCTTCTCCCCCTCCCACGGGGAGCTCACCACTGAAAGGTAGTCAGTGAGACACGACGCGTTATCTTAGAGGACAGCGTTTTAAAATTAACCGAGTATGCTTTCAATGCAGCCAACTTAAAAAAGGAGTAGAAAAAAGAATAGACAACTATTCACATCAACCCCCAGAGAGCACCGTTGTTAAATACTGTACATCCCTCCCACAGAATTTCAAAGAAAATGAAGGGTTTTTTTGTTGCCATTTGTTGCTGAAAATTTTCCCGAGACACCCTAGCTGGGTGAGGGTGGCAAACGCCCCCTCCTTCGGGGACACATGCCACTCGGCTTCCCGGGTCTTCCGTGAGTTCGGCGTGGCCTGGGGCTTCACAGCGGGAGCGGTAACCGTGTGTCGTCTCCCCAGGGCCATCCGCCTGACCGTGCCCCAGCTGACACTGAAAGGGTCCTACGACCTGCAGGACCTGCTTGCCCAGACCAAGCTGCCCACCCTGCTGGGCGCCGAGGCGAACCTGGGCAAAATCAGCGATGCCAGCCTCAGAGTTGGAAAGGTACCGTGCCGCCGGCGTCTGTGCCTGACGTGGGCTCTGTGTGTTCCCGGAGTTGGGAGGCACGGGCGGGAGGGACACAGAGGAGGCCCGGTGGGCAGGAGGAGAGAGGGGAGTGCATGGCCGGGCGGCTGGGGGCCCAGGGTGGAAGAGAAGTGACCAGAGCTCTCTGGGGCTTTCCAGGGGCAGCTGGAGGGCAGCAAACCTCTCCCCACCACGTGCTCTGGGCTCTGTCCCACCTGGCCCAGCCTCGGGTCCTCCCCAGATCCTACAGCAGGGTGGGGACCGGGACCAGGAGAGTAGGGCCTCTAGGCCGGCTGCCGGCCCTACCACACAGCTCCCGGCTTCAGGGACGCACTTAGCAGTAGATGGACGGTCCAGGGGCACAGGGGGCGACGGACGCCCGCAACCGAGAAACGCCTGCATGCTGGGAGGGAGGGGAGGCCGGGCGGCTCACAGTCGTGGGCCCGGAGCCCTCTGCGCTGAGTTCACAGAGAGAAGCACCCGCCGCGGACAGCAGGGGAAGGTGGAGACGGGCGGGTTTGGGAGACACTTTGGAGAGGAGCCGTCACATCGTGTGAGCCGGGCCGAGGGAGGGTGGGCAGGCTGGAGAGTGGTCCTCCCCGGGGCCCGGCCTTCAGGAGCGACCCCCAGTCTCGCTGCTTTGCAGGTGCTCAACAGCGTTCTCTTTGAGCTAAAAGCAGACGAGGGAGAGCAGCCCACGGAGTCCGCACCACAGCCCGCTGGGCCCGAGGTCTTGGAGGTGACCCTGAACAGCCCATTCCTGTTGGCCGTCTTGGAGCGAGACTCAGCCGCCCTGCACTTCCTGGGCCGCGTGTCCAACCCGCTGAGTGCCGCATGAGGCCCGCCGCCCGTGTGTCACCGCCGGTGTCACCACCCGTCCCCGTTCTCTTCCACGGAGTCCACCGGGGGCCGGGAGTGGCCGCTCCTCCTGGGAAACGCGCGCTGTGTACAATGAGCATCCTCCTCGGGCGGCTGGGGGGATGCAGGGCCATGAGCCGTGTTCTGTACAGGCCACTGCTCCTGAAGGAGCTTGAACACACCAGCTTGTCTGTGAAACCGAAAATGGTTTCCTTTTTCATCGAGGACAGAAATCGGGCTTTAAAATTAAAACACCCCTTTCTCGTTGCCCCAGGCTCACCTTTGGCTTACTGAGTGTGACGATGACCTGCAAGTGGTCCACGATGCGTTCCTTTCTCCGGGTTTCTCAGTTTTTCTTTCCCCTGATACTTGTGGTTTTTGAAAAACACACGACGAAAAAAAACACAAGCGTCTGAATGTACGTTAGACTGTAATCCCATAGCTGACTATCCCTGCGTTATTAATAAATGTCTTGCAACAATAAGCAAAAATGAAAAACTCTTTCACTCAGCAGCAGCAGGACAAATGTGTGCAAAGTAGCTGACAGGCTGTACCGACAAAAGGGCCTTTTAGGCCTTGGAGCCGTGTTTGGATGGGGCTTTCATGGAAGGCACAGGCTGTCCTCAGCCTCATCTGGACAAGTTCCAGGTGATGGTGACCAGCTGCGCACACCCCGCTGGGAAGCACTGGGCGGGGGACAGCCGGCGCCCGTCCTCCCGGACGCCCCGCGGGATTGCTGTTCACGCTGTGCCTGGGATCCCAAGATGGAGAGAGAAATTGTCACCCATGAACGTGGGCACACGCCTCGCAGTCTGCTGAGTGCCTGCCTGCCCCCCCACTTTCTAGATCTCAGGCAGAGCCTGAGAGGGAGGTGGGCCCTCGCAGGCCGGCCACACAGAGCACCTTCGGTCCCTAAGCCGTCTAAGTCTAAGCCGTCTTGAAGCTGAAGCGTGGCCACTATCCATAAGGGCCAAGGAGCAGGGGAGGGAGCCGGAGGCTCGAGGGCTGGGAGTGGGCAGCGTCTTTGCTCTGCTTGTAGGAGCTGCCCCGCCCACCCCAGACTGGGCCCCTGCAGCCGCTCCAAGGGCCCGGCTCTTCCAGAGGGAACTGTGGTGATGGGGTGGGCGTCTGCTCCTTGGACCACCCAGGCCGGCAGGGGACAGCAGCTCAGCTTCTCTCCCCACACGCCCAAGCCCCCCTCTGTAGTCAGAACACCTCTCCCTAGTTTCGATGTCAGGGGAGACCGCTGTCCTTCCCAGCTGTCTAGTCTGCTGCGCCGGGCACATGAGAGGCGTTCCAGAGATGGGCGGCTGGCAGGAAGCCCAGTTCCAACACTTACGAACTGCTGTGTGCCCCAGATCCAGTTACTTTGCCTCTCTGGGCTTCCCTGCCTTTATTTGTAAAATGGGAAACACTTGAATGAATAGCTGAATAACAACCACCAATACGTCAATGGCCCTCAGTCCACACAAAGGTCACGACCTCCCTGTCTGGAAGTCCTGCTCCACAAAAGTACGGCAGGAAGCGGGGTGCCTATCTGTGGGCAGCTGTGGCAGGCTAATGGCACCCAAAGACACCCAGGTCCCAATCCCTAGAACCTCTGGATGTGACCTTAGATGGCAAAGGGGGCTTTGCTGATGTGATTAAAGGTCTTTAGGCAAGAAGGTGATCCTGGATTATCTGGGTGGGCCCTGGGTGCAGTCACAGGCCTCCTTGTAAGAGGGAGGCACAGAGAGACTGGAGGAGGAGAAAGGAGATGTGACACGGGGCCGCAGGGCAAGGAGTGAGGACAGCCCCGAGAAGCTGCACAGGAAGGGCAGGGTCCTCCGCTAGCGTGCGGGGGAGCACTGCCCTGGGAGCCTAGGAGAAAGGCAGGCCCGCAGGCCCCGCCCAGACCTCCTGAGTCGGAATCTGCATCTTTGCAGGAGGCCCGGGGATCACCTAGAATTTAGGAAGCACTGCTTTAAGCGATGCTCAAAACCTCCCCTCCAAGCACACGCTTCTAGACGGGAACGTGGCCACCACCAGTCAGGACCCACCACTTGGAGTTAGGGTCTCGAGGGGACAGACGCATCTGCAAATCAGAACCACAAATCATCTGCAAATCAGACGCATCTGCAAATCAGAACCACAACCATCACGTTTTTCAGGCGAAAAACGGTTTTTATTTTCAAAATAGGTGCTGACTACTGGATTCAGAGCTGCCTTTCAAAACAATCCCCCCAGCACATGCCTTCCTGCATCTGACAAATATCTGTGAGGGCGCTGGGTGCCCAGCTTTGGGCTGAAGTCGCCTGGATAGACCTGGGGCAGCGCCACCACGGCAGCCAGAGGAAGGGGATGTCTGTGCCCCGGCCTTATCTCCAAAAGCAACTGGCAGCGCACGAACGGACCTGCTGCTCTCTGCTCCGGAGCTCTTTTACAAATGCGAAGCCGGCTCAGGATGCTACAAGGATACTCAGTACCGACGTCCTGTGGATCACTTAACACAAAAATATTAACGGATTAACGGTAGGGGTTTGTTTCTCTTACACATTTCTGCAGCCAACCGTGCGTCTTCCTGGGGTTGCGAGTGCTTATCCAGTGACAAGGTCATCATCCGACAACTACAGGTCCCTTCAATCTGACATTCCAGCTGGGCACGAGTCCCGGCCCAAGGACGGCCAGGGGACGCGCCTCATGGCCCCCGAGGGGTGTCATCAGATCCCAAACCCGTTACCAACTCAACTTCTTAATTTCTGTTTCCTCATCTGCACACTGGGAACAACAGTGCTGGAGTTGGAGGGGCTAATAAACCGTATCCCTGTCCACCACGTTCTGAAACAACCGATAAAGGCAAAGCAGCCGGGGAGATGGGGACAGCGCCGGAGTCCATCGCTGAGACGCGGCCGAGGCAGGCCGCGTCAGGCGTGCACGAGGCTGCCGAGGCCCCGAGGGAGCCCGCGGGATGCGGAAGAGGCGTTGATGCAGCGCGTGCAGTGCACCCCGTCGCCTCGAGCTGCAGGCTCGCCTCCTGGCACGAGGCCCTTCCTCAGCTCCCAGGTGCGCGTGCAGCTCCGAGGCGGCACAGCGGGGCCGGCTCTCCCCACTCCGCACCCACCTCTCCTCCCCGTCCCGGCCCCTGCCGCCCACGGGCCCGGCCTCGCACAAGGGAGCACCAGCCTAGGTGGGTGAGCCGGCGCCCCCGGCCGAGTGGGCTCAGCCCCTCGCCTCAGTCCCTCCCTTGGTGTCACTCGCCGTTCTGTCCCTCTGACCAGCTTCCTAATGTCACGCAGAGCTAGGACGCCCATCCGTCCAAGGGCAGGGCCTTCCCTGCCAGGGCCGGGGCACCTGCTCTCCCGGGGGCTCCCCTCCCCTCACCCCCCACTTCCCCGGCTCCGCCGCCTCGTTCCTGCCGAGGCCTCCCGGGTCTGCTCCCCTAACTCCCGGTCACCCTGCTCTCCCCCTAGAGCTAACCTTGGACCGGACTGAGACACGAGGAAACACCAAGGCAGAGCAGGAGGCGTACCTGCTCTCGATCGTCGTCAGGCTGAAGGGGCACACGCCACGGCCCAGCACAAGCGCTTGCACGCGCGTGAACCCATGAGCCGACAAACCAGCCGCGTGCTGTCAGTACCTCCTTCCAGCACTCCCCACTCTTCTCCCTCCCCGACGCGCAGGAGGCGGTGGCCGGGCGGGTGCGCTGGGTCACGCTCCCGCGGCCCGGGACCACCGCGCGCCTGAAGGGAGGCTCTGGGCGGACGGGACCCCGCAGGTGCCAGAAGAGGGGGCGCGTCGTCACAGGCATGACTGAGGAGCACTGGACTTGTGCGCAATTCACACATCAGAGGCACACAGGCTTTGGCAGACTCTTCTTTTACTTAGGAGACCAACCCCCCCCCGCTGGTTCGCGCTCCCGACAGAGGCCTGGGTGACGTGCACTGTTCCTGAACGCCTAACGGGGGAACGGGAGCCACCAGGGCCGCGCCTTCTAGAAAGTCAGGAAGTAGGCAGTTACTTTCATCGTGGAGAAGGGCGTTTGCACACAGTATGGTCACCCCTCTGCAGCCGGCCACTTCTAACTGCAGGATCAGGGAGACGACTTTTTATATTCATATATATATTTCCTTCAATCATATCTTAGAAATCAGCTCTGCCACGCTAAGATTTACGATAAAAATAAAATAATTTGCTCTGTAAACTATAGTAGAAAGTTTCAAATGTCTTAGTTAAAAACTATCTTCCATACAACGGAAAAAGGCTTTTGTATTCTTTTTGGGTGAAAGGAAACCCAAACAGGCTGCGGGGGAGGCTGCCCTAGCGCGTTGCTGGGACCCGTGCGAGCGCTTCTTGGCTGCAGGCCGTGAGAGAACAGAGCCGCTTTCTTCCCTGCAGGCGCGAGGCCCAACTTCTTCTCCCCTGGGCTCTTCCAAGATGCTTAAGGCTGCTCCGCCGTTGCCTGGTCCGTAGCAGCAGCAACAAGCTCTGTAAGAGCTGGAAAGCTTCTTATGTCCTTTGTCCGCAGGCCTATCTTTTCGATCTGCAAAGGCCACGGGGATGAATCAAGTTACTGCGAGGTGAGCTGAACGTGGAGAGACCCTTACAAAGAAGAAGACAAAACATCCACCCTCACCTCACCCTCTGCGGAACCAGAAAAAGGCAGTTCCCTAATGACCGGTAGGGTATTCCTTCTTTTCAAATAAATGAAGTAAAAAAAAATTTCCTTATCGTAGAATTTATTTCTGGGGGTCCTTCTAAGAAGCCAGTGTTAAGTTATGTCAGTTCATTGAATCAGACTCTCACCAGGACAAGAGCCTCTTCTGTGGGCTGGAAGAGGAAACTCACACTAAGAGAAACAATAAAGTAATTTTTTAACTGAAGCGTTTTCAGAAAACAACCGGCCTGAGACCTTCACTTCTTAGTGTGTCATCCACAACCTTTTCTCAGAAGCTGATGAAGTCAAACAGCTTTGCACAGCAGCTGCTGTGGATTATTTCAGTGACAGAGACGCAGCACGCAGCATCCTTCCCACCTTAACCCAACAGCCGTCAGGAACTACACGCACGCGTGTGCACAAGCGGACCTGGAAAAACCCAGACCGAGTGTTGAGTCTCTGCTGGCGTGCTGTGGCTCGTCTCGGGACTGGGGTCGAGGACTGCCTTTCCCTTCCCTCCCCGGCCCACAACTCTTTTGCTTGTTTGCTCTTCATGTGTCTATAACCAACTTTCCTGCCTGTCAAAGGACTTCTAAGTTTCTCTTGAGAAATAAAGAAACAACGCAATGGACTTCTGCCAGAATGCATCTCTAAATTCACCCGAAAGGGGAAAAATTTAGATTTTCAGTGATGACCCTGAACTGTATGAAAGAGTGACTAGAAAACAAAGCATCTTCTGATGGGAATGTTATGATCTCACTTCTTTTTCTCTCGCAAAAAGGTCTTCCTTGAGGATCTACTGCTACAGACAACCTAAGCAGTTGACAAAGCCAGTTTCTGAACACCCCAAAGCTCTGACAGTCTGTGAGGACAGAAGGCCCTGCGCGGAATCCACACCTGCCCCTACGTGATGGTACCTACGTGAATGTCCACCCACACGCCGTGACTCCAAAATCTGTGTTTTATAGAAAACCTACAAAACGCAGGCAGGGAAGCAAAGAAGCTGTGCTGAGATATTTCTCAAGCACCGCACTGAGAAATCAACGGCCTAATGCTTCTCTAGTTATTCTGAAGCCAAACTAACAAATATCTCAAAAGACCCTCATCCAGCACCCATGACATATCAGGCACGTTCCACGCAGTGGACCAAAAGGACACCATCTCTGCCCATGGGCTCACCCCCAGCGGCTTCGGGAACATGAATGCCAGCGAGCCAAGAGGATGTCAATTCCCTGGACCTCAAAAAGTCTGTCTTTTCTTTCTCATATTCCCTAGGGGCACGTCCTCTTCCTTCAAGTGTCTGGGGCCCTGGCCCTCTTTTCTAGCACCGGGAATGGAGTCCCGGTCCCTCCCAGCATCTCTGGGCTCAGGCGCACCACCAGCTGGCTGCCGGGCCCTCGGAATGTGGAGTCAGGCCCCCTGGAAGGACGGCGGCGCTCGGGTCACCTGCTCTCCTAAATATGCGACGTCCAAGGCCAACTGCAGCCTGATCTTGTCATCGTCACTCATGCCGCCGCCACTGGGCCCGGCGGGGGTGGCGGGAGTGGTCCTCCTGGCTTGTTTCAGCCTCTTCAGGCTCTCCTCCATCTTCCTCACGGAGTTCAGGACGTCCGACACGGTCTCATAGTACCTTGGGCATGAGACACACAGACTGGTGAAAGAGACACAACGCCAAACACGCCCAAGAGCTTTGTGGACCCAAACAGGGATTTTTAAGATGAATATTCAATTCCAGTA
The DNA here is from genome assembly GCF_949987535.1 of Balaenoptera acutorostrata. Classification (NCBI taxonomy): domain Eukaryota; kingdom Metazoa; phylum Chordata; class Mammalia; order Artiodactyla; family Balaenopteridae; genus Balaenoptera; species Balaenoptera acutorostrata. The sequence goes on along the minus strand of NC_080079.1, from coordinate 72,718,430 downwards.
AAAAAAAAAACCAGCCACGGTAACTACTGTTTCTCAAGACTGAAAGAAAAACGGGTCTTGAGTGTCTAGCACTGCATCCTCTCGGAACATGAGAACTACGTACGTGAATTGTGTCTAAAATTTCAGCCCTGAACACTAAGCGAGAATCACAGGCCAAGCTGTCCTTCCTGTGTCAGGGGTGAGCAGCTGCGGCTCGCTCCCCAAATGCAAGGGACAAACCCATTTGCCGTCAGTTCTAGGAAAAGCTCGTCTTTTAAAACGTATTTCAGAGCCCTTAAATAAAACTAATTGCCTTTAACTAGTTTCAATATAATTTCCAAATTATAAATGAGTTATATTTCAAAATTTTGTTTACAAGCTGGTTACTTGGCATTTGGAATACATTTCCCCACAGAAACAGTATGATAACTCATTGTTATGTTCTAAGTTAACTCACAAATGCTGCTTAACTCGTAAGTAGTCAAAATACTACTGCAAAATTAATAATTAAACAAAATCCAACAATAAAATCAAATAATATACTTTCTGACATAACTCAGTGCTGGATTTGGGGAAAAGTAGGGGGAATCGGAAATGAAGAGACGTTCGGCCACAGTGATACTGAAGACCTCCCCTATTCTCGTTAGTGTTAGGATTTTGACACCCATCCTTCAACGGCTGTCATTACACTGCACAGTGAGCGTTTCCGCTTCCTTGATTACACTGGTCTCCCCAGCGCAAGTCTGCTGATTATGTGGCATGACTGGAGCCATCATGGACTGACAGAGCTGAAGAGAAAGGACCTGAAAGGAGAAAGCGCGCCTGGACTCGCAGAACATTCCTGCACGAAGCGACGTTAAGGACAGTCCGAGGCAGTGTGCCGGGGGGACTGTGGAATGTGCCCGGGCCCCGAAAGGTGTGTGAGCTGGGCGAGGCCAGGCAGAGCCTTGGGTGGGGTGGAGCGAGCACAGCCGGGACGGGACTGAGTGCCTGCTCCCTGCCTTGTTCAGCGATGAGGCCACTGGATGTTCTTACTGCCTTACCTACAAGCAGCCTGTGATGGTCCCGGTGATCTCCGGCTTAGGGCTTTTCTAAGAAAGTGCAGAATAGCCCGCTTTTAAGCTACTTACTTATGCGTGCTCTCGGAGAGAGCGCCTGCCAGCCACCGCTGAATCACGGCTCGCTTGAGCTTATCCTCGTGCCCGCTCTGCAGCTGGTACAGCGGCTTCAGAGCACCGTCCACGTACGAGGAGGCGGTCGTCGGCACCTCCTGGGATCATGTCGGTAGGGGTTAGAGATGAACAGAAAAACAAAAAGAAGGAAGAGAGCAAGTTACCCAAACCTCACGTTCAAAAGGGCATTGCGCAGGTCCCGGTCTGGAGACACACACAAGCGCTGTCCACAGAAAGAGCCCCGGAGACCGAGAGGGAGCAGGGGAGGACGCCGCCCGGAGCCGACTGGACTCGGGCGCCCTAGCCTGGTGCCCACGCGCATCACCCACCACCTCGGTAATCCCGGGTCTGATTCCGTGTGTGTGCTGCAGGGAGGGGTCCCACCAGTGACCAGCCACTGCTGGTCAACAGACCACCATTTGAGAGGTCAGGATCTAGGGTGTCTGACTTTCCTTAGTTTTGGTTTCTTCATCCGTGAATAAGGACACGGGCGCTCACTCTGTAGGACTAATGAGGGTATAAGGTCTTTAGCACAGTGTCTGACCCACGATGCAAGCGCTCGGTAAATGTAACACCCCATTGAAGAGAAAGGGAAAAGTTGCTAGATTCCTAAAGGAAAAGTAATGAATTTGGCAAAATAAAATAGGTCTCTCCCACTGCAGACCAGAAAATCGGGAGATAAGGTACTCTCACTAGAAATGGGAATTCTGCTGCGTGTCCCAGATTTTAAAAGGAAAAGGAGAACAGCCCCAGCGGAGGTGAGCTGGGTCTCAGCTCAGCACTCAGCCCAGCCGCTCGCTGCACCCAGAACACGGGCCGGGCGGGAAGAGTAACCCCGACAGCAGACCAGGCTGCAGGCTCAGGGCACAACAAAGAGGCGGCCCCACCCGCCCAGGCATGTCTGTAGGAACTCCGGGATATTCCAAAGGAGCACAATGCTGCAGGGGATTCTCACAGCTCCTGAGAATAATTTCAGTTGTAAATGGCCTAAAACCCAACTATCCAACTGGGAGAAAAGAAAATCTAGAGGGAAAATAAGTGAGAACTAGCAAGAATGAAATGAGCATAAATAAATGCATGAAAATGAGAGTTCAAGAGGGAAAACTAAAACGCTGGTAAAAACAAATCCCCCAATCCCCATTCTACAAAGTGAGGACACAGAACTCGGCTTTGAACACCAGTGTGAGCTTAATTTTTCACCTTATAAATGCCTTTAATATTTTTTAATGCAGCTTTTTTTTTTATACCTTATCCAGTAAAAGACAGGAGAAAGCAGGTACTTCCAATGACAATATAAAAGAAATAAGGTAAATTCAGATCTTTTCAAATATAAGATATGGAGACCAAAAGAAGGGTAGGACTTAAAAATATTTTATTAAAATGCTTTCTTTGAAAATACGACTTTTCCTTAAGGCCAGAAGTCCATGCTGTGCAAGTCCAACTACCTAAGTTGTGTCTGTGCCACGTCTCCTGAGGAGCCCCCTTCTCACAAATAGGGTTTCTCTCCATGAGACGGATTCTCCCCCCGAGAACCTATTTCTGTCCCTCGCTTAACCACTTCCTCCCTCTCTGGCCTTCCTGATACATATTTCCCCACCTCGAAATCCTTTCCAGTGAGGGCACTGACCTTATTGGTTCTTCGGTACAGCCTGGGAACCTCCAGGGCACTTTTCAGGTGACTGAAGCAAGACTCACTCAAGTCCTGGGTGATTCTGTCGCTCAAGGCAGGCCCACAGGCAGACAGGGACAGCCGGGAGTCCTCCAGGGCCGCTGCAGAGACAGAAGCCTGTGTTTAGTCACGCTACCCAGGCCCGGGGTGAATTCTGTTTTAAACACCGTCAACGTATTTAGAGAGCGTACTACAACAAACCAAATCAAATCAAATTATTATAATTAAACAAAATACCTCATTCAAGGAAGTTATAAACACAGAACAGAATACAGAAACAACCAAGGACTTACAACTAGAGAAGAAAATGGTTAGTTAAAATTTATCCTACAGTCTCTAAAATTCTATTGTAAATTATTTCTTATTCAAAGATTTGCTGAATCTAAAGATTCATTTTTACCTGAGATAGAAGAAAAATTCTTAAAGCCAATCACTTCAAGTTTTGGCCTGATTGTTTCCAAGAGTTCTGGAAGCTGAAATAAATATGCACTTTATATAGTCAGTTACTTTTTATAAATCAAAGGAAGAGTCAATTCTTTATGCATCTACAAACTCTAGAATATTAATGAACGATAAAACTAAACTCAGAACTTCCAGCGGTTTTCATCAGAAGAAAACAAAATTCCTAATTAATGCTTTCACTATGAAAGAATCCACAACATGGAAAACAGCATTTTCATGGCTATTAACAGACCCAGAAAATACGCAAAATCATTTTCTATTCTGTAGCTCTCCCCAGTACCAAAAAAACTCATGGTAAACACCACGTTTTTGCTCCAAACATACAATATTTGTCCAAGCATCACAAAATATTTAAACTTGAGAAAAGCAGAATTACATATCACAGCACTTAAATACATGCATCCCACAGAGTTCTGTCAATGGTAAAAGCAAGAACATGGAATCTACTTGGAGAAAACAGGAAGGAGTGTTAATAGGTCAGCACTTTCAAAGTATAGCTGAAGATTACATATTACCCTGAAATACTGGGTAAGTGAATTAGAAATAATTAAAATCCAACCCACTAAAGGTCATGCCTGCACAGAGTAAGCTGAGCTAATGCAAACAACAGTGGTGCCTGGCGTGCTGCAAGCCCGTGGCGTCGCTGCTGGAAGGGAAGCCGAGGCTCCGGGCCAGCACGTCCTAGGCGGGACCGGTGAGCAAGGAGGAGCGAGCACGCCGGGTAGGGGAGCGGGAATATCCGCTCTGGATCCGATCTGGAGCATCCTATCTGGAACATCGCCTCCAGAAGGGAGGCGAACGGATGTCCTCTCAGGGTGCCCTGGGCCCACAGTTCTACGCCCCATGAGGCCAGACGCTGCACACACTGAAGCCGGTACTTAGAATACCCCTGGGACACAGGCTCACCTGATCCTGAAGCCTGTCCAGGTCTGCGACCACGTAAACAAGCTGAGTGCTGGAAACGGGGACGACGGGCTTCGTTTCGGAAGGGCCGCTTCCTTGGTCTTCGCAATTTCCTTGGGTGACGGAAGGATCTTTGCTGCCAGTTACCAAAGGCTTTTTAATATCCTTGGCACTTTCATTAGAGATGGGCCTGAGTAAAAGCTGAAAAAAAGGATTTCAACGATTAAATGTGTTTCCACCAGCAAGATACATGAGCATTTATACAGGTCAATGACTCACCATAAAATGCCAGCTGTCCACAAAGGATTCAGTGAAAGTTTACTCATGAAAAAACACCACAACCCTCTCTCCAGGCAGGTGTGGAAAATAAAGAAACAGGACAGACTGCAACCCCATGTGCATTTCCCCTCCTTGACTTAAGTAACAGGCAGAAATAAAACAATAGGCCCCTAAACTAAAGGAAAATTAAGATCTGGAACATCATAGGTTTTAAAAAATTAATTAACTGCTTAAGGTAAATAATCTACTGTATTTACTTAATAAATTTATTATCATCTTAAGGGTAAAAAAATCAAAATCTAAACCTCAATTATGCTTCAAATAACACACACGACAGAAGTGTTCTTTGCATGATGGATTGCTACAAGGGGAAGAAACCTACAAGACATGCACTGGGATCAAGAAAAGAATGGAATATTCTGGATGTGAGAAGAATTACTGGCTAGCATCGTGCTTGGGCGTGACGTAGCAGGCCCAGGCCTAACAGAACTGTACCAGCCCGACCGTGTCCCGGGAACTGCACGGTCTTCGTGAACAGTTTCACGGAGCAGGGTGGTCTCCTGAGACCCCTCTGAGCAGAGAGAGGCAAAGGCGGAGGAGGAAAGGAACTTCCGTGGAGTGCCGCTGTCTGCCAGGCCCCTTGGTTATCAGCTGGCTGGTCAAATCTCTCTCTACTCCTCACGACAAGCACAGACAGAAGCTGTTTTCCTACTTTACAGATGAAGAATCTGAGACTCAATTTCCCTAAGACCACGAAATGAGATAAAGAGTGGCAGAGCCAAGGTCTGACGCTGTCTTGAAAGCCTGCACTCCTTCCACTGAGACACACTGCTCCAGCTGGCAGAGTGCTTTCCTTTCCATGGATGAGGCCTTCCTCATGTCGCCTTCCCTGAGCTTCCGCTCACATCTCTTTTATACTCATCACCTTGCCGTGGCGGGGGTACGTCTGTCACTGAGCTGTCTGTGCAGCAGGCCTCTCTGAGACGCGGGCGCAGGGCCTGGCGGGGCCGGGGGCTCAGCAGCGGACCACACGAGTACTCCCATGGCTTTACACACAATGTCTAATAAGCCATCAGAGGAGTGCAGACACTTAATGCAGCCAACTACTACTTCTGAAATGGAGGGAAGGTTAATTAATTTTACTACTTTTAATCTCAACCACTTGGAGTTTTTACACTTCCAAAGACTAAATACTAAAATACGCATTTTTTAAATCATTTTCATTAAAATGGGCATTTCTGTTTTAGTCTGGAGGCAAAGATTCTGGTTTTCAGAAGGGAAAAATGAGGTGGTCGGTGTGGCAGTTTTCAAAAAGACAAAGCACTGACCACGTTGACAGCAGACACCCCTGAAGGCCACACGTGCAAGAGCGAAAAGGAGACCCAGAAGCGGAATTGGATAGAAACTGCGAAGCTGGCCTGTAGTCCCCATGTCAACCTCTCATGACAACACGGCCCCTAAAACTCTCAGCACGTTTAGCCTCACCCATCTTGAATTCGTTTCAGCCTGGATTAGGGATGAGCCACCCGCCAGCCCTCACCTCCTTGACAAACACGGAGTACCGCGCCAGAATCTGCAGAGTGAGTCTCCACAGACGATGCACCAGCGACGGCAAGAACATCTGGTCAGACCAACACCTCTGCAGGCTGCTCCACGTCCTGTGAGAAGCCAAGAGGCAATACGAACTTCCAGCTAGACAAAAAACATACAGTTAAGGAATCTCAGCTGAAGGGCTAACGGCTAAAATCCTAAACGTACAACCCAAGAGTGAAGCCAGTGGCCTTCTCAAGAACCTATGTGGTCAGCGAAGCTTTCGGGAGGTGTTTCTAATTTTACATGAGTCCCCCTCCCAGGCATTTGATAAACATTAAACATAAACGGCATTCAGAAATCATCAGTTAGCAGGCACTTTATACCAACTCAACAAACACGAGCTGGAGTGGCAGTCACTGGCAAGGGTTTCATCTTTGGTTCTGAATTTGTCCTGTCTTCTCCTCCCCTCCTGAATATGCTATTTCAATACAGGATGTCGATTACATATGGCCATTTTTGGCAAAAACAGCTGGAAACCAACTTTGAGGCTAAAAGAGTGCAGCTTAGATGGAACTTGGCTGCACGAAAGGGAGCAGAAAGTGGAGTGGAGCTGCCCAAAGACCTTTGTGGCTATAGGAACAGCCACCTACTAGGTGAGTGGCCACCGGGGACGGCTACAACATGACACAGACGAACGAGGCTGTAGGGGTGCAAATGATGCAAATGTGTCTGGAAAGCGTATCCTAACCCCAGCCACCTGCGCACGGTCCCAGGACTGGCCCAAGGGCTCTGGAGGCCTGGGGCCAGGAGCCCCAGCTGTGAGCCGTCCCCCAGAGGGAAGGCCGTCCTGGTCCTTCACCTCAGCTCGGGAGAGAAGCGGAGCGTGGCCACTGGGCTACAAAAAGGGCTGCTCCCTTAAGCACAGCAGCGGTTATATCCCCTTGACACGTTACACTGAGGAATGAAAATGAGGTCTCCTTCCTGTGTTCTTAAAGCAGCCTTTTTATCATCTCTGTACAGCAAGAAGCTCTATAAACTTTTTTTTAAAAAAGAAGTTAAAGTACGTCTTTGGGTCTAACTTAGTGGAAGATAGGAAAAGGTGAAAGTGCCCCCAGGGTACTGAGGTCCCCAAGATGACTTGGTGAGCCTACTTAACTCACTTAGTGACAGCCTGTCATTTGTCACTTTGAGGAAGTTACCTGGTGCGTCTTCCAGGACATCTGTAAGTGCTGCTTCTAAGGATCCCGCTATTTCTCTAAATCTGAGAGAAAAACAAGAGCGTAAACTGTTGTTTTCTCTGCTGCAGGCGGCTGTCCCACCCATCCTCCCCTCTCCCCACGAAACAGGACCTTCCTCCACTGGCTTGCTGGTGAGGCCAGCGCTGTCAGAGATGCCGCACCAGCCCTGATGCCTGTTCCCCAGACTTTTTTTTTTTTTTTTTACTGAGCAGGAAATAAACGTGTCTCAATTAATCCACCAGGAAGCCATTTCCGGCAAGTCCCACCGGCTATAATCAGGTAATCACTTCAAGGCCGTAAGACTGGTTTTTCCAATCCTCTTACAACAGCCCTATCAGAAGAAAGTGAATGTCCCCCAAACTAAGAAACGGGAAAGCTATATTGTGTGTCTTTGTTTGCAGCTTGAGAAAGTCACTGAAGGTAGGCAGCTCCACCAGAACAACTCTCTGCCTGGTGCTCTTCGCGTGTCTGCTGCCGGGCTCTCGCGCTGCCATGGTAACTGGCCCCGCTGGCCCCGAGGTTCAAGACCTGCTTCCTGGATGGGTTTTCTTTTTTTTTTTTTTTTTTTTTTTTTTTTTTAAGAAATTCACGTTATTTATTTATTTATTTATGACTGTGTTGAGTCTTCGTTTCTGTGCGAGGGCTTTCTCTAGTTGCGGCAAGTGGGGACCACTCTTCATCGCGGTGCGCGGGCCTCTCACCATCGCGGCCTCTCTTGTTGCGGAGCACAGGCTCCAGACGCGCAGGCTCAGTAATTGTGGCTCACGGGCTTAGTTGCTCCGTGGCATGTGGGATCTTCCCAGACCAGGGCTCGAACCCGTGTCCCCTGCATTGGCAGGCAGATTCTCAACCACTGCGCCACCAGGGAAGCCCCTGGATGGGTTTTCTTTTTCCTCTGCTGGCGCACTTGTCCCCTCATACCATCCTGTCACAGACTTCTATTTTAATGACTAGTGTGGACACATTGTTATGACTCTGAAATGAAAACTTTGTCTGTGTGTGTGTGTATTTCCTTAACTAGCTGCTTACATAGCATCTTTCTTCCCAACTATATAACTCTTCCATCTTCATACTTTCTTCACCATACACTCTTCTGTCACCTGCTAGTTCCTTTGCTAGCAATAAGTTCTGACACATGCTGCACATCAGTTTACTGAAGTCGTAATTCTGGTGTTTGGACAGCACTCACGTGCTCTTTAAAAGCAGTTCAGAGGCTGGTTTTCAGGAGCAAAAGCACTGCACACGAGGAGCAGCCGCCCTGCCCGCCACAAGGTGCGAGTGGCTGACAGCGGGGGACTCTGCACCGCCCTGGGCACTGGAGCTGGCCGGTGCCCGCAGCGTCCCTACACCACAGGGAGGGAAGGGACTCGCCCTCTGCCCCGTGAAGCCTGCGAAAGGCTAGTCTCTCCGAGCAGCAGGGAGAGGCACAGAGGGAGCAAGTGACAGAAGGCAAGCGGGGAACAGAAGAGAGCACCGGGGCCCAGCGAAGGAGGCGGTGGCCCCGAGCACAGTGAGGAGGGGAGGGCCTGCCCCGCAGTGGAGAGAGCAAACCAGCACCTGCATCAGCCTCAGACCCTCGGCCCACCTTTCCTCCAAATCCACACAAAACACGGAAAAGGCCTGACAGCTAACACAGCACCGTTTACAACAGGGAACACCGGGCCTCAAGGAAGGGAAGGGCCTGTAACGCACGGCACACCCATGCTGACAGCAGCACGGAGAGAGGTCAGCTCGAAGCTCTGCAGCCACGAGAAGAGCAGGTATAATTCAGTGCAAGTAAAGACACGGGATAAAATTATATGGACGCCTATGACAATTCTGATAAACACACAAACGAGAAAGTGCAAGAAAAATGCAGCAGACCCGACACCAGTGCTTTTCACACAGACGTGCTGACTGCGTGGGACCAGCTGTTGGACCCTTGAAAGGAAAGCTGTTTATGTCACGTGACCCAGCTGTCCCCTCGGCCCCCAAGAGCCAGGAGCCCAGCACCAGCCCCTGGCACAGCCTTGCTGGGCAGTAACTTCCAGGACTGAAGTGATACGTTATACTTCTCAGAAAAGAAACAAAGTGAGATGTTACTTTGGTGGAATTTGAAAAGTTGTGCTGTAGTCTTCACGTGTATATGGGATGCTATTCTACTCTTGATAGGAGATTTGTAAGAAAGGCAACCCCAAATACAAACACTCCCAAATTCTTACATTTGGGTTTGGGGAGGGTCTGGAGACGCACTTCCCAACGCACGTCTCTACTTCGCGTGTGCACACACTTGCGGAGGGTGGAGGGAAAGGAAGGTACGTTATGCCACACGGACTCCAGGTCACAAAGGAGTTACACCACGCTCAGCATGTGCTGAATGTAACAGACACAGAGCACACATGTGACCGTCCTGGGATTATATCACATTCTAGCGAGATTTCAATTAAAAAAGACCTAACGCTTTGCCTGTGGCATTTAAGGGGCGACCAGCCCAGTTGCCAGGTAGCCACTGATTCGCTACCATTTGAGACTGTTCTGCGCACACGTGCATTTATTCTCTTCCTATGAGAAACGGAGTCCTAACCCTACTTTCCGATACTCCTGTAAGAACAAATGAAGCGCAGACACAGCAGGGTACCAGGGGCAGGAGGGGCGCACGAGTGCTCAGAGCGGTGCGTGTGGGCAGGGCTGCCTTCTTCCTGAAGGTGACGGGGGTGCAGGCACAGAGTCAGACCCCAGAGCATCCACCTGCTACTGAGGGTGCAATGTTAATACTTCTTCCTAGAAACACGTCAACACATCACCACCCCACTGGCTTTAGGCTTACTTTAAATGACCCTGAAGTGAATCAGGTAACACTACAACTCTGACCCCAGCGGTGTCTGCAGAACATTCTGTCATCCCTCAGAATAAACAATCTAATGCCTGATAAAAATCAACAGAACGGTGTCCTATAAAGTATTACTTGAATTTATTTCTTAAACGGAAAAACAAAGGTATTGAAAGTTATGAAGTTCCACACTTCATAACTCAAGCATAATTTTTTTAAAAAATTTTATACATTTTAAATAAAACTGCTTACAAAGAAAAGTTAACCACTCCCTTTGAATGCTATGGCTAAAATCTGCTGAAGGTGAAAACGTCTTTCAGGGAACCGGCTGAGTTCCGACAGAGTTTAAGGCTCAATCACCAGCTTTGAGAGAACGTATAATGAAAGGAGAACCTGCCGAGGCCGGGCTGTGCTGTCCCTGCGGGGCCCAGAGCTCCAGGAAGCAAGGTGACAGTGCAAGATTACCGAACACGGGGCCATGGGGTCTGGGGAAAATGACTAGAAAAGAGGGGTTCAGAGGCAGTAGACGGGAGTATGGGCTGTGACGGCATTGGATATCTAAAGCAATCTAATTTTGAACCTGGACTACAAACGACATGGGACATCTGAAACATTATTTCTCTACTGCAGTCTTATGCTATAAAATGATGCTTCACCATTTTAAATTCTTCTCACAAACCAAAAGGGCTTCTTGCCCTGGCTTGGTCTTGATCATCACGTAACGATTACTTCCCATGCAGTCCATGAGTATCTTAGACAAAAAAAATCCTTAATTTCCTACCTACAGGATAATGTAACCTTGAAAAATTAAGCATAAAACCCAGTATTGCATGTAAAAGGGCATCTTACTAACAGTCTGACAGCTATGATTTCACTATCAAAAGATGATTACATACATTCTCCATCATGGCGAGTAATGACAAATCAAGGTATCTAATTCTTAGTGTATTTCCCTCTGTAATTATTCCTTAGAGCTCTGGGGAAGGACTGCATCATAATTAATGAAAACACCCAACAATTTAAACAGAAAGCCTATGCGTCTTTAAAGAGTGTGCTAACTGAAATGCTCTGGTTCACACCATTCTGTGGAGGAGCTTGCTGTGATCTCATTCAGGAGAATCTGCAAACATGGCTATTATCATCTATTTTTCTAAGGGAACACATACTGTTAAGAATTTATCCTAAATTTCCCCAAATAGTCTACAGAACCACTTACTGACATAGGTGATATCATTATGACATATGGAAGAAAAGGGTCACCCTTTTCCAGAATAGAGAGAAAAAACATCACCAAGTATTATAAAGGAATCCAAAACAATAAATAGAATTCTTATCAACTGATAAGATGGAATCAGCTACAAAGACTACTTTAAGAAAGAATACTTCTCCTGACTCCCTCTGAGGATAGAAAATGTTCCAGATGAGCAAAACAACAAATGCAGGGTAGGTCTGCTATCTGAAGCAGGAGATGAGAGAGGAAAATGTAGAGAAAGAGCTGCTAGGTGACCCGCTCTTTCTGTCTCTTCACGACGAACGAGGACGTAGCACGTGGGAACGAAGCCGGGCCTGGTATAGCTCACTCTGAGTCTTGTGTTCTCAGCTCTCTAATGACCAAAGAGTAAAACTTATCTTTTTGTCATACAAGCTGGAACTTTGGCAATCATGGTACTTCCTGTGCATTTCCACTCTAAATTCTGTTTCCCAAAGAACAGTATGATGATCATCAAGAAGGGGCTGTTAGCTGGAGCCAACATCCTTAACTGGTGTTCAAATCCTATTTTAGAAGGGTGGAGGTGGGGGGGATAAATTACTGACCTTATTTGAAAATACACAGGCAAGTTCCACTTATTATTGAAGCTGTGATAGGCGGGATGGGCTCTTAATCTTTTTACACTGGCCTGTGATCCACATTGCCGTTCAAATGTTCTTACAAAATCCATACTTATGGTATATTTCTAAAATAAGAACAAACAAGTGGCATTTTCATTTTAAGTGAACTAACCAGAACTGAGATCATATAGTGAAAACTGTAATCAAGATAAAGATCAACACACAGAATCATAGTTTCTAGATCTGATAAGGACCTTATGGGATCTTCCTTCCAAGGTCCCCGCTTAAAGATCAAGTAATGCCCAAAGAGGTTCTGTGACGTGCTCAAGGTCTTAGGTGGCAAGCCCATCAGGAGACCCAGGCATCCGAAGTCCAGTGGTCTTTAAGCGACAGCTCTCCCCCATCTTCTAGGGCACCCCTAACCCAGTCCAGTGGAATCCCAAGAGATTGCAGATTAAGTGGTATAATTTTCATTGCCTCTCCAGAAGAGGAAGAAGTAGAAAATTTTAAAAAGGAAAGAAAGACTCAAACCATGTGAGTAATTACATCCTTTTTATAGATGCTACAGCATGAAGACTGACAGGAGGAATCGAACAGCAGCGTTAAGAGCAGAAGCTAACACTTACTTAATATCTATCACCCTCACACAGTGCTTAAAACTGTATTACTTACTTTAACCCAGGAAACTGCCCTACCCGGTAACTACTTTTATATCATCCCCCATTTTATAAATGACGCTTCCGCTTCTGCTTAGGCTCAAAGAGAATTTACCCAGAAACAAAGCAAGGAAATAGGGGAAAGAGAACCCTCGCCAGTCAGCAGTGCAAAACTGCAGCTGCACATTCCTTTGGCGAGGGCTCTATTCCCCAGTCCCCAGGCTCCGGGGAGGACGCTGCAGGGCTTCCCACGTACTTCTCATTAAGAGGGACTCTGTTCTGGGTCACCAAACCAATCACCTGAATATGACGATGCCTGTGCTTCCGTGGGAATTTTAGTGCAGTAACACGACCACAGGTGTTCCATTTCTTTCAACTGGTTTTGAGCTACGCTTACTGAATCCCCTGAGTGTGGTCTACACGTGTGGAGTTGAGACAAAGAAAGGTATTACTCATCCCTTTTGGGATAAAACTATACCCCTGCACATAATGGGTGTTAAAAAAATACAAAAATATTTTTCTCTTCACCAAAGCGTGTCCCATTAAAACTGAAAGCTGAAAGCATTTCTTGCAAGAAATGTTTGTACCCACAAACATTAAGTATTGGTTTAGAATTCTAAAGTTGACATTCTATCAGAAAGCTTCATCTCTGAGCCGAAAAATCTCCTGAGCCTAACACAATCAATATGATTCTCTAAAGAGGAATGTAAAGGGTCTTAAACTGCTAATGCTTAAGACCTCATATTGTTCAACATACTGCAACATGGCCCAAGAGAACAGATCAGTGGTATTTCTGGGATAATAAAGCTCCCAATTTGTTGTCTTACCTGTTTTGAAGTCTACCAGGCCCCAGGCTCACCACACTCACCTTGTGCCTCTCTACACTTTAAAAATAAGCAATTTGACCAAGCAGAATTAGAAAAAGAAGCAAATAGAACTTCTAGAAACGAAAATAAGGGTAAATTGGAAACAGGTGAAAAGGAGTTTAGACACATCTAAAGAAGGAATCAGTGAACTAGAAGAAAAGTCCCAAGAAATTCTCCAGAATGAGCACAAAGAGACAAAAAATTAAAAAGTGAATTCAGGAAACACAAAGGATAAAGTGAGGAAGTCTAATCAAAAGTTCTAGAAGAAAGTAATAGAGGAATGAGAGAGAAGCACAACTGAAGAGTTAATGAATAAAAATGATACAGAGCTGATTAAAAAAACACCAATCCTCAGATTCAGGAAGCCCAACAAATCCTAAATACAATAAATAAAAAGAAGCCCACACTAGATTATCATAATGAAACAGCATACTAAAGTCACAGAGAAGATTTGGGAAAGAAGGCATAATTATAACTACAAAGAAACAACAATAACTATTTTGATAACGGAAGTCAAGAGACAATGTTCAAAGTGCAGAGAATTCTACTTCCATCAAATCTACCTTTCAAACACAAAAGGTATAAAGTTATTGTCAGACATACAACCTGAGGGTTTATCATAAAAAAGTGAAATTTATTATCAACAGGCCCTGCTAAAAGATGAATTTCAGGAGGAAGGAAAATGATCCAAGAAAAAAGGTCTAACATCCAAGAAGGAACAGTAAGCAAAGGAAATGATAAACATGTGGAATAATTCTGAGAGGAGAATGATGACCATGTAAAACAATAAAAATAACGCCCAATTTGGGGGATAAAAAAAATTAAAATAGAAATAAGACCCTGGAAACACTAACAGATACTATGGAATGGGGTGACTGGCATCAAAGTACTCTAAGATCCCTGTGCTGTTTGGGAGGCTGAAGAACACCAGTGAGCTTTAGATTCTGTTAAGTAACCACTAAGGTTACTTAATACATAAAGAAATAAAGGGTAGAACTGCCAAATTAGTAGAGGGGAAAAACAGAATAAATGAGGAAAACAAATCCCCAAAAGTCCAAAATACAGAGAAGGTGGAAAAGGAAAGAAAAAAGGAAGGGAGAAAGGAAAAGCAGGAAGAAAAATGGGACAAATAGGAAGAACCAAAGAAACTCCAAATATATCAGTCACTATGATCATTGTAAATTTAACAAATTACCTAATTCAAAGATAAAGATTGTCATGTTGAATAAAACAATGGAAAAACCAAAAATCAAAATCCAGAGCAGGAAGAAGAGGAGAGGCACCGAGGGGCTAAGCAACATGGGCACTGAACAGGAGAGCTGGGCACGGACTCAGGCCACCTGGCTGAGAGCCTTTATTCTTCTCCAGGACACTACGTACTATCTTTAGAAATGGTACAACGGAAAATTAACATACGAGTCTACTCCTGAAATATCAACCATGAAGTCTTTTAAATGATAACATGATTTTTTTTAAAAAAATGAAAATATCGAGGCCTCCTAATCTTTCAAATTATAGAGGACACTTACATATTGCATGTTAAAATCCAATCCAATACTACGTTTTCCTTCAAAACGATACAGTAGAGATCTACAAACTTAATTTTTCATGGAAAACAACTGCAAACAGCCTTGTTTTTAACGGTCCTTAGGATCTTTTTTAAAATCAGAATATTCAGATCTAGTCATAACTGCATCTAGATTGAATTTTACTTTACATTCTAAAAAATATTCTTAGTCCTCGAACAGAGACTATGACTTGAATAAAACAGTGCGTGTTTTAAGGTAAATGCTTGCTACATAACTCAGACTGTGATTTTTCCTAAAACCACAGAACCAAGACTGTGCAGAAAAGATATGATTATCCTAAAGTCTCAGGTTAACATCTTCAAGAATCAAGACGATGGAGGAAAAGGTACCTGGTGAAAGGCATCGGGATTCCCAGGATTAAAAAGTGAGGGCAATTTTTCTTCTAATCCTCGTACTATTTCTGGCCAGACAGAATTCACCAAAAAATCATATCCGGGAACAGTATTGCCTTTTTCACTGTAAGATAAGAGGAAAATTTCAGTCAAATACACCAGAATCTTCTACTTCCAAAAAGCAAAATTCCACTGTGGTGCTTTTATTAAAATAAAAGTTCCTCAGCCTAAAATTTATTTCAACCTTTTTAAAAAAACGATATTTGTCAATTAGTTTGTTCTTAGACCCAAACTTCTATTTCACTCCTTGACCTCATTCTCACCTTGAACCTGACACATCCTCTGTGTCCTGACTCCTACATCTATCTATCAAGTAGTAAGCAAGCTGGGGTCAAGGATAATGGAAAACTACACCGACTTAACTTCGCACAGTTTTCTCCCCTAAAATGGGCTACCATGTTTATACTCTGTCTTGAAAAGGAAACAGTTTAATACCACAGGAAAAGCAGTCTTTGCGGGACTTCCCTGGCGGCGCAGTGGTTAAGAATCTGCCTGCCAATGCAGGGGACATGGGTTTGAGCCCTGGTCCAGGAAGATCCCACATGCCGTGGAGCAACTAAGCCCATGCACCACAACTACTGAGCCTGCACGCTGCAACTACTGAAGCCCGCGCGCCTAGAGCCTGTGCTCCGCAACAAGAGAAGCCACAGCAATAAGAAGCCCGCACACCGCAACGAAGAGTAGCCCCCGCTCGCCGCAACTAGAGAAAGCCCACGCGCAGCAACGAAGACCCAATGCAGCCAAAAATAATTAAATAAATTTATTTTTTTTAAAAAAAGAATTATGTTACATCTACTCTGCCAGTGCTCTGTAAATGGAACAATAAAGCCTACAGGACAGCACATATATTTTTTAAAAAAAAGAAAGAAAAAAAGAAAAGCAGTCTTGTAGTCAACCTTAACACCACTCGACTCTAAAGCACTATAAATCACGCTAATTGCCCAATTACTAACAACTTTCTGATTCAGCTATCCCTAAGATTACCCTCAGTTCTAAAGTTCTATGGCTATTTTATGTAAAATCTCGATCACAAATCTTAATACAAAAACCTGATAACAGTCATGTTTTTTGTGTGTGTATGCTTTATTCTGCATTTTTAGCCAAAAGGCTGGACTCTGGGTTTCTAAATCACAAACTTAGATGAGAGACAACACTGAGATAAAAGCATGCACTCGGGAGCCAGAGTACCTAAGTTCAAATCTTGGGTCATTTAACTTCTCTGTGTTTTGGTTTCTTCATCTTCAAAACAGGGATGATAATGATATCTACCTCACAGGGTCATTATATGGATTAATATCTGTAAAGCATTTAGGATGCTGTCTAGCCTACAATAAGTGCTATGTTAATAGTGGTTAAATACACAAGTACATAAACAAAAAAGGCAGGTTCCTTAAGTTTCTCTTGAACTTAAAGACCTGTAAGTAGCTTTAAGCAACACCATCTCACTGACCGACCCACTTTGACTGCTGCGTTATTAATATGCTCTATATTAAGATAACTGTCTTTAAAATTGATCATCGATTCAATATACGGTCTTATTTTAGCAAAACGGGGAGTCATGTAGCTAAGTGGTGATAACAAATTGGCATTTAACATTCTGATAAGTATTAAAAATAAACAGTAAAAAGTTTTCATAATTTTCCTGCTTAGCAAAAACTATCAAGACAAATAGCTTATTCAGCTTTACTGTTCAGAAAGAGCTATCAGATAATCTCATTCTATAATAGGTAGGAATTGATGAGAAATTACTGGCGGGATTGGAGGAGGGTCCAGGAGGGAAAGAAGATGCCTGTGTCCCACATACCCAATTCCAAGGATCATATCATATACTTTTAATCATAATAAGAACTAGCTCTATTAAGGTATCAGAAGAAAGAAAGAACAGAATTGAAGATTTTAAAATACAAATGCACATAATCTGAACAACACTGAAGGACAAGATCACCTCATTCCCAAAGTAAATGTCTAATTAAAGCCCCAAAGAGAAAATTTAAATCTGTGAGATCAACAATTAGAAAAGCTAATCCACATTTTTCGGAAGATAAATCTTGAACGTCACTGGTGTCCCCAGTTATAAAGGGCACCCGAAGGCAGAAGCTGAGCAAGGGAAGGTCAGGGGTGGCAGGATGATGGGGCCTCAAGCGAATGCAGATGGCCCACCACGGTACAGTTTAGATTCCTCAAATTTCTGAGGTTTCTACGTGAATTCTGCCACACTGAACACCACGGAAAAGAGCATGCGAGGCTTTGTAACTTGACATTTCAGGACCAAGACTAGGCTCGTCAAATCTCATGACTGGTTGTTTCATAGCTGTGGCTTCTTTAATTTTACCCCACGGCTTCTATTAAATTCTTACCCCAAATCCAAATCCAACTAAATCTTCATGATTACTAAACAAAAGTGGCAAAACAAGGCTTCATCTGAAATCGTGTAGTGGAAATAGGGTACTTCACAAGTCAAGCAGCGTATTTGTTCCCCAGATTATTTTTCTTTTCAAATAACAAAAATTCAAGACCAAACATAATGTTTACTCCATGAAGACAGGGACCTCATTTGCCTTTCTAATGCTGTAAATAGGTTAAGTCTTTCATCCTGCAAACGTTGGGTAGTTACTGTCTTCAAGACACCGTGCCAGGAGGGAGGTGTGGGCCGTGCAGGAGGGGAGCACGCTGTTGAGATGGAAAAAGTGAGAGCAACGTGCGCTGGCCTGCAGGGAACAGGGTTAAAGGCAGACATGACATCAGGATAAAAGATGGTCTCTTGAAGGAAGTGGCATCTGAGCTGGGGCTTCACGTGCAGTGACCAGGTCTACAAAAAGAGGGAACGGGAAAGGCGGAGGGGACTCTGGGGAAAAACACAGAGCCGCCCAGCGTGTGCTGGGGTGGGCAAGTGCAGCTGTGTGCTGGAGAACGGCGGGGCGAGGGTCCCACAGAGCAGAGTGCCCCACCGAGGACCACCGGGGCCAGAGCACAAAGGGCCTTGTGTGCTGATCAAGAAGCCTGCATTTTCCGCAATGAGCAATGAGAAGCCACTAAAGACTTATTAGGAAGAAGGCAGGGCATGAATCTCAGAACTGTGGGTTAAGTGTGCTAGCAGAGGGGCAGACTGAGACGCGAGAGCAGGTGGGGAAACCCTGTTACTGTGGACAGAAAAGTGACAAAGGCCTGGAACAGGACAGTGGCAATGGTGGAAGGCAGTGGGGTAGTTACAAAACAGAACTGAAAACCAGGGAAATTAGACAAAAGGAGGGAAAACTGAAGATGATTTTAACCACAATTAACATCTTATAAAACTTGTGGAATTAAACTGAATTGATATTTATTAACAGATTATGACATCAGAATAATGGAAGGAAACCAACTTTTCTTTCCAACCTAGTTGAGGGAAATGACAGTGTAGGCAAGGGCAAAGCATGGGCTGTGGATGCAGAGAGAGACACACCCTTCACCTCAGTTCCACCCACTCCAGTTCCCCTCTCTGCCAGACGAGGCTAACGGCCCCTGCCCGGCTCAGAGCACCGTGCTAGCCATCAAACAGGAAAGGGCATCCGACCCCGGTCCGCACGAGACAGCAATAATCAGCAGGGCACGAGCGGTCCCCAGGCGCGGTCCCCGGCTGAGGGAGCTCTGGGAACAGCCGCTTCAACTACCTTGAGGTGGCTCCTCCCGTGACCTCGCGAAGGAGGCGGCAGTGGCGGGGAACAAACTCCAGCAGCTTACTGTACATCAGCTGAAGATCGCTCGGACGAGCGTCGGCAATCTGCTCTACAATCACCTAGGAAAAGGAGCACCATTTTTAAAAAAGACAAGTATGAATTACGTATCACAGGGAAAAGAACAAAGAAAACCTTCAAAGCGTGCTTCCTCTCGCCCCCCTCCTCCCCAGCTGACAGGTTGTCTAACGGTAATAGCCGCACTCAGAGCTAGGTCCAGGATTCGGGGGCATAGCTCTGACCTGGGGGAGACACAGGCTGGGTGACAGAGACTGGCCTGAAGCTGAAAAGCCAGACAGATTCGTCTGCTTCCCTCCTGAGCTTGAAAATGAAATAAAACGATGATTTCCCAGGATAACAGCTCCTTGCTGTCTTGACCTTGGCCTTTTCTTCTAAATACCATCATTCAGATTAGGAGAAGGTTTGAGACAGAGAAAGATGGAAGGAAGTATATTTTATTTTACTTTATTATTATTTTATCTTTTGTGTTAAGGCTGAGACTCAAGAGGCGAATGACAAGATAAGCATACGAATTTAAATAAAATTAAAATGTGGCCATGGTTTATTTAATATGCCACTGAAACATCCAATGTTTCTTTAATTTAGCACATTAGGTTCAGTTCATTGAGAAACAAAGGCATAAATTAGTAACCATTTTCACTTAGTGATAAAGAAACAGTGTAGGTAATTTGTCTTTTTCACTCCTATAGAGACAGCTTTGAAATACAACAGCATACAAACAGAGGGAGTTGACAGATCATTTATTTTTAGTAATCCTAATGAAAGCTGACCGGAATATTGAAATTAATCCTTAAGTTGCATTTTTATCGATGAGATGCAATTTTCCCCATTTATAAATGGGAGACTTTCACCCCAAAGCCATGGTGAGTAGGGCTTTGTACTTACTGGACACAAAGGGCGTCCACACTGGTGTGGCACTAAAGAAAGTCTGCAAACACTGAGGACGGGCCTGTGACTTCCATCAGTTTGAACCAGACGAAGCTGCCATTTTTGTGTGTCGGAAAATGTTGAGTATTGGCAACTTCATATGGTACAATCTGTAATATATCCTGGCTGCTCAAAGGCAGAACATGCTTACTTTCCAAATTTTAACTGTATCCTCGTAGGTGAAGGACACTGGATAGCCAAGTTCTGGATTTAAGGTATTACGCTGCTAATTTGCCTATGAAAGCCCTTCATCTGTGAATATTCCCTCCCTCCCACCTTCCAGGCCCACACACTCCTCAGCATGTCTGTGAAGACAGCCCTCCACGCAGACCTTCCATGCTCAGGGCTCTCGGCAGGCTGTCCCACCACCAGGCACTTGAGCTGCGGTGCTGGCATCTGCTCTACTTGTTCCATTCTACCCACTAGACCAGTAGTTAAAGATTCGTTTTAAAAATTTTATTGACAAATAAGTTACATAGCATAAAACTGACCTAAAAATGTTCTGATACACACCTTCTCCCTAGGGAAGACCCGCCCCCCACTAAATTAAGATGATCCCTGGGCTACGGCATCACTAGAAAATACGAGAGAGGGTACCTGACTCCTGCATGCTGGTTTTAACCACCAGGGACCAAGCTTTTCTTACAGCTGACGCTGCAGTAACTATGAGAGTCTTTACAGAAGGACCTGTGACCCACGCTCGCGCCCAGTGAAGCATGTAGCACACAGCCGATGCCCTGTGAGCGCCTGCTGAACGAAGGCCTGGGGGTGAACAAACCTCATCCATGTATGGTTTCACGAGGACCTGACCAACTAACGCCTCCGCGTCCCGTGCCTTGTCAATTGTGGCGTAAGTCCGTAAGCAGTGCCGGATTACATCGACACTGGAAGTCCGAAGACCTTCCAACAGGAGGCCTTCCAGTGACTGCTGTAACATGGCTGTAATGCCAGCTATACGCTGCAAGAAAAACAGGTAAGAAAGCAGCTGGAACAACTTCTAAAGACTCAAATATATACATAACAAATCTCTGGCGGCACTAGAAGAGAGTATATGTAAAATTAAAATATTAACATTTTCTGGAGCGTAACAATGAATCTCTCCTCCTCCCCACATCTCTTTATAAGTAAATCTTTGCTATATCAAAGGAGGATTTAGACAGAATTGCAGAATGAGAAAAAAAGTTATTTTCCTCTTAAGTTACAGAGTAAATCTGACAAACATCATGAATCTAAAGCCCAGTCGAGAGTTTTGGATAAATTAACTCTGACTACATCATACAGTGTGTCAAGTTACATGAAATTTAGAATTAATTTTACCCTTATAATTCGGAGAATATGCCTGTGTCTTTACACAAATCTACAATGTGTGACACTTAGGGGGCAGGGGTCCAAAAAACAAAAACTGAAGGAAAAAATTCAAAGCTAGTTTCAAAATCCTGCAGATGAACAATTATCAGAGGCATTACAGGCATACCTTGGAGACACCGCGAGTGTGGTTGCAGACCACCACAATAAATCGAGCAGCATCGCGATAAAGCGGGTCACTGGGATTTCTTGGTCTCTCAGTGCACGTAAAAGAAATGTTTACACTATACTGCAGTATATTAAGTCTGCAATAGCATTATGTCTAAAAAAACAAGGTATCTACCTTAATTACCTCAATTAAAAAATACTTTATTGCTGAAAGATGCTAACCATAATCTGAGCTTTCAGTGAGCTGTAATCATTTTGCTGGTGGAGGGTTTGAAATACTGTGAAAATTACCAGAATGTGATACAGAGACATGAAGTGAGCAAATGCTGTTGGAATGGCACTGGGAGGCTGATAGACTTGCTTGATGCAGAGTTGCCATAAACCTTCAATTTGTAAAAAAAATACCATATCTGTGAAGCGCAATGAAGTGAAGGGCAATAACATGAGGTATGCCTGTATCAGGTAAAACCAATATTATTTAGCAAATTCCTAAATACCAAAGTGTGAAAATCTAAAACAACACTTACTGGTCTTATTTTGTCCAAAAGAGGCATGCCTTTGCTTTGAACAGCATGAAACTGTAACTGGTTAAACTCTGTGGCAATTCTCTCCAAAATCTGTCCAGTCAAAAGTGGGCTAGTAGAGACAATTAGAGAAATTTAACTCCTAAAGGTTTTAAATTTCCGAGAGAACACGTCACATGATTAGCAATGGTGACGCTTTAGCACCCACTGTGTTTTTCCACAGCCCCCATTACAGGCAGAAGCTAAAGCATCCTTCACGCCATCAGCTTTCACAAGTCACACGCACAGCACGTTCTAGGACAGTGGGCAACTACTTCAGTGTAAGCCACTGACCCTGCCTGGCCTCAGCCACAGGGTCCAGGCAAGAAGCAGGAGCTGGACCAGGCCAGTGTGGGTGCGACGGGTGTTTCCACCTCCTCCCCCAGGCTCTCCCGTCTGTGGCCTTCTTCATCTTTAACCTCCCTTCCCTCTCTTGCCCTATCCTATTATTTACACCTCAATGCCCTTCTACTACTCTGTCTCATTGTCTCTTCCTCTAAAATACCTCCAGTACTTCTAAAATACCAAATACTGCTGCCTCCTTAATAAAATAAAAGCGGCCCTCTAGCGGCAATACGTCAAATAAGTCAGAAGAGCTTACATTATCGTTTAGCAAAGAGCTGAAAGAGCAGTCAATCTGTATTCTCTGGGTCCCAGTGAAAGGACATTCATTGTGTATCTGCCCCAAAGTGTAATAAATGCACTTTTTTCCTCTAAAATACATTGCAACAATACCACTCAAAAGGAAGCTAAACAGCAAAAGAAGAAAAATGTAAAGGCACTGAAGCATCTGCTGGGCTTCTCTGAGGCATCCTATATCTAATGGTGACCTATCAGTGAGTGAGGGGAAAAAATCCACATCACAAGGAAATGAAATGCTATCCATTTCAGGTCTATCCAGTCCTGTATCTGTAGCATTCAAACTAGTTTAGAGGGAGAGCAATTCCCCTGCAAGACCAACAAAAGGTTAATCCCTCTTTCCTGAGTAACCTAGTGTGGATCTATTAATTATAAATTATCTAAACGTTTCTTGGACTAAGAAGCATGATATAGTTACCATTCACTTACATTTCCCTGGTTTTCCCTTCTCTACAGCTCAAAGTTGCTGATCTGAATTTTTAAAAAGTACTCAAAGGTGATTCTGAGCAACAAACAGCATAATATCTATTACATTAAAGATGGAACATAGAGGGCCTTCCCTGGCAGTCCAACAGTTAAGACTCTGTGCTTCCACTGCAGGGGGCCTCAGTTCGATCCCTGGTTGGGGAACTGAGATACCACATGCCGTGCGGTGCGGCCAAAAAGGGAAAAAAAAAAGATGGAACATCGCAAAGGAATAGTATCATAGAAAAAGACATCAGTGAGGAAGGGAGTAGGAGTGGACCACAGTGGAAAGAAAACAGGGAGGCAGGCGTGGTGGATGTCGAGTGAGGACAAGTCGGCAGGAGCTGCCAATGCTGCTGAGGGCAAGAGAGACTCGGAGCAGCTCAAGACAAACAGCTCCACTGGACAGGGCAGAAGGGACGACAGCGGAGACGCTGACCAGCGCGGGTAAGGGCGGGAGCACAAGGGCAGTGGGCTGAAGAGACAAAGACGGCAGGTGCTGACCACTTGTCTGTACATCTTGATTATGAAAGGAAGGAGAGACCCAGGACAGGAGAATCACTTCCTTTTTGGATGCCGCATTCCTCAATCTATACAGCGAGAGATACGGAGCATACTGTCTTTAAGGTGCTCCCAAATCTAACATTTTGATTCCTACAATGAAGAAATCCAACACGCCTTTATCGTATGGTAAGACTTTGGTATAGGTATATTCAATTTGGCTTTGGCTGGTTTTGCAGCAGATTATCCAATATTACTCAGGGAAAAATGTTATGGCTGTCCACGTGACTTTAGGAGAAGCTCTTGTTAGACCCAAATTAGATGTGTGAGGGCCTACGACATGCCAGGTGCGGCTGACGGGCTGACTGTCAGCCAACCCTGCCAGTGGAGTTACTATTAGCCTTACAGTGCCCATGACACAGGGAGTTGAGGTTCCATGACTCAGGCTGCCCAGTGGTAGATGCAGCACAAACCTGTGCTCCTCCCACAGCACCACGGTGCTGCTATGATCTACTCATTTTCTGAGCCACGCAGCTACCTGGCTGATTTAAAATTCACACTAGGAAGGTAACAAGACGGTCACAGTGTAACAAAGGAAATGGTCATGTTTTTCTAATTTCACAAGCTTTCTTTCCCTTGTTTATAAATTTTAACTAAATGTATCCTATACTGTTTCTTAATGATATAATGCTAGGCAAGATACATGAATGGCGATACTCTGGGCATGTCTACATAAATTTAAGAAAGATGAAAGCTATTCCATACCTGGAAGATCAAAGGATTTTGCCAGTGCTTACATAAGGCAATACCAAAGATAAAAAATCTTCCACTGAAAGTACACTCCTCTGACTCCCCGTAAGGTGATGTGTTGGAGGGGCTTCCCTGGTGGCGCAGTGGTTGAGAATCCGCCTGCCAATGCAGGGGACACGGGTTCGAGCCCTGGTCTGGGAGGATCCCACATACCGCAGAGCAACTGGGCCCGTGAGCCACAATTGCTGAGCCTGCGCGTCTGGAGCCTGTGCTCCGCAACAAGAGAGGCCCGCGCACCGCGATGAAGAGTGGCCCCCACTTGCCGCAACTGGAGAAAGCCCTCGCACAGAAATGAAGACCAACACAGACATAAATAAATAAATAATAAATAAATTAAAAAAAAAAAAAAAAAAAAGGTGATGTGTTGGAACAGTGGTCCATCACCACAAAGGTTTTAGAAGGATGTATTATAAACTTTACCATCTCATGCCCTCCACTTTTCATAAGCTACGTTCAAAAACACTGAGCCACAGACTTGGCTTTTCTTCTTTTTCAGAAATGAGTTTTAACTAAAAAAAAAAAAAAAAAAAAAAGTAGCCTGGGTGTGAAGTATTAATTTATGTGATATTTAGTAAAAAATACTTACCTGCTCGCTTCTAGTGCAGATGTTTCTTTAGAATGTTGAGAATTTAAGATTTTTTCAATTTTCTCCACTGATCGAATAACCTGTATAAGCCTCAACACACATATCTATACAAATAAAAATGAAGCCAAAAAAAAGTTATCATGATGTTTAATCTTAATTATCTTATTTCCCCATTCTAAATGCAGGGAAATACAAAGCCAAAAGTCAACTTGAAGTATGTAGAGCACTCTACATTTTGAATACTTCCACATAACACTGAATTCCCAAGGATGCAAATCTTAATTTTAGCTGCCTAGAAAAGCATATTTCAATATTCTATTACAAGTTTATAGTTAAAAAAAGAAAAAAACTAGACTTTTTTTGTTTTCTCATTTCCTGCAGTTTTATTCCTTCTTTCTTTTCCCCATCTTAAACGAACCCCTGTATGGGCACTACATTTATTTTCTTATGACCCTTTTTTCATGTTTTAATTTTAGTTTCTGATCATCTTTATCCTCTCTATTTACATGTATACGACACAATTATATGCCTAAGCGTCAATTCATTAAAGACATTATTACACAATAAATATTATCAAAGAGGTTGAGGAACATTATAAAAACTCTCATCCTTAAAAGAACAAAAAGAAAGTCATTCATTAAACAAACAGTTACTAGAACCTACTGTACAGCACAGGGAACTCTACTCAATGCTCTGTGGTGACCTAAATGGTAAGGAAATCGAAAAAAGAGTGGATATATGTATAACTGATTCACTCTGCTGTACAGCAGAAACTAACACTACACTGTAAAGCAACTATACTCCAATAAAAATTAATTTTTAAAAAAAAGACAAAAAAAAAAAACCAAATAGTTACTGAGCTCCTATTGTGCACCAGACATTCTTCTAGACAGTGAGGACATGAGTGAATAAAACAGGCAAAAATTCCCTGCTCTCACAAAGCTTACAATCTTTTCTAGAAAGGCACTGCATTCTTGAAATCTTTGGATGAAACCTGATATTTAAAGGAGAATTAAACAGAAGGTTTCTAAAATAGGCTTCTCTCCCTTGAGATTTTGAAAAATACGCTAATAAATTTAGAAAACACTGACAGAGCACCAGGCTAGAATCAGAAGTCTCAAATTCTAATCCTAACTCTGCCATTACATCTTTAAAGTCAGATAATAAAATTAAAACACAGGACCAGTAAAATGTAAAAGTAGAGACATGAGGGAAGGGCTTCTAGCTGGCATGCAGCATAAGAAATCTACAGTTTTCTTTAAAAATTTTAATGCCATCATGAATAAATTAACGCACAAGAAGAATATGCAATTTTCTTTGTCTTTTTCTTCTATTAGTTCCTTTAGCATACCCCTCTTATTAACAGGACCTTAATCAGCCCAGGAGTGAGAAGACCTGGGCTCCAGCTCTGGCTCGACCCCTCGCGAACCTTGCTGAACACTGATGCCTAAAAATAAGGAGACACCCCACACTTCCTCTCTGCAAAGGTACCAAGAGAAATAAATCAGACCACATGCGCAGAAGTGCCGTTAACTCCAAGGTGCTACCATGAACGCATGTGCAACCTACCTTTTTTTTCCTAATGTCCTCTTGTTTAGACATTCGTTCATCTACTGCCCGAATTCCTTCACTGACAGATGACCTAAGACTCTTTAAAAAAATAAAGAAAACGTACAGCAGAAACTGTTTTGTGACATTACAAAACTTACACATTTAATTAAATTCCACAGAACTTAATTATCTTCGGGCCGGTATTATGCAGATATTGACAAAAATACATAATATCAGACACAACTGCTGTCGAGGGTACTCATGATTTGGGGGCAAAATGACATATAAAGCCAAGGTTACAGAGGATTAACAGCCAAAAGCATAATAATACACGTACAATCAATGTCGTTCAAGAAATCATCTGAATCAAAGGATAGGAGAGTTTGGCACAGGGGATGGGGCTTGAGTCTGACCCTGAGGACCTGTGAAAGCTGACGATGGTGGAGAGGAGGTTATCAGAAGACAAAGGTGGGAAGATACAACTGGTGCACACTCAGGGTGGGTGAGGCATGCACCCGGGCGCACTGCAGGCTTCATTTTGCAGAGAAGTAGAAATAAACAGGGAGGGGCTGATTTGGGAGGACTTTAGATTCTACACATTTTAGGGAACTAGAGAATCCCGAAGCACGGATATTTCCTGATGAAATGCTGTTTGGGGGATGGTAGGAATCAAGAAGTAAGGAACAGAATGGCCAGGAAAAGGCAGAGGTCATAGGTGGAGAAACATGTCCAGAAGCTAATAAATTAAGCCAAGTATGAAGAACTGAGGCCAAAATGAAGGTAATGGAAACGATCAGAATAAACTAGATAAATCACAAAAATTTTATAGAAAGGTGAATTCATTCATTCAATAAACATTATGAAATATCTATTAAATGTCAGCTACTGTGGTAGCCAGTGAGGCTACAATGATGAATTAGACAGAAACAGTCTTATCCCTCAGTGACCTTAGAATCTCAGAGTAGCGTCGTGAGTTGAGATCAAAAAGGCAGGTGAGGTCTGTGGCTGGTGAGGAGAAAGGTGGCTACAAAGACAGCTGCAGAATAAGGGAGGGGACGTGGTACTGGCAGGTGGCAGGGCAGGACTCGAGCCCGGAGGCGTGAGAGCAGCCCAGGAAGGTCAGCAGAGCGGAGAGAGCGCAGAGAGAAGAGTGGGAGGTTAGGACAGGCTGAGGCTCAGGAGACGTCAGCCACACGGCTGCGAGGTGAGGGGAGCACCGAGAGGGAGGCAGGAGGGCCACGCAGAAGCTGCTGTGCAGCCCAGCGGCGGACCACAAAACCCCCTTCCTTCCGTTCCAAGGAAAAGCACTGTAATGAGCTTTTGTAAAATTCAAAGACATACACTTTCAAACATATCTGCTAGTTCAAGGCACAGCTCAAGACTTATCTCTTTTATGAAGTCTTTCCCGCCGACCCCTCCTCGGGACTTCTCAGCCCTGACACTCCCATTATCCTGCATTTCCTTCAGTTCTATCCAGGCAGGGCCTCTCTACCTACGTTACCTACTGAGAGCCTCGCCCGTGCCAGGCGCTGTCTCGGGGGCAAGGTGCATGAGGCCACTTGGTCTGGCGTGGTCCAGTGGTGATACACACAGGAAGTGATGGTGCAGTGCATCACAACTAAGGGACAATGGAGGTCGGGGTGCCTAGCGCAGATGAGCGGGTGAGGGGAGGACAGGCCACACGGTCTCCTGTCAGAGGTGATGCCAAAACTCCCCCTCCACTGTTCATCCAGATGGGGTCCCTGTCCTCAGGGCTTACAGGCAGACAGTCCCATTCCCACGGGAGAGAGTTTCTCCCAGAAACTAGGCGTTACATGATATTTATATTATCCTTCAGTTACATACAGGGGTTAAACAGCTTTTGTAGACTGGTCCAGGAACCTAACCACATGTAAAACACTGTCTGGGAAAACACTTGTAAAATTACAAATTTTAAAATATAAGTCAGCCAGTTCTAATTTGGAGACCACTTACAGATGGGTGAGGTGGTATTAACAAGTTAAATTTTGAAATACCCTTCTTTTCCTCCCTGACATTTAAAGTTGTCTACTCTTTGACGATCTGTCATCTTCCAACCAAACACATTTTTTAGGCTGTAATATCACATGCAAAAAGTAGAGAATCATTTTCACCAGTTTTGAAGGTGAGTACTATAATCATGGACCATTAAACAACCACCACAACAACCTAACACATTAAAGGAGTTCTTGGAGAAGGCAAAGAAGCATAACGTGCTTTATATATATATAGACTGTTTACCGGCACCTGAGGACTTACCAGCACCTCTTCCCGTAACTGTCCCAAAGGCACAGAAAGCTGGCTGAGGGCTCTGTCCATGCCAACCTAAAGGCAAAATCATGTTGGCACAAGCACGTCAGAGTCAGGAGTGACAGTGAAGCTTGTTTAACGAGCAAAGCAGTACTAGACTTAGGTTATTCTTTCCGTACAATCACATATTGCTAGTAACTAGATACATAACAGAAATGTTATCTTACCACAAATATTGCTCACAGAATGTGAAAAAATCTGTTGATATACATGAAACTATGCAAATAGGGAAACTCATAATAAATCAAAGATTCCTCATGTACAATTTGCCTTTGGATGAAATTTTAAATGAATTTAAAAAACCTTAACAGGAAAAATAGCTATCTCTGTACTTATGATGTTCAGCCAGCTGATGTGAAAGTCTGATGGGCTATATCTCTCCTAAGCATTATTATAGCCCTTGAGAAAAATCCAAATTAAATAGAATGGAAATAAAAGTTTCAGGGTTTCTAATCCTACTGGAACGTTTATCTTAGTGGTGTACTTCCCAAAAGCAAACATGGCTCGTTATTCTTTTTTTTTTTTTTTTTTTTTTTTAGAAATTCACGTTCATTTATTTATTTATTTATGTATGACTGTGTTGCGTCTTCATTTCTGTGCGAGGGCTTTCTCTAGTTGTGGCAAGTGGGGACCACTCTTCATCGCGGTGCGCGGGCCTCTCACCATCGCGGCCTCTCTTGTTGCGGAGCACAGGCTCCAGACGCGCAGGCTCAGTAATTGTGGCTCACGGGCCCAGTTGCTCCGTGGCATGTGGGATCTTCCCAGACCAGGGCTCGAACCCGTGTCCCCTGCATTGGCAGGCAGATTCTCAACCACTGCGCCACCAGGGAAGCCCTCGTTATTCTTAACGCTTCCTGAAATTCCCATGGAGATGGCGACTTTCTATACTTCTTTGGACAAACAGATTTTACAACAAAATAAAGTATGAACAAGAAGACTTTTCCAAGTATTAAAACTCGAGCATTTCTAAACAACTTTTCCAAGTAACTGATACGCTTCTCACAAACCATTCCTACGTTTTTATAAAACCAGGCCACCTAAAGATCAATATTGGCCAACGTTTCCTCAACCCATGTCTGGCTAGCACAGTACCTGAAAGTAAATTAAGCATTTCCTTAAGAATAGTTGGTATCTGCTCTCGCAAATTAGTCTAAACCAGTGAGATTTCATGGTAATCACTTAGCAACTGCCAAAAACAACCCCTCTTGAGATTGTTATCCTTTACTTTTCACTACTTCTTAATAAGTCGTTCAAAAAATAATCAAACTAAACTCAAAACAAAAAATGTGTATCAAGAAAGTTTAGTAATCTCTCCAAGTTTCTGGGGGAAAAATCAACTAAAAGGTTTCTAAAAACACTCAGCACTTTTAAGAATAAACATGAGTGAGAAAGAAAGTGTGTAGTACGTGTGTAAATACACTGACTGGTAGGAACTCCGGATTTAAAGTTTACCAGGTTCGTTGACAGGTTGACGAAGTCTGCATAGTCCTTGTTGATGAGCTCGACCATGGCCGTTTTAAGCAGCTTATAGTAGAGCTCCAGGTCATCTCTCAGTGCTTCCAGCTGGACCCGCTTCCGACAGTCGGACACAAAGTGATCGACATCGAAGTCTTCCTGAAAATAAAACCAGAAAAAGGAATTACTGCAACAATATCACATTTTACACATAGAAATAAAAGGAGAGCAAGAATAAGAGAGAAACGCCATTCTACTCATTTGAAAGGCTACACTGCCGCTGGGAAAAAGCCCTTTTAAGTACACATGACATAAAGCTGCTCGTGCGCTATCAAGGTGCCAAGAGGGAGGCCCCTGACCAAGAGCATTCTCTCCTGTTGCCTAAATTCTACAAGGGATTTAATTTTTTTTAACTATACATGTTAAATAGGCTCCTCACAAAACAGAAACTGCTCCTTTTCCCTTAGTTTTAAAAGTAACAGATGTTCACTGTGAAACTTTCAACCAACAAAGAAATACAGCCATCCTGCAGCATCCATGGGGGCCTGGTTCCCGGACCCCCTACACCAAAATCAGGGGATGTCCAAGTCCCTCATATAAAATGGCGTAGTATTTGCGTATACTTTAAATCATCTCTAGATTACATAATACCTAATAAAACGTAAATGTTATGTAGATAATTGTAAATACAATGTTAATACTATGTAAATAGTTGCCAATGCAGCAAATTCAAGTTTTGCGTTTTGAAACTTTCTGGAATTTTTTTTCCGAATATTTCTGATCCATGGTTGGTCGAATCCACAGATGTGGAACCTGAGGATAAGGAGGGTAGACTATAATGACACAAAAGACAGAGAGTAAAAAAAAAATCACTCAGTCTTGATGCTCTACAGATAGGCACTATTAACGTTTTTCTCACTATTTAACATCGTGATTCACATCCTTCCAGAATGTTTTTGACTATCTCTTTAAAATATAAATTATTTTTTAAATTGAGATACAATTGACATATAACATTATATGGCTTTCAGGTGCACAACATGATTCCACATTTGTATCTATTATAAAATGATCACCGCAGTAAGTCTAGTTAAAATCCATCGCACACGGTTACACATTCCCTTTTCTTGCTATGAGATCTTTTAAGATTACAAAGTGAAAAAAGCTAATCTGGAAAGGGTATATCCTATATGATTCCAACTATATGGCATCCTGGAAAAGGCAAAGCTATGGAGGCAGTAAAAAGATGAGTGGCTGCCTGGGGTGAGAGGGAGAAAAGGATGGACAGTCAGAGCACAGAGGAGTTTTAGGGCTATTATATACAATACTGTGATTGTAGATACATGTCATTATACACTTGTCAAAACTCATAGAATGCACAACACCAGGAATGAATCTTAATGTAAATTATGGACTTTGGGTGATAATAATTGTACCAACTCTCCATTTCCTAGGATTTGTTGTTGTTGCTGCTTATTGTAGTTGTTATTGTTTAATGACTTTTCTAAACACACTGAAAAAAAAAAAGATTCACTCCCTTCAACTTTCAAATACACAACATGGTATTATTCACTACAGTCACCATGCTGTATACCACATGCCCAGGCTTACTTACCTAATTAACTGCAAGTTTGTACCATCTGACCCCCTTTGCCCATTTTGTCCACTCCCCACCAGCTGCCTCTGGTAACCACCCATCTGAACAGTACCTGTGGGTCCATTTTTTCTTGCTTTGCTTTTTAGATCCCACACACAGGTGAGATCATGATCACCTTTTCTCTGACTTATGTCACTGAGCACTAATGCCCTCAAGGTCCATCCATGTTGCCATCACAGATGGCAAGCTTTCTTTCTTTTTCATGGCTGAATAACATCCCATGTGTGGTGTGTGTATCACAGTTCCTTTATCCATTCATCCATCCACGGACACTTAGGCTGCTTCCACGTCTGACTATGGCAAATAATACTGCAATGAACACTGGGGACCTACAAGCGTAAACCTCACTGGCCACCAGAGCCAGGTGACCTAGACGTGTCCCCAGCCAGTAGCTGCAAAAATCAGGGCACCAGACCAAGTATACAAGTCCCTTTCCAGGAGATACTGTTGAGCCGGAGCAAGGCAGAGAGACAGCAAAGATGGCCCCACCGGCCTCCAAGCCCCCAGACGTGGGTTAAATTAGAAGCCTGCCCCAGGCCGATGCTCTAAGATAAACAAGCCTCTTTCACAGAAAGTCTGGGCCCTTTTCAGTCGCTGTGTCTGTGTCAGGCCCTGTGGAGGGTCAGTTCATGCTGCCCCTTCAAGAACTGTTTCTCAGGTCGCTGTAGCCTCATGGGTCTTCTAGATGCCAGCCCCATCGACTTTCAAAGCTAGATGTTTTGGGGGCTCATCTCCCAGGGGCAGGTCTTGAAAGTAGGGGTGCCAGGGGTGGGGTTCACCCCCTTCGCTCCTCGGGGAGCAGCCTGGGATGGGAGTTCCCCCCGACTGCGGGTCACCACACTGGGGGAGGGGTGTACGGTGAGACTGTGTCTCAGCCTCTCCTAGCCACTCTGATGTGGGTTTTTTCTTGTTTGCCAGATGTGCAGGAGTTGCTCAGCTAGTTTCGGGGGTTTTTCTCAGAGGAAATTGTTCCATAAGTAGCTGTCGATTTCGCGTGTCCATGCGAGGAGGTGAGTTCAGGATCCTCCTACGTCACCATCTTGAACGAAACCCCAGACCTTTTCCTGTGTTCACACACACACACACACACAATCTTAATAAACCTTTTCTAAGCTACTTTTCCCCATATAAAAATATAACTTCAATGTCTTTTCATAATACATACAAATTTGTACTGACATTTTATAGGGATGTTGAGTATTCCACTGAACAGATGTTCAGAATCTTTCAAAACCGACTTCCAAGTACTGGTCTCACAGGTTCGCTACGCCGTCTCCCTTTATAACATTCTGATGCCCCTGGTAGGCAGACATGCATACAGTCTATTGCACCCATGACTCTGCTACTAGCTGAGCTGCTTAGTCATCAAGAATCAGATGTGATGATTCCCGAGCTTGTCAAGGTCACTTGTACTTATCATCAAAATTACAAAATTTTATTAAACATTATATAAACCAACAAAATGTAAGTGCAAGAAGATAACTGTTTTCATGAAAACTATGATGCTCTGCGAAGACCTGATACTGAGAAATTGATAAGACAGTTTTTGCTGAATTATGTATCAGATGACCATGAACCAGGCAGGGCAGCGGCAAGGAGGATCACGCAAATCTTGAAGGATTCCATACCAGACTCTTTGCAGACGCCTTAGGGTTCTCGTCCAACTTAAAGGACAATCTAGAAATCGAATCAGCAGACCAATTTGCAGAGAAAAGAGCTTGATGCCACACCAATAGAGAATCAATGTACACATGTATGATTGAAAATAAAACGTTAAGTACTCAAGCACCACCCCTTGAGTACTTTTAAAAACTGACTTCCTTAATTAATCACCCAAACACCTGCTCTGATAGTGTCAGATAAGAGGATTTCTTACCAAACTGTAATTTCACCTAGTGAAAACTAGCCACCTAGTGAAAAACCATCTGCTTCTTTACCTAGAGCCAGAGTTAGCCTAGACGTTTTGCTGCTTGAGACGACCTCAGGTAACACCTTACATTCACAGTTACACAGCAATCGCAGCAAGAACGTGTGGGCAGGCCTCAGCCTGACGTCCTGGCCTTGCTGTTAACCAGCTGTATGAGTGGGCAGGGCACTCTGCTTGCCTCAGGTACATAATCCTTGAAGGTATGAACTTCAGATGGATGAAGTTCAGGTATGAACTTCATGGCGACATTCTAAACCATATAACTCAGCTCTCACAAACAAATGCTATCAGGTAATATTAGTGCTCAACTTGCCATTTATATATTTGTCCTTAGATAAACAAGTGTTGCATTGCACAAG
The DNA here is from genome assembly GCF_949987535.1 of Balaenoptera acutorostrata. Lineage (NCBI taxonomy): Eukaryota > Metazoa > Chordata > Mammalia > Artiodactyla > Balaenopteridae > Balaenoptera > Balaenoptera acutorostrata. The sequence continues at coordinate 72,684,078 of NC_080079.1, read as the reverse complement.
ACTAAATTACTTAGAACATCTGTGAATATTGGATTAGGCAGCTTTTGCTATGACAGCAAACAACCCCAAACTCAGTGGTATGTAACAACTGCCACATTTCATTTATCAGAAATAGTTTTACTTTATACTGTAGATTTCCTAAACATTTTAAAAAGAAATAACTTAAAACCCATACATTTACAGTCAATTGATTTTTTACAAGGGTGCCAAGACCATTCAATAGGGAAAGAAGAGTCTCTTCAACAACCGATCTTAAGACAAGAGAATTCTTGTCTTGTAGAATTCTTGTAGAATTCTTCTACACGGAAGAGAATGAATTTGGACACCAACCTCACACCATAAATGAAAATTTAACTCAAGATAGATCAAAAGACTTAAATAGAAGAGCTAAGACTATAAAACTCTTAGAAGAAAACAGGTGAAAGTCCGTGTGACCTTGAATTAGGCAGTCGTTTCTTAGATACGACACAAAAAGCATCAAGATAATAGACAAACTGAACGCGATCAAAATAAAAACTTTTATGTGTTGAAAGACACTATTAAAAAAGTGAAAAGACAACGCATTGAATGGGAGAAAATATCTGCAAATCATGTATGTGACGAGGGTCTAATATCCAGAATATACAAAAACTCTTACAACTCAACAATAAAAGACAAACAACCCAATTAAAAAATGAGCGAAGGATCTGAACAGATGTTTCTCCAAAGAAGATACACAAATGGCCAAAAAGCGCGGAAGGAAGTAAAAACAACTGGAGCATTTGGCTGTGATGTGGAAGAGCGTGACAGGACAGACTAGAGGCAGGAGGGTCAAGGGGAAGAGACCAAAGCAAGAATGTGTTTGAAAGCCAGCGGGGAGAGTGCAAGAGGGCCTGGGCTCCAAGCATGGGCGAAGGAAGGAAGGAAAACCCCTCTACACGACAGGGGAGGAGGAGGAAGAGAACGGGCACCAATACAAGAATGAGCTGCCATCGTCAGCAAGACGAAGGAGCTCCCATTCGGGGGCACTATTTTGTCTATAAAACAGGAAGCGAAGTCGTACGCTGGGCTAGAAGGGGAAAGCCACGATTCCAACAGCACCCCTAGGTAAAGGGATCTAATTTACCTTTGTTAGCAGGCCGCTTTCTCTCCCTGCTACCAAGATCTTAGGTCCTATTTCATCTGTGAGCTGGCTATCAACGTGCGCTAAAGATTTCTGCAAGGTGACAAAGCTAACGGTGTGATGTCACCACCACCTCCGCCCCAAGTGATTCTTCCATCTGCCACTCCTGTCTTTTGATCACCTCCATCTTCCACAAATCTGTCCCCTCCTCTCTCATTAGATCTCACAAGGACCACTGAAATAACTTTTTAGTAGCCTCTTTTTTTTTTCTGTGTTCAGAAAGGTAGTTTGTTATTTATTAAGAATTAACTAGTTTCCTAAAGGTCTGAGATACCACTAAGACACTGAGTTAGGACTGAAACACATGTGCAAGAACGGCCCGTATCAAAATATTAGCTCATCAGTTCAAATCCAACACAATTTTCCCTTGAGACAGAACCCGATATTAACCTGAAGTAACCAGTGGCACAGTGCCCTCTAATGCTGCTCCGATGCAACAGACGTGCCCATGTAATCTCCTGCTTTAAACGTGACGGCAGCTCATCAAGCACAAGCCCCTCAGTGTAGCACACAAGACCCAGTCCAACTTGCAACCCTCCCAGCTGCCCTTCTACCTTTCCGGTCTCACTCCTGGCCAGCCTTCCAGCCTTCCAGCCTCTTTGGACTAGGTCCAGTTTCTCAGCACACACGGTGGTCTTCCTGTGACCATACTCAACAGCCCAAACCATATCTTATGTACCCTTGTACTATCCCATCTAGATTGCTGGGTGACACAAAGCAGGTGATCAATGAATGACTGTTTATTAAGTGAGCAACTGCTACCACTGTCCGAACAGGCCCTCGTCATGTCTGGCAGACTAATGACACAGTTTCCAATCCAGCGACTGGAGTTCAAGTAATCTCAACTCTCCTAATGCAAATCGGACATTCCCTAACTTTCCCACAGGAACAAATTACAAAATGTGCAGAATGAGACACAGAGGTAGAAATATAACCCCGACAGCAAGCTCTCTACCCACCATTTCTGCCATGGAACTAAAACTTATATAATGTCTCTTTGAAGGAAACACAAATTGCAAATAATCTTTATCTCCAGGTCTCAACTAGAAAATCAACAACATTTAACACAGGATAGCTGTCCTAGATATTTTTCTTCTACATGTGAAGTGGTCACATTTATTAGCACTACAAATTGTAGGGCACATTCACAGGCTTAGGAGCCATGAAAGAATATGACCATTCCAGCCACCTTCCCAGTTTACCCTCTCCTTACTGCATGTTCTACTTTAGAACTTATATTTTGAGGTTTCTGCTTTCTGAAGCTGCTCTTGCCAAAGGCTTTCTGCCATGTCAGAGCAAGAAACATGGTGGGGCTAGCAAGTCCGAAAGAATGCTGGTACTGAGCCTGAAGGAAGCCTTGAAGAAGGCAAAAGTTGGACAAGTTAAATTTCCTGTATTCTGAGACTCCTGAAATCAGAAGTCAGAACAAAGCCCCTGATCTCTGCTTGTGGCTTTTCTTCTTCCAGTGCACCTCTCATCATCATGCTCTTTCTTTCTACCCTCGCTCCAGGGCAGCTCTCAGCCAGGGGGTGGAACAAAGCGTTCCTGGATCAGCAAGTTCACTCCGCAGTCCCTTTCAGACAACCCTGTCAAGTTACGCTCTTCCTTACCGTGGTTTAGCAGAAACACCACTGTACAAGAACAAGAGTACATTATTCCTGGGTCTAGACAGTCCCACATACTAAAAATGATATGGCCACACTGGAGAGGATCCAGATGTAAATACTGTTTTTTACCACATTAAAAAAAAAATTTTTATTGTAGGTGACTTACCATGTTGTGTTAGTTTCAGGTGTATAGCAAAGTGAATCAGTTATACATATATCCACTCTTTTTTGGATTCTTTTCCCATATAGTTTATTACAGAATATTGAGTAGAGTCCCCTGTGCTATACAGCGGGTCCTTATTAGTTACCTATTTTATACACAGTAGTGGGTATATGTCAATCCCAATCTCCCATCTTATCACTTCCCCACATGTTTCCCCTTTGGTAACCGTAAGTATGATTCTGAGATCTGTGAGTCTGTTTCTGTTTTGTAAATAAGTTCATTTGTATCATTTTTTTAAATTAGATTCCACATATAAGTGATATCATATATTTGTGTTTCTCTGTCTGACTTACTTCACTTAGTATGATAATCTCTAGGTCCATCCATGTTGCTGCAAATGGCATTATTTCGTTCTTTTTTAGGAACAGTAAAGAGGTGCCTTAAAAAGCTAAATATAAAACTACTATATGATTCAGCAATCCCACTCCTGGGCATATGTCCGAAGAAAACCATAATTCGAAAAGTTATGTGCACCCCAATGTTCACTGCAGCACTATTTACAATAGCCAGGACATGGAAGCAACCTAAATGTCCATCAACACAGGAATGGATAAAGAAGGTGTGGTACATATATACAATGGAATATTACTCAGCCATAAAAAAGAACAGATATAAATACTTCTAAAAACCAGAGATGTGATCTGAATGCAAATATCAAAAAGAGAGATAGACCGATGAACCTAAAATAAGAAAAAATAGTATGACTTAAAGTCATCAAAAAAGAACAGTAAGGGACTTACACTTACTTCCTTAAAAGTTTAGCGTCTACTGAGCCAAAACGTTTAACTTTTTAACACTGAAAACAGCCATTTAGTGGTATCAAAACCCCCAATCCTTAGATATAAAACATAAATACGTTTCTTGATAGTTTAAGTACAGACCGAGAAGGTTACACCAAATAGGTATGCAAAGTTCCCCCTAGCTCTGATTCAAATCTTGGATATTTTCAAGGCTGTGCCTGATGAACCTTTATTATCCATAAAAAGTTTTCGGTTTATATTGCTATTCTGTTTATGTAAGTTTATGTCCCACAATGACCTGCAGACCAGCTTCGAGTTCACCTTATAAAGAGAAGTAGGGCAACTTTAGCAAAGGAGAATGGCTTGCTTTGTTGTACCGCAACAAAATCAGAAGATTCTCATCTTTTAAATATCTCATTCAGAAGCTTTAGGTGAACGTTAAGGAAAAACTTTCGATTTAGTGCCTTTTCCCCATACCTGATCCCTGGGTATGGACGTGGGTTCAGAGATTTGGTCAATGCATTCGTACTTTTAGGTGCAAGGCGCTGGTCAACAAGCTTCTGTCTGGCCAGGGGACTGGCAGGGGCTTTTACACTTAGATCAAAACCACTTGCACACAACTTCGAGGCCTTTTCGCTCACTACGCACGATTTCACAGTGGTGCTTTCTCCGGGCTGCCCCGGCCACACCTGAGGCCAACAGACTCACTGCGAAGAGCAGCGAGGTCCCGCCGGGGGCCGGTCCGGGACGGGCGCGGCCCGAGGACGCCCCGGAGCGAAAGGAGGGCAGGCCCCCCGCCGCCGGCTCGGGAAGCGGAGCCCCGGCGCGCACCTTCATGAACTCGTCCTTGTCGAAGCAGAGCGTGTCCGGCCCCTTAGGCAGGTTCATCCTACTTTTCTCCATCCCGCCGGCCGCCGCCGCCTCTCAGCGCCGAGACCCGGACGAGGCGAGGAAGCAGGACGCTGCGCGAACGGACTCGGCGGCCGCAGCCACGGCACAGAAGGCGCCGCTTCCGCCAACATGGCAGCGCCCGCGCCGCGGCCAATCAGCGAGCGCGCCGCGGGCTGGTCTCCGCCCGCCGCCGCCAAGAGGGGCACCGGGCCGGCCTCCGCCGCCGCCGCGCTGCAGGTGCTGCTGCCCCAGTTCGGCGGAGGGCGGCCCTGCAGCTCGGGCCGGCTCCAACCCTGCGGTCCAGGCGGGGCTGAGCGCTAAGAGCACGGGCTGGAGGACTCCGGGGCTCCCTCCCGACCCACTGGCAAAAATCTGCCTGCAGCGCTCTTCCAGGGCGGAGGGAAGAGCCACGGCCGCAATCGGCCCTTCGGTTCTCAGGTCCAGGGTTGAGCTCAGATCCAGGTGGGCAGTCTGAGTGCAACGTTGGGTCTTCAAGGTTCTTAAAGGAGCGCCTCATCACCTGCCTAGTCGGGACACAGCCTACAAATACACGTGCATACATATTCATTTTTAATCTAAACCAGGAATGGGCAAATTTTTGTGTTTGTGGCCAGTATCGGTGCGATTACACCCCCCCCACCCCCACCCCCGTTTCTCAGACTTTCTCCCTCCTCCTGCCCCCGTACATCCCAGTTTTGTTTTGACGGTTTCTTTGTGTTTCTCTTCCTTACTCTTTTTCCCATTGTCCCTCCCTCTGGCTGTGAATACCATGATCAAATGATGATGATTCATTTCTCTTTTTTTCTCCTTGAGACCCTGATAACCCTAACCACAAACCTCAGTAAACACTCTTCACCCTGCCACGTCTTTCCTTCCTGCAGCCCGTTGCCTTTGTACACCAGGGTGTAAGCTGCTCCTCCCAAGGCTATTTCCTCCTTGGAGATAACGCTAACCCCTAACAGTCCTTAGAAAGGAGATCAGCTCAGTGCTTCGTGACCACCTAGAGGGGTGGGCTAGGGAGGGTGGGAGGGAGGCTCCAGAGGGAGGGGATGTGGGGATGTGTGTATGCATATGGCTGATTCACTTTGTTATACAGCAGAAACTAACACACCATTGTAAAGCAGTTATACTCCAATAAAGGTGTATTAAAATGAAAGTGAAAAAAAGAAATGACAAGCCTACTGGGGAAAAAAAAAAAAAGGAGTGGGACAGAGGGAAGCAACACCTTAAGATGAGACACTTGCATTTAAGTTACTCCAAATAGGAAACTGGTCACATTTTTAAAATGTGGGTTTGGAATCCAAAACAATATACTCCTTACCACTGGGCCTGGCAAGTCTCGTCAAAGGGAATGTTCCCTGCTAATGTCTAGAGAAGCTGATGGATAGGATGAGAGGTGGGATCTATCTGGAAAATCATCATAAATTGCAATCATGAAAAGTACATCCTGCTATTTTTTTTAAAATGTGGAGCCAGAAAGCCTCATTATTTGTTTTTGGTTTGTTTACTCTTATTACGAAAATTTTCAAGCGTGCACAAAAGTCTGGAGAGCACAGTATACCTCACTCTCTTCCACGTATTCATCATCTTGCTTCAACAATCATCTGTGTTCTCCTACCATGGCACTACCACTCCCTTTTTTTGGTCTGGAATGAATGAATGAATGAATGAATGAATTTATTTATTTATGGCTGTGTTGGGTCTTCGTTTCTGTGCGAGGGCTTTCTCTAGTTGCGGCGAGCGGGGGCCACTCTTCATCGCGGCACGCGGGCCTCTCACTCTCGCGGCCTCTCTTGTTGCGGAGCACAGGCTCCAGACGCGCAGGCTCAGTAGTTGTGGCTCACGGGCCTAGTCGCTCCGCGGCATGTGGGATCTTCCCAGACCAGGGCTCGAACCCGTGTCCCCTGCATTGGCAGGCAGATTCTCAACCACTGCGCCACCAGGGAAGCCCTGGAATGTATTTTAAGACAAATTGCAAACACCACATCATTTCCTGCTCCCCCGAATACCTCTGTTTACACATCAAAGAAAAAGAAGAAAAAAGATATTTCCTAACAAACCCCCAATGCCATCATCACACCTAATAAAAATCACCAGTTCTAATACTGGCTCTGAGAGGTGTGACTTTTAGCCCAATGCCACGGGGTTACTGAGTGACAGTTGCAAACCCAGGCAGCACAGACTGCAAAGCCCACACCCTTAACCAAGGCACCAAGATGGGGGTTGGGGGGAAGGTGCTGGGTAGACCAAGTAAAAATGTCTGGGAAACCCTGCCTTCTCTAGAAGTCTAAGTGAACTAGAACTTGAACTCTTTCCTTCCTTCATTATAATTGCCTCCTGAAATTGTTCCCAGGCCTTTAGTAAAGAAATGTACCTAAATTTATACTGGCTGGTGTGCTAATCGTGGGGATGCTGAAGGGATTAGGGGGTAAAGGAGAACGAGGGTCCCTGCTGCTGCCCGCTCTCCTCCTCAGAGGGGGCAGGTAGCACCCAAGACCCCATAGAGCAGGCTGCCACTTAGAGCCATAGGCTGTGGCGGTGGCACTACCCACCAAAGGCCGTGATTTCGGACGCGCGCAGCAGTGAGCGAGCAGTGGCTTGAAGCGAGACCTTAGTTCCCTGACCAGGGGATTGAACCCTGGTCGCCTGGGTGGAAACCAGGAATCCTAAGCGCTAGACCACGGGGGCCAGAGGCTAGAACTTAAACCACCAGTCCTTGTCTACCTTGAAAGGAGGAATCTGACAAGGAGACGGAAGGTATAGAGGAAAGTAAAGCGTTTATTAGAAAAGCAGAGTACATGTGGAAAGACGCATGGGCAAACTCAGCGAGAGAGTCAGGAGAGTCATGCCTTTGGGAAGTTTAAATCCTTTCTAAGGGGTCAGTCTTCTGGGGCTTTCCCTTCTTCTTGGCTAATTGTCTTGCTTTGACCCCATGGCTAATTTGTCCTGGGACCCTCCCCTAGGTGAGCATGCACCCTTCAGTCAAGATGGATTTCATCGCAAAGGCGTCTGGGATGGGCAAAGGCAACACTTATTATGGTCTGGCACCCCTGCCTTTTTGACCCCATGAGGCCGTTTGGGCATGGGTAGTGTCTCCCTTGCCCCAAGGATGGGAAATGTGTGATCTCTTGATCTCTTAACAGGCTTTAGCCCCTCTCTCTTCCTGCCATAAAAGTGTCCAATGTCCAGTTATTTACACTATTCCTATTGTTGTTTCTTATATCAAAGTGCAGATCTTTAAATGCAGACAGGAGCCTGGTCATAAATATGTAGCCCGGAGCCCATTTGTCTCTTGTCTCAGGAAGTGTAAATAAGAGGCTGGTAGTGAACAGCAGGCCTGCAGCCCATCTTCTTCTCACCCCAGGAGGTGTGAACAGGAGGCCGGTTGTAAATGTCTAGCCTGGAGCCCATCTATCTCCGGCCTCTGCAGGAGCAGCAGGGAAGACCCCTGATGCTAGTGCAGCATCACGGAGAGGACAAAGTGAAGATGGAGATTAAGCCTAAACCTGCCCAGAGGACAGGTTTCACTCAGAGCTGATATTCAGTTGGTACACATCATTTCACTCATGCAAATGTTGGTGCGTGGCCTTTGTCTAGAGCCTCCTTCGGGTCCCCTTGTTGCCTTGAGCCCTTCCCAAGATCCCTACTGTGGCCTGGGGAGCCGATTGATAAAGGGTTAAGGCCTGGGTCAGCAGGGGTCCTCTGGCCAGCTTCTGATTGGTTCATCGTCTGTGCTGCTAAATATTTGAATATCGTCTTTAGTGAGATAGCTATTTCATAGGAAATAGGAACTGAAAGATTAAATTAAAAGTAGATATAAAGTTCCTAATCAGTGCAAGACATAATAAGCAGTCAGTGTACCCTAATTTTCTTCCCTCATTCTTCTTTATTTAAAATTATTTATTTATTTATTTGGTTGCACTGGGTCTTAGTTGCAGCAGGCAGACTCCTTAGTTGCGGCTCGAGGGTTCCTTAGTTGTGGCACGTGAACTCTTAGTTGCGGCATGCATGTGGGATCTAGTTCCCTGACCAGAGATCGAACCCGGGCCCCCTGCCTTGGGAGCACAGAGTCTTAACCACTGTGCCACCAGGGAAGTCCCCTTTTCCCTCATTCTTTGATCTGTACTTTTTGTAAGAGCAGGACTTCAATTTGACACATTTTTCTATCTTCAAGTTTCTCTCTTCTATTCCCTAATTTCACTCTTCTGCCTTTCGTTTCATTCTAAAGCTCATGCCTGCTACTCCATTTCTAAGTAAATATTAGCCCCCTTTGACTTTGAATCTCAGGAAAGTTCTTAGTTCCCTATTTTCAGTGGTGTCGTGACAGGTCCCCATTTTTCCTTCCCACTCTTCCCTATTTATACTTCTCACACTTTTGGCAGACTTGCCATGGAACACTTAAAACTTGCAAAGAGAAATACTGTGCTCAGGGAATTCATATGAGCATTTTCTCCAGTAATCATCAATGTGCTCTCCTTCTGATGGCTCCTGAACTGTTGTGCTAGAGCAGCGAAATCTTCCAGCAGCAACCGGAGTCATCCTTGTTCACTACCGCAGGAGAGGAGGGTTTCCATTTTTATACGGATCATACGCTTGAACTGAAGGCTGAGTATATAGTCTGACACTCTTTCATTCCAAGAGGAAGGCAGGCATGGGCTGGGACAGGGGTGAGGGTGGAACAAGCATTATGGTCCAGGCCTCCAACCAACTTGGCAAGCTCGCAGTGAGCCGACAGGACCATTTCAACATCTTCTGTATTTGACTGATATCCCACTACATTCCAGAGTAGATTTGAGGTGGTTTGGTTTGATTCTTAGAATTTCCCATTCTAACTAGGAGACAAGATTAATCCTAAGGTATCCCAAATTTGGCCTCATCTCCCTAATCAATTTGTACCCATGTTTGGGTATGGTAGTACTGGAATATTCTTCCATGTGTATTTTATAACAGACCCAACTAATAAAAGTGGTAAGGATAACTCTCTTTTTTTTTTTTTTTAACATTATAGGGAAAAACGTGAAAGACTTCGAAATAAACGTGAAAGAATATAGAGTCTTCAAAGGAAAAATAGGTGTTTTCTAGCACACCCTTCTGGGCCGATTCTGGGGGAGTGTTGTGTGCCTTTCTTGTCTTTGAGCTATGGACAATCCTGTAAACTGTAGATAATTGATATCAATGCAAATTATTCTTATCTGTAGCTATACAAATGAATTTTGTCCATGGGAAGTACAATTGACCCCCTCTTTCCTTTGGAAGAATCCAGTTTTGCATCTATAAAAGCAAATATTTTTAAGCATTCCTGTTTGTTTATGTGTCTGCTCTTTGAATTCTCCCTTGAAGTGGTGGTAATATCTTACTGACTTCCTTGTTAATTAATGAATTAAATAAAATCTTTACAAGTGTTCATTTTATATTTGTATGAAAGTCATAATGTTACCTTCAAAAAAATTTTCCCCTAGCAGCATTTCAAATAATAAGCTGCAATAGGATGCTAGTAAATGAAAGTGCAGAGAAATCAAATCAGGGTGAATTTTAGAATTTCCCATCAGTGTTCCTCCAGGCTCAGTTAACCTTCCTCTTCCGTGCTACCCTCTCCTGTAGTGATCTTAACTATGCCTTTGGTTTCAGCTCCCATCCACAAGGCAGCTCCTCTCCCATTGCCTCCCCACTATCCACTTCTTTTTTTTTTTTTTTTAATTTTATTTATTTATTTATGGCTGTGTTGGGTCTTCGTTTCCGTGAGAGGGTTTTCTCTAGTTGCGGCAAGTGGGGGGTCACTCTTCATCGCGGTGCGCGGGCCTCTCACCGTCGCGGCCTCTCTTGTTGCGGAGCACAGGCTCCAGACGCGCAGGCTCAGTAGTTGTGGCTCACGGGCCCAGTTGCTCCGCGGCATGTGGGATCTTCCCAGACCAGGGCTCGAACCCGTGTCCCCTGCATTGGCAGGCAGACTCTCAACCACTGCGCCACCAGGGAAGCCCCCACTATCCACTTCTTTCTCCCCCACCGTGCCCAAGTAACTGACCACCTACTGGTGCTATTTCACGGTGATGTCCCACCGGTGCCTCAAACTCAGCATGTTCAAACCTTGATTCATCATCTTTTCTGAAAGATCTGCTTATCCTCCTTCATTTTGTTTCTTGATAAATGGCTTCACCAAATGCCAGCTGCATAGGCCAGACACCCAGGAATCATTCACACAACTGAGCCAACCTGCTGTACCATGACCTCAAATGGATGCCCAGCCCTGACTGTAAACTCCCCTATCTCTCCAGTGGTTTGCTTCCTTTCTAATGGAAATGACCATTTCCCACCTAGGGGTTTGCCTCACCACCTAACCCCGCCCCTTCTGAACAACATCCCTTCACTCTCAGCTCATGCCTAGTGTCAACTTTGAGAAAATAAAAGCAAATTACGCAGGAATTCCCTTATCCTCACCATCAGATAAAATCTATAGCGGCATCTGTACCCATTTTAATCTGTTTTTTTTTAACATTTATTCAACAAATATTTATTAAGCACCCACTGTGTGCTGGGTACTGCCCTGAGGGTTGGTAATTCAGGGATGAACAATATGGAAAAGACCCTGTCATCATGGGTTTACACTGTAATCAGAGAAATGTACCATAAACAAAGAAAAAGAGGGTGTTTGCTAAAGATAAAACAGGTTGATGGAGAAGAGCCGTGATAGACTATTATGGGGGAGCATGTTTCCCAGCTCTCACCAGGGGGGCCCTCCTTGCGTTTAGGATTCATTCCTTCCAACCCTTTCAAGGCTTCCATGCCCAGAGTTAACATCAACGGCTCCTTTCTAAGGGAGCGTTCCCATCAGCATACAAACCAGCTTCCATCTTAAAAAAACAAAACAAAACAAAACCTTCCTTTGACCTACATCTTCTCATTCACAGTATAACTTCTAAAATGTTTACCTATACCTGTGGTTGCCCAACTAGGGCAACATGCACTTGAAAACTCTCTAAAGAATCCTGTGAACACAGCAAAGGAAACCATCAACAAAACAAAAAGACAACCTACAGACTGGGAAAAAATATTTGCAAACGATGCAACTGACAAGGGATTAATTTCCAAAATATACAAACAGCTCATACAGCTCAATAGCAAAAAAACAAACAACCTAATAAAAATGGGCAGAAGATCTAAATAGACATTTCTCCAAAGAAGACATACAGATGGCCAATAGGCAAATGAAAAAAATGCTCAACATTGCTAACTATTAGAGAAATGCAAATCAGAATTACAAGAGGTATCACCTCACTCCAGACAGAATGGCCATCATCAAAAAGTCTACAATTAATAAATGCTGAAGAGGGTGTGGAGAAAAAGGAACACTCCTACACCATTGGTGGGAATGTACAGCCACTATGGAGAACAGTATGGATGTTCCTTTAAAAACTAAAATTAGAGCTACCATATGATTCTGCAACCCCACTCCTGGGCATATGTTCAGAGAAAACTACAATTCAAAAAGACACATGCACCCCAGTGTTCACAGCAGCACTATTTACAATAGCCAAGACATGGAAGCAACCTAAGTGCCCATCACCAGAGGAATGGATAAAGAAGATGTGGTACAGGGACTTCCTTGGTGGTCCAGTGGCTATTTGTGCTCCCAATGCAGGGGGCCCGAGTTCGATCTCTGGTCAGAGAACTAGATCCCATGTGCTGCAACTAAGAGTTCGCATGCTGCAACTAAAGATCCTGCATGCCTCAACTAAAGATCTTGAATGCTGCAACCGAAGATCCCGCACGTGGCAACAAAGATCCCACGTGCTGCAACTAAGAGCTCACATGCCACAGCTAAAGATCCCACATGCCACAACTGAAGATCCTGCACATGGCAACAAAGATCCCACGTGCTGCAACTAAGACCCAGGGCAGACAAAAAAAAAAATGTGGTACATATATACAATGAAATACTACTCGCCATAAAAAAGAAATAATGCCATTTGCAGCAACATGGATGGACCTAGAGATTATCGTACTAAGTGAAGTCAGACAGAGAAACACAAATATCATATGATATGATATCACTTATATGTGGCATCTGATAAATGAACTTATTTACAAAACAGAAATAGACCCACAGACATAGAAAAAAAAAACTTATGGTTACCAAAGGGGAAAAGGGGGGGTGGATATATTAGGAGTTTGGGATTAACACATACCCACTACTATGTATAACATAGGTAACCAACAAGGACCTACTGTATAGCACAGAGAACTATACTCACTATTTTGTAATAACCTATAAGGAAAAAGAATCTGAAAAAGAATGTATATGTAATATATATGTGTGTGTGCGTGTGTGTATAACTGAATCACTGTGTTGTACACCTGAAACTTATACGACATTGTAAATCAACTATACTTCAATTGAAAATAAAAAGAATCCTGTGCACAGATCATTTTAAGGGAGTCCCTTTCCAGATCCTCTACTCCTCTAATGCTCTTTAGTAAACCTGATATGCCCAAGTCAGGCATCACAATTCTCCTTCTCTCACTTTACAAGAGAGCAGTACACCCCCTTCCTTCCAAATCTTATTACACTGTGTGCCTTGGGGTGACCCCAAATTTGAAATATTGGTTGCATCTCAAGTAACCTCCTTCAGTGGTTAATCTTGGTGACTCCCACCCTTAGGTCTTCCTCTCCTTCTAGTTAAGGTTGAAAGTTAGCATTAGAAAAAGAGCATTTTGGGCTGATGTTGAAAGGCTGTGAAATCAGAAAAGCAGAATCGATTTGGGTCAGTGACACTGATTCTTTTAAACTATATTGTTTTGAGGGATTAAGATGTTCCCAGATACAATAGGAAAAAACACAAACAAGCATTTCAACTGATTTCTTTCAGATTCAGTGTGGCTTAGTACATAATACAGTAGAAAACTAGGTTGTTGGTATGTTTAAAAACTCAAATTGTAAGAGGAAAATTTTATTTCGATTAAGTCAATCCTTCCCTATTTCATTTTTTAATGTTTACTATTTCAACCTCTAATCCATAAGAATATGTAAACTTACGATGAAAAGTTTATGATGAAAAATTTCAGGTGTCAACCCGGAACTGTTTGCAGTGGTGCACAGATTCTCTTAGCAAGCACAGGCAGGCATCCAGGGCTCTAGGCACTCACATCCCCTCCTCTCCTTAGTGCCCTCTTGTCCTGGGTTTCTCTTCCCACCATCTGGACCTGCGTTCTCACCCTTCTTCTCTAACTGGCCTCTACACTCTTAAATACCCTAGAGCTTGATCCTGGGTCTTCTCCTGTAGCCGTGTTCTCCCTGGGTCAGGGCTGCCCACCCTGGGCACTGTTGACACCTGGCACTGGATTGTTCTTTGTTGTGGGGCCGTCCTGTGCTCTGTAGGTTGTTGAGCGGCATCCCTGGCCTCTAGCACCTTTTCCCTCCGCTACGACAACCCAAAATGTCTCTGCGTGTGCCCTGCAACAACCCCCCTACCCTCACCCCCCAGTTTAAGAACCACTGCTCTAGATGATTCCATCCAGTGTCGTTGATTTAAGTACTTTCTATAAACTGAAGTTAGTACTTCGAGCCCTAGCCTTTCCTTGGAGCTGAGACCCGTATGTCCCACTGCCCACAGCGTGGCTCTGTACGAATACACAAGAGCCATCTTATTTTCAACATAATTTCTGTTCCCTCCTTCTCCTGTTCCTCTCCCGGTCTCCCTGGAATCCCCACCTGCTTAGTGACCAAAGCCTCAGCCCCCGGGACGATTCCTCCCTTTCCCTTATCTTGATTCTGCCTCCAAAACAGAACTCAGCCTCTGTCACTGCTCTTCATATCCACTGCTCCCATTCAAATATTTTTTAAACTCAGATACTGCTATCAGGCTCTGGCCCTGCTACCACGCTTACACCGGCGTTTCACAAGGTCACTAATAACCACCACGGGGCCAAATCCAGTGGTTAATTCTCAGATCTCAAATGACTCCACCTGTCGGTCCTAAACGACAGGCAGTGCATTCATTTAAACTTGTTTAATGTGATTAGATTGTATGCACCTGGAGCTTCTGACCCTCCCTTTGTGTCCACTTTGTCCCTTTCAGTCTTCTTTGTTGGTCTTCCTGGAACTTCCTGGCCTTTACACATTGGTGTGCCCTGGATGAGGGCCTTCAGGTTTAGTTTTCTGTGGTGTTAAAAACCAAAATTCAACTGAGTCAGTTTTAGAGCTCTTACTGGCTTTATTCAACAATTTGCGAGTTGGACAGCATCCAACCAGGCAGATAGAAAGGAACAGTACAAAGTAAAAGACTTTTATAGGCAGAAGGGAGCAGGAACAAGGAAGTTATTCTAGGCAAAAATAGGATTGGTTATTGTAAGGTGGTTCTCCTTTAGGGGAGGGCAGGGGTCCATCGGACAGATGACCTCACTAGGGCTGATCACGCGATTCCTGACTGATTGGTTTAAGATTCCATTTCAGGGAGAGCAGAAGTTGTAATTAAGTTGTTTTGGTTTGGTGACATGGGGCTTAGCATAAGCGACTCCATTTTGGGCCTACTGTCCTGTTTTTAACAGTTACTTCATAACAAGTAACTACAAGCTTAGTAGCTTTAAACAGCAGACATGTATCGTCTCATAATTTCTGTATGCCAGGAGTCAGGGCACACTTAACTGGGTCCTCAGCTCAGGGTCTCACTCAAGGCAGAAATGTAGATGTTGACTAGACTGCATTCTCATTTGAAGGCTTGACTAGGGAAGAGTCTTCTTCCAAAATCACTTGGGGTGTTGGTAGAATTCATGTCCTTGGACCTGTATGATTTGGGGCGGAGTGAGCCTTCTTCTGGCTCTTAACTGGAGACCGTCCTCAGCTCCTAGAGGCTGCCTGCAGTTCTCTGTCACACAGCTCACTCCACAGGTGGTTTGAAACACATCTCTTTGCTTCTTCAAGTCCAGCAAGAGGACCTCTCCCTCCAATCAGCAAAAAGAGAGTCTTATATAATATAATGTAATCACAGAAGTGACAGCCCCTTACCTTGCCAAACTCTACTGGTTAGAAGGAAGTCCTAGATTCTGTCCACTCTCAAAAGACGTATAACAGAAGGAGAACAGTTGTCACAAGGCTGTCTTAGAATGCTCCCTAACATACCTTCCCTGATAGATATGTATATTTCTTTGCTTATTGTCTGGCTCTCCTCTTAAAATGGAAGCTTCACGGGGGCAGCAACTTTTTCTTCTTTATTCCATCTCCTGGCACAGGGTAGGTGCTGCATAAATACTGAAGAATAATTTGTTTCTATTTTTGCCTTCCTTCTATTTGTTCTCTACATAGCAGCCAACGTGATCTTTTAAAATGTGAAATGAATCTTACCACCATCCACGGACCCAGTGTAAACCCTTTCCATGACCTTTCTTTTCTTCTTTATTCCCTCCCCAAGGGACACAAGAGGGTGCTACCTAGTCCAGGCTGTGGACTTGGTGTCATGGGAGCTACAGAAAAACCTGGCCCCTCTTGTCTGGGGCCATGTCAGGATTTCCTCGGCTTTCTGTTTTTTAACTCGATCCACAGTAAGAAATAAGTTTTACTTTGAGACCCAGTATATGTATTCATATTGTGTGTGTATATGTAGGTAGAGATAGGTATATATATATATTTACACATATACATATATACATATACTGCAATAGCTAACTGTATGTGTCAACTTGACTGGCCATGGGGTGCCCAGATCAAACGTTATTTCTGGATGTGTCTGTGAGGGTATTTCTGGATGTGATGAGCATTTGGATCTGTGGATTCAGTAAAGCAGACGGCCCTCCCCAGTGCAAGTGGGCACCGTCCAATCCGTTGAGGACCTGAACGGAACAAAAGGTGGAGAAAGGAGGAATTCACCCCTTTTCTCCTCACTGCTCAAGCTAAGGCATCTCATCTCATTTTTTCCTTCCCTCAGACTGGGATTTATACTTTGGTAAATCCCCTGGTTCTAAAGCCTTTGGGCTCAGACTGAATCACACCACCAGCTCTCCTGGTCTCTAGCCTGCAGATGGCAGATCCCGGGACTTCTCAGCCCCCCTAGTTGCATGACTCAGTTCCTTATAATAAATCAATCTCTCTGTCTCTCTTTGGTAAATATATATTTGTGTGTGCATTAATGTCTCTAGCTCTAGCTCTCTCTCTCTCACTCTATCTATCTAACTGGACCCAAAATTGCAAGATTTGCCATGAAAACCATGAGAGTAAGTGGTCGATAATGTCCCCTCCCCCTTCTTAAGATGCAATTTATTTAAAGTGAAGAAAACAAAACAGCTTATCCATTTTCCCATCCCCTACTCCCTGCTTCTGGTAACCACCAATCTGTTCATCTGTTCTCTGTATCTATGAGTTTGGTTTTCATGTGTATATATATATATATATACATATATGTATACACATACATATATATACACACATACATATACATGTATATATATTCCACATATAAAAGGTCGTATGTAATTTGTCTTTGTCTGACTTATTTCACTTAGCATAATGTCTCCAAGGTCCACCCACGTTGTTGCAAAAGGTAAGATTTCATTCTTTTTTATGGTTGAGTAATATCCCATTGTTTTATAAATATATGACACAATTTCTTTATCCATTCTTTCATCCATGGACCCTTAGGTTGTTTGTTTCTATGTCTTGCCTATTGTAAATAATGCCGCAATGAACATGGGGGTACAGATATCTTTCAAGTCAGTGTTTTTGTTTCCTTTGGATAAATACCCAGAAGTGGAGTTACTGGATCATATGGTGGTTCTATTTTCAATTTTTTGAAGAATCTCCATACTGTTTTCCATAGCGGCTGCACCAATTTACATTCTCACCAACAAGGCATGAGGGTTCCCTTTTCTCCACATTCTCTCTAACACTTGTTATTTCTTGTCTTTTTGAGAATAGCCATTCTAACAGGTGAGAGGTGATATCTCACTGCGGTTTTGATTTGCAGTTCCCTGATGGTTAATAATGTGGGGCCCTGTTTCATGTACCCGTTGGCCATCTGCATGTCTTCTCTGGAAAATGTCTATTCAGGTCCAGTGCCCATTTTTTAACTGGATGACTAAGATCATTACTATTAGTGTTATTAATTATTATTTTGCTGTTGAGTTATTGATACATGAGTTCTTTATATATTTTGATATCAGCATCTTATCAGATATGACACAAATATTTTCTCCCACTCAGTAGGCTGCCTTTCCATCTTATTGATGGCTTCCTTTGCTGAGCAGAAACTTTTTAGTTTGCTATAGTCTCACTTATTTATTTTTGCTTTTGTTGATTTTGTTTTTGGTGTCAGATTAAAAAAAATCATTGCCAAGACCTATGTCAAGGAGATCACTGCTTATGTTTCCTTCAAGGAGTTTTAGGGCACAGGATAAATATTGGAGTGACGGGGGGGGGGGTCCTCCGTGCTTGTCACAGAAAATTCAATTCTATTGCCTTCTCAGCATTTCTTGAACTCTCCTGACAAGCTCTGATGAAAACAAGGTGAAAAGTCGCAAATCCAGCAGAGAAAGTTTTTCCAACGGATCTGTTTACTTTAAAAGTCACATAGGGTTACCTTTAAGGGGTCAGATTTCTCATAAAAGAAGGGGCCTTGGTTTGGGGCCCCTTCTTTTTGGTGAGGAGTGAAAACTTACACACCGGCACTTTGTTCTGGGGCCCGAGGTGTTTTAGAGCATTTCCCCCAGCTTGGTACCTGGTGCTGCAAAGCTCACTTCCATTCCCTCCTTTTCTTCCCACATACAGGAGAATGTCTCTGCATTTTCCATTCTGCTCTAATTGGCCGATTGTTCCTCTGGCTGGAGATTTGAAATATACAAAAGATCAGTACATGAAATGTTTATCTGCTAGGAAGAAGCTGTCTCCTGTGTCACCTTATGGAAGTCTTGTGGGAGGGAAGACCCAGCCTTGAAGATGACTTGGTTTCACCTGAACTGTTTTATTCCACGTGGAAATTTAGTTCAGATTCTAGTTTGTTTACCCTTCCTCTCCCATTGCTCTGCTAGAACAGAACCTCCGGAGTAAATAAACCTCAGGAAGAAGAATCGCTGATTTTTAGGACAATATGAAGGGTTGGCTAAATAGAGCAAGGCAAGAAATAAATGTTTTAACCTCGTAATACTGTGATTGTTTACAAGGGCTTAAGTTGGAACTATATAAATAATATATATGGATACAGTTTCTTTGTGAAAAATGAAAATATTACATAAAAGGCTAAACTCCCCTGTCACCACCATTCTCAATCCCAATTCTGCCCCTGCCGCTTCCAAGGGAGTCTTTTATCAGTTTATCAAGTTTCCTTTACAGACCTTCTTCTACGTAGAAACTATAAAGTATTGTTTTACGTGTGCAAGTGTGTTTTTAATGTAAATAGTATGCATGATTGTAATATTTTACTATTGAATAAATTTGACATGTAACATTGTGTAAGGTTAAGGTGTACAGTGTTACTTTGATACATTTACATATTGTACTATGGTGGCTGATATGGGGTATTTATCACATTACATAATTATAGTACAAGAGTACTATGTTTATTATACTGTGCATTAGATCTCTATGTTTTATTTACTGCTCGTTATAAGTTTGTGACCTTAAACAGCATCACTCTAATTCCTCTCCCCACCATCTCCTGGTATCCAGCATTTTACTCTCGGTTCTTTACAGGTTTAACTGTTTTAGATTCCACATATAAGTGATATCATACACTACTTGTCTTTCTCCATCTGACCTATTTCTCTTTGTATAATACTCTCAAGGCCCATCCATGCTGTCATAAGGATATCCTCCTTTCTCATGGTTGAATAATATTCCATTGTATATATAACCCACCTCATTTTTATTCATTCATCCGATGATGGGTATTTGGGTTGTTTCCATATCTTGGGCATTGTGAATAATGCAGTGATAAATATGGGCATGCACACATCTCATCAAAACCCTGCTTTCATTTTTTGGAGGGTATACCCAGAAGTGGAATTGATGGATTATATGGTAGATCTACTTTTAATATTTTGAGGAACCTCCATATTGTTTTCCTTATCACATAGGTGCACAAGGAGGAACCATTTACATTCCCACCAACAGTGTAAAAGAGTTCAATATGGGTTTTCTTTTTTTATTATCGCTATGTCTTAGAGGTGGGTCCTTATTAGTAAGTGCCTGAGTTCCACCTCTTTTTTTTTAACTGTTTTGTTGTGTTCTATGGCATAGATAAGTCAAAGTTTATTTAGTCATTCCCCTATGATTTACAATTACAATTTCAGGTTGCTGTTTGTTTTTAGCTACTGTAAATAAATGCTGCAAAGACCATCCTTACACAAACCTCCTTGTGCACCTATGTGATTGTTCATTTCTCTAAGGTAAAAATAATTTGGTTTCTAGCCCCTGGGTCTCCAGGTCTTAGAAGGGCAGCTTGAGTTCAGCTACATGCCATGGAGGGTTTTAAAAATTGCCTCAAAATTGGAGGGAAGGAAAGAGTTTACTCTTTAATCTTAGCAAAGCATGGCATCAACCCCCCAAATATTACTTTAATATTCTTTCTCACTTTTGTAGCTTGCATGTTAAATAAGCACTTCAGGAATAAAAAGTAATAGCCATTTTGTATTTATATGAAAACACTTACAAACCAAGACTTTCATCATAATGCAAAGAGCTACTCTGTGAGAATATTGTCTTTTCTTTAACTAAATGAACATTTAACGAATACATGAGAGGACTGAAAAGTTCAAGGGTCCATCCATTCCTTCAGTCAGCTCCCGCCTAGGAACCTCAGTGGGAATTTGGTCTGAGTAAAGATTGCCATATCAGACATTGATTCAGCTAAGGCCATCCCATTTCAAGGTGCCACCCATTCATTTGTTGACTGTAAATAGGAATTTTGCCCAAGGCCAGAACTCACAACTGGTCCCAGTTGACCTGAAATAGATTTCCACAAGTGGCTGGGAAATGGGAGTCTCTCTTCAGGATGTCTCTCCTTGGTCCACTCTTTCTTTCTCAAGACACACAGGCACGCGCGCACACACACACACACACACACACACACCTTGACACAGCCTTAAGTTCCTTTCAGCCTATGATTATTTTTCAATTTAGCATTGATACTGTTCGTATGAGACGGTAGATTGACTTATCTCCAAAGAACCCCAAATGACAGATGTAAACAAAGATAGAAAATACACCCAGGGAGATTCGTTATTCTCTAAAAGCAGGAAAATTATGGGTTTCAATCATAGCCATGCGGTGGCAGGAACTTGTTCACACCCTCATGTGCCTGCAGTCCCATCTCTAGCCCCGTCTCTCAGGGACTGAGTCTGCACCTTAAGTGCGTGAAATTAATTGAATTTATTCATGTGATAAAATTTTGAACTTTCACATTAAAAACCATTATTTCCCAGTAAAACTTTTAGTTAAATAAGAAGCCTTTATTCATTTTTAGAATTCTGATAATTTGGAATGTGAGGGCTATATTTTTTAACTGACAAGAATCCAAAAATAGCTACTCACGTTGTAAACAGAGCAGGTATTCATAGGTGTTTGTTCGTGAGGATGGCTGCAGTTACGTCCCTGGGGCACAGTGGGAAGTGTTGGAAAATTCCTTGGGCTCAAAGAGAAGCACAGGCAACCTTGAGAGAAGAAGAAGAAACATGCTTCTCCCCTGTGTTCTCTACACATTGCAGGGCGCTACCATCCACACAGCTACCAAAGCCAGGCAGCCAGAAACCAGAAGATCTGCTGATTTTTCTCTGTTCGTACTACACATATTGTCCCAAAGGGGTGGGTTGATTCTACCATCAAATACTGCTCCAGGTCAACCCTCTTTTCTATCACGGCCCCCGCTACTCTACATCAGCTGTTTGTTCCTGCCCTGAAGACAAGGGCAGTAAACATTCCTGAGTATTGTCTATGTATCAAGCAGTGTGCTTGGCGCAGGGCGTACAAATAGGACATGGCTTTATGTCTTCAAAGATTTATCCTAGAGGGAGAGACAAGCAGTTGAGAATGTTACTCAGGTACTTAATACGTGCCAGGCTCTGTGTTAGGTGCTGGGGCAGGGGGCAGATGGGGGACAAATAAAACATTTCTCTCCTCTTTTTGTTGTAAGTAACAACAAACTCTCCACCCCAAAGCAAGCAAACACACAAACCTACAAAAACCAAGGAAGGGCAGGGATGTATCTGAGCCTCAAAAATGCAAATATCCCCAAGATGATTTTCCATCTCCTGACTTTACATGTTGGCTTCGTTTCCTCCTCATGGCAGTGAAATTCTCTAGAGTTTCATCCTTACACCTCCCTCCACCAGAAATCATCTTTCTGTGACCCAGTTTGGATCATGGAGTAGGGGTCCAGGTGGTCCAGCTTGCCTGTGTGCGCACCCTGGACGAGTGAACTGTGACCCGGGGCAGAGACGTGGGAGCATGGGGGTCCTGGGCAGCCTGGAGGGGCTTCTGGCAGAAGAGGAGACAACAGGGAGGGCACAGACACCCACCCTGCTGCAGAATCAAGGGGCTAGAATGCCGTATGGGGTGGGTACAGTAAGAGAGATTGAGGATGCCAGGGTAGAGGGTCTGAACCCAGGCAACAGTTGTAATGGTGGCAGATTCCAAAGGCTTAGGGGATGAGGTCATTTGGACATGCTGAGCAGATGTTTCCACAGGACATGCATGTAGAGATCTGGAAAGGTTTTGGCTGAAGATAAGGACCAAGAGTTATCACAGCCGTCATCTTCAGTTAGTAGCTGACTCCGAGGGGGTGGATGTAATTACCAAGAGAAGAGGGAAAGCAGTAAAGGGCTATCACCAGTCAGCCTAGTGTTGGGAGAGTCCAGATCTAATTTCTGTATGAAAGCCAGCAAAACTGCTTCCTCGTTATTGCTTCTCGCAGAAAGCAGAACTTTGACATTTTAGTGGCTAATGAGCATTCCCAGATTTCTCCTTCAGTCCCTTTATTCAATAAGATAGGTAATTCAATTGAAACGATATGCATTTTATGAGGCTCAGTAAAGTTATTTTTATTTTGGGTGAAAAAAAATTTTTTTCAGCCTTAAGCCAGAGCACTGAATCTAGGCTTAAAACAATAAATTCCATGACCCACTGGAGCCCAGGAATTTGGGGGCAGGGGCCTGGGAGTGATGACGTTATTCACAGTGGGGCACAGGATAACCTTAGGTCGAGCTAGGACCCTCTCCAGAGCCCCAGCGAAGGGCTGTAGAGTAGCTAATCTAAGGAAGGTTTAAGCAGGTGGTGAATAGGAGTGTAGGAGGTACAGGGTGTGTTGGTGACACTTCTTTTGTGCTCCCCTAGGACTGTGTGACAGTTTAGAATTGGAAATAAGCTGAAGTGACTGATACTACTCACTATTGTACAAAGGCCATATTCCCAAGGGCCTCTCCAGGTAATTAATGTTTTGTCCCCTGGGGACTAGGGCGCCTTGTGGGTTATACCAGGAAATCTACTGGGCTTCAGTAAAAGGCGAAGGATTAAGTTTCAGAGGTTGCATCCCAAAGGGCAAACCTTGGCTCTCTCATATGGATGCCCTTCTCAGAAGACCCAGGATTTAACAGGAAAAGGCTCAGGTCAAGGGACAAATTCCCAGTCATCATACCCACAACCCTGTCTGTGGTCCCCTGGAAGCAGCGTGTAGATTCGCCCACCGATGCCATCTCCTAGTCAAGAACTCCCGCCGGTGGGCTTCCCTGGTGGCGCAGTGGTTGAGAATCTGCCTGCCAATGCAGGCGACACGGGTTCGAGCCCTGGTCTGGGAAGATCCCACATGCCGCGGAGCAACTAGGCCCGTGAGCCACGACTACTGAGCCTGCGCGTCTGGAGCCTGTGCTCCGCAACAAGAGAGGCCACGATGGTGAGAGGCCCGCGCACCGCGATGAAGAGTGGCCCCCGCTTGCCGCAACTAGAGAAAGCCCTCGCACAGAAACGAAGACCCAACACAGCCATAAATAAATAAATAAACAAAATAAATAATTTAAAAAAAAAAAAAAAAAAAAAAAAAAAAAAGAACTCCCGCCGGGCCAGGTGTGGCCAGCAGTACTTGGTGGCCAATTTTCTCAGCATCCTCCTGGATGTAAAATGCCTGTTTTCCAGACGGATGGGTTGCATGCTGTCACGGTAAAGAGATGTGACAACTTGTCGCAGGCAAGACTGGCAAGTTAAACCACCTAAAGGGACAGGATGATAGCACTCCAATGCTGGGCAGACCCTGTGCCCATAACAGAGCACCGTGGGGTGTCTCCCTCTGAGACCACGAGCCCCGCCCCTCCCCTTGCTGGGTCTAGGGCTTCTGAAGAGACCAGAGTGAAGGTCTGGCATCTGGATCCTTTGAACTGTCCTAGGGTTTTCCTAGATATGTGGTGATGGAAATGGAAAAATTGAGGGGAGACCATACCTGCCTTCTACTGGGGCTTTAAGTCCATTTCCGAAGGGAGACAAAATGCCTCTGGGGAACGTTCTCACCCTCCCCTCACTCTGCACATTTCGATGTGCAGGAGGTGAAAGGAGGCCACGTTGGGCCGGAAGAGGAGCTATTTGTCCAGGACAGAGGAGTCCAGGTGCTGCAGAGTGGGCGTCAAGGGCGGCAGGCAGGGAGGGCAAGAGCCCAGCTCCGGTACTTCCGAGCAGGAGCAGAGGCCCCGGCACCCACCAGCTGTTGAGATTTGCCAGCACATCGGTCACCTGGGAGACCAAGAGGCACGGGCCATAGGGGAGGACAGTGTCAGCACAAGTTACACCTGGGGACCGGGGGGGGCCCCTCATCCTCTTCTCCTCAGCCGTTGTTCTATGCCAAGGGGAGGGGCTGGAGTTGGAGGAAACACTGGTGGGGTCGTGCTGTAACTCCATCACTCAACAAACAGTGATGGAGCAACCTTTATGTACCACAAAACGTGCCAGGCAGTGGAATATCCTGGAGTCCCCATGTCAGTGGGAATACTTGCTTCCCAAACAAAATAAACAAGTGCCTTAAATAATGACAAGTCGTGGTAGGCTGTGAAGGAAATAAAGAGGGCACAGAGTGGAGAAGGGGGTGGGGTAGTCTTCTTAGACATCTCTGAAGGGTTGTGAAGGAGAGAGAAGGAGAAGGCACCCGCCGTGCAAGGAGAGGTAGGCGGGAGTCGGGAAGGGAGGGTGCAGCATGTGCAAAGGCCCTGAGTGAACAGGAAGAAATGACTGATGTGAGCACAGGGCGGGTGACTTAGGATGAATTTGAATAGACAGGGGCCAGATCATGCAGGACCTACGGAGTCAGGGGAAGAAGTTTGGATTTTATTATAAGGGCAATGGGATGCCACTGAAGGGTGTCCGGCTGGAGAGAAACTTGGTCGTTCCCTTTCACCTCCATATGGTGAATGAAATGGAAAGTAAGGCAAAACTAGGGAGGCTATAGGGCTGGTATAAAAGTGGCCTCATGTTTATAGATCAGTGACTTAAGACTGCTCACTAAGTCAGCTACACCTGGAAGCTTTCTCTGGTTCCCAGTCCCTGTGTGTTTTATTCTTTGCACTGGTGGTTCTCAACCCTGGCTGATTAGAATTATCTTATGGAGCTTTGAAATATTTACTGACTTTTCCCACCCTTTACCAGTTAAGTCAGAATCACAACCACAAACAAAGCTGACAGATAAATGACAAACTGGAATTTAAAAAAATTGTAACTTACGTTAAGACAAAGGTTTAATTTCGTGAAATAGAAAAGTGCATTCTCTTTAGAATCAATAAGAAAAGAATTTTTTTTAAACTAATAGATTAAAGCTAGGAGAAGATCATGAAGAAGAAATAGACGTGGCCAATAAGCTTCAAAAGATGCTCAACTTCTCTAGTAATTAGGGAAATGCAAAACAAAATCATAACGAAATGCAATTCTTCACCCACAAAATGGATTTTAAAAAAAGAAAATGACTGATAAGGCTCAGGATTAGTGAGGAGATATAGAAACAGGCGTGCTCACAACCTGTGGAAGTATAAACTGGCTCAGTATGTTTAAGGAGTTGGCAATATTTATTTAAATATAAAGAGCATATGCCGCCAATCCAGTAAGTCCAGTAATTCCACTTCTGAGTTTCTCTTTTACAGAAATACGTGCATGTGCACTTAAAGGTATGTGTACAAGTACGGCACTGATAGTGTGGGGTTATTTTTTAAGGGAAACTGACATCTCCATTAAGCGTGAAATGGCTAAATAAATCATGGAATACTATTTTGCTCAGTTGTTTGAAAAAGGAGATGTTGATCTAAATATACTGGCAAAGAAATATGTCTCATCTATTCTTCAGTGAAAGAAGCAAGCTTTAGACTATTATGTACAGTGGGAGCCATTTATGTAATCCTGTAATATTTGTGTGTGTGTGTTATATTATTTTGTGCATTGTTCGCGGTTTACTCCCTTCCTCAAGGCACTTGGACAGTTGGTAATTTCTTGCTTTAGTGATTTTTGCAGGTAGAAAACAGAGGTCCTTGGAAGTCAACACATTCAGCGAAGAGATTATACTAGGGTGTGGTTTGAAGGTCAGAAAAGAGAGCGAGGGAGCGAGCGAGCGAGAGAGCGAGAGCGAGAGAGAGAGAGAGAGAGAGAGAGAGAGAATGCCTCATCAGAGGCAAGAACAAGACAGAGATATCCCTCCAACTAAAAAGCAGCAGGAGGTAGGGGTTTAGGCCCAGAGGGAAACTTGATATTGCCCCCAGGATGGCAAACCTCAGTGAGGGTAGAGCCTGCTGTGCCCTGCGGGGCTGGACCCAGGGAACCGGTATCTGTCAAAGACGCCAGTGTCCCAGCCTCCCACGAGGCACAGAATCCGGAAGGGCACCGGACCTCAAGGGACCCTGTGGGCTCACACAGCAGCTGATAACTCCTTGGCTGGCACAGGACCCTGGGATCTTTGTGCCACTCTGGAGTGGGAAAGCCCCGGTGATGGAGGATGGGGGCTTGGATTCAGATTTAACTTGATTAAAATACTAGTAAAGCAATCTAGCATTTCATATGACATCTGATTTGGAAGACTGAAGTCTACGTGTTTCCAGATACCTAGAAGAAAGACCAGAGAGGTGTATTTACATAGCGGCCATCCCCGGGGAGAGGAGAGAAATTGCTGGAAGAGGAAGGCAGGGACTTTTAGCTTCACGCTCACACCTCTCTGTTGTTTGAATTTTTGACATTGAGCATCTATCACGTTTGCTCTTTTTTACAATGAAGGAGCTTTCCAGTTCTGCGTGATCCCAAGTCCCTCCCATCTCACCACGAACACGCTGCCTCGTCCCGCAGACTCTCCGGCCGGCCC
The DNA here is from genome assembly GCF_949987535.1 of Balaenoptera acutorostrata. Classification (NCBI taxonomy): domain Eukaryota; kingdom Metazoa; phylum Chordata; class Mammalia; order Artiodactyla; family Balaenopteridae; genus Balaenoptera; species Balaenoptera acutorostrata. The sequence continues at coordinate 72,657,169 of NC_080079.1, read as the reverse complement.
CACCCCGCCTCGGGTCCCCGATGTCTGGCCCAGCCCTGACTCCTGACCCACCTCAGCCCTTCACTGATGACCCACCTCTCTGCAGCCAACACCCACGCTGAGCCAGCCGCCCGGCCCAGGGCTCTGGTCCGCTCTCCTCGCCTGCTTTCTGTCCCTGCTGCTGCCGAGACAACGTGAACTGTAGCTGCTGCCACCACCCGACAGCCCCCAGCCTCCAGGAGGCAGCATCCAGTCTCTACGTTACAGGAAGTTCCCGGACTTGTTTTCACAACGTTTCTCCCCGGTCTAGTCAAATCAGCTCCTTTCTTCCGCTTGGAAGAAACAGCATCTGCACGGGTTTTTCTGGAGAGCAGTGGTGGAGAAATAGAGGCTCTGGAGCCTTATATCAGGTCCCCTCTGCCAGAAGTCGTGGCCCTGTGGGGATCTTGGAGTGACTTAAGGGAGGTGATGACGCGTCTGGCTCCAGAATCAGAGGGGATTGTATGATGCCACTTGTTAGGGTGGACATCACCGCAGCTGGGGTTTGGATGCCGGAAGAGGCGTTCTGAAGAAGGCCCTGCGTGAAGGAGGAAGCCCGCTTCTGCCAGCTGCCACACCTTATGTCCTACCAAAGAGCAGCTCACTTTGAGCACCGTCACCACCTGCATTGCCCGACAGCCTGGCGAGAACTTTAGGCGGAGAGAAGGGAGGGCTTGGTGCAATGCTGGGAACTTTGCCTTTTGCTCAAACATGTTTGTTTTGGGAGGTTCCCTTCTAGCTTCTCCCGGTGAACCCTTTTTACTGGGGATATTCAGCCCAACCTCTTGGCATTTGAGTTCCTCTTGCAGGAAATCTCCAGAATTACGCAGATCCCGCATCACCAACCAAGGAAAGGGCCAACATCCTTCACGGAGGGAGTGTCCGGGACGCGATCACGGAGGGGGAGGGGACCCCAGGGGGTTGTAGCACACTTCAGTCTGGAAAGCTGAAGCCAGACCCGTGCTGCCCCTTTCAGAGGGGGCCGCCCTCGAGAGCATCAGGTGGATTTAAATCTGTCTCTACCTCTTAGAAGGTGTAAACTCCAGGCGGTTCTTTCTCTCTCATAACCTTCCTGAGATAGGTCTCAGGTGTGCTTCCTGTGTCTGAGGATTAATGAAGACCAAAGAGGCTGCAGGTGCAGAGCAGGTGCTGCGCATGTGCCACTCCCCTTCTCCAGCATCTGGGACAGCGTTCCTCGCAATGTCACCTGGTCGTCCCGATGTACAGCCTGGAGACGTACAGGACACTGACAGAGACGCTCCAAAGGAAGCAGGGACTCTTCCGTCACACTTCACGGGACAAGATTAAATAAACATGAATACATTCGATCTTCAGCCACTGCTGGACGGGACCAAGGTGTCCTCGACCTGTCACAGGGAGACCTCCTAACTTTTGCTCATGGGCCATGTTTTCCCACTGTGTGTCTTTACAGAATTTCTACTTCTTTGATTATAGTATTTAAACAAGAAAGCATCAATTGCTTCCTTTGAATTCCTGATTAACTAGAAAGAGCTCTTCATTCACCTTTTTTTTTGTTTTATTGTGGTAAATATATGTGACAAAATTTTCCAGTTTAACTCTTTCTGTGTACAGTTCAGTGGCATTAAGTACATTTCCATTGCTGTGCGGCCATCACCACCATCCATCTCCAGAGCTTTCTCATCTTCCCAAAGTGTAACTACACACCAACAACTCCCATTTCCCTCCCAGCCCCTGGCACCCACCATTCTACTTTCTGTTTCTATGAATTTGACCCTTCCAGGTACCTCATATCAGTGGACTCCTACAGTGTGTGTCCTTTTGTGTCTGGCTCATTTCACTCCAGGTCCATCCCTGTTGTAGCACGTGTCAGAATTTTCCCAGCCACTTTTTCAAGGAGAACTGGTTCTCTGTGTAGTTGTCCGTGCAGCGCCCCAGAATTAGCTCTGTTCCCTTCTACGGTGAGGGAAGAGGCGTGGAGAAGGAACATGACTGATCCACACATGCCCGCACATCTGTTTCCTGCAGGGCTACTTTTTTCCCAGTTATAAATGGGTTACCTTGGCAACCGATCACTTCTCTAATTTTTTTAAGGTTGTGAACAGATGACCAAATTACAAGAGCAAAGGGTCTTGAAGACTGAGTTTACGTATATGGAAGAGAACATTGTCATAATTTTTTTAAAGCACAAGGTGATTGTGACATTGCAACCTCATACTTAGTCCAAGAAACATGTTTTGAGCACCCTGCTATGGCCCAGGCATGGTGCTAAGTCCTGGGATACATGGTAAGCAGAATGGGACATAACATCCACGGAGCCCACAGTCTGCAAGGGGAGAGACATTAATCCAATAACTCCAAACACAGGTGAACTCTTGGAAGGAAAAGATCATAATTTTATGAAGGCATAGACCAAAGGCACCTGACCTAGACTGGGGCACGGGAAAGGTTTCCCCAAGGAATTATTAATACATCAACAGGGATCTGAATGATGAGTGGGAGTCGAGCCTCAGTTGGAAGGGGAGGGGCGGCCTGAGGTGGCCGAGCAAGTGAGGTGCACGGTGACTGGACACAACACTCACATACTGCTTAGAACTCCAAGTCCTCCAGGAGCAAAGGACACGGTGCTTTGTCCTCTACAGGTGGAGGCCGAGGTAAGGATGACAGTCGGCTGGAAAATATATCTTTGGGGTTTAGTCTGTCCTGCCCCGTGATTCAGTATGTTTTAGAGGAGGGACTCTGGGCTGCTTTCAACCATGGCAGTGATCTGGAGGCACTGGACTAGGCCAGAACCTACATCAGGGTGGTCAGTATGGCCTGGGGGCCCCTGGGGACATGGAGGAGAGGGTCCAGCTCTAGGGAAGAGGGGAGCCAATAAGTAAGCACATGGTCTGGGCCTTAACCATTCGCTGGAGGTTAGGGCTGGGATCCATTTCAGAGGGGGAGGTGAGACTCCAGTGTAACTACGAAATCAAAGTAGAAGCTGTCCGCCTGACAGATTGGGTGGACATCGTGGGGACACAGTGCCCCGGCCTCACACTATTATACTTGGGCGTGAGATGAGGCTGCATCACAAAAGTACCCACGGTCACTCTGGCTGCTTGGCCAAGAGCGACCCTGGGGGCTTCCCTGGTGGCGCAGTGGTTGAGAGTCTGCCTGCCGATGCAGGCGACGCGGGTTCGAGCCCTGGTCTGGGAGGATCCCACGTGCCTCGGAGCGGCTGGGCCCGTGAGCCACAGCTGCTGAACCTGTGCATCTGGAGCCTGTGCTCCCCAACAAGAGAGGCCGCGATAGTGAGAGGCCCGCGCACCGCGATGAAGAGTGGCCCCCGCTTGCCACAACTGGGGAGAGCCCTCGCACAGAAACGAAGACCCAACACAGCCAAAAATAAATAAAGTAATTAATTAATTAAAAAAAATAAAAAGAGCGACCCTGGGCCTGGAAGGCGCTCGTCTTGGATTTTTCAGGACTCAGAGATCAGCTAGAAGGAATGCAAGTTTGATGAAAGGGAGTGGAAGGCAACGTATTTCACAGCCTGGGGCTGTTTGGAGGAAGATCGTCTGGGTTTGTGCGAGAACAACATTGTGGTCAGGGGTCCCTAAGACCACCCTCAAGTGAAACAGAAAGACCACCCTCGGATAGAAAGTTTGCCAATGATTCATTAGAAGGACTTAGAGAACTCAGAAAAGCTGTTATACTCACAGTTACAGTTTATTACAGTGAAGGGATGCAGATTACAACCAGCAAAGGGAAAAGGAGTTGAGGGGATGGAATCCAGGAGAAACCAGGCTCAAGGTCCAGGTGTCCTCTCCCCCTGAAGTTGTGCAGATAGCACTTACTTCTCCCAGCAAAGATGTGTGACAACATGTGTGGGTCACTGACAACTAGGGAAGCTCCCCCAGCCCTGGGGTACAGGGTTCTTACTGGGGTTTTGTCACATAAGCATGGAACGCCCACAGGGCTGACCTTAGTTCTCAGTCTCCAGCTACTTCAGGGCTCAAACGGTTATGGCATGGCCCAAGGACCCCGCCATAAATCACACTGTTAGCATAAACTATATGGCAGGGCCCAAAGTTTCAGGTACACAGAAACAGTCTTATCAGGCAGCAGATTCCAAGGAATTGAAGCTCATCTCCCAGGAGCCAGTCAAGAGCTAGTTTCTTTGGAATGTGCAGGGTTTGAACACCCCCAAAGCTGCTGAGTTAACCCTGTGCTGCACAAGTATAAACGGCCAGTATCAAAAAATTGAAGAGGAATGTCCATCGCAGAGGGAGGAAATATGTCCTGGATAATTATCATCAATTCCAAAATTTTGTTTTGTCTCACCCTTGAATATGGGCTCCTTCCTGCCTCCAAAATGCCAATCGCAGCTGCCACGTGACCTCTGCCAAGTCCCCTCACGCTCCACACCCTCATCTTGCCTGGAATTGGGCTAAGCTGAGGAGGGGCAGGGAGGCATCAAATCAGCTATGATCACACATTTGATCCCCTACTTTGAAGTCACTATGAAACTAGGCTGACCCTGTAATGATGCACATGGAAATCTGTGGGTTGCTTTCAGGGTTCATCCCAGCATTTGCTGTACACAACACACAGATGGTGTGTGCAAGATATTTTATCCCCTGCTCTGTAATCACTGTCTCACCTCCTCTCCCAGCATACACTCCAATCTCCCCCACCACCAAGTTATGCTTATTTTAGCACTGAGAAAGATTTCTTTATTAAGTTACGGGCCTCACATTTTACCAAACTGCTTCTACTTGCAACTTCTTTAAGGCAGCTAACCAAAGAGACCAGTTATTTTCCCTGCGAATGTTTTAAATATATTTGAACAAAACAAAATGAGTTTTAAATAGAATAAAAAGTAATTTTCACCAACTCTACTTTACTCTTCCTTTCAACAAAATTTTCCGTCATGTATCTCATTATTATAGGAAGCCACTTTGCAGTGAGATAATTTTTTGTAACAAAAATGCCTATGACTTTGCCACTTACTTTATCCTTTCTCTTAGGTAAAGCTTTCTAGAAATGCAACACCATAATTCACATGCACAGCTGCAGTTAAAGGAGTTTCTGGGTTAAGGCCTTTTGATATCTATTAAATCATTTTACCTTGTCAGCCTAAAAGTGAGGCCAGAGGTTAGCACTAAGTGGCAGTGACATTTAGCTGGTGCACACTAGTACGGCATGCTGGTCACTGTCTGTATGCTTGGTTACTGCTCATGCCTGCTGATTGTTAAATACTTTGAATGTCACGCTGAGCTCCATGTGGGAAGTGTGAGCTTGGGAGGCCCTGAGTCATACCCTATTCAGTGAAGCGTATTATAAATGGATAACAAGATTTTCTTAACCAAAAGTTAGCAGAACGAAAGGCTTCACTCTGGGTACCATCAGCAGATTCCAGAAGAGTAACAACTCCAGGGTGCTTCATAAAATTAATCTTAGTATTTATAATGGCCTACTTATTTCAGAGTTTTATTTTAGAATCTTTGTTCATCACTCACAAAAATGACAAAAATGTGCATATCCACAGCCTATATTGTGTTGATGAGGATGAAACTCTTCCCCAAGGCACATTGCTGATCAGGGCTTTAAGTTGTTAAGGAAAAAAGACTATGGCTAGGGCTTCCCTGGTGGCGCAGTGGTTGAGAATCTGCCTGCTAATGCAGGAAACACGGGTTCGAGCCCTGGTCTGGGAGGATCCCACATGCCGCGGAGCAACTAGGCCCGTGAGCCACAACTACTGAGCCTGCGCGTCTGGAGCCTGTGCTCCGCAACAAGGGAGGCCACAATAGTGAGAGGCCCGCGCACCGCGATGAAGAGTGGCCCCCACTTGCCACAACTGGAGAAAGCCATAGCACAAAAACGAAGACCCAACATAGCAATCAATCAGTCAAAAAAGAAATCTTAAAAAAAAAAAAAAAAAAAAAAAAAAGACTATGGCTATCTCTCCATCTGTCAAGTGAATAATTTCCTATGTGAGCATTTCTCTGCAGGATAGGTAGACTGAAAAGAAAATTCACACTCAAAAGTGTTTGGAATACAGACCCTGGCACCACTGCCAGCTTCCACGTGCCCATGCCCTGGACCTCTGCGGCCACTTTGCACGTCTGTGCCCTAAATCCCAGGACCAAGGGGGATCCCCTTGGCTGTGACTACCCCTTGTAGAAGAAAAGGGGAGCGGAAGGATCCCAGCAGCCTTCACCACCACTGCAGACACTCCCAGCCTTGGCCACTGAGGACCCCGGCAGCCTTCACCAATGCTGTCCTCAGCTGATGGAGCTCCCCAAAGTCTATGCTACTGCACTCCCCTGGAGCCAGAGCCACCACAGCCCCTCCTTTAGCTGGAGCTGCTGCACCCCACCCAGCTGGTGCCCTCACACCCACCCACGGGTGAAGGTCTTTCCCCCATGGAAGCCCAACCATAGAGTCTGGAAGACATAACCACTCTTTCAAATGTGCAGACAGCAATGCAAGGCTACAGTAAGATGAAAAATCAAAGGAGCATGACACCACCGAAAGAACACAATAATTTTCCAGTAACCAACCACAGAGAAATGGAGATCTATAAATTGCCTGACAAAGAATTCAAAATAATTGTTTTAAAGAAGCTCAGCAAGCTCCAAGAGAACCCAGACACTCAGAAAAGTCAGGAAAACAGTACATGAGCAAAATGAGAAGTTGAAGAAAGAGATAGTAATCATAAAAAAAAACTGAACGGAAATTCTGGAGCTAAAGAATTCAGTGAATGAAATGGAAAATGCAATAATCAGCAGCAGGCTCAATCAGGCAGAAGAAACGATCTGCATATTCAGAGAGAAATCATGGAAACTATCCAGTCAGAGGAGAAAACAAAACAAAACAAAAAGAGTGAAAAGAGTGAAAACAGCCAATGAGATTTACTGGTTCAAAAGAACCAATTTATGCATTTGGGAGTCCCAGAAGGAGAAGAGAGAGAGAAAGGGGGCAAGCTTATGTAAAGAAATAATAGCTAAAACTTCCCAAATCTTGGGTGGGAAATGAACATCCAGATTCATGATGCTGAAAACGTCCCAAACAGTATCAATCCAAAGGAGACTACACCAAGACACATTATAATCAAATTGTCAAAAGTCAAGGGTGACGAGAGAAATTTGAAAGCAATACGAGAAAGGTGACTTGTCACAGATAAGGGAACCCCCATAAGACTATCAGCAGATTTCTCAGGAGAAACCTTGCAGGACAGGAGAGAGTAAGATAATATATTCAAGGTACTGAAAGAAAAAAACTGCCAAACAAGAATACTATACCTGGCAAAATTATCCTTCAAAAATGAGGAAGAGTTAAACTCTTTTCCAGACAAACAAAGACTGAGGGAGTGTGTCACCCCTAGACCTGCCTTACAAGAAATGTTTACGGGAGTTCTTCAAGTTGAAATGAAAACATGCTAAAAAGCAATGCAAAAGCATATGAAAGCATAAATCTCACTGGTAAAGGTCAGGTAAATATATATACAAATACAGATAAACGTAACAGTATAGTGGTGGTGTAATTACTTTTAATTCTAATATATCAGTTAAAAGATAAAAATTTGTTAATGGATACACAATACAAAAAGAAGCAAACTGACTACCAGGACACGAAATTGGGGCAGGGGGAAAGTGGAGAGTTTTTTTGTATGCAATTGAAGTTAAGTTCAATTTTAAATAAATGGTTATAACTACAAGATATTTTATGCAAGACTCAAGCTAACCATGAGGAAAAAATTTATCATAGATACACAAAAGATAAAGAGAAAAGAATCAAAGCAAATCACTACAAAAAAATCATCAAATAATAAAGGAATATAGCAAGAAAGAGAGGGACAAAACTCCAAAAGAGACAGAAAACAATTAACAAAATGACAACAGTTAGTCTTCATCCATCAGCAATTACTTTATATGTAAATCAATTAAACTCCCCAATCAAAAGTCATAAAGTGGCTGAACAGATTAAAAATAAAAACAAACAAACAAGCAGAGAAACCCAAGATCCAGTGATATGCCGTTTACTATAGACTCGCTTTAAATTTAAAGACACTCACAGGCTGAAAGACACTCATAGGCTAAATACATAAAACAAATATAGATAGATCCAAAGGCAGAAACTGACAGCAATACAATAATAATAAGGAACTTCAATACTCTATTTACAATACTGGATGGAACACCCAGATAGAAAATCAGTAAAGAAACAGCCAACTTGAACAACACTATAAACCAAATGGCCCTAACAGACATATACAGAACTTTCCACAGAACAGCAGAAGAACACACATTCTTCTCAAGCACACATGAAACATTCTCCAGGACAGATCACATGTTAGGTCACAAAACAAATCCTGACACATTTAGGAAGCTCTGTATCAGTCAAAGTACGTTTACTGACCACAACAGAATGAAACTAGAAATCAATAACAGCAAGAACATGAGAAAATTCACAAATAGGGGAACTAAACAACACACTCTTGAACAATTGTTGAGTCAAAGAGGAAATCAAAAGGGAATTTTAAAAGTATCTCAAAACAAATGAAAGTGAAAAAACATGTCCCCAAAAGTATGAGATGCAATAAAAGCGTTCTCACCACACATGCACGCACACACAAAATCACCACAATCAAGATAAATAAACACCCCTAAGTGTTTATCTTGTGTTTATCTAAGTGTTATCTAAGTGTTTATCTAAGTTATCTTATCTAAGTGTCTATCTCTCCCTCACTCCCCTCTTTGGTCTTCCTCCTCATCCTCAGGCAACTACTGATCTGCTTTGTATCACTATAGTTCAGTTTGCATTTCATATAATTTCATATAAATGAAATAATATGATATGTAATTTTTATGGCTTCTTGGGAAATCACATCTTAATTATCTCTTTATTCCTAGGGCTAAGCACAGCCACCCAATCAGTGAGTCAACAAATATTTTAGAGTGCCTACTATGTGCTAGGTTTTGGCCACACTATTCTAGGAACATAACATGTGTTCAAAAAATGCTTGATGAATGAGTCCGTGAATTCAGGTAGCATAGACTCTTTTTTTTCACTGAGATACATTCATATACCATAAAATTAACCTTTTTAAAGTGTACAAGTCAGTGGGCTTTAGTTTCTTTACAATGTTGTGCAACCATCACCACAATCTAATCTGAGAACATTTCCCTCACCCCATACTCATTTGTAGTCATTCCCCATTTCTCCCATTCCCCAGCCCCTGGCAACTACTAATCTACTTTCTCTATATATAGGTGTGCTTATTCTGGACATTTCTTATAAATGGTATTATTACACTATGTAGTCCTTTGTGACTGGCTTCTTTTACTCAGCGTAATGTTTGCAAGATTCATTCTTGTTGCAGCGTATGTCAGGGTTTCCTTCCTTTTTCTGGCTGACTAATATACCACTTCATTTATCTGTTGAACAGCGGATGGACATTTGGGTCATTTCCACTTTGGGGCAATTATGAATCACGATCTCATGAACATTCAAGAATAAGTTTTTGTGTGAACATATGTTTTCAATTCTTGGGTATATACCTAGGAGTGGAATTCCTGGGCCATATGTTAACTCTGTGTTTAATTTTTTGAGGAAATTCCAGACCATTTCCCAAAGTGGCTGCATCAGTTTACATTCCTAGCGGCAATGTTTGAGGGTTCTAATTTCTCCACAACCTTGTTAACACTTGTTATTGTCTGTGTTTTTTATTCCAGCCATCCTAGTGGGTGTGAGGAGGTATCTCATTGTGGTTTTTATCTGCATCTCCCTAATGACTAAGGATGTTGAGCATCTTTTCACTTGCTTATTGACAGCACAGACTCCTATTAACTCATTAATTTATTCATATATTTGAGCCCCAGCTTTGTCAGTTCTGTGTGATCTTCGAAAAGTTACTTAGCTTCTCTGGACTCGGTTTTCTCATCTATAAAGTGGGAATAATAATCTCTGTCTGATGGGATTGTTGAGAGGACCAGAATTAATATGTGTAAATCTCTTGGCACAAAGTAAGAACTCCATGGAAACAGAACAGATGTGAATCAATATGATGAGTAAGTCAGATGACATTTGAGTATTTGACTAGGTAGAGATGGCAAGAAAGGAGACTCCAACCAGAAAAATGAGTGTGAGCAAAGGGAAAAAGCAGATACAGTCACCCCCTTCTGTATCCTTTGTCTGTTTTCCTCCTAACAGGGACCTGACCGGACGAACCCTGCGGGAAGACCTGGCATCACACCTCAGTATGGGTCTAAGCTGTTATTTCTCTAGGGGTACCTTCACCCCAAACAACCCTTCCCATTACAACTAGTTAGAGAACTCACAGTCTTCACAGCTTTCCCAGACCCTGTGAAGATGGCTCCAGGAAGACGTCGACCATCAACAGGGCCATACGCTAAAACTCAGAGACTGGTTTCTCTTCTCCCCACATGTTTATAAACAGTCTACAACACAAGCACCAATTACTGGGGGGGGGGGATCCGTGTGGACGAGGGGGTCAGGTTAGGGGGCAGAGGCAGCAGATCCCCCCATGACCTCTAACTGTCACCATGGATGCTCCCCAAGTTTCATTTCAGAAACCACCCAGGACCCACTACTCTCACGTCACAGCAGCAAAGGGCAAGTTAGTGCCCGAGCTTGTCCCTGCGCCCACTTACATTTTTCTGGTTTTAAAACAGTCCAGACCTGGAATCGTACATGTCGCTGCTCTGTTGAAGGGGCTTTTACGGAGTCCACGTCTTCAGAGAATCAGACGTCTTTTTCCACACGGGTGGTAGAAAGTCCGGGACAGGAGACCCGTGGAAACGGAAGACAAAAATGCTCATCTGTCCCGGGCAATGCTGTTGGCAGTGCCAGCTCTATCACGTTCCCCCTGCGGGCCCGGGGGGACGGGGAGATGATGCCACAGCTCTGCCCCCTGGGGCCGGCCGACCCCGGGCTCCCCCGAGAAGCAGGCGGAAGGGAGGCTGGCACGGATGTGATCGAACGGGACTGACTTCCCTGAGGGCTCGGCCCAACCTCGGGACGCGAGGTTCCCCTGTCTCCTGGGCTGTTGTCACCTTGGGTTGCAAGCTAGTTCTCCAAAACAAGTTGTTAGCTTCTCACATCATGCAGGAGAACACGGTGAGTCCAGAACATGCAAGTCCTGATGGTAACAGAAACAGGAGCTCACGCGTAGGGGAGGAGCAGGGGCTGCAGAAGTGTTGACATTCCAAGTCAGGATCCCTGGTGATCGAGCCTCAGATAAACCTGTGTTTATCTTTGCCAGGAAGGGACTCACCCCTTCGGCTCAGAACACTCAGAATCACAACGCCTGATGAAGCCACCGGATGCACAAGGGCACCTTTCCAAGGAGGCCACCGCACACGGCCAGCCCGGAGGGAGAGAGCCCACGCACGTGTCCACTGCACACCGGCCCCTCGGGTCGGAGGTGCCGACAGCAGCCCTGGCAGCGCCTGGGGCCACCGCACACCCAGGCTGAGTGTAGCTACAGCGCCGTCCCTCCGCCTGGCGCTTGTCACTCAGGCAGAGAGGCATCAGGGTCCCGGGCTCCTGTTTGACGTTCCCCCGGGAGCCCCCGCTGGGTTTGGGGAACTGGGTCTGGGACGCCCTCTCCTCTCCCCGGGCCCTGTTCGCCCCCAGCTACAGTCAGGCTGCCCAGTTCACCTGGCCCTCTCCGCGCTCATTCTGCTGCATTATTTATTCAAACCGGCGAGGCCTATTTATAGCTCCTCTGAAAGGCAGCAGCCGCTCAGTTCCAGGGAAAGTGGAACACTGAGACGTTCAAGAGTGTTTTCATTCATCTGTCGATGGACACTTAAGTCACTTCCACGTCCTGGCTACTGTAAATAGAGCTGCAAGGAACATTGTGGTACATGTCTCTTTTTGAATTATGGTTTTCTCAGGGTATATGCCCAGTAAAGAAGATGTGATACATATATACAAGGGAATATTAGCCATGAAAAGAAACGAAATTGAGTTATTTGTAGTGAGGTGGATGGACCTAGAGTCTGTCATACAGAGTGAAGTAAGTCAGAAAGAGAAAAACGAATACCATATGCTAACACATATATACGGAATCTAAAAAAAAAAAAAAAGGTTCTGAAGAACCTAGGGGCAGGACAGGAATAAAGACGCAGACGTAGAGAATGGACTTGAGGACACGGGGAGGGGGAAGGGTAAGCTGGGACGAAGTGAGAGAGTAGCACTGACATATATACACTACCAAATGTAAAATAGATAGCTAGTGGGAAGCAGCTGCATAGCACAGGGAGATCAGCTCAGGGCTTTGTGACCAGCTGGAGGGGTGGGATAGGGAGGGTGGGAGGGAGATGCAAGAGGGAGGGGATATGGGGATATATGTATACATATAGCTGATTCACTTTGTTATACAGCAGAAACTAACACACCATTGTAAAGCAATTATACTCCAATAAAGATGTTAAAGAAAAAAAAAATGTTTTCAAAAGAAAAAAAAACATGCTCTCACCTACTCAGGAGGTTGCTGTCCCGATGCATCTTCCAAAACTAGGCTTCCCTGGCTGCGCTCCCCGGCCCTGGCTGCTGAGGGTGAGAAAGCTCAGCCCTTCTCCAGCACCTCCCGACACCCAGGACCCCGCTGTCACTCCCTGAACATGCGTCCATCCGCTTGAAATGGATGGGGCCGAGAGAAACTGCTACGTGACAAATAGCGAATCAATGACAGTGACTCTGGGCGCTCTGTAGCTCTGTTCTCCACAGTATCTCCAAAAACCATTTTATTTTGCTCATTATTTTTTTTCAACCATCTTTATTACATGTGTTTTTAAACAGTCCTCCTCAGGCAGCCCAAAGTGGCTATCAGATCCATTCCCTGAAATAACACTCCCCTCGACGGAGCAAGCAAGTAGCCAAACCCATTTTATTTTATTTATTTATTTTTAAAAATATTTATTTATTTGGCTGCACCGTGTCTCAGTTGCGGCACGCGGGATCTTTCGTTGCGGCACGTGGGATCTAGTTTCCCGACCAGGGATGGAACCCGGGCCCCCTGCATTGGGAACGTGGAGTCTTAGCCACTAGACCACCAGGAAGTCCCCAAACCCATTTTAAATATCGCCTCTTTAATGCTTTAAGTCTCCTGCGAGGAAGTCCAGACGCAGTGATTTGCCTGAAATCTCACAAATTTGTCTGATGCTTAATGAGAATGCCGTGAGTCCAAACAGGTTCTCAGGCAATCAGGGCATTTGGGAGCTGGGTGACAGAAACCGTGTGCAGAGTTTGGAGACAGGGCAGCTGAGTGAGTCCAGCTGGAGAACGTAGGACAGTAGAGCCGTCAGTAGACAGTGTGGGCTCGAGGGGCAGGCCATCCAAGACCTCGCCACAGACTTCGGAGTTACTGGCATGTGATTTCAGGCAAGTTGCATACGTCTTGTAAGCTCAGGGGTCCTCACGACTTCATATCACATTGCTGTGTTACACGAGACAGTCCGGGCCCCGTGCCTGACACATGGAAAGCGTGGATCACATGTTCGTGGTTACTAGTAGTGCTGCAGATGGGGAAGCCAAGGTATTGAGGACCCAAGAGACTTGTCCAAGGCCACGCAGCCCCAGCACCAGAACCAGGACCCCCGATTCCCAATCCAGGCGTTATTTTTTACAATTGATTGATTGTGGTACCAGGGTGGTAAGAGGGCTAAACAAGGCAGGTGGCCCAAAGTCCCAGGCATCTGTGAGCGCTCAGGAACTGACGATAAGAAAATACACGAAGGAGAAAGAACCGTGGAGGGCCTTGGTGACTCAGGCAGCATTTTGGGTCAGCTCAGGATCTCACATCTCTCCTGTTGTGAATAAAGCCCGTCCCCAGCTGGCTAATCTGAGGCCTTCGGGGAGGTGGAAGGGGACACTCCTAATTTCAGGAAAAGGAAAGGGGCAACTCCAGGCCCCGGGGCCCTGAGAAAAGTGGGCCATCGGGCCAGGCCTCGCCCTCAGAGAGCTAACCAGCTAGAGAGGCCAGGCAAGACAAAACATGAAACTGTGAAAGAACAACGCAAGGCAGAACCTTGTGCGAAGGGGTGTGAGCTCACGGCCCTGAGCGACCAGGGAGGGGAATAAATCGTCATTCACGGCTTCATAAAGACAGGAAGACTTAAGCTAGGCTTTTGTATCAGACAGGACCTAATAGTCGACTGCAACTATCAGAACTTCAGCTCAAACCGGCTGGCGCACCAAAGGGGTACGGTTGTATTTTTGGGGATTTTTTTTTTTTTTTTTTTTGGTGTGGACCATTTTTAAAGTCTTTATCGAATTCGTTACAGTATTGCTTCTGTTTTAGCTTTTTGGCCACGAGGCGTGTGGGATCTCAGCTCCCCAACCAGGGATCAAACCTGCACCCCCTGCGTTGGAAGGCAAAGTCTTAACCCCTGGACCCCCAGGGAAGTCCCAGGGGTATGTTTTTAAAAGGATAGATAGGACCGTACAGACTTGTTCTGTAAGTGAGCCAAGGATGCCCTGTTTGTTGGCCCCTAGGCTGTTTATTTCTTCACTGCAGGCTGAGACCTGTTAGCTCAAAGTCCAGCGACACCAAACTCAAATTTTTATACGTCTGATTATTTAAAAATAGTCCAAAGGAGCACATTTTTAGCCATTTAGAGATGGCCTGCTTTGCATCCCCCGTGGAATCTCATCCCACATCACTGGCCATTGGTCTGATAGAACCTATGGTTATAAGACAAGCTGCTGAGGCCCTTCAGGTTCCCTGAGCCAGAGACACCCTGTTGGGCTGCTGAGCGACATCACCTAGATACGTGAGCCCCCTCTTCCATCCTGCTCTTTCCCAAAATTTCCCTGCCCTGCCTCCCTTCTGGATGGTCCCATGCTCTCTGTCCCACACAACCCCGTCTGTCCGAGCACCACCCAATAAAGCTTGTGCATTACTGCCTCTCCTAATCATACTTTTTTCCTTGATCAACGCCAAAGCCCTCAAGCCCCCTACAAGACTCAAAGAAAACTAAACAAATATATCTAAGGAAGGAAGGCACTAGAGCATCTGGGATACCCCCCATAGTGACTAAATCCAGACTCTTTTTCTTTAATTTTTGCTTCATTTATCGTAGACTGTCTTTCCCCACAAGTGGGAGGCAATGACCTTGCCCTGGGCCAGCAGGGTCAGGGTTCTCTGGTTGCTGGCTCCAGGGAGAGCCATGACTGCAGCTGGCAGGGAGGTCCCTCCCAAGGTCTGGAAACAGACGCTGTGAGGGGAAACTGCATGCAAAGGCTTATTGGACAGCTCCTGAGACACACCCGTAAGGACGAAACAAGGCAGGATTGGGCAGTGGTTCCACCTGAGGCTGGCCTGATCCTCCGGGCAGCTCTGGAGCTGAGAGTGTCACCGAGCAGGACCCTATGGGGCCTTCTCAGACAGACCACACTGCCCCCCACCATGTCCTCTACCTGCCTCTTGTTTGTAGAAAAACTTTAGCCTCTAAGGCCTTCCCTGAGTCCCAAAGAATAAATTTAATCAGAAAAATGAGAAAATGCAAAAATAAAGGGAAACAGTCAAGCAAGACAAAATAATAATAATAGTTATTTAACAAAGCCAAGAACCTTTAGTTCCTCCTGAGCCATGTCTTTTGAGCTGTTTTGCAGACACTGAAATTCCCACCCGGTGGAAGAAGTTAGTTAACTGCTACCCACAAGCACGTGGGAACCAGAAGGGTGCTGATGTTGATTCCCTATTACCTCACCACCAATCAATCAGTTTAAGATCTCTGCCTGTCTGCACCACGATGGTTCAACCTGCTTCCAACCCAGATGCCAAAGGACCATAAAAGGGCAGAAAAGAGGTGGCACTCCAGTTCTAAGAACCCTGCCTATTCCCAGAAAACCAAGGCATATGCCTCCCCCTCATTAATTTTGCCCTTAAAATCTTGTCTTCATCGTTCCCCAGGTGAGAAGTTGATTTGTGAGCTAAGTTCCCACTGGCCATTGAATAAAGCTTGCACCGCTTCAGCTTTGCTTTTTGCTTTTGGTTGCATGAACCGGAAGGGTAAAAGAACCTTCTCCACCAAGGCAGGGGACCTCAACCAGGCTAGGAACCAAGTGGGGGTCCATATGACCTAATTCGATTACAAGAGTTGTCCCAAGCTGAGACAAGGGGGCCAGGCCCCTGTGTCCCCATTGTTCTGGGCCTTTTCTCTAGGAGAGGGTGTAACCTTCAGATCTCTGAAGCTGAGGGTCACGTCCAGTGAAGGACACAGCTGTGAATCATCAGCTGATATTCCTAGACATCAGGGAAGGGGTTCACTGTCTCTAAAGAGGGTACTGGGTCAGGGAACCACAGTACACAGGACTGTCCACCCCTTGCATGGCTCAGACCTACTTGCTTCTCATGATGAATTTGTCCCTTATGGGAACAGCTGCTCCAGAATTTTCACTGGTCTTGTTTTGACAGAAATTTACAAGAGAAGGTTGTAGGTTGCTCTTGAGGTTATAACTGATAGATCATCCTCTCTTCCTTAACCCATTCTAGATTTAACCCACCCTTGCCCGGGGCCTGTCATGATGACCCAGACCCTTATCCTTGAGTGGTTGAGACCCTGGTTACCACGATCTCCTCAGGCCATTGCTGCTGATGGCCATTTACCATTAAAACTAGACGTAGAAGCACCGAGAGACTCCTGTTGGTCACCCGAATGCTAAATGTGTTCTTCCCTGCTCTCTGGTGCAACAGCAGTCCTACCTCTTCCTGATGAGTAGGCTCAACAATCCCTGCCAGGATGGTGACTCTTTCCCTTCCCTTCAGACCCTAAAGCAATGGAGAGGGGAAGCCCAAACTCCCAAAGTGGTCCTTGAGAGTACTGGTAAGTGTGGTTACTCCTATTCAGTCCCAAAGGGACACAACGCCATATGGTCATTGATGTAGGTTGTATATGCATCCTGGAGGACGATCCCATCCTCACAGGGTGTCATCTACAAGCTGATCTTTGAGATGCATTCTCTCTCAGGCTGGCAGCTTCTGGGTGATGCAGTATGTAACAGGACCAGTGGACTCTTTGTGCCCATGGCCACACTTTCTTTTCTGTAGAGCAAGTCCCTCGGCCTGCAATAACATTTACAGGATCCTTTTGTAAATGGATGAAATAATGGCCAAGGTCCCGTGGACAGGAAAGGCAAACCCAGAAGAGTGTACGTCCTCCCACTCAAATCAATTGTACCAAGTGGAGAGTTGGTCTCCGCAAGGGATGGTGCTGTGTCGGGGCTCAGTGTTGGCCCCCGCTGCTGGTAGGGTGGACATTTGACAGTAGCAGTATCTAGATGAGACTTGGTGAGTGGAAGCTCTTGCGGTTGGGCCCGTGTATAAACTCCATCTCTGCCACGGAGCTACTCTGTTCACTTGGCCCTTGTACCAGCTCTGGAGCGGCTGACGTGAACTTGCTGAGTCATTCTGCCTAGCTTGTTGTTCGGAGCCTTTCCCAAGGCGGATACTCTTTAGTGGGCATTAATGGGTGATGTTCTCTTATGGTTCCATCCAGACATCCCTGTTCTCAACTTTCCAATCCTTCTCTTTCCGGGCCCTGACCAACCAGCCAGGCCACTCACAATTGCCCATGAGTCTCAGTCTATGCTTATTTTGAGCCTCTTCTTTTTCCACAGTTGGGTGACCAGGTATGCTGCCTGGATCTCTACCCCTTCAGAAATTCAGTGGCTACTTCAGAGCCATCTCCAAACAGTGCAGCTGCCACCTATTTCTGACAAGCAGACCCATCCACAAACCAAGCTCAACATTTTCCTTTCCACTGGTCATAAAGGAACCTCCCATCCAGCCATCACTGTGAGCTGGAGGCAAGGCCAGTGCAAAAGTGATGGATGCCATGGAGGTTGGGGCTCCCTGTGCACACAACTTACATGCACCTTCGGACTCTCCTTGTGCTTAATCTCAGATGTACCATTTCCACATTTGGATGGATTGTTGCTGAGCCACCTGACCTTATGATTTGGTGTGTCTACAGAATCCAGTTCAGGATGGGCAGGTCTGGCCATGTGATCACCTTGATGCTCCATTTACCAAGACCTAATAGAGAGCCTACAGCTGTTTTTTCAAATGGTGTACCATTCTCTGTATAGGTGGCATGGCCTTGCTCCAGAATCTTAGAGGTCTGCCTTGTGATTCTCCTATTGAGGTTACCATCAACTCTACAAAGCATCCTTTCCCACCACAGATAGCTTTGGTATCTGGGTCTTCTGAAGCACATGGCCCAAGCAGCAGAGCTGCATGTATTGCTGCCTGGGCCTGCTGCAGCACCCTTTTCTGCTCTGGACCCCACTCAGATCTTGTATCCTTCCATATTACCCAGTAAATTGGTCAGAGCATCTTTCCAAGTATGGAATATGCTGCCTCCAGAAGCTCAAGAGGTCTACCAGGCATTGTACTTACTTAATAGTGGGAGGTATGAGATGTAATCATCTGTCTTTTACTTTGGAGGGTACTGAAATGCAGGAGGGGACTGAATCTCCACACAATTTTTCTCCCACTTTTTGGAGTGAATGACTCATCTCGTCTTCCAATGTCACTTTTTGCTCATCTGGTCTATTTTACATTATGTCATTGATATAGTGGACCAATGTGATACTCTGTAGACTGTCCAGATGGTCCAGATCTCTCTGGACTACATTCTGACAGAAAACAGGAAAGTTGGGATAATTCTAGGGCAAGACCATAAATGTACACTATTGTCTGTGCCATGTGAGCATGAACCGTTTCCGATACTTCTCCGAATAGATTGGACAAGAACTCGCTCAGCAGGTCAGTGGCCACACACCACATGCTGGAGGTTAATCTAGCAAAGACATCGCGTCCAACACAGCAGCTGCAGTTGGCACTGCTACTTGGTTAGGTTCCTGATTACCCACTGTCATTGGCCATGATCCACTGATTTTTGCAGAGGCCAGACCAGTGAATTTCATTGGGTTATCACAGAACCATCACTCCTGTGTTCATTATATTTTTGAACTTAGCTCTAATCCATGGAATGTGGCATTCTTTTTTTACTTATTGACTTACCATGGGCCAGGGGAGGAGTGGTTTAGACCTTCTCCTTGGCCTTTCCTGCTTTAATACCTTTCAGCCTACAAGCCAAACAACCAATCTGAGGGCGCTGCCACCTACCTAGAATGTCCATTCCAGTTTTTCATTTAGGAACCAAGAAAATGACTTCCCAATGGACCCCCTGTAAATCATTCCAGGGCCAGGACCCCAGATATCAGTGGCAATCCAGACCTTTGAAAGGGCTGGGAATTCCCTTTGCCTTCAATGTACAGTATCCAAGTAAATGGCAGTAGATCCCACTGGGAGAAGGGCTGGTGTGATGGTTAATCTCATGTGTCAACTTGACCATGCTATGGTGCCCATATCTTTGGTCAAACACCAGTCCAGATGTTACTGTGAAGGTACTTTTTAGACATGATTATCATTGAAATCAGTAGACTCTGGGTAAAGCACATGGCCCTCCGTAATGTGGGTGGGCCTCAGCCAATCAGTTGAAGGTCCTAAGAGTAATGACTGAGGGTGCCTGAAGAAGAAGAAATTCTCCTCAAGACTGCAACGTCGACTCTTTCCCGAATTTTCAGGCTGCTGGCCTGCCTTGTGGATTTCAGACTTGCCAGCCACCACAACTGCATGAGTGAAATTCATGCAAATGAATTCAGATCTCTCTCTTTCCCCCCTATATTACATTGTATTGTATTATGTTATATTATTGATGTATTATATTATATTATATTGTACTGGATTATATTATAGGCTCTGTTTTGCTTCAGCACCTTGATGGATACATCTGGGCAATTACTATCCAACACATTTGCTGCATTTGTTGAAGTGCCCTTCCTCAAGGAGACTTTGTCTCTCCTTCAGTCACTGGGTTTTAGATCTGAGAACTGGCTCAGGCCCAGAAACTGGACAAAGGATTTTGACTTTCTATTGCGACAACTGCCTTGGCCTTCTGATCACCCATCCTTGCTTTCTTTCCATTCCGTAAGTTAAGCCACACCCTTGTCAGGTGCCTATTTATCTCCCCTCTGAGAACCCTGTGTTTTACAAACCAGCTCTTTAGCTTGCTGCACATCAGCTCCCTTGCTGTCATTCAGCCTTGCCCTTCATTGTGATAACCGTGCCCATCTTGCTTCTGATGATTCATTATCACCTTCTGGCCTCTATTATTTCAGGATCCTATCATTCCTTTTGCTACCATCAACCCTGACAGACAGAGGATGCCTTTGCTGAGCTTCTCAGCAATGCTGGAGTCCCTTCCCAAGGACATCCTTGCGGTCTTGGTAAACAGGTGTCCTCCGGGCCTCTCACAGGACAAGTCAGCTCTGGGTTCTCAGCCTTACATAGTCTGTCCATCTTAGCACGCCCATGTCTCTGAGCCCTTTGATGCCTTCCTCTACGATCTGCCGAAGAAGTCATGGCATTTGTTTCGATTCATATGAGCCATCACTTTTTCCAAACTTTCAAAAATCTAATAGCAGCATATTAGCACAGTTTCCCAGGATCTTTTCCAGGGTACTTAGTCCTCTATCATGGGAAAAACTCCCATGCTAATAAACAATCTTTCACCCAACTTTATCTTCTGTCTCCCCTTGATTGAGCACCTTCAAGATACCATGCCATGCATCCACTCTCCCGCTTCTGCAGGAACACGTCAGCCAGATCCTGCTGCTTCTCTGTCCCTCTCTTCCCTTAACAGGCCCAACACCCCATCAAGAGGGCTGAGTTGGGATTTGACTCCTGTAATCTGTCTGGCTGCCAGGATGGGAGGTGGAGTAGACCTTAAGGGAGATAAGCAGTGTCTTAGAAGATACCAACTCACTTGAGGACCCTGCACAATCTCTGAGCAAGAGGTGGAGCCATCTTCTAAGAAGGGGAAATGAACCAATTCTACAGGGCCAGCTAGCTCAGGGGAGCCTGGGGATTCAAGGCCCTCAAATACGTCTACCCAGAGACCCTCATTCCAAGATTCAGAGGTCTATTCCTTCCCCATTAAGGCCTTGATCTTGGTATAGAAGACCTCCTGGGGGTGGGAACTCAAACGTCTCTGAAGCTCCTCTACTTTTAGGATTCAGTTCTGAGCCTGGCCCTCCACTCTGTCTGCCCTCCAGCTGTAAGAGATTAAGGTTTCCTTAAATGCTGCAGAGAAACTTTTTGACTTTCATATTTTGCCCTGAACTGATGGTTAATCACCCTGACTGTCATTATCTTTCATCAATGAATCAAGGGCACTTAGCAACAACCATCCAATTTCGTAGTCCTTATTGCTACCATTTTTTCATCCTGGTGGATCCCGGCCCACTTTGCCACTGGTGAACATTATAACAGCTGCACCTCTACAGCATGCAGCCCTATCCACATTTCTCCTGTCACTGGTGATGGGATCTTTGTGCCAACTCTGCACCCTGAATGATCCAAGTCTACAGTCCCACTGAAATGGCTCTAAAGAGTCTACTTCCCTACGACCACTTCTGGTACCAATGGCCATAGATGGGCTTCTCTGGAAACAGACTCAGAACCAGACCCTGTGCTGAAGATTTTCTGTAGGTGCTCTCAGCAAAGATACCTGGGGGGGTGAAGAGGGCAGGGTTGGCAGAGAGAGAAGCCACCACCCTGCAGCTGCAACTGAGGCCTCAGGTGACCCTTTAGGGAATTCTGTATCAGTAGGTCATTGTTGCAGGGCAGCCCTGGGAGGGAACATGACCCTGGGCGAGGCTGTTCCCTGTGACTGGGAAGGATGCAGCTGTGAGCTGTCAGCAGCTGACATTCCAGACTCTAAGATATAGATACATGGGCCCTGCAATGGGAGTCTGGGGTGGAAACCACAGTGTCCCCCATACCACTGTTCCACAGAAGGGTGTTTTGCAGGCAAAACAAATAGATGTCCACTATAACCTTAGAGTGGCCAGGATCTGGACAGGTGTAGTGAATGGTGAGCTCTCTTCAGATGGGGAAAGCGCACTGACAAAGACCTAGAAATGGGAATGAGCATGGAATATTCTAGTAAGCAGATAACCCAGAAGATAAAAAGGACGGGGGACGGGGGGACCAAAATCTGCTTAGAGTATTTGTAGTAAGAGAAAAGGCATCATCTTGTCAAGGCCTAGCTGGGAATTGTTTCCTCATGTTCTGGGTTGTCTTGAAAAGCCTGTGAAATTGTAGCTTATGAAACAGTAGGAGTAGAAGAAATAAACCAAGGATTGCAAATTCAAATGTCTACAGGAGCTGACCAGGCAACGTAAGCAAAGCAGGCTGAATCTGACCCTTTCAACACAGATATACATTGTATATAATATATGCTCTGCCTCAACAAGTCTATATGAAGTCTTCGAGCAAATTAGAAAATGATCCCCCTTGGGGTGGGTGCAGTGCCCAGGGCACGGTGTGGCAGGCCAAGTGAGGGCCCTTTATCAGCCTGATTCCTGCCCTCTGTGCACGGCACAGATTCCCCAACCATTAGGCAGCCCTGCTAATATATTCTGCCCCATTCTTCGTCACACAAATGGCTCTTTCCACCTTTAATTCAGAGAGAACAGCAGGAGGGACAGATGAACACCAGCTGACACCAGCCTCAGTGCAGGGTGATAATAGGGAGCGCTGAGGACTGAGGCAAACTGGCGACGACATGCCCCTCCGTGGGCTTTGTGTTGTTACATGCTTGGTTTGTCATGATGTCAAAAATCTGGATTTTTAAAATGTGCTTTTAGTTGTTTGCTAAGTTAAAAAAAAAAAAAAGGTTCAGTCCAAACATAGCATCACTGCTGGCTGTTATTTTCTGTCTGCAGATCATCCTTTTGCAACCTGTCAATGAAACAGTCACCCACCCCTCCACCCCTGCCCACCCCAGGCTGCATTCAGGGACCAAGCTCACAGAAGGAGCATGGGCTGGGTGTCACTGCTCAGTAGGACCATCTTTTTTGGTTTGGAACTGGAGCTGGCAGTTTTTCCTTCAGTTCAAAATAAGTGTGTGTGTGTGTGTGTGTGTGTGTGTGTGTGTGTGGCAGGGGGGAATCAAATAAGATGAAGATGCTATAGAACAAAGTGTTCATAGCTCAGACATGGAGAGCAGAGTGCCTGAGAGTTAGAGGGAGACTATTCTCTAGTGATAGGTAAATGGGTCCAGTCATTTTGTTGAGTGTGTTGAACCAAAGCAGAACCTCCTGGGAATAAAAGGATAGGACTTTTAAATTTTTTTAAATCTAAGAAGAGTTCTCCAATTAGAGGGCCCCACTGACTACCCCTTCAATTTTCTAATACCAGACCGAGAAGAATGGGAAGTCAGCACATTCTTTTTTCTGGATGGCAGCGGGCGGGGGTGTGTGTGTATCTATCAGCTTAGGAATCAAAGGCCAGACTTCTAGAAATGCGTTAATCAGAGTTTTTTATTGCAACCAACAGATGACAAGTCTGGCTACCTTAAGCAAAAATGGGATTATTGGAAATACAATAGGGGCGCACAGAATCCACAAGACGCCAGAGGACAAGATTTGGAAAACGGTCAGGAAAAAGAGAGCCCTGGAGGGCTGGGTAGCAGAGCCACGGCTCAGCTGACTAGCAAGGGCCTCTAGCCTCTAGCCTCTAAAGTGATTCCTTATAAGCAGCATATAGTTTTTTCCTAAACCTAACTTGCCAATCTTTTTTTTTTTAATTGAAGTATCTAGTGTCTAATTGCTGATATGTGTGGGATTAAATTTATTACGTTACAATTTTTGTTGCACTTTTTAATATTTCTTTCTCTCTACTTTCTTACCTTCCTTTCCCCCCTCCACCTTTCTAGTTTGTATTAATGTGCTGAGTGTAAAGTGAGATCTTATGGTTGTTTCAATTTACATTTCTCTAATTACTATATGGTTTACCATCTCTTTACATGTTTCTTTACCTTTCATGTTTCCTTCAGTTAAATGCTAGTTCATATTCTGTGCTGATTCTTCAACCAGGGTTCTTTCTTTTTCCTTCTGATTTGCCAGTCCCTTGTTTAATGTAGGTATCTTCCCTTGTTGGCTTTAGATACTGCATGTATCTTCTCCTAATCTGTTGATTTTGTCCATGGCATCCCACCTACATCGACTAGGAATCCTTTCTCTTGGTGCAATCAGACCCACCAATCTTTTTTGCTTTATGGTTTGTACTTTTGAGCTTTTTCCCTCTTAGGCCACTAACATTGTCTTCTATTAATTTTATTTGTAGGGGAGCCCAGAGTTATAATATCAGGTAGCGTTCAGTTTTATTTTCTTCACCCAGAGTTATAATATCAGGTAGCGTTCAGTTTTATTTTCTTCATGTCCCTAGTGAGTTAGTCTGCCCTTTTCCCACTGATTTGTGACAGCTTTTCTGAAATGTATTACGTTCTCAAGAGTCTGTCTCTGAGTGCTCCTTTCTGCTTCATTGATGCCTTTTGTTTGTTCTTGGGCCAGTAACAGATGATTTCTATTACCATAACTTGTGCCTCGATGTCTAGCAGGGCAAGTCTCCCCTCTCTTCTTTTTCAAAGTCAACTGTATTATTCATGGCCCTTTATTACTCCACATAAATTTTAGAATAAGTTTATCAAATATATGAAAAAAATCAGCTTAAATTTTGATTAAGGTTGCAATGAATTTACTGATTTTGGGGGTAGAATTGATCTTTCACATATTCACAAGAGCATAGAAGGTCTGTCTATCTGTGTAGGTTTTGTGAGTTCTTTGTTAAGTGAATCCCCAGACAGTTTACACTTGTGCATGGTCCTTGATTTGTATTATATTCCTTAGCTTCATTTGATTAAGCATTTTTGTAACTCCATGGACCCTCATCTAATAGTTTCGGGGTATAGATTCTTTTAATATTCCTTTAATGAGTATCTTAAATTAATATGCACCCTTCATCAGAAAATCTACAAACAACAAATACTGGAGAGGGTGTGGAGAAAAGGGAACCCTCCTGCATTGTTGGTGGGAATGTAAATTGATACAGCCACTATGGAGAACAGTATGGAGGTTCCTTAAAAAACTAAAAATAGAATTACCATATGACCCAGCAATCCCACTACTGGGCATATACCCAGAGAAAACCATAATTCAAAAAGACACATGCACCCCAGTGTTCATTGCAGCACTATTTACAATAGCCAGGTCATGGAAGCAACCTAAATGCCCATCGACAGACAAATGGATAAGGAAGATGTGATACATATACACAATGGAATATTACTCAGCCATAAAAAGGAACGAAATTGGGTCATTTGTAGACACATGGACGGACCTAGAGACTGTCATACAGAGTGAAATAAATCAGAAAGAGAAAAACAAATATCGTATATTAACGCATATATGTGGAATCTAGAAAAATGGTACAGATGAACTGGTTTGCAAGGCAGAAATAGAGTCACAGATGTAGAGAACAAACGTATGGACATCAAAGGGGAAAAGCAGGGGGGTGGGGGGTGGGATGAATTGGGAGACTGGGATTGACATATATACACTAATATGTATAAAATAGATAACTAATAAGAACCTGCTGTATAAAAATAAATAAATAAAATTAAATTTAAAAAAAGGAAAGAAGACAAAAAAATATGCACCCTTGACTCATTAAAATATAAGTTATTAATTTTGTCACTTCCTGGATAATGCAAAGACCTTAAAACACTTTAGCTACATTTATCCCTCTTCTGCTTTTCATGCTATTGTTATTGAGTCTTTTATTTCTATCTCTATATATTGAAATCCTACCAGACATTATTATTGTTAGAGTAATAGCTCATTTTTATTTATCTACATTCTTTTTCCATTGTTAACGTCTACCCAAGATCACTTGCTTTTGGCCTGAAGACTCCCTTTAATATATCCTTTAGTGTAGGACAGTTGGTGACAAATTCTTTCAGTATGTGTCTATGTGTATGTGTCTTAAAATATCTTTATCTTACTTTTATTTTTAAAAGTTAATTTCACCAAGCTTAGAATTTTAGCTTGGCAGTATTTTCTTTCAGCAATTTGACTAATGACACTGTCTTCTAGTTCCATTATTTTGAGGGGAAAATAAACTGTCAGTCTTACTATTGCCTCTTTCAAGGAAATATATCTTGATTTTTCTATGTGCTTTGAAGACTTTGTCTTTTGTTTTCAGTAGTTTGAGTATGATTTGCCTATGTGTGTCTTTGTATTTATGCTGCTTGGGTTACACAGAGCTTCTTACCTTAGTGGTTTGATGTTATTCTTCAGCTTGAAAAATCCTTGGCTATTATATCTTAAAACATTTTTTATAGGTCCATTTCCCCTTCTTCTCCTTCTTCCTCTTCCTATTCCTCTCCCCCTCCCCCTTCCCCTTTCCTTTTCCTCCCACTCCCCTTCTTCTTCCCATTCTTCTTCTTCTTCCTCCTCCCCTTCTTCTTTTTCTTCTTCTTCTTCTTCTTCTTCTCCTCCTCCTCCTCCTCCCCCTCCTCCCCCTCCTCCTCTTCCTCCTCCTCCTTCTTCTTCTTCTTCTTCTTCCTCTTCCTCTTCCTCTTCTTCTTCTTTTTCTAATTCTTCAACTGAATTTACATATATATTATAAACCATATGACTTTTGTGTCCTTTTCTGTATTTTTAAAATCCACTTGTCTTTTCATACTCCTATCTGGTTATTTTTCTTCTGGTTTGTCTTCCAATTCATTATTTCTCTCTTCAGGTGTGTCTAATCTGCTGTTAAACCTATTCCTTGAATCCTTAATTTTAGTTATTATAATTTTTAGTTATAAATTTCCATTTTATCCTTTGTAGTTTGCATTTCTCTGGACTAAATTTTCCATACTGTTTTTAACTTCTTGAACATATGTATCACAGTTATATTAAAGTCTTATTTTAATCATTTCCAAATCTGTATCTCCTATGTGACTGTTTCTATTGTGTGATTTGTTTTCTCTTGGCTTTTGGTCTATTCTTATATTTTTTCATGTCAGGTAGTTTTTAATTGAATGTTCACATTTTGTGTGAAAAATATTTTGAGGCGCAATATGCTAGCTTCCATTTACTTGTGCTTGGAACAAGCAGTTGGGCAAGGGGTGGATGACTTTAAAATAATTTGGGACTGAGCTGATTTGAAGTTGAACTTTAGCACTTATGAGAGCTGGTCTATTTCTGATTCACTCTTACTTCTAGTGTCTCACCTGAAAATCTGGGGTGTTCACCATGGTCCCTCTTCCTTGGTGGTTGTTAACATCAGATTTTGCCCCAGCCTCAGTCAAAGGCTCTGCTCAGCCTTTCAGTCTCTGAGCTGCAGCTTTACTTGGGGATAATTAATTGCTTCAATGGAAGGTGCAGCACCAAACATAGGGCTCATCTTTCTGGGTTTCCCTTCTCTCTGGGATTTTGACCCCTCAAGTCCTCACTGCTTTTATATCTCTTATTCTGGCAATCAAATCTCTTACAAATATTTTTTCCAGCTTTTCTGCTCTTTCTCAATGGGAAGATTGGTCTGAAACAAGCTCTCTTCTTTTGCCAGAAGTGGAAGTACCCAGCATATTTTCAACATTAAAAAGAATTACCCCCAAATCAGAAAATATTAGAATATATAATGTGTAGAAGTGTTAACATTGCTTCATACAACTTTTGTTTCAGTTATGTATTTATTTATGTATCGTGTATCAGGCTGAGAAGTAAAATGTAATTCTTAGCATGAGTCATCATCAAAACAAACTGAAAAATTCTGTGTTAAGCCATATCAAAATTTGGGTTCTGTGCTTTATAGTCAGTATAATACAAGCAAATGCAGTAGCTGGCCTTGGAATAAAAGATTTACGTCCTGACTCAATGTTGACTGAGTTATGTTAAAACAGACAAGACACTTAAGCTCTCTGACCTGTTTGTTTATCTACAAATGGAAGAATTTGGATAAAATGTTCCGTGATATCCATCTTTCTGTCACCTTCCTTAATTCAAAAGTTGCTTAGACTCTGTTTCTCAATTTTCTCACCTGTAAATGAAAGTAATGGAAATAATAATAACTCATAAAGATGCACATTTCTCACACTTCAATGTCTCTGTAGTGAGATGTGTCTTGCAGCTGACAGCGTCTCATAAACACGGCCAGCCAGTTGTGACGTTGTTGTCATGACCTGTGCGTGTGCAAACTTGGTCACAGCT
This sequence comes from Balaenoptera acutorostrata, assembly GCF_949987535.1. Classification (NCBI taxonomy): domain Eukaryota; kingdom Metazoa; phylum Chordata; class Mammalia; order Artiodactyla; family Balaenopteridae; genus Balaenoptera; species Balaenoptera acutorostrata. Next base: position 72,629,044 of record NC_080079.1, on the reverse strand, counting down.
GTTCATAGTCAACACTGTGGTTGATAATACCTGTATTGGAACTACCCGTGTTGAATTAAATTGCCATTTAAAAAAAATCTTCAGAAAGATAAAACACTTTCTTTTACCACTGAAACCAAAAGTCATCATGAATGGAGAAAAGCCCGGAAAAGAGCAGTGGCATGTAGATTTGATATTCGTGTATGAGCAGTGAGCTGTATCAAGTTAAGCTGGAAGTATGTTTCTTAGAATCTCTAAACCTGTGAGGTTTCAGGTTAGAAATTACCAAAAGAGGACTCTGCATGACCTTTAAGACACAGAAACAAAGAAGCTGCCATCACTGTCAGATGGCCCTTGTGGTCAGATGCAGTGAGAGGCGGATGCCGAGGGGTCTGCAGATTCCAGCCCGCTCTTTGCTTTCCCAGCTCCATTCCTGTCTTTTTCTCCCTGCTGCTGACAAGCTGTCCAACAGCAGCCCCAGTCTACCACCAGACACTTAGCTTAGCCCTGCGGAAGCATGAGTACACTCAGAGGTGACAGCTTTCCCAGATTCTGCAGCAGCTCCCTTCCGTAGCCAGCTGAAAGCGTCAACCTGTCCTCCTGCACCAGTGTTCAGGTGGGCTGTCTAGTGAATCTTCTCTGATTCCAGTTCCCTCTCTGGGCCCTGGCTTCTTCAGTGTCTCCCAGGTCCGTGCAGGGTCTTATTCCCTGCTCTTTGGCGGTTTTGCTTCCCTGATTGGCCCTTGACTGGTACCATGTAGCGATCCCATCCCTGCAGTTACGTTCACAATTCTATGGTTTCTTGCAAAGCAACAACCAAGTGCTTCACAGGTCCTAAGAAATGAAGATGCCCACAGTCAGGAAAGCTGTGTTACGTTCTGTACTGCGATCCATGCGAAAGTCTTGCCTTTCACTCACCAAGCAATACAGTGAGAAGTGGGAGAAATTACCAAATCCCTTCAAGGAGATGAACGATATCTCAGAGCAATGAGAGGCTGGTATGACCCATGTGTGCACCCCCTGAGTCAACCTTTAAGGTAGTGACCATGGCAGCCAGAGAGGGCCAAGTCCTTCGTCCCCGTGTGTGCCTGCTTTTCCTCACATCAGAACGAAGATCTAATTCCTCTCCTTCTCAGTCTGGGGGCCGGCAGCAGGCAGCCAAAGTGTTGTCCTGGGACTTCTGAGGTCACAAGGTAAGAAGCCTCGGACTTCGTCCTGGGTGTTTTCACTCACTCTTGGGATGCCCTCTCTGGGAGCACAGCCGCCGTGCTGCGAAGAAGCCCCATGTAGAGCCATGCACAGGGCTTCAGTCAATAGCCCCAGCTGAGTTCCTCACCCACAGCTCACGTCAACTTCCAGGCACGTGAGGGTACCATCTCAAATGTCCAGCCCATCAAACCTTCCGATGCCTCAAGCCCCAGTTGACATCTGAGTGTACCACATGGGACACCCCGAGGGATAGTCATCCAGACGAGTGGAGTCAACCCTTAGAACTGAGAGAAAACACCAAATGGTGATTATAGCAAGCCACTAAGTTTTGGGGGTAGTTCGCTTGTTTGCTTTGCAGCAATGGATAAGCAGAACAGTGTCACAGTCTAATTGGCAAGCTTTTTTTCTTTCTTTATAACACCAAAAATAATGTACCTTTTCAATTATTGACATCCTACATTTGATGAAATGTAGTAATGGCCTTTTCACTTCACAAGATTGCTTGGATAATTAAATCTCTTTACTAATATAATCTATTCTTCTTTTCAGAACTTCTAAGAGTAGGACTATAGACTTAAAATCGGTTTCCCGCATGTTACTCTCTGCCTTTCCCCCCACTCTTTTCCTGCTCCTCTCTTCTCTGCTCTCCAATATAGTTCTAAGGACCCAGTCCCATTCAAGTTTCTGTTCCTCTAATCTCTTCTTCCCTTCACTGTCTCCCTTTTCCGTCTGTAACTTCAGAGGAAAGTCACGGTTCCTTCAAAGAACCAGATTTGTCAGGCTTAGGCACTCCTTGTTCACACAGCATCTTGGACCCCTTCACGAGACCCCAGGGGGTTTCATTCACTCAGGGGTGGGTGCCCCGTGTTCTCCCTTTGTGGTTTCTTGTCAAACCACATTAACATCGTCTCTACGGCCAGGGACCTGTCCTGCTACTGCCCCCTGCCACTGCCACCAGATCACAACAGTTTTGCCTATTCCCCAGTTCAATTAAAATTAGGCTGTAATTTCCTTCTATAGGTATGGTTTCTCCCGTCACTTTCTTTTAATTTTATTTATTTATACAGACTAATTCTTACAACAGTTTTAGGTTCACAGTAAAATTGAGCAGAAAGTACAGAGAGTTCCCATAGACCCCCTGCCTCCCACCAGCCCCCCAGTACCAACATCTCACACCAGGGTGGTGCATGTGTTACAGTGAACTACAATGACACGTCCTCATCACCTATGTTGTATATTCTATGGGTCTTATAAATGTGTAATGATGTGTATCCATCATTATAACATCATACAGAATAGTTTCACTGCCCTAAAAATCCTCTATGCTATGCGTACTTATCCCTCCCTCCCCCCAACACCTGACAACCCCTGATCTTTCTACTGTCTCCATAGTTTTGCCTTTTTCAGAGTGTCATTATAGTTGAAATCATACAGTATGTAGCCTTTTAAGATTGGCTTCTTTCACTCGGTCATATGCATCTAAGCTTTTCCATGTCTTTTCATGGCTTGATGGTTTATTTCTTTTTTAGTGCTAAATAGATTTCACTGCCTGGGTATACCAACAGTTTATTAATCCATTCACCTACGGAAGGACATCTTGGTTGCTTCCAGGTTTGGGCAATTGTAAATAAAGCTGCTGTAAACATCTGTGTGCAGGTTTTTCTGTGGACATAAGTTTTCAACTCATTCGAATAGATACCAAGGCGCGCGTGACTGCTGGATCATAGCACAGATGTATGTTTGGTTTTGTAGAGTTCCTGTTGTTCCACATCCTCACCACCATCTGGTGTCATCAGTGTTTTGGATTAGGCACAAACACACAGCTATTTTTTAAAATTTATTTCTTTTATTTATTTATTTTTGGCTGTGTTGGGTCTTCGTTGCTGCGCGCGGGCTTTCTCTAGTTGCGGCGAGCGGGGGCTACTCTTCGCTGCGGTGCACGGCCTTCTCATTGCGGTGGTTTCTCTTGTTGTGAATCAAGGGCTCTAGGTGCGCAGGCTTCAGGCGCCTGGGCTTCAGTAGTTGCGGCACGTGGGCTCGGTAGTTGTGGCTCACGGGCTCTAGAGTGCAGGCTCAGTAGCTGTGGCGCACGGGCTTAGTTGCTCCGCGGCATGTGGGATCTTCCCAGACCAGGGCTCAAACCTGTGTCCCCTGCATTGGCAGGCGGATTCCTAACCACTGCGCCACCAGGGAAGTCCCAACACACAACTACTTTTAAAAGACCTTTCTACTCCTTGAGCCCTTACAGAATGCACACACAGGCAGTACAAAAATTTTCCGGTTGGTCGTATGTGGAGGTATAGATGATTCTGAGTTGTGGGAGTACAGAGGAGAGTGGCATGCTTCACAAGGATCAACTGTGATGCAGAAATTCCCGGTTTTGCAGGGATTTTTACCCTGCCAAAGCCCACCCTAAGTGGGAAACAAAGGTGATGATGTAGTGCTTCCCAATCACAAGTGGCTGAGCCCAGCAGCAGCCGCTGTGGCTTATTGAGAGAGCAGTGCTGGTGGAGTGACCCCGAGGCAGCATCAGCGGAGGGTGCGGACTGTTTCACAAAACCTCCTGCAGACCTGCAAATTCAGTCTCAAGCACTGGGGTGGTTCATCACCACATAGAGAACTAAGGCATCAGAGGGAAGATAAGCTTCCCCCTGGCTCCTGGCTTCTCTCTCCTTACAAGTCAGGCTCCTTGATGCTCAGCACCTCCAATGGGATTCTGCTTGCCCATCTCCTCACCAGTTTGTTTTTTTTTTTTTGGCCGCACCCTGCGACATGCGGGATCTTAATTCTCTGACAAGGGATGGAACCCGTGCCCCCTGCATTGGGAGCACAGAGTTTTAACCACTGGACTGCCAGGGAAGTCCCTGGCTATTCTTAGAAATTTATTTATTTATTTATTTACTTTTGGCTGTGTTGGGTCTTCGTTTCTGTGCGAGAGCTTTCTCTAGTTGCGACGAGCAGGGGCCACTCTTCATTGCGGCGTGCGGGCCTTTCACTATTGCGACCTCTCTTGTTGTGGAGCACAGGCTCCAGACACGCAGGCTCAGTAGTTGTGGCTCATGGGCCTAGTTGCTCCGCGGCTTGTGGGATCTTCCCAGATCAGGGCTCGAACCCGTGTCCCCTGCATTGGCAGGCAGATTCTCAACCACTGCGCCACCAGGGAAGCCCTCCCTGGCTATTCTTAAAGGACTCAAAATTAGGATAAAAATTATATTCGTTGATGCAATTTCTCAAAGGATCTGATGGTGAGGAAAATGCATGAGTTTTGTTCCTTTTTCTTAAATGGAGTTGCATGAAGCATCTTTTGTTTCCTTTAAGCCTAGTTTTTAATCTCCTCACCCACACCTGCTCTGAGCTGCAGGGAGAAAGTTTTCCTGCCATTTCACGACTGTCCTCCCTCTCAGATCCCCCCAGAGAGGCTGCCTGGCCTCGCGTCTGTTAGAGCTGCCACTCAGATGGGCACAGCTGGGCCAGCCTGGTCCAGGTAGCAGAGGAAGGAAGAGGCGAGGTGGGGTCGTCGGGGGGGCCTCCAACCAAGTGGGGCAGAGGTGGGTGTGGGAGGGCGGTCATCCTGCTGTCGCCTGTTCCTGCACACAGCACTTCACACACACACACACACACACACACACACACACACACACACACGGTGTTGGTGTGCTTGGGCTGCCCTAACAAAGTACCACAGACGTGGGAGCTTAAACAGCACACATTTATCTTCTCACAGTTCTTGAAGCCAGGGTCCCAGATCAAGGTGTGGGCAGGGGTGGCTTTTCCTGAGATCTTTGTCTTTGGCTGGCAGATGGCCGTCTTCTTGTTGTGTCTCTTCACACCGTCCTCCCTCTGTGCTTGTCTGTGTCCTAATCTCCTCTTCTTATAAGGACACCAGTCACACTGGATTAGGGCCACGCTGATGGCCTCACTTTAACTTTACCACCTCTTTAAGGACCCTGTTTCCAAATACACTCAGTCACATTCTGAGGTACAGGGGGTTAGGGCTTCCCATATGAATGTGGGGAGGACATAATTCAGCCCATACCACACTCATGCACGCGCACACACGTTTCTTTCCTCAAGGATTTTGATATTGCTGACTCCATGGGAGAAAACGTAGTTTTGGGGGACTTCTCTGGCTGTTAAGACTTCACCTTCCAATGCAGGGGGTACAGGTTCGATCCTTGGGCGGTGAGCTGAGATCCCACATGCCTCGTGGCCTAAAAACCAAAACATAGGGACTTTCCTGGTGGTGCAGTGGTTAAGAATCCGCCTGCCAATGCAGGGGACACGGCTTTGAGCCCTGGTCCGGGAAGATCCCACATGCCGCGGGGCAACTAAGCCCACAAGCCACAACTACTGAAGCCCGGGAGCCTAGAGCCCGTGCTCCGCAACAAGAGAAGCCACTGCAAGGAGAAGCCCGTGCACCGCAACAAAGAGTAGCCCCCGCTCACTGCAGCTGGAGAAAGCCCATGCACAGCAATGAAGACCCAACAAAGCCAAAAAATTTAAAAAATAAATAAAAATAAAACAGAAGCAATATTGTAACAAATTCAATAAAGACTTTAAAAATGGTCCACATCAGAAAATAAATCTTTAAAAAAAATTTTACAAAAAGAAAGAAAAAGTAGTTTTTGAACTGTAGTCTATCCATGACACTACTTCAGATGCTATACCCGGGGTGGGTCACAAAATTGCTCTTGACCTCAATTAACTTAAGATCTGCACCTGGCTCTGGTTTTTGCGGGACTATTTTTGATTTTTCCTGTACTTGTGATTCTAGGAGTGTGGGGAATGGAATAGGGTCACTGTGTACCTGTGTTGACTGGGTCTGGGGCAGTATTTCTCAAAATGAGGCTGGGCACTGCCTGCCTTGCGATCACCAAGGATGCTTGTTTAAAATACGCTCTTATTCCAGCAATAAATGTGAACAAAATATTGCCACACTTAACAATATGGATGAATCTCACCAGCATAACATTGAGCCAAAAAAACAAAAAACAAACAGTCACACAAGAATACATTCTGTATGATTCGATTTTTAATTTATAATTTTAAAACAAGGCAAAATTAATCTATGATACTGAAGGATATGGACGGGACTGCAGGGCACATGAGGGGCTCATGGTGATAATAGTCGATTTAGGTGGTGGTTACATGAAAATTTCTCAAAACATACTTGTGACTTGTGCCCTTTACTGTGTGCATGCTATCCTTGAGTTTTTAAAGGTTTGTATAAGAAAATATCTCCAACATTTTCCCTTTGATTCTTCAAGCCACCATTTCTCTTTGAATCCTATTATCATCAAGCCATGGGTCAATCCCTTCTCTTTTCCTTTAGTAAGGTGAAACCTCCTGAAATTTCAAAAAGAATTTTACCGAAGACTGTGATATGCCAAACAAATAACAGCAAAAAATGTTTTAAGAAGAAAAAAAAACAGGCTTACTTAGAACGATGTTGTTTTAGCACAGTTTGAGGGTCTCCTGCCCCATTCATTTAGCCATTTAGGGGAATGGGGGAGCAGAAGGGGAAGAGAAGGAGGAAAGGGGGGCGGGAGGGGAGAGAAAAGCTAGCCTTCTGTCATGATACACCAGCTTCCCTTTCTAAGTTAGGTTTCTTCACCCAAAGCATGCCAGTGGGACAGCTCTCTAAGTTCATGCTGGATTCCAGGTGTTGAGTCACTTCAGGGGTCACCCGTCTTTCTTGTTAGTCTCTGAAATGCCTGGCTTCCCTTAAACTTGGTGCAATCTTGCATTTTTGCGGGTCCCTCATGGAGTACCATTTGCCAAGCGTGAGGCTCCGAAGGGCGTTTCCCAGCCCTGGGGAGGGCCCGCGGGGCAGGAGCCCACCCACACAGCCCTCTCCTCTCCCCAGCTGGGCTTCTGCATCCTGGGGCCACAGGGGTGAGAAGGTCAAATGTGACAGCTCTTGTCTCTCCTGAATAACCTGTACTTACCACCCCAAAGCAGCTAGTCTCCTTCAGAAGACATTCTGTGTAACTAAACTGAATGAACTACTAAAGAAAGTCTCCACAGGAACAAGACCACCGTCCTACCCTGAGCTGCATGATACTGGTAGTGAAACCAAGCAGGACACTGCGAGGCCCTCCCAGGGACAAAGGCCCCTCCTTGTCCCCCGTTTCTTGTTCATAGGGAAAGGCTTTAGTCTCCTAGGCCTCCCCTAAAAACCTGGCTCAAGAATTAAGGATTGACAGGATGTAAACACGGAGTGACAGAGGCACAGTTAGGCCTGGAGAACTGGTAACAATTTCAACAGTGAATTGGCCATAGAGCAGTCACAGAATCTTTAGTTCCTCCCTGAAGGACATAGATAACAGTGTCTGATGCACATTCCTGAGTTGTTTTGCAGATACTAAAACCACCACCAGAGGGAAAAAGCTAACTGCATGATGACCAGACTGTAGCCATGACATAAGCTGCTCCATCTTGGGCGGTACTGAATCTGTGGCCTGCACAATGCCAGGAACTGGCCTTAAGAAAATGGGAAAAAATTGACCCTGGAATTGAAGATTAAGTGCACTTAAAACAATCGAGATGGCGCTGACCAGTTTCAAGATGACTGGCGGAGCTGACTTGCTACTCTGCACGCAGCACCCCGGCACAGCCTGCAAGCTTTCCTTTAAAAGCTCTTGCCCTCTGATCTGTGACTCCGATGGTGGTCTGCCATCTCCCCAGATTGCCAGCTTCCTGAATAAAACGTCTTTCTTGTCCACCAACTCGTGCCTCTCGAACATTGACTTCTGAGTGATGAGCCCCTAAACCTGAGTTCAGTTCAGGCTCCAACCAGTAACAATAGAGATAATAATAATAACTAAATGATTGTTTAAAACTTTCAAACCATGCTTTCCTTTTAAAAACTTTTTTATTGAATTATTTTATTGAATTACAATTACAATATATATAGAAACGTGCATATATCACACGCGTACAGCTTGATACGTTTTACAAAAGAGCCGCCTGTGTAACTGGCGCCCACCTCGAGAAACAGAAACCCACGTGGGCTCGCCCCATCCCTAGCACCTCCCCCAGCGTGGGTGGCCTTTCACCGTGAGGCCTTCAAACACCTGGCCCACCTCACCCACTTTTGTATGTGACGTGTCCGTTCGTGTCTGGTTCCTTCACCCAGAATGTGTTTGTAAAAGTCACCATGTTCTCTGTGGGTGTACTTTGTTCATCCTGGACACTGTGGGGATTCCATTATGGGAATAAACCACAAACAGTTTATCCATTCTCTTGCTGATGGGCATTTAAGTTGTTTTCAGGTCTGGGCCATTATGAATCATGCTGCTTAGAACATTCTTATATGGTGCACATTCGTATGCATTTCTGTTGGGTCTGCACCTGTAAATGGAATTTCTGGGTCATGGGGTTGCATCAGTTCGGCTTCAGTAAATGTTATCAGTCTTCCAAAGTGGCTATGCCAGCTGACCCCCCCACCCAGCAGCACATGGGCGTTTCATACTCCAAGTCCTGGCCAATGCTTTGTATTTTCCACTTCTCTCAATTTAGCCCAAGACAGCTCACTTTTATTTTATTTTTTATTTTTTTAATTTATTTATTTTAATTTATTTATTTTTGGTTGTGTTGGGTCTTCGTTTCTGTGTGAGGGCTTTCTCCAGTTGTGGCAAGCGGGGGCCACTCTTCACCGCGGTGCACGGGCCTCTCACTGTCGTGGCCTCTCTTGTTGCAGAGCACAGGCTCCAGACACGCAGGCTCAGTAGTTGTGGCTCACGGGCCTAGTTGCTCCGCGGCATATGGGATCTTCCCGGACCAGGGCTCGAACCCGTGTCCCCTGCATTGGCAGGCAGATTCTCAACCACTGCGCCACCAGGGAAGCCCGCTCACTTTTATTAATCACCTACATGCCAGAAGCCGTACTAAGTGTATATTGTCTCATTTGACTTTGCAATAATCCTATGAAGTCCTCCTCGTTTTCACAGATGCACAAGGGGAGTTCCTCACATGTGTAACCCACGTGGCCAGCATTGGACCGGTGCTGGCCCGCCTCTGGCCCCTGCTCCCGTCTGTTGCAATGCTCTGTCTTGGGTGCACAGAAGGCCAGTGCTGATGCCCACGGCCGGGAGCAGGCTTTCCAGGAGCGCATCCAGAGCTGTACCTGCATTGCTAGGCTCGTGCAGGTTTTCCCTCCAAGGGCTTCAGCTCTTCACGTAGCCTGTGTCCGAGCAGTTTAACCACCTGAAGAAATGGGCACTGAGGGGACAAACCAAGGGTGTAAAGGGGACCAGCCCCCAGCCTCCTGCCGCTCAGTGACACCTCCTCCAGGTGGGCAGGGCGGAGAACTGGAGCCCCTGCATTGGCTAGAAGGGACCAGGGCACTCTGCTGCTGCAGTTGGAGCATAAGGAAACTCTGACCACTTTAATAAGCTAAGAATGAACTTCTGTGCTTCACCCAGATGAAAACAGATTTAGAGATAAAATACCTGCAAACTGTACATTTTGAGAACAAAACAAAAAAAAGGGATTAAGAAGGTGAAGAAGCGGGACTTCCCTGGTGGTGCAATGGTTGGGAGTTGGCCTGCCCATGCAGGGGACACGGGTTAAAGCCCTAGTCTGGGAAGATCCCACATGCTGCAGAGCAACAAAGCCCATGTGCCACAACTACTGAGCCTGCGCTCTAGAGCCTGCATGCCACAACTACTGAAGCCCACATACCACAACTACTGAGCCCATGTGCTTAGAGCCCGTGCTCCGCAACAAGAGAAGCCACTGCAATGAGAAGCCCGCGCACCACAACAAAGAGTAGCCCCCGCTCGCCACAACTAGAGAAAGCCTGCGTGCAGCAACAAGGACCCAACGCAGCCAAAAATAAATAAATAAACAAATTTATTAAAAAAGAAGGTGAAGAAGCATTTATAATGCTACCCCCCCCAAGTGATAGCTTCTTTAACAGATATATTTGGTATACTCTTCCAGATTTTTTTCTATTTTTCTAAATGTGTATGTATGTGTGTGCATATATATATATATATATGTATATGTACATATATACATACAGCTCTTCCTTGACTTACAGTGGGGTTACAAGGGTTAGGGTTAGGGTTATGTATATACATACGTGTGTGTGTGTATGTGTGTGTGTGGTTTTTTTTGTTTTTTTATTTATTTTTGGCTGTATTGGGTCTTCGTTTCTGTGCGAGGGCTTTCTCTAGTTGTGGCAAGCAGGGGCCACTCTTCATCGCGGTGCGCGGGCCTCTCACTCTCGCGGCCTCTCTTGCTGCGGAGCACAGGCTCCAGACGTGCAGGCTCAGTAGTTGTGGCTCACGGGCCTAGTTGCTCTGCGGCACGTGGGATCTTCCCAGACCAGGGCTCGAACCCGTGTCCCCTGCATTGGCAAGCAGATTCTCAACCACTGCGCCGCCAGGGAAGCCCCTGTGTGTGTGTTTTAAACAAAAAGTAATATCATACTATGCACACTACTTTATGGATGTGATACTTAGCATTTTGCTCCTTATGCCATGAGCTGGGCTCTCCCTGGAGATGACCAGGGGTTCCCAACATTTCTGATGGGAGCTGTCCCTGCCAGTGGCTTCTGTGTGAGGCCCTGAGTGTGGAGGGTAAGGGGCTGAGGCCACAAAGAAAAGGTCCCCTCATAAGGCACTGAATGCTTTTCCAGTTGGGAGCATCTTGACCTCAGAAGTCGGTGAGCTTCTTCAGGCAAGTTCCACCTAAGTTCAATCCAGTTGCACAGGGAACCAGCCAAGAGGAGGCTCAGACCCCCTGCATGATGGGAGAATCAGGTCATATAAGGCTGGCTCTGTTGTAAGGCCGGTCTGGACTACCTGAGCCGCTCCTGCGTGACTCGGGGACAGACAGACGTCTCGTCTTTGCACCACTCATTTAAGCAGCCCCAGGGGAAGCATTCAAGGAGGAGGAGGGGTGTGTCTGGGGGATGCGGCCACACCAGGTCCCCAAGGCATGGGGAAAAGGATGAGATTCACTTTGGTTCCCACAGCGGAAGCCAGAGCCTCCTACTGAGGCACCCACAACAAGGGATTCCCTCGAGACGAGGGGCTTTGGATGCCGGGCACCTAAAAAAGTGACAAATCCCTACTGCCAGTGGGCAAATCTCTGTCTTCATATATATGGCCTTTTTTGCTAACCTTTGGTGGCATACTTAGAAAGCTCTTCCTCACCTTAATTTTTCCTATAATTCATCTAAATGAATTGTTATACAATTTTTTTTCAGTGAGAATGCTCATTTTATTTTTTTTTAGTTTATTTCTTTTTATTGGAGTATTGTTGCTTTACAATGTCGTGTTAGTTTCTGCTGTACCACGAAGTGAATCAGCTACATGTATACATATATCCCCTTCCTCTCGGACCTCCCTCCCACTCCCCCATCCCACCCATCTAGGTCATCACAGAGCACCGAGCTGAGCTCCCTGTGCTATACAGCAGGTTCCCACTAGCTATTTTACAATTTCCAAAATCACTCCCCTTCCAGGTTTATTTTTATTAAATAATGGGAAGAGCAGTTATCTTTACTCATTCCCTGACGATCCCCTCCCCACAACCCTGCAAGGTTTGTCGGATGAGATGGAGCTGGAAGGCGGGTAAGCGTCAAGGTTATCTGCTGCAATTGTTAGTAAGAAAAATGTAGTGCATTCCACATGGTATCTCTGAGCCTTAGTTTCCTCACGTAAAAAAGATGGGCTTGGATGACGCAATGTGTAAGGTATTTCTAGCTTTAAAATTTCATAAATTATATTCAGATTCTAGTTTTTAAAAATGTAGAGGTCTTTGCGGCCACACGAACCTTAATTCACTTGCACACAAAATATGCCTTAGCCTGAGTTTGAAATCTTACTAACGACAACCACAAAAATGTGTTTATCTTCTGTTAGGGCCATTTAATCAAAATGGCTACATGGGGGCTTCCCTGGTGGCGCAGCGGTTGAGAATGTGCCTGCTAATGCAGGGGACACGGGTTCGAGCCCTGGTCTGGGAAGATCCCACATGCCGCGGAGCAACTAGGCCCGTGAGCCACAACTACTGAGCCTGCGCGTCTGGAGCCTGTGCTCCGCAACAAGAGAGGCCGCGACGGTGAGAGGCCCGCGCACCGCGATGAAGAGTGGCCCCCGCTTGCCACAACTAGAGAAAGCCCTCGCACAGAAACGAAGACCCAACACAGCCAAAAATAAATAATAAATAAAAGATTTTAAAAAAATATATATTAAAAAAAAAAAAAAAATGGCTACATGAAATATCCTGCTACTGCCCATTCTGCTTCCAAACAGCAGTCCCGGACAAACGACAGCCAGCCGGGCTGGGTGCTGCATGCAGGGTGCCCGGGCCTTGCCGCAAGGAGCAGATACAGTGGCTGGGCAGTGACTTCATTCTGGAAACACTCCCTCTGTCATTTCCTCTCTGCCCACTGCCTCCAGGGTTTCTCCTTATCTTCTCTAAAAGAAATGTACACTCCCACTCTGTTAACATTTCCTTTTATTTTCTGTTTTCTGACGTCTTGTACACCAGGGCCTTGCTGACTCTGTGGGGAACCGACCTTTCCAGGGTCACCCAGTTCCAAGTGATGGCAAATGGCTAGCCTGTGAACACGCCCTACATACGCAAACCAACCAATCCAGAGGCCACAGCCCACCACCTCCTCTATGGGGCTCTCACTTGGCACCGCTGTCCCTCTGTCCTAGTCACCCAGGCCAGGTACCAGACAACCAGGGGCAGCTTCTATGCCCCAGAGCCCTGAAATGATTCAAACCAGCCAATCCTAGCCTGCTGACCCTCCTCACCTGTTCCTTCCCCCGGAAACCACAGTAAAGGCTCTTGCCCACGTTTACCCTCTCCCTCTGCCTCCTGGCCACCCTGGAGCTTCCCCATGTACCCTTCTCTCATGGCATGGTGCGTCCTCTCCTCTCAGGAACCATCAACAACAAACTATCTTTCCAATGGCAATCGTCTCCTGATCTGTTGGCCTTACTATAGCTAAATCATAATGAAACCTATATTAAAACACCCACAGTGCATTAATCCCCTGAATGCTCCCGCCAACTTTGGCCTCAGCCCTTCAGACCATCAGTCACAGCGTTATGGACTGCTTTTGCCCCCCACTTCCCTGACTGGCCTACACAAGACGGCTGCCAAGGGCTTGCTCTGTTCCTACAATCCTAAAGAGCTTTTGACACTGACCTCTACGCTTGTCATCACGTGGGCAGGCTCGGCCAAAGCAGTGAACTCGGATTGGTACAGCTTTGCAGCCGTCATCTGTAGTGGCGGTCGTCATCCACAGCACGTCAGTCTCTTCCTGGAATTGAATTCCATCACTTCTGCTTCTGCAATGAGGCCAAAGCCCCTTTTCAAGTCTCGGGTAGAATTGTTCCTCCATATCATTTGTTGCTTGGAGTAATGAGGTGACACTGTCACCCCCCTTCCTACCTCTGCACTTGGCCCCTTAGGTTTGCAGATCTGGACCCTCCATCAGAGCTGCAAATCCTTACACAGCCCCTCTACTGGGCCCACATTGTTCTTCTTCAAAGGTCCTGAGATCTGCTCAGACAGCACCCAGCATGGTAAAGCAGGGAGTCGCCCCAGGTGGGGTCAGCTCCCTCACGCATCTCCAGACCTTCAAGTTGTCAGCAGGACTGCGGACTTACCTTGTCAGGCCATCAATGAGTCCATATCCCTCACAGAAACTTGAAGCACCAGGCACAGACCCTACATACCCAACAATCAGAGGACTTTCTCTCTATTTCTACAGCCAAAGGATTTACACCCACCTCGAGACCTGGGTGATGCCACACTGCAGTTGAAGCAGCTTTCTCCTCAGTTTCTGGGCGTCAATGCACTGAGCCACTAAGATTCCACTTTAATGTGTACAGCCCTATACAGTTTGCAGACTCCTCCTATATACGGTCTCATTTCATCCATGGGAAACAACTGGAAAACAATTGTGCAGCAACACAAAGCAATGGTAGATGATTCTACTATCAAAGTTTAAGATTACTTACTTATCAAAGTAAGTTTTCTGGCTGAGTTGGGCCAAAAAATGAGAAAGGAAAGGGGGTTTCGATTATTTTTTGAAAAATCAATTAATTCATAATATGAAGGCAGTTTTCTTCATATGCACCCTAGGTTTCTCTCAAGATCAAAAGTAGTGAATTCTTTATCTAATAATAATTAGTAGTATTATTATTTCTATCTGCATAATGATCCATAGTTTACAAAGTCATTCCAAGCACATTCTCTTATTCTCACCACAAAACTAATGCAAGGTTTGTTCCTTTTTATGGATGAGGAAACTGAGGCTCTGAGAATTAAGGTAGTTAGCTTTCTCAGTGGAGCATTTACTATCAGATTAATTAAAGTAGCCATTCCATTATAAATCGCTGAAATGAGAAACAAGCTCATTTATGGCTTGATTGCGAAGTTCCAACCTGGCTTCCTTTTTTTTCATTACTCCTCTGACTCTGGTAAGTTCTGCCCCTAGGCTCCCTTCCCCACCGCAGTGGACCACACACAGTCTGAGACACGACCCCAGATGGGAGGGGAGAGAAGGGTGCACAGAGAAATACATCTTGGGGGCCAGAGACTGGGGGGCATGGTGCAGGCGGTATCGTTTACAGAGTGTTCATTCCTTGAAACACAGAGCTTTGGGGAAAACCACAAAACAAGCTCAAGCTCAGCAGTGAAGCTGGCTGAGAAGGCAAGTCCAGGCTCCCTCCCTGTGGCATCCTTAGAGTGGGCAGGGTGTCACAGGGCTCAGGGCTGTGTACAGAGGGGCACCAGGGTGTGGGCACTCATCCGTTGGCCCGTTCATCCACTGCTCACTGCTGCCAGCGTCGTGCCGGGGATACACGTGGATACCCGACAGTCCTCCTCCTCCAGGTCCCAGAGTGCAGGCGCTAAGGGCCCACAGTGATGTTCGGGAGGGAAAATGCGCTGCCAGCGGACCTTGCCTCCCGAGCCCACCAGGATGGGAGCAGAGGGAAAGCGTCAGGCTGCAGTCATTTCCTGGAGACCCACTTTTCCTCCCCGGAATCACTCCAATGTCATTTTTGGAAAGATTTTATGTTTTGGCTTATTTTAATGGACAATTCCATTTCACGTTGAGACCATTTCCACAGGTAAGGTGGACTTTAAGATATTTTGGCATTAATATTTGTTCTCTCCCCACCATAGGGCCAAGTCCAGTGCCCTCTGCACCTGTGGCCCTGCAGGAACCTGGGTGCTCAGAGGGATTAAGACCAGATTGAAGAGAAGGTAGAAATCAATGCAAAATTCGCATTCCCCCTGGGAGAAGGGGACCTGTAACCGGCTGATTTTACACATCACCCACAGCCTGAGGCCGTGGGGAAGGTGATTAGAAGAGGCGGGAAATGCTGCATTTCGGCTGGTGCGTTTCCTGCCCCCTCTCCCTGCTCCCCACCAGCTAAAGGAGAGCAGCTGAGCCTTTGGAAGGCAGCAGCTCCCTAAATAGAGAGGAAATTTCACACATATGCTCTGCAGATTTTCAAAAGAAGAAACAATAAAGGGCTTGTGATAGCAGGTAGCCTTCCTTGTATTATTTTTCAAAGCCCGCTAGACTTAACCCCTGTGGCTTCTGGGCTGCTCAAATCAACTCATAAACAATAACGTTATTCTAATGCCTGAACAGGCATTGACCATCCTTTGCAGTGAGGTCACAAAAAATGCTTTTCACTGAAGCTAAGAGGCTTATCGATTCCTGGTTCAATTTGAATTTAAACAATCAAAGCCATTCTACAATATTAGCTGTATTGCTTTACTAGGGCTGCCATAACAAAGCACCACAGCCAGGTGGCTTCAACAATAAAATGTTATTGTCTCACAGTTCTGAAGGCTGGAAGTCCAAGATCAAGGTGTTAGTTCCTTCTGAGGCCTCTCTCCTTGGCATGTAGATGGTTGTCTTCTCCTTCTGTCCTCACATGGTCCTCCCTCTGTATGTATGTGTGTCCTAATCTCTTCTTTTTTTTTTTTAATTAATTAATTTATTTATTTTTGGCTGTGTTGGGTCTTCGTTGCTGCGCGTGGGCTTTCTCTAGTTGCGGTGAGCGGGGGCTACTCTTCGTTGCGGTGTGCGGGCTTCTCATTGTGGTGGCTTCTCTCATTGTGGAGACGGGCTCTAGGCTCAAGGGCTTCAGTAGTTGTGGCACACGGGCTCAGTAGTTGTGGCTCACGGGCTCCAGAGCACAGGCTCAGTAGTTGCGGTGCACGGGCTTCGTTGCTCCGCGGCATGTGGGATCTTCCCGGACCAGGGATCGAACCCGTGTCCCCTGCATTGGCAGACGGATTCTCAACCACAGCACCACCAGGGACGCCCCTAATCTCTTCTTATAAGGACACTGGTCGTATTGGATAAGGGTCCACCCTAAGGAACACATTTAACTTAATTACCTCTTTAAAGACCTTATCTCCAAATACAATCACATTCTGACGTACTGGGGTCGAGAACTTCAACATATGTATTTCGGGAGACACAATTCAGCCCATATCACCAACCAAAACTGACGTTTCACGTAAAAGGAACTATTTATATGTTTCTCTGCCCATACACAGGCTTATCTAGAATTCTGTGTTTCACTGTTTCATCAACACTCTTTTGTATTATTATTATTATTATTATTATTATTATTGCATCTGCAAGGACTTCAAATTGTCTTTGGCAACTTAGCTGCATTTATTTTAAGGAAGTGATATACCATAACACACTCTTGCGCTTTGGGGTTGTTTCCAATTTCTAAAACATAAATATGAGACAAAGCCAACACAGAGCCCACCAGAGAGCGGCAGTGTGGCAGCGGGAACGTTGAGCACGGCGCTGCCAGGCCCGGGGCGAGTCTGGACTCTGCCAGTTGTCGCCGTGCAACCCTGGGCAACTGGGACTTGATCTCAGAGTTGGTTTTCCCCTCTGTAAAATCATCCTTTCCTGAGGCCATTAGGAAGACCAAATGAGATATTTGTAAAGCAATTAAAGCACTCAGGGCAAGGGCTGAAAGTACCTTCCCTCTCCCCTTGCCTCCTAACATCTTTGTATGTAGAATTTATCTGTGATTCTTCAACTTGTTGCCAAAATTCCCTCCAGAACTTCTGAGCCAGACTACTCTCCTAACTGCCCCGCCTAAGGACACTCTAGATCATCCCAACACACAGCGCCCAGCGCTGCTGACACCAACAGGGCCCTCGGGATGGCTTGTCTCTGCTCCCCGAGGACCAGCCTCAGCGACGGGGTTGGGGGCAGGCTTCAGTAGCTGGAACTGGAATGTGCCTAAGTGTCTTCTCTTCCTGAAGGTTTCCCTGCTGGGAACCTACCTCGGCTGGGTAGCCAGGGAAGCTCTCAGCTCAGTGAGTGCTGTTGACAGGGGCACCCAGACAGGGAGTCCCCAAGGGGCCCAGGTTTCCCAGAGCAGAGCAGCCTCTGGGCCCCAAAAGCAAGTCAAAACAGCGAAGTGGAAACAGCAAGGCCTTTTGTGATCCGGCCACTCCTGCCATTCTGTAGATGGAAAGTCACAGCCTCGCTCAAATTCACGGGGAGGGGACAGGGACCCCAACTCACATGGGGGGAGAGCCCAAGGATTTGCAGCCATTTTTCATAAACCACCACAGAGCCCTTGGGCAGATGGAGGGAGACGTGGACCAGGACACGGAGAAAGAAGGGCTGCCGCCATCTTTGCCTTGGGGACGGAGGGGAGGACACTCAGATGTTAATGAGTTCTGACCCCCTTTACTGGGAACTAAATGCATTATTTTATTCCTTCCAAATATATGCAGGATCCTCCACTATTTGGGGCCTCAGTTTCACCATCTGTAAAATGAAGGGGTTGAAATGGATGATCTTTAAAATCCTCTTTGACTTTAAAAATCTAAGATTCTGTCAAGACCCACTCCTGTGATTTGCCCAGTGAAAATCTCTTCCGGATTGCTCTAGCTGAACTGGTGTAGCAGCATGCGGACCGCCACTCACAGCTCTTCTCATCTCGGAAATTCTTTTCGGTGCCACAGAGATCTCCTTCTACAACCCCTCTCCTCACTACCCCCTCATCAAGTCAATCAGACTTAGACCTCTGGGGTCCCCTTCTGAGGTTCTGCATGCAACTACCCAGCTCTGCTAAAAGGCTCTCCATTCTCTGGTCTTCTGGGGCCAGCCCTCCTGGAAGCACCTCCCCGTCCCCCAGGGCAGGTGCGCTACCTGGTGTCAGAAATTATGGTTCACTGGACCCTGCCCCGCCCCGTCTGTTTTTGCTGAGTTTCCCTGGTACTGCTGACCCCGCGGGGGCATACCCAGGAGAGTGGAAGCCTTTGATGTTTAAAAGCACCTGGAAAGGGGCTTCCCTGGTGGCGCAGTGCTTGGGAATCCTCCTGCCAATGCAGGGGACACGGGTTTGAGCCCTGGTCTGGGAAGATCCCACATGCCGCGGAGCAACTAAGCCCGTGTGCCACAACTACCAAGCCTGTACTCTGGAGCCTGAGAGCCACAACTACTGAAGCCCGCGCGCCTAGAGCCCATGCTCCGCAACGAGAGAAGCCACTGCAATGAGAAACCCGCGCACTGCAACGAAGAGTAGCCCCCGCTCGCCGCAACTGGAAAAAGACCGTTCACAGTAACGAAGACCCAAGGCAGTCATAAATAAATAAATAAACTTATTTAATAAATAAATAAATAAAATAACAATACTGAACTTGTTACATAGAAACATGAATAATACATGTTTAAAAAAAAAAAAGCACCTGGAAAAATACACCTATTCCGTAGGTGATATAAAATGTATGATAATAGCACATCTCATTATTAGATTTGAACCTTGTATTTTATCCATTGGCGTCATACTGTCAAACACAAGACTCTGAAATGCCATCCTGGCTTACTTTTTCTGAGAAAGAAATGCCAGAAAGTTGTTCAGGCATGTTTTCCCTCTGAAATAGCGCAGCCTGCGAGCACTTACTATCCACGTCACTAACATGACAAGTACACACATCTGCCGAGCGTTGTAAGTGCGGTCATATACAGAGCGGTTCCTCCCATGGTAGGCGGGGGGCGGCGTCAAGCACTGTGACCTGTATAGCTTCTCGCTCCGGCTTCCTTCCCTCTCGGGGATCCGCCTCGCCCTCCCCAGCCCACCATTAGATCTCACTCACAGAAGGAGACAGACAAATACGTGCCGGACGATGCTGCAGCATCTCGCTGCTCTTGGTGGCCTGTGTCCCCGTCACTCTGCCCCTCCTCTCCTTCTCCCTTGAGGCTTTTCCAGCCCCACCTCTGTCTGCTTTCCTGGGCCCCTGGATGCAAAGGCAGGCAATCCAGTTCCAGGACCTGCAGTCTCACCAACAGCGTGAGGCAGCCAGGACGTGTGTTCATTTCCTCCTCCGCCACCCTCAGCATCCCTCAGCCTGGCTCAAGGCTTCCTTCACTCTGCTGGCCGCTTCTGTCTGCACAAGATAACACAGTCAAACATTGTTCTGGCATGATCCCAACACAATCACCACAATTCCCCCAGCTCCCAATATGAAACAACACTGCTTGATGAAACACAGCCGTTTAAAGTAAAAGCCTCATTAATATCCAGGGTTGGGAGCCCATTTCACTTGGATAACTGCTTGCCTTATTATTTTATTTGATTTATTCCTCTGCCCAGCTCCCATTATAAGGTTTCCTCTCCACTTAATTTAGCATCCAAACAAAATGTGTCTGTCTCGTTGGACCCGTGCAGCTTGAAGGGGCACCAAGCCTGGAGGCTCCTCCAAATCTCATCCTTCCATCCTTTGAACTTTCTCCATTTCTCTCCTGGGAGGAGGGCACCCAGGATATTTTAACCCTGGAGAGAGGAGGAAAACAAAACAAAAGAACAAATAAAGTCTTGTTTTCTACATGGACCTTGAGGGAAATTGTCCAAGATGCATCAAACTCAAGTTTAATTCTTCTCTGGGCCCAGCCCTCTTCCAGGGAACTTCACGGACACTCATGGGGCTGTTGGGACAATCTTCCCAGGGACAGATGCGGATGCTGATCGCATACTCTGGCCGGATCCACACTGTTGAAATCATCTCTGCAAGGTCACGGCTGACACGGGTCATCCTGGGCCGAGTACAGAGTTCTTCCCACCTCCCCCTGGATGTCAGGTGGTCTTGAACTTCTTTGGAGAACAGCCCCGCACTGGGCACTACCCTGCATGATGTTTCCCACATAATCCTGGGTTTCCCAGTTTTCCAGATACAAACACAGTAAAAAATTTAAAAATAAAGTCACTCTCTCACTGCCCCTCTGCTGGTTTGAGAGAGCTATGACTCTCAAAATTATGAGGTGGAGAGGGCAGAGTGCTGCCTCTAATTAAATATGAAGCCCTGGCCCGCCTTCCTTCTAGAAGGTTCTGGTTCTCCTCCCCTGGGGCACCTCCCTCCCCCCAATCTCCTTAGAAAATGACTGCTTCTGGCCACTGTTCCAGGGAGGACCCGCATGTCCTTCGGCATGGTGGGACACGGGAGGACTCTGCAGGTGGTCAGGGATGCATGCGGTGGGGACTTGCCTTTGCCCTCAGCCTGTTACTCTAGGACGCGTTGGGGAAAATGTGTAGGCAATCGAAGTCCACACCTCTCGATTCTTCTGATGCAGATGTTGAGACGGGCACCAAAAGTCCACCTTCTACAGGAAGGGGTGGGGCAAAAGACTAAACCTCTCTCTCCCTGCAAATCAATGCCCTGCAAATCTAGGCAGATGGTGTGCCTCTCCTCCACGTCTTTGAACAGTGAGAAGCTTACGTGGAGGGAAAGGAGGACAGAGCCGCAAAGTGAAGTGGCTCAGAAGGATGGCAGGAACGACAAATGGGTCTCAGGGGGTGGCAGCAGCTGACAGTTCAGTGATTCTCAGTCACCTGTAAGATTTGTGGATGCTTTAACGTTGCAAAAGGAATTAGAGTTGATTTCAGATTACCGCAAGAGAAATGCCCACTGACTTCCCGCATTCAAAATACATCGAGAGTGGGAGGGACGGGGTGGAGGGGCGGAGGGCACCCTGCAGTCCCAGCCCAGAGTCAAGGCGACCGTCCTTTCCAGTGGTACCCAGGACGGCGCTCTTTACTGTGCATCATTGCAGGGCCTTTTCCGTCCATTTTCTTGCTGTTCCATCAAAATCGAAGTGCATCCATTGAATCCTGTCAAGCATGTGGACTTCATCCATCACGTGTGACGTTGGCAGAGGGGGGGGGAAATGGTGAAACTTGTTGGTCTGGATAATTTCTGAAGGCTGTCTGCTGACCTGCAGTGGAGAGGGGAGGGCCGGCCTGGGAGCAGGGTGGAGACAGAGATGGTGGTGTGTCACTCACTCGCGCTTGCACAAACACGTGGAAGGCCAGAAGAAAGGGAAGCCCCTTCATCTCATCACAGAATGGCTTCTGGAAAACACTGACAAGCTGCCTAAAATGGCTTTGCAGTGGCGAAGTGGAAAGAACACTGCATTTGGGATTGAAATGGGTCAGGGGTGCTGAGACACAGCCCTGGGCTCTGCCAGAGATGGTCCTGTGTATTCTCAGAGGCCGGGGTTGGGAGGAGGGCACGCTAAACTGTGTCTTATTAGCACTTTACAAAAGATTTGGGCCAACTGCCCGTGCTACTAGGTGGAGATTATGGGGAAGTTAGAGCTCCAGCTGCAGGCTCCAGAGGCTGGGGCAATTTGGGATTCTTCTCTTACTGCCGGCACGATGTGCTTTTCATCTGACAAACATGCACTTTCAGTTTACTCTGCCCAAGAAGCCACACTAAGCTTTGGTCTAATGCCGGGGTGGGGGGGCGGGATGCAGGATTTTGCCTGGTAGTAATTACAGGCTGGCAGAAATCCTATGTTCCTGTCCAATGACCCTCAGCCCACAACTTCACCCTGTGCCCTGGCACTTCCATCAGCTACCAGCGCACCCCATCTGTTCCAACACCTGCCTGCAGGCCTGGACCAGACTTCCTGGACTGCCCCATCACACAGCCAGCAAGCGTCCTCCATTAATGACCCAGCGTTGTCCAGCATCGTTGTTGCTATGGTGACAGTCACCCATGAGTACATTAAGAGAAAAATAGCTCCATTTTAACAGGGATACAGTCCTAGCATGACATACCGGTACTGGCTTATAAAGCTTTCTACTTTCCCTAAGACTTTTCTTTCCCACAGGACTTTTAAAATTAGGAACCAATATGTAATTGCCAGGAACACAATTTTCCTAGCAACCAGAGAAATGCTACTCCCACCTGTTGAGGGGTTAAAAATAACATTGCATGTGCCACTGTAACCAACTAGGATCTCCAAATTACCTACTGTAACATTCCTCTGGTCGTTGCAGATGCCAAACTCCCTAAATCCCGTCTATCATCAAAGGAACCTTTCTAAAGCACAAAGGGAATTCACTCAGGCTTCCTCTTTGACTACGTGAAAAAAAATCACAGTCAGCTTGGTCCTCACGAGCAGGACTCCTCTCCTATCCCTTTCCTTCACAGGACCATTGTTCCAGGCATATGCAGCTACTCAAGATTCTCTGACCAGACCACCTGCCAGCCTGCCTGTTTCCCTCCCACCCTACCTTTCTTCCTTTTGATATATTAGCGTACAATAAAATTTAAAAGTCTTAAGTGATCAGTTCAATGAGTTTTAGCAATTATACATGCAAGGCAAGAGATAGAACATTTCCATCACTCTGGAAAGCTCTCTCGTGCACCTTTTCAGTCAATCTACTGTTCCCCAACCCAAGGCAACCATTTTCTGACATCTGTTGACACAAATGAGTTTTGTCTGTTCTGGAACTTCATAAGTGAGATCATACAGGATGTATTCTTTTGTGCATTCCATTGTGTGAACATGCCACAATTTAAAAGTCTATTTTTCTGTTGATGGACATTTGAGCTGTTTTCAGTTTGAGATTATCATGAATAAGCTTCTTAAGAATATTTTTGTGCTAGTCTTTTTGTGAAGAGATTTTTTAAAAATTTCTTTTGGGTTAATACCTAGGAGTGGAATTGCTGGGTGACGGAGTAGTTATATGTCTAACTTTACTAGGAACTGCTGGACAGTTCTCCAAACTGATTGCACCATTGGACTCTTCCATCATCATATCTGAGAGTTCCTCACTAACATTCGCTATTGTCAATATTTTTTATTTTACCATTCTAGTGGATATCAGCATCTCATTGTGGTTCTAACTTGCATTTTTCTGACAACTAATGATGTGAGCATCTTTTCATTTGCTTTTGGCCACTTGCATATCTTCTTTTGTGAAGTACCTGTACAAGTTTTTTGTTCATTTAAAAAATTGGATGGTTTATCTTCCTATTAATGTATTAATTAATAATTTATTCTGAATACAAGTATTTTGTCAGAAATATGTTCTACAAATAGTTTTTCCCTATCTGTGGTTTGTCTATTCATTTTATTTATTTATTTTTAACATCTTTATTGGAGTATAATTGTTTTACAATGGTGTGTTAGTTTCTGCTGTATAACAAAGTGAATCAGCTATACATATACATATGTCCCCATATCTCCTCCCTCTTGTGTCTCCCTCCCACCTTCCCTATCCCACCCCTCTAGGTGTTCACAAAGCACCGAGCTGATCTCCCTGTGCTATGCGGCTACTTCCCACTAGCTATCTATTTTACATTTGGTCGTGTATATATGTCAATGCTACTCTCACTTCGTCCCAGCTTACCCTTCCCCCTCCCCATGTCCACAAGTCCATTCTCTACATCTGCGTCTTTATTCCTGTCCTGCCCCTAGGTTCATCAGAACCATTTTAATTTTCTTTTAGATTCCATATATATGTGTTAGCATACAGTATTTGTTTTTCTCTTTCTGACTTACTTCAGTCTGTATGACAGGCTCTAGGTCCATCCACCTCACTTCAAATAACTTAATTTCATTTCTTTTTATGGCCGCATAATATTCTGTTGTATATATGTGCCACATCTTCTTTATCCATTCATCTGTCAATGGATACTCAGGTTGCTTCCATGTCCTGGCTATTGTAAATAGTGCTGCAATGAACATTGTGGTACATCTCTCTTTTTTTAAATTTATTTATTTTTGGCTGCGTTGGGTCTTAATGCATAGAAATCTCTTGCATTCCTATACACTACATGCAGGCTTTCTCTAGTTGCAGCAAGCAGGGTACTCTTCATTGCAGAGCACGGGCTCTAGGTGCGTGGGCTTCAGTACCTGTGGCTTGCAGGCTCAAGAGCGCAGGCTCAGTAGTTGTGGTGCTTGGGCTTAGTTGCTCCACGGCATGTTGGATCTTCCCAGACCAGGGTTCAAACCCATGTCCCCTGCATTGGCAGGCAGATTCTTAACATCTGTGCCACCAGGGAAGTTCCAAGTGTCTCTTTCTGAATTATGGTTTTCTCAGGGTATATGCCCAGTATTGGGATTGCTGGGTCATATGGTAGTTCTATTTTTAGTTTTTTAAGGAACCTCCATACTGTTTTCCATAGTGGCTGTATCAATTTACATTCCCACCAACAGTGCAAGAGGGTTCCCTTTTCTCCACACCCTCTCCAGCATTTATTGTTTGTAGATTTTTTGATGATGGCCATTCTGACCAGTGTGAGGTGATACCTCATTGTGGTTTTGATTTGCATTTCTCTAATGATTAGTGATGTTGAGCATCCTTTTATGTGCTTGCTGGCAATCTGCATATCTTCTTTGGAGAAATGTCTATTTAGGTCTTCTGCCCATTTTTGGATTGGGTTGTTTGTTTTTTTGATATTGAGCTGCATGAGCTGCTTGTATATTTTGGAGATTCATCCTTTGTCAGTTGCTTCATCTGCAAATATTTTCTCCCATCCTGAGTGTTGTCTTTTCTTCTTGTTTATGGTTTCCTTTGCTGTGCAAAAGCTTTCAAGTTTCATTAGGTCCTATTTGTTTATTTTTGTTTTTATTTCCATTTCTCTAGGAGGTGGGTCAAAAAGGATCTTGCTATGATTTATGTCATAGACTGTTCTGCCTATGTTTTCCTCTAAGAGTTTTATAGTTTGGCCTTACATTTAGGTCTTTAATCCATTTTGAGTTTATTTTTGTGTATGGTGTTAAGGAGTGTTCTAATTTCATTCTTTTACATGTAGCTGTCCAGTTTTCCCAGCACCACTTATAGAAGAGACTGTCTTTTCTCCATTGTATATCCTTGCCTCCTTTGTCACAGATTAGTTGACCAAAGGTGCATGGGTTTATCTCTGGGCTTTCTGTCCTGTTCCATGGATCGATATTTCTGTTTTTGCGCCAGTACCATATTGTTTTGATTACTGTAGCTTTGTAGTATAGTCTGAAGTCAGGGAGCCTGATTCCTCCAGCTCCGTTTTTCTTTCTCAATATTGTTTTGCTATTCAGGGTCTTTTGGGACTCCATAAAATTTTTAAGATGTTTTGTTCTAGTTCTGTGGAAAATGCCAGTGGTAGCTTGATAGGGATTGCATTGAATCTGTAGATTGCTTTGGGTAGTATAGTCGTTTTCACAATGTTGATTCTTCCAATCCAAAAACATGGTATATCTCTTCATCTGTTTGTATTATCTTTAATTTCTTTCATCAGTGTCTTATAGTTTTCTGCATACAGGTCTTTTGTCTCCTTAGGAAGGTTTATTCATAGGTATTTTATTCTTTTTGTTGCAATGGTAAATAGGATTGTTTCCTTAATTTCTCTTTCAGATTTTTCATCATTAGTGTATAGGAATGCAAGAGATTTCTATGCATTAAGTTTGTATCCTGCTACTTTACCAAATTCATTGATTAGCTCTAGTAGTTTTCTGGTAGCACCTTTAGGATTCTCTATGTATTGTATCACGTCATCTGCAAACAGTGACAGTTTTACTTCTTCTTTTGCGATTTGGATTCCTTTTATTTCTTTTTCTTCTCTAATTGCTGTGGCTAAAACTTCCAAAACTATGCTGAATAATAGTGGTGAGAGTGGGCAACCTTGTCTTGTTCTTGATCTTAGTGGAAATGGTTTCAGTTTTTCACCATTGAGGACGATGTTGGCTGTAGGTTTGTCATATATGGCCTTTATTATGTTGAGGAAAGTTCCCTCTATGCCTACTTTCTGGAGGTTTTTTTTTATCATAAATAGGTGTTGAATTTTGTCAAAAGCTTTCTCTGCATCTATTGAGATGATCATATGGTTTTTCTCCTTCAATTTGTTAATATGGTGTATCACGTTGATTGATTTGCGTATATTGAAGAAGCCTTGCATTCCTGGGATAAACCCCACTTGATCATAGTGTATGATCCTTTTAATGTGCTGTTGGATTCTGTTTGCTAGTATTTTGTTGAGGATTTTTGCATCTATGTTCATCACTGATATTAGCCTGTAGTTTTCTTTCTTTGTGACATCTTTGTCTGGTTTTGGTATCAGTGATGGTGGCCTCGTAGAATGAGTTTGGGTGTGTTCCTCCCTCTGCTATATTTTGGAAGAGTTTGAGAAGGATAGGTGTTAGCTCTTCTCTAAATGTTTGATAGAATTCGCCTGTGAAGCCATCTGGTCCTGGGCTTTTGTTTGTTGGAAGATTTTTAATCACAGTTTCAATTTCAGTGCTTGTGATTGGTCTGTTCATATTTTCTATATCTTCCTGGTTCAGTCTTGGAAGGTTGTACTTTTCTAAGAATCTGTCCATTTCTTCCAGGTTGTCCATTTTATTGGCATATAGCTGCTTGTAGTAATCTCTCATGATCCTTTGTATTTCTGCAGTATCAGTTGTTACTTCTCCTTTTTCATTTCTAATTCTGTTGATTTGAGTCTTCTCCCTTGTTTTTCTTGATGAGTCTGGCTAATGGTTTATCAATTTTGTTTATCTTCTCAAAGAATCAGGTTTTAGTTTTATTTATCTTTGCTATTGTTTCCTTCATTTCTTTTTCATTTATTTCTGATCTGATCTTTATGATTTCTTTCCTTCTGCTAACTTTGGGTGTTTTCTTGTTGTTGATTTTTGTTGTTGTTTTTATTCTCCTTTCCCTAATTGCTTTAGGTGTAAGGTTAGGTTGTTTATTTGAGATTTTTCTTGTTTCCTAGGGTAGGATTTTATTGCTGTAAACTTCCTTCTTAGAACTGCTTTTGGTGCATCCCATAGGTTTTGGGTCATCATGTTTTCATTGTCATTTGTCTCTAGGTATTTTTTGATTTCCTCTTTGATTTCTCCAGTGATCCATTGGTGTTCAGTAGCATACTGTTTAGCCTTTGTATTTTTTACAGTTTTTTTCCTGTAATTGATATCTAGTCTCATAGCATTGTGGTCGGTAAAGATACTTGATATGATTTCAATTTTCTTAAATTTACCAAGGCTTGATTTGTGACCCAAGATATGATCTATCCTGGAGAATGTTCCATGAGCACTTGAGAAGAAAGTGTATTCTGTTGTTTTTGGATGGAATGTCCTATAAATATCAATTAAGTCTATCTGGTCTAATGTGTATTTTAAAGCTTGTGTTTCCTTATTTATTTTCATTTTGGATGATCTGTCCATTGCTGAAAGTGGGGTGTTAAAGTCCCCTACTATTATTGTGTTACTGTTGATTTCCCCTTTCATGGTTGTTAGCATTTGCTTTATGTATTGAGGTGCTCCTATGTTGGGTGCATAAATATTTACAATTGTTATATCTTCTTCTTGGATTGATCCCTTGATCATTATGTAGTGTCCTTCTTTGTCCCTTGTAATAGTCTTTGTTTTAGAGTCTATTTGGTCTGCTATAAGAATTGCTACTCCAGCTTTCTATTGATTTCCATTTGCATGGAATATATTTTTCCATCCCCTCACTTTTGGTCTGTATGTGTCCGTAGATCTGAAGTGGGTCTCTTGTAGACAGCATGTATATGGGTCTTGCTTTTGTACCCATTCAGCCAGTCTGTCTTTTGGTTGGAGCATTTAATCCATTTACATTTAAGGTAATTATTGATATGTATGTTTCTATTACCATTTTCTTAATTGTTTTGGGTTTGTTTTTGTAGGTCTTTTCCTTCTCTTGTGTTTCCTGCCTAGGGAAGTTCCTTTAGCATTTGTTGTAAAGCTGGTTTGGTGGTGCTGAATTCTCTTAGCTTTTGCTTGTCTGTAAAGGTTTTAATTTCTCTGTCAAATCTGAATGAGATCCTTGCTGGGTAGAGTAATCTTGGTTGTAGGTTTTTCCCTTTCATCACTTTAAATATGTCCTGCCACTCCCTTCTGGCTTGCAGGGTTTCTGCTGAAAGATCAGCTGTTAACCTTATGGGGTTTCCCTTGTATGTTATTTGTTGCTTTTCCCTTGCTGCTTTTAATATTTTTTCTTTGAACTTAATTTTTGATAGTTTGATTAATATGTGTCTTGGTGTGTTCTCCTTGGATTTATCCTGTATGGGAGTCTCTGCGCTTCCTGGAGTTGATTGACTACTTCCTTTCCCGTGTTAGGGTAGTTTTCGACTATAATGTCTTCAAATATTTTCTCAGACCCTTTCTTTTTCTCCTCTTCTTCTGGGACCCCTATAATTTGAATGTTGGTGCGTTTAATGTTGTCCCAGAGGTCTTTGAGACTGTCTTCAATTCTTTTCATTCTTTTTTTAAATTTTTTATTTTTATTTTTGGCTGCATCAGGTCTTCATTGCTGCACGCGGGCTTTCTCCAGTTTCAGCAAGCGGGGGCTACTCTTCGTTGTGGTGTGCGGGCTTCTCATTGTGGTGGCTTCTCTTGTTGCGGAGCATGGGCTGTAGGCGCACAGGCTTCAGTAGTTGTGGCACGCGGGCTCAGTAGTTGTAGCTCGTGGGCTTAGTTGCTCCACGGCATGTGGGATCTTCCCAGACCAGGGCTCGAACCCGTATCCCCTGCATTGGCAGGTGGATTCTTAACCACTGCACCACCAGGGAAGTCCCTATTCATTTTCTTAATGGTGTCTTTTGATGGGCAGATATTTTTAATTGTGATGAAGTCCAATTTATCACTTATTTTTTGTTTAAGGTCAGTCCTCTTTTGTGTCTTATCTCAAAAATCTATTTCTAATTGAAGGCTGCAAAGAATTTCTCTTATATTTTCTTCTAAAACCTTTTTGGTTCTCTTTTTTTTTAATGAAGACTTTTGAGTCATCTCAAATTTTATTTTTATGTGTGTAGTGAGACAGAAATTAAGGTTATTTTTTTCTCCGTAAGGATATCCAGTATTTCCATCACTATTTGTTGAAAAGGTTTTCCTTGCACCATTGAATTATTTTGGTGCTGTTGTCAAAAATAAGTTGATTGTAAAAATGTGGCTCTATTTCTGGATTCTTCCTTCTCTTCCATTTACCTGTGTGTCTATTCCTCGTGTCTGTACACAACACCACAGTTTCTTGATTATTATACTTTACAGCAAGTAGTGTAATTTCTTCAACGTTCTTCTTGGTCAGGATAGTTTTGACACTTCTAGGTTCTGTAAACATTCATTAAAATTTTAGAATTAGCTTTTCTATTTCTTCCCCCCACCCAAAAAAAAACCCTGCTGGAATTTTGATAGGCATTTCATTGGAATGATAGATTGATTTAGAGCAAATAAACATTTTAAAATAGTGAGGCTTCTAACCCCTGAATATGGTATAACTCTTCACTTATTTATATTTTCTTTAATTCCTCTCAACAATGTTTGTAGTTTTCAGGGTAAAACTCTTGCACATTTTTAGTAGATTTACTCCTAGATATTTGATTTTTTAATGCTATTGTAAAGAGTACTGTTTTACCATTCAATAAGATAAAATCATTTATTACTTCACCTGTGTACTCTTGCACATGCAGTTCCAGACACATGGAAGCCTTTCTACGTGTCTGCATATCTGCCTGCTACTCCTCCTTCCAAGTATCACCCTCTCTGGAAAGCCCCTGTCTTTTCCCAGCCTGAGTTAGTAATCTCATGTCTGTTTTGCAATAAAGGTCTGTGTGGGTCTGTGTTAATGCAAAGATCCTGCCATATTTAATAGTTTTTTTTTTGTCTGTCTCCTAAGCCTTGAGCTCTTTGAGGGTAGTGGTGGTGCTTTCAATCTCTGTTCACAGTAAATGTTGAATTAAGGAGCTGGCGTATAGACTCACAAGCCAAACAAGGGCATCATAAAATTGTGAAGAATGTCAGATGTCCTCATGTTCAATTCCCTGCATGAAACTCCACTACATTACTGCATGTCCAGTGTTCAGTGAACCTGACTGGTTTTGGCCATGACCAGATGTGATGCCCTGGACGCTGCTGTCTGTGTCCATTATCACTAGAGCTTTGAAGAGGCTGCCATCAGTATATTCTGGTTCCTTACTTGAGCAGTAAAGGCCTAGAGTCAAACCCTCTTGGCTAATATTTCCTCCCTTTGTTCTTTAGTTTTAGGCACAATTAAAACACTCTACTTCCTTATCTAGCAAATATGTTGAATGTTTTAGAATATTTTATCTTTACATTTCTCAATTAATATATAAGATTTACATGATTTTTGGTATCCACACCCATTATAGGCATTGAAAAATTTCATTACACTAGTATTAGTAGACCAATATGTGCTAAAAAGCACGCTCCATGGGGAGAGGGACCTTGTCTATTTTGTTTATCCCAGGATCTCTAGCACTAGAACTGTGCCTGGCACATTACAGGTGAACAATAAATATTTGTTGAGTGAATGGCAGGCATTGAGATACAGTGATGGGTAAAAGCAATATTGTTTCTGCCCTCATGGAGCTGACTTTGGAAGGGAGACAAACATCAATTTAAAAAATACAAATAAATATAAAATTGCAATTATTTCTAAGTACAAATGCTCATGGTTCTATGAGAGTCTATAACAGGGAGATTTGAACTGGTTATAGACATCAGAAAAAGCTTCCTTGAGCAAGTGATCACTGAAGCAAGATGAGTAGGAATTAACTAGATAAAATGAGGAAAATGGTTCCAGACAGGAAATATAGCATGTGCAAAGTCCCTGTGGCAGATGAGAGCTTGGCAAATACAAGAGACTAAAAGAAGGCCAGTTCGCTGGGCCTCAGAGAATGAGGGCACCCAGCTGGGCAGTGAGGCTGGAGCGGGTGGTGGGGCCAGACCATGCAAGCCTTCATCAACCACATCAAGGAACCTGTCTTTATCTTCTGAGCAATGGAAAGTCAGTGAAGGGCTTTCAGAGGAGATGTGACACACAATCAGATATTCATTTTTAGAAGATCCTTCAGGCATCAGTTTGGAGCCAATTGGAGGTTCCCAGAGTGGATAGTGGAAGGTTAGAGGATGCTGCCATAGTACAGTTCAGAGATCACTGCAGCCGGTGCTGGGCTGGTAGTGGTGAGAGGGACAGAAGTGGGTGGATAGTAAATATTGGCTGAAATTATTACCATTTCTTAGCCATTGATATGGGACGAGGGGCAAATCTATTCAGTATGGTTGATTCCTAGATGTCAAGAAAAATCTGAATCTATATGGAATAATTTTCTTACTCATGGGAGGGACTTATGGGTCATAAGATGTCCAAGCCTCACAATGAGATAAAATTTCTGAACAAACTGGGGGAAAGGCCACTCCTCCCATCTCTCCCGATACTATCCCACCACTTGACAACAGGAAGGACTGGAGCTTTAGAAATGTCTTGGTCCACATCTATCCCTTTGACCTAGATGGTGATGGCCCTGGCTTTGTTCATATGCAAATTCATGACATTCATCAACTAACTTTGGGGTCTGGTGCTGCCCGCAGGCCCTGTGGCACCACAGCCTCTGCCTGCCCATCACCAGGGCTTTCTTGACCGTAGCAGTCCAACCGCAGGCTCCACGTCCGCCTGCCAGGAGGAGGGAGAGCACATGCTCTGCAATCCGTCTGCAGCCACCGCAGAGCCAGGCCAAGGAACACTCGAGTCCATTGAGCTCCACACTCCCACGGTCATCCCAGCCGGCCCTTCCACACCTACTCTGAGCTGACCTCGGGAGCAAAGCCCAGCTCCACGCTCTCTCAAAGATCAGTTTTGGTGCATCACCCTGTGTTCTCAGTTTCCCTTAAAGGGTAGCTCACCCTCACCTCCCAAAATTGTACCCAATGACGAAAGCTATCACTGTGAACCAAGCCAGCACCTCTCACCTAGCAGAACCCCCGTAAGTGCTAGTTCCTTCTTCTTTTCCTGCAGGGAGACCCTCATCACGTGACGCCTCAGTACCACTTCTCATGGAAGCCAACTTATGATCCCTTCAGACACTTGGAATCAAAATATGTATCACATCTCATTCTTAAAAAGACATTCCAGTGGATGCTGGTAGCAAATAAAAAGTATCAATAATTGAGGGAAGGGTCAACTGAGTGCTGAATTGTCCATCAGGTATTTCCTTTTCTTCTCCTGGCTATCAGCTAAGGGGTCCAATATGGAATCCACCTTGCACGTCCACGCATTGACCCCTCCAGGTGGGTCATTTTCCGTGGTCAGTGAATACATCAGCTGTTCAGTCAATCACTTCACAGATTTCTTAAGCACCTACCGTACACAAAGCCCCTCAGTGGACACAAAGTTTCTGTGGGCAGGAGAGGATATGCCAGAAAGCAGAAGGATTATTTGTACTTTATGCTATTTCTGCACCATCTCTACAAATGCAGAGAGAAACACATTCCTACACGTGCAGGATGAGCGCCGGTCAGACTGCCCTTCCGCCCACTCTCCTGGAAGGCTGAGGGGGTGCAACCAATGCTCCCTCAGCCAAGCAGTCAGGAAGCACAGTCTCCTCCAAGCCAATCATTGATGTGTTCTGACCTGAGAAGCCCTCTCTCTACACAGAGATGTAACCAGCTCCTGTCCCACTGACATCCATATATACTCCTGTATTTCTCTCCCCTTTATCCTACATTTGTCAATTTAAAAGTGTTTAAGGGTCATGGTAGCGCTATTCACAATAGCCAAAAGGCAGAAACGATCCAAATGTCCATCAACAGATGAATAGATAAGCAAAAATAACAATGGAATATTATTCAGTCTTAAGAAGGGAGAAAACTGTGACTCATGCAGTAACATGGATGAACCTTGAAGGTGTGAAGCTAAGTGAAATAAGCCCATCACAAAAGAATAAAAGCTGTATGATTCCACCTATATGAGGTACGTAGTGGGATCAAATTCACAAAGACAGAAAGTAGAATGGTGGTTGCCAGGGGCTAAGGGAGGAGGACAGAGGAGTTAGTGTTTAATGGGATCAGAGTTTCAGTTTGGGGAGATGAAAAGGTTCTGTGGATGGATGGTGGTGATGGAGGTACAACAGTGTAAATATACTTCACGTCACTGAACTGTACATTACAAATGGTTAAATGTTATGTCTATTTAACCACAATTTTTTAAATTTAAATAAATGTTTGAGGGGAAGAAAAATTTAGATGAGATCAATAGGAGTTATTATGTTTACTGATCAAAACAAAGTTGGTCACACTGTGGGAGAGCATCTAATTGGCTGACCCAAGTCAGCCTCTGCAAGACGTAGCATGTGGGCGGGAACCACTGTCCCACCGGTGATGCAGATGATCTGGTATTGGAAGCATAAGTGGAAACCATAGGATGAACAACTGCTTGGTTATTGAAGCCAGATCAGAGACAACACTGGATGGAAGGATACCTGGAGATAAGACTTGTCAGAAAGACCAAGGACTGTGGTAGAAGTTTGGTAGTTTTCCAGTAAGAAAGAGGGTAGAAAGGACCTGAGATACTGACCACTCATCACTAGATACCCGACAGGACACAAATACCAGGCTACTTGCTAGAGAAACCTTGGGAGCCTTTTAGCCCAGCGCTCTCATTAGACAGAAGACGCAGCTGAGATACAGGTT
Source organism: Balaenoptera acutorostrata (assembly GCF_949987535.1). NCBI lineage: Eukaryota > Metazoa > Chordata > Mammalia > Artiodactyla > Balaenopteridae > Balaenoptera > Balaenoptera acutorostrata. Next base: position 72,595,101 of record NC_080079.1, on the reverse strand, counting down.
AAGGAATTTTCTCGAAGCTACACAGGGGGCCCCCTGACCTCCTGACTCTGTCTACTTTTTCTACTCTTTCATGAAATAAACCCACACTCTGAGGGAGGCTCGTCCACTCTGAAATCCTTATCATGGTGGATGGACGCCTCCAATCTTCACCCCAGAGCCCCCGCAGTTTACCTTTCCTTTCCAGCCTCCCTCTAATTCCAGTTCTTTCTGGCCATGAAGGTTTCCAGCTGCCCCTGCCCAAGTGTACCTCAATCCTGGACAGTGAACTCCTTGTGTGTCATCTGTGTCCCTCTGCTGAGTGGTTGGGCTCTGCGGGAAGACATCAGGGAGCCGCAGACCAGGTCCGCTGAAGGGCGCATGCTCAGTGAGCCCCTTTATCTGTGCTCGGTCCATCCCTCCTCAACTCCCTTCGGTGACAGCTCCAACTGTCTCCCTCTCCTTAAGCTCCCTGAGAAGCTCTACTTTTACACGTTCAAACTCTGCTGCCAACTTGCCCCTGACTTCATCCAGAAAGTTGAGACCATTGGGTCTAAATTTCCTCTTTGCCCCACTTCCTGATGAACAGGATGTGTTCTTCTCTGCCCATCCTCCCCTGCAGGTCAGAGCACAAGTGTTCTTCCTCCTGCCCAAGACCCTTCTTTCCCCCGAGTTCTGGATTCCCTTTTGCCTACTTCCAGTGGGTTCTCCACCCATAAAGTCTCCCCCGTCTGCACCTTCAGTCACATCTTCACTGGGTTCTTGTTCTCCAATTAAAGCTTCCTCCAAAGACCTGCCAGCTTGATCTTCCAAACCCCCACCTCCCATTCACAGCTTTATTCCCTCTGTGGCCTGCATACTCCCCAGTGCAGTGGGGTGCAGGGGTGTGTTTATTCTTTGAATTGTTTCATTTTTCTGCAGAGTTAGACTCTCCTGACCTCTCCATTCTTACAGAAATCCTTTCCTGCTTGCTTCCTCCTACTTACTTTTCTGACTGTCCCTTCTTGGTTTCCTTCAGAGCTAGCTTTTCCTCCACCTGCCTCTTAAACACTGGTGTTTAAAGAGAGGTGGCTTGGCCCACCGTCTTCATTCTCCCTGGGCTGTTGTACCCATTCACTTGGTCTTGACCCCTCATCTCCTAAGTGTGACTCCAGCTCTGACCTCTCCCTTGAGCTTTAGCCCAGCACACACGGCTGCCTTCTAGACCTCTCCACCTGGGGGTCCCAAACCTCCTCCCATGAAGCCTGTCCAAAATGGCACTCATCACCTGCCCCACCCCAAGACACTGTTCCTTCTACATTTCTTGTTTGTGTGGTTTTTTAAATTTTTATTGGAGTATAGTTGCTTTACAAGGTTGTGCTAGTTTCTACTGTACAGCAAAATAGGTATTCCTCATGCCTATTGCTGTGGAAGCCACTCGGAAAGTTGACCTGAATATGCCGCATCAGAGACATTTCAAACTGCCCAAGATGCTTCGACCCTGACCTCTAGAAATCTTCCTGACGGGCAGCACTCAGTACTCAGAACCCGGGTTTATCATGTGCTCCACCCATGAACCTTTGTCTTCCTTTACCGAGAGACTGGTTTCCTGAGATGGAACCATCTACTGATTCAGCTTCTGGACCGTGAAACTTCATACTAGAATTTTTACAGGCAGGACTGCAGGGGAACCCAATTTTCCTCCCAAAGTGTCTCTTGAGCATGCGGACTCTTTCGAGCTGAAAACAATCAAGGCCCAGCAAGAACTCAGCGAGGACCTTAGCTGCCTGAATTAGAATTTAGATCAGGGTGGGGTAGGGTGAGGTGGGGTGTGGTGCTTGATGACAGAAATAGAGCGATCGCCAGAGATGTGGGCAAGGGATACAGGGCTGGGGGTGGTGGGGGAAACCCCTGGAGATCTGAGGCCGCACCGCTGGGTCCCATCCATCATCCCTAGGTGGCACAGCGCACATTGGTTTGCTGAACCTTTGCTTTTCCATTGGTAAGGGTGACTCCCTGTCAGGACCTGGAAGAGGAGGATGACCCACCAGTCTCTGTTCTCTAGAAAATCTTATCAAGGAAGAGGATGGACGCTGACGGGATGGAGAGGAGAAGGCAGGGACTTGAATCTGCCTCACAATCACCCTTGTCTACTGTGTTTTTCCTGGTCACCTCCCCAAACAGACTCTCTCCACACTGGCTGGACATCCTCTTTTGCCTTTAGGTGAGGATGGTATTGAAGAGGAAGGCTTCAGCCATTTTGGTGAGTCAGTCAGTTTTCCTGGGTCTCTCCCACGTATACGTGTTATTCAACTTTGTTTGATTTTGTCCAGTTCGTCTGTTGTCTCCCATCAATTTAATTCTTAGAGCAGCCAGAAGAACCTAGAAAGGCTGAATATAATCTCTTCCTCCCCAACAATACTCTCACGAGTATGTATGAGATACACTTGTCAAAACCCAGAGAAGGTACAATGCCAGGAGTGAAACAGACTATAAACTCTGGACTATGGATGATCATGACGTGTCCATGTAGATTCCTTTTTTTTTTTTTTTTTTTTTTTTACAATTTTTTTTTTTTTTTTAATGGGAATTATTTATTTATTTATTTATGGCTGTGTTGGGTTTTCGTTTACTGTGCGAGGGCTTTCTCTAGTTGCGGCAAGTGGGGGCCACTCTTCATCGCAGTGCGCGGGCCTCTCACTATCGCGGCCTCTCCCGTTGCGGAGCACAGGCTCCAGACGCGCAGGCTCAGCAACTGTGGCTCACGGGCCTAGTCGCTCCGCGGCATGTGGGATCTTCCCAGACCAGGGCTCGAACCCGTGTCCCCTGCATTGGCAGGCAGATTCTCAACCACTGCGCCACCAGGGAAGCCCCATGTAGATTCCTTGATGGTGACCAACGCACTGCTCTGTGGCAGGATACTCATAGGAGAGGAGGTGTTCACGGGAGAGGGGGTGTTCCATATATCCCCTCTTTTTTGGATTTCCTTCCCATTTAGGTCACCGCAGAGCACTGAGTAGAGTTCCCTGTGCTATACAGTAGGTTCTCATTAGTTATCTATTTGATACATAGCATCAATAATTCATATATGTCAATCCCCATCTCCCATTTCATCCCACCCTTCCCCCCTTGGTATCCATACGTTTGTTCTCTACCTCTGCCTTCTGCATTTCCAATGTTAATTCCACCTGCTCACAGAACTCAGAGACCTGGTGCTCATTGGACCTTTCCGACCCATCAGTTATCAGCTCCTGCTAAACAGTTCTCACCTCGTATGCACAGCTGCTCATATTCAACCCCTGTCATTTCTCACCTGGACATTGATGGTGGTTACCCGGTTGTCCTGCCTCCAATCTGGTCCCATCAGGTTCATCTCTGTGAAGCTGACACTGAATATGACCCTGTCACCGCCTGGATTCAAACTTCTTTTTAATAACATTTTATCACGTACATAATGACAGCCAAGCCCTGCAGCTTAACGTTATAAAGGCTTTCATGAACAAACTTTATGTTTTAGTTATATTAAACCAATTGTTTGTATATTATACTTGTATATTATAGGATTGTTAAAGGGTCCGTTTTTTAAGTATAATATCATGACTTCATACTAATATAAAGTGAACACATGTCTAAGAGTTAATTTTACTCACTCCCTAGAAACAATAATTGGTTTCAACTGATTAAAAGGAAAATCCCAAGAGCAGATACATATAGAGGCAATAAGAATATTAACATGAATTGGCTTAATAGATGCAACACTGGCTTCTCTTGTGGTAGAAAGGAAATCAATTATACTTCCATTGGGGGAAAAAATGTTTTAATGTCTGTGGTCAACAGTCATTTGCATCAATGTCTACTAAATTGCCTACAGTATATGAAATAGCACCCCACAGTTTCCCCTAATATTAACATCTGACATTAATGTGGTACATTTGCTACAATTAATACCCTAAACCCCTGAAAACCACTGCTCTTTTTACTGTCTCCACAGCTTTGCCTTTTCCAGAATGTCAAATAGTTGGAATCATGCAGTATGTAGCCTTTTCAGATTGGCTTCTTTCACTCAGTAAGTTTGTCTCCTCCATGTCTTTTCATGACTTGATAGCTCATTTCTTTTTATCGTTGAATAATATTCCATTTTAGGGTGTAACACTGTTTGTTCATTTGTCTTGAAAGACATCTTGGTTGCTTCCAGTTTTTAATGATTATGGATAAAGATGTTATAAACAGTCATGTACAGGTTTTTGTATGACATAAATTTTCAACTCACTTGGGTAAATTGGAAGTGACATGGCTGGATTGTATGACAAAACTAGGTTAAGCTGTATAGGAAACTACCAAACCGTCTTCCAAAGGCTGTACCATTTTGCATTCCCACCAGCAATGGATGAGAGTCGCTCCACATTCTTGTCAGTCTTGTCGATTTTCTGGACTTTCAGTCCTTCTAATAGGTGCGAAGTAGTATCTCATTGTTTTTTTTTTTTTTAATTTGCAGTACCCTAATAACAAATAGTGTTGAGAATCATTCCACATGCTTATTTGCCATCTGTATGTATTCTTTGGTGAAGTGTCTGTTCAGATCTTTTCCCTTTCATAATCGAGATTTTATCGGTTGTTTTGAGGATCAGTACACAGACTTTATGGACAATTTGACAGCAATTCTTAATGCACATACCAAAAAAATAAGAAGCCATGTGATTTTAATTCATTCCTAAACAGTTTTCTAGTGACTTTCCAGCTTAAGATTCACAGACAAGTTTTCCCTAAGAAGATATCAAATAACAATATCTCCAAGGATTGATAAGCTGTTACATTGCAAGTCTCAGTAATTCACATTGTAAGACCATACATCCTACATACTCACATTTTCCATTTTTCACAGCACAGTAACAACGTGATTAGGAAAACTGGACTACCATGATCAGATGTGTTAAGACACGCACATGGTCTGAGAGGCAAGGGAGAGCCAAGATCAGGGAGCAGTTTTCTTGAAGAAACAACTCTACTAAAAAAAACAACGGAGTAGAAGTAATTTCAAATGTTCAAGGTTGAGGCACCATTCCAGATCACGGTGGCTTTCGCAGACTGCCAGTGGCCCTGGGGACACCCCAGACCTCCACTATTCCCTTCTTCCCATAGAGGAAGTTGTGGATCACTTCCTCTGCGTCACTGTTTCCACTGCTCCTGCTTCCTGTAAGTGGGCTCTTCTGGGGTCTAGCTCATGTTCAGAAGCTCTGAAAAAAGCTACGATTGGTTCAGTTAGTTCCCATCATCCAAGATGCACCGAGTTGTCTGTGATACCTGACCTCATAGGTTACAGGCCAGCCCATAGCTGGCTTTGGGAAAGGCAACCACCACGATCCACTTACCTCTGACCAGGTGCTGAAGCCACATGTATCAGACACGGACCAACAGGTTAGGGGTTCCCTGACTCTGAGAAGGGGGCACATTGCTTAAACAGGCTAGTTCGGGATTTGGTGGGCAAAGCTGGTCATAAGGTTTCCCCAGTGGCAACCTCTCCCCATCACCATCCCTGTTAACAAATACTCCCCCCGGGACTTCCCTGGTAATCCAGTGGTTAAGAATCCACCTTTCAATGCAGGGGATGCAGGTTTGATCCCTGGTCGGAGAACTAAGATCTCACATGCCTTGGGGCAATTAAGCCTGCATGCCACAACTAGAGAAGCCTGCATGCCACAACTAGAAAGAAGCCTGCAGTGAAGAGCCCACATGCCACAACAAAGACCCAGTGCAGCCAAAAAAAAAAAAAAAAAAAAATACTGCCCCCAAAACACTAACATTTGAATAGAGGAACCCCTACAGGAGAGGGCCGTCTGAATCTATATGAGTTTCCGGTTTGAGGGCCTGTCTCTGCCCATCCCAGGATCCATTACTCCAACAGAGCAAAGACATTTAAGCTGTTGTCCTCCCACTCTTTGTCATGATGGTGTGTGGACATTGTAACTTGAAAAGGAGCTGTCAGCAGGATCAAAAGAGGAGTAGACTTTGGGTCTATTCATTCTGGGCATGGGATTCCTGCTATTCTGCATTCTACATTCCATTTCTAAAATTCACTTAGATATGATTTTGTATATATACATGCTTTATCTCAACCAACATTTGGACAGGCTTTATCTTCACATGCATTTAGCCCCATGACCTCTTGTGATGTAGGCATCATTATGAAGAGGAGCAAACTGGCAAGAAAAAATTAGTCCAAGATGTCACAAAATTTGAACCACTATGATCCGGAAGGCCTCAGGGTAAAGTGGTGCTGTCGTGGCCTCCTTGAGTTATTTCTAACAGTTGGTGCGGATTTTATTTTGGGTTTTTTGTTGGTTTTCTTGGGTGTGTGTGGCTCAGGAATGACCTCTGACAAGTATGCAACGTGAGCTGTGGTCTGGGTGTGAGTATCAAGGGTGAGTTGGATGCAATTGCATCTTTGGTATCTCATTTAAATAGGTCATGCTTCCCAAAAAGGAGATGCGGCCTTGTCTCTAAAGGAAATGACATTTTCCATGAATTGGAGCTAGTTTTGTGCCTCTAAGAAGCCTGTAGAAATATTCACCAGCTTCTTCTAGTTTCTTGAAGGAGACACTGTCCATGGAATAATTAACACACCCCCTTCCTTCTTCCACCTGAGGTCATGAGGAACATCCCTCCATGGGGTCTGAAGCAAGATACTTATCAAAGGGGAGAAAAAAATTTGATGTCAGCCAAGTTTGTTCTGGGCATGTTTCCCCCTTTCCTTTGTGTGTGTTTTAAAACTCACTTCAATCTTAGGCCACAATATTTCATTGCTGCTGTAACCCAGATCTGTCTAATCTCTATTTGCGGGCTTGTGCTTCACAATAAAAATCACAGGGGCAATTGTAACTGAAGTGCAGTGACAAGTGCATTTTAAATGAGCTCAATCCATTTTGGTTCTCACAGTATTGGGGGATGAATAAATCATGGTTTTCAAGTTGTGAATGGCTACAACACTGAGTCTCAGGAGAGACGGTAACTGTAGGATTCAAAATGCTCTGAGCTATTCTTGGCAGCTAAAGTGTTGCTTTAAGGACTCATTATAAACCTGGATATCATTCTCTTTGGAACATTTTGAAATGGTCCTGAAAAGTTCATCTTAGAGCTGGAGGAGTTTTATCAGATTTCTTTAACCTTCACACAAGAGCAATCCACTCTTTCCTCAAGAGAATCGCTTAGAAAAATGTATCCTTCATCTGTGACAGGTAATATGCCAAGAACGCCACCATTAGTAATTTATTATAAATTGGTGATTCATTGTTCTGACTTTCATCTAAGGGACGCGTCATGGAGGAGAGGTGTAGTGTGAATAGTTTTCTATAGGCCATTTGTGTTTAGTCCCCGAGTCACCAAAGAGTTTCTGTCAAAACCAAAAGTAAACTTGTGTTTCTGGCAGTTCAGGCAGTTTGGGCACCTTGTCCAACCCTTCTGATTGAAATGACTACATTGTTGAATAAATATTACATTTTTTCCTTTTAAATGCATTGATGGATGAAACCAAAGTAAGAAATCCACAGAGACTCAAGACAAACCAAAATCACAAACTTTAGGAGTGAAGCAAGTACAAAGCTAGCTTTCATTTTGAGGGTTTCTGTTGAAAACTGGATTGGGCTTCTGCTTTGAAGAGTACATAGATGTGAGGCCAGATGAAAATCCTGGCAACCACCCCTAGTAAGGAATCTGACGCAAAAGACTTACATAAGACTGGGCCCCCAAAGGCCTGTGATTGTAAGCTTTAGGATGAACCAGAAAATAAACCCTAATGTGCAGAAGGTAAAGCAAGGAAACTTACTTGTCCAGACTCAGAGCTGGGAAAAGAGAGACACTGCCCTGCAATATATAACTCTAAATAAGATATTATACAAGTTTTCAGACTAAATTCAAATAAGCTCTGTAGCTGCCAAAAATCACAAGTAGATAATTTTATTTAAGGTGGTCCCAGGTTGGTAGCACCTTCAGGCTACTGTGAAAACTAAATGTAAATCCTCTTTGATGAGCTTAACATCAACCCAGAACTCAAAGAATTTCCAGAGATAGTGGTCCAAGGAAATAAGCTGCTCATAGCACAAATCACAAAAATCTACAAGAAATAAGGTAGTATGTGTGAGAACCAGCAGAATAAAGAAGAAGAAGAAACAAATCCTCAAAGAGAACTTGAAAATATGAGCTAGGAACAACAGATCACACAAAATGACGATGAAGATTTTTTTGAAAAGAAGAACAATCAAAATTAAAAAGCAATAAATGAAATGAAAACTCAATGGATGGATCAACCAGCAGATTAGATATGGCTAAAGAGAAATTTAGTGAACTTGAAGACAGGTCAAAGACACTTTCCAGAACGCAGCATAGAGAGGCAAAGAAAACAAAATGTGAAAGAGGAGATGGGAAACAGAGAGGCTAAAATGATAGGGTGTGACATGTCTTAACAGAGAATCAGCATGAGAGACAGAGAATTCAGCCATATTTTAAGAGACTGTGGATGAAAATTTTTCCAGGATTGTGGAAGGATGCCAATTTTCAGATCCAAGGAAACTCGTGAATTCTAAAACGGAATGGAAGCAGATGGAAGATGTGTTATACAAGGAAAAATGGTAAACAAAGATAATGATGAATATGTAGGTAAATCTAATGTACATTTACAATATAAAATAATTTAATAAGATTTGATTTATAGTAAAAAAAAACAGTGGAGTATTAAAATTCTGAACAACATGAAATGTAAGTTGGAAGAGTGTTGGTCATTATTAACGTTTTTGAAAGTCCTTGTATTATTCAAGAGGAGGTTAGAGATGTTATTTAATTTTAGTCTTTATAAGCTATGCACATGTATTTGAAGATCTAGGGTAGCTATCATAAGACTAGAAGCCACTCTAAAAAAATAGAAATGGTAAAAGACTATTTATTGCAGTACTATGTATAAAAGCAAAAGACTGAAAACAACCCACATGTTCATCAGTAGGTGAGTGGTTGAATAAATTATGATACATCCATGCAGTGGAGTTGTATAAAAAAAATATAATTTCCAAACTAAGTAGACTGAAAAAAATGGAATGAGGGGGTAAAAAACCCTCCATCATTCCAAAAGAAGGCAAAAAAGGAGGAAAATATAAATAGGAAAAAGCAGACTAATAAAAGCATATAAAAGATTATAGTAATGACTCCAAATATAGTATATCAGTAACTATAATAAATGTAAAATGACTAAACTCTGCAGTGAGAAGCAGAGCGTATGAGACTGAGTTAAAAGAATTCTATGCATATGCTGATTACAAGAGGTATACCTAAAACACAAGAATCTTAAGTGATTGAAAGTCAGTGACTGGAAAAACATGTACCAGGTAAGTATTAACCCCCCAAAAGCTGACAAATAAACTTATTTTTTTAAAACAATAAGTTTTGCTACAGATTTACTAGTGTTAAAGATGATAAAAGTTTCAATGCATAAGAATGAATTTGTAGGAAATTCATATTTAACTTCAAAATACCTAAAAGAACAAATATAAAAATTCATCTTAATGATGGGAGATTTTAATATTTCTCTCTGCAGATAATTGTAGTTGACAAACTATAATTGATAAATCAAGCAAACCAAATAGTAATGAGTATGTAGATAATATATAACATTATACCTAAATATTATAGAATATACATCCTTTTCAAGCACATATGGAATGCCTGCAAAAACTGACCATTTTTCTAGGTTATAAAGCTACCGCCATCAAATTTAGAAGGATTGGCATCAGACATTATGCTAGAGAACATTAACAACAATAGCAACAACAAAAACCTATAGAAAATCATACACTTAGACATTAAAAATAGACTTCTAATGACCCATTGGTCCAAGAAGAATTGTAATGGAAATGAGAAAATATTTAGACATAAAAAATAATGAGAATACTCCATGCCAAATTTGTGGGACAGCCAAAATAGTACTCTATAAGGTAAGCATCCAACTTAACTTCAAGAACACAGGAGAATTAATCCAGAGAAAGTAGAAGGAAGGAAGGATAAAGTAGATGGTAATGATAAAGTAAACAAACTTGCCTTAGAAAGGATCAATCAAAACAAAGGTTAGTTCTTTGAAAAGATTAAATGCATAGAAAACATTTGTTGAGATTTATTAAGAAAAAGAGAGGGACTTCCCTGGCAGTCCAGTGGTTAAGACTCTGTGCTTCAACTGCAGGGTGCATGGATTCGATCCCTAGTAGGGGAACTAAGATCCCGCATGCTGCACGGTGAGGCCAAAAAAGCAAAAAAAAGAAAGCTGAGAGAAATAAAAGAGAGAGAGAGAGAGAGAGAGAGAGAGAGAGAGAGAGAAAACAAAGTCCCGAGGGATTTATACTGGAAAAGAAAAGGAGACACATGCTGCTGAAATAAAATAGATAAGAAAATATGATTAACACCTTTATGCCAATACATTTTAAAAATCAATGGATTGGACAAATTCCTTTGAAATGCAGTTTATCGAGAAGAAATAGAAAAGATGAACAGTCTTAAAATGATTAAGATGATTGGATCAGTAGTTTAAAAATATTTTCTCAAAGAAAACACCAGTCCCAGATGGCTTCACCACCAGTTTTACCAAACACTCAGGAAGAAATGATTACTTAACTGCCAGATAGTATAAAGAGGAAAAAAATCCTCAATTCATTTGTGAGCTATGACTTTAGGACCAAAAACCTGATAAGAACAATACGAGATAGTAAAACTGTAGGTCAATCTCACTTGTGAGTGTAAATGCAAAAAACCTCAGCCGAACAAATGAAATTCAACAATATATAAGAAGACGAATGGCCAAGAAGGTCTAATTCTGGGTGTGAGAGGTTAGTTTAATATAGGAAAGTGATTTATTAAATTCACCACAATAATAAGGAATACAAAACCATATGATTATCTCAATAGTACAGAAAAACAGTTGGTAAAATATCATTTCTAATCATGATAAAATCTCTTAGCAAACCATAATGAGAAGGGAAGTTCCATAACCTAATGATGAGCATTTAAAAATTTTGTAACAAACATCATAACTAATGGTAAAATGTTGAAAGCATTTCTTTTAAGATTAAGAACAAAAGTAATTGGCTTTCAACACTTCCATTCAACATTTTACTGGATGTGCTAGAATGAGCAATGAGGCAAGAAAAAGATATAAATATGTAAAAGGAGAAATAAAACTGTCATTATTTGCTGATGATATTACTGTATAAATAGAAAATTTAAAATAAGCCATCAATAAGTTATTTTAATTAATGAGAGAATTTAACAAGCCTGCTAGGTAAAAATCAATGTACAAAATTCCCCAATGGAGGGAAGCAAAATTACATACGCACTTTCTCTTTGATAAAGCAATCCTGTTTCTATTAATGTATCTCAAAAACAGTAAAATGAATAGAAGTACACACAGGAGTATCCATTGCAGCACTATTTGTGATACCAAAAGAATGGAAATAACCCAGTTGTCCAAAAGCAGGAAACTGGTTGAATACAGTGGTTGTGTATTATGTATCCACAAAGTTGAGTTAAAAAAAGGAATGAGGTATGCCTTTATACCCTGCTGTGAAATATGTCCCCATACCCTGCTAAATGCAAGGTGAAAAAGTGTGTATATTATGCTACCATTGGGTGGATATGAGTATATAAATATGTCCCTTTATATTAAAATAAAACATGAAAGGATGAATTAAAGACAAAATAGAATGGTTATTTCTAAGGGATAGAAAGAAACAGGATGGAAAAGAAAGAGATAAAAGCTGGACCTCTCTGAATACAACTTGTTCTATAGAGTTAATTTTGAAACTATGTAAATGTTTTATGAAACAAAATTACGTATTAATCCCTAAAAATCTAAAGCAAAGTGAAACAAATCTAACTGTATATTGAGTTGTTTGGCATAACCACATAGAGAAAATTATTCTAATTGACTTTAAAACAGAGTAATTTGATTTTGCATTTCTAAAGAAATATATCCTAAGAACTCTAAAATGTATAATCGCATTGTTAGTAATAATACTGCTATTGGTATTCTGAAACCAAGATAGGTGGATGAGAGCAAAAGCAAGTAAATAATTATGTCAACGTGGTTAGGAAGTAAGATTTCAGTGTCAAATATAAAATCAAGGAAGTTCACAAACTCACAATGTACTTAATATTTAATCTTTTTAAAATGCACGTGTCTTAGCTCTGTCCACTGAAAAAGTCTTGAACCATGACCAGCCCACTAGTAATAAGTACCACAAGTACCAGATTGAGGTTCTTCAGTACCTCTTCCTACTAACAGGAACCAGGGCTCCTTGGAGAAATGTCTGATTCCAGGAGATACACAAGATGGGACTGTAGCATCTTGTGAGACCAGGCATCAAGGAAGCTGTCAAAACTGCTGGGGTTGCGTAACATGGACCCAGAAGCCACCTGAAGAGATTCACTGGGGCCACAGGTAGGACAGTTTGAGCATTACCAAAAATAATAACAGCTACGGGTTTAAACACTCACATATATTTTAGTCCAGGAGTAATCCATGATCAAACAAACACACAAACGAGCATATTAAAAACCTCTTCATGGGTTTCCCTGGTGGCGCAGTGGTTGAGAATCTGCCTGCCAAGGCAGGGGACACGGGTTCGAGCCCTGGTCTGGGAAGATCCCACATGCCGCGGAGCAACTGGGCCCGTGAGCCACAACTACTACTGAGCCTGCGCGTCTGGAGCCTGTGCTCTGCAACAAGAGAGGCCGCAATGGTGAGAGGCCCGCGCACCACGATGAAGAGTGGCCCCCACTTGCCGCAACTAGAGAAAGCCCTCTCACAGAAACGAAGACCCAACACAGCCAAAAATAAATATAAATAAATAAATAAATAAAAATTAAAAAAAAAAAAACCTCTTCATTAGTGGTCTTTGAGGCCACTAGGAAACTAACCTATTATTTTGGAAAGTGGTGAATAAAGGAAAAGAATCAAGAGTTTATATTATCTTTTCTGTATGAACTGTTCCTCAAAGCAGCCAAACAGTTGGTGAGAAAAAGTCTCCCTTTATCAACTGCCTATAAATGAAAGAATACGAAAATTATAGATTATCATATATTTGGAACCCCTAATGATCATCAGTGATTGCTAACGTCACAGAAGGACAGATAACTACATTGTGTGTCTCATGATGGAAGTACCTGTGAGGTTATTTCCTCCCATCCTCCCAAAGACTCCAGCTTGAATCAGAGCAGGACTCGAGAGCTATCAGTTTACAGGAAACAGGGTGCAAAGCACATACTGATAGCGCGCAGATGCAATTAGCAACATCCAAACCGTGGCAAACCATGAAGGCCAAATGACCTAGTTTCTTTAACAAATAAAACTGCAAGAAATGGTGGGGGAGGAGAAAAAGAGAGAGTGAGAGAGCAGCAGCCCCATGGGTTCGCTCAGTGTCCCAGATTTCTTCTATCTGTTCCCCTTCCTGAGAGTGAGGCCTGCCTCGTCATGGTCAAGAGTTGACTGCAAAACCTCCAGATACTGTATCCACATCCAGGAAGGAAGAGGAGGAAAGGGCCAAGTTCTTGAGAGCCCTTCTTTGGGATGTCCAACAGTGATTCAAGCAGAATTAGGTCTCCTGGAACCTAGGGAGATGGCTGGTCTTAGCTGGGCACGTTATCTTGGACAAAGTCAGGGTTACGTGTGTTAGGAGGAGGGGGGAGTAGATACTGAACAGCAGGCAGCCACTTGTCTCTGGCACAGGTGGATTTGTACGCATTGTCCCAGAGACACTGCTTGATCTGATGAGACAGAGAGTTGGCTGGGGTCCAGATCACAGCCCACGGCTTGGAACAGAGGACAGTTCTGGCTTGTAAGGAAATCTGAGGCCGTGTCCTCATTAGCACCGTATTCCAACCAAGGTGGCTAACCAGCCAGTTTACTATGTAATCATATACACAGTCACAAACTGTATTTCTCTCTTCCCTCAATCCTGACTTCGGTGCCCCAATGCCACTGAATATAAGACATCATCTCTAAAACCATTCAAGTTTAATTTGCTGCTTTTTAGACATTGATATCCATTATAGCCTTTATTTGGAGGCATTTTTAAATGTTTTATGTATGTTATATGAAAAAAGCAGGGGGGGGCTTCCCTGGTGGCGCAGTGGTTGAGAGTCTGCCTGCCAATGCAGGGGACATGGGTTCGGGCCCTGGTCTGGGGGGATCCCACATGCCGCGGAGCAACTAAGCCCATGAGCCACAACTACTGAGCTTGCGCGTCTGGAGCTTGTGCTCCGCAGCAGGAGAGGCCGCGACAGTGAGAGGCCTGCGCACCGCGATGAAGAGTGGCCCCCACTCGCCGCAACTAGAGAGAGCCCTCGCGCAGAAACGAAGACCCAACACAGCCAAAAAAATAAAAAATTAAAAAAAAAAAAAAAGCAGGGGATCATTTTTCTTTTGACTTAAATATTTTCCCTTCATTTTGACAGAATACTGAGGATGCTGTAAAATCATATTATTAATGCCATCAAGCCTTAGAATTTATAGCTCTTACTTGTCAAATATCTATGCCAGGGAATTAAGCCAAAGTTGGGAAAGTTATTTCTTCACATGTCTCCCTATCTTCCTTCTTTTTTTTAATTTACAATGTTGTGTTAGTTTTAGGTGTATAGCAGAGTGATTCAGTTATACATATATTTTTTTCAGATTCTTTTCCCATTATAGGTTATTACAAGATATTAAATATAGTACCCTGTGCTACACAGTAAGTCCTTGTTGTTTATCTATTTTACGTATAATAGTGTGTATATGTTAATCCCAAACTCCTAACTTATCCCCCCTCCTTTCCCTTTTGGCAACCATAAGTTTGTTCTCTATGTCTGTCAGTCTGTTTCTGTTTTGTAAATAAGTTCATTTGTATTATTTTTAAGATTCCACCTTCCCTATCTTCCTTCTATCCATAGGAGGAAAGAGGATTTATTTTTAATTAACACACTTTATTTTCAGAGCATGTTATGGTTTGAACTGTATCCCCTAAAAAGATATGTGGAAGTCCCACTACCTGTGGATGTGACCTTATTTGGAAATAGAGTCGTTGTTGATAATCAAGTTAAGATGAGGGCATTAGGATGGGCCCTAGTCCAATATGACTAGTGTCATTATAAAAGGGGGTAATTTGGACCCGGATACAGACATTCAGAGAGGGAAGATGATGGGAAAATGGCCATGTGACGATGGATGCAGAGACTGGATTGATGCAGCTGTAAGCCAAGAGCACCAAGGACCGCCAGCCATCCCAGAAGCTGGAAGAGGCCAGGAAGGGTCCCATCCAGAGTCAGAGGGAGCGTGACCCTGCCAACACCTCCATTTCAGACTTCTAGCCTCCAGAACCATGAGACAATCCATTTCTACAGTTCTTAAACCCCCAGTGTGTGATACTTGGTGACAACAGCCCTAGCAAACTAATACAGAGAAATTTTAGGTTTACAGAAAAATTGATCAGAAAGCAGAGGGTTCCCCTATATTCCCTGACACACACATGCCTCACCACACACACAGTCTCCCCCATTATCAACATCTTGTATGAGTGTGTGGTACATTGGTTACAACTGAGGAGCCTACATTGACGCATTATTATGAACTAAAGTCCATAGATTATGTTTGGGTATACGCCTTGTGTAGTACATTCTATACTTTTTGTGTGGACATAAGTTTTCAATTTAATTGAGTAAATACCAAGGAGCACGATTGCTGGATCATATGGTAAGAGTATGTTTAGTTTTGTAAGACAGTGCCCAACTATCTTTGAAAGTGGCTGTACCACTCTGAATTCCTACCGGCAGTGAATGAAAGATTACATGTGATCCACATCCTTGCCAGTATTTGGTATAGTGGGTATGCAGCGGTATCTCATTGTTGAGATATGACAAAACACGTGGAGCATCTTTTCATAAGCATATTTGCCGTCAGTATGTCTTCTTTGGTGAGATGTCTGTTCAGATCTTTTGCTTATTTTTAAGTTGAGTTGTTTGTTTTCTTATTGTTGAGTTTGTGTATTTTGGACACCATGCCTTTTCAGATATGTGTTTTGCAAATATTTTCTCCCAGTCAGTAGCTTGCCTGTCATTTGCTTAACAGTGTCTTTCACAGAGCAGGAGTTTTTATTATAATTTTAATGAAGTACAACTTTTTCTTTTACTGTGTTTTTTTTTTTAAAGGCTGGCACGGTGGACTCCGTGCCCTTTACCAGGACTCGAGCTTTATTTTTTATTTATTTTTTAATATTTATTTATTTATTTATTTGGCTGCATCAGGTCTTAGTTGAGGCATGCAGGATCTTTTGTTGTGGCGTCTGGGCTTCTCTCTAGCTGTGGTGCGTGGGCTCCAGAGCACATGGGCTCTGTAGTTGTGGCGCGTGGGCTTAGTTGGCGCATGGGCTTAGTTGGTGCATGGGCTTAGTTGGTGCGTGGGCTTAGTTGCCCCGTGGCATGTGGGATCTTAGTTCCCCCACCAGGGATTGAACCTACGCCCCCTGCATTGGAAGGCGGATTCTTAACCACTGGACCAGCAGGGAAGTCCCTACTGTGCTTTTTTATCTAAAAAGCCATTGCCAAGCCCAAGGAAGGTCAACTGCATTTTCTCCTATGTTATCTCCTGTGAGTTTCATAGTTTTGCATTTTAAATTTCAGCCTATGATCCATTTTGAGTTAATTTTTAGGAAAGGTTTAAGACCTGTGTCTAAATTCATTTATTTGCATGTACATGTCCCGTTGTTCCAGCACCATTAGTTGAAAAGATGATCCTTTCCCCATTGAATTGTCTTTGTTCTTCTGTCAAAGATCAATTGACTGTCCTTGTGTGGATCTATTTCTGTGTTCTTTACTCTGTTCCATTGATCTGTTTGTCTATTCTTTTGCCAATACTACATTGTCTTGACTACTGTAGCTCACAGTAGGTTTTGAACTCAAATAGTGTCAATCCTCCAACTTTGTTCTTCCCCTTCAATATTGTGTTGGCTATTCTGGGTCTTTGCCTTTCCATATAAACTTTAAACTTTAGAATTTGTTTGTTGATTTCCACAAAATAACTTGCTGGGATTTTGACTGGGGTTGCACTGAGTCTATAGATCAACTTGGGAAGAACTGATACCTTTATACTATTGAGTTTTCCTATCATGTACCTGTAGTATCTCTCTATTGATTTGGTTATTCTTTGATTTATTTTATCAGAGCTTTGTAGTTTCCTTCATATAGATCTTATACACATTTTGTTAGATTTGTGCGGTTTTTTTTTTTTTTGGTGCTAAGGAAAGAGAATTATTTAAAAGTATTTTTAAAAGAAAATAAAATTAGAAAGCTTGGCAATTACAGAGAAGTAAAGTAAAAGAAAAACAATTAAGCTGCAATCCAAGGCATAACTGCAATTACAAAATACCAAAAGAACAGAATACAATTTGCTAAAAGGCATAAAAAAAAACCACAAAAGTTTTCCTTTGAAACAAACATGCAGGAACCGAGGTGATATTTTACGAGGGAAGCCCAGGAGCACAGTTCAGGGCTGGAGAGCTTTCTACAGAGCAGAGCACACAGCTAGCAGGGCCCTTACCACTTGCCCTACACCATACCCTAAGGATGGCCCCAGGCCAGGCAAGCAGGAGATGGAGGGAAGAAAAGGCACAAGCTGGGCCCAACAAACCCCAAATCTCTCTTCCACTGGTCAGAAAGCCAAATCAAGGATCTTCGACATCACCTCTTCTGAGAAAGCACCGGCTCTCAGACAGACAATGGGGAAATGTCAATCCCCGTCCAAAATTAGACATCTCATCTCACACATAAGGGTAACTAGGACGAAAGAGATAACATTAGGGGCTTCCCTGGTGGCGCAGTGGTTAAGAATCCAACTGCCAATGCAGGGGACACGGGTTCGAGCCCTGGTCCGGGAAGATCCCACATGCTGCGGAGCAACCAAGCCCATGTGTCACAACTACTGAGCCTGCGCTCTAGAGCCCGTGAGCCACAAATACTGAGCCCGCGTGCTACAACCACTGACGCCCGCGTGCCTAGAGCCCGTGCTCCACAATGAGAAACCCGTGCACCGCAACGAAGAGTAGCCCCGGCTCGCTGCACCTAGAGAAAGCCCGCACGCAGCAGCGAAGACCCAACACAGCCAAAAATAAATAAATAAAATAAATTAATTTATTTAAAAAAAAAGAGATAACATTAGCCAGATGTTGTTTATCAGGTACAAATGCCATAAAAACTTTCTCTTGGAGGGAAAAGTTTGTGTTGAAAAGCCACTCGGTGGCAGAGATTGGGTTTCAGAGGACAAGAAAACAAATGAGACAAACTCCTCTGGGAAGAGATGAACAGAGATTTGGGGTGGAGGGATGCTAAGGGCAGAGGGGAGGAGAGAAATAGAGAGAAAACAACCGCAGAAGACCGAGCAGGTGTCATGGCATCAGGGGGACCAGGCTCTGGAACGGAATATCCGGTTCCACGGGGTTTGGGCCATTTCAAGGCTTTTGGGTGCTAGCACATGAATTGACCCCCTTTTTCATCTTCCCATCCCATCAGTTATGTCTGCT
The DNA here is from genome assembly GCF_949987535.1 of Balaenoptera acutorostrata. NCBI lineage: Eukaryota > Metazoa > Chordata > Mammalia > Artiodactyla > Balaenopteridae > Balaenoptera > Balaenoptera acutorostrata. Next base: position 72,576,571 of record NC_080079.1, on the reverse strand, counting down.
ATACCTAACTGTTTTGTGTGAAATCAAGATCTGGGAGGGGAAATCCAGAAATGGAGGCTGAATTCCACATCTGGCTCAGCACAGAGAAGAGAAAGACACCATAGGAGGTAAAATGGAAGTGATCTCAAAGGGTCCTTACAGAGGCAGTGATTCAAAGCTAGCCGTGACCATGGGAATATAAATTTCAGAGAACATGTGGACATTTTGGAGAAAATATAGGATATGACGATCAAATGCTCAACTAGGTCACATAAGAAACAAAAAAGGCTCCTTTTTAAAAATGATGACAACCAACGTTAATTGAGTGTTTATCGTATCTCAGTCTTTGTGTCAAGCAATTGACAAGCATTACCTCCTTTGACCTTATAATCCTATGAGGATAGCACTTTTATCTTTACTTGCAAATAAGAAAATTGAGACTTAAAGAAAGTAATAACTTGCCCAAGGGCACTCAGTAAGGGAAAAGCCAGGATTTGAGCCCAGACTGCCTGCTAGGATGGTTGATAACTCTTTTCCTGTGTCCACTGGCAAGAATGACTCATAGCTAACTAAAAGGTCCTATGAGTCACTGAAACTCTTCTTGTTGAGGTCACTAAACCATCTCCCTGTTGAAAAATCCAGAGCTGACTTCTGAGTCACAAAAGAAGCAGAACCTAGTTTCTCTTTTTAAAAATGGCAATAGTTAATATTACTTGTGCACAAGCCAGATGCTTTTTCACCTTCCTTGGAACTTCATTTTTCTCTACAGCTCTTATCACCCTTTGACATTTTGTATTTAACTTGTTTATTGGTTTATTGTGTCTTCCCCAACTAGCTGTCCCTCACAGCAGAGATTTTTGTTCTATTTATTAGCCCTTGATAAATATTTGTTGAATAAGCCTTAATATTTATCCAAGAATATAACACTTTGGAGATATGTTGGTAGTTTTTTAAAAAGTTAAATAAGCCTCTACCCTATGACTCAGCAATTCCACTCTTAGGAATTTACTTAAAAGAAATGAAAATATATGCCTCCCCCGCCCCAAAAAATGTCCGGTACAAGTGTTCATAACAACCTTATTCCTAACATTTAAAAACTGGAAACAACCCAAATGTCCATCGACAGGAGAACAGATTAGTAATTATGGTATTTCCCTTAAACGGAATAGTGCTCAGCAACGAAAATGAACAAACTACTAATACAAAAAGCAGTATGTATGAATCTCAAAAGCTTATGTTGTGTGAAAGAAGCCAGACACAAGAAAATAACGGAATATATTATTTCACTTTATATGACTTTAAAGAACAGGCAAAGCTAGTCTCTGCTGACAAATATCAGAGCAGTGCTCACCTGGGGTGCACCGGCACTGATGGGCTGGAGCCAGAGGGAGCTTCCTTGGCTTATGGAGGTATTTATTCTCAACCTGGCTTTGGGTAGTGGTCACAGGAATGGAAACAACTGTGAAAACTTATCAAATGGATCACTTAGATGCATATGTGCATCTTACAGTATATAGAATACACCTCAATTTTTTTAAACTTATTTTTAAAATATTAGCTAAAAAGAGTTGAAGAATTGTTCTTTTCTCTCGGGAAGCAGTTGGACCTAGTGAAACTGAATCCCATCTACTGGCTGGAAAACCTCTTAGCCTCTGTTTACTCATATGTAATACAAAGAGTATAATGCTTGCCTGACAAAATTTCTGTCGGGATTAAATAAGATAAGGTACATAATATGCTCAGCATCTTAGTATCTGGCACAAAATAAATGTTCCAAAAATGTTAATTCTCTGTCTTGCTGTGAAAAATAAAAGACAGTTCTTCATCTTGATTGCTTTGGTCCAACTAATGCAAGGTTTTGGCTACCTTTTTTTATTCCCACTGGCAATCTTCTGAACATCTCTCTGTTCTTTAGAGATGGAAAAATTCAGTCCATAAGACCACAAGTGCTTTTGACCTTGACACAAAGGAAAACTGGGTCAAACGGAATCGATTTAGATAATGGCAAGGTTAAAAGTCATTTCTGAAGTCTGTTCCCTAAACTTCAGATCTTCTTCTTTTTTTTTAAGCAGTGAATGATAGAAGCTGCTCATTGACAAAAGCCTTTAAAAACTGTCATTTTTATTCTCAAGGTAAATGTCTGCTAAAGATTTGAACTTGGTTGGTGCTATCATTTTACTGCCGTAGAACATGAAACCAATTTTTGGTTGATTTTGCATTATTGACCTGTGTAATGATTTCTGTCACTCTGAAGTGGGAGCTGAGTTTGCTCCAGGGATCCTGTGTGATTGTCACGTCTTCGATGTGGGCCCCTTAATCATTTCCCCGAGGGGCAAGGTGACACAGGCAGGTTAGCGGGATGGCAGCTCTACCTCAGGCCGTGAGATCGAGCCCCCTCTCCTGCAGGAACCACTAGTCTGGGTCCCCAGATCTGCCTTCTGCTTTCAGGTTTTCCTGGTGGTCTGGCATCACGGGATCTTACTGGAATTAAAGAATAGAGATGTGGGACTCTACTTTCTCTCTACCCCATCAGTGCCACATGGGGTATTGTATGGATTAAGGTGAATATCATGAAGCCTCCATGGCCTTGAAAAAGTTTTTCTTTCTAAGCCTTAGTTTCCTCTTCCATCAAATGGGGGTGATGATAGGTTGTCCTGAGGGTTGAATGAAGAAATGAAGCTAGCTCCTGGCACACTGCCTTTAGAGCAAGTGCTCAACAAGCAGCAGCTGACTTCATACAACCTTGCTCCCTCCCACTGAGAGTCCCCAGGCAGTATTTTCTCCCAGCTTCACTATCATGTTGGATGGTTGTCTCCCAGGAATTTTTGCCCAGACACTTCTGAGTCCACTATATCAGGGAATCTCGTCTTTTCTTAGGTCTCATCTCCATTCAAAAGAGATGGAAACAGGGGTCCAATAGGATATGATGCTTAGAGAATTCTTCTGAAGTCCTGAAAATCCTCCTTCCCTCCGCTGACTCTGTTTCCTCATATAAACAGCACACACAGAACCACTTTTGACCTATCAGGTGGGCAGAGATGCAGGAACTAATAGGTCAACATTAGTAAAACCTCTGACATCGTCTGACAAAAATATTCTAAGATGGTATCTGCAAGGAGCTTCATGGTTTTCTGCTTTTGCACATTGGTTTCTTATTCCTTAAGTACGATGAGAGCCACAGAATGACGACCTCATGGCTGGAAGGTCCATAGAGGTCAGATGGTCCAGATGGTCTCTGGAGCCCTGACGGGGGGCCAAGGAAGGCCTTCAAGAAGGGGGCGTGGCCCTCTGAAACTGTACCTTTGTTATGTGCATGTTTTTGGAGAGAGGTCCATGGCTTTCATAAATCCTCAAGGATTCAGTGTCCAAACCCCCTGATTTTACACATGAGGAAGCTCAGGCCTGAAGAAAACGAGTGGGATCTTTCCAAACTAATTTAAAAGGGGTTTCGTCTAAAGGAAGTCAACTGTTACAAGAAGTTAGGGAACAACTGCCTTATTATTTCCGTATATTTTTGTCCATCTTTCAGGCAGGCCCTCTTAGAATCTAGTAAGTTTACCAAGAATCTCCAGAACCTCCCTGCCATCCATATGCTATTCTCAGCTGTGGAGAATACAGTCACCAGATTTAGCAAACACCAACAACAAACACACTAGCAACAAAACAAGAGGAAGCCTAGCTAAATTGGAATTTCACATAAACAGTGAGTAATGTGTTAGGATAAGTACATCCCATTTCTGAAATCCACATATAACTGGGTAACCCTCTGTGGAAATACCAAAGCCAAAGAAGCCGAAGCCCTGACCTGTAGCACATTTAGAGAACGTTCTCCTGTAGTTGCTAACTAAGAATAGGGTGGTCTGGGAGCAGAGACCGGGCCTGCAAACTGGCCTACAAGTCTTGGAGGACCCTAAGTGAAGCACATAAAATCCATGACCCACAGGTTAAGCAGTGATTTTTCTAGGCTAAGGTGGGTGAGGGAAACCTCCCTAAACTGAGGAACACTGAAACTAGGGGGTCAAAAATACAGCCCCCTCCTGACCTAAAAGTAGTAAGAGGTGAAGTGGAGGGTCCCTCTCTCCTGCAGAGATCACCATAACCAGAGCTGGGGGTCACCCAGGACACAAGGCTGGTGTGGGTTCCCGTGACACCTCTAAATTCAGAGAGAGCTTCTTTCATAGGTAAAGACCTATAATTCCTAAGTTAGTTGTTTCTCAGTAATAATAATTATCAAAATAATATCAACCTATATAGATTTTGTAAATTCAATTATTGCATATAAAATTATTGAAAATGGAAAACTGAGTCACAATTGATTAGAAACTCAAGTCACCAGACCATAAAATGATTACACTCAATATCTTGCTTTCATGGTGACATTTACTTGTCCCAATACCTTGTTTCCTGGAGAAATAGTTGCAAGATTTGCCTGTCTATCTTGTGACATTTTAGGCTTTGAGTCTTTTAAAATAAGCTTTAATTCTGAGAAATCATATTGGCAGAGTTAAATATATCCTGAAAGCTACATAAGTATGCAGAAAGGCATCTGATAAGCTGTTGCTGCAAAAATATTAAAATATACTATCAGATGCCATACTGGATTTTAGAAAGTAACCTGACGTTTTAGCTCTTCTTTTGTTGATATTCATCAATATCACATTGTTTATATATATCCAATCTATTTCTTTCATAAATTGCATAGTAGAGTACTCCATGGTCATTATCATTCTCAAATACATGGCATCTAAATTGCTGAGAAGGTCATGATACTCAGTATCATAAACCTATCTTTGAAAGATGGTACTGTTGTAACAAATATAGAAAAAAGAATTTTACTTTCAAATTAATTTTGGATTAAAGTTGGGATGATCATGGGATTTGGAGATTAAATGGGATTTCACTATACCTTTTCTAATATTTCTTGCATCAGTGTAGGAGATCTGTAAGTTGTTTAGTATCAATAATATATATTTTATAAATGCTACCTCTTTGAGGTAAAAATGTATTATATGCAGATGACATAATACTATATATAGAAAACCCTAAAGACTCCATATAAAAACCACTAGAACTGATAAATGAATTCAGCAAGGTAGCAGGATACAAGATTAACATTCAGAAATCAGTTGCATTTCTTTACACTGACAATGAAATATCAGAAAGGGAAAGTAAAAACACAATCTCTCTTAAAATCACATCCAAAAAAAATACTTAGGAATAAACCTGATCAGGGAGGTGAAAACCTCCTTATGCTGAGAACCATAAAACATTGATAAAGGAAATTGAAGATGATTCAAAGAATCATCTCATGCTCTTGGACTGGAAGAATTAATATTGTTAAAATGAGCATACTATCCAAAGCAATTCTACAGATTTAATGCTATCCGTTTCAAATTACCCATGACATTTTTCACAGAACTAGAACAAATAATCGTAAAATTTATATGGAACCATAAAAGACCCAGAAATGCCAAAGCAATCATGAGGGAAAAGAACAAAGCTGAGGCATAACCCTCCCAGACTTCAGACAATACTACAAAGCTACAGTAATCAAAACAGTGTGGTATTGGCACAAAAACAGACATATGGATCAATGGAACAGAATAGAGAGCTCAGAAATAAACCCACACACCTATGGACAATTAATCTTCGACAAAGGAGGCAAGAATATACAATGGAGAAAAGACAGTCTGTTCAGCACGTGGTGCTGGGAAAGTTGGACAGCTGCATGTAAATCAATGAAGTTAGAATATACCCTCACACTGTGCACAAAAACAGACTCAAAATGGCTTAAAGACTTAAAGCAAAAAGAAACAAATGGTACCTAATCAAACTTATAAGCTTTTGCACAGCAAAGGAAACCATAAACAAAACTAAAAGACAACTTACAGACTGGGAGAAAATATTTGCAAATGATGCAACTGACAAGGGCTTAATTTCCAAAATATACAAACAGCTCATACATCTCAATAACAACAACAAAAAAAAAATCAAAAAATGGACAGAAAACCTAAACAGACATTTCTCCAAAGAAGATACACAGGTGGTCAACAGGCACATGAAATAAATGCTCAACATTGCTAATTATTAGAGAAATGCAAATCAAAACTACAATGAAGTACCACCTCACACCAGTCAGAATGGCCATCATCAAAAAGTCTATAAACAATAAATGCTGGAGAGGGTGTGGAGAAAAGGGAACCCTCCTACACTGTTGGTGGGAATGTAAGTTGGTGCAGCCCCTATGGAAAACAGTACGGAGTTTCCTCAAAAAACTAAAAGTAGAGTTGCCATATGATCCAGCAATCCCACTCCTGGGCATGTATCCAGACAAAACTGTAAAACTATAATTCAAAAAGATACATGTTCATAGCAGCACTATTTACGATAGCCAAGACATGGAGGCAACCTAGATGTCCATGGACAGATGAATGGATAAAGAAGATGTGGTACATCAACACAATGGAATATTACTCAGCCATCAAAAAGAATGACATAATGCCATTTATAGCAACATGGATGGACCTAGAGATTATCATATTAAGTAAGGTAAGTCAAAGACAAATACCATATGATATCACTTATATGTGTAATCTAAAATATGACACAAATGAATTTATTTATGAAACAGAAACAGACTCACAGACATAAAAAACAAACTATGGTTACCAAAGGAGACAGGGGGTGGAGGGATAAATTAGGAGTTTGGGATTATCAGATACACACCACTATACCCTATAGCACAGAGGACTATATACAATATCTTGTAATAAAGCATAATGGAAAAGAATATGGAATGGAAATGATATATATATATGATATATATATCCATACATATGTAATGGAAAAGATATATATGTGTATGTGTGTGTGTATGTGTGTGTGTGTGTGTATATACATACATGAATCACTTTGCTGTACACCAGAAACTAAAACAACATTGTAAATCAACTATACTTCAATTTAAAAAAATAAAATATAAATACTGCCTCTTTGTTTTTCTTCAAAATATTTCTAAATCCCTGCAATGCTTTTGGGATTATTATGTACATGGAATTTTAGTTCCTATAACTCTTTGCTAATTATACTAATTTTTCTTCAAACACCATGCCAAATTAGTCCTGAACAAATACATTCAAAAGTAGATTTTTTAAAAGTACACCTTTGGCTGAAATCCAGAATTTATGTCTTTATTGGACATTGAGAATTTCTAACACAAAATTATGTACAGCTTCTAGTTGACTTTTCATAGCATGCAGGCATCAGCTCAACTTTCCCACCACGTATCCAACAATATTTCAAATTTATGTTTGGTAAATGTGCATTTCCTGCTAAGTTTAAAGAATGTGCAGGTGAGGTGTCGCAGCCCAAACAGAGTGAAAAGAGCTTCCCTCTGTGGGGCAGCCTGGCGTGGGGTCTCTGACCCACACGGGGTGGTTTGGGGTAGCAGCCTAGTGCACAGGGAAAAGAAGGAGTCCCCGTGGAGGGAAGCCGGGCTGGTCGTCAGAGTCTGAGCAGGCTGAGGAGGGTGTCCACGTGAGTGGGGGGCGGTGCAGCCCCGAGAACCTGAGCCAGCACGAGGTGAGGAGGACATTGGGCAGGGAAGATGCAAGACTAGTTATGAACAGGGGAACTGATCAAACCATGTTAGTATATTAAGGATAATGGGACCCAGGTTTCTTACATTTGGAGAAGGTGGTTACAAATATGGAAAGGGGAAAAGAACTAGAATTAAACCTGTGTATTGAATTGGGATTGAAAGAACCGTAGGAACTCAAGTCCAAAATATATAGATATATAGAAGTAAATACAAATGGAAATGTGTTTGTGTTTGCTCCAAAACACACATGTATGCATACATGTGTACACAGACATATTTACATGCATACATATATGTAGCACTGTTCAATAAATTGCTTGGAAACAATGACATCTCAGTAGCAATGAGCACACCTAGGGTGCAGATCTTGGCTTCTAAATTGCTTTCTCCACTTAAAGGCACCAGGAGAAGTTAACTGATTCTAGGGCTGGGCAGGGAAAGTACAAACCTGGAACACCTTGCTGCGCTGAAGTGCTCAAAGAATGATGGGACATGTCAAAAGAACCCCAAAGTCAGCTTGAAGGGCCCCCCCTACTGGTCAGATTGGGGACAACATGAACATCAAGATAAATAATGGAGGTAACAGATTGCACTCCATTCAACAAATTGGAAAACGTGCATCCATACAAATACAAAAAATAAATAATAAATTAAATGCTTAAAGAGGAATGGGATACTTATATCATGTTAAAATACCACTCTACTAAATAATTCTGAATTCCAAAAGGGAAAAATGTAACTTTGCAGTGAAGACTGGCACACTCTACCTTAATCAAATGATCACAGGTAATATTGCCAGTAATGGGGCAAATCAAAATCCTACGCCACCTCCTAGGATGCAGGGAGAAAAGCACAGCATCACTACTGTGTTATTCCTGCCAAAGACACATAACCTGGATCCAATCTTGAGGAAACATCAGACAAACCCAAACCGAGGAACATTCTAGAACATAACTGGCCTGTAATCTTCAGAAGTGTCAAGGTCCTGAAAGTGAAGGAATGACCGAGGGCTGCTGCGGCCTGAAGGAGATGGAGACTGACAGCTCCCTGCATCCCGTCATGGTTATCAGGACAGGTGACAGAATGCACGTGGGCTCTGTGCATGAAATGGTAGTGCTGTACCCAGGCGAATCTCCTCATTTTGATGCTGTGTGGTAGCTGTGGAGGAGAACATTCTCATTTGTAGGAAATACACACTAAAGTATTCAGGAGTGATGATACATCAAGCTTATCAATGAACTCTCAAATGGCTTAGGGAAAATGTTCCTCATTATCTGAGTTTTTGTATCATTTCAAAATAAAAATTAATAACGTACAGAAGAAGGGAATGTCCCAGAATATGCTTTAAGTATCTTCCTTTAATCCACTGTGTTTTCCATGCACATTTGAAGCAAAGTTGTAGGCCTGGCTCAAATTATTTTTTACTAGATTCAGTCTTTGTGTTTGGTAGTATTTTAACTTAGAATTTATAAAATTTTAAAGTAATATGTAATAACATTTTAAAGTAATAAGTAAACGTAATTTAAAGTAATAATATACGTAACAAGTAGGCAATTTATATACCAACAAAATTTCCATATCATTGAAAGTAACTGCTATAGTACAATTAGTGGACCATTTTGTAGTAACTTCTAACTTATTTCTATGTAATACTTTGTGGCTTATTAATGACAAATGAATATTAGCTATTAAAAATGATTTGTATCACAATAAAAATACTTACAGATTTAAACTGGGAACTCAAAATACCATTCTGTTTTTAGCAAACAATTCCAGAAGATATGAACAACGAATCAAATTCAAAGATTAAATTTAGCCAGTATCTAATATTAATGGTGTATTATTTTTCACTTGAAGATAGCCACAGTCAGTAAATGAATCAGAAAAGCAGCTCTTTGCCTAGAGCAGTTTATTTGAGAAATTGTTTGGGCAAAAAGATCTTTCCTTTACCAACTTGTTTTTATTTCATAATGAAAGCAGAACCATCTCCCACTTGACATTAGTTAATCCATTCTTGACACTCAAATGTTCTGAACAACAACAACAAAAAGTAATCTGTTCCCCCATTATTTTCAACGGGAAAATTTACTATACATTATACGTCAACAGAAAATCCATAACCAACTTCCTAAGACAACTAAAACACAGTGAAATGCTTTCATGTAAGTAGCAAACACACAAAGGGATATAAATGCTTTGAACACTGCTTCCCTATCACCTCACAATGAACATGGTGTTAACCAACACTTGCTCTGTATTCCCGTAGGTTTGCATGCAATTTTACATTTGCAATATAGCACAGCAAATTACAAACAGCGATAAATGGATCTACTAGAGAAAATGCTTACGATATATTAGGGCAATTTCCTGCAATGCAGCTCACCAAGTGAGGTAGACACTTGGAGCTGACAAAACTCGAGAAGCTGCTGCTGTAGATGCTCCTGGATGCTGATAAATCTTCAGAGGAGGTGGGTGACACTATATAGAGAAAAAATTGCCAGCGAAGCTCTGCTTACACTGTCAGCACTTATGTGTATAAATTTCTTTGTAGGGTGTTAAAGAGGCATGAGGCCATTTTTAAAGCAAGGCTTTCCGTCCTCTGGCCTCATGTTAAGAACAGGGATAGCGCCACTCATGGAATTTTAAACCAGCAGCGTCCAAGGGCTTGGTCTCATGCTCCTCCAGGTCTTTGCCATGGTCTTCCTCAAGCTCAGTGGTCAGTAATCCCGCAGCAGGAGATTTTTAGGAGCTTCCTGACATCTCTTTCACTATCTCTCCCATACCTGCTGCCTCTGGAAGAGTGACAGCTCTGCCTGGGCACCCACCACGTCTTTAGAGCCTTTGAAATCAGTCACAAATTGCAGGGTTAATTTCTTCCATAACCATGGACTGCCTGTAGGAAACCTTTCTTCTGTGCCTTGTCAATGATAGTGAAGGTTTCATCTGCAACCTGGACCAGGTTTGGGAATGTTTTCTATATGAACATCAGCAAAAGTCTTTGTATTGAGAAGTGCCCATGTTTTGCAAACGCTAGGCTCTATTGCAAGGCCAATACGTATGATATGCCTGGGTACGGACCCAGCTGGAAGGGGGCACTGTGTTTCCATCTTTCAGAAAATTGTTGTAACATACTGATTTTAATAAGAAATGAAGACGGTTTTATGCCCTCTACCAAAAAATTGTCATAATAAGCAATAAATTGCCCATCTTTGGAGTCAAAACTTAATAACATTTTTAAATTTTCAAAATACTGAAGATATCTGCAATGTTAAGGGCATCCCCTCGGTGGTGGGAGCCGCTGGCATGCACAACCTGAACCATTTTACACGCAGCCAGCGGTCAGATTCGTCCATCAACTCACTCGCCATTGCATTAAAAGGGAGCCTTGCGCATAATGCTGACAAGATGGCGGGACAAGGACCTCCCTGACTTTTTCAGGTATCCAGACATCTACCTAACCTACCGCATCCATTCATTGCCATGGTTACTGGAGAGTAAATCCCTTTTGTCTTCTTCTCCCCCGGGGGAAGGGGGAACAGCTGCCCAGTCCCGGGGGCTCCAGGGCCCTCACAGGGCTCTCCTCTCCACGGGAAGTTGCTGGGTCAGATTCTACAACCTGCTCAGTTCTGATGCTACATCTCTCTGTTTTCCTCTATACCGTCAGCCCTCTGGGGGTGATCAGCTCTCTGCTAACCTCGTTGTCATGTGCTATGTTTCTGTTTCCTCCTCCCAAGAAAGTAATGCGTTCTCCCTAAGGGTTGGTTTGTCAGTTTCGTTTTGTTGGAAGGAGGCCGCAAACATGGACTTTGATATTGGGAGCACTAATGGCTAAAAGAATTTTGTGATGATGTTGATTTTAAGTGAAAGATGTTTTTCAAGCTTTGAGTTGGCGAGTCAGGGAGGAGAGGGCTGGTCCTAGAGCTGCAGCTTCGAGACTCGGATGAATGCTGCATCACGGACAGGCAGGCCCGGAACTGACTGGCTTCCATCTTTATTCACCGTCAGCGTGTTTCTTTAAAAATCAAGCTCTTTTCCCACTTTCCATATTAATCCTGGGATTTAATGGTAAAAATCGAAGTGCCCTACCTCTCTTTTGAAAAGTGTTCTCCCAAGTGAGGTTTGAAAGATAGTCTAGTATGGAGCAGGAAGAAAATATTAGAAGTTTTATTTGTATTTAATTTTCATGTCATCCTTTTAAATGTTTATCTTTTGTATACCATTTATAATGCACATAGTAATTTAGTGCAGCAGTATAAGTTTATAACTTGTAAATAAGTATGCATACACAAATAAATATGCTTACATTGCTGGTATGTTCTCAAAAAAAAAAAAAAACACCTTTTTTTGAGAACGAAAGGCGTGCAGTCACGAACGTTTGGAGACCTTTGCTCTATAGACCCAGTCTACAGACGTCTTCCCCAGTCCTGGCTCCCTGTGTCCATTCTGTGAGCCCCTTTACCGCCACATCTGCTCCCTGAAATCCACCCCTTTCTGCATCCAGACCTCACCCCCAACTCAGGCAGTCACGGCCAGGGTGTGGGGAAAAGGGTGGCCCCAGGAGCTTGCTGTCTCCCCTCTGCCCCGATCAGCAGCCCCGTGTACTGAACAGCTAGTGTAGCCCATGTGTGCCAACACAGGCTCTGGAATCAAAGTGGGTGCAGATCCAGCCGTCTCCCTGGTAGTGATGTGATCTGGGGAGAGTCGTGGGACTTCTCCCAGGACTTGGCACTCATCCTTAATCTGGAGATGAGAATAGCGTCACTGCCAGCGGGCTGCGGTGAGGATGCTGAGAGAGTAGCTCAGGTGCACAGCAGCACCTGGTGCGTCGTATTGCTATTACAGTTACTATTATTCATAATAACAAAACATAATTTGGGATGACTTTAAAGCAGTCTCTTTGCCTGGATATCCAAGATGAACCTGTTTTCGGATAAATTCTGCTCTACTAGGAAGAATGATTCAGCCAGCTGTCAGTGGGTTTCTTCTGGATCCTTTCTGAATTTTTCAGGATTCCCCCTGGAAAAAAGCTCTCAAGGAAGACAAAGTGGAGAATGGCTCTCTCTTCAAAGGCCGTGGGGGAATGGCTAATTTTGCCAATTATTAGTGCCTTAGACAGAGAAGATGCTCAATGAATCCTGCTATAGATTGAATGCTTGTGTCCCCGCCAGAATTCCTATGTTGAAACCTAACGCCCAAGGTGATGGTGTTGGGAGGCGGGGCCTTTGGGAGGTGCTTGTGTCACGAGGGTGGAGCCTGCCTGAAAAGGATTAGCGCCTTCATAAAAGAGACCCCAGGGAGATCCCTCACCCCTTCCACCACGTGAGGGTACAGTGAGAAGATGGGCACTATGAACCAGGAAGCGGGCCCTCAGACAGACAAGAAATTGGCTGGTGCCTTGATCTTGGACTTCCCAGCCTCCAGAATTGTGAGAAATAGATGTTTGTTGTTTAACCTATTCAATCTACAGTAATTTTTGTTATAGCAACCTGAGCTAAGATAAAGCTTGTCTCTTATACCTAAAAATAACACAAATAGTAACAATAATTTTAAAAAGGCACATTGTGACCAATGACATATAACTAACATCATCCCTCCTCTATGAAGCCAAGAGCTTAGTTAGGTTTGGATGGCTGAATAGAGTATGATTAAAAACAGACACCACCGAGATGTCTAAGTGCTTAATTCCTCTTCCTGCTGATTTTCTGCTAGAACAAAAGAAAAGCCCCAGGTCTCTGTTGCCACTGAACAGAGAGTGGCCAAATCCCAAATCAGGAAGCCTTGGTCAGGGTCTGTTTTGACTGCAGATGTGTGGAATTACAGGGAAGCTCTATTGTTCGTTCCAAAGAATGTTTCACTGCAAGGCTGCAAATACATCTCAGTCTATCAACTAAGGGGCACAAAAAATATGATTTTACTTCTTTTTAAATGTGTAAATTTCTTTTTTGAATCCAGTTTTGCCAGTTGTCATGGGCTCAATTGTGTCCCCACAATTTCATATGTTGAAGCCTTAACCCCCAGGACCTCAAAATGTGACCGTATGGGGCTTCCCTGGTGGCGCAGTGGTTGAGAATCTGCCTGCCAATGCAGGGGACACAGGGTCGAGCCTTGGTCTGGGAAGATCCCACATGCCGCGGAGCAACTAAGCCCGTGAGCCACAACTACTGAGCCTGCGCGTCTGGAGCCTGTGCTCCGCAACAAGAGAGGCCGCGATAGTGAGAGGCCCGCGCACCGCGATGAAGAGTGGCCCCCGCTTGCCACAACTAGAGAAAGCCCTCGCACAGAAACGAAGACCCAACACAGCCAAAAATAAATAAATAAATAAATAAGTGAAATTCTTTAAAAAAAAAAATGTGACCGTATTTGGAGAGAGGGCCTTTAAAAAGGTGATTAATGTAAAATGGAGTCATTAGGTTGGGCCCTGATCCAATATGATAAGGCGATTCGGACACAGACGATACAGTCCAAAGGACAGCCATTTAATGACACAGGGAGAGGATGGCCATGGGCCAGCCGAGGAGAGCACCTCAGAAGAAACCAATCCTACTGACACCTTGATCTTGGACTTCCAGCCTCCAGAGCTGTGAAAAAGTAAATGTCTAAGCCATCCAGTCTGTGGTACTTTGTTACAGCAGCCAGAGCAAACGAATACAGCTGTTTCAGAAATGGTCTCTTTCAATTTGAGGAGTCCCCCTTTTTACCCAAAAGTTTTGCTTCAATATGGGGGAGCTTGTGTTATGCTACTGTGTCAGGGCAGGAGGTTCATGACATTTACCCCAATGGGCCTTCGAGACACTGCACAGGTGTTCCCAGGGCTGGCTACATAATTTGCAGGCCCAGTGCAACATGAAAATGTTGGGGTCTTTGCTCAAAAGCTTGAACAAAAGCATTGTTAAAGGTACTAAAACAGAAAGCTCCTGTCCTCCATGGTCTCTCCTTGTTGTGGATGGTAGTTTTTATTTGCTATTTAATGTCAATATAAGTAAATAATTTAATTATTCACACGAATTTTACCATTCATCTTTATATTGGACAATGCCAGTTATAAATAATTTGTATGGGAACTCACAGTTCCTATTTCACAGCTGGTAGGTGCACAAGTATCTTGTTCTCACCGGAACAGTGGAAATCCTGCACAAGCCTAGCTCATTCCACTTGACACACATCTGCTACCAACCCTCCTACCCATCATCTTACTGTTGAATAAGGAACAGCTGAACACAGTTCAGGAACAGGAGGCTGCTTTTCTTTCCCTTTCCTTTTATGTCACTGTTTTCAGCTTTAGTGGTCGGTTAACAGAGAAATAACGTGAGTGAGAAAGGTGCTTGGTTGTTCGCAAAAGGCCATCGCCCTCTGTGATTAAAGCAAGCTCTGGTTTGCGGGGAAAGGGTGCGTGGTCATCGACGTGAGTGCTTACCTTGTACTCACTTTGAGTGTCAACGAGCATAGCATGTCCACTTCAATGCTGTGCTCACAGGCAGGGCGACCGCTCTATGCAAACGAGAAGGTAAGAAACCATGGACATGCACGTGGGCCGTCTCCTCTGCTCACGTACGTGCTCCGTTGTCCCATCCACTTCCCTCACAAAACACAAGTTCAAAAATAAAATTACTAAGAACTTCAAGGGACAGCAGAGCATTAAATCTAGCGTGGTGCCCTTCTGGGGGTGGAGCCTTTTGGAGGTGGACCCTTCTGTGGGTGGAGCCTTTTGGAGGTGGGCCCTTCTGGGGGTGGAGCCTTTTGGAGGTGGGCCCTTCTGGGGGTGGAGCCTTTTGGAGGGGGGCCCTTCTGGGGGTGGAGCCTTTTGGAGGCGGGCCCTTCTGGGGGTGGAGCCTTTTGGAGGCGGGCCCTTCTGGGGGTGGAGCCTTTTGGAGGGGGCCCTTCTGGGGGTGGAGCCTTTTGGAGGTGGGCCCTTCTGGGGGTGGAGCCTTTTGGAGGCAGGCCCTTCTGGGGGTGGAGCCTTTTGGAGGGGGGCCCTTCTGGGGGTGGGGTGTTCTGGGAGAGGGGCCTTTCGGAGGCGACACCCTGTGCAACTGCAAGTGTTGCCCACCGTGAAGTCCACCCTGCCTCTCTCTCCATTGCCCCTCCCCAAGGACCTTCAGGCTTTGGACACTGGAGTCGAAACTAAAGAAATATGTCCAATGCTTTACTGCTGTGGTGGGTTGGTGTTTTTTCAATACTAATTGACTCTCTTCACTCAGTATTTTCGGTCCCCTCCCAATCCCCAGGCTTTCCCCTATAACGTGGTGCAAGGCTGGCCTTTCTATTGGGTCGGACCATTTGGTGAATCACCGCAAAAACCTGCCCTTGTTCCATTGCTCAGGAGGGTAGTGCTGCATCTCAAGCTAAATATAAATATACATAATACATGTATTTCTGTGTTAATATACATATATACACATTTCTATATTTACATATATAAAATTCAAATATTATTTGAAATATGATTTGCCCACTATTTTGGTAAGATGGAATGCACTGCATTCAAGAGATTTTCCTCAATTCCATGATAACAATTCAACATTGTCTTAATTAGTCCTCACACATGCCCCACCTTTCAGGTGTTACAATCAAGGTTCAGTGAAGTCCAACACTTGCCTAACGTTATTCGCTCTGTACGTGGCCTCTTGCCTCAGCCTAGAAGCCCAAATGGGTGCTTCGGCCAAGTCTCTGGCCAGGGAGACAAAGCCAGAAGATGAAGGGAGGAGAAGTCTTGATTGGTGTTTCTTCTTGGGCCAAACAAAGGGCCCTTAGCAAGAGCCCTGTTGGCCCTGGCTGGGCAGAAGCCTGAGAGCAGAGGTCTCAGCTGCAGAGGGTGCGGGCATTCCTGGGAAATGTTCAGGTCAGCAGAAAGCACTGGCTTCTCCTTCCTGCCAGTGTCCTAGGCGCCCTCCCACCGGATACCGTCACTTGTCACATGTCTGCCCACCTGTCACTATTCCCCTTATAACAGCATGTTCAGGAAAGAGCCTGAGAAATACACTCAAACTGCAGAATCACAACATATGGGGTAACATGTTGACCCACCCTGGCAGCTTTTGATTATTATGAGGGGCCACGTGATCTTAGGGCAAACTGATGTATTTCAAGAATCAGCAAAATGACGCCAAGAGTAACATAAGGGCTAGTGATCGTTACTGGTCCAGAAATACCTCTGGGAGTCCTTCTGAACATTCTCCCCTGCCCCGCGACCCCCGTCATTCCTCCTTGTCGCCAAGTGAATGCTATTTAGGTCTTCTGAAAGAAATATGGACGACATAGTACACTGCGTGTGACCCCTGCAGCGTAATTCATCTCTGAACAACAATTAATACTGATGGTTTGAAAGACGGATACTTTCCTGGGCAGAGGAAGGAGCTGAGCAGAACATACGAGGCAGCCCTTCCACCCTGCATATAAATAATTGACGCCAGCAGTCACCTCTCATGCACGGCCACTGTGGTTTAGGTACTGCTGCTTTTGTCCCCAGATGGAAGTGGGGTCGGAGCAGGTCACAGTCAAACAGAATTCAGCCTGGAATTGGACGGTCTGAGTTATAATTCTGACCTCCTCATAGATTACTCGTATGGCCGTGGAAAATCACCTCTCTAAGCATCAGTTTTGTCATCCATAGTTACAATATTTTCACAAGAAATTTTAAGATCTACCCTCTTGGCAACTTTCAAATATACAATATAGTGTTATTAATTATAGTCACCAGGCTGCACAGCACATCCCCAGAACCAAACCTGAGACATTACCAGTTCAGTAATCCAGACAGCACCTGACCCTGAAAAGCCAGTTTACACTTCGAGTTGTGTCAGCGTCCGCTATAGGTTTGTGAATTTAGGAACGTGGAGAAGGTCCCCTCTCTTCCAGGGAGCATTTCTCCCTGTTTCTTAGCATATCTGAGTTTCTACGACTAAGTACTTCACTATCTTGTGTTAAACAACAACCTCTCACTGCAGTTTCTTCTTTAAAAGCAAATGAGTTTTAGGGATGGTGTTCATATCAGATCTCTTTCTTTGGTCGGAGAACAAGTTGGGGGTGGGTGGGTTGGGTGTGCTAAAAGAGGGGAAAATGTCTCCAGAGGAGAAGGGAAAGGAACTAGACAAAAGTACAAAATTGTGGGAAGGGCTTTGGACTCAGCCCTGACTCCATAAACTATACCATTTTCTAAGAATGTGAAAAGCTAACTTCCAATTTGTATTTTATTTTTCTTTTCTCTAAATGTCTCATATGTTCACGTGTGGAAAAAAATTTATTTCAAACCCTGGGAATAAAAGGTAGGTGGAAACACTGATCAGAGTTGTTTGTGATGCTTTGCAGGGGTCTAGCTGCCTTAGATTATTCTGTGGAAATATTAATGATCTAAACCACTCAGAAGAGAAAAAAATTCCTGTGATTAAAAAGCCATTTACCCAACCCCTTTTTAACGTCCCTTAATCTTTCCCCAAATTCTCACTTGATGGATTCCAGGTCTGTCATTAAAATCACCCTCTTGTGCTGTCACCCTCCATCACACACACCTGGCAAAATCCCACCTGGGTAAAACCCAACAGTCTGTCAACCCCGTGTCTCTTCCTGGCAGCTGAACGTAGTCGGAGAAAAATACAACCATGCTGGCAGGTTTCACAGTAAATTCTCGACCACAAATCCAACAGTATATCTCTAGTCGACTGAGTCCCCGCGCCCCTAGAGAACTATTTCACACCTTCTTTCCTCAAACCCCTAACCGTGGGATCCTCAACTCTGGCCGCACCTTTGAATCACCTGGAAGCCTGTAAAAAGCACCAGTGCCCAGGTCCCATCTCCAGAAAATCTGATTTAATTGTGTAGATAGAACAGGGGGCCTTGCTATGAATGTGCTTTTAAAATTCTCCAAGTGACTCTCGTGTACAGCCAAGATTGAGGACCAACCCCTTCCTCAGACACAGCTGATCAGCCTTCTGATGACTGCCCTGAGAAAATCCAATCAGTAAGGGAAAAACGCCCACTGACTCTCACCAAATCTACCTGCATGGGGCCTTCTCTCCCTTCTGAGAGAAGACCAACCCCTCCGCTTCTGCATTCCAGCCCATCACCATTCGAGCAACCAAGGGCTTCGTTTAGCCACCACTCCCTCTCTCTCCAGCATCTCCCTTGTATCCTTTCTACTGAATCATGTCCACAACTGTTCAAACTTCTCTTGATTTTAAGAAATCGCTTCTCCAATCCCAAACCCACCTTTGCCACCTCCCTTTTCTCTCCTCTCTTTGCAGCAAAATTCCTCAAACTTTGTCTTTACTCAATCCCCAAATTTCTTCTCTCATTTTCTGAAATCCACTCCCATCACAGTTTCATCCCCTCGTTGTCAAAACCCAGTGATTAATTCTCAGCCCTCATCTTACTAGATCCCTCAGCAGCATTTGACAGTTACACCTTCTTCAGAATACACGCTTAGCCTCTAAAACTTTGCTTTGTCTCAGGTTTCTGAATTCTCAGTCCCTTTGGTGGTTTCTTCTCATTTCCCTCACGTCTAAATATGAGTGTGTGGGAGATTGGGATTGACACATATACACTATTGATACTATGTATAAAATAGATACCACAGGGAACTCTACTTGATGCACTTGTGGTGACCTGAATGGGAAGGAAGTCCAAAAGGGAGGGGATAAATGCATGTGTATGGCTGATTCATTTTGCTGTGCAGTAGAAACTAACACAACATTGTAAAGCAACTATACTCCAATAAAAATTAATTTAAAGGAATAATAAAATACAAAAAATGCAAAACTTAAATAAATAAATATGAGTGTGCTCCTCAGACCTCCTAATCCTTGGGTGATCTTGTCCACTAGCTACCATCGACCTACTGATGACGCCCACATTTCTAGCTCCAGTCCAAGCCTGAGCCTTGAATTCCAGATTCCTCTCTTCAACTGCCTGCTTTCCAGATCCACTTAGATGTGTTAAATCCAACACGTTCAAAACCAAGTTCTTATTCTTTCCCTCCAATCCTGCTGCTCTTGCAGTAGCTCAAGTAAAAAACTATGGAATCATTCTCGACTCATCTCTTTCACTGTCTGCTTTTAACTCTTCTGTAAAAGCTGTGGGTTTTATCTCCAAAATATATTCTCAGCCTGAGCAGTTCTCATCACCTCCATCACTACCACTCTGTTCCATAACACCCTTTTTCTTCATCTTGGACTACTGCAGTGGTATCCTAACTGGTCTTCCGGATTCCATCTTTGCTCTGCTCCTGTTTATTTTCCACTCAGCAGCTAGAGCGATCCACTTAAAATACAAGTCAGATCTTGTTACTTCTCTGCTTTCAGCTCGCCAGTGGCTCCCCATTTCACTCAAAATCCAGTCTTACAAGATTTAACAGCCAACTTCCTCTGCAGTTTCATCTCCTACACTTCCCTCAGTGCTCTCTGCCTCAGCTGCACCAGACTCCTTAGTGTTCACTGAGTACAGCTAGTGTGCACACACCTCGGGGACACTGCACTTGTGTCCTCTTCCTGAATGCACTGGACTTGCTCTCTCAAGGATCTGCCCCAGTGTCTTCTACCAGAGCAATGTCCGCCACCACACACACACACACACACACACACACACACACACACACCCCATTATCACCACCACCACAATTACCATGATCTCTGCCCCTCTACTTTTTAACCCCTTATCAACAACTGACGTATTACATATTTATTTATTTGTTTCTCTTCTCCCCCTCTACTTGAATGTAAGTGCTATAAAAACAGATTTTGTTTTTCTGATTTATTCTCAGTGCTTATAAGAGAGCTTGGCCCATAGTAGGTACTCAGTACATTTTTGATGAATTAGTGAATGAATCAATCAAGCAAGCAAGCAATGGAAATGTCAGGGCATCTCAATCCCAGAAGGGGATTTTTTTCCCCATAGTTTCCTATAGTGTTACACTGTATCATTCTTTCTCTGCCTCTTTGGGTTGACTCCTAGATAAATTCCTCATATAAAATCATTTTGAGCAAGGTTAATCTTTAGGTCCCTATGTCAGATATGACCCCAAAAGTCACACCTTGCCACGTACACTTGCCTTCAACCTCCTCCCCCTACATACTGGCCATGGTTCGGCAGCTGTGGCTCTTCCTTCCTCTCGGTTCCAGGAGCTCCTTTTCAGCTCTAGCCCCCTCCTTTTGGGTGATGAAGGCCATGTGGGGAGA
This sequence comes from Balaenoptera acutorostrata, assembly GCF_949987535.1. Lineage (NCBI taxonomy): Eukaryota > Metazoa > Chordata > Mammalia > Artiodactyla > Balaenopteridae > Balaenoptera > Balaenoptera acutorostrata. Next base: position 72,555,826 of record NC_080079.1, on the reverse strand, counting down.
GGCAGCAGCTGCCCCAACTCCATCTCTGCCTTCTCTGCCCACGGTGACCCAGCAACACATAGACTTCCCAAGCCTGACTTGGCCTGTGCAGTCTGGGGCTGGCCAGGCCAGTCTCTGGTGTATTTCCATTCCCTGCAGCAGCTTGGCCATTTGCAAAATAAAAATTGTAAAAGTACCGACAGGAAGAAATATACACCATATTTTATTATTCTAAGATATTCACTTTTTGTCTCTCTCTCTCTCTCTCTCACATTTCACATCTCAAACATCAGGAATCGTCTTGTAGTTGGTGGTGAGCAAGTGGGAATTCCTACATAGCCTGAGCCTGTGTCAGCAAGGTTACGATTCCAGGGCACGCCTGGCTGTCTATTCCCCTCGGTACTTTAGGCTGAGGACCTTTTGATGACCAATTAAAGAAGGAAAATAAAGCTGGTTATTGTATGAAAACCTTGGATAAGACAAACAAACACCAGCATTAAGCCATGCAGAACAGAGGGCAGCAACTTGGATGACCTCAGGGCACTTCTATAAGAAGTGTGGTGTGACAGAGGCTCTAGGTGGCTCAGAGGAACATACCGTGAGGAAAACCTGGGCAATGAAAACTCTCAGTGAGAAAGTAAATAAGACTAGTGAGACGAAGTTTTAGGAAAAGGCTAACCAATTATTTTAACATATTTTTATGTGCTCATTAGAGTGTTACATGATAAAAATCTGTATCTGTATTTAGATTCGATAATATAAATAATTATAAAAGAGGTGTTTTTGATATGTTTAAATTTAAATTATTAGGGAAAAGAAAACACTGTATCATAGTTTAAATGGTAGCATTTTTTCTTTCGTGGTGATACATAAAACAAAAGTGTACTATACCATGAAAGGAGGCCTAGACTCAATGAAATACAGCTACTAGCCCCAGGTACATAAAAGTACGAACCCCTGGTTTAACAAAACCTAAGGAATCTCCTACACAGATGAATTGCTTTTGCTACCTGGAGCTCTTTGAGAAGACTATAAACCAAAAGCTCAATATTAACCTAAAATTACTTCATTATATTACAAAGTTATATTATTTGAAAGATGTTTTCAAATGACTCAAAATTAAAAGATCTTAGTGTAACACTGGTTCTGTAATTATCCTCACAAATATGTTACTTATAAAAGTTAATGATGTAGAATCATCATGGTAGCATCAAGTAGGAAGTTGCCAGGCAGATGGGAAAGTTTTTTGTCTTTTGTTTTCCAATTGTTTTCTTCCTTTCCTCTCTTCCCTCCACAATGCGAAGCAGCCACTGCCTTTAAAGGCTGGGATGTTTTTACTTTTTCTAGGTTTTTACTTTACTGGGTTAAACAAGGTAACATGCTAAACATTGATTCTAAACAGGAATAGTCATCTAATTTTTATTTGACAAGCTTTGGGGTAACAATTTGATTTTCCAGTCTTTTGTGACCAAATAATCCGCTTCCCATTGTTACATGCTGTGTGAGCTACAAGCACTTTGAGCTCAGGAATGCACAAAGGCCCTGCATTTCCTTGGGATTAGTACCATACAAATGCAAATTAAGGACAGTGGAAGGCTGTGTCCATCCTTGTGACTCTCACTGCTCTGTTTTGTGCTTCCTAGGGGTAGCAAAGCCATCCATTGTTTTAAAAACACACACTTGCCTTAGCTGCTGACTCTTTCATTGGCTACCTGAAGAAGAGAAGGAGGAATTCTTTCCTAGAGAATCCACCCCTCTGGATCCTATTCAATTATTTTTAATAGGTAACATGAAATCTTACAGGAGTCTTACACAATTTCTAATTGCAGGATTTGTACTTGAGGTATGGAGTCTTATTTTGCTCCTTGCATCTTCGGTCTATGCTTCACATGACCCTTTGTGGTAAGCCTGAGGACCCGTACATGCCCTCTTCAAACTCTTTGGCTGGTTGGCACAGTATATAGATAGGTTGGAAATCAGTTCTTTTCTGATAATTCTGGCATAATTCTTCCAAGGGAGTTGAAATGCTTTACAAACACTTCTCATGTATCAGTCAATCCATATAGCAAGCCATGTTATGCGAATCTCTTCCTTCTTATATGTTGTTTTTCGGTGATTTTCAAGTTCTGCCTGTACAGTGGCTCTGGTTTGGGAGGAGGAAACATGGGGGCTGGGAAGAGAGGTCAGGAACAGAAATTGCCTGCCTGACAGAATTGACCTCAGTTGATGGCAGAATGGTCCCCACATCTTTATCCTTTATGCCTGCTTAGAAACAGCAACATGCCTTTCCATTTTGTGTAATTATTTAGCTAATACCCAGTAGGATTTGTAAGCCCTCACATTGCTGTAGATTTATTTTATTTCAGAGTGATAGTGACTTTATGACCCAATTAACATCAATGTGACTTATTGCACTACTTGTGGGAGGGAGAGAGGGCGCAAGAAGACAAGACAGACGGATCCTATCTACCACCATCAATAGGATGACCGCCACACACTCCTGTCCATGGAAGAGGGGCAGTTGGAACCTTTCTGTTCTATTTATCAGAGCCCTGAAGCCCGGGTGATCGTGCTATATTTTAACAGACAAGTGTGTCAAATGTCTGAGGGAAGGAGATACTGAAAGATTGGTGTTAGAGTAATCAATATTTTGGTGGTACTGAATATGTTGAATTTAAAAGATGTCAAACGTCAAAGACGATGACGAATGACTATCTACCTAACTGCAGATGCCGCCACCCTCAAATTACAGGGGTAAGGAAGGGAGACTGACCCCAGAAATGGACCGGTGAGGGCGGCTCCTAATCGCAGCAAGGTTCCCGGAAGCCGGACAGCCCTTGTATTTATAGGAGCAAGCGGCGCAGGCCGCCGTGACCCACGGGCAGCCGCAGCGCAGAAGCAGCCGGGGAATTGTGACCCTCCGCCTACCTGGAGCGTTTCCGCAGCGCCTGATTCAGAACCACCGGGGCGGACAGCTCCCCGGCGCCGGGCGCAGGGCGCCGACTGCGGAAGGGAACGTGAGCGCGGAGGGTCCGCGCACCGTCAACGGGCTCGGGCGGCGGAAGAGCACACTGCGTCCCCCTCACACCCACTTGGTTCCTCCCTTTCCCCCGAGGGTCAGTAAGGGGCCTGCGGTGGCCGTCCCGCCGGCGCGTCCCGACCGGCGAGAGGACCGGCCGGAGCTGCCGCCGCCACCGCCCCCTGCCCACCCCCCCAGCCCCTCGCGTCGCCCGCTCGCCTCGCCCCGCCCCGGTGGGGGCGGACGGGGGGGGCGTTCCCGGCGCAGGGCCCGCCCAGCCCCTCCCTCCCGGCCCGGGTCTGGCTCCCCATTGGCCGGCAGGCTGGAGGCGCGAGGAGGCGGGGCCCGCCTCTGGAGGCTCGCGCCCGGGAAGGTCGGCCGGGGAGCGCGGGTAGCCTCCGCGGGGAGGGCGCACGGCGACGCGGCGGGCGCCGAGGAGACGCATCGGCGACGCCTGGCCCGGGCCGCAACCCCTGCCTCCCGCCGCGGCCCGCAGCCCGCGGCGCCCGAGCTCCGAGCGCTTCCCCGGGCGCTGGGCCCGAGGCGGCCAAGACGGCGGGCCGGCCGGGCGCGGGGCGGCGGGCGCTGTGCTGCGGGCTGCGCTGGTGGGGGACGGCGGGCCGCGGCGCGGGCCCGGGGCCCGGCGCGTGCGGCTGGGAGGCGCTGTGGGGGGCCGGCGCGCGGGCGGCGGCCGGGGCCATGGCCGAGGGCGGCGGGGGCGCGCGGAGGAGGGCGCCGGCGCTGCTCGAGGCGGCCCGCGCGCGCTACGAGAGCCTGCACATCTCGGACGACGTGTTCGGCGAGTCGGGCCCGGACAGCAGCGGGAACCCCTTCTACAGCACGTCGGCCGCCTCGCGCTCCTCCTCGGCCGGCTCCTCGGACGACGAAGCCGAGCGCCCCGGCCCCGCGCGGGGCCCCGGCGCCCCCGCCGCCGCCGCGCAGGAGTCGGAGGAGGACGAGGCTGGCGCGGGCTGGAGCGCCACGCTGCGGGACCGCCCGGCCCCGCACTTCGAGGGCACCGGCGGTAAGGCGCGGCCCGGGGGCGGGGGCGCGAGAATTCCCGGAGCTCCGCGGGTCGGCTTGCGGGTGGCAGCTGCGCGTTTCGGGAAACACACGAGGCTGCGGTAGCGTGCCGGGGCTCCGCCGAGTTCCTCGTGGGTGGACAGGATGAGGCGAGGCCGCGGCAGCACGGGGGAGTGTGCCCTCACGTGCTGGGAGTGTCCCCGCGTCCCGAACCAGAAGCCACTCGCACCTGGAGGGTGGGTCAGAGTTCGGCTCTCCTAGTTGAGGGGATCCTGAAAACCTGGCGTGTATTGGGGCGGGGGAGTCATTTTGCGTTGCTGGCCCCAGAGCAAGCCTGACCCGGGCGCCAGGGGTGGGGCAGGTAGCGGTTGGAGCGAGGCCCTGGGAGGGCTGAGAGAGGCCACCCATGGCGTCTTCACTGGGCTTTAGTTTTCTCCAGTTAATCTGAGAAACTTTACGTGTCCGTGCCGTTGAGGATCTCTTGGGAAAAACAGGGAAGAGTGAAAGGACCAGTTAGTTGGGCAGCATTAAGGCGTATGCTTTTGCACGGGAAGGCACTTTCACGTGTGTCCTGCTTACTGTTACGGTCGTAGACCAGCCCCTGATACCTGGAGAAGGGCTGGCAGCTCTGGCTGCTTGAGGTCCTCTCTGCTGCCTCCTTTCTTGGGAGGTGGTTATAAAATATCTCCACTTTCCCCGCGGAAGCTCAGCAGCCTCTGCCCTCTCCCGGAGGTGGAGGCCAGCCATTTGCCCTTGTTCTCTGATGCTTTTGTTCCTTGCTCTGCGCCGCCTTCCGTGGCAGCCCCTGGTTTCTGCACACTGTTTTCATGGGTGGAATGGCGCGCAGCCGGTGATGCTGACGACCAGGGAGTGGCCGCAGTGGGCATGATGCTGGGCGAGATGCGGCTTTGCCTGTGGCTCTCCCCGATTATTGTTCGACCGGTCGGGAACACAGCCCATAGGAGGACAGGACCAAGGGACCCCTGGCTGGTGCCTGGACTCGGGTCAGGACATCAGGCTGCAGCCCGCTGGCAGGGCTGGCTGGGCTCTCAGCAGGGAGTGGTCTGCACGCCTCCAGCAGTCAGGCTGCAGTGTGGATACTCTAAGCTACAGCTGGGCTTCCAGAGTCCAGGTTAGCTGTGCAGTGTTGGAGGTGGGTACATTTAAAAGCAGGTTCGTATTTGGGCTTTGATTAAGAGTGTGGGAGTTTTCAGTCACATCACTCTGTATAATCCTTTTACCACCCCCCCCCCCATATTTTCCAAAACGTCATAAAGTTTTCCAGCCCCAGACAGCTGTTTTTCATATCGGCTCTTAAGAATTTGTACCTACCCAGAGCCCTGGTTTGGCAGGCTTTATGCAGTGAGTGTCTGTGATCCAGTTTTTGATCTTGGAACACTTGTGATGCGTGTCTGCTTGGGAGGATGCGGCGTTTCCCCTGTCTCAGGGGAAAACAGGGAAATTGTGTCGGGTTCAGCCTGGTTATGAATAAGATTCATGAGTATGCTGGTTTGAGAAGGCTGAACACACTGAAATTTCAAAGCAATATTGTGTTTCTTAGTAACCTAAAAATGGGAGAAGTTCTGCAGCAGAGCAGTTTAGCCACTGCAGCACTTAAACGGTCACGAAGAGCAATATCATGTGTCAGTTGGCGTTAGGTTCAAATTCTGCTTCCTTCACGTGTCCACTGAGTTCACACCTGGACCTGAGAATCGCAGTCAAGCGCTATAACCAAAGACCTTAGTGGTTATTTGATGGTATATTTATACCTAGTTTTGCTTTCCTATTTTGTGTAGGAGCACAGCCCTAATTAAGAACTTTCTTCTTCCTTGCAGCACCTTCTCCCTGAGGGAATTTGGGGTAGTGGTGGAGGGATGAGATTGATGGTTTATTAAGTAAGAATTCAGGTCCTCTGAAACAATGGAATAGGGTTTACGGGGGCTGAAAATAGGTGCAGAAATACGCTGCCGCTGAGAGAAAATCCTTGTGCCTTACTGGTGCGGAGAGAGAGAAGTGTGTTAAGAGGCTGGAGAGCTGCATCCTGGCCGCCCTGAGAGCAAAGAAGGGTCAGCCTGCAAAGTTTACCAAGTCCAGCAGCTCAGACGCTCCAGCCAGAGTGTGCTCCCCACTTTTACGGAACGCAGCCTGCACCTCCCTCCATCTTTGTTTCCCAGTTTGTTGATGGATCTCACTGGGCTGGTACCGTGGGAAGGAGACCAAGCCAGAGGGTGGCATTTTGATCTGTAATCAGCCCTCATCAAAGAAAACCCCTAATGGAAATTGCTGTTGCTGCTAGAATCAGATGAGGAAAGCAAAGGATTCTAGACTCATGGAACAGGCTTCCTGCCTGCCTCCTGCTGTGAAAAACCGTGTAGGCGTATGTATGGAAATAGGCGTGTATGCATGTGACTGTCTTAAGTGAAAATGCGTTATCGCTTGTGCTGAGCCTGGTTTCTTCTATCAGAAAGAGGTTATGACCGCTGTCTGGGAGCCCTCTTGATGACCTGGAACCCTTTTCAGAGAGTCCCTGTGTAGGAGAGAGACACTGGGCACCACTGTGCCTTTGATCTGCATTCAGAGCCGCCTTTGGCCCGGCGGTGGGAGGGAGAGTACACAGTAGGGAGACATTTGATGCCCCGGAGGAGGGGAGGGAGGAGGAAGCATTTCTGTGGTTAAGGTTGTCTTCTCAGCCTCTTCCTTCTGTTTTTTTCAGTGTATTTAGCTCCTTGGATCAGGCTCTCCAGAAGTGCACTTATGATTGGGGAGGTCCTCTCTCTCACACCCCTTTTCCTTCTCTCTCCTCCCGCTGAGTCCCCTTGGGATGATTTAATTACAAAGACCCTGTGTGGGTCATTTTAACCCCTGGTGGATGGAGGGTCGGCCTGGGAGCAGAAAGTGGTTACTGGGAGCTCAGGGCCCAGGACTGTCTTCTAACCAGACTCACAGGGTATCCCCCTAAAATAGCCCCCTCAAGCTGTCAGCCTCGTCTGCCCACCGTGCAAATAACCAGCACAGCATGCAAGCTCACTCTTTGGAAACAGCATGAAATTCAGCTGCCTTGGGAGCTCCTGCCCTTTCTGAGCAGTCTTGTGATTCGTTCTTTCTGAGGAGGCAAAGGAACAGGCAGATTCACAGATGCTTGGGGGCTTCTTCTGTTTGGCTTTGTGGGTCCTTTGTCGTGGCAGGCTGGGATCTGAGCTATCTGCTCTTTCCATGAGAGCTTGGACTTCACAGGAGTTGTCTTCCCACGTCCCATGTCAGCCACCCTCTGTCATCACGCAGTGGGGAGGTGTGACCTTGAGAAGCTGGGGAGGAACATATGGCATTGATAATTAACACTGTGAAATGTTTTATCTTCCGAGTTTGTTGTTGGTTTATTTGGTTTAGAGTCTTTTTGACTAACAAGGAAGAAGAGAAGCATCTTTCTCTTAAAACCAGAATTAAACCGAGACCTTCTACTGTAATGGGATTTGTCAGCTAAGATACTGGGCCCGTCTGGTGTCAGGTAAACAGCTGCTCCCACCTTTAGCTCTGTGGCTGTGGGGGGAACTCAGATCATGATGAGCTATGAGATAAATCGCGTGCAGTGCTACCTAGTACTCAAGCGCATGCGGGGCCACGCAGAATTCAGAGAAGGGAGCTTCCTGGGAGAGGTGTTTTGCTCTTTTCCTAGGAGTCTTTTCCTGTGGTGGGGACACTTGAGCTCATGATTAGGATAATAACCCACAGTTTGCATCTGAAACTTGCTTTTTCAGGCATTATCGCACTGAATCGTCACAGGTACTCAGTGTGGGAGAAGTTCTCTGCTCCACTTTACAGAGAAAGACAGATGGGGCTTTTCTGCCAGAGCCTGGGGGTAATGAGATTACCTTGGTTAAGTGATCACCACCGTCTAACTGCTCAGACTTGATAATTCAGGAAAGGTAGTGGGTTGGGGTTTTTTGTTTGTTTGTTTGTTTTTCACCTAGAATTTTTTCCAGTAAAAAATATTTATATTGGTTTTCATGTTTATACGTGGATTTGCCGTTCCCTTTTCTGGAAGCATATATAGTCCTGTGAGGCTTAATGCAGGTATGGATTTGTGTATTTCAGTGGGATTTCAGTCCCACAGTCGGGGACTGAAACAGAAGACCTAGGATTTTATCTGGCTTCTGATTTAATCCCTGCTCCCCTGAGCCATGGTAATGGGAGGTCAGAGCTCCTCTGCGGGGGGGCAGGGCTTTGAATACACCAGCACCCTGGGAGTTTAGTGTGGTGTAGTACTCAGTTTTACAGTCTAACACTCACCTTTATTTTTAAGAGCTGTGAGTGTATACTTTTTTCTTATTAACAAGTAATATATGTTCATTTTAGGAAAAAAACCAAAAAGAAAAATGATAAAATTTAAAGAAATCCCATAATCTCCCGTTACTCAGAGATAATCACAGTTAACACGTTGAGTGTACCCTTCATAAATCTTAGGTTACATATTATCAGGTGACCTTTTTAGTTCTAAATAATATATTGTAAACATTTTCCATTTAAATTTTAAAGTGTTGTTTTAATGAATCAGTTCCCTTTGGGTGGGCATTGGGTTCATTGCCCCCTCTCCTTATTTACGTGTATTTATTTATATTTATTATGCTGTGATAAATATTCTTGAACTTTAAGTTTGTGTGCTGATCTTTAATATATTCCTTAGCATAAAATGATCAAAACAGAATTGAATAAGGATTTTGTACATTTTAACATTTTTGATCTCTCTTGTGAAATAGCATTCTGGAAATGCAGCTACTTACACCCTGGCCAGCAATGTACCAGAAAGTCCATTAGAAAGTCTGGCTTCTAAGGCAGCAAACCAATGTGTGATTGCTGCTGGTAGTGTGGCCCTGAGAGAGTGTTCCCTGTCATAAAGCTTACTGAGGTGTGACACACACAGCACACGAGTCACCGTGCGCAGCACAACCCTGCAGCTCCCCAGGTCAGGGTAGAGTCCGTCCAGCCCCTTCCCAGTCAGTACCTCCCTGCCCCCAGGGGTAACCATTGTTCTGATTTCCATCACCATCAATTAATTTCGCCTGTCATTTTGGTCGGGTTCTTTAGTTCATCATGATATCTGAGTCTTATTTTTACAGTCTTTATTTCGCCATGTAGCATTCCATTGTATAAATACTACAGTTTGTTATCCATTATCCTATCAGTGGACTTTTGGACTGTTTTCAGGCTTTTATGAATAAAGCTGCCACCAATATTCTTGTGCATGTTTTTGATGGACACATACGTAATTTCCCTGGGGCGTGTATACCTAGGCGTAGGATCTCTGGGTCGTAGAAGAGATGCGTCGTTGCAGCCTTGGCGCTGCGGACACCATGGGCCGGGGGATCCTTTGTTGCAGAGGCTGCCCTGTGCGTTGAAGGGTGCTCAGCGGCACCCCTGGCCTCTGCCCACTGAAGGCCAGCAGCGCGCCTTCCTCTCGTCGTGACAAACAAACGCCTCTCCAGGCGCTGCCAGGAGTCCCTTGGGGAGCAGAGTCGCCTGCAGTGGAGAACCACTGCTGTAGCAGATTCCGCCAAATGGTTTCCCAGTTCACACGTGCGCCAGTGGTGAAGGAGATGCGCCACGTACCCATTCAGCGAGCGCATTGAGCCCTGCTGGGGTGAAACGACAAGTAGGCATGTCTCCTGGGGCCCAGTCGGGGAGACAGAGCGAAGAAAAAGAGGTAGGAGTCTGTGCTCGCAGCAAACCTGTACTTAGATGGGATTCCAGAGGTACCTCACCTGATCCAGCTGGGTCGCGCCTAATCCTCCGGCAGAGGTGGCCCCGAAGCGGCATCTTGAGGAATAAAAATGAATCAGGTGAGAAGGAGGCAAAAAGGCCTCTCAAACAAGGGAGCAACTTAGGCGAAGGCTGGGGTGGAAGGTGGAAAGAAGGTATGCCATCTTTGCCTCTGGGCAGCCCCACTCTCCCTTGAGCGCAGCATCCTTACTTGAGGCCTTAGTGACAATGGCTTGAAATGTGATGTTTGTCATTGTTACCATTGCAAGAAACTGTAGCTGGAATCTGAACTTGAAGTCCAGGCGTGGGTACCTAGCGAATGCTGGATCCCCCAGAGGGGAGTTTGGCAGGTTTGGCGAGAAATAAGTGCTTAGAGAGGGTGGAATCCATGGAGAGGCACTGGGGGTTTTTCTTTAAGGAAGGAAGAGGGGATATGAATGACAACCAGAGTCAATGTGGTAAAACCTTTATTGGCCAAGGAATGTATAGTATCAGTATTAACTTAGGGTGAGGGGGAGAATGTCATGCTACAAGAACAGTAGGATGCCTAAAATATCCTGTAATGTAAAGGGACGCTCTGCCTGGATTGGCACATGGTGTAAAGAACTTTCTTCCCCGTGTTTGTGAATTCCAGGAAGAACTACCACAGAAGTATGACTGTCTGGCCATACTTTTTTTGATTTATTAAATGCATACTAAATATTAGGTGTGTATTTAATAAATCAGTTTATTAAAACAATTAGAACCACAAATTCTTTCTCTTCTCGTATCATTGCCATTGCTTCCAACTGTAACCAAGACAACATCACTCACTGGTCACGGCACTGGAACCTTCACTTGCTGGGATTCCCAGATTCCAGTTTTGTTGATGCCCCGCCCCCTGCTTCTATCTCTCTTCCCATTGGCTGTGGAAGAAGAGTGATCTTTACAAACCGGGGCTCATCCACTCACTTTTCTGCTTAAAACCTTTCAGCGGCTTCAACTTCAAGCCAAAGGGAATTCCCAAGTCCTTCGCAGGGCCTGCTAGCCTTCCCGTCCCACGTTCCTTTGGGTACCTGTCCTACAGCACTCTCTCGCCACATGCTCTGTCCATCTCAGAGCCTTTGTGCCTGCCAGACCTTCACCTGGAATGTTCTTCCCGATACTCGAATAGCAGCCCTTGCTTGTTGGTCTGGTCTTGGTTCAAATGTCACTGCCTCCAGGAACCTAAAATCACCGTCTTCCCTCTGGTCCCTTTTAGCACCCATATAAGCTAACTCCTTCCCAGGGCTGACACCTTGGATGTCTTGGTCATGGTTAGAACATGGTAATTCCTCAAGTTCTGTTGGATGAATGAAAGAACAAAAGACTAGATGGAAGCGGAAGTAGATTTTTTAAATGGGGGTGGGAATTGGTGTCGGTGAATAAATGTTTACAAGGACCTGTGCATTTTTAACATCTAGATTGTGGATGAGGAATGAGTTCCTTCCCAGGAAGGCACTGAAATAAGTCTGGGATGTGTTTAACAGGGATTTCCATCCTGGATGGAAGACTGAACTCGTTGGCCTCTGGGGAACACTCCAGCCCTGGGCTTCTACAACCTGCCCACTTTCTAATAGCTAGAGACCTCCAAGACAGGACTGTGTTAGGAATTTGTGGGGAAGCCAGCTCCATACCCCTTAATTGTTTCACAAACGCCTGTATATCACTTACTGTGTGCCAGATAGCGTCCTGAGCACTTTCTAACCTATATAATCCTCATAACAACCCTGTGAGGTCAGGACTATTATTTTTCCTGTTTTTAACATGAGGAAACTGAGTCACAGAGAGGTTAAGTGACATAGTGTGGACTGGTCCCTTTGATTAGGGTATAAGTAAGCATCGTACTTAAGCATGAATGTGGACCATGGTATATGCTGGTCAGATCAACTAATTAAAAATAAGTCCCTTGCAGGGGGCTCTGAGTTGGAGACCAGTGTCATTCTCCGAATCTGTCTCACCCATTGACTCTCATCCCAGGCTTTGGCTGCACTTAATTTCCCAAGCCCCCGCCCCCACCGCCACCCACCCCCGTGCAGCGAGAAGGGCTGCTGCCTGGGTTCTGGGCAATGGAAGATGAGGCAAAGTGTGGACCCCATGCTCAGACCTCGCCAGGAGGGAGGCTTCTCTGGGCCACACGTCAGAGATGCTGGGGCCACCAGATCAGAGGACCTTGTGTCTGAATCACCATTTGGAGCACAGCCACCCATGGATCAGTCATATCTGTCATGGACTAAATTTATGAAGAAATGAACTTCCCTCTTGTTTGCTCCCTCATACATTTGGCAGGGGCATGGGGTGGAGGGCGGGTTTTACAGCAGCCAGCAGAGTCCTATTTGTGCAGATGCTGAAGAAAAGGGATGGATGGGGGAAAGCGAATTCAAATCAGTAGGGCTCTTGCTGATCATCTGTACAAGGATTCACGAGGGGAAACTGAGAAAAAAAGCCTAGAGAAAAAAAATGAATTATTTGCATTCTCTCAGTAAAGTTCCCATTGTCACTTTGGAACAGGTGAGATGATGCAGGTAAGCAATGTGCACGGGGTATTCTAGACGCAGTTATTAATTGCACACTGATGTTTTGAAGTGGTAGAGGGTTTGAAAGGGGCTTAGTGGTCGGTTTCTGGTGGGGAGCGAGCATGCCCAGGGTAGAGGGCCTGGGCTCTGCTGAGTGCTCGCCCTGCGGTCTTGGGCAGGGGACCCAGTGGAGCTCAGCACTGAGAATCAGTAAAGACATGCAGGAAAGCACAGAGCTGGTGCTTCATTCCAGGTAGCTGATTCTCATTCCTTTAACTACTTTTTTCCTATGTGGCCAAAATGGACATGATGGATATTGTGCTACTTAGAAGGTTTTAAAAACTTTTTAGCAACCAGGAACCTCAGGACAAAACCAGGGGGCTCTCTTTGAAGCTGGAGTGAGCGGCCCCAGAACCCACCCAGCTGGCCTCCGCACCCTCTGGCAGCCCTCAGTCGTGTGGCAGCCTGTGAGGTGCTTCAGGATCCCTCTCCCATCTGTCGAGGGCCGTCAGCTGGTGGAACCCAGGCTGGATGGGGAGAGAGACTCCACGGGCAGATGATAGACATCGGTGAGAAGCAGTTAGTGTCCTTGCCTCTGCTGGGCCCCATCCTCTTTCACATGATGGAGAGGAAACCAGTAGGTGAATGTAATATTGTCGTTTCAGAGCCACCGAATAGCTTCCATGGCAAAGGCGATTAAAAATTTAATTACTTTAGAAGAACCAGAGAGGGAGGAGACCTGTTTTCTCAAGTTTGGAAAACAGAGTTACAAAGAGAATATAAGGGATCGGGATAAAGGATAATTTTCTGGGAAGAAAAAAAAAAATAGAAACAAGTGGAATCATTTAGAGAGTGGTTAACGAAGGGCTTGCTTATGTGAGCTCCTTCTACATTTGGGGAAGCGGAGAATCATTTGTATCTTAAATAAGCTTCCCTGGGACCCCTGCTGTGTCAGTGGGGTGTGCTGAGTAAAGATGCCGAGGTTGCATGAGTGAGTAGAGCTTCACTTCAGAATTCACATTTGAAAAAATCTACCCCTTCTTCCTCATCTGCTTGTAATGATGCTTGCTTTCCTTGGGCCCCAGCGTTTGAGGTAAATAAAAATGTACCATTTGGTTTGCTCTTAACACTATTGTATTTCAGCAAAATTCCCAATCAGGCTTCCTTGGCTAGCTGAGAAACTGGACCACAATTATTTCACCTGAGGGGACATGCATTCAGAATTCCAGTGGAATCTGGAAAATTACCTAATTGGAAATTGGCGATAAGTCCAGTGAGAAGGCTTTTAAGATTGAAAGAGGTGAATTTTAGGTAAATATCAGCAAGTGTAAATTCACACTGTGTATCACACATTTATAGACTCATTGTCTTCAAGAAGTTTGGCAGAGAAGAAATAGAAAGATTTTGAAAAGATGACGGTAAGTTCAGGGAGACGGCAGATTCCATCAGGGAAGTTGGAGTGGCTGGCTGCCAGGGTGCAGCCCAGACTCCTGAGGGCGGCGTGTGAGATGCTTTGTTGGGAGGGAGGGGGACCTGTCCCAGCTCAGCATCCAAAGCGCCGCCTCCTGCAGGGCAGCTCCAGGCACCCAGCGAGATCCTGTCTGGTCTGACGGAGGAGGCACTCAGTGAAGTACCCTCCCCACTGTCTTGCTGGGCTCCTAAGAGCAATTCCCAGTGTCCCTGCTGCCAAAGGACCAGCCAAAGCCATGTGCCCCCTGGGGTGTGCCAACATTCTTTCACCCCAGCAGGTTATTGGCAGCAGGGCTGGAAGACGTGTAAGTACAGCTGCCTGGAAAACTAAAGTTAAATGGCCCCCCAAAAGAAAAGCTCTTGAGTTCAGACTTCATCTCTTCTTTTGAATACACTTCATTCATGTGGCCTGTGAGGGGCCAGGCACTATGTCAGCAGCTGGGGCTTGAGAAATGGATAAGGAAAGCATGGTGCCCAGCCCTGAAAACAGGAAGTGCTCAAATACTTGTGACCCGTATGGTAGGTGCTGTCGTAAGAAGGGCATCCTCGTGCTGTGGGAGCCGCCAGGACCAGCACTTCTGTAGACCCGTAAATGTGACCGTGACACGGCCCCAAGGGAAGCCAAGGATGGTTTGCTCAGATCCCTGCTCCTCACCGGCTCCAGAGTGTCTCCCCCGGGGATGAGATCAGGAGCTGGGCAAGCGGGATCGCTCTGGATAGAAGGATCACAGCTGTGCCTAAGTTCTGACCTGCAGCCGATTCCCGTTTCCATTAAGGAGTCCAGCTAAAGGTGATACTGACAACAGAGTATCTTACCCTAAACTTGTTACTGGGAATAAAAAAAGTCAGTGATGGTTGTGGAGTTAAAAAGAAAAGGAATACTTCTTTTCTTGGTAGTTTTCATACTGTGCAGTCTTTTAAAAATTATGCACATGAACTATCTAATTTCATTTACATGCATTAATATCATACATGGTTTTTAACTGCAACCCTGTTTTACCCTTTTTTGTTAGAATTCTCCTCACGGCCTGCCTCCGTGTAGTCCGTGTTGACAACTCGTTGCTCATATGCAAACACATTTGTGCATATACATCATGTGTAGGAGTTTTTGGGGTCATTGTTTAACAAATACAGGCTCACTTTATATACCTTTGTATTATGCTCTTCTCATTCAATAATACTTCATCAATAACTTCCTTCCGTTCCTAGCTTACTTTATTTTTATAAGGAATGGCGGCCAAACTTTTATCAAATGCCTTTATTTTTATCAAAATGCATTTATTGCTGTGGTCCTATTTTTTATTCACATTTAATTTATGGACGAAGTAGATTTCACTGATTTCCTGGTATTGAGATTCCCTTACTTTCCCGGAATATATCCAGGTTGGTCTCTTTGATAGATGGCTGAGTTCCGTTGTTTGCTGGTATTAGTTTAGTGTTTCTGTAGCTAATCCATCCTAAGCCAGATTTGTTCATTGTTTCCCCCCCCTCATCTCTCTCAGGTCTGAGTATTAAAATAATGCTCAGCTTCATAAAATGAATTGGCTTATTATTGTTTAATTGCCTGTTGCCATTCAACGGTGGAATTATGCGTTAGATATAGCTCAGCTGTGAACCTGTCTGGTCCCGGTACTTCTGAATTTTCCACGTCTTGAATCATTTTGATGATTTATGTTTTCCTAGGAAATCATCTGTTTCTTCTAGGTTTTCAAATTTGTTAATGTAAAATGCCATGCAGTTTTGCAAAATGGTTCTTTCTGATTTGCTTTTGTAATCTGCAGTTGCTTTTATGTGTCTGTTCTCAAGCCTGGTCTTCTGTGTTTGTACATCCTCTCTCTCCCCTATCCCCTCCTCTCTTTCCCCTCCCTCCTTCACTTTCTCCACTTTTCCTCTCCCCCCATCACCCACCTTCTCTCTCTTACCCTTAATTGGGCATGTGAGGTTTTTCTGCATTATTGGTCTTTTCAAAGAATCAGCTTTGAGGGACTTCCTGGCGGTCCAGTGGTTAGCACTCCGAGCTTCCACTGCTGGGGGCCCAGGTTCGAGCCCTGGTCGGGGAACTAAGATCCTGCCAGCTGCATGGTGCGGCCCTCCCCCCACCAAAAAAAATTAGCTTTGAGTTTATTTGTCCCTGTTATATTTTTTTTAATTTAAAAATTTATCTTTGTTATAACTTCTTTCTTTTGATTTATTGAGCTGTCCTTTTCTAATTGGTTTAGATGAGTACATGATTTTTTATTTAAAAAATTTTTAGTATTGAAGGCATTTGACACTAAAATATCCTTAGAGTATAACTTCTGGTGTATTCTGTAAGTTTTGGTATCCTTTCCATTGCTTTCAAGATTTTTTCCATTCCTCCTTTTGATTTCTTCTTTGATCTAAGAGTATATTTCTTAATTTCTAAGTAGTTAAGACTTTTTGTTACCTGATTATTTAATTCTAATTTTATTGGATTGTGATCAAAGAGCTGTCCTTTAAATCTTTAGTTTGAAAGGTTTGTAAAGGTTTTCTTTGTTGCCGGATATCGAGTTAATCTTTACAAACGTGGCATACATAGGTAAGAAAAAATGTATGTTTTTTATTTGAGGGAAGTAAGGGTGTCTGTCTGTTTCTCTATCCTCTCTGTTTTTCTTTTTTCTGTCTAGTAGATATTCCCATTTGAAGAGCTGAGTTTTTACCATATGCTTGCATTTTTAGGAGTCTTTAGCTGCCGTGTTGTTTGATGCATGCGTACTTATTATACCTTTTATATCTTCCCACCAAACTGTGCCTTTAATAATGTCCCTCTTCATCTTGCTTAGTACCTTTAACTTTAAATCCAGCTTGTTTGCTATTAATTTGCCTTTCCTGCTTTCTCCTCCCTTGCATTTGCCAGGTATCTCCTTGCCTGGTGCATTCTTTCCAACCCCTTTTTTGCCCCTATTTGTGTTTCACGGACAGCATATAGATGGATATATATTTTTGACACAACATGATAGACTCTTTAGTTGGAGAAATCAGTCTGTACACACTTATTTTTTTTCCATTTTATTTAGTTTTAAAAAAATTTTTTTTAAGATTTTTTTTTTTATGTGGACCATTTTTAAAGTCTTTATTGAATTTCTTACAATATTGCTTCTGTTCTTTATGTTTTGGTTTTTTGGCCACAAGGCATGTGGGATCTTAGCTCCCTGACCAGGGATCAAACCTGCACCCCCTGCATTGGAAGGCAAAATCTTAACCACTGGACTGCCAGGGAAGTCCCTGTACACACTTAAAATGATGACAAACAAACATGATTTTATTCCTTCCATATTATTTAATTCACTTTTTTTTTCTTACTCTTTTCCCTGTTTTTGGTGTTTTGATCAAGTTGTTTATTCTTTTTTTATGCAATAAATATGGAAGTTCTTTCCATTTTGGGGGTAAGAGCTTTATTGCGATATAATTCACATGTCATACAATTTACCCATTTTATGTGTACAATTTAGTGGCTCTTAATGTATTCCCAATTGTGTAGTGTAAACAGTCAGTTTTAGAACATTTTCATCATCCCCCAAAGAAACCTTTAGCCATCACCCCGAGCCTTAGGCAACGGCTAATTTACTTTCTGTCTCTATAGATTTGCCTGTTCTGGAAATTTCATATAAATGAAATCATACAGTATGTGGTGATTTGTGACTGGTTTCTTTCCATTAGCATAATGTTTCCAAGGTTCATCCATGTTGTTGCATGTGTCAAAATTTCATTCCTTTTAAATGCTGAATAATATTCCATTGAACTGATGTATATATCACACTTTGTTTACGCATCAGTTGATGAACATTTGGATTGTTTTCACTTTTTTGCTACTATGAATAAAGCCAAAACCTTCATGTACAAGTTTTAGTGTGGGCATAGTTTGCATTTTTCTTGAGTATGTAGCTAGGAATGGAATTGCTGGGTTGTATGGTAACTCTCTGTTTAACTTTCTGAGGAACTGACAAAATGTTTTACAAAGTGGGTGGCCGCCAGCAGTGTATGTGAGTTTCAATTTCTCCACATCTTCATCAACACTTTTTTTTTTTAGATTTTTTTTTTTTAATGTGGACCATTTTTAAAGTCTTTATTGAATTTGTTACAGTATTGCTTCTGCTTTATGTTTTGGTTTTTTGGCCGTGAGGCATGTGGGATCTTAGCTCCCCGACCAGGGATCAGACCCACACACCCTGCATTGGAAGGCGAAGTCTCAACCACTGGACTGCCAGGGAAGTCCCGTTTTTTTGGTTTTTTGGTAGTAGCCATGCTAATGAGTGGGAGGTGGTATCTCATTGTGGTTTTGATTTGCATTTCCTTAATGATTAGTGATGTTGAGCATCTTTTCATGTGCTTGTTGGCCGTTCATATATTTGTATATTGTAGAAATGTTTGTTCACGTTTTTTGCCCATTTTGTCCAAATGGCTAAACATTTGCCTAAGGCAGGACTGAAGCCAACTGTAGAATGAACTTCTAGGATAAAGATACAGTCTGAAGTTTTGTTCTTTTAAAAAGGCATTTATATATATATATATTTTTTTTTTTTAAGGATTATTTATTTATTTATTTATTTATTTTTGGCTGTGTTGGGTCTTCGTTTCTGTGCGAGGGCTTTCTCTAGTTGCGGTGAGCGGGGGCCACTCTTCATCGCGGTGTGCGGGCCTCTCGCTATCGCGGCCTCTCTTATTGCGGGGCACAGGCTCCAGACGCGCAGGCTCAGTAGTTGTGGCTCACGGGCCTAGTTGCTCTGCGGCATGTGGGATCCTCCCAGACCAGGGCTCGAACCCGTGTCCCCTGCATTGGCAGGCAGATTCTCAACCACTGTGCCACCAGGGAAGCCCAAAAGTATTTATATTTTATTAAATATTTTAGGTGTCAAAATTTAAGAGGTTGACAGTACAGTACAGGAATAGTAATTTCTCATGCTGTCGGTGGCTTTCCTGTACCTGTAGTCGCACCACTGTGCACTTGTGAACACTTGTGTTCACTTCCTGTTGGGCTAGGGAAGGGACAAGGTGGTCGTGTCTGCCAACGCAAAGACCTGTGCCAGCGACGGTGCACCTTCCTCCCTCACAGCAGCTCTTGAAGGTAGAGACTTACCTTCTTTGCATCTCCTAGACTTGAGGACTTGGTCAGTCTGTGGGGTGATGCAATGTCATTGACAAAATCCCACGAACTAAACCTTGGTTGACTGCTTACAGGTATTCTTTGAGTATTTCTTAGGAGTAAACTTCAGATGTTGCCTCACTTGTAATTTTTATTTCTAATATTTCCAACTGCAATTGCTATGTCCTGCAGTCCCTTGAGGAAAAACTAGGAACGTGGCAGTGGAACAGTGTGTTTTTCTTCCACGATAACAAAGTCATTTCTGAATTTCTGTCTGCACCTCAGATTTTGGTATACGAGCATGGATATGTGCATGGATTTTGGCGTCTTCCCGAGGAGACGATTCGTATCACGTAAAGAACACTTAGGCTCTTGTGACACGTCAGCCTGGTGACCCAGGATTCTGCAGGCCAGCCAGAAAGGCAGGACCGGGGGTAACTCCCTCATCACTGTAGGCTTTCGGCATTCAGAGGCCTCTGGATGTGTTTGCAACCTTCACACGTGTGCTGTGCAAGATGCAGAAGGAGCACATTAATTCAGGGGAACAAATCTTCAGCATCACATTTTCCAGGAGGAACTCCATAACTAGGATTCATAGCTTGGGTGATTCAACAGTTCTTCATCTTCTAACTACTGGAAATGGTAGTTATTACCCACATGGTAATCATTTCAACAGACACTTTGAGTGTAGCATTAGTTTCCGTAGGCTTAAAACTACAAGGCATTGTCTTCTTAAAGGGCACTCTTGTAAGGTTATTTTAAAACTTGACTAATGGAAACAAAATTATTCTGTAACACTTTCTTTTCTTCATACTCTATTATTTTTAATAGATTGAAAGTGATTTATTTTGGATGTTGTCATAAATGATTGTGGAATTTTTTTCTGTTCCTGAATTTTTAAGCTGGCAGAGTTGACTTTCGGCTTTTAATTCATCTTCACTAGGTGAAGAATTCACAAATAGGACTTTTTCTTGAAATACTCATAGCCTGAATGAAATTGAATGAATGAAGTTGAATGATTATAAAATTACATTAAATTCTCAAGGGCTGTTTGCTTTAGTCTTATGAAAGCTAATGCATGAAATAATTCTACAAAGATTATAATTTTGATATAATCTAAACTATTTTTCTGCCTTCTGTCATTACTTAAATTTTATGACTCAGTTCTAAAGGATAGATATCTTTTCTAAAGTTATCCGGACTATGTACGTGTAACGTATGTATTGTATTAACTATCATTCTGTTTCTTGATTTAAGTATTTGGAAGCTCTTAATCTTACTACTTTTTTTTTTTATAAAATTGTCAGCTATTCCAATCTTTAATTACTGCAACATTTTACTCATACTAGTAAATATACATTTGTACTTTAACCTATAGAATTCCACCATAGAAAGCTCATAAGTTTATATTTTCAGCCTGAGTTATATCTAGAATGCTTAATTGTAGTTAAAGTGAATACTCAGATATTAATAACAAATCTGAATTGCATGTCCTGTGCATTGTGCCTGAGATGGCTCTACTGCTTAGGCGTGATGAGAATCTACATGACTAAATGATGTTGATCACCCATTACTTCAGGGGTGTCAGAAATGACATTGACGCAGGCATCAGCCTTCAGCCTTGCCAAGGCCAAGACCGTCGGCTCGTTAGTCATCAGTTTTCTCTCCTTTTTGCTCCATGGAGTCTTGGTTCTATTCCATTTGTTGTTAGAGCTTTTCCTTCCTCGTTTTTCCTCTGCTGTGGTGCCTGGTGCCTCGTAGTATATACTCTGAATTCTTGTCTTCAAAGACCTTTTCTTTTATCGTGATAGCTGAGGAGCCTTTATCTTGATGCCTAGGGAGCCATTTTCAAGTCCCGTGGTTCCCAGACATTATCTCACCACCCAGGCTGCTCAGACATCGTCCACAGCCCGTCCGTGTCCATCTCCATGTTCTGTTTCCTTTTTAGATGCGAGTTCATTCTGCCTGAAGAACGGTCTTTTTTTTTTTTTTTTTTTTCTTTATCCGTAGTTTCAGAAACTTAACTGGCACGTGGCTCTTGTCTTATCCCTTATGTCCAGCGCTGGGTGCCCTGTACTGCCTGTCCTTCATCTGTCCTTTTCTCTCTCTCTCTCTTTTGGATGTAGCTTGAAAGTCTCATATCCTGTCCCTTATGCTTTTCATTTCTTCATACCTGGGCCTTCTGCTTTATTCCTTGGACTTGATCTTCTGAGTCACTGATTCAAGGATCATCTGTGACCACCTTCTCGTTCTCTTTGCCTGAAGAGTTGTTTAGTGGGGAAATCATGTTTTATAGTTGCAGGAAATCTTTTTTCCCCCTGTGTGTGTTGCCGTTGCATCTCTTTGCGTGCTGTTGTTACTATTTTAATTAAAATTCAAGTTGGCACGTGTATCTTCCAGCAGCTCTCTCTCCCGGAGTGAGTGTTCTCTTTCTTCTGAGTCATCATACTCCCTGTGCTGTGAGACCCTTGGAAGGGCGACTGTCTTTCTTTGTGGGCTTGTGGGCCTGGGTGGTAGAGAGAAGGCAGCTGACACGTCCACGGCTGACACCTGCAGGACCTCCTGCTTGTTCTCTCAGGCTCGGGCAGGAAGCCTCGCCTCTTTTCCAGCTGTTTCTCTACCTCTGGAGCCTGGGAATCTAGGTGAGCACACAGGTGAGGCTGACCGTCCTCCCGGGTCCACAGGTGTCCTCAGGCCTCCTGCAACTGGGGCTCCGGGATGGTCCCTCCAGCTTGAGGCAGGAAAAGGATGGGGCAGGCTCCCCTCCACCTGGAGCCTGCGGGTCTCCGCACGGGAGGGGCCTGGTGGGGACGGGGAAGGGCTGTGTTGGAGTCGCCGTGTTCTTTCAAAGAGAAACGTCAAAGACTTTACCTCAAGGAAAAGAATAAAGGTTTATTGGGTAGCATTTAAAATATTTCATTGCACACTTGGATAAGTACTGTTATCCCCATTATACCAATGAAACAGGCTTTGCGAGGTTAAGGGATGTACAACCATAAGCAGTAGTGCTGGAAGCAGGGGTCTAACTCGGCCAGCTGGTCTCTTTCTGCGAGAAGAGGCCTGGCACGCAGTGAGCATGCCTTTGAATGTTGGCTCGTACTGTCCTGTACTGCTCTGCCATCCTCAGGGTTACAGACCTGTGGGTGCCTTGGAGGAAATAGTGGAGAGGTGGGTGGCTTTCCAATGAGATTCATGTTCAGGGCTTCCATTCCTCAAACTTTCTTTCTTTTTTTGGGGGGGAGTATAATTGCTTTACAATGCTGTGTTAGTTTCTGCTGTACAGTGAAGTGAATCAGCTGTATGTATACATATATCCCCTCCTTCTTGGCCCTCCCTCCCTCCCCGCCATCCCACCCATCTAGGTCATCACAGAGCACCGAGCTGAACTCCCTGTGCTCTACTGCAGCTTCCCACTAGCTATCTGTTTTACACATGGTCGTGTATATATGTCAATCCTAATCTCCCATTCCTCAACTTTCTAACAAGGACTTGGTCTGGTAGTTGCTTAGATGAAGACAAGAAGCCATTAAGGGCAGGAGTCTCCCTGAAGACCCTCATTCTGGAACACCAAAGTCATGACCATGTGAGCAGTTGCTTGAAGTGGCCTTTGGCTGGAGGGACGGGTGTTCAGCTGGGCCAAATATTACATAATTGAGGCCTATTAAATGTTGTTCTTGCTATCATAAAAGACTTTTAGTTTTGGACTTTTGGCATCCAAATAGGTCAAAATAAAATTATTTTGACCTATTTTCCACGCTTTCTACGTGGAGATGAAAAAAGACTAGTTCCTCAGAGCCAAGAGAAGGTGGCCCCAGTTTTCTGATCTTGTCTCGGTCAGGTTCCGTGACCTTCAGCCATCCCGTGTGTCAGCATCGGCCAAATAGCTTATCAGACGCCTCGGCAGTTTCTGGCTTCATGTTGGGTGAAGTTTGAGAGTGTGAAGAACTTTTTGAGTCAAAATTCCCAAGTCTGCTTTGAGTCCAGCCAAATTTTTGAGTTCTCAGACTTCCCAGCCTCTGGTAATTCACTTGGCAGAGTAATTTAACCTGAGCCTCAGTTTTCTAATCTGTAAAATGGGGACATAGTAGGTCCTCACAGCCTCGTCGGAAGGCATAACATGTTTGTAAAGTGTCTGTGTCTGACCCTTAGCAAGTCCTCTGACAGTGTGTTTGTCCCTTTCGCCTGCTCTGTCTGTCCCCTGAACCCTTCCCAGGCCTTTCTTAAGGATGAAGAGGAGAAACGCTGGGCCACGTGGGCAGCTTCTGTGGGGCCCCCAGGCTCACTCCCTTTGGGCGACCAGTCAGGTGTGCACGTGGATGTCGGTTTCCTTTAGAATCAGTTCATCTGGACAGCGTTGCTTGTGAGAAGTGTGGATGTAGAATATGTTGAGTAATGTTTGGCACAAGCATTTCTTTTTTCAGGAAAGACTGGGCAAGTCTGAGAATTCACAGGTTTTGGCTGGACGCCCTGTTTGGCAGACGCCCCTGCCTCTGTCAGCCATCACTCCTGGCAGGGGCTCCGTGGCTGGGGTCCTGCTCCCTTACACTGTAAGGCAGTTCCGGCCCTTGGTCCCCCTTCCCCAGGCCCCTCCGCATCACGATTCCGTCCAGGTGCCTCTCCCGCCTCGTCTGGGGTCGGCGGGTGTTTGCTGTCTGGGCACTGCCGGCCGTGCAGATGCTCAAGGTCTCTAGTTCGGGAGATGCCCGGGCAGCAGAAATCCTGATCAGAAGATGAGAAGGCGTGAAACCTGGTTACTTATTGATGCCGACGTGTTTTCAGTGTTTCTTTAACCCTCCGGAAGTCAGGGGAGAGCGGAAACTCTATACACCTCTTTTCCTTCCGGGTCTGGCTGCCATCCCCACGTTCAGAAGGAAGATACCTTGCGCTGGATCTTGGCACCCCGGGCAGCTCCCCGGCCTGACCGTGGCAGGCGCTCGGCTCCGACGAAGCCCTCTCAGCACCACGGCCCCTCTCTGCCCTTGAACTTGGCCTGTGAAGGGTCTGCTGCTCGCCCTTCTGTCCCCAGGCCGCAGGCACTGAGGTCCTCCCCGTGCCAGGTCAGGAGTTCCCCGTGAGAAGAGCCACCTCAGTGCCAGCAGGCAATCACTGAGCTCCTCCCGCATGCCGAGGACTTGCACGTTCACATGCCCCGCGGGCTGGGAGTGGGGCGCGTCTCGTGGGCATTGTCTGCACTCCACGGCCGGGAGTGGCCTGTGACCCGGGGGCCAAAGCCAGCGTCCTTCCCTCACATCCCACAGCCTCCCTGAAGGTGGACGTGGCCCGTTCCTGCCCGACAGTCTGCACGGGGCTGTCCCTGCTGATAAATGTCAGGCGTCAGGTGGGAGGGACAGTGAGTGCTGCGGGGACAGCGGTGCTTCCCAGGGGACTGCAGACAGCACACGCCTCTCGGGGGATGCTGGAATCGCCTGGGCTTTCGTGTCTCGTCGGAATTCCCACCCCTGTCCCTTGGTAGCCAAGTGACCCCCTCGGAGACAGGTTTCTCATGTAGGAAATGGAGGCCCCTCGCCCTGCCTGACCTGTCCAGCGTTTGTAAAGCCCCTTCCGCGGTGCCTGCATGTAACGAGGCACCCAGGAAGTGTTGGCCCTTTTCCTGTTCCTGGTCTCCTGTGTCCGTGCGGTGGACCGTGAAGTAGACAAGTGTTTATTGAGCATATCTGTGTTTCAGTCACCGTTCTAGGCTCTTGGAATTCGTCAGCGAACAAGACAGATTCCTGCCTGCGTGAGGTATACATTCTTGAGCGGGAAACAGACAGCGATAACCAGGGAGAACAGATGGTGTGTTAGAATGGAAACATGAGGAAAGAAGCAGTGGACAGGATGAGGGGGCTCGGGGGTGCTGGAGCGGGGACAGCAGTCCGCTGCACGGTTCAGTAGGGTGGACGGGATAGGCCCCGTGGAGAAGGTGAGATTGGAGCAGAGGTGAGGGAGGTGGATATCCTTCCCGTGCAGGCAGGGGAGCGGCCAGTGTAAGGCCCCAGGTGGAAGTGCGCCTGGAGGGGAGGGAGGCCGAGTTGCTGAGAGTGAGTGAGGGTGCAGAGGACACGCAGTCCCAGAGGGACGGGCTGGAGGCGGATCATGGAGGGTCTTGCCGGCCGTCGTAGGGGCGTGGCTTTAACTGTAGTGAGACGGGGAGCCGTTGGGGTGTTTTTAGCAAAGAGCAACCTGGCCCAACACAACTTTTTTTTTTTTTAATTTATTTTTATTTTTGGCTGTGTTGGGTCTTCGTTTCTGTGCGAGGCTTTCTCTAGTTGCGGTGAGCGGGGGCCACTCTTCATCGCGGTGCGCGGGCCTCTCACTATCGCGGCCTCTCTTGTTGCGGAGCACAGGCTCCAGATGCGCAGGCTCAGTAGTTGTGGCTCACGGGCCCAGCTGCTCTGCGGCATGTGGGATCTTCCCGGACCAGGGCTCGAACCCGTGTCCCCTGCATTGGCAGGTGGATTCTTATCCACTGCGCCACCAGGGAAGCCCCAACAGAACTTTTAAAGAGATGCTCTGGGGCAGGTGTAGGACTTGGCCACGTAGTAACCTGAAGAGAGGGGCTGGAGGAGTGGAGGCCGTGATGTGGTCAGATTCTGGATGTGTCTTGAAACTAGAATCAACCACGTGCCCTGATGGAGCAAACGATCTGACCTTGGGGACTGAGCTTTGGAGGAGTCATCGGCAGTGTTGACGGAAGAAAGATGCATCATTTCCCCAAAAACTTGGCTTGACGCCGGGTGGAGCTGCCATCGGCAGGACCTCCTGACATCCTTCAGCTGAGTCACCCTCGGCCTCCCCCGTGTCCTTGTTAATATCGTCGTCACGGGTGATGGTGGTAGTGGTGTTGGTAACAGCTGTCTGAGAACCAGACCACAAGGCCTGGTGTGCGTTGGCCGTTACGGCTGAGTTGCCAGGTGTGAAGGAGGTGGGCTTAACCACTTTCCCCTATAAGGTGAGCATGTGCCAGCATCACCGGACCAGTGGGAGGGGCTCTGGAAGAGGGGCCAAGGTTAGCTCTGCTGTGGACCCCTCCTGAGAAGACCCGCTCCCCTGGGCATCCCCGGGCAGGACCTCCTGCTCTCTGGGTAGTTGGCTCCTGAGAAGATGCCAAGTGGCCGTCGGCAAAGCTGGGAGGGCTATTCTTTTGCAGGAGGGTTGCCAGATAGAACACAGGATGCCAAGTCAACTTGAATTTCAAATAAGCAGTGAATAATTTTTTTTAGTGTAAGTTTGCCCCAAACATGGCATGGGGCATGCTTGTATGAAAACATTACTATTGTTTATCTGAAATTCAAAGTGAAGTAGGCGTCCTGTATTTAAATTTGCTAAACCTGGCTAGCCTCTGTTGGTGTGTCCTTGCTAATGGGTGAGCTGCACCTTCGTAACCTGTCAGAGTTGCCGAGAAACCGACTTGACTTTGGAAGAGCCGTTTCATTGTGTGGGGAGAAGATTCTGTGTGTTCTTGGGGTCTGTCTTTCCCCGTCGCCTGAGCAGAGAATCAGGCCTCCTCCCGAGCTCTCATCAGAGCCCTGTGCAGCCTGCCCTTCCTCTCCTGTTTCTCCCGCATGAGTTGTGCCGGGGGACTCCCTGCCGGCCCACTGCTGGGTTTTAAGTCCTCCTGGACGAGGCAGTGCTGAGGACCGAGGCTTCAGCCCCGGGAAACCCAGGACTAGGAGCCGTGGGAGTGGAGTCGGGTGCCAGAGGCTGGCTCTGCCCTCTGAGAGCTTACGGTCTGCTCTGCTCTGCTGGGGAGACCTCTGCTTCCAGCCCTGTCCTGAGCACCTACTCTGCCTGGTACCCCCTCCCTCTGTTATGGGCTGATTATGTCCCCTCCCCAAATTTGTCCTAGGACCGCAGAATGTGACTGTGTTCAGAGATAGGGCCTTTAAAGGTGATTTCATTAAAGTGAGGCCATTAGGCTGGGCCCTGATCCAATGTCACTGGTGCTTATAGGAAGAGATCAGGACACAGACACGCACAGAGGGAGGCCCCCTGGGGACACAGGGGGAAGACGGCCGCCACAAGCCAAGGAGAGAGGCCTCAGGAGAAACCACCCCTGCAGACACCTTGACCTTGGACTCCTAGCTTCCAGAACTGAGAGACAATAAATTCCTGTTGTCTAAGGCTCCCAGGCTGTGGTACTTTGTTTCGTTAAGTCCAGCAGATGACTAGACCATCGGCAAGGAGATGTGAAAGGCAGATGAGAAAGCAAGACAGGGAGGCTGGCCTCCCAGGGTTGAGATGAGACATCTCAGCTCTGCAGAAGGCAGGTCTCGGAAGGAAAATATCATCCAGCTATGAAGCTATGAGGCTGTCGCTCTTCCTTGAGGACCCTGAACTTCTTTACGTGTCTTAGTTGTCACTTAGTCTGTAACGTATAATGGAAGAGTCACAGCTCAACCAAGTTTTGCATGTGCATATACTCATGTGTTCTGGGGGACGTTTCGAAAGAATATTATCCTAGAGCTATTTTTATGGCAGTGACATCTCTGGGTAATTAAAATTATTTTTATATCGTTGTTCTTAGGAATGAATTTGGTAAATATTCTTTAATACCCTCTGTTGCTTAGGCTAGTTTGCTATTTAAAGATTCATCTTCTTTCATAAATATGTCACCTCCAAGGTCAAAAACTAAGAATTTGAAGCCTGGATTAATTTGAAGGCGAAAGAGCGACACTTGATTCTAGATTACTGGCTTTATTATGCTGTGGAACTTCACGTTGTAAAATTTTTAACGTTTTCTATGTAAGTGCAATTGGCGAGTTTTTGCTTTAGATTCCACAGTCAGGGGAACAGTGTCCTAGACTTAAATTGGACAAGTCAGCCTGTGAGGGTAGCAGAGCACTTGGCAAACAATCACAGCTTGGCAGCTGGGCTTCCTCTCCCTCCTTAGAGTTTCCTGAGCTGGGATGGTGGCGGGGGGATTTCAGCCGCAGGGGCCAGGTTGAAGGTTTCAGGTGAGCGTACCGGTGCGGGTGGCCGGGTAGCTGTAGATCTCAGTAGCGTGTCTATTCCCAGCGCCCGGAACTGGGCCACAGAGAGCTGAAGATTCGGCCTGCACAAAATGGAACTCCCTCATTGTGACACCAGTGTGCCTCTCAGCTGTCATCTTCGGAAGGACCCCGAGGTGTGACTCCAAACCCCTGTGGCCCCGAGGTGCGTGAGGTTTCAAGGCACCCTTCTGATTTTAAAACTTGAGTGATCGGTTTGCTTAGTACCTCATTCGTGGTTACACTAATCCTCCCGTCCTCACACGGCCCCACGGGTAGGCTCTGTCCTGGTTTAAAGGATGGAGGCTCACAGTGGTCCATGGGCGGGTCGGGTGCACCCAGGGGCTTCCTGTGCTGCCCCTCAGGTATGCTGACCTCAGCATCCGTGGGGCTTCCTGGAGTACATGCGGAGCTTACCAATCCAAGAGGACTGCGGGAGTGTGTGCTCCTGGGGGCGTCCCAAACCTGCCCCCGCTGTGAAGGCACAGCGACACTCCATGCAGAGACAGGTCTGCAGGCCCCTAGGACGGAGAGCCCCACAGGGGTGGCAGGTCAGGGAGCGGGGAGAAGTGAGGAGAGAGGAGGGGGGGAATGAGTTCAGGCAGAGGTGCTTGGGGAGAGGAGGGGGGGGAGCGGGAGGGGAGGGCGTAGGGGGAGGGGCAAGGGGGCGGGAGAGGAGAGGGGGAGGGAACAGAGGAAGGGAGCATCTTCCCCTCCCGGGCGCTCAGAAACACTGCCCTGAATGCAGCGGCAGGGCAGGCTCAGGCCTGGGCCCTGTGGAAGCTGTAAGGGAAACCACACCGGGGCTGGTGAGGGCGATGGGCAGGGTCACCAAGCGTGCTTGCCCAGTTCACAGGTGGGAGGGGCACCTTACCTTCGTGCTTTGGGAACAATGCTGACCAAGGGGTGGGTAGCCTCCAGGGAGATAAGAAGATAATAGCATGTGTCGCTGAAAACCTGGGTAAAGGCTGCGGGCTGGTTCTTTTGGGAGCCATAGGTAGGGTTGGGATAAGAGAAGGGGATTATGGAGTGTCCACAGCCCAGCTGGGGGTGAGAGAGAAAGGAGGGCTAGGAGCTCGGGGCCCTGGGTGCTGGGTGTCAGGGCAGGACCCCACGGCCAGGGGCAGCAAAGCCTTTAAAAGCCACCTGGGTTTCTAAGCAGAGCGGGCTGTGTGGGACCCTAATGGGTAGCCCCTCTGCTGAGCTCTGTCCCCAGCCGGTGGCGGACGCTGGGAGCAGCCCGTCTGTGCCCCAGGACCAGCCCCTCGCTGTGTCCCCCTGAGAACCCCGAGAGCTGCCTTTTCCTCCTCCGTCACGTTGCCCTCCAGGGCTCCTTGAGTGAAAGTGACAGAGCTCTGGGTGCTTTTTAACTGACTTTGGAGGGGGAAAGAGCTGCCTGGAATTAAACAACACGTGAAGCTTTAGGTTGAAACAGGCTCAGAGGGCGGTCTGTCATCAGAGCCGTCCGCCCCGTCGGTCGGCCGGGCTGCTCCCACCTAGTGGGACAGACTGTGGGGTAATCCCAGCCCTAGGCCCGGGTGCGGGTAGAGGCGGCCACGGGCATCCCGATAGCCGCAGGGCTTCCTCTACAGGGCCGATCCCTGGTGACACCTGGCCCTCCCACACCTCTCAGTGCCACGCCTGTGGAATAGGGGCCAGGAGGTGCTGAGGCCACCTGGAGCAGGTGCCCAAGACCAAGTCCAAGGTTCATCTTCTCTCGTTTCTGAGTCCTCTCCTCTTTACGCCTTGCTGCAGTCCGCAGACACCACAAGAGCAGTTTTCTAATGATGCCTCGAGCCCTTTGATGGGAGACCCTGGTGGATGTAAGTGGCCGTCGCCTTCTCTGTGCTCAAGCTTTCAGGATGCAGGGCATGTGAGGAGAGGCAGGATGCAGGTGCGGAACCGGCTTTGATGCCGATGCAGATACGGATCCTCTTTGCCCGGCAGATGCAGTCATCTGTTGCTTGACCCCAGCTGGGGCCCCACCAAGCATTCCCGGGTGTGGAGCTAGTGTGAAATGCACCCGGCTTGGGTACAAGCAAGGGGAGAGAAGCTGTTGCTTGTGTGCTGGGCCCGGAGTCAGGTGTTCAGCACGCGTTGTATTAGAGATAAGTGGGAATCCCTCATTTCACAGGTAAGAGTGCAGAGGCTCAGGGAGGTTCAGCTTTGGGCGCAGAGCTGGGTCTGGCTGCACAGCTCCCTGCAGGGCAGGGTGTGGGTGCGCCCGAACCGTCCCGAAGGCCATTCAAGGTGGTAGGAAGCAGGATCTGTTGCTTACACTGAGGACTCCCAAGTGCCAGCCTGCAAACCGCTGCTGGTCAACAGGGAAGTTACTGTTGGTCCACAGTGAAAAGAAAATGAGTCAGGACCCTGGGGTCATAGTCTCATAATGTGTCCTTGATTGAGAGTTCGTCCTTTCTCCTTTTTTTTTTTTTTTTTTTAATGTTAAAATGGTTGAGGGTTTTTTTTTGTTTTTGAGGGGGAGGGAGTTTATGGCAAAATAAACTCTGGGACCCCATGAGTACCTTCTGTCTTTCAAAGTGTTACTGATGTGTGTGAAATTGAGAAGCCTGTGGGCAGGGACACCTTTAGCAGCCCCCTTCCTCCCCACGACCAGAAGGGTCCTCAGCTGTCCCAGAATCGGGACCAAATCACTCACCTGCTCCCTTCAGCCAGCACCTGCCTCCTGGCCCTTGTTCCGCCCTGAGGCCTGGGGAGGGCCAGCTGTTCCTATGGACTCAGCACCATGGGAGCTCACCCAGGCACTTGAAAAGAAAAAATTCAAAGCAGGTCAGATTTTCATTTGGGCTTGAGATCTGCGAATGAAACTTCATATTCCTGGGACGCGTCAGTCCTGCCTTTTCCAGTAAAAAGTTCATTTCATCTTCTGCTCCTTTCTAACCACATCATTAAACGAGCGAATGCCCAGCAGGACACCTGGGTCTGGCTCCCCGTGGCCCCTCCCCTGGGGCAGGCTTGGGCTGCCGCGGAGCCTGGAAGAAAGGCCTGCCATTCGTGGCTTCGTTTTTGTCTAATGGTGTAATGAGGATCAGCGCCGGGCATTTGGGGCCGCTTAATAGTTGTAAAGCCCGTTCTACTTATTGGCTGTTAGAGATGGTGAGGTTGAGGTGGGTTTCTCTTGGAAATAGCACATTCTCTTAATTGCACCAAAGATACTGTAGGAGCTGTCCTTTATGGATGACCAAATACTGTTCTTCGTCCTCACAGCATTACACAGTTTGGTCTGGGACACTGTTCTGGTACAAGGAGAAAAGCATGTTATGACTTAGCCCGTCAGGAGTTGACGGGGAGTAGTGGGTGTTACATTTGTGTAGCGTGTTACACTTGTCAGTGATACCAACGTCATAGGTGGGTCACCCCATAGTATGTACCATTTTATAACGTTGCCATCTGAGGCGCTGTCCGTCTGTAAGACCTCTGTTACATCCCTGCGGGCAAGGAGAGAGCAAACGTATTTTTTCCTGGGGAAAAAGATGAGGGGGGCAAAATTGGAAAAGCATTGAACTGTGGTACCCTATGCGGTTTCTGAGTCCTTCCTGAATATTTTGATGACTCAATACGAGAGTGAGTCAGGACCCTGTCCCGGACCCTCACTTTGAGCTGTGGTCACGAACCCCCTTCTGCTTCGTTCCAGATGCCTCCCGTCAGCAGCCCCCGCCCCCAGTCACACACACGCCCAGGCAAACTCCATCCTCGGCCACGTGCCCTGCGCTCTCCTGAAGGACTGAGCCCATTCCCCGCCTTGTCAGTGTGCAATGGGGGCCCCGCTAACCAGCGCCGACAAGTGGGCCCCTGGGTGACTCTGAGCGCGGGGAGGCTGGGCAGCGTGGGAGTGTGGCAGCGACTGATGCTGAGTCCCGTCCGGGTGGGACCCCCAGCCTCAGACTAGGTTTGCCCTCTCCTTGTCGGAGGTCACCGGCAGAGACAGCCAGGAACACCACTGGCTAATAAATGTGGGTCCGTGTAGTTTGCTTTGGCGGGGCGGGGGTGGGATGGGAGGGGAGCATGCCAGGGCCTCAGGTGAGAGGTCAGGGGCGTCAGGAGGGCTCTGCACGGGGTCTGGGCTTCTGCTGGGTGATTCTAAGGCAGGTGTAGGACACCAAGCCACGGCCCGTTCTGCACTGGGAGATGTGCAGACTCATCAGTGATAGAGCATCTCGGTCACGTTTATGTAGAAGGTGGAGGTTGGTCGTGGGCCGGGTTTGCAGCATAAAGCAACAGTGGCCACCATGGCAGGTGGAGCCTGGGGCATTAGGTTATTTTATGGTGTGGACGCCCCCTGTGCCTGTCCCACCTTGTCTGTTCCGGAGCCTTGTTTATGGTCAGTTAGGAGTATCCCAGCCTGGCAGTCACTGCGAACTCCAGGGCTGTGCTTTATTTTCTGCCCTTCCCCCCTCCCCTGGACCCCAGTGTCCATCTTTATAAAAGGGATGGGGTGATGCCCTCCTGCCCTAGGCAGGCTCACTTTGGGACAGGGTAGTGTTCTCAGGTCCCATCCCAAATGATGGCAGACAGGTCCCATTCTCCACATCGAGTCACCTGGGAATTCTAAGTAATAGGAGTCAAGTTGCTGTTGACCAATTGACACAAGGCCACACTTTATATGTTTTAACTAAACATTTACTGATTGGATTTTTCAGTCCTCTTTCTGTTTTACGGGAGTCAGTAAAACCTTTTTCAGGGCTTGAGCATTTCCACAGCCCTTCTGAAGGCGCTGTGTCTGCAGTGCCCAAGGAAGGAAATGCAGAGATGCTGGACACCTGAGTTCGCAGGTCCATAGACGGGGTCTGGGGAGTCCTTGGACCCCTTCATGTTTTATGGAAAGTTTTTACATGTAAGTGTGCATGTATATGTTTATACGGAGAAATTTCATCGCTCTTGCAGAATCTCCAAGGGATTTGCACTGCGGCGGAAAGCTCGCCTGAAGCCCTGGAAATGTGGAGCTTTCGGTACCGACATGTGCGGGGAGAATGCCTGGCTGGAGGGCCGGCCCCACTCGGCCGCGCTCCCTGCAGCTGGGCCCACGCCCCAGGCCGGTGTCCTCCCGGTCTCCCTGGCTGGAGGGGCCAGAACAGGAACCCTGGCCTGAGGTCCCCCCAGCTCCGTCTGTTCCTCTCTCCAGCCAGGGCCCCTCCTTTCCCACTTGGGGACCTGACTCACCGAAGCCCGGGGCGGCCAGAGCTCCTCCCTGCCATTCCCTGGGTCGGGAGGGCTGCCACCGTGCACACAGGCAGCTCTGGGACTGTGTTTAAAGAGAAGTCAGCGGGTCTGGGTGTTGTAAATGACTTTGACGTTCTCTGTTTTTGAGGACCTGTTCTCCACTGCGTGTCTGACTCGTGAGGCACGTGCTGAGGGGCCTGGTGACGTGGGGACATGCTTGTCTGTCTTTTCATTTCTGCCTGTGGCCCGTCTTCTCCCATCTCACAGATTCCCTGGGGAAACATCTGCCACTCCCCCAGAAAACGCAGTGCAAACTGTGTTCCCTGAACTTGGTAACTGCAACTCAGTCACCTAAACTCCTACCTGAGTCACTCCTCTTTTGAATAGAATTGGGGAAATATTTGGTCATTGGCCATCATTTTTAGGCTGCAGATTAGAAGTGATTCAAGGGGCAGAAGACCTCTGCTTCCTGCCTGCTCCCTAATCCACGGCCTGGCCCCTCCCAGGCCGGGCATCACCCGGGAGCTGGTTGAAATCCAGGTCCAACCCCCAGACCCCCGACCCGGCAGCGTGGCATGTGCCCCGAGGTTTCCAGCACATTCAGGTTTGATGGCTGCTCTTCACACATTTCAGTATTCAGTGAAGCGAATGTATCTGAGAAGCAGAAGGAATCTGGAGAAATAGGCCTGTCTGTCGTAAATCTCTCTTGGTGCCGCTTTGAGACAAGAGAGCAGATATAAGCTAAATGGAGAACGTCTCCAGGCTGTTCCACTTAAGGCTGGTGGTGAGCAAAACTAATGTGGTGAGATGGCTGGAATTTGTGTTGGGGGCCCAGGTCCCACACGACCTCAGCCTCTTAGAAACATTTCTTCCCCTTCCTCCTTTCTCCCTGTTAAAAGACATTTAAGAAAGAATCTTTCCGTCTAGGTGTTAACGCAAATGATTTGTTTCTCTTCCTGAGCATTTTGAAGTAGTTTAATTTTTATCAAGACCCAAGGGTCTTGACCCAAAGCAGTGAAGTCCTAGTGATGGAATTTCAAGGTTTTCCACAAGTGGGAGGTTTCTCGAAGTAATAACGTAAAGAGAAGAGCCGTAAGTGCCAGGCCCATAGTTTACCATCTGTGAGCACTTGTTCTGGACCGAACAGATAGAGCTGGTGATGGCCGGGTGGAGCTCCGGCTGTTAGGATCTAGGCATCCTGGACCTCACACAGTTGGCTGATTCATTTGCTGCCTTAAGGGTCACAGGGTGACCAGCCGTCCAGGTTTGCATGAGACTGAGGGGTTTCCCGGGACCCAGGACTTTCAGCGCTAAAACTAGGACAGTCCTGGGAAAACTGGACGGTTGGTCACCCGAGGAGATGTTATGAAAGCACGTGCGAGGCGTTAAGGGCTCTTTAAATGCCAGATGCTGCGGCCCCTTCACTGCAAGGATGCTGGCCTCTATTTAAACTTTCTCCCGTTGGCGTTTGGTGGGGAGCTCTCTGGCCGGTGGTCCTGTACCATCTCGCCATCTCTTGAGAGACCCACACGGGTGAGTTTGGGGGCAGCACAGAGCCAGCATCCAGGACTGGTGGGCCTTTGAAGGGGCCGAGCTCTGGGGGTGTTTGAGAGCTCACTGCTCAGAGCCTGGCAGCCATCAGCTGGCTTTACCTCGCTTTTGCCTCCATTCCTGGCTTCCCCGACGAAAACACCTTCCTATCTATCGGAGGCACCGTGCGTGCTTGTGCCTTGGGGACAAAAGGCCACGTGGGCTGCCAGGGTGAGCAGTGATGGGAGCGGAAACCCAGGCGTGAGGACAGCAAGGTGCCGATGGCAGGTGAGGCTCAGGAACAAGCAACAGTGGTGATGGAACTTGGGGAAACGGCGGCATCCTTGTCCGTTCCAGGCGAAAATAGCTTCGTGTCCAGTCAAGCTGTTGAAAAGCTTCTTGACTTTCAAAGAAACTGGTTTGCTGTGTGGACAGGAAGATTCCTGATTTTCTGGTGGGGATACTTTTTGGAAAGAGGATCTGGGACACGCAAATGACAGTTGGAGGAACATTGGATCATGCAACCATTAAGATTCAGTTTGAGATTATTATTGAATATCATGTTAATAAAAACAAGAAACTAAAGTAGTCAAAAGAGGGAACGTGTGTTAGTACTTTGGATGTTTTGACCGGAGAGTTTGGTGAGATGTAGGTTTCACAAGTGGGAGATGGGGAGGGAGAGGGGTTCTGAGGGAAACAGTGCAGTGAGATTGTGTGCAGGGACTCTGGGGAGAGAAGGACCCAGGTTCAGATCTGCCCTCTGGCATGTAGGCCTGGGGTCCTTGGGCCAAGTACAAACCCTCCTCCTAGTGCTTTCCATCTGCTGAGCACCCGCCGTGTGCTGGGCACTGTGCTAGAAAATTGCCATATGTGCCTTCAATCCAGCTTCACAAATATGGCAGATAGTTTTATTATCCACATTTTACAAATAAAGAAATGGAAAGTGAGAGGCTAGAAGTGACTCGTGCAAGCCTACACAGGACCTTGGGGCAGGATCTCAGGTCCGCTGGACTCTCCCATTACGCCATGGTGCCACTTTGCCTCAGTTTCCTCATCTGTAAAATGGGCATTCTTGTGATTATAGGACATAGTGTTTCATGTCCTTAACACAAGTCTCTGTACCCAGAGGTGCTTCCCCATCTTCCTTCCCCCTTTTAGTGCTGAACCATTGCTCTAAAGAGCTGTTTCCAAAAATAGCAGTGCTGGTCCAGAGCCTGCTGACTTTCTAGGCATCGTGGCTTACTCACTCTTCCCTACTCTGGTTAAAGGACTATTGTTGAGTAAACACATTTTTAGTCACTGAACTCAACTTTGCTCTTTGCAAAGGTGGCAGTTAAAATCGCTGCCTTTTATTTTGCCCAGCAGCGTAATGTACCAAATGAAAGAGGCCTGCTTTTCTTTCTTTTTTTCTCATGTGATGTACTCACACCCAGCCTTAGGTTTGAAGTTTTAGTCTCCCGCACTCAGAATTCGGGTGTAGATTCCCCCATAGCTCACGCCGTCTTCTTGTTCTCTGAATCACAGTGTCTCCTGGCTGTGGAGCCTTGACTTTGAATTGAGAGACAGATGCTGGGTAGTTACAAGGTTTCCTTCCTGCAGCAGGGGCTTGGCAAGTAATCGCCTTGTTTTTTAAGGGAGAATTTTAAGCAGTATTTTAAAGGGCCAGACCCACAGCTTTTACATGGCAGAAAAAAATGAAACGAATCTTTAAAATAACTTGTACCTCCCTTCCTGATGCAAAAGGGATTTTGGAAAAGAAAGCTTGACTTCCATTGAAGTGATGGCAGGATGAGAAAGGCTGGAGATGGTCCAGGCCGTCTCCGATGGGCACCGTGTGCCGAGTCAGAGTCGATTTCTGCTCCCACCCCTTTCAGAGTGCACAAGGGGGGCTGGGTTATTATAGGGAAAGTTAGAAAATACAAATAAGCAAAAAGAAAAATACCCAACATTCCCACATTTTGGTAAATATCTTTCCACATACCTGGATGTGTGTGTCTATGTTTAATTAAGATGAGCTTATCTGAACATATAGGGTTTGTACAGATTTTCACTTCTATAATCAGTGCTGTGGTGAGCATCCTTATACCGAATGTCTTCGTCTCCCTGTCTGATCACCTACCTGGGATACATCAGTGGAAGAGAAGGTCTTTGATGAAAGATGCCAAATTTCACTCCCATCGGAAGTGTGAGTGCCCATTTTCCCATGCTGATTCTGGCCGTTATCCATTTAAAAAAAAATCTTTGATAGCTTGATAAAAATAAATGGTGACTCATCACCAGTGGTTAATTTATCTGCTTACTTGTGTTGTTAAACATGAATTCATTTACTTATTGGCCTTTTGTTTTATGTCTATTGTTCAGTCCTTTGTGGGTTTTCCTTTGAGGTGGTTATCATTTTCTTGATTTGGTCAGAACTCTTTATATATTTAGATATCATCTCTCTGAAATATGTTAGAAACGTAGTTCCAATTTCCAACATGGTGTTTTGTCCTGTTATTGGATTATGTTCCAAATGCAGGAGGGGATTTTCGGAGAGGAAGCCTGAGTTGGGAGAATGTTCAGCATCAGTTATAGAGACTTACCTCCTTAAACCCATCTAAAAATCATGGCCTTAGAAGAAGTGAGTTTGAGGTTATGACTGAACAACTAACTGTAAGCCAACGTCACTTGTCCCTGCTACCTTAGGGGCTCTGAAGAACCTCACCAAACTTTGGAAACATGCATTTACCATTTTCTTCTATTTTTTGATGCCGGATTTTTTTTAGAACATGGAGCTGGAAGAACTTTTAATTTTTAAATAAAACTTGTAGTTTAGCAGACAGGTAGTATATATATGTGTGCATGTATGTAGAGTGTCCTTTGTATAAATTTTTTAAATTTCTAAATGGAAAGGAGTAGAGGCATGGACAAAAAAAAAAAAAGACGTTCATATTTTGAAATGACCTTACTTGGAACCTCATTTCCAGGATTCATTATTTCTGAGCCAATAATAAATTCACCTTACTAAGAGTACCTTTCTCTCTTGACCCTGATTCAGTTGCTTAGTAAGGAGCTGGTATGGTTTAGATTCAGAATTAGAATTAAGGACAACATAGGCAGAATACAGGATGGCCCAGGAGGGCCCGTGGACCTGGGGAGATCCTCCCCCACCAGCCTCGGGGTGCCTGCGGGGCTGTGCGCACGGGGCGGCCCAGGCTGTGTCTGAGGTCAGGAAGCCGCCCTGTGCTGCATTTCTGCCTGTGCAGGGACACACGGGGGCTGTGAATGGGGGCTTCCAGCACCTTCTTGAACAACCAGAGGTGACCCTGCATCGAAACATACAGGGCTGGGGAGCTTCCCTGTGACAGGCTCGGGGCTCACAGGACGCACTGGGCAGGGCTGAGAATCCAGAGGAAGAAGTGTTTTTATTTTTGAATTTGAAGACCATAAGAAACGTTTCATGGAGGGTCTGTGACCTGTCCTCTGCAGGCAGTGCGAGCCCGCGGCATTTCACGTAGGGCTGCGAGGTTGGGGGGGGTGGGTCACGCCAGCAGAAGCGTGATGGCAGGCTGGAGAAGGAGCTGCGAGAAGGCTGAGCAGCCGTGGCCTTGGCCTGAGGGGCTGCGCAGGGGCCTGGGGGAGCCGTCGTTCAGCGTGTGGAGCTGCGCAGCCTGCCTGGGGAGAGGCAGGGGGTGGACGGAGGGCTCGGGTGGCCCGAACGACCCCGTGGATGAGGTGCCGTCCCGGGGCAGGTAGGGGGCGGGGCGGGGAGGAGCCGGGGTCGGGCAGGTTGGGTCGCAGGCGCACGTGGAGCTGCCAGGCGGTAGCGCAGCCGGAAGCCGCCGGGCGTGGGCTGCGGTCGGTGAACACGCCCCCGCTGGTCCTCGGGCGGCCTGGCGGTCCGGACCTTCCCATGTGCGGATGTCACAGCAGGACCTTGGGCGACGGCTGTCTCCTTGGGTTGACTCTCTTGTCTTCATCCACAAAGGAGGATAAAATCGGCCCCCCGTCTCGGGGATGACCGAGCAGGTGGGCCGCCTGCGGGCCTCGTTCCGCAAGGACATCGTGGTCTTGGGGGCTGTGGCCGCGCCGAGATCTGGCGGCTGCAGGGAAGCCTCGTGCTCAGGGCGGAGCTTGACGGGGACGTTTGCCCCCCGGGTTGTGTAGCGCAGGCGAGGGGCAGGGCGGCGTTCCAAGGGGGTTACGAGAGAAGCAGCACCTTCTGCGGAGAACGGCGCAGCCTCCGGAGATACCCCGGCTCCCCGCGGGCCCCCCGTGCCGTTTCTTCCCCGACTCTGAAGCGTGCTTTGGGGACCTAGGGGAGCAGACCTGAACTAGCCACACGACTCCAGGTGACTGGGAGGGTTTTGAATGTCGAGAGAGAGGGAATGGCAGGTATGGCCATGGGGTGGGGGGACCGGGGGGTGGCGATGAGGGGACCCGGTTTTCCCCCCATTGCAGTCAGCATCAACTTGACAGCATGTCTCATGAGTGAAAGGACCACCAGATGACCCTTTTTTTAAAATAATCCCTGCACAGGAGATGATGTGATTCGTTAGTGCTGTATTAGATCCTGTCCCTGCCGAGAGGCAGTGGAAGGCAGGAATATCGCTTCGCATGTGGTGCCTTAAAATCATAGTCAGAAACCCGCGTGCCAACACAAGGTGTCCCCAAAATAACTTCCGCTGCTCCTGAGCCCCAAAGCGAAAGTGCTCGTTATCCTGTGATGTGCTCTCCTGATGAGGTCCTGGCCTTGGACTTGGGATGAACACCCAGCATGGGACCTCGACGAGGAGTCTGCATTTTTTTTATCTTCAGTCTCTGGCTGTAGCGTCCCTCCTTCTCAGACTCCGATCAAGCCGGGGATGCGTCCTCATTTGGCCTCACTGGTCTTTAGGAAAGAGGCTTGAGTCTCATCCTCATGTCTGTGTCGAGAGGCACATGCCCCGTGTCAGCGTTTGGCAGGCGGCATTAATAGCAGTAGCTGGTGCTGTTTCCAGTTTTAGTGTGTACCAGCTGCTGCGCTGTGCTTTCTGCACACTGTTTAATTTTATCCTCGTGGTTTACTCTTGGGGGCAGATACTCCAATCATCCCCATTTTGCAGACGGGGAAACCGAGGCTCTGTAGGGTTATGCACCCTGCCCAAGGCTCTGTTTGACGGTCAGCTCTGCCTGACTGCAGCCCCCGTGCTCTGTTTGTGCAGAGCATCCTCGGAGACTTTGCAGGGCCAGGAGCAGCAACTGGTCAGCTCGGTGCTCGGCCAGGGTCTGCGGTCGAGAGATCCACTCCCAGGCAGAGCCGCCCTGGCGAGGCCCTTCCATCTCTGGGAAGCGGGTCATCCTCCTTGTGTTGCTGGCGTCATCAGCACCACAGCTGCTTCTCGTCACGTGACTGGCACCGTCGGCGGCAGCATTTCACACCGATTGCCATTGCTTCTCCACTTCCGCAGTCACCACTCGCCTCTCCGATTCCACAAGCCCCAGCGGCACACAGCTTTAGCGTCCAGACTGAGTTGTCTGCAGGACTTTTGTCCCTCTCTGCTGTGGGAGATGAGCTTCACCCCCTTTATCTCAAGGAATTTGCTTCACAGGGATCCACACTCAGCACCTCGCACCTGCGCGCTTAGGCTCTCCTCCCGCAGCAGGGGGCTGTGTGCACCTGCGATTAGGAAGGGGCTGGCCTGGCCCGGGAGGACTGACCTCATGCCAAAGGCAGGGCAGCTCCTCGCCTCCCTTCTAAGATTTCCCTGGGAGAAGGGCCCTCCCCGTAGGAGCAGGCCCTTCCCTGCTGGCTGCTGTGCACAGAGCACGTGCGCTGCACCAGACACCGCGCTCAGAACTGTTCAGATACCGTCTTGACAGCCCTGTGAGGGAGAGGGGATGTCCCCTCCTCCAGCAGGAGCAGTCGCAATGAAGTCAGAGCCTGCTGCTTTTTTTTTCTGGGGGGATAACAGCTTTATTGGGATATAATTTACTTAGCATACAGCTCACCCGTTTCCAGTATACAGTTCAGCGGGTTTTAGGACAGCCGCAAATACGCACGGCCATTGTCACAGTCAGTTTTAGAGCATCGTCACCTCAAGAAGAGACGCCTTACCCGTCAGCTGTCACTCCCCTACCCCGGCATACTCCTCGCCTCCACTTTCCAAGGAGCCAATAATCAACGTCTGTCTCTGTAGATTTCGTAGGGCCTGCTTCTTGGCTGTGGACAGCAATTATGTTTTGAAAGAGCTGGAAAGAACCCTAGATGGTCTCAGTCCAACCCCTTTGTTCTGCAGACGAGTATTTGCCTGGCATCGGGCTGCTCGTGGGCGGTGCAGCTGGCCGAGGGCCCATCCGTCTCCGTGTGCTGCCCCGCCCCTGCTCTGCCCCCTCATGTCGGAGCTCTCCCCTGATGCCCACCCCAGCCAGCCCCAGGCCCTGGCCCCGCAGCGTGTGCCAAAAGTGGTCCTTGGGGTTAGAATAAGAATTCTCAGTAACGGTGACGTGAACAGACCATTGAATGATGACAGTGACGGCCCTGGGGCAGCTCTGCAGAGTGCAGGGGCCGCCAGAGGGGAAACCAGGGCCCGGGCCCTCAGTTTGCCCACTTGTAAATAGAACTGCTGGTTTGGATGATCGTTATATTTTCTGTAGTCACCCAGGACCTCAAAGGGTAAGAACCCTGGCCAGTGGATGGAGCAGGTAGGGCGGGCTGAGTCCAGGAAGGTAAGGCCTCTCGTAGACACTCAGGCCGGCTCCAGGTTTGGTGGGAGGTAGGGATCTGCCTGCCTCCTGGGTGGCTTGGGATTCTCGCCTTAGCGAAGAATAAATAATAAAAGAATAATAAAAACTACACAGAGCTTCTCCTCTGTAAAGTGTTCCTTTGGAACGGTGCCTCCTTAGAAGGGAAGGAGTCTGTACAGCTTGGCCATCCCACGGCGCTCTGCCCACGCTCTGCCCTCCACTGATTCCGTGTCACATCAACAGACTGTGGCTCGACAATGAAAATAGTAACAACAGCAAGAGGAGGAGTGACCCATGGTTCCTGAGTGCATCCTGATAAGTCCTAACTCATTTAATCCTCACAACAGCTCAGTGAGGTAGGTGGCCTGAGGCCCACAGAGGAGGCATCGCATTCAAGGTCACACAGCTAACAAGTGGCAGATTCACCCCTGGGCCGCTGGTGCCGGAAGCTGCACTCTCAGCCCCCCATGGTCGTGGGAGGATGGGAGGATGAAAAAGAAGTCTCATGTAGAAGCGCCCACCACAGCGTCTGACACTGGTGCCTTTGAAAAGGGAAGAGAGACGCTCTCTCTTGCTTAGGTCTGCTCACATCCTCCTGGATATTTTGCTATTTCATTGTGAGGTTCTTTGTCTATATTTAAAAAAACAAACAGGAAGGGAAAGCTCAGATGAAAACTCAAAGTCCAGCCTGACCGGCCATCTCTCTCACATGTAAGGGGTTGGGAGGATGGAGAGTTTTCTCCTTAGTGCATCTATGGCGTCCAGCGTGGAAATGTCAACCTGGAAACCTGCTTTCTGAGTTTGGGAGCAGCTCACAGCTGATTGG
Source organism: Balaenoptera acutorostrata (assembly GCF_949987535.1). NCBI lineage: Eukaryota > Metazoa > Chordata > Mammalia > Artiodactyla > Balaenopteridae > Balaenoptera > Balaenoptera acutorostrata. The sequence goes on along the minus strand of NC_080079.1, from coordinate 72,513,714 downwards.
AAGACAAGAGTGGGGGGTGCGGGAGCTTCCCCGCCTCTCCCCTCATTGGTACACCCCCCTCCTGCTGGGGCTCTTGCTTTTGCATTTTGCCAACATCTACTCAGCCTGCCTTTTCTTCCCCAAGTCGTGACAAACAACACCCTTGGTTACAAAGAGGAGTATCTGTAACCAATGGCAAGCACAAGCAAGTGTTTGTTACCATGTTAACCTTTGGGGGATTCTTACATTTTTTCCAGCCTCATAAAAAATTTACCCCCTGAGGTCCGGACTGCATTCAGTCTCCATAAGTTGGGTGTTTTGGCTTGTCTGCTCGCTTATTCCTTCTTAGAACCTTAGGTCGGGGGAGGTGGAATCCCAAAGAGGAAAAAGGGGCTGGAAGTCTTTGGAAGCCTCTGAGAGCTCTCGCCCCAGGGCCCTCTGCCCCTCACCGCCCAGTGGGAGTGCTGTAGGCAGTGAGCTGGAGCCTGGGGGCCGCGGGCTCTAGAAGGGGGACCTGGGACTCGACTTCAGTGCTGCTCAAGTGGCCTCCCGTCTAAGGAGTAGAAGTTGGTGCTTGAGGCAGATAGGCCGTGAGGCACAGAATATCATTGTAGAAAGGATTCTAGAAACCCCCTCATCCCACTCTAGCTTTACAAGTGAAACCCACCCTTTGCCTTGCAAGGAAGGGTAGAAGGACGTCAGGACCTCAAGTGCCCATTCTCTAAAATATCATTTGCTGTTCTTTTTCTCATTTTAAAGGCCATATGTTTAATTATATCCATTAGTCCCAGAAATCATATTCAGAAAAGTATGAAAAATGGAAGTCGCTTATAATGGTGGCCCTGCCCCTGGCCACCTGCACCCACAGCAAGCATTGCTTGTGAGCCAGCACCACCGTCCCCCGGCCCCAGACGGGGCTTCAGAATCCTCCTTAACACGTGTACAGGCAGTTGCCAACTAGAAGTGACACGAGCGCCAAAGCCTGTTGGCCACCTCTGGACAGGGATTGACACCTACGCTAAAGTGGAGGGAGGGGGCCTCTTCTGTTCACTCCTGGGGGGGTGAGTGCCTGTGTATGTGCTGGGTGTTGGGTGGCACCTGCACAGATGGGTTTTGGACACACCCTGGGCGATATTTCTGTAGGTAGCTGAGCAGGACCCAAATCTACCCAAAGGCTACAAAATCTTAGCCCCACTTTGTGTCATTCTCCATACCTACTAGCCTCTCTGCCACTGGAGTGATTTAGGAAGTTGAAGCCTTTGATAGTCCCTGAAGCCTTTATTAGAATGAAAACCCCCTTGGGAAGGGTCATACCTGAAGGTGTTCTCCACTGGAACTTCAGTTCTCTATCAAGATTCTGGCAGTGCTGCAGAGCTGGAGTCATGAGGGACAGACAGGGGCGGGAGACGCACCATGGAGAAAGGCTGGGCCGGCAGGAGGCGACAGGAGGCCCCAGGCCACCTGCTGCAGGGCCCTGAAGCATCCTTGCCCAGCACTCACTCGGTTGACCCCAATGAGGATCTCTAGAAGGGACCTGTGTGTCAGGTATGCTGATCGGCTTCTGGCTATCAGCAGGGGTGAGTGGAGGACTAACTTCATCTCCGTCCACATTTAGCCAGCGGAGTCTGTTGCAGAGAGCATCTGTCTGAGGAAGATATGATGTAATCAGAGTTTCTGTAGGAGGAGGACAGCCTTTCTGCATCTGCTCCAATTGGAGGGGCTGCCATTGGAAAGGTGCATTCTGTGCTCTTAGCATGTACGTGGGGCGAGCTTACCAAATAAGAGGACAACAGTGGGACGGTGGTGGGGAAGACACGCACGGCACTTGCTAGGTGTGGTTTATAGTGTTCGGGTCTCCTAACTGCTTTCACTTTTGATTATTCACTCTAGTTTTTTATCTTTACGCATGAAAATGAGGAATAGTTGCGTATGTGCTTTGCAACTGGCCTTTCTAGTGTGGAGTCACCCTTAACAGGAAGGAAATCTAAACAACTTAGTAGCTCCAAAACGGCTGGGTAAACGTGGCCGGGGTGCCGTCTCACCCGGGGCGGTGTGCTGTGTCGGAGGGTCCGCTGAGCTGAGAGCTCCCTGCTCTTCCTGGGCTCGCAGCGTGACAAGTGCAGCTGCCTGTGCGCCGTGGGCCCTTCTCCTGCCCGGAAGACCCGCTCCTCTGTTCCGAGACGCTTAGGTGATAGAGGTCACTCACCTCGGCCGGGGAGGGCTGCCCCACGATGGGACCTTTTACTGCCTTCCAGCCCCCCCCCAGTGCACGTCTTCGTGCTCGGTGCCCAGGGAGCTGGTGCACAGGCTAGACTGGCGCTTGGGGCGCTGTGGTGGGAGGCATGCTTCCGTGACGGGGCAGTGGCATGGGGTCAGGGGGCAACTAGGGCTCACGCTTGGGCTCCGCCCTTCAGCAGCTGGCCCGAGCTCTGTGTCTCTTCTTCCGCATCCGTACAACTTCCTTAGAAATGTGGTGCTAACGTACATGGGTCTCGAGCGCAGCTCTGGGCGCGTCACCAGCCCTAAATGAAGGTCAGTGTCCCCTCCCCATACTGGGCACCTCAAACTTCGGTATGTTGTGGAATTAAAGGATGTACCTCAGAGGCTCCCCTCCTGAAGGAATAATCTGACTGTTGTCCAGCTTGAACAGACCTGTTGGGCACGAGACAACTGGCTCTGCGTTTCTGTTCTCAAGTTCTCTGAAGCCGGGCCTCGGGGGCGGTCACCTTTGTGCCTTCTGTTCCTCAAAGGCTAAGTATTTCTTAAACATCCCTGAGTCCTTTAGAATTCAGGCATCAGCTGGGTGTCTTTCCAGTGGCCAGGGGCTGAGCCCATGGCAGCAGGTGGACCTTCCAGGCAGAGTGGCCCACGATCGCACAGGCAATGGTGTTTCTAGAGCAGGTCTCATCCGGGTAATTTGTGCTACCGATAATTTTCATACAGACTTCATCCTGAAGCTGCATGATTTAAAGCTGAGGAAAAAATAACATTGCCACGAGATGGGCGACAAGAATAGCATTTGTGTTGGAAAACAAACTGCAGTTTAAAACAGCAGACACTTGGCCGAGCTCGTGCTGCTGTGGACAGCGGGGCACTGGTGCCCGGAGGTGGGTTTGCTCAGGTGATGGTGGAGCTCCCGGTGAAGGGAGAGGGCTCGGGCCCAGGTCGGGGTCTGCGGGCGCCCAGCCCCACCCAGATCCAGAAGGGGAAAGGAGGTCCTGGTGACACAGCCTTCACCGAGGGCCGCCCCCTGGGCCACAGCTGGCGGTCCCGCCAACACGGGCCGTCGAGGGGCGGGTCTGGGCACACACGCGCACGCCCTTAGCCTCTCTGCCTCGCTGCCACAGAGGCTGCCTCGTTCTTACACGTAGAAACATCAGGGTCATATAGGTCTTTGTGAAGTAAAATAAACGTGATTTATTCCTACTTACTGATAAATAAATAAATATCTCCCTGGGCAGCCTTTGTGGAGTTGGGCTCCGGAGTGTGGCCTGAGAGGGGAAAGGCTACCAGCAGGCCAGAGGCCAGAGTCACCCCAGCTCACTCACTGTGACTGAGACCTTCTCTGGTCCTTGTTTCCTCGCGGGAAAGTGAGGCGGATGTGCCGTCTGTCCTGGAGGCCACGGGGCGACCAGCGGGACGGGCTCAGCCTCTGCCCGCAGTGACTCCAGGGTCGCCCTCCCGCGTCCGCACCTGCAGCGTCCCGCCCATCCCCGCCCGGCCTCCACGCCGAGATGGGGGAGCCCAGGCCCGTGCTGCTTGTCTCTCACTTGCCCAGGCTTTTTCTCCCTCCCCGCCCCACCCCCTGGGGTCTGGTTCTCCATCCCAGCACCCCTTGCCTTGTCTCTTCCGTCTCTCGTCGTGCGTTCTGTCTCCCGCCAGGGTGTGGGCGGATGTGCAGGGAATTAGAGGGATCTCATCAGCATCCGGGGGCCAAGCGGCTCCTGTGGCTTCCTTTGTCCTGAGGCAGGGCCGGCACCGGCTGTCTGTCTGTCTGTGGGACGCCGCGGGGCCCTGGGATAGTGGGAACTACACCCCTGTCCTCTTGCTGCTCCTTCCGGACCCCAGCCACTCTGCAGCAACCCCTCGTCCCCAGCACTCACACACGCTCAGAGTAAATCCAGAGGGGCTGATGGTGGAAAAGAGGGAGGACGGTGTGCGGGTCTGCAGACGTGGGCTGTGTGGCCTCAAGTGACTGGCGAGTCTGTAAAAGGGGGTGATGGATCGCACCAGTGATTCTAAGCCAGGAGAGAGAGGGAGAGAGAGAGAGAGAGAGAGAGAGAGTGTGTGTGTGTCAGGGCGTTGCCTAAGAGAACCAGGGTGGGGGGCTGTCACCCATGTCCTGCAGGTCCTCCTGGGGGGGGAGTCCAGTGCCACCCACCTCCCCATCCCTGCGTGCACGGACCAGGCGGAGCCCGCTGCCCTCTGGGGAGGGGATCCTGGCAGCCAGCGGTGCCTGGATGGTAGGGGCCAGCAGAGCACGGACCAGCTGTACCCACCCACCGCCGCCCATCAGTGATCTAACGACGGTCGTGTCCACACACATCCTTGACCAGTTGCTGCTCAGGCAGGGCTGGGCCCCAGAGAGGAAGTCCAGGTTTGACCTTCCGAGGCCCACTGTCTGGGGGCAGGTTGCCGCGTGACCTTTACTTTCTCATTCGGGTTGGCAAGGGCCAGACCGTTTCCCTGGGGGCCTCGCAGGGCCCCTGGATTCTCCAGACTCATCCTCTCTGGCCTGTGGCTGAGGTGTTCCAGGGCTCGGGACCAGCCTGTGCCACTTGCTTCTGGTTTGTTTGCTTCTTCAGGCTCCCAGTATTTTTTCAGGGCCAAGACAGGATTCCCAAAACGGCGCATTTTCTGTGCGCGGCCCAGCGTGTGTGTCTCTTTAGCCATGTGTTTAATCTTGTGTAGGTAAGCACAAAGGTCCACATCTAGGGTCCTGAGGAATGTGAGGCCCGGGTCCCTCACCTCTTCGGATACATACACACACACGCATGCACGCACACACAGGTGCCTGGAAAGGGTCCCCGGCTCCAGGGCCTGCCCCTTTGTCTTCTCCCTCCCTCATCGGGTTCCATAACCCTAACCCTCGATGCTTTTGACCTTCTCTGTTTACTGCCCTCACATCCTAAAGAGTCATTTCCCTTTTCATTCCCTCGTTCCCTCATTCATTCATCACTCACCCAACAAGATATCTGCTGAGCACCTCCCGTGGGCCAGACAGTGTTCTAGGCGGTGAAGATGCAACAGGGAACAGAACAGACAAAGACACCCGCCCGTGGACGCTACGCGCACCGCTTCTGTTACCCTCTCTCCCGGGAGTCACCGTAAGTGACAATATCACCCTGACATCCCCGACAGCACCCTAACAATATCCACGACTTCCTGCTGGTACATCAGCAGCCAGATCCTGGCCGCGCTCCCCCCGGCCCCGCCAGCTTTCAAGGAGGGCCTGTCTCACTTCAGCAGCACACAGTTAGCTTTCTAAGAATCTACTTCAGCCACGAGAAGACCTCGCAAGGCCACGTGTGCATCAGTGGTCGGCTTCCAGCTTTCCTCCCTTTTTCCTGATCAGCCGCTGCCTCACAGCCATCCTCGTGGTCAGAGCTTCATGGCGTACGTGGAGGGTCGCAAGCAACCGCAAAGCGAGAGGGACCCACCGTGTGGGGCGTCTGTGCCCCCGTGCGCAGGGCCGCCGGGGCGAGGCTCTCCGGCGCGTCTTTCCCCGGGCCCGGTGACCTCGCACGAGTTGTCCCCGTGAGCCTGAGCCTCCACAGCTGCGAAGCGGGCGTCCCAGTGCCTCCTCGGTGGACTGTTGCAAGAGGAAGACCCTGCCAGTCACACGCTCGCTGTGGGGCTCGATGCCAAGAAGACCCTCTGCCAGCGTGTCAGGCTTTTCTGTCCTGTCAAGGGCACACTTCTTGAAGCCTAGGATGATGGCATCCTTTTCAGTGCTCCTCCCCCAGCGCCTGACGGCATGGTCTGCTTCTGTCACCTCTCATGGAGGAGGGACCAGGGTGGTCCGGGGGGTGCGGGTGAGATTGCCATGCTACCTGGAACTGGCCAGGGCTGGCAGCAAGTTGGGGACCTCAGTGGTCTCAGCTGAGGCCTCATGATCGGGAGGAGGTTGGTCTGGGGAAGGAGCCTGAGGAAGAAACAGTGTCCCGGGTGGATGGAAATCGGGCACGGACCTGATGTGATTGGGGCTGAAGAGCTGCAGTGGGTGTGGTGGCATCAGGGAAGATCTGGGAAGGGATGGGGGACATTAACTCAGCATCCGGGTGGCCCATCCTCCCTGGCCACTCTGCACAAACTGGGGCTGGAGGTGGGCAGGCCTTGGACGGTTCCTCACCAGCACGTCCCTCCCCCATCAGGTGCTACCAAAGTGGGAAAAACACTTCTGTCCTTTCTGTACCCAAGCAGAGCTTTCAAAATACAGCCTCATGTGAAAAATAGACACGGTGTCTAAATGAAACACAAAGTGTGGTCGCCAAGGCTGCTGTTCTGTCACAGCCATCTGGTAAGCGAGCTCCTGGAAGAGGGACAGGAGCCTGGGATGCGGGGTTCACGGATGCCGTCCGCAGGTGGTGAGGCAGTATTACTGGGTGTCGGGCGTGTGCGACGCACCTTAGGCTCCTGACCTACGTCGTCCCACTTCATCCTCACCCAAACCCTGAATTTCAGACTGTTGTTATCTTCCGTTTACCGGCATGGAGACTGCAGATCACCGTGCTGTAGACTGAACGTTTGTGACCCCCAAATTCATATGCTGAAACCTAACACCCAGTGTGATGCCCCCCAAATTCATATGCGGAAACCTAACGCCCAGTGTGATGGCGTTGGGAGGTGCTCAGGGCATGAGGGTGGAGCCCTCGTGATGGGATGTGTGCCTTATGAAAGAGACCCAGAGAGCTCCTTGGTCCCCTCCCCGTGTGGGAACACAGCGAGGAAACAGCCCCCTATGAACCAGAAGGCGGCCGTCACCTCGCCGGACACTGAATCTGCCTGCACTTGATCTGACCCTGCACTTCTGGCCTCCAGAACTGTGAGAAGTACATTTCTGTTGTTTGAGCCCCCTGCCTGTGGTATTCTGTTGTAGCAGCCCAAACAGACCAAGACAAAGAGGTTAAGGAATGTGCCCGAGGTCCCACGCCTGGCGAGTCATGGGGAGCTGGACCCAGTCCAGGGCCTCAACTTGGCTGGACAGCAGCCATTTCAGAATGACGATATGAGACTTTTATACGATTATTGACATTCCTCAAAATAACTTACATCATCGTCTTGTTTTGTTAGTCTTGGATGGGAGATGATACAAGTGACCAGTGAGAAGCTGAGACCCAGAGATAGAGCAGCTTCCCGGAGGTTCAGGCAGACGAGACCCTGGAGCAGGGCAGCTCCCGACCCAGCCCCAGCTCCTCCGCGTCCTTACACACACCTGCCTCCTCAGCACTAAGGAAGAGGGAAAGCCGTGTCTTGGTGCCCAAGTGTCTTAGTGGGATGAGCCTGGTCCAGGGCAGGGGGATGGGGGAGAGCATCGGGAATGAGCCTGGGGGGAGGGTGGGTGCAGGGAGAGCCTGGTCCAGGGCAGGGGGATGGGGGAGAGCGTCGGGAATGAGCCTGGGAGGAGGGTGGGTGCAGGGAGAGCCTGGTCCAGGGCGGGGGGGGGGGGGGATGGGGGAGAGCGTCGGGAATGAGCCTGGGAGGAGGGTGGGTGCAGGGAGAGCCTGGTCCAGGGCGGGGAGGGGAGCCTGGTCCAGGCTTTCTCAGTAGCGTGGGCTGGTGAAGACCACAGCACACTGGGCATGGCAGGACTCACAGACTCACAGATTGTCACAGAATAGCCTTGTTGCCTCCTGGCCTTTGGGCTACTGCCAGTAAAGGAATCACAGTGACATCTGAGTCTGCTCTGTGGCGTCCCTGTGCCGGGCACACTGTGTCATCATCACCTTGCTACTTACGCTGAGAACCAGATCTGGTCGGAGGAGTAGGAGTTCCTTGTTCTGTCTGTACAAACACGTCTGACCTGATCTCTTTTCACAAACGGAGTCCAAAGAATAGTTTGTGCACGTGAGCTCGACTGTAGAAACACCGCTGCTCCAGACAGAGAGGACACGGTCAGGGTGGGAGGTTCCGTGGGCCCAGGGGAGCGGGCACTGCCATCCTTTCTCCCCCAGGGCTCTCTTAGCTCACTGCACGTGGAGATGGTCACGGCCACCTCTGCCCAGCAGAGCGCTCCCAGGAGACCCTTCGGAGCAGGTTGACTGCAGATGGAGGAGCTCGAGTTGGCTGTCACACAGAAATCTTATGCTTTGTGTGAAATAGGCTTTCTTACGTGTGTGTATGTGCCTCATACAGTGAGTGCTTCTGAAGGTGACATGTCGGGCTCGGGTGCATGTCACTCCTTCTCTGTGTACCAGCGCTTTGTCACATGACGTCTAGTCAAGGTTCTGGATTTAGTGTCTCCATTAGCCCACAGATTAGCCTCTTTCTGTAGGGACCACACGCTGCTGTTCTATGGTCTGTTCACTATGAACAGCATCAACTTGCATTTGTTACCTGTCACTTAGCTGTGAGCAAAAGTTACACAAGGGAAGAGGCTTTAGAGCTCTCGCGTGGCCACCTGGCTGCCTTCTGCAGTGGAGACTTAGACCTCAAGTGTTTGTCAGATAGCTGGCTTGTCCTGCCTGTCAGCCACTGGGGGAAGGACAGAAGGATGCGAGAGACAGGACGATTACGTCCACCGAAGGTGAAGACCAGCTGCAGCTGGCAATGAGAACAACGGGTCTGCCTGTCTTCTGCGTTACCCATTTATGGACTGTTGTGCCTTAAGATTTCAGTGTCTCCAGTGAGAGGAATATTTTTGTGATGATGCAAGATGTTCCCATTATATATATTTTAATTAATTAATTAATTAATTAATTAATTATTTTTTTGGCTGCATTGGGTCTTTGTTGCTGCACACGAGCTTTCTCCAGTTGCAGCGAGCTGGGGCTACTCTTCGTTGCAGTGCGTGGGCTTCTCATTGCGACGGCTTCTCTTTGTTGCGGAGCATGGGCTCTAGGCGCGCGGGCTTCAGTAGTTGTGGCACGTGGGCTTAGTTGCTCCGCGGCACGTGGGATCTTCCCGGACCAGGGCTCGAACCCGTGTCCCCTGCATTGGCAGGCGGATTCTTAACCCCTGCGCCCCCAGGGAAGTCCTCCCGTTATATTTTTATACCGTTTGATTTGGCCTGGAGATAAGTTATTTTGTTATTTTTAAACTGTTAATTCAAAATATTGTGTTCCTCATATATGTCGCAAAACTGCTGACTATTTGTACCCCAAGGTGCCAGTGTATGCAAAATGCCAATCTCATCTCAAAATGAAAGCTTCAGTCTCTAAAAGTTTACGCTTTCGAAAGCACACAAAGCCAGCCATTTCTTCCAGACAGGGCAAAGGTGGGGGTCAGTGCCACATGCGGGGTGCCCGGCTGCCTTGGGTCTGGGTGGTGCAGTGGGTGGAGGGAAGGGGGAAGCCGGAGCAGCTCCTTCGGGACCGGGACCCACGCCCCAGTGGGCCTCCGGGCAGACTGGCCAGGACCGGCCATTGTCTGACTTCCACTCACTCTAGGGTGGTTATTACTCCAATTTGACTGATAAGGAAACTGAGGCACAGAGAGGTTATGTGGCCTGCCTAAGGTCACACAGCCAGTAGCTGTGGACAGGGAAGGGGGAAAAGGCATCAGAAGACGCAGAAGGGCCAGGGGGAGTTCTGCAGTGGTTTCCCTCAATTCAGGAAGGGAGGGAGGGAGGAAATTAAACCCAACAAGATCCCGAGCCAGCTCAGCCAAGCTGGGCACCTGGACGGTGTCTGTGACGCACCCCCTCCCACATCCGGTCCGTGACCAAGTGTCTCCCACCCGGGGCTCACCTGGCCACCCCAGCTTGGTGTCCTCAGGGAGGTGCAGCCAGGGGTGTGGAAGCTCTGCCCCGCCCTGCCCGCCCACTCAGGCCTCCTGTTACACACACAAGCTGCTGGCTGACCTGACCTCTGCACCGGGCGTTAGCACGGGGGGGCTGCTGTCCAGACACCAGACCCCGCCTGGGGGGCTCAGCACCGATGCTCCTCCTCCTCGGTGGGCGTGGCTTCTTCCTCCTTGCCACTCACCGTCCATCCACCCTCAGCGGGAATGTTTTGAACACACCGTGTACTGGGCTCCGAGGATGCAGGGTGATGCGACGGCCTCAACCTCTGAGGGTGGGGCAGCAGAGGCAGGCCGCAGCAAGTGTAAGTCCCTAAGAAAACCACCGTAGGCTGATGAACACAAGGAGGGAGACCCAGTGGGGGCCGAGACTGAGAAGCCCGGCACTGGTCAGCTTGCAGTTGGGTGGGCAGGAAAGCCTGCAGGTGTGGATGCTCAGTGAATCTAGAGGCCGGGAGGGCTTCGTCCCCGCAGACACGCCTGCGTCACGCAGGCCCTGTGGTGGGAAGAGATGCCAGGGCCCAGGCCTGACACCAGCTCCATGTATGAGCCGAGCACCGGCCCGGCATGGAGCATGGCCCAGGACGAGCCTGGGGGTGGGGCATGCAGGGCCCTGAACCCTGAGCGCTTGGTGAGGAACATAGCTCTGCTTTAAGTGCAGTGGGCACTCATGGGGGCGTTTTCCTTACGCAGGGAGGTACTGTGATCCGGCTTGTGTCTTTAAAATAATCTCCCTGTTGCTGTCAGTTATTTGGGGAGGGGGGATGCCTTTGCAGGAGGCTGCTTTAAACATCCAGGCCAGAGGCAGCGGCCGTGTGGGAGGGAGGGCTGCACGCGCTGGTTGGTGGGCACGGTGTGGCGGTGAGGGTGGCAGGACGTGCCGCAGGGGTGGGCGTGGGCTGCAGGAGGCGCGGGACCCACGGTGGTCCAGGTGTCTGGCCCAGGTAACCGGGGGGCTGGTGGGGAGGAGCGGAGGGCGGGGGGCGCAGTGGGGAACCTGGGGTTTCGGTCCAGACACCGTTAGCTTAAGATGTCAGCCTGTGTGCCAGTCCTGGTACCAGTGGAAGTGATCAGTGGATGTGGCCGCTTTTGGATGGAGGCTCCCGGGCTCAGGCCGTCCCCGCTGCCCCCTCACCTGTAGTCCGTGCCCAGCACACCTGCAGGGGGACCAGGGGAGGAGCCAGAGAAGCACAGGGACGGGCCGTGGCCACCCCTCCCGCTCTGTCGGGTCCCCGCCAGGTCTCAGTGATGTCAGGAGCAGCCCAGACCTCCCCCACTCTGCGGGCAGCGAGGACCCCCTGAAGTGTGGTCCGTCGTGCTCACGGTGCTTCACTGGCCTGGGCCCAGTGCCAGCCCGGGTCCCGTGCCCCTCGACGCCTCGAGCCACTCACCCTCCTCCCGGGGCCTTTGCACGAGATGTCCTCTCTGCCCGAAATACTCTGCAACGTCTGCACCCCCGCCCCACGGGGCTGATGACTTTCCACCCATAAAGCCCAGCTCACGTGGCCCCTTCAGGGAGCCTCCCGGACCCTGTCCCCAGGACCTGGACTCAGGGTCCCCTCGTGGGCACAGCCTTCCGCAGCCTGACGTCCCCGGGTCACTCTCCGTGGCCTGCGCCCCTCACCCCATCGAGAACCTCTGGGGAGGGAATACCGGTCGTACTCCTTTCTGTTCCCAGGGTCACCACGACGTTTTTCACTGAATGGTGGTTCGCTGCCACCCTCGAGTGACCGTCCCCTTTCCAAACAGAACATCTGCTTTTGTAGCCGCTGCTGAGAAGAGGGATTAGGGGTTCCTCGCATGCGGTGGGCTGGGGAGTCTCCGGGGGATGGAGTTTCACTGAGCGACTGTCAGGGCCCCCCGGGCTGCAGGCCTGCTGCCACATCCTGGGTTTGATCCCCTGGAGGCCGAGGGAACCAGGTGGGTGGTGGTGATGGGGCCTTGAAGGAGCGGCGTGGTGACACGATGGGGTGGGTGGGCGTGAGGAGGGAGGGGAGGGAGACAGTTGTGTGAGTTTATTAGCTGGACGCCAGGATAAGCCTGGGCAGGCGTCCCCGCTCCTCCCCCAGGGCCGCCCCCAGCCCCAGGTCCATGCTGCCTTTACGTTTTTGGCAGCGTGGGGTCTCCTCTCCCTCCAGAGTTGCTCCTGGCTGTGCTCTGTGACCCTCCTTTGCCCACCTCAGAGGCGGAGGGTTGCTGTGTGGTCGTGAGGACCACACACCTGGCTTGAGTTGTGTGCTCGCCGTTGCAGACAGCCACGGCCCTTGTGGTCGGATGGGACACTCGGGAGGGCGGCAGGGGCACCGTTCACAGCTGCAGCAGGGTGACTGGACCTAGGCCCGGTGGGACGCAGGTCACCTGCTCTAAGGCACTTAGAGGTGGGCGACCTTGGGCTGTGTCCTCACGCTTCTGAGCTCCTGTTTCCTCACCTGCAGGCTGGGACGTTGCTTCACAGGTCCTGAGGATCACACGGGTTAATACCCTGAAAAGCTCTTGATACACGAATCAGAAGGGAGGGAGTCTTATCTCGGCTGGGGATCTGCCCACCTCCGGGGCCTGGTTATTAAACAGATAAGAGGGTATCAGCTACTTCCCCGGTTTCTTCATTAAGCGGTTGGCCAGGCCCGAGTTTGCTGTGTGAATTCATTTTGAAATGGTCTGAGAGGCAAAATGACTTTAAACGTAACTTTTGGAAGAGAAAATTTCATTCTGCTTACTCAGCATGACGTAGCCATTAAAATGCTGGTTTTCCTCCTTCTTGAAAGCTACCCCTGAATAATGTATGGCTTCACCCACCAGAGGCTGCAAGGTTTGCGGAAGTAAAATGATTTCAGTCAGGGCGGCCGTGGAGCCGTCCTGCCGGCCTCGTTGTCTGGCCTGCCAGGGCCGGTGCCCATGGCACTGGGACCGCCTGGAGCCCTTCCAAGAAACGATGGGTGGAAGAGAATATGGTGGCCACTTTGCCCTCTGGGCCTTGGTTTCTTCTTCTGTAAAATGAGGGCAGTTAGAGCATTCTAAAGCCCTCAGCCCGCCGTCAATGGATTTCTCTGGATGATGTCTCAGTAAAGGTTACCCAGTTGTAGGGACCTCCGTAGGGCCAGGCACTGTGCTTGCTGCATCCCCTGTGTCCCCCGTTCATCCTGCCGCACGCGACAGCCTGGCAAAGCAGCTGTTACTGTGCCCGTTTTATGAACGGGAGAGATGAAGAAATCTATCCAAGGCCGTGCAGTTAGCAAGCAGTAAACTTAGGGTTGCGCCCCCCCAGATCTGTCCATCTGCATTTAAGACCTGGGATGCCGCATGTACACTGTCAGTCTTCATTTTGCTGTAGAAAAGTTGTTTTTCAGAGACTGCCTACATCAGTCGTAGAGGAAAGTTGGGGGTGGGCTGGGGGTGAGTTTAAGGTTCCAAAGAATGTGCACTGCTTTTATTAGAAGTCACTACAAGGATGCAGTAGAAGCAAAGCTTGTCTCCTTCAGGTCTCTACGTACTGTTAGCCTGGCTTACATGGAGTTGAAAGCCATGTCTCTTTAAGGATGTGTGTGTGTGTGTGTGTGTGTGTGTTTCAAAAGGCTGTCCTTGCATTTGTAAAAAAAACCGTGAGGTTTTCATTGCATTGGTGAAATTATCTAAACAAGCCCCTTCAGATTTATTTACTAATAAATGTAGAGTCACCACCTAGACAGTACCTAATAGATTGCCGTCTCACTTGAACGGAATCTTTCGGACCCCGAGTGGTGAAAGCATTCTTATTCCCAAAGTCACCTTAACTTACAAGGAGACGAGAGCCAGAGCCCCATGCCAAGCTCCTCTGTTCAGAACTCGGTGTGTCTCTGGCGGGTGCCCTCCACCCTCCTCCCCCGTGTGCCTTTCTCTTCCGATGGTGTTTCTGGTCTGCCAGATCTGTGAGGCGGGGCCGTGTGCAGGGCGCAGTGGGGAAGCAGGGCACGGGGAACGCGGGGCGGCGTGTCCTGTCGGGGGAGGACGGCTTCAGGGGGGCGCGTTCGGGCTCCTCCCGGGAGGGAGTCGGGAGGGGAGGTGGCGCTCGGGCGGAGGCCTCGAGGGGACCCAGCGGCTGTAGCAGTGGCGCTTGGCCTGCCTGCCCAGGTCCCACCCGGAAGATGCCGCCCAGCGCCAGCGCCGTGGACTTCTTCCAGCTCTTCGTCCCTGACAACGTCCTCAAGAACATGGTGGTGCAGACCAACCTGTACGCCAAGAAGTTCCAGGAGCGGTTCGGGAGCGACGGGGCCTGGGTGGACGTGACGCTGCCGGAGATGAAGGCGTTCCTGGGCTACGTGATCTCCACCAGCACCTCCCACTGCGAGTCGGTGCTCAGCATCTGGAGCGGCGGCTTCTACAGCAACCGCAGCCTCGCCCTGGTCATGAGCCAGGCCCGCTTTGAGAAGATCCTCAAGTACTTCCACGTCGTGGCCTTCCGCTCCAGCCAGACCACGCACGGCCTCTACAAGGTCCAGCCCTTCCTCGACTCCCTGCAGAATGGCTTCGACTCCGCCTTCAGGCCTTCCCAAACCCAGGTGAGGCCGCCGGCCAGGGCCAGGCCTTCAGGGGTGGCAGTGGGTCGGGGAAACGGTGGGTGGTGACCTTGGCATCCTCCCAACCTGCCTTGACCCCGAGGTCACTTCCGGGGTGTCCCTGCTTATCCCCCAGGCCACCAGCCCATGCATCCCCATCCGACCAGAGGGAGGTGATGGAGGAACAGCTCCAAACCCCATTCAGCGTTTTGCTTCGAGATGCAGTTTCCCTCCTCTTTTTCCCTCATCCTCCCTCTCCTGTTTTTTTTTTTTATAAATTTATTTATTTATTTATTTATTTTTGGCTGTGTTGGGTCTTCGTTTCTGTGCGAGGGCTTTCTCTAGTTGTGGCGAGCGGGGGCCACTCTTCATCGCGGTGCGCGGGCCTCTCACCATCGCGGCCTCTCTTGTTGCGGAGCACAGGCTCCAGACGCGCAGGCTCAATAGTTGTGGCTCACGGGCCCAGTTGCTCCGCGGCATGTGGGATCTTCCCAGACCAGGGCTCGAACCCGTGTCCCCTGCATTGGCAGGCAGACTCTCAACCACTGCGCCACCAGAGAAGCCCCTCCCTCTCCTTTGATTACACTTTTTTTCTGAACTATGGTTTGCTCAGGGTAATGTTAATTTTCTCGTGTCCTCCGAGCATGTGCTCATCTGCTGGTGGTGAAAGGAGGCGAGAGGCCTTCGGGGGGTGAAGGGAACGGGCCTGGGGTTGCAGCCGTCCTCAGGCCATCGGAGTGGCTCAGGTGCTGGGGTCCCCGGGCCCGCATGGAGAGCCGGCCGCCTTTGGACTGGAGGTGACAGAGCCCCGGCCCTGACTGTTACAGCCCCTCACCTTCCTCGCTTCCTAAATGGAGGCTGTGTTTGCTCTCAGCTCCCAAGCCCCGGCCTTCTGGTTGGCTGGGGCAATCGCATTTGGCTGTGGTGAGACAGTTTCAGAATCATCCTCAAAGTTGCCCTGCTGGTCTGGAAACTGAGGAGGTGGCTCCTTCTAGAAATTTCTCTAAGGAAAACATCAGGAGGTTCACGGCCCACATGAGCCCAGTTCCCTTTGATCTGTTCCATACGGAGACAAAATCTTACTTCTCTTTTATTTGTACATTTAAAGACCCACCCACCCACCTACTTTTCCTTGTGCTTTTCCTTAAAGGCCTTCGTCACGGGCCTCAAGTTCTTTTCGCTGTTCTCTTTGAGATCCTCTCCTAATTCCCTGTCTCACCTGCTCCGCACAGCTGGAAAGCACAGGGTTTCCGTGGGGAATATAATGTCCCGTGTCAGGTCCGCGGTCCCTGCACGGTTCTCCTGTCTCTGCTCTGCTGTCCTGTGAATGTGCCGGTCCATGAGGGTCTCCAGGTGTCTGTGATATGCCTTCTGACTCCTGGGAGGTGTTCCCTCCTCTCTGCCTTTGCAGGTTTCCCATCTCCAGGACCCCGTGTGACTCCAGGCTTCCCGAATCCCCCGACTATTTACAGGGCAACGAATGCCGTTTTGTCTTGTCACTCACCTTCCTTCTTACCAGGAAGTGGGGTCTTTGGGGACACACGCCCTGCCTTATAACAGGCCCTGCAGGACCAAGTACATGGCTGGGCTTGGTTTTTGTGTGTGTGTCACTGAATATTTGCTTGGTTGAAAATGAGCCAGACCAGAGACACATTGTCTGGGATACAAGGGGAAAAAACAATATTCTGGCCATCCTTGGCATCAAACATTTGAAGAGCTGCTGGAGAGGGCTGTGAGCTCACTAAGACCAAGCATCTTCCCAGAGCCAACCAAGCAGCTCCATGGATGATTGATATTTAACAGCCTGAAGATAAGGCTGCCCAGGGTCCTTCCAGCCCCTAGACGAGCTGTACCCATGATGACACCCATGTTTGTTGTGTGCCTGCCGTGTGCCGGCCCCGGGCGGCCTGATCCTTCTGGAACGGCAGCATCAGACACCTGAGACCTGCGTCCCGGGCGATCGCCATGCCTGTGTGTGTGTGTCCCCAGGGTCCGTTTAGCCGGTGGGCACACTGCAGCACCCACTAGCGAATTCTGAGCTGTGTGGGCTCACCCCTTCCCAGCCCCAGACATGGGTGCCGTGAGGGGGGCAGGTGTCTGGGGTGGCAGCTCTGCCCTCCTGCGTCGTACGGCTCAGATGGGTACGAGGGGAGACCCTGGAGAGACGGTCACTCTATTCTTGCCGCCCACATCTTTTCTTTGCGTCCAGTTAATGAGACTGAGAAAAGAGGGGCTGACGTGAGATTTAGTCTGGGGAAGGGCTCTCGGCTCTCTGCTCACGTTGGGGTTCCCCCCCCCACTTTGCTTTTTCTTTTTTAAATTTTACTTTGTATTTAATTTTTTTTTTTTTTAATTTATTTATGGCTGTGTTGGATCTTCGTTTCTGTGCGAGGGCTTTCTCTAGTTGTGGCAAGCGGGGGCCACTCTTCATCGTGGTGCGCGGGCCTCTCACCATCGTGGCCTCACTTGTGGAGCACAGGCTCCAGACGCGCAGGCTCAGTAACTGCGGCTCACGGGCCCAGCCGCTCCGCGGCATGTGGGATCTTCCCAGACCAGGGCACGAACCCGTGTCCCCTGCATTGGCAGGCAGACTCCCAACCACTGCGCCACCAGGGAAGCCCCTGTATTTAATTTTTATTTTTACCTTTGTATTTGCAAACTTATGTGCTCTTGTCGCTACCGTTTTCCATCCCGTGCTCTATATGTTGGTCAGGATCCCAGCAGGAAACAAATGCTGTGTTCCAGAAGGGCAGTTGCAGAGAATTGGAAGCAGGGACTGTGGACAGTCAGGGTTTAGGGGCATCACCAGGGTGGCGAACACCTGGGCTGGCAACAGCGGGAAGCCGCCGTGAGCCTGTGCCGAGGAGCGGAGCGGGGGCAGCGACGGCTGCAGCCCGATGGCGCGGGCGGGCAGGCAGGCAGGGCTCCCATCTCTTGTTCATCCCTCCCTCATGGCCAGGCGCTGGGGGCAGGGCCCTGGGGCGTGCGGTTTGTAAGAGGTTGGCCACCAGGACACAGCGCAGGGTAGGAAGGTGGAAAGGGGGTCTGGGGGGCAAACAGTACCCGGTAGAGCCCACCCACCAGACAGGAACACAAGGCAGAGGGGAAGAGTCCCTGGGATTGGCTTTCCAGTGGGCTGGTGATCACCTGGAATTTCCGCTTCCTCCCGACTCTGGGCCCCACTGAGCCAGCTCTGCGTGAGGAAGGGTCAGCCAAAGGAGGTGAGACCAGAAAGTGCAGCGTGGATTGGAGCAGGCTCGGGCCTCCCTGTGGGCTGGCGGTCCCGCCAACACGGGCCGTCGAGGGGCGGCCCTGGGCACACACGCGCACGCCCTCAGCCTCTCTGCCTCGCTGCCGCAGAGGCCGCCTCGTTCTTACACATAGAAACATCAGGGTCATATACGTCTTTGTTAAGTAAAATAAAGGAAACCCTCAAGGTTTCCCGGCTTTCCAGCTTCTCCTTCTCTGAAATCCCTGTTGGCTCTGGAACATTCCATTCAAGGAGAAGGTGCGTTTTCAAGGTGCAGTCCTCCACCCCGAGGCCTCAGGGCTCCATTGACCGGTCTTCACTCCGCTTGTTGAGACCAGTGGGAACAGTCCCCGTTCCATCCCCCAGCAGACTCGGCTCCAGGCCCCGGGGAACGGCTCTGCATCGCCGCCAAGCACACGCCGCACCTCGGCACACGGCACCCTCTGCCCTGCAGTCTCTGGAGCCTTTTTATTCCAGCAAATGTGACCCTTTGGGATGAGCTTGCAGAGTCTCCAGACTCCACCAGTAACCCCAGCAGCGGGGTGCGCCCACGCACGAGTGTCTATACACAGCTACTAAATGGGGAGACGCTGCATCTCCTCAAGCCCGGGGGCAGATTAGTTAAAGGAGGATTGGGGGAGGGATTGCGGAAGTCAATACATGGCCGCCGGGCCTCCCCTACATAACCACTGCCCCCCCAGCCTGAGCTCGTCACACCCGGGAGGGACTCAGAACACGCAGCTGGGAGACAGCAGTGCTGGCTGACGACAGCCTGGCAGAGGAGGGGGCAGTTTTCGGAGCTCTGGAGAGCGCCCTACCCCATGCTGCGCTCAGCTGTGACCCGTTCCACGTGCCTGTAATGAGGGTGGAAAAGAGGAGAAGCCATGGAAGGCCAGGCGTTCCTGCTGGCTCTTTTGCGCTGGTGAAGCATGTGATTAAATAGAGACTTGAACGGGATTCTGTGATAGGTGCAGGTGGAGTAGAGGACGTTGGCCTTCTGGAGAGCAGAGAGAGGGCCGCATCTCCCTCACTCCCCACTCCACCCGCCCGCCCCTCCATGTGTGGGACGTGGCCATCCTGCTGCAGTGGTTCCAGGTGGGCTTTGAAGGTTTGAAGAGCCGCACGGAGCCGGGCACGAGGTCAGCTTCTCCAGCCTCCCCTTCGTGAGCTCAAGGCAGGGGAGGCCGGGCTTGATGCCCCCCACTTCCAACAACAGAACACTGAAGGGGCTGGTATGCACACCTAAGACCCAACACTGCAGGGCAGTTATTTCTTAAGTGGAATTCGAGGTAACATTAATAGGAGAGCGGAAGGCCACTGTCCATCTCACACTTGGTCAGTGTTATCCCCTGTTCTGCCCTTGTCAGGCCACATTCTGACATCACCTGGGAGCTCGCTGGGAATGCAGAAACTCAGGCCCTGCCCCAAGCTTTCCGAAACAGAACCCACATTTCATAAGATTCCCAGGTGACTAGTTTGTTCATTCAAGTTGAAAGGCCCTGATGGAGAGCGGGCATTGGCACGCTTTTTCTGTCAGTGGCCAGGTATTAGACTTTGGGGGCCGTGTGGTCTGTGTTGGGACCTTGTAGCCCAAAAGCAGCCACTGACAGCACATCAGTGAGGGGCACAGCGGGTTCTGGGAAAACTTGATTTACAGCGGGCGGGGGGCCAGCCCCTGATCTGGAGTTTTGTGAAGAGTTCTTAGAATCATAGTATTTCCAGCATTCTTCATTTCAGTGAACCACACACGTACGTACCAATCCGTAAGGAAGCTTGAAATTGGATTGGAAGGGAAGTGTAGCAGGTTCCTAAAATTTACCCAGGAGTCCCCCCAAAAGCTTTAGCTTGAAGGATCAAAACTTGGGGCACCCCTGGAACCTGTTTTCATGCCATTTCTTTTTACTTTATTGTCTTGTCATTGGAAAAGTCCTGTCACCGTGCCATCGAGAAGTGGAAATAGGTGAAGTAAGTTTAAAAATTGCCTGGGGAGTCCCACGTCAGAAAGGAGGTGATGACCCAGAGGAGAGCCAGAGGCTGGGTCGTGGCAATGAGGGAACTGGGTCATTTCAGGAAGAGTTTTCAAAAAGAGAATTTTTAGCCTGGGAAAAAGAAGGTCATGGGCCAGCATGAGAGCTGTCCGGAAAACCTAAAGAACCTAAAGAATCGTGTGAAGTTGGGTCAGTAGGTTTAGGTTAGATGTAGGTCACCTTTGCGTCAGTGAACGGTTGGAGCGTCCATCAGTGGAAAGGTCTTCCTTGAAAGGAAGTGGGTGTCCCCACCGGGCCTGTCCAGCTGGAAGTCAGGACCCCTGCTGGAGGTCCCTCTCCCAAGTGAGAGTTTGGACTGAGGGCCTTAGGCCAATAATAATAACTATCATGATGATTTCCATTTACTAAATACCTGCTAAGTGCCAGTTTCTCATTTAATCCTCCCCCAAACACTGGTATAGACAAATGAGGAGACTCAGGGAGACTGAAGGGGACTCAGGATCAGAGAGGTAAAGTAACTTAGCCAAGGTCACACAGCTGGTCAAAGGCAGAGACTAGATTTGAGCCCAGACCTGAAGACCCCCCCTGAGCTCATGCTGCCTTCCATGAGAATCTCTGCTTTTTCTTTCCCGGCAGGTGCTACATGAACCCCTGATCGATGAGGACCCTGTGTTCATTGCCACGTGCACGGAGCGGGAACTGCGGAAGAGGAAAAAGCGGAAATTCAGCCTCTGGGTCCGGCAGTGCTCTTCCACCGGCTTCATCATCCAGGTGAGCCCTGGGCAGGCCCTGGAGGCTGAGGGAGGATTTGGTAACCGGTGAACTTGCCCACTTACCCTTTTCCCTGCGCCTCACTAGATGCTGCAGCTTAGGCTGGGGTGCGCTGCTCTCTTCCTCGCTGGGGCACGGGGCTAGCTGGCGCTGTCTGCTGCACGTTCTTCCTGCCCGCTCCGGCCCCCGGGGTTAAACAACAGCCGTAAACAACGATCAGGGCTCAGGCCCTTACAGTGTCAGCCAGAGGGTTCACCAGAATGGTGGGCATAGAGGTCGCTGCCATGGCTCTCGAGAGCGTGCCGTGACACCCCAGAAAGACCCCCCAGACCCCGCCGGGTCTCTGTCCTAAGGACACCTTCTTCAGAGGTCTGCAACGGCATCAGGAGCTCGGCCCTCTGAGCCAGGCTTGCCGCCCGCTCCCTGGCTGTGCCCTGAAGAGGTGGCCGGGCTCTGCTGCGGGAACAGTGTCAGACGCGGAGCTGCCGGAGCAGCAGGGTGCGGAGTGCGCGGAAGGAAGAGGGGGGGCTGGCGAAGCGGACCCCGGCTGGGCTGGTTCCTCCCGCTCAGGCCACTCGGCGGCCCCCACTGCCCTGCCCGGCTGCAGCCTCAGGCCCAAGGCGCAGGGGCTTTGCACACCTCCTCCCGCCCCCGAGCCAGGGAAGGATTCGTAGGAAGGTTCAGCTGAGCATCTCTGCGCCGCATGTGCTCGAGCCCCGGCAAGGAAGGTGCGTGTGCCCCAAGCAGCAGCCCGCCCTGCCCCGCGGGCCGGGGGGCTTCAGGTTGGGCTGGGCCCGGGCTCTCCAGCTGGGCTCACGCACAGGCTTCAGGCTGTTGCTAGACAGACCCACCCCAGAGCGGGAAACACTCCGGACGTACCGCCTGGGCCCTCCCTCCCCACACAACCCCTGCCATCGCTATAGTATCTTTTGCAGTGACACTGCCCTGGGGACAGGGGAGTCCGTTTCACTGTATATAGATGACATTCAGTCATTCTTTGAATAAATACTTACTGCTGCGTGCTGTGGCCTGCAGCATCGGGCCAGGCACCGGGGTGTGCAGTCATGGCTCTGCCTTCCCAGGGGTCTGCCTGTGCGGCTTTTGAAGGAATGTTCGCGTGTGGGTTCTGTGTGCCTCTGGCACCTCTTCCATTTTACTGTAAACTTGACGAGTAGCGAGGAGTCACGACCATTACCTGCAAAGCCCCTCTCTCTTTCTCTCTCTCTCTCTCTCTCTGTCTCTCTGTGCAGGTTCCTCCTAGTTTCTGTGAAACCTATAAAATCCCCATCTGTCAGATAAAAGGTTCGGATTGGTACCTTGAAGTTTCCTTTTATTTCTAAAACTCTCTGATCCTAGGAAGCTTTGTGCAGCTTGAGGGTTTGAATTGAGAAGTCAGGATTGAAGCTGGCAGCCCCCGGTCCCAAGCAGTCTGGCCTCCGCCGAGGCCGGGGCGACTGGAAGCCCCGTGCACGCAGGTGCTGAAGGGGTACCTACCCTTGGCTGCAGGCTGTCCCGTGGCAGGTGGAGCGAGGACTTCCGTGGCCTCCCCAGTTCGTTGGTCGAGATGGAGGTGTTTGTGGTGGCAGCAAAGCAGGGAGGGACACCTCCGTCTGAGAAGGACCCACGCGGCCTGGGGACGGTTGTCTCTTCAGCATCCTGGCCCTTGTCTTGGCCCCCCAGACCCTAATCCTGGTTAGGCAGCGGCCCAGGCAGATGCAGCCGTGGGGCGAGGGGCAGCGGGCGCCTCCCCACCCCGAGGTTTCACACCTGCATCTCCTCTGCTCTCACACCAGCCGCGAGGTACAAGGGGCAGTGGTACACACACCCGCTTCCCAGATGAGGTGGGTCAGTGCTGCTGATGTTCCGGGACCCCCTCCTCAGTCCTGAGGACCAGCTACAAGCCCAGCTCTGCTACTTCCTGTGTGAACTAAGCCGGCTCCCAAACTGTCCTGGATCTTAGTGTCCTTACCTATAGAGTGAAAGGATGGGAGGCCTTAATCAGTGAGGCCCCTTCTACTGCAACGTTCTGTAATTCTTCTCTTTTTTAACATCACCTGTGGGATGGTGTACACAAGCCCATTTTCTTCATTTTAGTTTGTCGAATAAATTCTTCTTCTAAATAACTTTCCACTGGAGAATCCCGGTTGCTGAGCCTAAAGAGGCTGTGGCCATCCTGCTGCCCAAGTGGCCCTTCGCCCCCCGCTGTCCTCCCGCTGGTAGCAGGTCTGAGGCTGGCCGATGGGAGGCCGGCAGACGTGGCGCGTGAAGGGGTCGGAAAGGGCGTGTGCACGGTTCCCCTCTGGCCTCTCTGCCCTGACCATGGGCAGATGTCCCGGCTGGATCGCTGAGTCCTGAAACCATGAACTCATAAAAGTGATCGCGGGCCACAGAGGCTTTGCTGTCGTGTGTGACATGGTAACAGAATTGCCCCGGGGCCTGCCAGTGAGGGTCTGCAAAGCTGACCAGGTAACCTTCTTCCCATTACCCTGTCATGGACACGGCTGATACCCGGAAGGGACAGGGGATTCCAGGAGAGACCCAAGGCCTGGCTTCGGCTTTATAGTGTCATTCGGCCAAGACTGTAAGGTTTGCTGACTGGACTGCATACTTCTGAGGTAGGGCCGCATAAGGGATTAGCTCCGCTCAGAAGATTCTAGATCAAGGCTTAAGTGAGGAAAAAAACATTCCAGATCGGGTAGTGGTTTCTCAAGTGGTCCCAGTAAAGGTCATTGTGAGAGCTGACCAGGAGCTCCAAGCCTCAGAAGCGGTGAGTGCTTCCTCTCAGGGCACCTGAGCGAGGAGGGAAAGCCCACAATTTGACAGACAATGCTGCTAACGGGGAGGGAGTCCAGAGGAACCCCGGTATTTTCAGTACTTTTATAGGTTCACTACTCTTGAATGCATCTGAAGGGGAATCTCAGAATCAGATGAAAGTGGTTAAGAGTCCTGGGTGATCTAACCCGTGAGGGGATGGTAGGGAGGTGTGTGGGAGAAGAGGTGAACTGTATCACCCTGAAAATTAAGGAGTTGATGTATTTCACTTCTGGGAGTGCAAGAGGGAGGGAGTAAAATGTTTCCAGGAGGAAGAAGCCATCAGAGGAGGTGCGGTCACTGCAGAGAGAGTCACACCTGCGTGGAGACGCTGTCCCGCGTGATGACGTGGCACTGCCTCGTCTGTCCTCGACTCTCTCCTCCAGCCCTCCTTCCAGAATCTCGTATGAGAGGCCTGGATCGTGGTGGGGCCGGTCCCCCACTTGGCGTTTGTAGAGCTGCCCTGCAGGCCTACTCACCACAAAAGCCCTCGGATCCAAGGTGCCTACCTTGGGGTCTCCCCCTGCGCCGAACGCTGAACACCGAGTCAGCATGTGACGATGCCAGCCTGCAGTGCTCAGGGCCGGGGAGCAACCAAATGAGGCCACGCACGCTGCCCTGGGATGGAGACTGCTGCCTGTAGGACTGGGGCCACGAGGTAATCTGGCAAACTGTCACACGAGGAGCAGTGAGGGATGAAATTTGTATGGTGTCTTGTGGGCCTGTCCTGAAGGAGCGTATCTTTTTTTTTTTTTTTATTGTGGTGAAATGTACGTAACGTGAAATTTACCTTTAAATGGCATTAAGTACATCACAGTGTTGTGCAACCATCATCACTATCCATTTCCAGAACTTTTTCATCATCCCAACCAGCTGAGAGCATCTCTCTTAGCTGCGGGGTGATACACGATCACACAGAAAGAGTGAATTCCCCCCAAGCAAACGCATCCTCCGGATACACCATGGATGCTTCTGGAGCTCGGAGGCGGGGTCCCCTGGCACCCTGGTCTGGTTGAATGTTCAGCTCTGGTCACACTCCCCCTGGTCAGGCTGCTCTACCTGCTGTGCCTTTGGGACTCCTAGTTACGGGCAGGTGAGTGGCCGGGACAGAGTATGTGCTAGGCTCTTGGTCCCAGCGCGGGCCATCTGCGTTCCGTGCAGGAGAGGTGCTTGCAGTCACGTGTAGTGTTCTCGGGCAGTCTGTTGTCAGATGGCTCTGGTGGGGGCGGGGTTGGGGGCAAGGGGGCGGTTGCAGGGTGCCCGTGAGTGCCCACTCTGCTTCACCTCCTTTCTGACCGGCCTTTCTGGCTTTACCCTCTGACGTTAGCAGAGCTCGGAGGGTGTGATGGGTAATTTCATGCCAATTTGGCTGGGCCACAGTACCCAGATATTTGGTCAAACACTATTCTGGATGTCCCAGTGGAGTTATTTTTAGATGACATTAACATTTAGATCAGTGGACTCGGAGTAAAGCAGATTGCCCTCCCTCGTGTGGGTGGGCCTCATCCAATCAGTTGAAGGCCTAAATAGAAAAAGCCTGACCTCACTGAAAGGAGAGGCAGTTCTGCCAGCAGACGGCCTTTGGATATGAACTGCAGCTCTACCCTGGGTCTCCAGCCTGCCAGGCTGTCCTGCAGATTTTGGACTTAACGAACCTCCATAATCACGCAATCAGTTTCTTGAAATAAATATCTCTATCTCTTGCTAGATGGATAGATGGATAGAACCCTCTCTGTATCTCTGTCTCCATCCCGTTGGTTCCACTGCAGAGGGATTTCCGCTACCACCTAACTCACACAGCCTGTTTGTGTCTGAGGCTCCCTGGGTTCCTCGAGGGCAGGGACCAGGGCTTCTTCAGCCTTCCCTCTCTAGAGCCTAAGGGACTTGCCAGCTTTTTTTTTTTTTTCCTTCTGAAGTCAGAGACATCCCTATTATCGAGGAGTTTACAAAATAGATGGGAAAACAAGACGTCTACAAAGGAAAACCTAAGTGCAGGTTGTTTTCTAACCACACTTTATGGGATTAGCGTTGTGCGCAGCACTGAAGACCCAGAAGTGAATGGAACCCTCATGGCCTCTCTCATAGGAGAGATGGAAGTATGAAAAATAGTCATGAGTAGTAGATACAATGGAATGCTACTCAGCCATAAAGAAGAGTGAAATAATGCCCTTTGCAGCAACATGGATGGACCTAGAGATGATCATACTAAGCAAAGCAAGTCAGACAGAGAAAGACAAATACCCTATGACATCACTTCTATGTGGGATCTAAAGTATGAGGCAACTGACCTTATCTACGAAACAGAAACAGACTCACAGACATAGGGAACAGACTTGTGGCTGCCAAGGGGGAGGAGGATGGGGGAGGGATGGAGTGGGAGTTTGAGGTTAGCAGGTGCAAACTGTTACATATAGAATGGGTAAACAACAAGGTCCTAGTGTAGAGCACAGGGAACTGTATTCAGTATCCTGTGATAAACCATAATGGAAAAGAATATGAAAAAGAATGTCTATATGTGTATAACTGAGTCACTGTGCTGTCCAGCAGAAATTAACACAACATTGTAAATCAACTACACTTCAATAAAAAAATAAGTTAAAGAATATTCCTAAGTACAGCGTGACCTGTGTGTGGAATGTTGTGAGGCTGTAGGATGGCGCCTTTGGGGCTAAGAAAGGCTCCCGGGTGCCCCAGCGGGGAAGGTGGACCCTGAGTGCAGAGATTGAAGTTGACAGGCGGGAGGCAGTGTCACTCGCCACAGGCCAGCCCTGAGCGTGGCCACCGAGCAGGAGGCAACCTTGCCGAGTGTCCTGCTGTCCTTACTTTACACCCGGGAAAACCGAAGAGATTGAGTCGCTTACCCCAGATCTCAAGGCCATGATAGGTGGAGGCAGGAATGTGAGCCGCAGGGCTGGCCGGCCCCCTACTCCGCGGTCTCGGCTCCCAGGACCCCTTCAGGGAGGGAGGAGGAGACGCCCAGGGACCCGGCTCGGGGCCAGTGCATGCCCATGCAGTATCTTCTTCCAAACACGGGCGGGCGTCTTTGACACCCATCAGAGTGTTCCTGTGACTCGCCTTTGAAGTGTCCGTTTCAGGAGAATCAGGTGATCCGCGGCGTTTCCGTCCACAGTGGAGAATCCTCAGGGCTGACGTAGGCGCCCACAGCCTGGAGTACTTGTCACGGGTCCCCTGGAGGATCTTTAGGCTTTGTGACCCCGGGTTTAGACAGCCATGGAACAAGCAGGTCGGGGAATCACTGGTGACATGAGGCTCTGACCATCCCGAGATGCACTTGCTCCTTGGGTACAAAGCTCTGTGCTCTGAGACCACGGCTGATGCCTTCTTTTTGCAAAACCACTGCCGTTTCCAGATCAGAGGCGTGTGGTGCACTGGAGAGAATGTTCTGGTGTGTCACAGGCCTGCCGAGAGCTGCCCCGACCCCAGCAGGTCCTCCGGCCCGTACCGCCTGCGAGCTGAGGTCCCCGCCTGTGCCCTCGTCCATGGCTCCCAGTGAGCTGAGGGGTGCAAGGAGGGGTTTGTACAGAAGAGGGCATGTCCAGTTTCAGGGGAAGCCGTGTCACCGGGCGGCTGGGGGTTCTTAGTCTGCGACACTGAGGTCACTCATCTTGGAAGCCTTGTGACCCTTCCATGGGCACAGAAGGAAACTGTCTCTGTAGAGACTGTTGTTCTATCTCTACAATGTCAGAAAGATTGAGAATAAAGTGGGGGAAACTGGCTCACAGTTTAGTTAAAATGCTGTGTTGACCTACGGTGATTATGTGGAGCCCTGAGACTCTTTGGGGAAGAAAGAAGAGTCTACTAATAAAAAAAAAAAAAAAAGCTGGTATGGTCAAAAGCGCTGAATTCTCCCATTTGAATGTGTTGAACTAGGCCGCCTGCCTCTGCAGTGTGAGACCCAGGGTCCCCGAGCGGGAGGTGGCGGCTGGGAGGGCACCGGGCAGAGGGGGGCACAGAGCAGAGGCCTGGGAGACCCGTGCGGGGCTTTAATGGAGGGCCGGTGCTCCGCCTGTAGAGGACAACTGGACAGTCTCTAGAGGGTTGAGTGCTGGGTGCCGAGCAGGGGCAGAGCGGTTCTCAATGGCGAGCATGGTCCTCTCGCTCAGTGCGTGCATCTACACCAGAGACACTGGGCTTCAGAAGCCGGAAGTCAAATGGAGCCCCCAGGCCAGGGGACCCTGCCGCCTGACCCCGTGCACATCACCGGGTGTGTCCAGGGGACCCTGGGAGCATCTGTGAGGGGCCGCACACTTGGTGTGGCTGGCCCAGCTGCTCTGGGAGCCTTTTCCTCCCTTCAGTCTAATCCGTGGATTATGAGCTGCTTCTGCGGCTCAGAAAAGGACAACCTGCATCCATGGAGCGCTTGCCGCGGGCCAGGCTCCACAACTAAGCACTCTGCGTGCATCGCTCATTTTCTGTTCACGACCATCTTCGGAGCTAGGGGTGCTCCTGCCCCTTTTTCACGGTGAGGAAGCCAAAGCCCAGAGAGATTCGCTGCCTCGTCCAAAGTCTCAGCCTAAAGGGACACACCTGGGACTAAACCCAGCCTTCCCGACCCCAGAGCCCACCCTCTGGACCCCTAGGGTATGATCTCTCCCCAGGGAGATAACTTTTCTCCCTTTAGACAAAAACCAAGTCTCTGTTTCTTACCCAACTTGATTGTTGTGTGATTGATGTTCTAGCCTCAAATTGTCACTCATCTCCCTTATTTTGAGACATGCTTTTTATGTTGAAAGAACTTGAGGAATTTGCACTGAAGTTTTTTTTTTTCTTTCTTATTTGACTTTTAATTTTTTGTGTGTACTAGTGAATTGCTCCTGACCTAAAACTAACTGGATTAGCTTGAAAAATGGGGCTCAGAATGGAATTAATTAACAAGAGTGAGTTTTGCTTGTGGAATCAAAAACTGGGCAGCGCATATACCCATCTGTTTACTTGTGCAGTGGCCGGGATGCTAGCTTCAGTCCTATCCAGGTTGAATGTGGCTATGTCCCAGGATGGAATTGGCTGGGGCACAGGACATCTGTCACAGACCTGAGTGTCCTTGAACAAGCGGCTGAGCACTAATCCCTTCCTCATTCTGTGGAATGGTTTAGTTTGCCCAGCCCTCCTTACCGTATAGGGAAGGAGAGACAATAAAGAATATAAGTGCCATGTAGGTGCATCAGGCGCTAACTGGATCAGATTAAACCCTGGCCCTCTCCCCAAGGAACTACACTCATGTGAGGAGTGCAGAGCCCACCTTCTCCTCCAATCCATTGTTGTTGTTGTTGTTTTATTGACGTACAGTTGATTTACAACGTTGTGTTAGCACAGCAGAGTGATTCCGTTATATATCTATTCTTTTTCATATTCTTTTCTATTATGGTTTATTACAAGGTATTGAATATAGTTCCCTGTGCTATACAGTTGGTCCCTGTTGTTTATCTATTTTATATAGAGTAGTGTGTATATGTTAATCCTAAACTCCTAATTTATCCCTCCCTCTCTTTCCCCTTTGGTAACCATAAGTTTGTTTTCTGTGTCTGTGAGTCTGTTTCTATTTTGTAAATAAGTTCATTTGTATCATTTTTTTAGATTCCATATATGAGCAACATCATATGATGTTTGTCTTTGTCTGACTTACTTCACTTAGTATGATAATCTCTGGGTCCATCCATGTTGCTGCAAATGGCATTATTTCATTCTTCTTTATGGGTGAGTAGTATTTCTTTTTTTTCTTCTTTAAGAAAGCATTCTATTTTTTTAAATTAATTTATTTATTTATTTATTTTTGGCTGCGTTGGGTCTTCGTTGCTGCGCACGGGCTTTCTCTAGTTGCAGCGAATGGGGGCTGCTCTTCGTTGCAGTGCACGGGCTTCTCATTGCTGTGGCTTCTCTTGTTGTGGAACACGGGCTCTAGGCACGTGGGCTTCAGTAGTTGTAGCTCGCAGACTCAGTAGTTGTGGCTCGTGGGCTCTAGAGCGCAGGCTCAGTAGTTGTGGTGCATGGGCTTAGTTGTTCTGCGACATGTGGGATCTTCCCGGACCAGGGCTCGAACCCGTGTCCCCTGCATTGGCAGGCGGATTCTTAACCACTGCGCCACCAGGGAAGTCCCTGAGTAGTATTCCACTGTATATATGTACAACATCTTCTTTATCCATTCATCTGTCGATGGACATTTAGGTTGTTTCCATGTCTTGGCTGTTGTAAATAGAGCTGCTCTGAACATTGGGGTGCATGTATCTTTTCGAATTAGAATTTCTTCTACAATCCGTCATTTTGAAAGACAGACTCACCGATTATTTGAGCTTTGGGATAAAACAAAGCAAGGTTCTTGTAAGGGCCTGTAGTACCGAAGGTGCTGGAGAAGACGGGATAGAGAACAGTCTCAGTGCACAAGCCCTTCCTGGCAGTGGTCGTGGTGAGAGGTGACCTGAGAAAACACTGGTAGTGAAAACCATCCACAAGGTGATGGCATGGAGACTTTGCTGGAAAACCAGGCTGCTGAGCCAAGGATGGCGTAAGGCAGCACGTCCAGTGGAACTTTCCGTGAGGATGGACCGTCCTGTATCCCTGGGCTCCACCACGGCAGCCACTAGCCACATGTGACTGCTGAGTACCTGACCAGTGTGACTGAGGAATTGAATTTTTCATTGTACTTAATTTCAGCTAATTTAAATTAAAACAGCCCCATGTATCTAGAGGCTACAGCACAGATATGGAGCTTTGCCATAAAAAAAAAAATCACTTCTGTTTACATGACTTGCACGTAAAGACAGTGGCCTTGAGAGGTACAGAGAGTTGTACTATCCTTACAAATGAGGAAATCAAGGCTCAGAGCAATTAAGTAACTTGCCCCAAATCACACAAGCCGGTAAACAGCAGAGCCCTTGCCCATGGAATCCAGAGCTTCTGCCCTCATCGTCTCCTGGTGGCAGACTCCGTTCCTCTCGAGGTGAGTGAACATCCTTTAAACTTGATGGCTCTCACGCATGGCCGTCCCCCCGCACGGGTGACAGCCCCACCCATCTCCATGTGCCTGTTCCGCGTGGTTTCCATGAGTGCGGCCCCTGCACTCTTGTGCTGTTGCCCCACTGCTGGGATTACAGCCTACACCTGCTCTGTGCGCTGTAGTCCCTGATGAGTGACTTCCCCGTCCCCAGGTATGCCCTCCACCAGCTGTGGAAAAGCCCGATTCTCTTCTGTTGTGCAAGAGAAGTAGGGCCAGTGGTCAAGACCAGCAAAGCCCAGGGACAGCTTAGTGGAAGCGTCAGCTGGTGCATCTTCATGACCCTTGAGTCCATCCGTGATGGCAGCTGTCACCAGTGTTCTTTTGGGGGAGGCAGTGATGAACTAGGTCCTACCTCTCGAGGTCTTGGGGCATTTCAGAAGTAGGGCTAAGATAGACAGTCATGTGGTGCAGGCATCTCCCAAGGCATTACCACTGTACTCCATGTTTCCTAAGATTCTTTCTGTTACGATGTCAATAAAAAATACATAACATTATTAATAACATCCTGGGGCAAAATGTAATACCATATGATATCATATATCAATCAATTTTCTTCCTTCTCTTTCTAAATCTGTGTATGAAAAAGTTAATAAATCCTAGGAGGAAGAAGAACTTTTTTGTAGGAAAAGTGAAAAGCTTGGCAACTGAAAGATGCATTTTTCTGCCCTAACGACACTTGTCAAACGAGCTTGTAGCTCAGAGGGGAACGGTCTCAACCGCAAATTCCATTTTACGCAGTGATGGAAGCTCCCCCGTGCCCCTACCTGCTGGAGGAGGAGCTATTGTAGAGTGATGGTGCTATCTGCGTGCGTGGACGGAGAGGGAGAACGTTTGAAAAGCCAGCGAGGCAGCAATTACACATTTAAGTGAGTGGCGTTTCCTTGGCCGCCGGCGCAGTGCATGGGTGTGTGGGGGCGCTCAGTGGGGCTGCCTCTGTCGGGGTGCTGATGGGATTGTCTGAGGCGGGCTTTCAAATCCACGCACGATCGGCTGCCTGTCTTCAGCAGTTGGAGCAATGGCGTGTAGTTGGGGTACGATTCCATGGGAGCTTATGACTTTTTTCATAGAGTCATAGATTCATTCATCCAACTCAGGGGTACAGGTTCACATCTTAGACCAGCTAAAGTTATTCAGTGGAAGCAAACTCAGACCAGTGGGAGCTGGACCAGGCTGACCCAGCGGCACTGGTCAGGCAGGTTGAGTCCTTGTGTGGCCTTTTGACTGCCCAGTTTAACAGTTCGTTGGAAACCGTGCCCCTCAGCTGGGACTTTTGAGGTTACTATTTTTGTAGATCATATGTGTTTTTTTTTTAAAGACTTTTTGACGTGGACCATTTTTAAAGTCTTTATTGAATTTGTTACAATACTGCTTCTGTTTTATGTTGTGGTATTTTTGGCCCTGAGGCATGTGGGATCTTAGCTTCCCGACCAGGGATCGAACCCGCACCCCCTGCATTGGAAGGCAAAGTCTTAACCACTGGACCGCCAGGGAAGTCCCTATTTAGATCCTATTTTATATTCGCTTTAAAGATAAACTCACCTTACCTTCTAGTACTGAGTGCCATAATTCAAGACCCTCCTTGGACTCCTATTGATGCCACGTTTTGGCCTCAGGCTTCTTCCAGATTTCCTGATAGGAACAGGGAGACGTCTGACCCCATACCTCTCCCCTTCTCCTGATGGAGCAGCTAAGTGTCTACTCCTTGGGAAGGAACTGGCTGGAATCTGCGGAAACGCCAGTGTTCAGACTTGCCTGTGTGGCCATACGAAGCTAAGTCATCTGAGGTGGTCCTGTAACACCACCGCACGTCATGGCTTTTGGAGAAATGTGTTATCTCAGGGAAGAGGCTGTCATCACCTCCAGGTGTGGGCTTAATGCAGTGCATATTAACAAGCGCTAACTGAGGTGGGGCTGTCTCGGAAATAGATACGAGTTCCGCGTGGGCCTATGCTTGGGTAACCCTGATGGAGGGTGGGGGTTCTTCTATAATTATATTTAGTTTGTCTTTTTTATTAAATTGGATTGTGTGTTTAGCAGCCAAAACAAAAATCTCCAAATATCTATAATTGCAACACATAAAAATAGCCATTTAAGGATATAGTCAACATATCTACACACACACACACACACGCACGCACGCGCGCACACAAAGATTGTACCAAGGCAGCGTCCCCAGCAGTGATGAACACTCCCAAACCCTCACCAGTGTGGGGTGTTTGGGTAGGTGGGTTTCACTGCTGGTCTCCGCACGTTGTACATGGAATCAGTCTATTTTCAGGGAATAAAGTTGACATCATCAACTTGACTTTTACGTCAACAACTTTATGACATCATCACCACCCTGCTGGGTTTGTTACTGAGATGAGGGAGCGTTCCCTTCATCAGCCGTGGTGTTTGGGTCCGTCAGGTGCATAGGCATGCGGCTGTTGAAACGCTGTGCCCCCGTGGGTGGCAGGCGGAATCGAAGACGCCCACAGATTCCTGCCCCCGTGTAATGACCCCAGCTCTTCACTCAAACGCTGATCTAGGTGTTGCTGTGGAGGGAGTTTGATTTTGCGGGTATAATTATGGTCGTAAACCCGCTGATTTTAAAAAGGAAATGATGCCAGGTGGACCTGACCTAACGAGGTGAGCCTTTAAAAGGAACAGGGCTCTCCTTGGCAAAGGGGCTGGAAGCACAGGAGGGTTTCAACCCAACGGAGAGTCTCCACTGCCGGCTCTGAGGATGGAGGGGCCCCTGGGGGGAGAGGGCAGGGGCCTCTAGGACCTGAGAGCCCCCCCGGCTCATGCCAGCAGGGGACGGGGCACCCACAGCCAGCGATGCTGATTGATTGCAGCCCCGAGGTACCCTGAGCAGAACCTTGCCCGTGCCCTGCAGAGCCGGGGGGCCAGCGGGTGTTGCATAAGCCACTAGGCTTGTGGTGACCTGTGACCCAGCAAAACAGAAGCAGCAAGTGCACGATGTGTCGACATTTGAGTATGGATATCTGTCCAGAAATACTGAATAAGTTGCATGAGGAGAGGACAGTTGTGTGTGTGAAGGTAGAAATCGTCCTTTAGACTGGATTTTAAATAACGTGTAGTTAGAAACAGAATTTCTGTTTCAGTTCTGCCTCGAGCCCCGCTGTGGCCTTGGAGGAGTCACCAGCGTCCTCGGGTGTCCCCCCGGTCACTGCTTTCCAGCCGGGCTGGTGGGCCTTCCTGAGCCCTCCCTCCTCTTCCAGGTGCCCTCCCCCCCTTCCCCTCCACGCCTCCCTGGGAGCCCCTCCTCCGCGGCCCGCCCCCGAATGCTGGCGACCCAGGGGCCTGGCTCAGCCTCTGTCACCCACACGCGCCGACTCTTCTCCTGTGTCCGCCAGCCTGACCGTCTCCTCTTTCCACCTTCTTCTGTGCGTGACTGCTGCCCGACGGCCCTCAGCGCCTGAGACGCAGCGCAATCACACCTGGGCCCACGCGTCCCGCGTGCACCACCTCCCACCTGGGCCCACGCGTCCCGCCTGCACCACCTCCCGCCGGGGCCCACGCGTCCCGCCTGCACCACCTCCTGCCGGGGCCCACGCGTCCCGCCTGCACCACCTCCCGCCGGGGCCCACGCGTCCCGCCTGCACCACCTCCCGCCGGGGCCCACGCGTCCCGCCTGCACCACCTCCCGCCGGGGCCATGGCTTCGCGGCCTCCGTGTGCTCCTCCCTCGCCCACCCGCCCAGGGCCCACAGCTCCACAGCATCGGGATCGGTGCCGAGGGCCACAGCACTTTAGGGGCCTGCGACGCTGTTTCTGTTTCTCTTAAAATCAGAAGGGACAAAATAACGAACTTGTAAGTTGCAGGAAGTGCTTCGACGTGTAATACTTCTCTTTATGCCGATGCAGTTGGAAAATATAATTTCAAATACTTTTTCACGGAGGAAGAGGCCCGTGGGAGCAAAAGGGCCCACGAAAGTCACAATGCAGTCCTGACGCCACGCCGTTTTGCGGAGTGACGACGTTTGCCCTGCAGGGGGCACGCGTCCCCTTGCCCGCGGCCTGGCAGGTAGGGGAGGTACTTCGAGGCACGACCTCAGGGGGTGTCTCTGCAGCTCTGGGGCCTGGGAAGGGCTGCACATCACTGCTAACTGGGAGCTGGCGCCTCGGCCCTCTTCTGCCCTGACGGGTGAGTCTGAGACAGGACGGCCCTCCCTTGCCTTCAGCTCCTGGCTGACATACCTTGGTACATGTCTTGTGATGAGCAGAAGTGACCAGTCCCTTGGGGCCGTGTGAGGGATCCACTGTCCCCTGGCCGGGCGCTCCGGTTCCCTTCCCAGCATTGTCCCAACAGGGACTGTGGCAGGTCCTCACCGCCCCTGCATGCCACCCCTTCCCCACCCGCCAACCCCAAGGACATCCATGCTTCCAAAGAGGGCGGGGGCGGGATGGGGAGGACACCAGTCTGTGCAGCTGAGTCTGGTCTGGAAATCAGGGGGGTGATGTTTTGAAGGCATCTCATATCCAGAAGCCTGGAGAACCCACCTTCCAAACCACTGACTTTATTGCTGGAAAGGAGTTTATAAGACTCTGGCTCACGCGATGCCTCAGCTGGGAAAGCGGTTGGTGAGAAAGACGTGATTCTCTCCAGGTTATTATTAGATCCAGGAGAGAAGCGGTGCTCTCTGAATTTAGACTCCGACACCCTTCGCTGTTAGGACTGGAGCAGGGAAAGGCTATGCTTCTGGTGTCGGTCGCCCTGCGATGGCCACGCTTAGTCTTGCTGGCTCCAGCTCATCCTCTCATGAGTCAAGGGCTACACGCTCATGGGGGGCGGGGCGGGGTCTTATGTGCCGCTTTGTTGGGGCATCTGAACTTGGCATCTGTGTGGTTCTGAACCGTCCTCTGACACTGGCATACACCCCCTGCAGTTGAAGCTCAGACCCCCCGAGGGGCCACCAGCTTGTCCTGGAGCGTCTCTGAGGACACCCATTCAGTGTTTGGACGGCTCTGAGTGTTAGTAAGGGCTCTGATGCTTGCAGATCTGCTTTCTGTCTGTATACGTTCATCTTGGTTCTGCCTTAGAAAGATCTTAATCATCATTCCATGACACAGCTCTCTAGCCAAAGAAAAGTTCTTGGAGTCCTCTGTGCTCCTCTGTGGTTCTTTGTCACGGCAGCCCTAGCAAACTAATATGCCGACCACCACCCTTCTCTTTACGCCTTGGCAAGTGTGGTGTCCCGGAGATGCAGTGTCATGATGTGACCAGGGAAGGATGAGATACTCACCACCCTGGTTTTTAATGCGGGTCAAGATCACTTAGGCCGGTCATGGTATCTGAGGCCTGCAGTTGGCCATCTCCAAGGGTTTAGTGTTTGTTTGTTTTCCAGAAGTATTCTTGTTAAGTCACGTTTCTTGCATCCTGTACTAGATGCAGTTAAGTTTTTGAACTTGGTTGCAGGATTTTGCATTTAATCCTATGAAATGTTGCCTGCCTCGGGCAGGGTATGCCACGGTCTGCCCGTCTCTCAGGGAACTTTGGAAGCCACCTGGGGTGTCATCAGAGTTGGCCTGAGAGTTTCCACTAGCAAACCTTCCATTCCCTGGTGAGAATCCTGGGTGCGTGTAGCCGGACGATTGCCTTTTGAGGGACACATGGGACAAAACTAACTGTCCCCAGGTAGGTTTGGGGACACAGTGCCCAGCGTGGCTGTGCCAGCAGTTCAGGCAGGATAGCTGGGAGGGGCTGTGAGTCAGAGCTGGCCTTGGTGCAGTACCCACGGTGGGCGCCGCAGGACCAGGCTTTGCTGAAGGAGAGCAGGCGGGTTCTGAGGAGACATCCTTGCTCGGTCGCAACCTCACGTGACACGTGGCCAAGACGATTGGCTTCTCTATGTCAGTGCTTTACTCTCTATCAGAGAGGTTCCTCCTGGGAATGAGGTGGTGAAGGCATAAAGACCCCAAAATGAAGTGTTGGGGTCCTGCTGCGTGATCCCACTGTTGCCTGCCAGGCTGCGGGCAAGTCGGTCCTCCCCGGGGACGTCTCAGGTGAGTATTTGGGACAGAATTAGCCCTCGAGGTTGAGCTGCTTTTAGAGAAAGACCTACACCGCCTGCTGTCCGTCTGCCTCAGGAACCTCAGACACTGTGTTTTGCGAGTGATGGTCCACAGCCGTTTGCCCGAGGGCGGTACCGTGGACCTGCCGGTCCTCCCTTTACCCGCCCTCGGTTGTGCTCAGTCTGCACGGACAGGCCTGCCCTCAGCAGTTCTGTGCCTCGGAGGACAGTCAGGGTGAGCCCTGTCGCCCATCAGCTGCCGGGCGTGGTCCCTGAGCAGTGTGATGGGCACACTGAGCACTGTCTGTGAACCGCTGCCAGCAAAGGCACCCGGAACATTCCATGAGAAGAACTGTTCTCCCTAAAGGAGGACAGTGGTTAATACCCGTATGATAATTCTGCATGGCTGTCAGCCATAGGGAGGACCACACACTCCTTGACTCCGTTCCCACTTCCTGCACCCACCTCTTAGATGATATGATGATCCTGGAGGATGTTCACGGACAGAATTTAAAATTATTGTGTACTAATTCCAGCACACCCTTGCTGGTCCTGGGGCGTCAGGTGAGTTTTAAATCCCCGATCCTGTCCCCTCCTCTGCAGTATGAAGTCAGTATTACCCCTTCTGCCCACATGGTGATTACTGTAAAGAATAAGGGGGTAATGGTGGGTGTGCTTTGTGAATTAAAAAGCTGTATTCAAACAGAAAGTGCACGGATATGTTTATCCCTTACAGGTGAAGTAGCCTTTACTTCTGTTTACTGTGAACATGACTCCTGTGCTTCAGAATGGGAGGATGTGTTTGCTTTTAATCTCAGCTGCCAGATTCATTACTTGTAACAGTTTGACCTTTTCCTTCTTTACCTTGACATTTCTAAATTGCAGAGTCTGGGGCTGAGGCATCAGGCTGATGGGCAGCCTTGGGAGTGACTGGTGGCCTCTGTGGGCCATGGAGATGCTGGGATCGGTGGGGACTGTGGAACCGGAAGCCCGAGGAGGGGTGGCTTTCCCACACACCCGGCCCGGAGACGGAAGCCTGTGCTTCCAGAATGGTTGGACCCCTGCCTGACCCTGCTGTGAGCTCACTGACCCTTGTGTGTTTCTGATGCAGATTTACGTCCACCTGAAGGAAGGCGGGGGCCCTGACGGGCTGGACGCGCTGAAGAACAAGCCGCAGCTGCACAGCATGGTGGCCAGGAGCCTGTGCCGGACCGCGGCCGGCAAGAACTACATCATCTTCACCGGGCCCAGCATCACCAGCCTGACCCTGTTTGAGGAGTTTGAAAAGCAAGGTTTGGCAAGTGGGGAGCGAGTCTGGGCATGGTCCCCCGCCCCCGAGAAGTGGTGGGCAAGGCTGGGGATGCAGGCGTGTGGCGGGCAGCACAGAGCACAGGATGCCAGGTGGGGAGGCCCTCCCCCAGGGTGACAGGTCATGCCAGCCTGCCGGCTGCCTGCACCCTGCTGGGCACTGGAGGTCTGGAGGGAGACCAGACTCGTGGTCTGGGGGACAGATCAGTTCAGGTCTTCTGGGCACATCTCTTTGTGTCCTTTGTGGTAAGGCCATGGCCATCCGAGGAGTCTTCCTAGTGTTTTAGTCCATTCGGGCTGCTATAACAAAGTACCACAGAGTGGGTGGTTTATAGACCACCCTATAAATCCTTTTTATAGTTCCTATAAATAGGAATTCATTGCTCACAGCTCTGGAGGCTGGATGTCCAAGGTCGGGGTGCCAGTGTGGTCAGGTGAGGGCCCTCTTCCAGGTTGCAGACTTCTCCCTGTGTCTTCACATGGTGGAAGGGACTAGGGAGCTCTGTAGGGCCTCTTTTATAAGGGCACTAATCCCATTCATGAGGGCTCCACCCTCATGACCTAAGCACCTCCCAAAGGCCCACCTCCAAATACCATCACTTCAGGCATTAGGTTTTCAACATAGGAATTTGGGGTGCGGGGGACACAAATATTAAATCCGCAGCACCAAGGCACAGCTCCTACTAAGACTCTTAGGAAGTCTGAACTCCCCACCCAGGTCTGTAATGTAGCCCCTTCCAGCTGGGCAGAGAATTGTGTGCATTAATACAGGCAGCAGTACCATGGGCCTCAGAAAGGTGTTAGTTCCCCTCAGTGCTAAGATGCCTGGTTCGTTTGTTGCAAAGATTAGGCAAGCCTTCCAGGGCTCTGGCAGAAATGGGGCTATAGAGACAGACCTGGGCCGAGTCAGGAAGCCCCATGGCAGGTTGTATTTGCCTTCACTTCATCCTACATCTGGGATTTATATCCAGTCCACTCGGGAGAAACACAGAAAGCCCCCACTCAGCTACTCCAGACACTGGAATTGCAGACCTGTTGCTTAGCAACAGATCTGATGTCTGGCTTTAAAACAAAACCTCTTCTGGACTTCCCTGCTGGTCCAGTGGTAAAGAATCCACCTTCCACTGCAGGGGATGTGGGTTCAGTCCCTGGTCGGGGAACTAAGATCCCACGTGCTGCAGGGCAACTAAGCCGGTGCACAACTACTGAGCCCAGACGCCTCAAGTGGAGAGCCCGTGTGCTGCAACTAGAGAGAAGCCTGCGTGCCACAACTAAGA
The DNA here is from genome assembly GCF_949987535.1 of Balaenoptera acutorostrata. Classification (NCBI taxonomy): domain Eukaryota; kingdom Metazoa; phylum Chordata; class Mammalia; order Artiodactyla; family Balaenopteridae; genus Balaenoptera; species Balaenoptera acutorostrata. The sequence goes on along the minus strand of NC_080079.1, from coordinate 72,474,810 downwards.
CCCGATGCAGCCAAAAAAAAAAAAAAAAACAGCAAACCCTCTCAAGTAACGGGAAGCCCACAGCTTCCAACCTGTGGCCTCAGCCTGGACCCTGTGCTCTTGCCGGCCTGGGCTGCGTCTTACTCATCTGTAAGGCTGGTCCCAGCAGGGGTCAGGGTTTAATTGTTGAGAGAATTCCGTGTGGAGAGATCAGACTATGTGAAGAGGGGCCGTGGAGTCAAGTTGGAGAAAACTGGCCCTGACGCACGTTAACCCAGCACAATGGGTGCCCGTGTCAGAGCGTGGGGTGAGAGCCAGGGCTGCCGTGCCCGCTGGCCCGCTCTTGCGGGTCCCAGGGTGAGTGTCACATGCATGGCCCCCGGGGTTCCTAGAACTGCCCCCCACAGCGTCTGTGTGCCCTGCAGGCCCACTCCCTGCCCCACACCGTGGGTGTCCCTGTCTCCTGGACCAAGAGTCGCACGACATAGTCAGGACCCGCTTGTAGCTTGTGGGCTGGTGGGGTGCTGAGTGAGGACGCCAGAGGCTTCCCTGAGAGCTGGGCTGCTGGTCTGGGCCCTCCCCGCACGGGGAATTAGCGGAGGATGGAGGAGAATCTTCCAGTGAGAAGAAAATAAGTAGACGTGGAATTTGAAGTTTTCCGAGAGCAGACAAAGATTTCTTCGCTTGTTTGTTAGAAACATCTGAGGCTGTGAGCCCTCCCACATGACCTCCTGGACTTCCCCTGTGATGACCGACACGTGGGGAGGTTGTATCCACGTCGCTCACGGATGGCTGCCCCCACCCGCAGGGACTCGGACCGCCTCGTCTGGCCTGGTGCCCCCAGGGGCGTCTAACGGGCAGGGCGGCCGGGTTGAAGACAGGAGTCCCCGCTGAGTCTGGCTGTCCCTCCTGGGCGCACAGAGACTACTCTGTAAAATAATAGCCAGGAACGATATTCACGCAAGAATGGCCGTTTTCATAAATAAACTTGCGTGCTGCCGGATTCTCTTCTTCCCCTGTTAGGAGAAGGCAGCTGCTCTTTGGGTGGTTGGGTTCACCGAGCCGGTGGGCGATTTAAAACACTATCCTCATTTGTCTAATCCTCTGCCCTGTTTTGAAGACAGGTTCTTAAATCTCAAGGCCAGCGGAGTCTGGGTGGTTGGATCTGTAGAGATGGGAGCCGCAGGGAGCCCTCTTCTTTCTGGCAGCAACACTGGGCCTGCCCCCCGCCCCCCGCGGGTGTTATTCCTCACCCACTGCTGCTTCTGGGGCGGCACGGAGGACAGGAAGTCATCAGCCGTCCTTCCAGCGTTGGGGGGGGAAGCAGTGGTGAGGAGAGCATGGTCCTGGAACATGTGCCCATAGTGTCAGTGAGCCCGGAGGGGCGGACTGCTCCCGGGTCTTCAGTCAAAGTGCCCCATCACGTCCCCCCCCGGGTGTGGGGTGGGGTGGGCTTCCCCACGGCTTCCTGGGCGGGTGGGGGAAGCTGGGGACCACGAGCAGGGAGGGCTGGGAAAGACCTCGAGTCCCGGCGGAATTTAGAGAAGGCTCCTTGTTCCTGCTGGTCTCTGCCTGCGGGGCCTCCTGCCCCGCGGAACGTGCTGGGCGTCGAGGCCCCTCAGGAAGCTCCGCCCCCAGGGGCCCCACGCGTACAGCACAGGCAGGACCCCGTGTAGCGCGTGTCCTGTGATGACTCCCTGCCTCCTCTGCCTTTCACTTGGCTGCACGCGGCCGGGGCTGCCCGGGTGCCCGGCGAGTCTTGGTGAGGGTGGGTGGTGACTGGCTGGGTCAGGCTTAGACGGCAGACAGACCTGTGCTAACGATGCCCGTCTCTGCCCGCCCAGCCGGGAGCCTGCAGTGCCGGTGCATCGCATGTGCTCAGAAGTTTCTAGAAGCAGGTGGGAGGATGGGTCCTCGGGCTCAGCCCTATGCTGGCAGGTAGCCAGCCCTCTGGCCACAAGAGCGGCCGTTGTTACTGCCGACGCCCTGCTTGCGTTAGCTCTTCCCTGTGATCTTAGTACGTATGGAAGTTGGGGGCGGCAGCACATCTGGGATGAAAGCCCCCACTTCACCATCTCTTCTAGAGGGGCCCCCTGAGGGCCGAGCCCGGGGGTGTCGGGGGGAGCTGCCCTGAGGCCCTGCGGTCCATGTCCCCGCAGGGATCTACTGCTGCGGGCTGCTCAGCTCCAGGAAGAGTGACTGCACCGGCCTGCCGCCCTCCATGCTGAGCAGCCCGGCCTTGCCGCCCGCCCGGGGCCAGCACAGCATCCGAGTGAAGGGGAGCATGTCCCTGATCTGCTGGTACAACAAGGGGCACTTCCGCTTCCTGACCAACGCCTACTCGCCCGTGCAGCAAGGTGGGCACACGGTGGGCCCCGGGGCAGGGGTGTGGGTGAGCTCTGGCATCGGGTGGCCCCTGCCCCTCTTCGGCTCTGGGCCGCAGGGTGACGGCTGCTGCCCTTCGCGGGGCGGCAAGCGCTTCCTGGGCCCGCAGGCTGTCCGCTGCCTGGGACTTGCCAGCCGTCAACAGAAGCCGTGAGGCTGGCATTTGCAGGTCCCCCAGGTCGTACGCGGTGTGATTAATAGGCTCCGTTTGAACGGTATTTACATGATCGTCATCTAGGATTCTGTGAAAAATCTGTTCTGATGGGAGAGGGGGAAAGAAAGTCCACCATTCTTATCTTTAAAATGTCTTCCTTAGAAGTTAATTGCTAGCGTTGGGTTTTTGGGGGGTTCAGTTTGTATCGTCATTGATTTTCCTTGGGATTTAAAATCCATTGCTAACAAGGGGATTCATTTAGCAAGGAGCCTTATATTTAAGGGAAGCTACAGCTCAAACACGATTAAACAACAGAAAAGGAAATTGCAGTGACAAAGGGACCCTTTACAAAAATATTTATCGTTGTGTAGTGTATTTGAAAAGTCCCTTGTGTTCCTTTACATTAAGACATCTTTCCTTTTCTCTATTAAAGGAACACTGCTAAGGAGCTCAGGGGTGTGCGATGTGTGTGTGTGTGTCTGCGTGTGCGTGGTATGTGTGTTTGTACGTGGTATGTGGGTGTGTATTTAGTGCCTCTTGTTCAGTTATTCCCATCCTTCACCCCACGCACACACCTAAGTTGTGTTACATTTCAGTGGAGATTGCAATCGAGGAACTCAAGCACGTAGGTGTCGTTACCCCACTTATGTGTAGGGGGTGGAGAAAGCCGCCCCCCCCCTCGAGTGCTATGTCAAGGGCACTTAGAGGAGAGGTTTGGAATTGACCTTGTCAGCTGAAGGCCCGTTTGAATTGGACTTCTGCTCTCTTGCGGTTGGGGCCTCGGGGCCAGAGTGTCTCTAGGAACAGGTGTGGGTGTAGGGCATGGGAGCTGCTTCCCACCAAGTTACGTTAAGTGATAGCCTCTGAAACGATGTCCCAAAGCAAGGACTTCTCACTTGTCTGAGCTGGGTGAAATGAGGTAGCAGAGAACAGACCGCATCTGGGGAGGTTAGGGAGAAGCCTGCAATAGGATTGAAGATGACACATCTGAAAACCCCAATATCAAGGACTGGGACCCTTAAATCAGGCACCAAGGGGAGGAGGCAGGGGGCTGTTGAGGGAAGATGAGAAAATTGGGAGGGGTGATTTTTAAATACGCCGAAACTAGTATTTGTGTTCAATTCCGTGATAGTTTTCTAAAGTACGTACTCTATTATACATCACGCAGCCCCCGACCCTAGTCGCCCTTGAAAATCCCATGGAGTATGTCCACAGCCTGGCCACAGACTGACCCCCACCACCAGGCGCCTGGGCCCCCCCAGGGCCTGTGGACACTGGGAGCCCGGCGGGTGAGAGGAGACCCTGGGTGCGGCCAAGGGGGCTCGCAGAGCGGAGGCCGTGTGGCCGGCACGCTCCCCACTGGGAATCCTTCTCCTGGTCCACATCCTAGGGCCTCGTTTCTTAATGAAGGGAGGTAGTTTTCCTTTCGGTGTACTTCAAAGACATGATTTTTAAAAACCACCTCGTATTCCATCCTTAGATGTATCATAATTTCTTTATCTTGGCCCCTATGAACGATCCTTTTTTCATAATATGAATAATGATGTAGTGAAGATCTTCATATATAAATCTTCAGGTACATCTTTGATCACTTCCTTTGATCATTTTGATCCTTTGATCACTTCCAAGATAAATCTAAAAGTTGAACGGCTGGGCCAAAGGGTCTGAACGTTTTTAAGGCTCTTGATGCTGTGTTGCCAAAAGGCTGTACTTATTGCCGTTGCCGTAGGTTACAAGGGGACCGAGATTCCTCCTGCTTTATCAACACTATTTTTTTTTTCTTTTCTAAATTTGTCAATATGATGGCTGAAAAATGCTACAAAATTTTATATATGAATCGCCGTGACTGTTGGTGGGGTTGAACATCTTTTCCTGTGTTTTTAGCTGATGTTCAATGATTTCTTCATGTTCTTGTCAATTTTTCATTTGAAGTATTTGTCTTACGAAATTGAAAGCAGATTTTATGCCTACAGCAGATATTTTTCTTCGTTTGTTTTCCTTTTGCTTTTATTTATGGCCAGTAATTTTAACATAAAAAGGGTTTTTCATTTCCGCATCGACACAGCTGTCGATCATGTTATTTGCTCTCATGCATTAAAGCCCCTGCTCTGTCCCAAGGCCAGGTGAGTACAGTTCACTTGGTTGTTTTATAGGGGGATTTTGTGCACTTTGCAGTCATCCGCTTGGAATTTATTTTGGTCGTGGCACCAGATGGGCTGCTACTATTTTTTTTTCGTTAAGCGGCAAAGGTTGGTTGACCAAGCAGCCCCACCTCTGTACCTGAACCTTTTGTCAAATAATTCTTTTTTTCCCAACTTATTTTAAATGTCACCCAGCTGACAAAGTCTCCTATATTCTAAAGACTGCTTCTCAGCTTTATACTGTCATCTACTGTGACCATATTTGTTCTTGTAAAAGATGAGCAGAATTTCAAATTTTAGAAAACATGTAACTAGTTATGGACATTTTAGGGATTGATTGATTATTCCTTACTCCAGATTCTAAGGGGAAATGAGCCCTCTTTCAGAGACTGTGAGCGTATGCGGGCTTTTTAAGTTACATGCTGTCATTCATCCAGGGACATATCCCCATCGAGAACCGCATCCTTTTGCGTTTCTTCTAGAATCCATTTTAGGTCTACCGTCTCGTTGCCATCTCCCTCTTTGCCCACTTAGGGTTCAGATTCCATGAGGCTAATGTGAGTGTGGAATGTCTGCATGGGTCTGTGAGTCAGGTCTTGACTCATTCATTCAGACTTACAGAAGGACGGAAAGAAGGTCAGCCCAGCCAGAAAAAGCCCGGGGAAGGCAGAAGACAGAACTCCCTGGAAAATGAAGACACGTGGTCCTCTCATAGGCCCACGTGGACCTACGGTGTCACAGAGGTAGACACGTGGAATAAAGCTGTGCGCAGAGGGTCCCGCACACGGCTGTAAATGTACAGGGTGCACCCAGGAGAGCACGGCATTCCTGGTTATGAGGGCAGCGGACACAATAAATAGCACATCACCTCATTGTCAATGTCAATGTCTAAAGCTTTTCAGTCCTCAGAAAAGGATATTATAGGACAGCAGACTTACCCTTTCCAGCTCGAATAGTATCTAAATTCCAAAATTTCATGAGAGAGGAGCGTGGACTTGTTTATGAACTTGGGGAAATGCTAGAGACTGACGCACACCTGGATTTTGAAACCACTCTCCTGAGATTTCCAGCTGCAATCCTCATGTTGAGTTAAAACGTTAGAAGGGATGGGAAGGAAACGGAGAGGGAAAGCAGGCCTGGCACGGCTGGGTGTGCTGGGACAGCGGCGGCCCTGGAGCTAGTGCCCTGGCTGTGCGGAAGGCAGCAGCCGGAGCTGCAGGCGGGGAGGCCCAGGGGCACGGTGCTGGCCGAGGCCCTCGGACAGCGGGCCTGACCCGCTGGGAGCCCTGGTGACTCGGAGTGAGTTGTCCTCCACTTCTGGGAAAAGAACGGAGGGGATTTCATTTCTTTATGGGATGGTCTGATCTGCTCATACCCACGTGGACTCCGGGGAGCCCTAAAGGGGCCTCCTTAGTCCCAGAGGAGGCTGTAGGCGAAAGTCGGGCAAATTAAAATGGAGCTGGAGGTGGGAAACCTCCCAAGGCCATGTGCCTGGGCCGGGGTGTGGAACTGGGGTGTTTGCCCACTTGGACTTGAGGTCGGGCGGGGTGGTGAGCAAAGACACCAGCACAGGTCCCCTCAGGAAGGGTGCTGCAGAGACACAGCCCTCCTTGGAGGCAGGAGCCCAGCTGTGAAGGATGCACGTGTGTCTGCATCACCCGACCATAGAACGTCTCTCTGAGTGGGGAAAGGATCCCTAAGCAACCAGGGCCCAGGACCCTCTGGCTGGGCACGGAGGTCCTCTGAGCTTTGGAGGCTTTAGGAAGTGTGTTGCCCGGGTCCTGCCCTGGGCTTCCCCAGACCACAACTCTAGGGGCGGGGCCTGGCTTCTCAGTCTCTCACAAGATGTCCAGGTGCTTCTTCAGTGCAAAAATTCAGTATTGGGGGAGCGGGGTGGGAGACAAAAAAGATCCCGGCTCAGGGCTCAGTCTCAGCAGATGGACCTGTGTGACCATTTTTACTTCAGTTACGCCCATTTAAGTAGTGCTGAAAACCCACAGCCCTTTGAATGGCACTGTTCTCCTAATCACATCGTTCTGCGGGCGGCGGGGATGGGGGCGGGCTGCGCGGAGGAAGCGCTCTGTAATCCCGACCTCGCTCGCACGAGTGTCCTTCCCGCCCCCGCGTCCCCTCCGTGGGCGCAGTGGACGTCCACCCGGGCGGGCGGGGCAGGTCTTGGAAAGCAGGTTGTTGGACAGCAGGTTGAAGAGGACTGATGACCTCTTTTTGCTTCTCATGCCCGGTCAGTGGGACGTTTGAATCTTGCCGTGACCTCGGCGAGTGGCCCCGGGACGCGGTTCCATGTGTATTTGGGAGGCAAAGGCGTTTGAAGGCGTGTGAGAGAGGGCGTCCCAGGAGCAGCTGGGTGTACAGGGTTCTGTCCGCGGGGCGAGGCGTGGAAGAGCCTGGGGTCCGGGCAGCGGCTGCGCCTTCTGGCCTCTAGTCTCACCCTCTGCCTTGATGGAGGCGGCAGAGCAGGTGGAAGGGACCCCCGCTCCCTGACCTCGGTGGCCACCTCCCTCCCACCCCCGCTCAGACCCTGGCGGGAGGGGTTGAAGCCTGGGGGAGGGAGGGAAGGAGGGGGAAGGTGGATCCTGAGCTCCCCCTCTGCTCTCAAGGCCCCATCCGGTGCAGCAGCCCCACTCCACTTACGGCCGCCTTTGTGCCTCACCTCCCGCGGGCCCAGCCGTGGCCGTGTGTCCTGCGCTCCCCTGAAGCTGCAGTGGTGGTGTTGGTGGTGGTTTCCTTCCATCTCCTCCCCTGCCGTCTGTTTGACAAGCAGGCAGGGGGGAGGGGGGCACATTTTGAACGGGGGTCTGCGGGGGCGGCTCAGAGGGGACGTCCCGTCTGTTCCCCGCAGGCGTGATCATCAAGAGGAGGAGTGGGGAGATCCCCTGCCCGCTGGCCGTGGAGGCCTTCGCCGCCCACCTCAGCTACATCTGCAAGTACGATGACAAGTACAGCAAGTAAGTGAGCCAGCGCCCCGGCACGGGAGGCCTCGCCGCCGAGAACAGAGGGGCCGCTGGGCGGTCAGTGTCCCCAGGTTCAGAGTTGACAACGGGAGAGCCCGAGGGATAAAATCCCGAGCCCGCGGCCCGGCCCGCCCAGCCCCCCACCTCCTGCACCGCTGCCCTCTCTGTCCGCTCCCCTCCATCTCAGCCGCTGGCCTGCACCCCACACCCTCTGGGCCCCGGGCGCCGTCGGGCCGGGCCGCGTGTTTTCCGGCACCGGTTACGGAGCTCTTTCGCGTGCGGGCGTGGGCGCAGGTGTGGGGTCGTCGTCAAGTGCACACGCGGTGTGCGTGTACGCGCCCCCCTGCTGTCTCGGGGCGAGCTCCTGTGTCCACAACAGGAGGGAAGAAATGATTGCCCTTGAACCTCGGTCTGCCCATGAAATTACTGGGCCTGAGCCTCACAGCCTGGAACAGGGTTGGACTAACGCCAAAGGCGGTGGGCATTTTCGCAGCCCTCCTTGAGGGGCACGGACGTCCCCCCAGGCTGCTTGCGGGCGGGGAGGGCAGCACGTGGTCCTGGGTCTCCTGGGAAAGCCCGGGCGTGAGAGGGAGCCCCGCTGCGCAGGGAGTCACCGGACGGTCTCCGCGGAGCCTGCGGCGTGCCTGGCGCCTCGCGGGCCTGCGCGGCGGCTCCAGGGGAGTCGGCACGATTGCGCGAATGGACATCCGCGGCCGCCCTGCCTGGGCGTCTCGGTGGTGCCGAGGCTACTGGCCCCCGGGGTGCAGAGACACACGTGCAGACGGAGGACGCGGCGCAGGGATGGGTCCTGAGTTGGCCGTCTGGGGGGAGCGCCGTCCTCCGTCTCGGGGCAGAGGAGGCCTCCCTCTGAGGGGCGGCGGGGGTGGTGAAGAGACACGCACGGAGCTGCGGGCAGACGGGGCGCGAGATGGCTCGGGTTGTGTCGCGCTTGAGCAGGGCCCTCGGCGACCCGGGGAGCCCCTCGGCCCGGTTCCCTCCAGAGCTCCGGGCTGCACCGCAGAGGCCTGGCCCCTGGTCTCGGTGTCCCCTGTGGTGACCCGCCTCCTCCCACCTGACCTTTGATAGGGGTTGTTGGCACGTTCAAGTACGGTTCACGGGGCCGAGCCTCAGAGAGAGGCTGCCCCGCCCTCCCGCCCCTCCCCACAGTCGGGTTCCCGCCGCCGCGCCCCCTGCGGCATCTCGCTGACCCCGATGAGGCCTTTCGGGGATGTCTGTCCTGCACCGGGTCCCCGGGCACCGTCCGAGGCAGCCTCCCTTGCCGTTCTGTCCTCCTAGGTATTTCATTTCTCATAAACCAAACAAGACCTGGCAGCAGGTGTTCTGGTTTGCCGTCAGCGTCGCCATCAACAACGCCTACATCCTGTACAAGATGTCGGAGGCCTACCACGTGAAGAGGTACAGCCGGGCCCAGTTCGGGGAGAGACTCGTGCGAGAGCTGCTGGGCCTGGAGGACACCTCTCCGAGCCTCTGATGCCGCGGGCGCGGCCCAGGTTAGGTAAGGACCGGGTCCAGGGAGGGGCGGGGGAGCCTGACGTCCGACCCGCCGGCCGGAGACCCGGAGACGCCCTGCGTGGGGCTGCGGCCCGGGAGGGGTGCTCGGGGCCTCTGGAGGGACCAGGACGGACCTGGTCAGAGGATGGCGCCCCCCCGCTTTCCACGCAAAGAAGAGCACGGCCTCCCTCCGGAGAGCGGGGCTTCCTGCAGGTGTGGCCCCGAGCCAGACCCTCCGTGCAGCCAGCGCGGGGCATGGAGGGCACCCTCACGACGCCCCGGAGGCCGCGGGAGAGCCCGCTCGGCACAGGGGACCTGGGAGGGCTGCAGCCACCGGGGGCGCCAGGGATGGGATGAGGCGAGCCGGAGCGCGTCCTGCTTGGTGAAGATGGAGAGACGTCGTGACGTGGTTCGCGCCTCGCCGTGCCTGCGGGTGGCGGGAGGCGAGCCGGGTGGGCTCTGCGCGGCTGGGACTGCTCAGGTGTCTGCGGGAGCCCGGAGGGTTTCCCAGCGTTTGCCCTGTGCAGGCAGCTTAGAACGGGGCTCGTAGAAGAAGAAAGACAACCCGGCGCCACGAAAAGGCAGCGACGGCGCGGGGAGCGGGGCCCTCTGATACGTCCACGCGGCCTTCCTGCCCATCCCTGCGTGGCCGGTGGACGGGGAGAAAGGGAGAATGGCAGTGAAGTGTGAGGCCGGTTTTTATTTTTAAATATATCTTCAGGTTATTTTCTTACTGTTGCTTCAGATCTTCTGTAAAAGGAAATGTCCCTCTTCTTTTCTGCCCTCCCCCTCTCACCCCACCCTGTCGTGGCTCTTTGCATGATCACAGGCCTGGACCTGGGCCAGAGAGGGCACCTCGCGTCCATCAGACCACGGGGGCCTGCGGGCCTTGAGCTCGGTCATCATTAGCAGAACCACTTGTTTTGGAAAATACATAGCATGGCTGAGACAACAGAATGTCTCTACGGATGACCACTCGCGAACTCTCTCCCTCGCGTGGTCACCGGGCAGTGTCTGCCGGCCTCACAGCACCCCTCCGAACGGTGTGGTGGGCATTGGCAAACCCACCTGTACCAGCTTGGCTGGGCGTGATTCCCGCAGGCCGGGGGCCTGCTCACCGCCAGCCCGAAAGGCCTTCGTGACAAGCAGCTGGCAGCAAGGGCTTTGCTTACTGCCCAGAACACTTGGGCCTTTTCTGAACCAAGGTCCACCGGTCTCCCTGGGAGACCTCGGCCAGGGTGGTCGGCTGGTCTGGCTGTCCCCGCAGATAAGAAACAAGTAATTTCTAGAGTTACGTGATCCCCCTTCGACCCAGTTTATGTCGCCCCCTTATTTTTACAGATGCAAACCTACTCTACTCAGGCTTTGGGACGTTCTTCCCTGTTGTCACTCAGTTAATTAAAAGTGTTGCTGGCGGCATGCTCCCAACTCACATCATTTCTGTCCCCGGGTTCATGACGGTCACCTCACCTGTGGTTTTAATCCGATGCCACGGATCGTAGGCCAAATTTTAAATCGCGTCTCAACACACCTTTGCCGTGTCCTTTAATTGGATTGGAAGCACTTTTACCACATGGAGAAATCTATTTTTAATTTGTGATGCTTTTCTACAAGGTCCACTATTTCTGAGTTTAATGCGTTTCCAACACTTAGGGAGACTCTAATGAAAGCTGATGATTTTCTTTTCTGTCCAAATAAGTAAAAGAAAAAAAATAAAAGTCTATTTAGATGTTGACTCTTTGTTAATACGTGAGTTTGTTTAAAACGTCAGGGACAAAAATCCGGGCTCCTTTTTTTAAGTCTTGATTTCCTGTATAATCCCACGTACACGATCTTGACTGTTGTAGCACCATGAACCAGTGAGCAGTTTAGAAGAGGAATTCAGCTAAAAGTGTTGACTGGAGACACGTATATAGATGCCTAGTCCCCCCCCCCCCCCCCGTGAGCGTTTAGTTGTATTGCAAGCGCCTCTGCCGTCAGACACGTCGCGCCTGTCTCCCAGCCTGGCGGTCCGTCCTCTCCCAGGCTGTGCGTCGTTCTGATTCAACACAAGAGGCGCTGCCGTGACCAGTAGTGGGTGACTTCACATCACCAAGTGATTACAGAGTAAGGACACCATCTTAGTGCTCTGAACTCAAGACGGTGGCCACCTGGTTTCTGAGAAATGACTGAGGGGACAGCAGTTCAGCTGGGTTCTAGCGGAGGCTGCGGCGACCGCACCAGCTCTCAGGTTGAGAGCGGTTTCTCTTCCCTTTCCGGGAGGAGGGCAGAGTGACAGGCAGCGCTGATTAGGAGAACCTGCAGGGACCCGGACCTCACCCTCGGATGGGATGTGGCGTGACTCGCTAGCATTCACCAGACTCCATACCTCCCTGGGTCTGAGGGCCGGCGGGTCCCCACTGGACAGGCTCATTGAGAAGCTGGCCATTACTGGTGAGCAGGAAGGGGCCCAGTGCGAGGTTCTCAGGGGAGGGGCGGCCAGCACAGCCCTGGCAGAGGCTGAGAGGCAGGTGGCCTCCCCTGTCTGTGCAGGTCCTGCCACTGTGGCATACCATTCCCGGTGGGAGGTCTTTGCTACGGGGTCTAGGAAGAAAGGACAGACAATGAGCTCCCAACCCGGTTCAAAACAAAGCACCACTGGAGTTTCTAAGCTTCTCCAGAGAACATCTGTTAGACCGAACGCAGGTTGACCTGTTTGGTTCCACCGTTTGTGATGTAGTCACATGACCTCAGCTGTCTCTGGAAGTAGGTAAGGTAATTCTTAGGAGAGTATAACTTGAATGAATTGCTGATTGTATCTGGTGCCTTCTTTCTCAGGGTCTATATTTCAGATGCATTGTCTTTTTCCCCCCGCACTCTGCTTCCCCAAAAGTCTCAGATTTGAGCAATATCTCACTTTGGTCATGGGAACATTACATGAATATTTCAGAACTCAGGTGAGTGACAGGAAAATCTTGGTGTCTGGATCATTCTGGGCAAAGGTATCCAGTTTATTGACTAAATTAGACAAGGCCTGGCCACCGAAATCGAAGTAACTCTGCAGCTGTGGCCGACGTGAGAAGGTCGCAGAGCCCAGCCGGGGCAGGGAGGTCCTGGGTCACAGTGTGTGGCCGGGCACCGCTGTCACCCTCCGGAACCCCGCCCCGGCATCCGCAGCGAGGGGGGGTGAGGCAGGCTCGCCATCACCGCTGAGTGATGCCCCCTCCAGCCTGTGGTTAAGGGAAAAAGCATCCCCCCACATAGCAGGTCCTGGAGGTCCAGGAGAGCAACTCAGCGACAGGCTGATGGGAGAGGGAAAGGGCATGCCGTCCACCACGAGGCGACCACGGGCGACCACGGGCAGACAGCCAGGGCCACGTCCGTGCAGCACAGAGAGCTCCCTGTGCCCCAGCTCTTCTCCTTCCGGGCTCCCTGCTCCCTCCTCCCGTCACCATCCCCAGCTTGCAGGGGGGTGTTGGACAGCTTTCCCAGGTGAGCCAGAGGACCTGGCACCGAGGCCACGTTCTAGCCACTGCACACACTGGCTGCCCAGATCCACCATGAGGGTCGGCAGCTTTAGCCCTGATTTACGTAATGCCTTTATAGGGCGTCCTCTCCTGTCTGGGGCTTTACAGAAAGGAGAGATCAAACCTCTCTTCTGATCTCAAATACTGCAGACAGTCAAGGTACACACCCTCCCTGCATCGTTCTCACTCACTTGTGTTCCCTTCTTGCCCTGGACCAGGTGGGTGTTTTTGGCTGAAGGCTTGATGCAGCCCAACTTGACCTGGTGGTGAGCTGTGGTCTGGGGGGCATTCGGCCAGAGAAAGGCCCTAGGCTGCAGCCGGCCCTGGGCTGGGCCAGCCGGCCTCTCCTCACCAGGCAGCATGAGGGGAGGCGGGGGGAGGGCCAGCCTGGAACCTCTCCCCAGGTGCCCAGGTGCCTGCCGTCCTGTGGGTCGTGGGCTGGGGTAGGGGGTGCGTCTCCAGAATGGTCTTGATCCCTCCTCCTCAGGTGCCGCCCACTGGCCAGCTTGTGTCGTGTTGTCCCCATGGTGGGTAGAGGCTCGTCAACAGTCTTGGGTATAGAAAGCCAAGGGTACCAAAGGAAAGGGAGCCCCCAAAAGATCACAGCACGGTTCCCAGGAAGTGACCCCAGCCCTGCCCCAGGGACTCCACAGCCCCTTCTGGAAAAGAGCGATGTTGAATAGCCCCTGTGTTTCTGTAGCCTCCACTGTCATAGCCAAACACCTTCTATTTTTTTTTTTTTGATAGATCTTTATTGGAGTATAATTGCTTTACAATGTTGTGTTAGTTTCTGCTGTATAACAAAGTGAATCAGCTATATGCATACGTATATCCCCATATCCCCTCCCTCTTGAGCCTCCCTCCCACCCTCCCTATCCCACCCCTCTAGGTGGTCACAAAGCACAGAGCTGATCTCCCTGTGCTATGCGGCTGCTTCCCACTAGCTATCTATTTTACATTTGGTAGTGTATATATGTCCATGCCACTCTCTCACTTCGTCCCAGCTTACCCTTCCCCCTCCCCTTGTCCTCAAGTCCATTCTCTACGTCTGCATCTTTATTCCTGTCCTGCCCCTAGGTTCTTCAGAACCTTTTTTTCTAGATTCCATATATATATGTTAGCATAGAGTATTTGTTTTTCTGTTTCTGACTTACTTCACTCTGTATGACAGACTCTAGGTCGCACTGTTTACAATAGCCAGAACATGACACCTAAATGTCCATCGACAGATGAATGGATAAAGAAGATGTAACACCTTCTGTCGTGATTAGGAAGAGTGCTGAGACCTCCCACTTTGCACTCCATTGTTTAAGCTTTTACTCCATGTGGCCTCCCTGTGTGTCTCATCTTTGATAGTATTTCTAAACCTCCTCTCTGAGTGTGTCATTCTCTTCCATTAAGAGATGAAAGAAGGTACCGGTACCACGCTGGCACTTGGAGCCGTTGCTCCAACATGTGAGCAGGAAGTGAGGCGGTGTCACGTGGGCTGGGCCTGTGTCCCCGCACCGCCCACCCCGTGCCTGGTCCACGCCCCTTTTCTCCACCGTCCAGACCCTCCCAGCCATGACCTCTGTTGGAGACGCCCTGGCAGCTTCCCGTGCGGGTGCAGGCTCTGCCCAGGGGTGAAGTACATTCCTGCGCCAGTGCACAGCCATGACTGGGTCTCCTTAAAGGAGAGGTGCCCGTATGATGCTTGGCTGGGCCTTCTCTTCTGCATCAGCTACTGTGCAAACAGATGAAGGGCTTTTTTTCCTAAGCTACTTGGAAGCATGACCTTTTGTGTCCATATCTGGAGATGAAGGCTGAAGAGGAGAGGGCCCCTGGCGTCTGTGGAGACCTGCAAGGGGGCAGGAGGCGATGGGGGGGGTGCTCGGCTCCCGTTCAGGTGTGAGAGCCCAGGTGTCCTTCAGGCAGGGGCATACTGTGGCCCAGGATGAAAGGGGATAGCGCAGCACATCTGAGACGCCGCTTCTCCCCGCCAGGAGACCACCTGGGTAGAGCACCCCCCTTTTGGATCTCTCTCTTTAATCTTTCATTCATTCTCTTACGCATCCCTCGGACAGGTCTCTATCAAAGCCGAACTATAATCAAAAGTGAGTATGGAGTGTCCATTCCTGGCCCAGACCTGGTTGTTGGCTTGGCTGGGTGGTTTCATTTAATCCTCAGGACTGCCTGTGAGCCAGGACCATCAGTACAGTAAGTCCCTTACATACGAACGAGTTCCACGCTGAGAGCGCGTTCGTAAGTCCAATGTATTCATAAGTCCAACAGAGTTAGCCTAGGTACCCAACTAACACAGCCGGCTATATAGTGCTGTACTGTCATAGGTTTATAATACTTTTCACACGAATAATACATACCTAAAAAATAAACACAAAAAATAAAGAAAACATTTTTAATCTTACAGTGCAGTCCCTGGAAAAGTGCAGTAGTCCAGGACAACACCTGGCATCCAGGGACTGGCATCGAGTGAATAGGCAAGAAGAGGTACTGACTGGAGTGGGGGGAGAGGAGGTGGGAGACGGTAGAGCTGAAGGATCGTTACCAATAGGAGACGGAGGGCAAGCTGCAACTTCACTCACGCCTGACATTGATGGAACGCACGTTCGCATCTTTGAAAGCTTGCAACTTGAAGGTTCGTATGTAGGGGACTTCCTGTATCCCTATTTCTCGAGGGGGGAAGGTGATGCCTCACGGCCGTAGGGACTCCAGGGGGTAGAGGCGTTGGGTGGACCTCAGTCACTCCCACCAACGCCCGGGCGGCTCAGCTTTCCCGGCAGGCGCGGTACCAAGAGCCAAACTGCACGGTCTCTGCCTCGAGGGCGCTGGGGTGCAAATACGTCGGGGCTCAACGGAGGCTGAGATCTGCCCAGAAGAAAGGTTTCCATGAGGGCCGAGCCCCCCGCGTGGTGGAGGTGGCAGTCGGCGTTGCTCCTGGGTGCACGGCACAGCCCCCCTCCGAAATGTGGGGTGTTTCACCTCCGCAGGCACCAGACGCGCCTGCTTACACAGCCCCGGAAAGATGGGGCCTGAGCATCTCGGAAGGCTGGGACGAGACTGCCTCTGACCAGGACTTGCCGGTTTATACAAAAGTGTCTTTGGAAAGCGTGGCATCCTGTGGAGCAGCAAGGCAAAAACGTGGTCTTAGCTATTCAAGAGGTCATCACCAAGCACAAAGAGAGTTTCTCATCTCATCAGTACTCATACGCAGTTATGAAACTTTTCTTCCTTTCATTCCCCCAGCAACTTGTACCCTGTTCTGTTTTCTCCCAGGAAGCGTGGTGCTCACCTCTTTCCCCACCTTCCTCCACTAAGAAAGGGCCGCAGCTTAGGCAGAAAAGTGGTGGAAAAAATGATTAATTGGGCAAATGAGATTTTTAGCTTTTTTAATTAGCTCTTTCCCTAGACTTAGCTGTTTAAAAAGAAAAAAATGCATCTAGCTTCACAGTTGGGAGCTCCCTTCCTGTGAGTAGAACACAGAAGGAAGGAGTGGAAGGGGTTTCTATGATTTCAGTAGATTAAAAAGGTGGACTCAGAACAGTTGTATACATTTTTAGGTGTAAATTTAAGATCTGGAGTTGTGGGATTGTGGGATTCTTGATTGAGGCATTTTGGGGTAACTTTCATCCATTTCAACATAATGGCGTAGTATGATGTGACTCAAAGTGTTGTCCCCTTGTCACTACTCATCACTAGAAGTACAGTATCCAAAGTGGGACGGATGCTCTGCCAGCTCCTGTACCAGTCAAGCCATGTGTCCAGCCCTGGCCCCTCCCTACAGCAGGAGACCTCGACCAGTCACGGGTCCAGGAGGCAAGGACAGTGGGTCCACATCAAAAGCGAATGCTAAATGTTTCAGACATTACATGAAATTTCTAAAAATCTCATATTTGTATTTGTATGGAAATATGTATGGAAATATGTTAATATAAATGTTTCAGACATTACATGAAATTTCTAAAAATCTTATATTTGTATTTGTATGGAAATATGTATGGAAATATATTAATATAAATGTTTCAGACATTACAGGAAACTTCTAAAAATCTTATATGTTCTGGTATAATGTTATAAGTAATAATCCTAGTTATTACTTTAAAATGTATATCTCAGAAATAACTAATTTTCTTGTCAACTGCATTATTATGAACTTTCATCAAATCTTTAACCATGGTCATTTTTAAGTCTTTTGTCATTTACAGACAGTTCTGGGTGTACTCTGATGATTTTGCAAATATGTTCCTATAAAAAGGTTTCATCTTCAAGAAATTCATGGAAAAGACTCTGACAAGTACAGGTTTCTGGTAACTGACTGTACTGCTGAACTGAATGAATAAGCATTTTCAGAACTCTAATGAAAAACTGATGAACTCATAAAAGTGCTAACAAAAGATCAAGATAAAAAAAAATTAATTACATGGGACTGAGTGAACTGATGAGGATGAGTATAATTTTTGTGACTTTCTGTCTGAATTAAAAAAAAAAAAATCCCACAAGGACTCTGAGGCAAAGAATATACAAATCAATTTTCACTGCAAAGTAAAGGAGCTGTTACAGTGGAGGATTACTGGACTGAATGTCAATATTATGACATAGTATGAGTGTGTTTCATGTTTGGTAATTGCAATCATTGTTGCTTTTGTTGTGGTCATCCATGTACAATGCTTGGTGTCAGTCTATTTATCTCTTGTAAAAATAAAATACAGTGTGTGTGTGTGGAAGAAAAAAAAAAAAGCGAATGCTACGAGGGGCAGTTGGGAAAATGGGGTGATGGGTGTGGTGCAGCACTGACTTGGGCCAGGGGTGCACAGCAGGGGTCCCTGGTCCTCCTAGTCTCTCTTGGGATACAGTGGACATCACCAGCAGGCAAGCTTCAGCTCAGTGGGGAAGCGCTTTCCAGCACTTAGAGCTGCCCCACGTGGGCACAGGACGCCTCCGAAAGCAGGGGGACACCCTGCCTGTTGCTAAACATCCCGCACCAGAGGCAGCGTTCTTGGTGGGCAGGAGGCGGGACCGGGTGGGACACCCCTGCTGGCAGCTCTGATCTTGAGTAAGGAGGGGCAGAAAGTGTCCGGGAAACAAGGCCCTGGCCCTGGCCCCTGCCAGAGGCTGTAGCTGGGGTGAAGGCTCCACCCATCTCCAGGGGATGGCCTCACCCTCCCAAGCCGCTCAGCCCCCTTCCTCTTCCTCATGGAGGTTCCCACTTGGAGTTTAGGGGTAACAACCATTAGTGACAGGAACATATATGTCAAAGAATCTGGAAAAAGTGCTATTTCATTTGAGATTTTTTTTGCCACCATTACCTTGTTTTTCCTGTGATTTTCAGTTACGAATCTTTAGGAGAAAATTTTTAATCTTGCCGGGAACTGCACATACATAGCCCTCAGGTGACGTCACACAACTACGTCCCCAACCCCTTTGTGACAATAAAGCAGACCCTTTGGTAGAGATTTTGATTTTACACCAAGGCACGCTTGCCACACATTTTTTACAAATTTTGTATTCCCTGAGCTAAATCCTGAGTTCTAAAATATGAAGTATGCCCCCTCAAAATTATGATTTAATTCTGATATCTCATGTGTTTTTTATTTCTTCAATAAAGTTTGTTTACACTCAGCAACTTTGAAATACAGTCAAATATATTGCATTTGCTTCTCTCTTGTGCTTTCTTCTGCGGGGAGGGCTGGTGCAGGGGGAGGGGGAGAGTAGGGTAAAGGAAGTCATGGACTACATCATGGGACCTGTTGCCAGAAGTGAATAATAGCAGAGGTTAGGGCTTCCCTGGTGGCGCAGTGGTTGAGAGTCTGCCTGCCAATGCAGGGGACACGGGTTCGAGCCCTGGTCTGGGAGGGTCCCACATGCCGCGGAGTGGCTAGGCCCGTGCACCACAACTGCTGAGCCTGCGCATCTGGAGCCTGTGCTCCGCAACAAGAGAGGGCGCGATAGTGAGAGGCCCGCGCACCGTGATGAAGAGTGGCCCCCACTTGCCACAACTAGAGAAAGCCCTCGCACAGAAACGAAGACCCAACACAGCCAAAAAGAAAGAAAGAAAGAAAGAAAGAAAGAAAGAAAGAAAAAGAAGCTTTAAAAAAAAAATAGCAGAGGTTAGGCAAAGCCTGGGGAACACCCCAGGGATTCTCTTGAAGGTGAAGAGGGATGGCAGGCAGGTAAGGGGACCCCGGGTGCTGCAGGCACGTTCTACCACCTGAGCCTTCTCAACTGCCTCAGGTCCTGGGGGAGTCAGGGGTCCTCCCTCCCCTCCCATCTTCTCCATGTGGGGTGCACAGGGGCCCCCGCCATCAGAGGCCGGACTGTGCACCCTTCGGGTCCCGCCACTGCTGCCATTTCCTCTGCCGTGTCCTCCTCCCACTCCTCCGAAGGGTCTGGAATCGGGCACGCAACTGGGATGAGCATTCACCGTCAGAAGGCAGGTCCTGTGAGCAAAGTGAGAGATGGGCGGGAAAGCGCCCACAAGTGGAGCTGGTATGCGTGGGACGTCAACAAAACTAACTTTGGCTCGGGGGGGGTAAGCTCCCAGGAGGCCGAAGAGCAGGGGCTGTTTTCATGAACAGAAACTCTGTATCTAATGAGGTGCTGGATGCCGCTTTCCAGGGTTCTTTTTACACTTCATTACAGGCGAATCAAAAGATTTTGAGAAGCGTGTACTCTTCAACCGAAAAGAAGAATTAAAACTTTTTTTTTTTTTTTTAGAAATTCACGTTCTTTTATTTATTTATTTATTTATTTATGACTGTGTTGAGTCTTCGTTTCTGTGCGAGGGCTCTCTCCAGTTGCGGCAAGTGGGGACCACTCTTCATCGCGGTGCGCGGGCCTCTCACCATCGCGGCCTCCCTTGTTGCGGAGCACAGGCTCCAGACGCGCAGGCTCAGCAGTTGTGGCTCACGGGCCTAGCTGCTCCGCGGCATGTGGGACCCTCCCAGACCAGGGCTCGAACCCGTGTCCCCTGCATTGGCAGGCAGACTCTCAACCACTGCGCCACCAGGGAAACCCGAATTAAAACTTTTTACAGCACATCCTGGCAATATTTTAAGTTCTTCTGTAAGCAAAAAAAATAATCTTTGAACACCCTTTTAAAGTTTTAAAGACATCAAATCTTTGCTTGCCAAACCTGTCAGTAAGTGCCGGATTTACCTTTGCTGCATTGCTTTGCTGACCTCGGCTGTGCTCGTTCCCTCTAATCAGTGACTCCCTCCCCATCCGCTTTATATCTTCCTTCCAGTTGCCCTCTACACCTCTCCCTCTTGACTCCTCCCTCTGCAAGCACCACCCCCCTTCTTCCCCTCCCTTTCTCCCACCCTCGCGCTTCCTGACATCCCACACTCCAGGGCTTTGGTGAGCCCTGGAGTCACCCCCTGGCTGCCCTCTCTGCATGCAGGAGGCCAGCACGGTCCCTTCCTCCTGTATCTGGCATCCAGGTCCTAGAGCCTCAATGCCCCACGGGGACCCTTACCTTTCAATGGTAGTGGGGGTGGGAGGTGTGATCCTTCGTATCAAAGACATTGTGAGGGCAGAGACACCCCAGAAAGAGGTGAGACTTCAACAAGGAGGAGACAAAAGACCCTTTTTCGTTGGGAATGGATGTCAGGACTTAATGAGTAATTCTAGGGGCCCAGCCTTCCATGCCATATTTACGGAACTTTCATCACGTCTCCTGGCAGTGTGGGTCTCTTTGGGGCTCAAAGGAATACTCAGAAAGTCAAACAGCCACTCTCTGGCTTGAGAGAGAGGAGAGTAGAGGGAAAGTGGACTAAACGTCATTCATTAAATAAACTTTTAGGGCTTCCCTGGTGGTGCAGTGGTTGAGAATCTGCCTGCCAATGCAGTGGACACAGGTTAGAGCTCTGGTCTGGGAAGATCCCACATCCGCAGAGCAGCTGGGCCCGTGAGCCACAATTACTGAGCCTGCGCATCTGGAGCCTGTGCTCTGCAACAAGAGAGGCCACGACAGTGAGAGGCCCGCGCACCGCGATGAAGAGTGGCCCCCACTTGCCGCAACTAGAGAAAGCCCTCGCACAGAAATGAAGACCCAACACAGCCATAAATAAATAAATAAATAAATAAATAAAAATTAAAAAAAAATAAAATAAAATAAAAAATAAACTTTTATTGAGCTCTTCTGAACCACTAGACCCTGGGGATGTAAGCAAGGGCAGTCTTTTCCATCAGGGACTCTCAAGCCATGGGAGAGACACACAGATATCTCGTGTGACCAGAGTAATAATAGTATGTAAAAAAATAAGGAAGTGACCATATTTTCTCACCCACAAATGGAGCAGAATATTTCTGAAGGAACTGTTAGCAGGGGGTCAGAGAGAGGTCAGGTGTGGGTACTGCTTCACAAAACGAATGGGCTTATTTCTTGGAACAAACCTATGTGACATGGGCCCATCTTGGGCCAAAGGCTCTGGGATTTGCCACTGGGAGAGTCTTGGGTCAACAGGTCAAAGTCCAACAGTTCTGCCTCAGTTTAACCACCCTGACACTACAGGGCAGGAGAAGGTGAAGTGTATCCACGTTAAAGTTTGTGCTCCAAGGATAGAAGGTCCATCTGGAGGAAGGAACCTGCTCCTGAGCAAGCCAGGCAGCTGGACACAGGGTCTCTGCCAGGCAGATCCTGGCTGGGGGCAGCGGCTGACCCACCTTCCCTGTCGCCCTCCCCCCATGCCAGGAACTGGAAAAAGGTGGAGTGAGATCTGTCGTCTCTCATGGCTGCCCCAGCCCTTAGCAGCAGCCTGACCTTGGCCAGCCTGCATCAAGCCAGGTGGTAGCAGTGGCTTTTTATCCACAGTCACCATCCTCCAAGGCAGAAAGTCTAGAGACCACAAGTAAACAAAGCCCCAAACTGAGACAGCCAGCCAGATAAGTGTATTCATGAAGATAACAGGATGGAATATTTAAAACCTGGAAGGATTGTTGTCCTGCTGTAGACTGTACAAGCGCTGGGAAGGTGTAGGCAGCTTTGTTTGTTTTCAAGAGTGTTAGAATGAAAAACGATGTTTTCACACCTGGTCTTTGGTCCAGCCCCTGCCTTCCCAGAATCTGCCCGCCTTCCGTGAGCCTCTCCACGTCCGCCCAGCAGAGGGCGGCAGAGGACACCTCGTGCGCCTCTCGCGGATGCAGACACGGCGCGTTCCTTCCATAGCGGCGCTGAGTTAGGGTCTCGCAGGGCTCTAGGCACCGTGGATGCCAAGGTAAGAAAGACACACGAGGTCTCTATTGCTCCACAGCGAGGAGAGAGAACCATAAGCAAGTCATAGACCTCCAACCGTGCTGTCACGGGGCAGGAGTAGGAAGGGAACTCGGTGCTGAATTCCACGTTCATTCCTCCCGCAGATGCGTGCTGGGTGCTTCCTAAGTCCAGGCCCTTGTGGGTACAAGACAAAGACCCCTGCCCTCCTGAAGGGCAGAGAGGACACAGCAAACCAAAAAGTGCCTGTATAGTATTTGTAAAGAGATCCAGTTCTGCAGAAGACGGGAAGGTTCAGGTTTGGGGAGCGCTGAGGCAGCAGGTGGTCAGGTTAGGCTGAGAGGGTCTGTTCGGGGCAAGTCCCAAGGGGAGAGTCGGTCCAGCAGCTCCAGGGACCCACGACAGCCCCGTCTTCAGCCGGGCTGTGCTGGGGCGCGAGGGCTGCTGGGCCCATCCCAGGCGGAGGTTGGGCGCTGCGGGTCTAGAGCAGCAGCGCCCGGTGCCCTTGGGGAAGAGCAGGACCTCAGGCCGGACAGGCTGCGGTGGGGGAGATGACCAGCCCAGCAGGACAGGGAAGGCTCACTCAGGGAAACCGGAGGGTGTTGGAGCAGAAACTAGCGTCATGGTTTGCATGTAGTAGGCATTCAATGAATGTTAATAAAATATAAATACACTCTTGCATTTGGGTTAGAAAAAACAACTGCACAGGATGGAGGAAACCGACTCTAACAGTTTCAGGGCTTACTTGACTGCTGATCCAATATCAAGAGGAAGTGGTTCCTGGATGTGGGGAGGGGAGGGAAGGAGGGAGGGAGAGAGGGAGAGAGGAGGAGGGTGGGGAGGGGAGGGAGGGAGGGAGAGAGGAGGAGGGTGGAGAGGGGAGGGAGGGAGAGGGGAGGAGGGTGGGGAGGGAGGGAGTCGGAGGGAGTGCTGTGGGCCGGGCCCCCTCGACCAAGCTGCCGTGGTCTCACTGGTGGTCTCATCTTGCAGAACCGTGCCCTCCTCTGGGGTCCCCCCTGGGCGAGCCAGGTGAGCCTTGACTTCTGAGTGGAAGTCTCCCTGCTTCCATTTTGGCCACAGCCCCAAAAGGCCAAGGACATAGAGTCTGACCCTGCAGAGTTGGTGGGTTCAGCATGGGGCCCCAACCCCTTTGGAAGTTTCCAGAGGGCTGCCCAGAGCTCTCTGCGTGTCCCCTGTGTGTCCCTGCTGCCTCAGAGGGGCAGCCTGGAGCATCTCAGGAAGCTTCCCCCCACCATCGTGACGGTGGCCGAGCAGGAACAGAGCACAGGATGCTGCAGGGCCTGGCTGTCCGGGGCGGAGAGAACTGGACCGCAGGGAGGAGCGGGAGGGAAGGTGTCTCCTGTGAACCCGAGGTCCTGCCCGCCCGTACAGCCCGGCCCTGCCACGGGGGTCCTGGGGATCCCGTGCTGGATGGTCCCCTGCAGGGGGGATGCTCTCTGAGGCTTCGGAGCTTCCAGCCGAGCACAGGCTCCGCCCCGAACGCGCCCACTGCCTCTCTGGGCCTCGGTTTCTGGGGATAAAATACCTGCCTGGCTTCCTTCCCAAGGTCACGCTGATGATGTGAGGGGTGTAGACACCCAGGCACTGCTGCCCCCATTAACGACCCCGAGCTCGGCCGGCTGAGTGACAAACCCGGTGACACTGGAGGTCAGCTGTGACCCAGGCCTCCTGCTCTCAGGCCCTCCGGGGGCCTGGTGTGCAGCAACGCACAGCCCCCATTCCCCCACCTCCCCACCCCCCGGTAACGGAAGGCCAAGTAAAGGGTGGAACACGCAGGGCATGTTCCAGGAAGAGGCCGATCTTTCCAGCGTGAAAAGTTAGACCCCCTGAAAGATGAGATCCCGGCGGGGGTGTCATGGGGATCCCGTGTTCCCTTTTTCTTCCAAGCCACGCGCCGCACCTCCAAGCACCAGCAGAACCCAGTGGAGACACAGTCCAGCTCAGACTGGGGTTAGGGGAGCCAAGGGACCCCACGGGTCCAAGGGGTTTGGGGAGCGGGATGACGGCAACGGGCAGGGCGCCGTAGGGGGCGCTCCCTGTCCACATCTTAGGAGCTGGGAGGCCAGACAGATTTCGGAAGCCTCCTAGGTCCCTCCACCCCCAGCCCTGTAGGGGTTCCTTTCTTCTAAATCTGTGTGTTTCACCAGCTGCCCCTGCTTGCAGAATGCCCACCCTTCCTTTTGGTAACAGGGGACATTTGCTACTAAAAGGTTCACTAATGTGTACACATCTCAGGGCACAAGAGAAGGTGCTCAAAACATGGGGATGGGGCTTCCCTGGTGGCGCAGCGGTTGAGAATCTGCCTGCCAATGCAGGGGACACGGGTTCGAGCCCTGGTCTGGGAAGATCCCACATGCCGCGGAGCAACTAAGCCCGTGAGCCACAATTACTGAGCCTGCGCGTCTGGAGCTTGTGCTCCGCAACAAGAGAGGCCACGACAGTGAGAGGCCCGCGCACCGCGATGAAGAGTAGCCCCCGCTTGCCGCAACTAGAGAAAGCCCTCGCACAGAAACGAAGACCCAACACAGCCAAAAATAAATATAAATAAATAAAAATTAAAAAAAAAAAAAGCTTTAAAAAAAAAAAACTTTAAAAACAACAACAACAACAAAAAACATGGGGATGGATAGAGGACACCCAGGGGCCCAAAGCTGACTGTGGATGTCCAGGTGCTTTCAGAAGAGGGTCTGCCTCCAAGTCAAATCAAAAGGCTTTAATTAGGTGTTAGGACTGTGCTCTCTTGACCAACTATCACCAGAGTCCAAAGTAGAAAACAGAAGAGGCTCCAGGCTGGCTTCTGCAGCAGCTGCACCATTCTGCATCCTCACAGAAGATGCCCAAGGGTTCCAATTTCTCCACATCCTTGACAACACTTGCTGTCTTTGTCTTTTTGATAATAGCCAGTCTAACAGGTGTGAGGGCTCATTGTGGTTTTGATTTGCATTTTGCTGATGATTGCAACTTTAGCTTCCCCCCCCACCCCCACCCCCACCACCCGTCGCCGGTGTACCTGTTGGCTATTTGTATGTCTTCTTTGGAGAAATTAAAAATAGAACTGCCACATGATCCAGCAATTCCATTTCCAGGTACTTATCCAACAGAATTGAAATCAGGATCTTGAAAAGACATTAGCACTCCCATGATGATTGCAGCACTATCCACAACAGCCAAGATGTGGAAACAACCTGACGTCCACCGACAGATGAATGGATAAAGAAAATGTGGAACATACATTGTTGATGAAAAGTTAATCAATGGTCGATCTAAGAAAGAAGTGGAAAGTTTTATTCAAGCCAACATGAGGATTATAACCCAGGAGACAGTCATTCAGAAAGCTCTGAGGACAAAGCACGGTTGTATACATTTTTCAGACAAAGTATCCCACATCACGGTAACATATGGACAGAGTACCTAGTCCAGCAAGGTGAAGAGCGGGTCACTGTGACCCCTTACAGGATTGAGAAAGGAATGTTATCTCCTGAACACTTACTTTGCCGGCTCCAGGAGGAAATTGCCTGTTTTTTTTTTTGGCGAGCAGGCTTTCCTGTGTCGTCTAAGGGACGTGGTTAACATGTAATGCAGATGCACCACGCACACTAACGAGGGGTAGGGCCCAAACGGACAGAGAGAGAGTTTTATGTTTAAAACTTTCGCTTGTCCTGCCTTCAAAGTAATTTTTATTTCATCCACATAAGATGGAATGTTAGTCTTTGAAAAGAAGGATATTCTGCAAGAGTGACAATGTGGATGAACCTTGAGGACCTTAGGCTTAGTGACAGAAGCCAGACACAGCAAGACAAATGTGGCAGGACTCTACTTACATGAGGTCCCTAAAATAGCCAAATTCACAGAATCAGGGAGGGGAATGGTGGCTGCTGGGGCTGGCGGGGGGGATCGAGTCGCAGTCAGTGGGCATAAAGTCCCAGGGGGGCGGGGGGGTGGGCGCTAGGATCTGCTGTACAACGTCCTGTGTCACGTTGGCCGTGGTCAACAGCACCGTGTTGGACGCGTACAAACCCATCAGCTAGAGGCTCGTGCTCCCGCTGTGCTCCTACCACAATAAGATAAAATGTAAAAACAGAACACACAGCAGCCAGACGCCCAGCAGGGAGAAGCTAGTCTCCCCACCCGTCTCCACTGTGTGCTGCGCTCCACCAGCTGAACCAGCTGGGCTTCCCTGCCCTCCGGGGGGCTGCGGCCTCAGGGATGGTGCAGGAAGGGCTGGGTGCCTTTCTTTCGGGGTGTCTTTTGGGACAAGGGTAAACACACAGCGAGAATGAACAGCGCAGACACAGGGGCCTCGCGGGTCTCTGATCGCCTGAAGATTGGCTCACTCAGCAGGAGCGCGTTACAATAAACAAGTTCTCCCTCTGCTCCCGCAGACAGCGCCTGAGGGACAGTCACAGCTGACACCACGCTCTATGCAAGGAGCCCGGCAGTGGGCAGGGTGGGCCTCACCCCTGTGATCTCATAGACACTGCACTGCCCCCTGCCCACCTCACTGCCCACCGGCTCTCATTTAAGATAAAAAGTCCCGGGCTTCCCTGGTGGCCCAGTGGTTAAGAATCCGCCTGCCAATGCAGGGGGCACGGGTTCGAGCCCTGGTCCGGGAAGATCCCACATGCCGTGGAGCAACTAAGCCCATGCGCCACAAGTACTGAGCCTGCGCTCTAGAGCCCGCGAGCCACAACTACTGAGCCCGCGTGCCACAACTACTGAAGCCCACGCACCTGGAGCCCGTGCTCCGCAACAAGAGAAGCCATCGCCATGAGAAGCCCACGCACCGCGATGAAGTGTAGCCCCCGCTTGCCGCAACTAGAGAAGCCCGTGCGCAGCAACGAAGACCCAACGCAGCCAAAAAAATAAAATAAAGAAAATTTTTAAAAAAGAACAACATATTAAAAAAATACAGTAAAAGAAAAATAATGTCTTCCATTAACTGTTTAATGTGAATTAGTTCATTGCTATCATTCATTCAATACATTCAACCAGTCATTCAAGGAAGAACCTTGCACAAATAAAGGGTTTTAACTATTTCCTAAATGCCAGCGACAACCCTCGGTGAGACCCAGATCCTCCACAGCAGCGGTCCTACCAGGAGGGGACCTCCTGATGCAGAAACGATGAGCGCTCGCACACTCAGGTGAGAGTTCTGTGCAAAGTGCCTGGAAACCTGAAAGCCTGCCCTAGGGGCAGCAGGTGACTGAGAGGAAGCCGGGGCTTCAGGGGAGCCCTCTGCGCCCGGGAGAGATGTTCACTGGACAGCTGTTGTGGCGTGAGGCAGCGCTGAGAAAAGGGACCTGGCGGTGACGGCAGGGGCAGGGAAGGGCTTGTTTCGCTCACTTGTAGGGCAGAAGTAGGGGCTCCAAGGGTAAAGGAAAATAGTGTTTTGTGTATGCATATGTGTGTTTTTGTTTTCTGGAAAGAAGGTTGTAGAGTTGATCAGATCTGCAAAGGAATCTGTAAACACCCTTGCCTTGTGTGAGGGCAAGACTTTGGGAGCTTTTGAGTAGCGGTGTGTCCGTACAGAAACACACCGCGCTCTAGAAGGCCCGGCAGACAGCTGCGCGGCCGGAGCAGGACGGCAGCAGGACCACAAGGATCCTGGCACAGACAGGCCTTTCCTCCTGGACCTCGGGACCCTTGGGCCCTGTGTGAGGGGAGGGCAACACCGACCTGGGTTGTTATGAAGTTGCTGCTGCTACAGCATCAGTGGAACCAGTGCTTTTGTTTTTATTTGTTTCTTGTTGATTGATTTTATTTGTTTGTTGTTAATCGATTCTTGCTCAGAGGCCCGAAAACCAATTTTTTTAAATGTAACTTTAAAAATTTTTTATACAATTTTTAAAGATTGCTTCCCACATACAGGAACCAGCTCCTTTGTAAGGAGAGGCACTCGTTCCCTCCTCGTGTCGTTGTCTATGTGCCTTCGGTGTAGCTTACTGTACCAGGCCTGGGCTACCGGGCAAGCAGGCGTGGGCTGGGCCTGTCTGGGGCTCTCGGGTCCTGGAGGAGAGACGCGGGGCGCACACACACAAGCAGGGCCATCGTGGGAAGGGGGAGGGCCTGGAGAGACACCAGGAAGGGCTCCCCTTGGTGGTGGGGGAAGGAGGCAGGTACTAAGACCTTGGCAAAGAGCGTTCTCAGCGGAGGGAAGGCTAAGCAGGGTGACGGCAGGGAGCACGGCCAGTGGTGGGTGGTCGGGATGCCGCCAGGAGGGGCCCTGAGCAGGAGGGAGGGTTGCAGACTAACAGTATTTCGAAGCCCTCATCGGAGGGCTTTCTTTTTGTTTTTCAAAGTGTGTGATCTGATGTCTTTTTAAAAATCATTTTTTTATTCTGAAATGGTTCAAGACTCTCAGGAAGTTGCAGGACTAGGGCTGAGATTTCCCACGTACCCTTCACTCGTGGCCCAGTGAGAGGATCAAACACGGTCCACCGTCTAAAGCACGAAGCTGGTGTTGGTACAGAGCTGCTAACTCAGGCACAGCCCTGATTTGGATTCTCTCTCCGTGTAGAAATTGTGCGTACAGCTCTGTGACACCACATCACGTGTGCAGCCCCCAGATGCCACCACCACTGGCAGGATAGTTCCCTCTCCACAAAGAAATTGCTCATTTTTTTCTTTCTGCTTTTTTCTTAAGATAGAAAACATGTATGGTGAGTTGTGTCAGTTGCACTAATCTTAAGCGTATAAGCTGTCAAATAAAAAAATAAATGGCTACAAAAATTCACTTTTAGTGTATAGCTGTATTAAGATGTAATTTAGATACCCCAAATTCCCCCATTTGAAGTATACAGTTCAGTGGTTTTAGTATATTTATAGGGTTGTGCAGTCATCACCGTAATCTACTTTTAGAATGCTGTCATAATCCCCAAAAGAAACCCCCTACCCATTAGCAAGCACTCCCCTCTCCCACCCCCGTCTCACCCTCTAACCCTGGGCAACCACTAATCTACTTTCTGTCTCTATAGATTTGCTTATCCTGGACATTTCATATGAATGGGATCAGACAATACGTGGTCTCTCGTGACTGGCTTCTTTCACACAGCATAATGTTAGCAAGGTTCATCCATGTATCAGCACTTAATTCCTTTTTATGGCTGAGTACTATTCTCATGTATGTATATACCACACTTTATTTATCTGTTCATCAGTTGGTGGACATTTGGCTTATTTTCACTTTGACTGTTTGAATAGTGCTGCTATGAACATCTGTGTACAAGTTTTTATGTAGGCATATATTTTCATTTCTTTTGGGAAGATGCCTTGGAGTGGAATTGTTGGGTCATACGGTAACTCTATAGCTAACATTTGAGGACCTGCCGGACTGTTTTCCAAAGCAACTTTGCCACTTTACATTTCCACCAGCAATGTGTGAGGGTTCCAATTTCTCCACATCTTTGCCAACACTTATTATTATTGTCTTTTATATTATAGCCACCCTAGTGGGTATGAAGTGGTGTCTTCTTATGGTTTCAGTTTGTACTTCCCCAATGGTTATTGAGGTCAGAATCTTTTCGCTTGTGATCTCTTTCTAACAAATCACTTTAGATGTTGGAGAAAGACAGTATTGAAGAAAGGCAAGCATGGATGCAAAGAGGCCCATCTCGGGGCTGCTGGCCGGCAAGAGAACGTAGGGGCTTGGCCTGGGGTAGCTGAGGAAGATAAGCACCACTCCTGAATTGGGGTATGTTTTGGAGGAAAGAGTGATGAAGGCTGACTCCCAGGCCTTGGGGAGCATGTGTGGACTGGGGGTCAGAAGCAGAGCCTCTGTTTCCAGAGGTACGTGAGCCTGGCTGAGGGGCCTTGAGTATGTCGCTTAACTTCTAGCTAAATCACTTATTCTTGACTTGTAACTTGGAGCACCATTGTGGACCCTTGAAGAGTTCCTAGTTGTCAAGTATTTGAAGTGCTGTCAGATCAAGAGTAAATGGACTAATTCAGTAAGCTTAGTGGTCAGAGTTAAGGGCAGAGTTGGGCTCCGTGTAAGAGAACTTCTTCTGATAATATGAAGATCTGCTGTGAGTTGTGCCACCCTGGCAGCTGGGAATCTGTTCACTGAATGGTGAGCTGCTGGCATGGTTCGAAAGGGCTTCTCTCAAAGAAAGTGAGGGTAGACTTGATGGAGGGTGAGGTCTACTATGACCCCAAGCTCTGGACTCTTTCTAGACTCCAGTTTCACCATCCATAGATGGAGAATTGAGACCAGATGCTATGTAAAGTTATGCAGGTGCTTTCACACAAGTGTTCTTTCTGAATCATTAATAATTACTGAGTGGAGGCATTGGGTGCCTAGCATATTTCTGGGTGCTGCAGGGCTTATAGAAAAGTTTAATGATAACAGCTGACATTGTTTTAATACCACTTATTAAGTACCACACACTATATTAAGTGCTGTACATAAATTAGTTCTTTTTAATACTAACAACAGCCCCAGCAGCAGGCACTGTCATGGTCACTAATCTATAGATGAAGACACTGAAGCACAGAGAGGTTATGTACTCGGTCAAAAATCACACAGCCAGTCAGTGATGAAGCCAGGGCGTGAACTCAAGCAGCCTGACCTCACCCTCAGCTATCACACGGCATCACTAAGATGTGGCTTCGAGTCTGTTTTAGCCAGTTTGGGAAAGTCAGATTTCACCGTATGAGACCGTTTAGAAAACACACAAGGCAACACAAAATCCAGGTTGGTTGTTGTGGCTTCTTAAAAATGCAATTTAGGGACTTCCCTGGTGGTCTAGTGGGTAAGACTCGGTGCCCCTAATGCCCCAGGTTCCATCCCTGGTCGGGGAACTAGATCCTGCATGCACGCCCCACCTAAGAAAGATCCTGACTGTGGCAACTAAGGCCCAGTGCAGCCAAAATAAAAATAACTAAATGAAAATGCAATTTACGGTGAGAGAAGCGAAGGTTCAGAATAAGAGCCGCTGCCCCACATAGCGAGGGGTAAGGGGGCCTGGGAAGCTGTTTCCCTAAAGGAGGGGGGCTGGGGGAGCCCTGGCTCAGCTCCGGGGGGCGGGAGGGCTGTGGAAGGGCATGGAGACAGGACCCCAGCCCCACGCCCCGGTCAGCTGGCTTGTGCCGGGCATCTCAGGACAGGGGCCCAGCGGGTCTGACCGTGCCACCTGACCCCACGTCCCGAGCAGCCCGGGAGCCAAGGAACCTCCGAGAGGCGCCTGGGAGGCCTCTGCCCCTCGGGACAGCGCCCTTGGCCCCGGGGGTCGGGCCTGGGACACAGCAGCGCCCAGCACCCTTGCCCCCGCCGAGCAGTGACCTGCACATGCGATTCTGTCACCAACCGGTGATGCTAAAGCTTCGCATTGAGCAAAACCCCCGCTGTTATTTTTCTTTTCTTTTTTTTTTTTCTGGTGGAAGTTCAGAGGGTGGAAGGGGGTGCTTTGACCCCTGACTCTCCTGGGAGGTCAGCCACCGGCCAGCGCCTCCCCCTCCCCAGGCTCTGCGAGGGGAGGAGGTCTGCGGGGCTTCCTGACCCCGGAGAGGGGGATGGGGGTGGGGAGATGGGAGGGGGGGTCTGGCAATACAGCCCCAGGAGGCCGGAGCTGATGCTCTTTCTTCCACAACAAGTAACTTGAGAACACCCTCACCTGCACCTTTCTCCGGGCGGCTCTAAGCAGGGGTCTCCCGCATCCTCCCCGCACCACAGCTTCCCTCATGCAGGAATCCGATCTCTCCACACCCAGAGGCTTCATTTCTCTTCCTAAAGTTGCAGGGATTTGTGAGCACAAATTTCTGCCTCTGTCTTCACATTGCCTTCTCTTCCTTGGTGGCAACTCTCCCCTGCCTCTCTTTTATAAGGACATTTGTTATTGGACTTAGGGCCCTCTTGCACAATCTAGGGTCATCTCCCCATATCAAGATCCTTAAATTAATCACAACTGCAGAGACCCTTTTTCTTTATAAGGTAACATTTACAGGCTCCAGGAATTAGGACCTAATATCTTTGGGTGGCCAAAGGGGAAAGGGGGCCACCAGTCCCAAGCCCTTTGGAAACCCTGCAGGGCAGATTCCGTTAGGTTCAAGGTCTGGGAGTAACCCTCTGGGGCTTGAGGCTCTATCCTCTGGTCCCGCGGCTCAGGCACCAGGGATTAGGACCTATTATCTTTGGGTGGTTATTTGTTGACTCTGCTGCTAGCACTATGCTGGTGTCAGTTGATATTATTGTATCAAAGAGCATCTTTATTAAGAGTATGTTAGAATACATTTTAGCACAATTGTATCTTAGTTAATAATAGACAAACCTGACTGATGATCATCATGCAGGCCGCCCAGCCCTTATTGAACTAAACTTTCCAGCCCCTTTTTCTTTCTGGCCTGTGGGTCAGCTCTGTGGGTAGCCGTCCACAGCTGTTTCTTTCCCTTCTGAGCAAGGGCCTCGGCAAATGTGGCCACCCCAGCCCTCCGCAGTCCCCCTTGGACGCTGAGAAGCAGGACAGGGGCAGGGGCGCCCACCTCTCCTCAAGTGGCCACTTGTTTACTCACAGCAACCTGTGAGGCAAATCACTTTGCACAGGGACGTGACCGCTGAGCTGGGCACCCAGCCCTGCCGGGCCAAGTCTGAGCTCTTCCGTCACCCTGGCCCCCAAATTTCCCAGGAGGAGCCCCACAGATTCCTACGTGAACGACAGCCTCTTGTGAGGCCCCGTCCACAGTCTCTCCCTGCACACGGTGCCTTGGAAGGACCCAAACGTCACGTGCTCTGAGGAAGCCAGCCGAGTCCGTGCAGGGCAGGAAGGAGGCAAGCTGGGACGTGGCCTCGTGGTGTGAACTTTCCGGGGAACAATGGGCCCAATCACAGATCCATCTCCTATTCAGCTACCACGAGACCAGGATGTCCCGAGTCTGCGGGGGTGACCAGGGCTCTGCCCTGCAACAATGTCCCCGTTGCCCTCTGCCTAGCGTCTCACCTCTCCCTAGATTTCTCTCCAGGTGTCTTCATGCTGCCCAGCGTCCCCTCAGCCTCTTCTGGGTGCCTCCTCAGAACTCACCTGTCTGTGTCCTCAGAACCCGCAGGCTAGTCTGGATGCCGGCATGGCATCTGGCTTAGCCTTGCGTGCAGTGAGAATCCGTGTGCCTTCTTAACAGGAAAATGCCTTAATATAAAATGTCTTAGGAAGAAGCTTTTATGAGCCTCCTGGAAGTGAGGGATCTTCATTTCCATGATGACGGGTGACTCAGAGAAAGAGCCCCGGGCCAGGCATCGGGGCACAGGCAGCGTCTGTCGGGACCCCCACTGCCCCATCTTGTGATTGAACGGGGGTTCTGGCTCTCCTGCAGATGTCTGCCCACCCTCGCTGCCTGTGAGGCTCTCATCTGGGTATCAGGGGAGCTCGGTGTGTGAGTAGTTGATGGTCAAGTTAAAAAGCACCATGGTCCTCCCTTCTATAAGACTCTTATATCCATTGAGGGACAACTGATTTTAATGATAATACTGCTGGTGGTGTGACAGATTGACAGGTAATGATAGTTTGAGGTCAGGGCATCTTTTAAAATCCCATCACCCAGGCAACGTCTCCGTTAAGAGCTAGTTTTAGACCCTGGCCACTGGAATGCAGACAGGGACCTTGCCATCTGGTCCTCCTGCAGTGGTGTGACCACGGGCATGTCGGAGACCCTCGCTGCCACAGTGGGCTTCTAACTATTGGAGACATCCCTCACAATCTGGATCCTCTGTCTCTTGGGTTGACTTGGCTAATATAAAAGGATGCAGCAGTGAAAGACTGTGTTGGGAGGGAAAGTCTGAGTTTTCATTGAGTGAGAGAGAGAGATGCAGCTAATAAAATTCAGGTCCGGTATGTGAGACTCAAGCTGATGGTCTGAGTAGCTCTTTCCCCAGAACTATCGTCATGAAAAGGGACTTGACAGACGAGAGCATTTATCACTTTGGCAGCTCTGTTCCCGGCCCTCCCTGGGTGGGAGCCATCGGCCCTCTCAGGAGCCCTGCTGTCCCAGGAAGGCAAGGACACAGTGGATGTTTCTCTGAGGGAGGGGTCGGCTCGGCCAACATGCCCAGGGCCTCAGGAATGCATCTCCTCCCCTTCCCCACGTGCTCCTTGCAGCCGAGAGCACGGGGTAAAGGCCAACCTTTATTACAGGGACAGAGGGACCCGTGGTGAGTTCTGGCTGCAGGGCTTGTGAGAGCAGCCACCCAGAAAGAGGACCCGTGTCCCAGTCGGATACTCACTGCTTCCCCTAAAGAACTGGCCTGAAGTCCATATGCTTCCTTAAGGAGTTGTTACCAAAAAAAAACCGATTCAGCTATCAGCATAGACCAAAGGAAGAACTTGCACTAATGTGCTTTCTTTAAACACATTTCTCAGTTCCACTTCCTCCCCCTTTGAGGGAGGTGATGGAAGTGGGCCTGTCTATGTTAGTTTATTTATCACCTAAGTCCCCGATCCAGCAGGGCTGGTTAGAGGTGTCAGGATACACACAGACCTTCTCCCAGAGCCCAGGAATGAGCCGTCGGCCTCAGGCCTGAGCCCAGGAGCCACATGGAGCTGGATTCTCTGGTCCCTGCTCCGATCAAGCCGTTCTTTTCCCCCAAGAAGCTCTCACTGTCTATATTTGAATGCTTTCTGCAACCATTATTCATTTTATTGCCTACTTTATCTTTATGATAAGTTCTGTCACTCAAAACCCTCTGGATACTGGATACTGGATACTGGCTTGCAGGATCTTAGTTCCCCAGTCAGGGATTGAACCCGTGCTCTCAGAGCTCATCATGGGCTATGAGCTTAGAGGCCCTGTCCAGTGCTGAGGGCTGTCCCTGCAGATGTGTGCACCCTGTGGACATCTGGTTTGGAGCTGGCAGGAGGCCAAGCTGAGCTGTACACGTGGCTTTGGGGATTCATGAGGGCAACAGCCTGTATTAGCCGGTCAGGACTGCTATAACAGAGTATAGTGGTGGGGCAGGCACAGGATAGACATTCCCATTCCAAAGGGAGAAATTGGAAGGAAGAAAGGGGTGACAGTGCAAAGGAAGTCTGAAACCTACCAGGGCAAATTCCATTAGATTTTAGAATAATAATAATTTTAGAATAATTTAATAATAATAATAATTTTAGAATAATTAGATTAGAATAATCCTCTTTGATACTGCAAAGAAAGAAGATTGCAAGTCAATATCTTTGATCAATATAGATGCAAAAATCCTCAACAAAATATTAGCAAACAAATTCACCAATATATAAAAGGGATCATACAACATGATCAAGTGGGATTTATCCCAGAGATGCAAGGATGGTTCAATATCCTCAAATCAATCAACGTGATACACCACATTAACAAAAGCAAGGATAAAAATCACTTGATTATCTCAATAGACACAGAAAAAACATTTGACAAAATTCAACATCCATTCATGATAAAAACTCTCATCAAAGTTGGTATAGAAGGAACATATCTCAACATAATAAAAGTCCTCTATGAAAAACGCACAGCTAACATCATACTCAACAGTGAAAAGCTGAAAGCCTTTTCTCTAAAATCAGGAATAAGAAAAGGAGGCCCACTCTCGCCACTTCTCTTGAACATAGTATTGGAAGTCCTAGCCATAGCAATGAGACCAGAAAAAGAAATAAAATGTATCCAAATTGGAAGGGAAGAAGAAAAGCTGTCCCTATTTGCGGATGATATGATATTATATAGAGAAAACCCTAAAGCTTTCACAAAAAAAATTTTTGAGCTAATAAGTGAATTTAGTAAAGTTGCAGGATACAAGATCAATATACAGAAATCTGTTGCTTTCCTATACATTATAATGAACTATCAGAAAGAGAATTCAAGAAAACAATCCCATTTACAATTGCAGCAAAAAGAATAAAATACCTAGGAATAAACTTAACCAAGGAGGTGACATATCTATACTCTAAAAACTATAAGATATTGATGAAGGAAACTGAATGATACAAAGAAATGGAAAAATATCCCATGTCCATGGATTGAAATAATTAATATGGTTAAAATGTCCATACTACCCAAAGCAATCTACAGATTTAATGCAGTCCCTGTCAAAGTACCTCTGACATTTTTCACAGAACTAGAATGAATAATCCTAAAATTTATATGGAAACTTAAAGACCCTGAATAGCCAAAGCAATCTTGAGAAAGAAAAACAGAGCTGGAGAAATCAGGCTCCCTGACTTCAGACTATACTACAAAGCTACAGTAATCAAGACAGTATGGTACTGGCACAAAAACAGAAATAGAGATCAATGCAACAGGATAGAAAGCCCAGAAATAAACCCATGCACCTATGGTCAATTAATCTATGACAAAGGAGGCAAGACTATATAATGGAGGAAAGACAGTCTCTTCAGTAAGTGGTGCTGGGAAAACTGGACAGCTACATCTAAAAGAATGAAATTAGAACATTTTTCTCACACCATATACAAAACAAAAACATAAACAAAAAACCCTCAAAATGGGTTAAAGACCTAAATATAAGACTGGAAACCATAAAACTCCTAGAAGAAAACATAAGCAGAACACTCTTTGAGAGATACTGTAGCAATATTTTTAAGGATCTGTCTCCTCAGGCAAAGGAGACAAAAGCAAAAATAAACAAATGTGACCTAATTAAACTTAAAAGCTTTTGCCCAGCGAAGGAAACCATGGACAAAATGAAAAGACAACCTACTGAATGGGAGAAAATATTTGCAAATGATATGATAAGGGGTTAATATCCAAAATATATAAACAGCTCATACAATTCAGTATCAGAAAAACAAACAACCTGATTAAACAAATGGGCAGAAGACCTGAATAGACATTTTTCCAGAAAAGATATACAGATGGCCAACAGGCACATGAAAAGATGCTCAACATCACTAATCATCAGAGAACTACAAATCAAAACCACCATGAGATATCACCTCATACTTGTCAGAATGGCTATTGTCAAAAAGTTAAAAAATAACACATGTTGGCGAGGATGTGGAGAAAAGGGAACCCTAGTACACTGTTGGGGGGAATGTAAATTGATGCAGCCACTATGGAAAATGGTATGGAGGTTCCGCAAAAAATTAAAAATAGAACTACCATATAATCTAGCAATCCCATTCCTGGGTATATATCTGAAAAAAATGAAAACAGTAATTTGGAAAGATACAAGCACCCAATGTTCATAGCAGAATTATTTACAATTACCAAGATATGGAACCAACCTAACTGTCCATGAACGGATGAATGGGTACATAAAATGTGCTATATATATGTATATGTGGTATATATATGGGGGGTGTGTGTGTGTGTGTGTACAGAATAGAATACTACTCAGCCTTAAAAGAAAGAATAAAATTTTGCCATTTACAACAACATGGATGGACCTAGAGGGTATTATGTTTAGTGAAATTAAGTCAGACAAAGACAAATACTGCATGCTATCACTTATATGTAGAATCTAAAAATATAAAACAAATGAATATAACAAAACAGAAACAGACCCGCAGATATAGAGAACAAACTAGTGGTTACCAGTGGAGAGAGGGAAGGAAGAAGGGGCAAGATAGGGGGAGGGGATTAAAAGATACAAACTACTATGTATAAAATAAATAAGCTACAAGGAAATATTGTACAGCACAGGGAAATATAGCCATTATTTTATAATAACTTTATTTATTTATTTATTTTTAAAAATTTACTAATTTATGGCTGTGTTGGATCTTCGTTTCTGTGCGAGGGCTTTCTCTAGTTGTGGCGAGCGAGGGCCACTCTTCATCGCGGTGCGCAGGCCTCTCACTATCGCGGCCTCTCTTGTTGCGGAGCACAGGCTCCAGACGCGCAGGCTCAGTAATTGTGTGATTCTCAACACTGCCCAGCACCACTCTCAGCGCTCTCTCCAGAGCACAAGCTTTCTCATTTTTTATAGCGTGGATCGGTTGGGAATTTTCCAAATTTACACGTTCTGGTTCCCTCTTCAATTTTTCTCCTTCCTCTTGAATTTTACTATAGGCAGCAAGGAGAAAATAGGCTGCACCTTCAACACTTTGCTTGGAAACCTCCTCAGCAGGACTTCCCTGGTGGCGCAGTGGTTAAGAATCCACCTGCCAATGCAGGGGACACTGGTTGGAGCCCTGGTCTGGGAAGATCCCACATGCCACGGAACAACTAGGCCCGTGTGCCACAAATACTGAGCCTGCGAGCCACAACTACTGAAGCCCACACGCCTAGAGCCTGTGCTCCGCAACAAGAGAAGCCACCGCAATGAGAAGCCCACACACTGCAATGAAGAGTAGCCCCCGCTCGCCACAACTAGAGAAAGCCCGCG
This sequence comes from Balaenoptera acutorostrata, assembly GCF_949987535.1. Taxonomy (NCBI): domain Eukaryota; kingdom Metazoa; phylum Chordata; class Mammalia; order Artiodactyla; family Balaenopteridae; genus Balaenoptera; species Balaenoptera acutorostrata. The sequence goes on along the minus strand of NC_080079.1, from coordinate 72,436,638 downwards.
TGCAGCAACGAAGACCCAACGCAGCCAAAAATAAATAAAATTTTTAAAAAAAGAAAGAAAAAGAAACCTCCTCAGCTGTCCATCTACGCTGGTCACTTGCAGGTTCTGCTTCCACAAAACACTGGAACACGTGGTGCAGCTGAGATCTCTGCCGCTCTGACGGGCAGCGCCTTCCTCCAGCTTCCCTTCCCCTTCCCGTCTCTTGCTCCTCGTCTCCTTCTGAGACCTCACGGGGGAACTTCAACGTTCATGTTTGTACCACATCCTGTCTGTGATCATGCATGTGCCCCTCCAAGGCAAGGGAGGCAATCTCTGCAGGCCCCCTCTTCCCTCCGGATCACCTTTCACTCCCCCAGTTTCTTCAAGGCGACCCAGGCTTTACCTAACATGCTCCTCGAAACTCTTCCCGTTCTGGCCACTGTTAGGTCCAAAGCCCCTTCCATACTTCTTCAGTATTTCCTACAGTAGCACCTCACTGCCTGGTACCACGGTTGGCATTAGTTTGTTAGCGCTGCCAAACCAAAGTACCACAGGCTGGGTGGCTTCGTCAACAGGAATTTATCTTCTCATGATTCTGGAGGCTAAAAGTCCGAGATCAAAGGGTTGGCAGGTTGGTCCCTTCCAAGTCCTCCCTCCTTGGCTATTAGACGACCGTCTTCTCCCCGTGTCCTCCTGTTGATCCTCCCTCTGTGCTTGTCTGCGTCCTAATCCCCTCTTCTTATAAGGACACCAGTCATATTGGATTAGGGCCACCCTGATGGCCTCATTTTAATTCCCGTCTTTCAAGACTGTCTCCAAATAGAGTCACGTTCTGAGGTCCTGGGGGTTAGGATGTTGAGGTCCTAACTTCAACATATGGATTTGGGGGAGGACACAGTTCAGTCCCTAACAAGCCTCCATACACTTTCTACTTCCGAAAAGCTGGCCCAGTAGTTTCGTGTCATCACTCGGCAGCTGTGTCCCCCGTCCCCCCTCCCCCAGCCCTTCAGGCCCCTGTTGTCCCCGATGGGAGACACGTGGGCCACGTTCTCGCTGTGGTCAGTGGCGCGTGGCCATGGGGAGGGGAGCCCTGGAAACCCAGAGGCGCTTAGCCGCCCGGAGTCCCGGCGGCCGTCCTGTCGGAGGGGCTGGAGGGCAGTGGGGTCCATCCTCCCTCCCTCCCTTCTTCTTCTGCAAACCCCCAGGGCCGCCAGCCTGGCCCGCAGACCCCAGCCTGACTGCGTGCGCGGCCTCTGTCCACCCACCCCACGCACCGTCACCAGCTGCCCGCTGGTTGTCGGCCCTGGTGGCGAACACATGCGCTTGTCCCTGCGACCACGCTCGCTCGGCCCTCGTCGGGGTCTCTCCTTCCCCGGCCGGGACGCAGCCTCCCCGTCGGGGCCCGTGCCTCCGGCCTCCTCTTCTGCGGCCGCTTGGGGGCGACGCGACAGCAGGCCAACACGTCCCCCAGCCAGGCAGTGACATGTCGCGGGCAACTCAGCACCTGTAACAAGCCTCCCCCCTGGCCCCTGTCCAGGCCCCGCCCTGTACGACCGCACGCGCCCACCGCCCGCCCGCCGTGAGGACCGCCCCACTGGGGACGCTCTCACATCTCACGTGCCGCATCTCACCGTGACCGTGACCCTGTGAGGCGAGCAAGCTGCCTCCTCTCCCAGACCCGGTGAAGCGACTTTCCTGTGGTGACCCGGGGGCTGGGAGGCAGGAACGGCGCTGAGGGCCCCTCGGCGCTCGCCCTGCACCCCAAGCCTCCCTCCCCCCGCCGCCCCACCCCCCCCCACCAGCTTTCCCTGGCGCCAGCCTCCCCCCCCCCACCCCCGACAGCGTCCTGCCCGGGCTCCTTGCCCTCCCGCTGGACCAGGAGGAGGACAGTCTCACTGTGGGTAACCTGGGCAACAGGCTTGTCCCACTTGGCCCTCAGTAAGAAGGCTGGATCCAGGCCCAGGGTCAAGGTCAGCTCGGGCCCTGCGCAGCTCCCGACTGCCCTGCGGTTCTCCCCTGCTTCGTGCTGCCCCATCTCCTTCTGTCCCGCAGGGAGAAGACGCCCCGCCGAGGCGCAGAGCTGGTCCCAGAGCACAGCTGTGGGTCACAGGTGTCCTCTACTCCGAGATTCTTAGAGTTTAGGGGGTCCAGAAGCTTTGTTTTGTTTTACCTCCGACTGAACGTGCGTAGCCAATTAACTGGAAGCTTGGTCACACACACGCACATCACAGATATCTTCACATCACATTCATTGTAGACTTTTTAAACTACTGCTTACACTCATCACTACTTTGAAATTACGGCAGCTATCAGACATGAGGCCTCGTTATTTAACGCATTAAGAAACACATATTATAAACATATTTTCATAACCGTCTCAGTATCATTCGTCTTTGCGACCCCAAGCCATACATCTCACTCACTTGAAAACGAAGAGGCCCCACGTGGCCAGCAGACGCCAGAGGACCAGGGTGAAGCCGCCTTCCACCGAGGACGCGGGAACCTGTGACCGCGTGGCCGCTCCGCCCGTCCGGCCGCTTCCAGCTGGCTTTCAGGGACGGCGAATGCGGCAGGTGCTGCGCCCGCCCGAGCGGCTGTCCTTCCCCGTCCTCCCCGCCGGCAGACCCCACCCCATGACCCAGGACGGTGGCGCTGGGAGGGGACTGCTGCCCCCTGCCCTGGCACCTGAGCGCCGGGTTCTGGGCAGTGGGGCCTGAGAGGTTCTCGGCAGGTGGGGTGATCACTGGGAAAGGGGCGTCTGCACTGGCGGGAGGGCAGGAAAGGAGAAAGACGCACAGGGCAGCAGGAAACGCTTCCTTCTCGCTGAGGGTTGTCCCGCGTCTGGGGGGGACGGGGGAGGGCGCCGTCAGGCAGATGAAGGCAGTTGCTCATGATGAAGTCACGTCCCAGGACCATCCCAGAACCCTGTCACCTTGGGCCTTCCTGTCATATGAGATAATAAGTGTCTCTCAATTTATACTCCGTTCAGTTGGATTTCTGACACTCTTCACTGAAAGTGCTTCAGTAGAGAATTCTGCACACTTCAAGAGCACCGTGGACAGTTAATTTCTGGAAGTTCTTCAGCGAGCCTGCACCACCACTCTTGAGTTCTCACATCTTGGCCCTGGACGGTGAACCAAACCGCTGCCCCTCAACACACCCCCTGCCCCCGGCAACCCCAAGGATTCCTTCCATGACCTTCAGGAGGCCAGTACCTTGCTGTGACTCAGTCTATCTTCCTGTGTTCAAGGTCTGGTTCAAAGTCGGACTCCCCTGGGGGTGTAACCTGTGGCGGGGACCATGACAGTCTTTTCCGCAGCCCCTGCCCAGCACCCAGGGCCAGGCCCACAGGTGCTCAGGCAGGAACTGCTGGGGGAATATTTCTCATTACTTCTTTGGGACCCCACAGATGCAAAGGCTTTTGGAAACATGATGTTTATCATGTGCAGGCACACATAATACATAATATCAAATACATATATATTGTATTATTAGTAAGTTGCTCAGGAATACGTAAGAACATCTAGGAAGAAGATTTTCTTTTTTCTTTTAGGTAAGTCCATGGACAGAAGAGGGCGTGCAAACATCTTATTTTTCTGGCTGAATATTTCTTAAAACGTGAAATATACTGCAGAATCAAAGAGCCGAGGTGGGTTAAGTATTTTACTCTAAATATATTTTTAAAAATATTTATTTATTCCGGCCATGCCAGGTCTTAGTTGTGGCGTGTGGGATCTTTAATTGTGGCAGGCGGGCTTCTTAGTTGCGGCATGCACGCCGGATCTAGTTCCCCGACCAGGGATCGAACTCAGGCCCCCTGCACTGGGAGTGCGGGGTCTTACCCACTGGACCACCAGGGAAGTCCCTTACTCTAAATATTTTTGCAAATCTGAACCTCCCTGCTCTAGTGCAAGGCTCATATAGCTCCCCTCCTCCCAGAATCAGCCCAAAGTCTTTCCTCAGCATGCGGGGCCCCACCCCTGGCCAGACTGACCCAATCCTGTCTCCCAACGCCCCACCCTGAGCCTGCCAGACACGCTGCTCTTCCTCTTCTTCCGGCATTTAACACGTTCCCCCTGCTCTCAGGTCTCCAGGGCATCAGGGCAACGTAGAGAGTTTCTCAGAAAATCCCTGTTGTCAGAGCAGGAAACACACACACACACACACACACACACACACACACACACACACACACACACACACACAATTCCTAAAGGCCTCTGATGGGTACTGCACAATTATGCTAAGAGCTCTTCTTGTTTCTCAGATGGCAGCGGAGCAAATTTTGGTAGTCTCAAATAATGGAGAAAGAGGATGCAGAAACAGGGCCTCCAGAAGGTTCGAGACACTCATCGGGGCCATCTTTTCAGCCTCCCCAGTTGCAACCCAAACTGCTAAAGAATTGGTCAGTATTGTGTTTCCTTGACACACCTGTGGGGTTGTCCAAAGGAAGGTATTTTTAAAGGCCCAGGAAGAGGGGCGAGGACTCAAGTTTGCCTGGGATGGAACTGGAGAGCCCGGGTAACTGGTAAATAGTATAAGGATTTAAAATACTCTAAAAGCTGTGATGATATTGGCCCTTCAGCCTCTCGCCTGCCCTGGTTTGGAGGGCAGGCTTTGGCTCTCAGAGCCTGGGGCTGGCCAGGGGAGTACTTAGGAGTGGCGTGACCTTGGGCAGGCCAGCAGCTTCAAGCACCAGCTTCCCCAGCCAACTGTAAAATGCAGCCCGTAATGCTACCTCCCAGGTTACTGTGAGAAGACAAGGAGGATGTATTTAAGCGCTTGGAGTGGGGCCTGGTACACCATAAACACTCCACAGATGATAACGGCTATTATTCCAAATAAGAATAAACATCAAAAGGTGCAGCAGTAAAAGGTGAATGCATTTTAAAAGTGTGATAAGATATGGTAACTGGGCAGCACCCCTCTCCCAACACAGACCATAATCAGTCCCCAAACACCGGTCACGTCCATCCTGTGAAGACCAAGAGTGACTGCAGCCGCCAGCAGAGCGTATCTATAAAGTATCTCCTCTTTATTTAAGTTAAACAATTTTCAAGGATGGTTTCCATCTATAAAATGGACGAAGTACAAGCTCTGTACAGCAGTTCTTTTTAAAAATCAACTGGAAAAAAAAATTACCAAACTATATTTTGAATTTGCAAAACATACTCACAGATACCATCATTTTAGCTTTTATGAAGACGTAAGAAAGACGAGCACAGAGAAGACAACTAACTTCGCCAGGCTTTGCTCCAAGGGCTTTTAGGAAAGAATCTTTACTTGTAAAAACAAGCGTGGGCGAGGGGGACAGTCCCGATGACTAAAAAGTAATGCAGCCATAGTTAAGTCACTTTGGCACACTGTGTCATGTAAACATAGCTCACCCAAGGGAGCCCTCCCAGCCCACCTCAGCTCACAACGCCCACACCATCCAAGGCCGCCAACCCTACCACCTCAGGGATGGGGAGCTGCCCCCCAAGGGCCCAGGGGGACCCATCTCAATGGTACAAAGGTTGGAAGACTTCTGGGTGGGGTGGAGGTGTGTGGGCAAGAAAGAATTTGTCGAGAATCTGATTAAAATTTGTGTTACTTTAAAGCCAAATTTGTTTTCCGTCCATGGGATTTTCTTCCTAACAGTAGGAGTAGCCTGACACCGGAACCCAGGGGCTGGGTGACTGCTTCCTGCCCCACCTGTGTTCAGCAGCCTTGCACAGGTTCCCAGGACTCTCTCTAAGAGCTTACTGGTGGCCACGATCAGCCTCTGAAGATAGAGCTGTGCCGAGTTAATTCAGCTACGGCCTCCCGGTCCACTGAAAATACACCTGGTTGGTCGGCAGGGGGCAAAAAGACGCAGGACAAAGTCACCCAGCCACGCCTCCAGGCCGGAGCCCACCGTCATAAAGCAAACACATGGGTGGCTTCTGCAGTGGAGGAAGAAAGACCAACGTCCCCTTTCCTAGAAGAAATAGGCAGGAGAGAGCTGCACTTGGCCAAGTGTCAACCTGGCAGAACCTTCTGGGGCCACTTCTCTGTGACCTGCCAGGCCCTCCCAGAGGGGCCTGAAGGTGTGCCCGTGTGACGCCTCTTGGACACTGGGCATCTGTGTGATGAAGGGCTGGGTGAGGGGGACGCAGGAAGGCAGGAGGGCACTGACCACGAGAGTGACCGGGGCGCCCCGTGGGGTCTTCGGCTGGGCTACCCCTGTGTGTGGGCACCTCAGAGGCAAGGAGGGCTCTGCGGGGACACGCCTGGGTGTCAGGGCAGCGCCCAGGCCACTCTTCCTGCTTTACTTTCAGTTCACGACCGTCTTGTGGTTTATACTGACATAAGCCTCCTAAGCCACAAAGCTCCTGTTTTGTGCCCTGAATCCTCAGCGTCATTGAGCAGGTGTTGTTTGGTTTTCACTTTTCCTAATTCTTGACCCAAAGCCCCTGAGGCAGGCAGGACTGGGCCCAGGTGACCTTGACAGTGGTGCTAGCACACCAGGGTCCTCACCGTGAACCCAATGCTGCCTGTGACAGCGTCCCACCATCACCGGGAGCTGGCAGATTCTTTTTTATTCATTTTATCCTTAGAGAAAAGAAATTTACAAAGACCCGAAGCAGTAATTTGTCAAATTAAGTAACCCATTCAGGGTTTATAGACACCAAGGGCACGAAAAGTGGATTCCGACACAGAGCATGACACGACTCCCAGCTGAAGCCAAACCGAGATGCCGCCGGCGTCCGGGCCTCGGGGCAGGGCTAGCCTCCCGGGGTGGCGGCCACAGCAGGACCTACCCACCTATAAGGCTCCGGGGGCAAAGGAGGCGCTTCCTCCCTCCGGCCCCGAAGGGCTCGGCCCCTCCTCCTCTCGCTGTGATCTGCTTTGTGGACAACTTACAGGATGAGGGTGACCTACAGAAACCATAGGAACTGACCGTACATTCTTTCTTCATATATGTCTGTGTGCAGTGTCCCACCACAGCAAAGTTCATATCCAAAGAGAGCAGGTACGCCACGTGGAAGGGGGTCTGCGCCGGGAAGACAGTTGGGAGGGCGGGGCGGGGCAAACGCCGTGACCGTGACCGTGACCGTGACCGTGACCGGGATGGAAACCGGTCGTGCCGTCGGCGGATCCAAGTGGAGGCTGGAGAGCTCTGCTCGCTGTGCTGCGGCCGCCGCCCCTTCCCTCCGGGTCCTGCCGCCCGCCGGCGTGGGGCTCCGCATCCATCCGCGTGGCGCTGGGCGGGCAGGGACGGCGGGGCCCGGGGTCGGGGTGGGCGAGCTCCCCCTCCTCGCCGCTCCGGTGCCGCCCGCCCCGCGCCGAGGTCCTCCGACCTTCAGACCGTGATGGAATACTGAGGTATATAGTTTCTCGGAAAGTTTAAGAAACAGAATCAATAACGTCGGGCTCGTCGTGGGGCCCGACGGCGCGGGAGGACGCGGGCGGCTCCCTACTGCTGCAGGTTGAGCGAGAACTTCCACTGCTGGGACAGTGCCGGGCCGCACACCTCCACGCTCAGGCCGCCGTTCTGGGCCCCGCGGCTGTCCAGGCACAGGTTGCTGCCCACGTGCCGCAGCTTGGAATTGCCCTCGATCTGCTCCCATTTCTGCAAAAGACAGGAGAGCACCTCACAGCAGGGGCGCCGCCAGGAGAGGGCGCAGCGGGGCTGCCCTCACAACAAGGTCTCGGACCAGGACGGACGGGCATCCGCAGCAGCCCGGGTGAAACCACGCACCTCAGACTGGGACGTGAAACCCACGTGGCCGGGACTCGAACCCGGCCAAGACCCTGACTGGGACCTGAACCCGTGCGGCTGGAACTCCAACCCGGCCAAAACCCACGGTCTTCCAACTGAGATCACACGCCTGGTTTCAGGACTTAAGGAAGCCCAGGTTCTTGGTGTCTCATCGCAGAAAGAATTCAGCGAGAGACAAAGTGATAGGAAAGAAGTGGATTTACTTAGAGAGAAATACACTCCACAGACAGAGTGTATCATCTCAGAGGGTCATCTCAGAAGGCGGAAGTGGCACCAGGGTTTGGGGTTGTCCGTTCTTATAAGGGTGGGTAATTTCACAGGCTAATGAGTGGGAAGAGTATTCCAGCTATTTCAGGAAGGGGCGGGGATTTCCAGGAATTGGGCCACCACCCGCTTTTTGATGTTATGGTTGGCCTTGGAGCTGTCCTGGCACCTGTGGGTGTGTCATTTAGCTTGCTGATGTGTTACTGTGAGCGTATACTGGGGCTCAAGGTCTAGTGGAAGTCGACTCGTCCGCCATCTTGGACCCATTTGGTTCTAATCAGTTTATGTCGTGTCCTCAGGCTATGTCATTCTTTCAGAGGTTGTGCCCTGCCCCCTTCCCTCCTGTTTCACGGGGACAAAACAGCATCCGCTGAGGGCCCAGGAAGAAACCAGCACTCTCCGCTTGGTTTGCAGCCCCAGACCTCCTCTCCGGGCCCTGCTGGAGACTGCTTCCCTGCCCCATCCTTCCCCCTCTTCGGGCATCTCCTCGTCCAAGCCCCATGCTTGGACCCCCGCCCCTCCTCAGTCTTAAGGGCTCGACACATGGGGGAATTTCCTGCAGGGACTTGGCATTCTTTCACAAGAAGGCCTCATCTGAGGATATTTCCCCTCGAGGAAGCAGCCACAGGAACCAGGCCAGCTCCAGGAGGGCCCATGCTGCCTGCCCCTGGCTGTGGAAGGCAGCCCTGCTGAGGCCGGGGCCGGGGCCGGGCCCCTCCGCGTGCCCGCTTACACGTAGGGCCTCGTGCTGCGCCGAGGGGTGGGGTGAGGCCAATGGGAGGGAAAGGGATGCTTGTGTGGACAGAATGCCCTGCTGGGAGCCCACCTCTCCACTGTCTGTCTCTCCACCCGCTCCACCTTGGTGGCTGCGGAAGCCCGTCTCAGCTACCCTGAGTCCCCGGGCGCTACCTGCCGAGTCCTGCGTGGGCCACCTGTACAGTCCGGGGCGTAGCGCCTTCGTACTCCCGTGGGTACGCACCTGTGCCCCACTAAACCCAAACCAGCCAGGCAAACCAGCAAACAAGCCCACCTGAGGGCCTCTCACACTGTTGTTTATCCCCATGTAAAAATCTCTAATGTTTGTTCTTTCCAAAAAAAAAAAAAAGTGACATGCTTTTTTCTTACAAAAGCTCTCCCTTCATTAATGCAGTCTGTGATTCTAGTTAATTTTTTACACTGTATGCACAGAAGCTCCTTCCCGTTGGTATTTTTGCAAATCATTTGGACGTCGCGGAATTACATTTTCTTACTCTTGCTTTCCTTTCGCCCTTGACTCTGCAAACGCACACCTAACACAAACACACAGACGTGCTTGGAAACCCAGTGTTCCAACTGGCAAGAGGAGTGCAGCTTCGAGACAGAACTAGCTGAAGAGCCCCCTCTCAAAGGGCAAGTGAATGGGGTGGGAAGGAGGCAATGCAAGGCAGGGCAGGGCCCTGCAAGGATGCTCCCGTGGGGACCCGGCGACGCTTGCTAAGCCAGCCTGCCGGCCTGGAGTTTTCGCCAACAGTGAAACGCCGTGCAATCCGATGGGCACGGGGAGAGGGACCGCCCATCACCTGCCCATCACCTCCTCCTTCATTCCTGTGCCCTCTTTGCTGTCATTCCTCCTGCTCTGTCATGTGAAGCGTGTCTGTGCTGCCGACATCCGCGTGTCACTGAGTGGCCAGGGCTTGTTTGACAAAGAATCTGGAATGGGTGGACTTTGACTCCGTTCCCTGGGGAGCTCTGCCTGTGTCACAGCATCAGCCAGATGGAGGGCCTCAAAAACGCCCAAACCCCAGCTCCGTCCGTGGGAGGCGGCCTCGACAGCCCGGAGCCCTGGGCCCAGAGGGCTGTGGTGGGGTGGGCGGATTCCCAGATGCAGAGGCTCTACTGAAAGGGCCACACCTTCTCCACCGGGCAAGGAAGGGCTCGGGGTTGACAGTTTAAGAGATCCCCACTTATGTACGCCACACACCCAGAAGAGCTCATTGTTTGCAGGCCTTTCTCCCTCTTATGACGTGAGCGTTTCAGGGTGAGAACTGGACGGCGGCAGGAACATGTCAGCCCTTGACATACAGCAAGCTGTCACTAAAGGAGACCACTCCAGAGATGGAGCGTCTGTCTGTTCTTAACAAAGGTTTGGAGCCAGATAAAGTCATCACTTTATCCCTCCTTTACCCTAGATGCCCCGGCCCTTACACCCGGGGCAGGGCACCTGGCCTAGTGCCATGCTCACCCGACGCGGGTCCCAGGAGGTTGGGGCCGGGGACAGTGGCCTCCGTGTTTACCAGCCCCTCCTTCTCACTCGGGTCCCACAGCTGCCAACACAGATGGGCATTTAGGAACCTGCTGGGGTTCCGCAGAACAGGGTGGGGGGCACCCGGAACCAGGCGGTGGGGGACAGAGGAGAGACGGCCCTTTGCAAGTGTTTCCTGACAACTGGGCCCCAAGCAAGGGACCTCGGTGTGGGCCTCGGTGCTCCTGGGGGACCCTGGAGAGGACCCCAGGCTCTGGGCCTCAGCTTCCCTTCTGTGAAAGGAGTGGTGGGTGGGAAGCCCACATGGGCTCCTGGCTCCAGCCAGCCCCGGGCTTCAGTTTCCCCAGACGCGTGTGTCTTGTGAGGAGGGACAGAAGAGGACAAGCCCGGCTCCCCGTGTGGGCACGTGGGAAAGTCCTTTGGGGGTTGCACTAGCCACTCCCCCTAGGCCCAAGAAAGGCTCTGCCCCCAAGGTACCCCCAGGGCGCAGGTCAGAGAAAAGCAGCCAAAGAGGTAAACATATGTTCTGAACCGTGTGGAAAAAAGTAACACGAGTGTGCGTGTAATGTCTTATCCAGTTGCACCTTAATCATTTACAATTTTGTAAACTTAAAAAGGAAAAATACTTAACGAATGAACAAAAACACGCGGAATTTCTCTTTAAAATGGCCAGTGGTGTGGGGAGGAGAATGAGAACATAGTCGGAAATAAGCCACAGCAGGCCTCTGGCTTCAGAAATAAAGCCTTCTTTATATATATTTTTATAAATACAGGTCTTCCTTTCGGGCTTGGGGGGTTCATCAGCCCTGGAAGTGAACCGGGGTGAAGCACCCCCTCTGGAGACATTATCATGAACCTCAATGAACCTTTTCTAGGCTGGTTTGTAGGTCAGTGTTCCACTAACTTCCCGTGAGGAGAGTCATACATTTTCATCTCTAAAGCAGAGCTGAACTTGGGCTGGTTCGGGCCAGCACCGCTCCTGGCGGGGTGCGTTGCCTGGGCTGTTCCAGCTGCGGAGAAGCCAGGGGCCAAGGACACCGCTGGGCACCCCACCGCTCCTGGACAAGGGGTCTGTGCCCCCATGCGGGGGTCGGTGGCGTGCTGACCCACGCACACTGGCCACCAGCATCCCCGTCCCTTGGGTGCTCTCGGGCATCACCAGACAGAGACTTTCTGGGCGCAGTACCCACTCCTGGGCACGAGGGCCGCGTCTGAGGAAGGGCCCCGCCCGGCTCAGCTGGCCGCCAGGGTGAGGGGAGCTGCCTCTGGCATCAGGACCCCCCCTGCCTCAGTGCCCAGCCCGGGGAGGCCCTTACAGACCCGCGCAGGAGCTGAACACGCAGCCTCAAAGCACAGCCCTGCCTCTGCAGCCTGTTAGAGGACAGACCAAACATAAACAGATGGATGCAGAGGGGGAGGAATAACCAGGACGGTGACCTCCCGGCAGAAGCACCAGCCCGCGCGCCGCGCCCCTCAGGCATCCCAGCGCTCGCCAGGGGCTCCACACGGGGACGCGGAACAGCGCGAGTCAAAAGGTGCCGCCTGTGAACACCCAGTGCCCCCGCTGTGATCCAGGCCCTGGGGGCGACGGGGAGCTGGGCCTGGGCTGGTCCCCGGCCGGCACCTACCTGCCGGCTGTCGTTCTCCCGGCAGCCCTGCAGCTTTATGAGGGAGCCGGGCGCCCGGTCCACCACGGTCAGGCACAAGTCCATGTGCTTCACCGACTTCTCCTTTGTCAGGGCCCACTCCTGCAACACAAAGCCAAGGTCAGGGCTCGGCCCGCGGGGCTGCGGGGTGAAGGATGCAGCAAGGAAGGGCCCCAGAGGGAACGGCACGCGGGGAACGGGCTTCAGAAGCCCTGACCAGCTCAGGGCCAACAAAGGACTTTGTGCCTAAGAGCAAGTCTCCAACCGGGGGTGCCGGGGAACCTCATAACTAACTGAGCACCAGGCCAACAGTAGTGAGAACTTCAGCCCAAACACAGGTTAGAGCTCCACACCCCATCTTCCATCATTAGCTGTGGGGCTGTGAACGCTGCAGCTCCAGCCTGGTTACCCGCAAGGTGGACAGTTCAGGGTCAACATTTCCTTGGAATGACTCTGCCCCGACACAGGTGTGGTTTGGAAACAGCATTTGTGACTGCGGCTTGTCACGTGTGAAATTACAAACCACATGCGGCACATTTAGCCTCGTCACTGAGCACTAAGCTGGCCGACCGATGCTCGGGAAGCTCTGCGAGGTCCCCGGGAATGGATCCAGGTATTTGTACCCTGGGTGCCTATGACGTGCCTGGCACTGTTTTAAGCCCTTTCAGCGACAGCCCTATGAGAAGCTATTATTATCCCCATTTTACAGATGAGAAAACTGAGGCAGAGAGTGCTGAAATAACTTGCCTATGATCTTAAAAAATAGACACACATCCCTTAAGAGCTGAGAGCAGAACTACTTATTCTGAACACTAAACAAGAGCATCTGAAAGGGCAGGAGGCTGGGGAGGGGACACGGTGGGTGAGTGGGATCACAGGGTAGAAGGCGGGAGAGGAGGGAGAGAGCCTGCTCTGGGCAGGGCTACGGCGGAGACAGGAGGGTGAGGCTTCTGACCTTCACTCGAGGACTGGACCCTTGCAAAGGGATAAAACCCACGTGAGCCCTCAGGATCTAGAAGAAGCGAGGCCTCTTCCAACTCAGAATCCCACAGGGGGTGCCCTCCCCACGCGCCGCTTCTGCTGTACGCCCAAGAAAGCTGCTGCAAGTCAACTGTCCATCCGTCTGTCCGTTCATCCACCCAGTTGACTGTCCGCTGAGCGCCTGCAATGACTCAAGAGTCCTGGCAGCGAACACACAGGCCAGGCTCCGCCCTCTGGAGGCTTCCTCCCCGCTGGGAGAGCGGGTATCACACTCGTGCTTGTGTCATGTAACATTAGGCACGATTAAGTGCTAGGCAGAGGTTTTCTTTTTTCTGTCCTCAGGGGACAGAGCCAAGGGAAGGAATACAGAACATTCTGAGAAGCCTCACTGCTCAGCACCTGAATCACCTTGGAGCAGATGCTCTGTTATCAAGAAAGCATTAACTGCAGGTTCTTATTAGTCATCAATTTTATACACATCAGTGTATACATGTCAAAAAAACAACTAATATAAACTTTCGTTCAGTTATTTGTATGGAAATACGTTAATATAAATGTTTCAGACATTACATGAAATTTCTAAAAATCTTGTATGTTCTGGTATAATGTTAGAAGTGATAATTCTAGTTATTACTTTAAAATGTATATCTCAGAAATAACTAAATTTCCTTGTCAATTGCATTATTATGAACTTTCATCAAATCTTAAAAAAAAAAAAAAGAAAGCATTAACACCTGGAGGCCACACGTGCACCCCTCCCCCAGCCAGCGGTGAGACACAGGTCCAGCTGGGAGGCGTGGGCTCGGGCCACCGTCCAGGAGAGGAAGGGCAAGCCCCTTGGCCTGTGGGCGGGCTTCCTTGTCCCCTAACAGGGAGTCAGACTGGGCAGTCCCCTCAGCTTCAACTTTCTCACCTTTTAATTAGGGTTTTTCCAAGTGTACTCTGTGAGGAATTCTATGAAAAGTTGGTTCTAGGTCAAGTAAATTTGGGAAACACTGCATTTGGACCCCGTGTCTCTCTTGCAGATTCACTAGCAGCCTACCAAAGGCTCGGAAAGGTCCTGGAGTAGAAGAACCTGCCTGGTCTGTTTTCCACCGTTGCCCAAACTTGGAAGCCCTGTGCATACCTGTGCCCACCTGTCCCTGGGGGCTCTTGGCTCTGAGTCTGCAGAGCCTCTCAGAAGGGCCACATGCCGGGCCCTGAGGGTTGGTTCCAGTCTTCCACGATGTTGTCCTTCCACAGCGGGGTGGGGCGGAATGGGGTGCTTTCAAAGCACCACAGGGTACCACAGAGGTCCCAGGAAGGAGCAGACCATCTGTGTGAACCAGTGACAAAAAGACCCCGTCCCCACTTGGGTAAGACGAGTGGTGGGTGGGACTCTGTACGGAGACGGGTTTTCGGTTGTTCTTGGAAGCGGGTGTTGGAAGGCACTGGGGGCTTTGCTGATCCCCAGTGAAAGCGCATGTCTGAATGTTTCTACAACCTTCTTGCTACGGCGTGCTTCATTATTTTAAAGCAGGCTGTACACTGAATTCCAGGAAAACTAACTCAGCTCTGCAAACAGCAGAGACAGCTGCCACTTTCTTCTTCTGGCGCATTTCAGTGATCCGAATTTGCAAAATAAAGTGCATGAATATTTAAGAAACGCTTTTTTGAGCTGCCACTCTTAAATTTCCCCGTTTCCTGTGTGTCTGCTGAGGCCCAGCGAGAAACCACATGACGCACCTTATTCTTCCGGAGCACGGGCCCGATTTTCCATAAGAAAATGCCGTTCACCCCTCGCTTCTCATCCCCGGGGCCCACTTGCCCTCGGTTCAGACGGGACTCGCTCTGGAAGGTTCGCGAGGGGACCACCTGGAGCAACCGCTGCGGCCCTGGCTGGCTTCCTACCTCCACAGGATGCCTCCCCGGGGCCCCAGCCGCGCGTGGCTAAGCGAATTACAGTTAAACAAAGTAGGAACTGTACATCCTGTCACACTCGCCACCCACAGGGGGCTGGTGGCCGCTGTGCTGGGTGGTGCAGATCTAGAACATTCTTGTCGGCACACAAAGGACTACCGGGCGGCCTGATCTCGGAAGCGGCTCGCTGGCCCAGACTGGTCCTCGGGGGACGGCGGGGCCAGAAGCGGCGCACCGCCTCGCTGTGACCCGCCCCTGCATCCTTCCTGCTGGGAAGCCCTCCCTGCCCAGCGCTCACGTGGGGTCACCCACCCTGGGGGCTTTCAAATACCCTGATGCTCTCTGACCCCAGACTCATGAAATTAGGCTTTCCGGGCAGGGGACCTGGGACTTGTGTTTCCCAGAAGAGCCGAGAGCCAGGGAGGTCATCTGCCTGGGACAGCGGCCAGAGCCGGATGGGGGCTGCCCCCTTCCCATGCCACGCTTGTCTAATCTACCAGGCCTGGGCCACGCCGGGCAGCTGCAAAGACAGCACCACCAAGAAGAGACAGGGGGCCAAGAGTCCGGGGCTGCCGTCTGCCCAGACGCTCCTCGGGAGGATGGGGAACAGCCAACTTCACACAAAGGCAGGCGCCCTCTTTAGAAACAGTTCTATTTACAGGAGGCTCTGGGATACACTGAGTTAAAGTGCCTTTGTGTAAAACGGCAGGCTCCCCGAGAGTAAGAGATGAGCGTACCCAGCATCGCCCGGCCATTTCTGTGTACGAGGCCCTCATTTTACCAAACACCTGTCACTGTCTCAGGGGAAAAGCGCCTTCTAGAGTCCTGTTCTCCTGGGACACACAGGCCACGGCTGGGCCTGTCAAGCCCTCACTTACCTCCCTCCTTTTCCACGAGGACCGAGGGGTGGGCGTTTCAGATCTAAGCTTCTATCACCTAACAGGCAGCCCTGGCGGCCGTGGTTAAGCGTCTGTGAGCAGGGACACGGGCAGGTGCCGACGCAGACAGGGGCCCCGGGACGAGCACACGGCCGGGCAGGACGGCGATGGGGAGGGGGGGCCATGTGGCCCTGCAGCCGCAGCCCAGCCCGCCCGAGGCGGAAGGCAGTTCCAGGAGGATGTCGCCTCTGGCCCCGAGGCCGGCTGTGAGGGGGCAGCCATCGCAGGAGGAGGGTGGCGGCGGGACACGCGGCCTCGGGACACGCGGCCTCGGGCCCCCTTCCCTGGTGCCCCCGTGCACGTACCTGGTTCCCCCCAGCGTTGTGACACTCATAAACTCCGACGACGCCGTCAGCAAAGTGTCCCAAAGTGTCCAGGCAGTTGGTCCCCTGCTGCAAGGCCCCAAAAGCTATATCCTGGTGGTCGGGAACCCTGAAGCCAAGGAGAGAGTCACTCGCTGGGCTCGGGGGGCCACGGGATCCGTGCCTGCCCCCCACCCCCCGTGCTCAGAGCCCTTGTCTCACGACGGGGCTGGGCGGCAAGAAGGTTGCCACCAGGCCACGTGCCCCCAGCGCAGGCCTGGCCGTGCCCCCGAGACAGCACGGCTCTGAGCCTCTCGACTCCTAACCCTAAGTGCAGGTTTTAAGTCTAAACATTCTTTCTATCTCGTACCAGGGACAGTTTTCAGGAAAGAAAAAGTCCCTTGTCTCTTCAGCGTTAGTTGTTGACAGTCATTTAGGAAAGCAGTTAACGTGGTCAGATCCTGCTGCCTGGAACTTTCCAGTAGACTTAGGGTTGGCCTTTACCTAATAGAGGGGAGACCACAGGTGGGTCTGTCAGGCGGCCTGGTACAGAGCAAGGCAGCACAAAGGGGGGCGGGGCAGGCTTCGACCCCGAGCCCCGCCTTGGCTGCGGACCAGCCGTGCGACGGTCAGACTCGTCCTCTCCAGCCCCGTGCCCTCTTTGCACGGTCCTTCCCCGCAGGGCCGCCGCGAGAGCCATGGAGCACCGCACCCTGGCACTCAGCCGGGCCCACAGGAAGCAGGCGGTGGACGGCAGCAAGTGTCACTGACGCACGCGACCATCAGGCTGGCGTCCCCCTTGCCCGGCCCGGACAGGGCAGCAGGTCCACCCACCGCCGTGGCGTGAACACTTGAGATGTGGTCTCAGGTGGTGCAGGGCCCAAAGTCACCCCAAATCACAGGGGACCTCAGGGTCAAACTGTGCTTTAATGTCACTGCATCGGGCGTCTCGTCAGCAAGTCACAGGCCACCGTGACAGCAAAAGCGAAGTGGGCGCCATGAGGGGCTACAGCCCAATGCGGTGAAGCCTCTGGTCGACCAGGGGGGAGGCAATGACCAGGGGCGTCCCACTGGTGACGTCCTTCCCAGGGCAGGGGGTCGCGGCTTCCCTTTAAAAGCAGAGGGAGCTGAAGAGCGATGGGCGTGAACAGCAGGGGACAGGCCGCGGGACCTGACTCTCAAACAAATCTCGGCGACAAGGGTTCTGAAGGGCCCGTCAGCGCACAAGAGGATGGTGGAGACTCCTGCAGTCACAGCCCCCGTGCTCGAGATACGTGACCTGCTATAAAGTGCGCTGGAATATTCGGAAAAAGCAATGTGCCGCTTCGAGGCAAAAACCGTCTGGCCAGCCCCTTAAGAAGATGAACTTCAGGTGCAGCCTGAAGCCCGCAGACTGGCAGGTCCTCTGATGGGCACCAGCGCTCCCTCAGGCCTCGAGTGGGTGGGCAGTCATTTAAAAGGACAGGCCAGGTGTAGAGGGCAGCTCAGGAGTACTGCTGTGTCATCAGTCCTCGTGGAGGGAAGCAGGGGGCCAGCGTGGTTATTCCCGTGACACATGAGGTCACAACCAGCCTGGAGGAGGGGGCACCCTGGGCAGGCCATCCTCCGGGCCTCTGCTGGGCATCGTCGCCCGCTGGCCCACAGGCGGGGAGGGGATGGAGCTGGTTTAGCCTGGGGTCTCCAGGGCAAGAGGAGCCGGGAGGGTGAGGCCCGGGCAGGGAGGGCCTGAGGGCTGGAGGCACAGGGCACCCCCTCGGGAGGCTGGGGGCTGCCCCTCTGGCCACTCACAGAGCCCCGTCATCTCACCAGGGGGACGAGCTGCAAGAGGTGACACCTGGGAGGGTTTCCAGGTCTGTGAGGAACGGGAGGGGGGGCCACGGAGGGCGGCAGTTCAGGGAGCCCGTGCTCGGGGGGCCTGGGGCCAGCGCTGGGGTCCCGCTCTCAGCCTCTGGCCCCGAGCACGGTCTGCACTCCACCTCCTCCAGGCCCCGCGCCCGCTGGCAGAGCCCGGCCCCGGGGCCTCACCTTAGCTCTGGGTAGACATTTTCCAGGTACCATTTGAAAGGCTTGCAGCTAAGTTTCTTCCTGAGCTCCAGTCGGCTCTGAATACTGCAGAAGGGAACAAGATTTCTTTATAAATGGAAAGAACAGACGGGCTCTACGTCAAAGCTGGAAATCTGCCGATGAGACGGGAGCTGGGGCAGGCGGTGGAGACCGGACCGTCCACACTTCTGTCCCCAGGACCCCGTTGTCTCCCACGCGCCTCCCGAGAGGGCCCTTGGGTAGGGTCCCCCTTTTAACACCTGGTGGCTCTTCTCAACTCTGGCCACAGAACGCTGCTTGGGGTGTGGGCTGACCACCCCGCCGACACACACACACACACGCACGCACACACGGATCCCAGGCAAAGCAGCAAGAGGGGGCACGAGTCACACTTACTTTCCATACGGGACGTTTCTGGCAGAAGGCACTGCTGCGTAATAGAAGTTTTTGTATTCGTCCATCCAGACCTCTGCCGCCCGGCGGGTATTACTAGAAACAGAACACATCTCCTTGAGCTGTGCGTCGCCATCTTTCCGCCAGCAGCGTCCCGTCTGCACCGAGGAAGCGCTGCTGAGGAGGTGCTTCGGCGGGGAGCGGGGCCTGGTGGCCCGGCCGTGGGGCTCGCGCGGAGCACACAGCAGGCCGCTCCCCAGCCCCCGGGCCGTATCGGCGTAGCTAGCGCTCCGCAGGCGCTCGCTGAACCACAGAACCCGCGTCCTCGTCTTTCACAGAACACGGACTGTCACGGAGCACAGGTCCAAGTCAGAATTACAGCACAGGCAGGTATTTTAGAGCAGGGACTGCGGCTGCACCGAGGAGGACAAACGTGAATCGCTCTGCGAGAACTCTTACTGTGCATCCCCGGAAGGCTGGTGCCAGGGAGCACGGCCACGGAATCCTTGGCTCTTCTCTCCAGCCTTCCTCACGTGGCTGTGATCGAGAGCTACCACTAGACAGCTCTGGGGAGAAGCTAAGAGCACATCACCGTTACTCCTAAGGTTACCTTTGGCAGAGCTGAGCCGAGAGTGTGTCCTGTTTGGACCAGGAATAGTGAGGGACAGTAGTGTGCGCCCCACGTCTGGGGTTCTGACTGCCCTGCGCCGGAAGGGGAAAGACGGGACAGCCTCCTGTAGAAGGCCAGAAGCATCCGTGCCTACGTCTCACAACTGTGGAGAGTACCATGACCCACGATCAATAAGGCCGCCGGGACAAGCTGCCTTCGAACGTAGGACATGTATTAAAGGCTGCCACACACACGGCATCAGTATCTTCTCCTGCCAGAGTTCTCTTTAGAGCACCTGTGAAGCAGCGTTACGACAGTGAGTCTCTGTGCTCCGCACCCCTGGACTCTGGTCCAAAGGAGACTCACACCTTAGGTTTAGAGCCAATGCTCTTTCAGAACCCGCAGAGAGGGCGTTCTGTTCTTCCAACATGAACACATTAGGGAGGCAACGTTCTCCTTTTACAAGAATACCTTCCCTCTATTAGAAAGGTCTCTTTTAAATGGTGAGCCTTTCAAATCCTCTGAGTTACAATTACTAAAATAATTTGTTTGAGGCATATATCCTTTGTATAAAGTGACATATGTACCTAGATGGGTTGCTGTTTAGAAAGCCCTGTAAGAGGCAGACAATTTGAGAGCACCTGTCCTCTGATGCAGCAGTTCCCACTTCTAGAAATGTACCTCAAGGAAATAATCAAGCAGGAATGAAAATACGCTCAATTTAGCACAGTTTATAATGGCAGAAAAAATAGAAACTATATGACCGTTAACAGTAAAGTGGTCAAACACATGGACGCCTCCGTGGCCATGAAAGATACTGGTGTACATGTTGCCTGTTGCCATGGACTGATGGCCCTGACTTGATGGGTGAAATTACAATAGATAACAGAACAGTACATAGTCGATACGCGTGTGGAGGGAAAAGAAGGGTGGGGCGGAGGGGGACGGAGGGAGAGGGAGATTGAAGGATGTTTTCACCAAATTATAAGGTTTTATGAATTGCAATCACACAGTGGTTTTAAATCACCCAAGTCACTAAGTGATTAAGTCATTTCTCAACTCCTAAATGCAAAACCACCTTTTCTCTGTCTACTTAATAAAAAAGATACGTAGGTAGCTTCAGAGAATGAGCTTCATGTGCCGCTCAGCGCTAGTTTCAAGTCATTTATTCAAATGTTTCTTAGGCGCCTCCTATACGCTACGCGGTCTTCCAGGGGCTTCAGGTACTGGGCGCCTGGGCCCACTCTTGTCTATCTGGGTTCTTCCCGCCTTTGCTCCCTTCCTGCCTCCACTAGGTGCAGGTAAGGTAGCTCTAGCGGGAAGCAAGCAGGAGACAGAGAGGGTGGGACTGGCCAGTTACACTGACTGGTGGTAATAACAGAAAAAAGTCTGGTAAGAGAGAAAGTTTAAACCGCTGTTTCCTGTATTTAATTTATTCGTAGTTTGCCTCGCCATGAATTAGTCTCACCATTAACTACTCAACATGAACCCAGATATCCTTCTAAGGCACCTGCCCCACGGCTATTCTGACTGGGAGCTCCCCTGGCCTTTGGGTAAACTCTAATCCACATGCACACGCAAGCACACACGCGACCCTCTCCTAACGGTCTCTGTAAGAGGCTTGTAAGGGGCTAACTGGAAACGCAGCTGTGTAAAAAACAGAGGCAGGAACCGCCCAGTTGGTCTCTCTCAACTGGTCTCCAGGGACGTGAGGTGATGTAAGAGCCTGCAGGTGTGTCATCACCCGGCTCTCCCTAAAGCAACAGGCGCCCAGGGCACACCCAGGGTTGGGGGGCAGACAAGGCAGGACCCCACGAGGCCACTTCTCCATTCATTCATCCTTCCCTGCTTCTCATACACAGTGACCCTACACAAATGAGATGGTCCTCTACCTGTCATGCTAGGATGCATTTTAGAACCTTTAGATCCCTGAGTTCCAGCAGCCTCAGGCACTAACTGTGCTTAGGGATCCAGATAAAACCTAACGTGGACTCTAGAGCCAAGGGGCCGGAGATCAATCTCACTCTCCATCTGAGTGAACTTAGACAAAGGAGCCGAACCTTCTTGTGCCTCAGTCTCCCTTGCCCCTAAAGTGCAAATTAATAATAGTACTTAATTCATAAGGTTTTATAAGGAGTACGTAAGTGAGTATTTGTAAAGCACTCAACAGCCTGGCACACATAAACACTCTATAAATATTAGCTATTGCTATTAAGTCCCAATTTTTAGTGGCGAAATATTTATACATTGAATGCCACATATTAGAGGAAATTAAAGAGAACTGGAAAGGGACCTCAGAAATAACACATGCCACCTCTTTATCTTTTAGGTGAGTCAACCGAGATAGAGACAGAGAGACAGAGAGAGAGAGAGAGAGAGGGGCGGGGGGCCGCAACGGCCTGGCTGAAGGCCTAACAGACCCACGCTGCCCCCTAGTTCTGAACCCTGGGTCCCTTTCCTCCCCACATCTCCAGTGTATGGGACTCGCGGGCTGTAAAATACAACGGAAAAGTTTTCTTTCTAAAAACGAGTGCCTCTTTTTTCCTTTTAAAAAAAAGTGCATAAAGCAATGTTTTGTGTATTTTAACTGACTGTTTTCTGAAATCCCACGCTTTGCTGGTAGATATCAGTGCTTTGATTTCAAGTATTTTTGATATGTCTCTACGAGAGGTTTCTGGGAAGCATCTCATGCTGCCCCGGGGGAAAACATACATTATCACTGTTTGTTTGATTTTGTAGAATTCATCGTATAAGAGCATATTTTTGTTTCTAACAGAGCAGAAATGATGTTTAGACAACATTCGGGAAAGGATACGCTTTTGGGAAGAAGGTAATTTGGTCAGAAGCATCTGATATTTGGCTTCTATTAAAGTTTCCTAGAAAGTTGATACACTACGCTAAGAATCCAGCTTCTGTACAAGACAGGTATACTTATAATCTGTACTTAATAGAAGTTTTCAAATGCCACATAAGAGATAAACTGGCCATCCTCCCCCCCGTGCACGCCCACCCTGCTCTGGGGTTTCCCTGTGTCCATAGGGGCATCCCGTTAGCAAAGTGTGTGGCCGGCAGCCTGGGGGTCACCCTTGAGTCCCCCCTGGCCTCCTCCCGTCCATTAGTAAACACGCCTGCCTGAGGCCGCAGCTGGCGCGTGGCCCTGGCCACCCGGCTCTGCCCGGCCCCCGGCCCTGCAGTGGAGGGGGGACACGTCACTCGCACCATCATCTCCTCCTGGTATCATCCGCGCGGCCCTCTGCCCAGGGGCCAGAAGGACCCCCTTAATATTCAAAACAGAGAAGTCGAGTATCTGCGTAAAACCCACAGGAGCTCCCCCTCCTCCTGCATCGAAACACGCCCAGTTTCCCTCAACGCACAGGGTGCAGACCCGGCTGGTCTAGTCTCCCTCGGTGCCTACTGTCCCCTCGTTGTCTGGGCTCCAGCCATACCGGGCAGCCTTCTGTTCTGCAGGTTCATCTCGGCGCTGAGGACCTGCTCCCCACGGGCTCCTTTGGCTCTGGGACAAGCGCCCACCCACCCTGCAAACCTGTCCTCCTGCCCCAGCATGTCGACCGCGTGACCACATGCTGCCTAGTTCACAGCACCTCTCGGAGTCTGAAGCCATCTTTTCAGCTGAATGCTCCCGTCTCCCTGGGCCAGGCTGGCTGGCCTGTGCACGGTTCTGTCTTTCGCATCTGAAAGAACTCGTGAGGAAAAAACGTCGTCCCCCGCACTGGTAATTTGCTGTTTTTCTTCAGAAAACTCTTCATTTGGTGTCTCCATGTTTGCAAAAATCCACCTGTTATCTATTGTGTATTATCTGCCTCTATAGCACAATGAGTCTTGGGCTTTTGTGTGGCTGCCTTTCGCGTTGTTCATATGTTGCACCTTGAATGGTAACATGTAACGTAAAAAGTCCAAGCGCCCCTCCTTCCTATCTCCCCGTAACATGTTTTCAGCACATGTCGCGTTGTTCATATGTTGCACCTTGAATGGTAACATGTAACTTAAAAAGTCCAAGCGCCCCTCCTTCCTATCTCCCCGTAACATGTTTTCGGCACATGGTTCGGTGACCAGTCCCACCGGCCCTACCCCGTCCTGCTGCCCCACCCTGACCCCCGGCCACCCCGGTTTGCTCTCCATCAGGACAGCTGTGTGTCTCTGAGGCTGTCCTGCACGTGACCTCGTGCCCCATGGAACCTGCTGAGACCAGCATCTGTCACTCGGCAGAAGGCCGCTGTCCTCAGTCCCCACAGCTGCCCTTGTCACTGCCGAGCGGCGGCCCCTCGGAGGACACGTTTCCACACAGCCCACGGTCAGCCCTGTGTGCAGGGCGGGCAGCGGTGCTCTGGGCCCTGCTCGGCCTCTCGGCCACTTACCGGGCAAAGACGGTGCCACTGCCGCCGGGGAAGGTGTAGGGGTGCTGCTTCCGGAACACGTGTCCCACGCGGCTGCAGGGGATGATCTCCAGGCTGCCGCCGCACTGCCACACGCGGAACGAGATCTCTGAGGTGGTGAACGACACGGGGTGACCGAGAGCCTGGGCCACCCCCAGGGGGTGCGGACGCCCACCCCACCCCCGTGGCCTGAGGCGATGACACCCGGGGGGCACTCCCTCTCCAGAGGGTCCTGAACGCCCCCCGTGGGGGCCTCTGACACCACGTCTCCAGGCTCCAGGGCGCAGTCAAGAAAGTACGTGCGACGGGTATGGGGTGGGGCGTGCCTAGGCACGTCAAACCATCCAGCTGGATACCGGAAGTATGTACGATTTTAAGTTGTCACTGAAACCTCGATAAAGGTGGAGGGGAAAAAAAAGACTGAATGAAAGATCCTACTTCAGTTCACTAAGAGGGTGTCTGCACAGCACAGTGTCGCTTTATAGACAATGTAAAGTAGTGTAGACAAAAAGAAATAATTCATGCCAAACAAACTACCCACACTGGGACATGTACTCCCTTAGACTTTAGCACTGATCAGAATTACAGATGCCAGCTCTATCTGTGTCACAAAATCCCATGTTTTCATGAAAAAATTCTATTTGAAATTTAAAAAGAAGTAAGAGTGAGCCTACGGAAACATTTTTCAAATTTAGACTAGAAGCCCTGAGACAAGAGTGATTCCCTGGTCTGCTGAGAACAGAAAGACTCCTGGCATCAGACCATGCGTCCCTGTAATGTCACAGACACCGTGCATGAGACATGGCCCGGAACTCCTCTCTGGCCGGTTCTCCGTCATGGAGCATTACACGCGCCTTCTGGGGATGAACACTGAGTTAGAAAAGGCAACGGACAGTGCACGAATGGCCATGCGTCAAAAGGCATGAAATGCCCACAATCAGCCCTAAGGTCGGTGTAACAGGCAATCGTATACGCCATCTTCCTCTAAAACTTATTTTAAGGGCCTGGAGCACCAGGACGCACCTGGGCTTTCTCCATCCAGGACAAAATCCACCTCTTCCCTTAAACTGCAAAACTTACGTCATCCCTGCGCACCAGCAGGCGTCCAGCCAGCCGGCCAGGTCCAGCGACCAAGGGTACTCGAGGGACTGCCAGACCTCACAGCCACCCCGGCTCTCACCAGCCGGTAACCAGCAGGCTGGCAAAGGCTGCTCTTCACCTGCGTCAACACAGATTCTACCCGCCGAGTCAGGACACGCGCAGAGCAGGCGCTGGTCACGGCGACATGGATACACACGCGGCCCAGAGCATCCACGCTTGGGAGAAGCCTGGACATGCAGGCACCCAACCAGGCTCTTGTCCTGATTGCCAGCCATTCCGAGCGGCTGCAGCCTGAGCCAGAGGCCCGACTGAAGGCGAGAAACAGGTTAAATAGGAAAGTCAAGATAGAATATTCTGGAGGATTAGATGTCTTTTTTTTCTGCAAGACTTCACGAGGTTGGTATGGAAGGGCCTTTCCTCTACATCACCCTGCCTCCCTGGCAACGTGCTGGGGAGTGAGACAGAACGGCAGACTCAGCAGTCACGGCAGCCAGTGTAGACGGAGCGGAATCAGGCGCGATTTGTGTGGACCACAAGGCCTCGTGTGGCAGCAGGCGCTGGGCTGTGGCAGAAGCCACGTGACACCCACTTCAGGCGCCGAACAGCATGAACTTCTACTCGGATCTGGTGAGCTAAAGCCAGGAACCCCTCCCCCACTAGGAATGGGTAAGACATGCAACAGTTCTGGGACTTCAATGGCCATTTCCCTTGTCGTACTGAAAACGCGTGGTCCTAAGCACCAAGGCTAAGCAGAGTGTCGAACAGAACTTGACTAGGAGGCTCTCTGTATCTAAGGAAATAAGATTCAAAGATACAGTGGCCTACCTGGAAAATTCAGAATCGGGGCCCACGAAGGCCCCCTGGCTTCTGTATGGGGAGCCAATTAAACCAGTAGGGAGCCATTCAGAGACTTGGTGGAAGAGTTTTAAGGCCAAGGACAACTACAGTTATATTCAACTGATTTCACTGAGCCCTACAACATGGGGATGATTACTCAGGACAACTTGGTGGCTTTTTTTTTTTTTTAATGTATTATTTTTAAAATATTCATTTATTTTGGCTGCGCTGGGTCGTAGTTGCGGCATGTGGGATCTTCAGTTGCGGCATGCAGACTTCTTAGTTGCAGCATGCAGGCTTCTTAGTTGTGGCATGCATGCGGGATCTAGTTCCCTGACCAGGGATCAAACCCAGGCTCCCTGCATTGGGAGCGGGGAGTCTTACCCACTGGACCACCAGGGAAGTCCCCAGCTTGGTGGATTTTTAATTAGGCCGTTTGTGTTTGCATTTGGCTCTGCTAACAACCAGCTCTGAGACCTCAGCCCTTCCAGAAAGCATGAAATGAGATGATGCAATGGGGGCAGTCAGCATCCTTTCTAACGCTGCAGGGATGTGCTGAAAAGGACAAATAATGTTCCCAAGTAGCCTAACCCCCGCATCTCACAAGGGCCAGGGATCAGGTTCTTCGTCCTTTTAAAATTTTTATTTATTTATTTATGTATTTATTTTCTTTTCTGGCCGCGCTGCACACCCTGTGGGATCTTAGTTCCCCGACCAGGGATTGAACCCGGGGCCAAGGCAGTGAAAGCACCGAGTCCTAACCGCTGGACCACCAGGGCTCTTTGTCCTTTTTAATTGCTTCTATTAGACTTACACTGTTGGTCAGGAAGTCTGGGAGCACTAGTGGATTTGGTGGGGCACGCCTGGAGGGGGTGTGTGGATTTGACTCGGGCATCCCTGTCCCCTGCCTCTCCTACCTTGGGCCCACACAAGCCCTCAGGCTGGACAGCTGCTGGGGGTGTGCATGCAGCACCCAGGAAATCAAGTCTGAGCAGTACCAAGAAGAGAGAAGGACTCACATCACGGACTCTTCCTGCTGAAACCCTTGTGCCTGTTTAACCCTGATGAGAGAAGACCCTCCAGAGCGGCTGCGTCAGAGCCTGTCACGGGAGGAGGTGCCAGGATGCTCAGGCCGGGTGGCCCCAGCCCTTCCTCCCCACCCACCGTGTGTCACCCTACCTGAGCCCCTTGAGCCCTTCCAGGGAACCTCGCACAGGGCACAGCTACGTAAACATACAAACCAAACCAACAATAAACTAGGCAACAGAAAAGATTATTTCCCCTCCCGCTGGTCTCTGGGTGCAAGGTCTCCTTTGATATTTAAATCAACACTCTCTACACCCTGACACAAAAGGCCACCTGCCCTCCAACCACGGAAGCCTAATGGCAGACACTGCTGCAAACACTTCGGTCCCCCCCCCCCCCCCGAGTGGTGGTCCTGGCTGGTTGGGCTTCCCCAGGGATGTCTGCGGGGTGAGGGTGACTCAGAATTCCCTTCAGAAGGTTAACAATCCTTCTGAAGCCTTACGTGCTCCAAAGCCTTCAATCAAGCCCTGCCTAACTGTCAGTGTACTGTGAAAAAAACCAAAAGGCATCTGACTCTGATCCTTCGTCCTGGTGTAGTTACTGAGTCTAAAGAAGCTTTCAGAATCAACCAAGGCAACAACCTTTCTCCACAGATGAGATGCTACCACTAACGTTAATGTCATAAAATGAGAGAAAAATAATGGGCTTGTCTAGTCTCTCAAACTTAAAAAAAAAAAAAAATCAAAGTCTCTGTTACAAGTAAAAACTACTAAAAGTGACAGTGGCATCCTTTTTACCTCCTTCCCTCACCCCCCTCCCCTCCTCCCAGGGTACGTCTACCCAGGGGAGAATGTAATTTAACAGCATCCAATAGCCAAGGAGACTCAGCTCAAAAGCTTCGAGTGAAACAAACAAAAACCCCTAAACAAACAAATAAATTGAGTCTTTTTATCTTTATGGAGTAAATACAATGCAGCTACCAATAAAGACCAAAGTCTATAAAATTTCAATGTCCCTAAACATAGGTAAAATGATTTGTATGCATTATTACAAAAAACAAAACAAAAAAAAACAACACGAAAACAAATCAGAACCATTCACAAAGTAGTCAAGAAGGGACGAAGTGCCACGGCCTCTCCACCCCATCTGATTCCCATGACTACAATTCAGCCAGTCCGACAGGCTTCGCCAGGGCTCACTTTCCACCCTATGTGGCTAAAAATGAATCCTAGAACCTGAACTACTCCCCCCATTTTTGTCAGCTTGCTTTCCAGACCTTGGATTCAGATGACATTAAAAAGTGTGCATTTTCCTTCAAAGACTTAATATGTATCTAGCATAATGCCCAACCCAAGACACTTTTAAGAATAAAAAGGGTGCTATTTATACCTTATGGGGGACTGATTATGTTCAGTAAATGGTCACTTTAATGTCTTTACAAACCCTTTCCAACTGGCACCCTGCATACCACAAACTCTTGCTTAACAGTCTTTCCAAAGCTTCCACTTTTCATTTCTACCCCTCTTGGTGGGCAGGAAAAGACCACGGTTCCAGCAGAATTGGAAACGGTTTGGTGTCCGAAGACACAAGGCTCATACGTACCCAGGTTTTCTCCTCCCCACACATCCATCATCATGTCATATTTCCCCAGTTCTTCAAAATAGAACTTATCCATCACGAACAGCCCTCCAGCAATCATAGGGGTTCTAAAGAGGCAGAGAGGGAAGAAGGGAAGAGAGGGAGAGATCGAAGGTCAAGGTTAGATCGCCAGCATTCTAATGCCAAGGTCAAGCCTACAGGCCGACCTTAAAAACAATAGCACGGCCGTGGTCTTTGGCTCAGAGCTCTGGGTGCCCCTCTCTGCTTGACCCCTGCTGTCTTCACGTGCCCCCCACTCGCCCTGCTCAGATGTTCCCAAGTGCGGGGGGCTGCGCGGAGCGTCCCTACGAGAGAGCAGCCGCTGGGGCTGGGACGCTCGCTGACAGCGCCCTAGGCCGGTGCTCGGCTTCTCTGTGCCGCGGTCTCCTTGGAGGATTACAGACGGTAAGGGGCTAACGCGCCCAGCGCACGTAGGGAACGCTCGATGATGCCAGCTACCCGTGTCCTCATCCTCATCCCGGGGCAGCTTCCTCCTCTGCTGGACGGGACCGTCATCTTCTCGCGTCCCCATCAGCCTGGGGACAGGCCAGCGACAGGACCCCAGCCCTGTGCCTGCAGAGTCGCTGTGAGGAGTCAGGGCCCCGGGCCGCACGGCTGGGGCTCACTGCTGACGGGGGACAATTGCCTCAGTGCAGACGGCGCCGGCGTCCGCAGGGCTCCGCCGTAACCACGCGTCCCTGGGGAGGCGCCCTCACCCCACCCGGCGCGGCTCAAAGCCAGCTGGTAGTGATGCAAGTGCTTCCTCTGGGGGACAGGAGGGCGGAGCCCAGCGAGGAGGCGGAGCCCACCGGGGGCGGGCAGGAGGCTCCCACTCGCTGCCCACCGCCTCCCCAGTCCCCAAGGGCAGCCCGAGACCCCACCCTGTGCGGGAAAACGCTCTACGCCACCAAGACACGAAGGACGTGGAACTGGCAGATTTGATACACGTACACAGAAAAAAATCTCAAAATACTCTACCCTGTAATCTGGGGCAGAGACTCTCCCCTGAGCTAGGACGAGGGGAAATGGGGGTGTGGCTGGAAGGTGAGAGCTCGACTAGGTCCCCAGGGAACATGAGGCCTGCTGTCTCATCTTCCGCCCCAGAGAAGGGCACCCGAAGGGCGCCTGCCCGGCACTTACTTTATGGGGGCCACCGGGTTCCCCTGCCGGGACCGTCTCTGCTCAGGCGTCATGTAATCCCATTTGAACACCAAGTTCCAGTCAAAGCCTGCTGGTCACAGAAGAGAGAAGAAACACAGGATGCTGTGAGAACACGCTGTCTGCTCCCGGCACCGGTCCCTCACAGCTTAAAAATATCTGGTATTTGGAATGGACTCACTGTAAACCAAACAAAGGAAAAACAAACAAACAAACCAAAACGACGCAGAGGGAAGAGAGAGTGACTGGGGGGGGGTGCAGGGAGACCAGCGGGGGGGGGACGCACATTGAAATCTTCTTCCCCCAAGAAGCTTACCCAAAACAGAAGATGTGGGTCAGGCTTTTCTAAAACCAAAATGCAAAAGAATAAATGTGAAATAAGAGAACTGGAGTCTGTGAGGGCATATCCAAGGGCTGTAAATAAGGAGGCGGGAAAGAAGAAGGATGGATTTAAGAAAAAATCTGCCAGGTGCCCCAAACGTGGTCCCAGGGAAGGGACGGCAGGGAGGGGCAAGAGTGTGGGCAAGAGTAGGTGGAAACGAGCTGACAGAAGCAGCGAAGGGGCAAGCGAGCTTCATTTCTGATAACGTGGCACCTGCCCCGGGTCACTTCTAGAATCCACAGGCCGTGCGGGGTGGCAGAGCCCGGGCCTGGCCCCCGGACATGGTTTCTGGCCTTCGCAGGCCCCTGGTCCACAGCTGCCGGGTCTTGTCCTTACTCAGAAAGTACCCGGCACACCCGACCTGCGGACGCTCTCCAGAGCATGGGCCGTGTGGCCCAGGGTCTGACAGCCAAGCCTCACTGCTCCAGGGCCATCCATCCCTCAGCCCTCTGCCATCAGGCTTTCTGTCCGCAGGGCTGGTGCAATGCCTAAGTTCAGACTTTCCGTCTGTGTGCTCCGAATCCAGCATTTATCTGCCCTGACAGCCCCGGTGCCTGCAGCCTGAACAGGGTAGGATGGTACAGGGGCTCGGGGGCTCCTGGGCCGGCGTGGCACACACGATGGCTCCATCAGAGGACAGAAAGGTGCCCCAGCTGTCCCTGTAGAGCGCAGCGGGCTGGCAAATGGGAGCGAGGGGCTGGAGGGCCAGGCAACGGTAATGCACGGAGAGGAAACAGACACAGACTGATTGTCTGAGGAGCCCGGCTCTCCCCAGACACGGCCTGCTGCGCACACATGCACCGCCAGCCAGGGAAAAGCAGACGTCCCGGCTGCACTGCTGACGGAACACAAAGGCCTCGACTGGCCAGCTGATGTAACATTACCTGCATTCTGGGGGGAACGTTCATTATTATTTAGTGTATCAATCTGGTCCGAAGAGCCAAGCGATATTACATTTTAAAAAATCTGCTAAAAACATCATGCTTGATTTTTTTTTTTCCTAAAAGGGGTTTGGTAAAATGCTCTTCGAGTAAACCCGGCCGGGCCCTGGGGCAGCGGGAGGCCGCTCCCATGCAGGGCGCTTCACCGCCCGCACCGGCTCCGCCGTAAGCGGCTGCCACGGGAGAAGGAGAGCCGTCACATCTCAGCTCCTGCACATGCTCGGGGCGTTGGGGGGGGGACACACTGTGGACACTAACGCTTTCTTGACAGCCAAGGCTCCCAACTCCTTACAGCCCCAGCGTGCTCACCATCTTCTAAGACTCTCCTGACTCTTGTTTCCCAGCCTAAGTGCGTCCTCCCAGCATGACAGCCGGCCAGAGGCCCCTGGGGAGCTGCCTGGTCACAGCCCTGCCCTCTTCCGGCCGCCCTGTGCGGCTGCACTATTATCAACCTGTTTCTCAGACAGGGACGCCGGGGGGGCGGAGGGAAAGCAGCTCCCGTGGCGACACGGCCTGAAAGAGGCACCAGAGCCGGGGCCTTCTGGCCGGTCCCAGCGTTCTGCTTTCTGAGGTTCCGTCCAAGGTCACGGTTCTACTGTCTTCTTTTTTTTGATGTCAGTTGACCCTCAGTCTGTGTGTCTGTCTGTCTGTCTGGAACAGTCCATCTCCTAATCAGCTCAAAATGTTGGAGATGGGAAAAGAAGCCCCTCATTTTACAGAAAGAAACAGGGGTGCTAAGATGCTGGAAAAAAGAGTCCACTCATCTCAGGTGTGAAAAATCAATAGTGAATAAATTACACACGGAAGGCAAAGGCTCTGACATCTCTTTTATATCTCTTTCTACAGCAGGC
The DNA here is from genome assembly GCF_949987535.1 of Balaenoptera acutorostrata. NCBI lineage: Eukaryota > Metazoa > Chordata > Mammalia > Artiodactyla > Balaenopteridae > Balaenoptera > Balaenoptera acutorostrata. The sequence continues at coordinate 72,405,269 of NC_080079.1, read as the reverse complement.
TTTGCTGAATTCTTGGCTCTCAGCCGAGGTCTGAGAGGCAAGGCTGCCGGCCAGCTGAGATTCAGAGCATGAAGCATTTATTGGGCTGTGTGGGAGCCCTGGGGCCACAGGTCACCCCCCCCCACACACAGTCCCAGGGACACAGGGGAGCCTGCAGGGCACAGGTCACCCCTCATATACACACAGTCCCCGGGACACAGGTCACCCCCATGTACACACAGTCCCGGGGACACAGGTCACCCCTGTGCACACACGGTCCTGGGGACACAGGGACAATAGGAGACCGCTCCTCAGGCGGGGCTAGCGTCACTCCCGTGCACCCATCAGCTTCGTGAAGCTCCTCACGAGAACAGTTTCCCCAGGTGGGGTCCAGGAGCCCCTGGGGGTCCTCAGGCCCTTTCAGGGGGTGTGTGACGTTAAAACTGCTTTCAGATTTATGCTAAGGCCCTACAGGCCCCTTTCAGTCTCATTTTTCCAAAGTGCAGGAAGGAGTGTTCCGGAAGCTGCAGGACGGGCAGCGCCCACGTGGCTGCATTGCCTGGTGTTCTCACCGTTTCTCAGCCTTACCTTCTAACACAGCAAACGCTGATCCGTACGGCCTACGTGAACAAAGCTCTCTGGGGCCTTCACTATGAATTTTTAAGAAGGTCAAGAGAGTATCAGACAAATTACTGTGGGAGCCCGCGGAGGGAGGGTTCGAGGGGTCACACTTGAGCCGCGAGGACCCCAGGAAACCGGCGGGGTCATTCAGATAAAGGTTCCCCAGAAAGGTTCCACCACGGCGGGGCGTGGGCGGCCAGTGGGCAGGAGAGGCTGACAGCCAGGCGGCGGGAGGGCTGCGCTCCGCAGGCCGCGGGGCCCAGGAGTCACGGGTGAGCGGGGCGGATGGGCTTCCAGCAGGAGACGGACGCTGCGGCGAGGGGGAGGGTGAAGAGGGCGGACCCCCATCGGCCTGGCGCCTCCACACCGGCTCCCACGGGGCCGGCTCTGTACGCCAAGCCGGTGCCAGGGACGCGAACCACGCCTACCGTCCAGGGGAGGCGAGGCCGCTTCTGTCCCCTGGTGAGCCCCGCCAGCTGAACGCAGGGGCGCCCTTGGCCGCGGCCCCGCGCAGGCGCCGTCGCCGGCGCCGTCCCCGGGCCCCGCGCAGCACCTACCGCCTTTTAGGTCCGCAGACGCGCCCACGTACTGAAAGTTGTCCATGTTGATGACGTCGATGATGGGGGACACGACGCGGGTCCTGTCCTGCAACGCACGAAGGCAACAGCAGGTGTCAGAGGCAGCCGGGACACGCACAGGCGGGGGCCTGAGTGTCAGCGCTCCCGGGAAGACCGTCGCGCCGGTCCCCCGCCACCCCACGCCCTGGGGCGCCCAGCTGGGCACCTGCAGCCCTGCGCTGCGCTGGGTGTCGGGGGCGCAGGGGACGCTGCCCCCCCGGAGGCGCCCGGGTGCACGGGGCTGCCCCGCGGGTGTTCACTGGCTGAGGGCAAGCCTCTCCCGGGACCGCTCCTGAGTTGTTTTTTTTTTCCCCTAACAGCCAGGAGCAAATGTCAATTTTTATTAATTCCAAAGAAGGAGTTCTCAGAGCGCACCAGCGTGAGACTACAGTGTTTTATTTAGTGTTTTCCCAAATGTCAAACCTCAACCATGGAGTAACTTTCATTCTAACAGGATCTAAGCTCGGCTGTACTTAAACATCGGTAATTTGCGAGCTGCAGGAAACCTCAGGAAAGGACTCACGGCTGAGACGCCCACACAGATGCGTCCACGGGCCTGGGAGCCGAGGGTGGTGTAGAGGTTCCAACCTCATCACAGCGGACGGTGACCGAACTGACTAGAGAACCCGGAGCCTGAGTCTGTCTTACCCGCGATCCCACCAAACACAAAACATTCCCGTAGGCTGAGGCCTCTCTTTATGCCACACTGTCACTGCTCTGGTTAGAGTTTGGGAACACAAGGTCTTTGAACTCTCCTGCCCTCTTTAAACCGGGCTAGTTGGTGCTGGGGAGGAACTCTGCCCCACACCGACAGGGAACACAAGGGTGACGCTTCCCTGAGCCATGGCAAGAACCTGAATCAGCCAGGGAAAGACTTCGAAAAACAAATTAGTAACAGGGCAAGCAGAGCTAAGCACGTAACACGTCAGAGGACCACGCTCAGAGAATAGCGGGAAGTTCCACCACCACCAGGTGTACAGTGTGGAGCCCCAAGCGCAAAGGGTGACGTCCTCCATGCCCGGCTCAGCCCGGGGACGGCGCCACAGATCGTAAGCTGCCCCACGTCCAAGTCCACTCCCTTTGTTTTGATTTCTTTTGATAGGACTAGAGTGAGGGAGAATGACCATTCTCAACTCTTCCCATTCTTTCTTCAGGAGGTGGGGGGCTGTTTAAATAACCCTGACAGTCTGACCACGAAGCATGTGGCCTCCATGTGCCCGGGTATCTTGTGCAGCTTTCATTTTGCCTCTGCGTCCCTGGGACACACAGCCTGGTGGAGTGAGCAGCCGGGGACGGGGCCCCCAGGATGGGCATGTGTGTGTGTGTGAGAGGACTCAGGGAGGGACTCAGTGAAACCCGCTTTGCAGCCTGGGCTCTGCCCCCTGTATGAGTTTTGGTTAAGTGATTAAAGTTCCCTGAACCCCAGTGCCCTCAACCGTCAAATGGGGGTGAAACCCTGGATTAAGGTAACGTGTAAAGCATCCAGCACGTAGTTAGCGCTCAGTAAACGGCAGTGAACATGAGGGTCACAGCACTAGTAGTTTGTCTTATTTCATGTCTCAGGACTCACTGCCCATCTGCGATCCCTGCTACGGTGCAAAAAGAATGACTTTACTATTTCTCTAGTACTTTCATTACATCTACTTTACTGTCTCAAGGAAGTGCTTTCTTAGCAGGGAGGAAAGAAAGTCAATAAAACAAGCAGAAGGCAAGAGAGATCACAAGAGGCCAAAGGTAATACTAGTGATGTTTCTAGAAGGCGAAGGTGCACGATCCCGGGTCAACTGACAGCCTCACACGTCCCTGTGTGGTTGGGACTGCGCCCCTCCCCACGAGCCGCAGCCTGGGTCTCAGGGCAGCACGGCCGGGCCGGGGACCCTGCGGCCTCTGTCCTCAGCTCTCTGCCCCCGCTGAGCTCAGACAGTCAGTGCAAAGCTTCAGGCAGGGAAGGAAGACCCCGCTAGGGGAAGGGCTGTCTTAGCCTCTGCTGACCCTGGCCTCCTACCTGACAAATGAATTTCCCCCATTGATAAGATTCCTGCGGTGGATAAAATCCTCGTAGGACAGTGTCGCAGAGGCCCTTCCCCCAGCCCGCACCCTCACCTCGGCCACCCTCTCCAGGAGGGGCTCCAGCCAGTGGTCGTTGCACTCGCAGTGGCTATCCAGGAACGTCAGGACCTTGGCCTGGGCCGCGTCGGCCCCCCGCACCCGTGAGCGCATCAGGCCTGTGGAGTGAGTCCAAAAACACGTCAGGGGAGAACGCCCAGGGAACGCGAGAAAGAGAAACAAGAACTGTACCCCCAGCACCTGCACCGACACCGACACCTCCCCACACAGCCCTCTTGCTGGGCACGGAGTTTATCACCAACACGCGTGGAGGGATCAATACCGCCTTGCGGTTACCCAGGTAAGAGTTCTGTCAGCACCTTTTTTTTAAAGTTAATTGGATGACTGAGAAAACAACTTGGAACTAGTGCCTTATGAGGAAGGCTTTTACATAACTGAAGTCTCCTTTATCAAGCCATTGAAATGTGGAACTTCTAAAACTAATCTCCTTTGACACAGCAACAGAGTTTTCTAATTAACTGGGCTAAGGCACGTGTCACCCAGACACTTCAAGTGCTAATGGGGCCAAATTTAATGGTGATAATTTAATGATAACAGTGTTGTGAATATCTGTGTGTTCTAAGACTCATCACGAGCCAAATTTACATAAATGATAAAGCCCAGTTGTTTGGCTTTTACATAAAATTAATTACACTGTTGGTCAAATTACACAATTTATATAGCTGTGATCTGTTAGTAATATCATTTTTTATTATCACACATAGTAATATTCATCACTAGATGGTGTGGTCATAAGTGGCTTCCGCTATGTACGCTGGGCTTTATCTATCCATGTAGATGTGAGATTATTCACAACCGGTAAGGACAGTGTTGTGAGTTTTTTATGCAGCACAGTGGTCAGAAAGGGTTTTCCATGATTCTTAAAGAGCTGCATGCTAGAGTAGGAAAAAGGCCAACGATTTCTAGTTCTGGTATTATGGAGCAGCTTGTAATAGGCAAACCCTCTCTCAGAGAACAAGTATAAACTGAGCAAAATAGAAAATGCAACTATAGGAAAGGGCTAGAGTAGCCAAGGGCAGGCAGAAACTAGAGGGCATTCAACCCTTAAAAGAAGAAAATCACACAGAGTGAAATCCCTGTAAACATGGTATTTGCCCCCGACGTTACTCTCCAATCCACTGCAGTGCAGCCTTTTTTGGCTTGAGGTGTCAGAGGGTAGAGTTTGGGGTTGGAGAGTGGCTGGAAACAGAAGGAGGAGATCCTGGGAAGGAGCTAAGTCCCAAATCTGGTGATAACTGCCCTTAAATCCTTGGCAGACGCCTGAACCTGCAGGCACAGGGGAGACCCCAAGGAGTCCATGAAGAGAAACAATTAGAAGACAGAAAGAACTAAGATTTCAGCTGGAATCAGGGACACAATTTTTGGCAATTGAGTTGTGCTTAGAAGGACTTGGCAAACACTTCATTTCTACAGAAACTCCAGAGGGAACACATTTAGGAATATGGACTATGTCTCAGGAATAAGGGATTCATCCAAGATACACTTATGCTAGCAAAGTACAAAGACAAGCCTACACAAGTTCAAAGTCATGAGCTAGTAATTTAATTGCCCAGTATAAGAAAGATCAACACCCTAGAGAAAGATAATGGAATCCAGTGTCTCTACAACATACCATTCATAATATCCAATAAAAAATTTAAAAAATTAGTAGACAAGAGAAGAGAAAAATGTGATCCATATCCAAGAGAAAAAAGTCAATAGAAACCCACTCTGAGATGACTCAGATTGAAATTAACAGATGAGGATTTTAAAGCAGCTATTATGATAACTACACCCAAGAACTCCAAGGAAATGATCATTGGAATGAGCAAACATGGGGAATTCTCAGCAGAGAAATGAAAACCACAAGAGTGAAATGGATATTCCAAAACTGAAAACTGCAATTTTCTGAAATGAAAGAATTCACTGCGCGTAACAGCAGATTAGAGATGTCAAAAGGACCAGTGAACTTGAAGATGGATCAATAGAGATTGATCTATCTGGTGAACAGAGAAAAAATACTGAAAGAGAAAAAAAGCCTGAGTAACCTATGGACAATATCAAGTGGTGTATCATATGTGTGCCTAGAGTCCAAGGATGAGGCATAAAAAAATATATAAAGAAATAAAAGGCCAAAACTTTCCCAAATTTGGTGAAAACTTCAACTTACATATTCAAAGGGATCAGCAAACCTGGAGCAGGATAAATAAAAAGCAAATCAAACTAGGCAAGTCACAGTCAAACTGCTAAAAACCAAAGATAAAGAGACAATCTGGAAATCAGAGAGAGGAAACAACCCATAACATACAAGGAATCAACAATAAGCTGACAGCTACATTCTAAACAGAAAAACAGAGGCCAGAAGACATTGGAATGACATTTTCAGAGTGCTGAAAGAAAAACTAATGGTCAACTCAGAATTCCATTCAGAGAAAATACTCTTCAGCAATAAAGGAGAAAGAAAGATTTTTCAGATAAACAGAAATTGAGAGGTTTTATTGCCTACAAGAAAAAATAAAGTTCTAAAGGTTCTCTGGGCTGAAGGGAAATGACGCTAGATGGAAACCTGAAGCTGTGGAAAAAAATGAAGATACTAGAAACGAAAAATACGAGGATAAATTTTAGAGTCCATTTATACATTTGAATTTCTTTATAACTGATTATTTAAAGCAAACATTTTAACACTGCACTGTGGGGTTTAAAACATCATAACAACATATGAAGGAAACCACATGACAACAGCAGTACACAGGACAGGGAACAGAAATGGAATTAAACTGTTGCAAGGTTCTTACATTTAATGTTAAGTTGTATGGACTCTAAATAGACTGTTATAAGTTAAAGATGCATGTTGTAATCCTCAGAGAAACCACTAAAAGAAATGTATAGCTAAAAAGCTACGAGAAAAATTAAAATGGAACATTAAAAAAAAAAAACACACAAAACATCACTTCAAACTACATTACAAACCTATAGTAATCAAAACAGTATGGCCTTGGCATTAAAAACAGGCACATAGATCAATGGGATAAATGGAGAGCCCAGAAATAAACACACACACATATGGCCATTAATTTACAACAAAGGAACCAAGAATACACAATGGGGAAAGGATAGTCTCTTCAATAAATGGTGATGGGAAACTGGACACATGCAAAAAAATGAAACTGGACCCCTATCTTACAACACACACAAAAATCAACTCAAAATGGATTAGAGACTTGAACGTTAAGACCTGAAACCATAAAACTCCTAGAAGAAAATATAGGTAAGCTCCTTGACATCAGTGGTGGCAATAATTTTTTTAATTTGACACCACAGCAAAGGCAGCAAAAGCAAAAGTAAACAAACGGGATTACATCAAACTAAAAAGCTTCTGCAGAGCAAAAAAAAGTATTCACAAAATGAAAAGGCAACCTATGGAATGGGAGAAAGTATTTGCAAATCATATAACTGATAAGGGATTAATATCCAAAATATATGAAGAACTCATACAACTCAACAGCAAAAACAAAAACAAAAGCAAAATAATTGGATTAAAAATGGGCAGAGGAATTTAAAGACTTTTTTTCCCAAAGAAGACATATAAATGGACAACAGGTCCATGAAAAGGTGCTCAACAACACTAACCATCAGGGGCTTCAAACCAAAACTACAATAAGATATCACCTCACACTTGTCAGAATGGCTGTCATCAAAAAGACAAGAGATATCAAGTGTTGGTGAGGATGTGGAGAAAGGGGAACCCTTGTGCACTGTTGGTGGGAATGTAAATTGGTGCAGCCACTGTGGAGAACAGTATGGAGGGTCTTCAAAAATTAAAAGTAAAACTACCATATGATCCAGCAATTCCAAAGAAATAAAACCACTATCTTGAATAGATGTCTGCACACCCCTGTTCACTGCAGCATTATTTACAATAGCCAAAACACATAAGTGTATTCAAAAGCTGCTAAGAGAGTAGATCTTAAAAAGTTCTCATCACAAGAAAAAATATTTGTCACTGTGTGAGGTGATGGGCGTTAACTAAACTTAGTGTGGTGATCACTTCACAATATATACATCTAGCAAATCATTATGTTGTACATTTCACACAGTGTTATATGTCAATTATATCTCAATAAACTGGAAAAAAATAAATTAATCAGGCAGGACAGTGGGAACGGAGGAATAAAAAGCACACAGGACAAATAGAGAACTTGGCCTATGAACACGGTTTTGGCTCCGCTACCATTATTAAATAGCTGGATGGACCTTGAAAAAGACACTTAACCTCTTTCAACTTTAATATTTCCATCTGCACAATGAGAAGGACTAGGTTTTCAGCCTTCAAAGTACATCAGTATTATTGAAATGCAGATGTCCAGGCCCCACCCCTAGAAAAACAAAAATCTTTATTCAATTGTGGGTCGGGTCAAGGCATGGTCTTCTTTTAAATTCCCCAAGTGATTGTAATGAATAGCCAGATTAAGAATCGCTGGCACAATTAAATCCCCAGCACTAAATGAACCCAAGGCCATGATTTTATGCAACTGATTTTCTCTGTCACCTAGTAGCATTGCTATGAGCATTTGTGTATATGTTTAACTGTTTGGGATACACACACACAAGCACACATATATTTGAGTGAGTGCATTTTCTCACTCGACTGTCACATTCCTCACTTGTTCCATGTAGTTCTACCATAATCTGGCTTCCCGCAGCTGCCCCTCTTCATTCCTTCCCAAAACAATGCCTCAATGTGGGTTCTTACCCACGTGAACAGCCTAATGTAAAGCAAATGCATAGTGTATATTTAGAAGGACTGCTTTTGATTTCTAAGCAGGTTAAAGGCTCTCTCTGATAAAGCTAGCACGTGGTTTGTCAGTTATAAAATGCCCACGTGAAAGCTAATTTCTTTCTTTTATTCCCTCCTCCCGCCTCATCTTCTTTTTTCCCCTGTGCCAGCAGACACTTTGGGTTTGAATTAAACAAGTTATCATGTAGTTTCTTTAGGGGCAAATACAATGCAAGATTCTGGTTTAATCTCAGCTTGGGGGTCAGATGTGAGTCCAGCAAACAGCTTGCTTAGGGGCAAGGGTGACCCCATTGTTTATGCATCTTGAACATCTGGATTGATGACCTTAGTTGGTTAAAATATGGTGTTGATGACATCGCCCTAACAGGCTCACCCACTGCCAATAAAGTGGACTCGATCAGCCCAGCTCCAGCAAAGACAGGACTGACAGCAGGTTTCGAGGCTGGCATTTGCAAAATCCAATAAGCACGTAACGCCGGTGCTCTTTCCCTTGTTTTGGATGGTTCACCTTGTGCAGGCTGTCAAACTGGAACCCCAGTTATTTTACCAGATGCCTGCAGCGTGGAGTCATTAAAGTTCTCATTGCTAAATCTCTGTTTTTCTTCTAAATTCTAGTACTCAAGGGACTGATAAGACTTCCTAGGTTGTGAAAGAAAAGAGAGAAGCCAGTTTTCTAAATACATAAATAAAAGCGTAAGTTGAACTCTTGCCCTGGTGCACAAACAATTTCAATTAGTTAAGCTTTCGATATTCTTCCTAGGTTTGCTGGGAGAGGCTCCCAAGAGGCTCTATTGGAGGAAGGCAGACAAAACACGAGACAGTTCATTGTTCTTGGAGCTGAAACGCTTCTTCACATTATTACTGGGCTCAGGAAAAGTCAGAATTCAACTGTCTTGGTACTGAATTGAGAAAAGTCTTACCTTCTCGCCGATCATTTCTGAGAACCCGCACTTTCTCAATTTTCCCCAAGAGTGCCCCGTCTTCCGCTAGGAAAAGAAAAGAAGCAAAGCTTTTGAACCTCAAGTTAACTAATGGAGGGCTCGGTGGGCAGGGACGGTGATTCTCCATCACCTTCGGGCTGGTGAGCCCCTCGGGGCATCAGAGAGGCACCCTCTTTCTGCGGCCCCTACTTCCGGCCTTTTCTCGAAACTCGTGCTTAGCACCCACAGCCCGGGCAGGCTGGCACCCAGGAGAAGGGCCAGACGGAGGGGGATGCTGGCGGTGGGGGGGAGGAAATCCGTCTCTACTTACGGTCATTGCTGTAGTCATCCACCAAAATGATTTCTTTTATCAGGCGGGGTGGGCTTTTCTTAAGCACGCTGAGGAAAGGCAGAAAGATAAAGCTGCAGGCCTTTCAGGCTACGACTGGGGTGTGCAATTCTCATCCCTCGGCCCCTCTGGGGCTGCACAGTCAGGTGACCTGTCTGCACCCCCAAAGACAGCCCCGGCCCGGCTGCGCTGGGGACCCGGCCCTTGTTCAGCATCCCTGCTGGGGGACGTCCCCTGCCCGCAGAAGCGGCAACGGGTGGGCAACGGATGGCAGCTGCTGGCCTCACCTGACCACCGTCCTCAGCAAGGCCGACCTGGCTTCGTTGTGAAACGTGATCACCACGCTGGTGGCCGGCAGATCTACCCGCCACTGCTTCCGCTGACACCTGAAGGAGGAGGAAGAGCGACCTGAACGACGAGCCCGGACCAGCCCCGGCCAGGCGCGCCCCGGACAGTGCGGGCAGGTGGCCCTGCAGGACGGGCGCTCGGGGTGGACCTGTCGTCTGCAGGGGGCCCTGGCCTATTCCGAGATACAGCGACAACGGGACATAAGGACACAGAAAAACACAACCAGAGCAACATTTTAAAAGATGAGAGATTTCAGTGAAAAGTAACATATTGAGAACATCTTTCTAACATGTTGGAAAAAAAAGGGTGTTTCAAAACAGTGAAATCCCATTTAGTCTCACATGCAGATACACCTCTATAGACGTGCTTTTCACGGTTCACAGTGGTTATTTCTGAGGAGTGGAACCAACTGTGCATGGCTGCTCTTTTCCCGTTTCCTACTTTGCCTGCCGCAAGCACGTGAACTGCTGGGATTCTTCCCAACGTTGGGTGTGGCACCTGGCACTACCCCACTGACGGCTCCCCCGATCCCGGAATGCAGGACACACGCCCCTCACCTCGCCGGACCGCGTCCACACGACGTAGGTGACAGCGGTGCAGGCTGCTGCGAGCGAGGGAAGGATGGGTGGGCACCTGAGCCCGTCGGCTCCCCCTTCCACTTGCAGCAGTACTGAAAGAACCCAGGACCGCTCTGAAGAAAGTCGATTCAGGCCTGCAAAACTACGGGCAGGTTACAACAGGCATTTGTCACGGCTGGTCCCTGCAGACAGACACAAGGCTGCCAGGGCCCTGAATGGCTGCTTGAAAACACAGGACGCTATAGCCCTAGGCTGAAGACGCTGAGGCATCACCCACTAGGCGACAGGAAGGACCAGTAAAGGGAGGCTGGGCTCTGCAGAACCCATCATTAAGGGACCCTTCGATCCCTTGAAGGCTCCATGAACTTGAAGAACATGCCAGTGTAGAGGTGACACTCCAGAGAACCATGAGAGAACAAGACCCCTGGGCGGGCTTACAGCTCGCGAGGACGTCTGTGAACAGTCGAATCGTGGCGTGAGTGCATTCAGGGAGCTACCAGGCTGGTGGTACTACTGAAGCCGGGAGGGGGAAGGGGTGGGACGGACAGCTAAAGTATCTTTGGCCTCTGGAAGCAGTTCTCAATCAGTCACTTTGTACCCAAGGTGGAGAGGGTGACGGCCTTGCCTGCAGTAGGGTAGGGACCACCAGCCGACGCCCAGGACGTGGTCCCTCCAGGCTGCGCTCACCATCTGGGGGTCCCTCCAGGCTGCGCTCACCATCTGGGGGGTCCCTGCACTGGTATCACTTCAGTGGTTTCCACTGGAGAAGTTGGAAAACCTTCCATGGGGCCAATACATTTTCAAGAACTTGTTTTACTACTTAGCTCTTAATGGAATTGACCACAGCTGTAAGTGATCTGCTCCCAGAATGCAAGGTATCTATCTTAAATGGGAAATCAGTAGGAAAAGGAGAAAGATTAAAAAAAAAAAACTTTGATGCTCAGCTGTGCCTCAGAGGAAAACAGTCAACAGACACTGATTTTCCCTCGTGACTGGTAAAACTACTTCAGAGAGCAAATTTTGAAAATGAGCCAGAAAAGCAGCAAAATTAAAAAGCAATGAGGTCAGATCACAAAATGGGCTTCTTTTGTTTATGTTAGTTATATGGATAGCTGGATTTTAATTAACCATGAGAAAAAAACATAATATACCAGTCGCTGTTGTTTGGGAAAAGAATGCATTCGGGAATTACTGTTGTTGATCATTATAGCTCCTGACGGCTAAGTATTTAATGACAAGTAGATTGATAAGGCTGGGTTTTTTTTGTTGTTGTTGTTGTTTTTTAATTTCAAGAATTCGCCAATTGTTAGATTAAGGAAGTAATAAGGAAGACTCTGCAAGGTTCAACTGTAAACAAATTACCAACGAATGTCATTCCCAAGAACCCAATCTGTAATGCTAATGAAATAACAACCCCAGGATAGGACGCCCTCTGCAATCAGGCCCCAACCCACCCAGTGGCGAGGGCTGAGCTGAGCAGACAGCGCTGAAATGACTTGCTGAGCTCGGGCTGGAGCAGCAACGTGAGAATCCAAAGGAGAGAAGGAAGCATTTTTCAGGCTCAAATCATAGTAAACTCAGCCGCTCCAATCAGGTCCTATTCTCTCATTTTCTGTTTCTCTGCAGGAAGCCTCGTCTCCCACGAGCACTTGGAATTCTCAAGGGGCTCTGGAAACATTTTTCAGAACACACAGGGCTGCTGCATTCACATCGTTTTATTAGAATTCCGTAACATAGGGCATCAGGCACCTAGTTTTGCTAGGAACTGGCAATCAGGAAATTTCAGAGGTATATCCCATTTCTAGGTAAAGAGGGATGACAAGTAAAGACTGAAGAGTATCTTATACCCTGTGAGTCTGAGTGCTATAGGTTAGTATATGAATTCAGATCCTAAGTCCATACACTGTGCCAAGATAAAAGGGGGGGGGGTGGTATTTGAAGAATTTCTTTAAAAAGAAACAGAATAAATCTTGCATGTAAAGAGCGCTGTCCCTGCCAAGCAGAATTCTCTGCTCCGGAGCTGGGGGAAGAACACCCGCCTGATATAGAAACCTGCCAGGGGAGCTGGCTGCCAGGGGCACCTTCATCCTTGAACTTCTTTGGGAACTGATAGAAGCTGGGGTTTATTTGGAGTCAGCATCAAGGAGAGTCTGCAGTCAGTTCTGTTCTCCCTCCCGGACGATGCAGCTGAAGCAGCGTGATGCTGAAGATGGGCTTTGGGTCAAGTTCACTTGGGTTTCCAAGGGTCATTCTGGTAACTCCCTGTCCAGTAAAATGGGGACTTGAAAAAACTGGACACAGTGATTTTTTAAAAAATCTCTAATTTAGCTTTAAATTTCTCTGAGACTAGATGGCCATCAAATCTGAATTCTGCATCAGCTGACGTCAAGTGCAGGGAGCTCTTGAGCCCTCGGGGTGCAGAACGAACCCGGGGAGGCTTGTCTCTGACGCAGATGCTACACTTGCGGTTGGTCAAGACACTGGTGACACAATCAAACACGCGTCCTCAGACTGGGAAGCTAGAGGCTCTATTAAATACGGTGGAAGGTTACTCCGTGGTGTGGAGAAGGGCACAGAAACACACCCTCTACCCCACGCCCCCAGGGTGCCTCCCCAGCCCCACCCCAGCTCGTCTGGCCTGTGGTAACCTTGGTAACTGAGTGATATGAGGCACTTCATCCCTGTAAATCTTTTCTTTTTAATATGTTATTATTCTTTTTTTTTTTAATTTAAAAATAATTTTTTTGACCTCACTGTGTGGCATGTGGGATCTTAGTTCCCCGATCAGGGATCGAACCTGCGCCCCCTGCAGTGGAAGCGCGCAGCCTTAACCACTGGACCACCGGGGAAGCCTGGCCCTTCCCATCTTGCCTGGTTGTTGGGACAATCAAATAGCGAAGAAGGACTCTGAATACTGGAAAGGTCCCTGTCATCCTCATGAGGGTTACCATACGCATGTGGCAGCTGTGTGCCGATGGTGCCTGTGGGGATTACCTAGGCATCTTTCCCACCCCTCTGAAGCCAGCAGGGTTCCCAGAGAGGGATGTGCAGACCCCACGACCCTAAGCATTCAATACCCAGCCCGTGTTCTGAACATGCTCTGGAGTCCCCTGTAGGAGGAAACCTCTGGCAAATGGGGACCCCGAGTGTCAGTCTCCACGGCAGCGACTGCTTATTGCACATCCACAGCAGGTCTTCCCACCATGTCTCAGCTTCCCGGGAGACACCTCAAGGGGAGACACCAGGATCAGTCACGGTATTTCAAGGTTCCAGTTGCTGTCATATGCATTTCTCTTTACAAATTATTAAACAGGCATTCTGGATTTTCATTCAGCCTATGATTTTAGTTTGAGTCTGCCCCTGAGAGAAAATTTAGCTTTGATTTGCTGACAACAAAACAAAGCAAAGCAAAGCATGGGGAAAAAAAAATAAACAAGCAAAAAAAGAAAAAACAGTATTTCCCTGGGTTGACAAAGCTAAGGATCAAGTCTTGGATCGTGATCAACTCAGTGTGGTAACGAATGTCCTGTGGCCTGCTGGGGAGAGAGGCAGCTGGCCTGTTTTTCCCAGGTCGTCACCCCCATCATCGTGGTTACGTGTGCAAGATATTTCAAACATAAAACCTAGAAGATGTTATACAAGTGCCCATGCACCCTCCACTCAGCTTTTTCAAATCTTAATATTTTGCAACCTTGGCATTTGATGCAGATTTTTTTTTTTAGCATGTTTCAAAGTTTTATTTTACTGTTATTGAGAGTGCCACAAAGAACTGTTTTTTTTTTTTTGGCTGCGCTGGGTCTTCGTTACGGCACGTGGGGCTCTTCATTGCAGTCTTCTCTCTAGTTGAGGCGCAAGGGCTCAGTAGTCGTGGCACGTGGGCTCAGTTGCCCTACGGCATGTGGGATCTTAGTTCCCTGACTAGGGATCGAACCCACGCCCCCTGCATTGGAAGGCAGATTCCTAACCACTGGACCACCAGGGAAGTCCCTGATTCAGATTTTAAAATGAAACAAAACCTGACATGTAATAGCTGTAGTCCTGGTATGTCCTTCCCACCTCAAATCCCATCTTCACCAGCGGTAACCACTACCCTAAATTTGGTACATCAGTATTCCTATGTATGTCTTCAACGAACTACATGTGTACATCTTCACAAATAACATAGAGTGGTGTTCTGCGTATATTCAAAACGTGTATGGGTGACACTGCACTGTGGTTTGCCTTCTCCGCCTTTGGGAACGTACCTGTTTTGACACGCACGGCTCTATTTCATTCACACCCACTGCTGCACAGCCGTCCCTTGTAGGAACACACCACATCCAATCCCTTTCTGCGGATGGCCAATTTCTCTCTGTTAGGAGGAATGCAGCCATGGACACTGTCTTTTTACGTATGTGAGAAAGTTTCTCTGCGTCACTTGCCCACAGGTAGGACTACTAGATTTACTTGATTCAGCAAGCTGATCTCCGAAGGCTGTTCGCAGCTTCCTCTCATCCACAAGGGTTCACACTGTTCCATATTCTCACCATCTCTTGACAGCATTAGATTTTTACATTTTGCCCACCAGGTTGGTATGAAATAGCCTCTTATTATTCTAATTTTCATTTCCCTGATTACTAGCGAGGGCACACAGCTTTTCATGTGTTTATGAGCTGATTAGATAGTTTCTTCTGTTAATTGCCTGCTCATATTCTTGTCTACTTTCTGTTAGGTTTTCACCTCGTTATTATTTGATGATAGGAATTTATATATCCTGGATAGTATCCTTTGTCAGCCATATGCACTGCAAAAATCTTCAAGTCTGTGGCAGATCCTGTAATTGTTTAAGATGTCTTCTGTCAAACATATTTTTAAATTTTGATTTCTCAAACTGTGGCCCTGGAAAATGTTCAGAAAAAGGGTTTCTAACCTAAGGTCTCTAATATAATTTAGTAGATTTTCTTCCAAATATTTTAACTTTTACAAATGTTTTTAACATTTAGGTTACCCATCTACCTGCCTAGACATATTTGTATGAATGGTATGACTACGTAATCTCATTTTTCCCTGTACGGTTAGTCTGTGGTCCCAGCGTCGTTTAACGGTTTACTACGTCATTGCCGACGTGTGCTGTCACTGCTGTCAGACCACATTTTATGTGTGTACACTGACCCCTGGTCCACTTCCGCTCTGTGCATCTCTCTGTACTCGTCCCCCACTGCTCTGGCTGTGGCTCTGAAGTACGCCTTCACATCTGACAGGCAAGCTGCTTCACTGGCTATTTGTGGCCATCTGCTTTTCCTTATGAATTTAAGGATCAGGTCTTTAAGCACTGCATTGATACTGCACTGAATTTACAGATTAATTTGAAGGGAATTATTATAATAATTTCTTTATAATATTGAGTGTTTTTTTTTAATGTCCTTCAGTTATGTTTTGTAATTATCTCATTTTCTCCATAAAAGCCTTACACATCTTGTGTTGCATTTGCTCTTAAGAACCTCACAGTTCTGTTGCTACAGGGCACGGGGTCTCTCCTCTTACATTTGCTCACAGGCCACTGCTGGCCCTGGCTTGCGTCTGTGGACCCTGCACTCAGCAACCTCACTGAGCTCTCTTAGTTCTGAGAATTTGTAGGTTCTCTTGGATTTTTCCACTCATCAATTCATCCACATTTTGTCCTTTTCTTTACACTTCTTCTACATCTGCGGTTCTTGTCTTCATAAGGCACTGCTCATGGCCTGCAACACACCATGCAATAAAAAAGGTGGTAGAGAACACCCTTGCCCTGGTCCCATCTTCAAGGTGAATGCAATTAGATTTTCATGAAGTGTAATGTTTGCCACAGATGTTTTACAGACACCTTTAATCAGGTTAAGGAAATTCCCTTACAAGTGCTAAATTTTATGATTTTTTTTTCCCTTGCATCTATGAGGGGGATCATATAGCTTTTCTCCTTTAATCCGTTGAGAAAGAGTAGTGTTTTAATATATCTCCTGCTGTTCTATCATTCTTGCATTCCTAAAATAAACTCTACTTGGCTATGGTTTTTTTTAAAAAATAGAGCTATGTTAGACATGCTAGTATTTGGCTTCGAATTTTTTCAATGTATAACCATAACAGTAATCTATCTACAATTTTCTGTTCTTCTACTTTCTTTTTCCAGTTTCACAGCAAGGTACTCCTGCTCTCAAGAAGCAAACAGGGCAGCTTTCCCTCTTTTTCTAGAAATTCTCTAAAATAGTCTGTGTTCTATGCAAACCCACTTGAGCCTTGTGAATCCGGGGAAGGCAAACTTTTTATTGCTGAAAAGGTCTTTCATGGCTTGTATGTATTCATATTTTTCTATTTCTTGAATGACTCTGGTAATTTTCATGTTCCTAGAAAATTAAACATTCCATATAAGTTTTTAAATGTATTATATTTGCATAAAAGTGTGCTTACAATTTTCTTACGATCTTTACAAACTCAATCTATAATTGTATTTGCTCTTTTATTCCTGATATTATTTATAATTAATTAATTAATTAATTTTTGGCTGCGTTGGGTCTTTGTTGCTGCGCGCGGGCTTTCTCTAGTTGCGGCGAGTGGGGCTGCTCTTCGTTGCGGTGAGTGGGCTTCTCATTGTGGTGGCTTCTCTTGCTGCAGAGCATGGGCTCTAGGCGAGTGGGCTTCAGTAGTTGCGGCACGTGGGCTCAGTAGTTGTGGCTCATGGGCTCTAGAGCGCAGGCTCAGTAGTTATGGTGCACGGGCTCAGTTGCTCTGCGGCATGTGGTATCTTCCCGGACAAGGGCTCGAACCTGTGTCCCCTGCATTGGCAGGCGGATTCTTAACCACTGAGCCACCAGGGAAGCCTTCCTGATATTTTTTAATTGTAGTTTTTATTTTTATCAGTATTCTTAGAGATTTCTAATTTTTGAAAATCAAGCTTTATATTATCCTCTTATTGTTTCTTATTTTTCTAGTTCATTAATCTTTTCTTTTTTCTTCATTATTTCCTTCCTTCTATTTTGAGGTTTACCCTGTTTTTTTTTGTAACTTCTTGATTCACAGAGCTGCCCTACGGCTTTAAATCCAACTGAATTCGATCACTGGAGAAACAAAGGCAGTTCTGTGCTCAACAGAGAGGCGGGTAGGGTGAACCGGGGAGAGGTGCCAGTAGGTGTAATGAGTAGCTTTCACTCTGGGAAGGAGCGACGTGGCACCTGCCTCTGCCCTGCACCAAGGTGCACACGTAGGGCGGTGCCCGGGCAGATGGATGGCAAGCAGAGCACTGGGCTGCTCTGACCTCGGTCTCCCCAGCCGACCCAGCACCTGAGAAGGTGCCAGTCTCCACGTGCACCCTCAGTCCAGGGGAGACAAACCAAAAGGGCTCGTGTGGGGGTCAAGCTCAGACGGCAGGGCCAGGAGGGTTCAAAAGTCAGAAGAGGGCTTCCCGGGTGGCGCAGTGGTTAGGAATCTGCCTGCCAATGCAGGGGACACGGGTTTGAGCCCTGGTCCAGGAAGATCCCACATGCCGCGGAGCAACTAAGCCCGCGAGCCACAACTACTGAGCCTGCGCTCTAGAGCCCGCGAGCCACAACTACTGAGTCCACGTGCCACAACTACTGAGCCCGCATGCCACAACTACTGAGCCCGTGTGCCACAACTACTGAACCCGCATGCCTCAACTACTGAGCCCTCACGCCTAGAGCCCGTGCTCCACAACAAGAGAAGCCACCGCAATGAGAAGCCTGAGCACCGCCACAAAGAGTAGCCCCTGCTCGCCACAACTAGAGAAAGCCCGCGCGCAGCAACGAAGACCCAACGCAGCCAAAAATAAGTAAATAAAATAAATTAAAATTAAAAAAAAGAACCGATCAAAGTAGACTGTGACTTCTCAGGCCCTCTGCCCCCTGCTTGTGCATGGAGGTGTGTGCAGGGGTGCTACCGCACAGGGACCCTGGGATGCAGGCTCTGAACAGCAGGTGACCCAGACGAGGCCCCGAATGCACCTTCTGTTCCCTTGCCCTCACCCCCAGGGAGTGCTGCCATGAGTTCCTTTTCAGAGGAAGAAAGGGGCAGGTCTGCTGTCTGAGTGACCGTGGCCTGGTAGCCGGACACAGCTGTCCCCACAGGAGGTGGAACTTCCCGTACAAGCTGCGCAGCCGGGGCACCCCCCGTCTGGAGCCAATCGTGGGCTGGGCACACTCCTCACCAGGGAACGCCCTGCTTTGGCAGCTGCCCTGGCATGGACTCACGGTCACCACAAAGCTCGGACAGTTAGTGAGTGCCAGGCTCTCCCAAGAGCATATTATTAACATGCAGACGCCTGGGCCCTGCCCACATAAGCAGGTCTGGGTGATGCCTGGGGATCTCAGTTTTAGAAGCTCCCTCCCTGTGCTGCACCCCTCAAGCCCTCCCACCTAGAGAGTCGGGCCTAAGGCCTTTGAATAAGGCCCCAGCACTCAGGGCCCTTTGGAAGAAGATCAAGCCATAGCTGGAGGCTGGATTCACAGCAAAGGGGGGTCGTGCACCTGAAACGGGCCATCCCTCCCTGCTCTTCCGAGCAGGAAGAATCCTCAGAGCTTCAATCTCAGGTACCTCTGCTCCGACACAAGGAAAACAAGGGGTCAGTTTCACACCGCCATCTCCATGGGGCGTTTGCTCTGGAGGGTCTGGGGAGGATGGGCGGGCCGGGGGATAAAATGGGAGTTGGAAATGGAATTAAAATTTAAAAAAAGCAGGAAGGAAAAAAAAGAAGGCTAACAGCTGTTGTATAATGTTCATTTAATTAAAATACACTCTTAATAATCCTTCAAACAGTGATAATGACATAATATTCCACCTAATCAACTAATTTCTGATCAGTCCTAATAGCTAAAGAGCTTATTCTACAGAGGTCTTTTAAAATGGAAGAGAACCAAATCCTAAGAGATTTTTAAACCTCTGCGGGACCCATCTGCAATTAAGCTTCTTAAAAATCCAGTTGGCAGGAGATTTGAGTAAGCCCCAGGAATCGCGGCAGGTCTGTCTCACTCTGAAATTCTCGGTCTGAAGCTGCGTTCTGGTGCCTTGCGCTGTCTGACACAGGAGTGTCTTCTTAAACCAAGGACCTACCCTTCCCGAGACACCAGAAACGGGAGCCTGTCGTATTTTCTGCTCTCCCTTTGAAGTCCTCCGATCTCCTGGAAAAGCCAAGGGCTCCAGAGGTGAAAAGGGCAGCGGACAGTCCCGAGCACGGGCTCACGGCTGCGCAGTCACTGCAGCACCAACCACGGAAAACACACTCCGCCCTGAACACACAGGGTCCTCCCCCCGCCCCGAGGGGGCGGATGGCAGGTTTCCACTTGCTGCTTTCAGCCAGCACCTTCCGGTGAAAGAGAGCTGTTTTCTCCTTCAACAAGCATCACCTGCCCTTTTGCCTCCAGTTTTACAGACACTAAATTTTAACTGAAAACTTTTTCAAGAGTCAAGGGCTACTGAAAGTTGTGAAAATAACAGCCGTGGATGAGGCCATCTGAATTTCCTAATCCCGCCAAGCTCACTTCAGGCAGGACCTCCGGCTCACGGCCAGGGGTGGGGTCAGTGCAGAGAGAGGCCACCCGGTGCTTGAGCCTCTCATCCCGCCCGATGCCGGGAGCCGCCCTCTCGGGAGGGTGAGAGCCGCGGGTCCCTGCCCCCGACCCCAGACCCGGGGCATCTCCCGGAGCCTCAGTCTCCCTTCCGGGCCGCGCACTCGGGTTTCCAAGCTGCTCTCTGCCCTGCTCTGTGAAGAGACGTGCTCCCTGCTGTCTCAACAGAGCCCCTCTCGGGCTTAGTCTCAGGGGCTTTCTTCTCTGCCCTGCGTCCTTCTCTTTCAGTCCTCCCCGTAAACTCGAGCCAAATAACTGACTTTGTGTGGCCACTTAGCAGTGGTTCTGACTTTTAAGGACATGATGTGCTGTCAAGGATGATGCTTTCGGGTACTTTTCAAGGACAGTTAACTGCACTATGTTGTTGTTGTTGTTTTTTTAATAAATTTATTTTATTTTTATTTATTTTTGGCTGTGTTGGGTCTTTGTTGGTACGCACGCGCTTTCTCTAGTTGTGGCGAGCGGGGGCTCAGTAGTTGTGGCTCACGGGCTTAGTTGCTCCGCGGCATGTGGGATCTACCCGGACCAGGGCTCGAACCCGTGTCCCCTGCATTGGCAGGCGGATTCTTAACCACTGCACCACCAGGGAAGCCCCTGCTCTATGTTTTTGCTTGTTGTACAAAGATCAACTTTTCACTCAATGACACTGTTATTAGTAATCAAAGGTTGCACTGGACCCATTTCCTCACAAGGATGAAAGGCAAACAGATCGTCCTGTCACTGGATAAGTACTGATACAAGGATGTAAACTGGAAGCAAAAGAGTCACTAC
The DNA here is from genome assembly GCF_949987535.1 of Balaenoptera acutorostrata. Taxonomy (NCBI): domain Eukaryota; kingdom Metazoa; phylum Chordata; class Mammalia; order Artiodactyla; family Balaenopteridae; genus Balaenoptera; species Balaenoptera acutorostrata. The sequence continues at coordinate 72,384,589 of NC_080079.1, read as the reverse complement.
TTTAACCCCCCTCCTTGGCCCCAGCCTATCGGTTCCATAGAAAGAAACGAACAAACACCCAGCACTTGGCTTGGCATGGCATGATCCCATCCACTCCAATAAAAGCCAGGATGATGTTTGGTTCCTTTAGACTTCGCTCATGTCAAGTGTAACTGCATCCTTCTGGACTCTCGGGAAAAAAGAAATTAATTTCTAGTTAATGACAGAATGATAAAGTTATTTGATATATGCTCCCTGAGACACTGACAGTTACCGATTTATGTTCGGTGCTTCTGACTCTATAACATCGTGGAATTTCTTCTGTACACACCTGAAGAAGAGCACACCTATCTTGGTAACACAAAAATCATTCCCCTCTTGCTCCTTTCTTACAGATGTTGTTTTGGGTGAATTGCAGAGCCCCAGAGGTGAGTCCTGCTTGGCCAAAGACAAACTCCTTTCCCTAGCCCCTGTCATGGTCACAAATAACCATGACTTAGTTCTGGCCAATGAACAGTAACAGAAAGTCTGCAGGGGGCGTCCAGAAAAGATGGATTTTGCTGATAAAAGCAGAGAGTCACTAAAGAAAAGGCCATTTCTGACCCCTCTGCTTCCTGCCTTGAAAGTGATCATGATGCACGGAGCTATGGCAGCCTTCTTGCAACCATACGAGGCAAAAAGGATGAGGCAGAGAACCCCAAATGCGGAAGAGGGTGGTAAGGGAACCAGAAAGAGCTCCCAGTCCAGTTGCAGCAGCCTTAGAGGACGACCTCCAGACTTCATGTTAAACAATTTAATAAAATGTCTTTTTTGCTTTAAGTATCCTAACTGATAGAATAAAATAAACAAACAAAATCAGAATGGCTTCAGGCTTCTCAGTGACAACACTTAAACAGAAAACAGTGGAACAACGTATACAGAGTTTCAAAGGAAAAACAGACCCGCCGCAACAACTCTATGCGCTGTGAATTTACCATTCTTGTATGAAGGGAATGGAAAGTAGTTCTCAGGTAAGCAAGCCAGGAAAGTATTTCAATTATCTGAGCCATCTGAAAAACCACGTGAAGATCTACTCTCAAAATAAATAACTAAATAAACAAACCCAAGAACTCAACTTATGACATAAAATGTTAGGATGCATTAAAACTATTTCAGCAGTATAGTCTAGTAGACTTGTGTAAATATGGTTATACCAATGAAAAATTTATTAAAAGAAGATACTTATATAAAATATAATTTTGTTAAATAATTACATAAAATGTGATTTTAACAATAAGTGGTATCTAAGTCCAGATAAATCAACAAAACCAGAAAGTGGGTGGGAGAAAGTATAAACATATTCATTCTTCATCTTAAAATATATATTATTTTATTCTTGGTATTTATCCTTAGCATTAAACCAACATTTCTCTAATTTTCAATGTTTTTGTTGAATTTCTGTAAACATGAAAAATAGCAACTAGTTGAATTAAATGTAGGAAACAAACTTTCTTTAACCCCTGGAGAAAAAAAAAACTAACAAAACTAAGGACCAACAAAGTAGAGCACATTTTCCATGTAAGAGAAGAATGAAAATGGTAGAAAAAGCAAGGAAGCAGGAAAAAGTAGAATGACATAAAAAAATAGATAAAAGACCAAACACGAAAATGGTTTTGTCCTATTAAACTTCAGACTGTCATGTTGGTCTAAAAATAAAAATACAACACTAGGTTGCTTACAAGAGGCAAACCTAAATCAAAATGACACCCAAAAAATGAAAACTCATAGAAGACAAAAATGGGACTTCCCTGGTGGTCCAGCGAGTAAGACTCTGTGCTCCCAATGCAGGGGGCGCGGGTTCGATGCCTGGTCAGGGAACTAAGATCCCGCATGCTGTGTGGTGTGGAAAAAAAAATTTTTTTTTTAAAGTAAAACATATAGAGAAAAGGAAAACACTAGATGCAATGCCAGAGAGTCATTCTATGCTAATAAAGGTACACAATATAATTTCTATTCTCCAAATCACTGTATTCAAACATATCCAGCAAACACTCAGAAATAAGCAGAACAAGCAGAAATAAGCAGAAGTCACTTCAAACTCTCCTATCAAGTGGACAGTAATAAGAATCAAGAGGTTTTGAATGCAGTTAATCAGGTTGGTTTAATGCGTAAATTCTGAATTTTTGAAACAATGACAGACACTACCAGCCTTTAAAAAAAACACCCATCAAATATCGATTGACCCACGGACAACAAGAGAAGCCACCACAATGAGAATCCCACGCACCACAACAAAGAGTAGCCCCCGCTCGCCGCAACTAGAGAAAGCCAGCGTGCAACAACGAAAGACCCAACGCAGCCAAAAATAAATAATAAATGCCCTCAAGGTCCATCCATGCAGTCACGAATAGCAGGATTTCCTTCTTTTTATGGCTGAATAACATCCCATATTGTGTGTGTGTGTGTGTGTGTGTGTGTGTGTGTGTGTGTGTGTGAGGCGCTTTCTTTATCATTTCATCCATCAATGGACATTTAGGTTGCTTCCATGTCTTGGCTATTATAAATAATGCTGCAATGAACACGGGGGTTCAGATTATCTCTTTTGAGACAGTGATTTCGTTTCCTTTGGATGTATACCCAGGAGTGGAACTGCTGGGTTCTACGGTAGTTCCATTTTTAATTTTTGGAGGGAACTCCACACGTTTTTCAGAGTGGCTGTACCAGTCTACATTCCCACCAACAGTGCACAAGGGTTCCCTTTTCTCCGCCTCCTCACCAACACTGGTTATCTCTTGTCTTTTCGATGAAAGCCAGTCTGAGGTGTGAGGTGTCTCACTGTGGTTTTGATTTGCATTTCCCTGATGATTAGTGATGTTGAGCACCTTTTCATGTACCTGTTGGTCATTTGTATGTCTTCCTTGGAAAGGTGTCTATTCAGGTCATTTGCCCATTTTTTAATAGGATTATTATTATTATTATTTTTGCTATTGAGTTACATGAGTTCTTCATATATTTTGGGTATTATCCCCTTATCAGATATATGATTTGCAAATATTTCCTGTTGGTTGTTCTTTCATTTTGTTGGTTGTTCCTTTTGCTGTGCTAACCACCTGTTTATTATTGGACCCTCGACCTTGACCCGCACACTCCCTGACCTCCATCCTTATTTTCTCTCTATTGCATTTAACATTGTCTTATTCCATATAATTTGATCATTTATTTTATTCTCTTCTACTTTCACTCCCTCACTGTAAGCTCTATAAAGGCAGAGTTTTTTTATCAGTTTTGTTCACTGCTGTTTCCCCAGTGACCAGAAAACTACCGGTCACATGGCAAGCACTCAAATCCTTGCTGAATGAATAAAGGAATGCCAAGAATCAAAAGAAATCAACACTGAATAATATAAAATTTTGAATCCAAGTGCAATATTCCTATTGGGATATTTCCTTTTTTAATAGACTTGAATTTCCAAAGACATGAATTTTCTGTCTTCTTCTCTCATCATCGTCAGATGGAGGAAATCATGGTTGATCCAATATAGTTAAGATGAGTGTTGATGCTGGTGGGATTGGCATATATATACTAATATGTATAAAATAGATAACTAATAAGAACCTGCTGTATAAAAAATTTAAAAAAAGATGAGTGTTATTTAAAGTCTGTACTTTTAATTTTACAGATTGAAATGGGGATCTGGGTTCTTGCAGATTCCATCACTAACACTTAACACCTCAGAGTACGTGTGGACGGGTCAGTTCCACGAGTGCGCATGCAGATGTTCCGGGGTAAGACTGTGGGTACGTCCACTGACAACACTGCTGCTTTCAAGCTCAACAGAAAAGTTAAAAGGAATCCCTGAAACCATACTGTTTCAGAAAAAGTGAAATGTGCAGCCTACATGACTGACGGAGTTGAAACACATTTTATACTGTTTTGGCTATTTCCTAAAATATACAGAAGATTTTTTTTTTAATGGTTCCATGGTTCCACGGTGATGGTGAAGCAACTCATTTAAAAGTGTGGCTGAAACAGGATGGTTTGTTCAGACCCACAGAACAAAGCAATACTCTGCTGACCCCATTTTAATTGCTTTGATTTCTTCTGAAATAGGCGGGATTGCTGTTTCAAAGTTGTTTCTCCAACTGCTTTTGGTCAATAATGAAAGCCTCCAATGTCGCACTGCAGTGAGAAGACCCAGGTGCCCCTCAGTGTAACAAGTGTCACACGCGGGAGGCTGAATGTCTGCCCTCCACGCCACATACACGTCGGGAGCAAAGCTCAACAGAATAACGGTTCACTCTCTACTCAAAGCCGATTTCACACACTCACATGCCACTAGGCACATACGACAACAACAATACAATTACATCCTGTATTTGTGTCGTTATTGGCAGTTTATGAAGTCCTTTCATAGACATCTGAGCCCAAGGACAATGTGTAAGATGGGCAGGGCAGGCGTTATTGTTTTGTAGATCAGAAATCCAGGGTTTAGAGAGATTACTTCAACCTTCGTCTGGGAGTAAGTGGTAGAGCCATTAACAAAAGCTACACTTCCCAACTTCAAGTCCACTGCTATTTCGATGTACTCTCATTTGGGACGGACACTGCTGCTCAGGGCAAAATTTATGACCTGTGAACTTCATACTGAATTTAGTTCCAAATAAAATACTCAGGTTTTTTCTTGCTCTCACTGATAGTCAAGTTCCTTGCTGTAGACCAACCTCCCTTCTGAAAGCAACTAGAAATTTTTGATGAAACACACCAAAACATCTATTTGAAGGCACTGGAGTTGAACAAGGCAGCCAGGGGCTGTAGGGCCAGGTGCCAGGAAGGAAGAGGAGCCCTGAGAATGAGTCCAACACTCCCTGATCCTCCCCTCCCCCAAGCAGTGTGGAGCCAAGAGGCTGAACCAGCCAGGAGAAGCGATGGCTCTGCAGGTGGCGGCCACGCCGGGCTCCTGCAAGAGGCATGGGGCTGGGGGTCAGGGCGCCGAGGAAGAGGGCCTCTGATAAACAGCCCAGACTTCCAGGGAGGATCCCGAAGGGCTTCTGCCCAGCAGCACAGAGATCTGGACACTCACCAGCTCTCTCACAAAAGACAGAACCCCAGCTCTATTCCAGCTCAGTTCCAGCCTCGATCAAGGCCATCTGCCCTATCCTAGCTGCTTGCCAGAGAGCAAAACTAGATCCTTTTCAGAGGATGAAAACATCAGCTACGGACTTGAAATATCTCCGTAGCTGTTCATACACAACAAAATATAATAACTGAAATTAAAATTCAATCGGTGGATTTGAAAGCAGAACAGATTTTCAAAGCAGGGGAAAGAATTAGTGACCTGGAAGGAAGGCCAATAGAATTATGTCCAGACTGAAGCTCAGGGAATGAAAAAGGATAAAAAAATATGGGAAAGAGCATAAGAGGGACACAGGACATGTGGAAATATCCAGGAGTGGGGAGAGAAGATGGGGCACAAGAAAAACTGACACAGACATGAAGCTACAGATTCAGGAACAAGTACAAACCCCGCCCAGGCTCAACACACAGACAGCATTAGGCGCATTCTAGTGAGATGCTGAAACCGAAGACAAAGATAAATATCCTCAAGGCTGCTAGAGGACAAAGTCAAGATGCCTTCAAAAAGCAACAATAAGACTAACAGTTGATATTTCACCAGGGACAGTGGAGGCCAGAAGACAAGTAAATGACGATGTGCAAGCGCAGAGAGTAACCGTCAACTTGGAAGTCTCTATTCAGTGAAAACGCTCTTCAAAAATGAAAGTGAAATAAAAGATTTTTTCAGGCAAATGAAAGGACAGAATTCACTGCCAACAAATTGGCACTAAGAGAAATACTCACAGAAGCTGGATGAGAACTAGGGAAACAGTCTTGGGGGAAAAATGAAAAGGTAAGAAATGAGGAAAAATGGAAATAACAATGTGCAGATAAATCTAAAGGATATTTCCTGCAAAAAAAACAATCAAAGATGTCCAGTAGGGTATACACGTAAAGAGGGAATTAAACCATATGACAATAAAGCATAAAAGGGAGAGGCGGGGAAGTGGTCTGTACATTGTCCAGGAGAAAACAAGAGTATTCATTTATATTAGACTCTAATTAACAAGCTAACAGCTGGGGAGATACTTAATCCAAAGGAAGCATGAAAGGAGAGGACAAGGAACACGAACAGATGGGACGAATAGAACCCAGACAGTGAGACACTAGTGTTAACCCCCAATAGCCCACCAGCACTTGCACTAAAGGGGAAAGGACTAAATACACCAATTAAAAGACAAGACTGTCAGAAGAATCAAAATCCCAAATCCAACTATCTGCTACTTATAGGAGATACACTTGAAATATAAGGACACAAAACGATTGGAAGTTGCAACAACACTGAATTAAAGCAAGGTGGTGTGTCTGCATTGATGCTGAGCTAGACAAAAGCATTCCTAGTGATAAAGAGGGCCCTTCATAACGACAAAGGGTCAGTCCCCACCAACACAACAGAAACTCACCAACAGGTCTAAATACAAAGGCTAGAGAGAGCTCCATGACGCCCAATGCAGAGCGGGGTGTCACCCCTCCTGCTTCTCCCCCCCCGAATGGCCAGCTCCTGGAGGACACAGATGATGCACCTGTCATCGCTGGGTTCCCAGGGTGACGGTGGGGAAGGGGCACCAAAGATAAAGACACAAGATTGTCTCGCTCGTTTAGAACGATCTGACCATTTCTGCCCCAGGGCTAACCCAGAGGCACAGCTGGGAAACTGGGCCACAAGTGTGGACAGGCACTCGGGGATGAAGCTTTGCTAATGTTTGCTCACGGTCTTTCCAGAGACCTATGCTGGGCCCTTCAGAGACGCTAACACAGACACAAGCTGGATCGCTATTGTGTAAGCCTTAGACTCTCTCCCAGGCCCAGAGCATTCTTTTTTTAAATTTTTTGTTAAATGAAGTATAGCTGATTTACAATGTTGTGTCAGCTTCTGCTGTACAGCAAAGTGATTCAGTTATACACACAAATACACCCTTTTTCATATTCTTTTCCATTATGGTTTATCAAAGGATATTGAAAATAGTTCCCTGTGCTCTACAGTAGGACCTTGTTGTTTATCCATCTTATATGTAATAGTTTGCATCTGCTAACCCCAAACTCCCACTCCATCCCTCCCTCACGCCCCCTCCCCCCTGGCAACAACAGCTCTGTTCTCTGTGTCTGTGAGTCTGTTTCTGTTTCATAAATAAGTTCATTTGTATCATATTTTAGATTCCACATATAAGTGATATCATATGGTATTTGTCTTTCTCTTTCTTACTTATTTCACTTAATATGATCATCTCTAGGTCCATCCATGTTGCTGCAAATGGCATTATTTCATTCTTTTTTATGGCTGAGTAATATTCTAGTGTGTGTGTGTGTGTGTGTGTGTGTGTGTGTACACACCACATCTTCTTTATCCATTGATCTGTCGATGGACACTTAGGTTGTTTCCATGTCTTGGCTATTGTGAACGATGCTGCTATGAAATAGGGGTGCATGTATTTTTTTGAATCATAGTTTTGTCCAGATATATGCCCAGGAGTGGGATTGCTGAATCATATGGCAACTCTATTTTTAGTTTTCTGAGGAACCTCCATACTGTTTTTCCCATAGTGTCTGTACCAACTTACATTCCCACCAACAGTGCAGGAGGGTTCCCTCTTCTCCACACCCTCTCCAGCATTTGTTATTTGTAGACTTTTTAATGATGACCATTCTGACCAGTGTGAGGTGGTACCTCATTGTAGTTTTCATTTGCATTCCTCTAATAATTAGCGATGTTGAGCATCTTTTCATATGCCTGTTGGCCATCTGTATGTCTTCTTTGAGGAATGTCTATTTAGGTCTTCTGCCCGTTTTTCAATTGGTTCTTTTATTTTTCTGTTGAGTTGCATAAGCTGTTTGTATATTTTGGGTATATTTTGGAAATTAAGCCCTTGTCGGCTGCCTCATTTGCAAATATTTTCTCCTAGTCTTTAGGTTGTCTTTTCATTTTGCTTATGGTTTCCTTTGCTGTAGAGAAGCTTGTAAGTTTGATTAGGTCCCATTTGTTTATTTTTGCTTTTGTTTCTATTGCCTTGGGAGACTGACCTAAGAAAACATTGGTGTGATTTATGTCAGAGAATGTTTTGCTTATGTTTTCTTCTAGGAGTTTTATGGTGTCATGTCTTACATTTAAGTCTTTAAGCCATTTTCAGTTTATTCTGTGTATGGTGTGAGGGTGCGTTCTAGCTTCATTGATTTACATGCAGCTGTCCAGCTTTCCCAACACAACTTGCTGAAGAGACTGTATTTTTCCCATTGTATATTCTTACCTTGTTTGCTGAAAATTGACCATAGGTGTGTGGGTTTATTTCTGGGCTCTCTATTCTGTTCCATTGAGCCATATGTCTGTTTTTGTGCCAGTACCACATCATTGTTTTCTTTTATAATTTATTTATTTTTGGCTGTGTTGGGTCTTCGTTGCTGCGCATGGGCTTTCTCTAGTTGCAGCGAGCAGGGGCTACTCTTTGTTGCAGTGCGTGGGCTTCTCATTGCGGTGGCTTCTCTTGTTGCGGAACACAGGCTCTAGGCGCATGGGCTTCAGTAGTTGTGGCTCGTGGGCTCTAGAGTGCAGGCTCAGTAGTTGTGGTGCACGGGCTTAGTTGCTCCACAGCATGTGGGATCTTCCCGGACCAGGGCTCGAACCCGTGTTCCCTGCATTGGCAGGTGGATTCTTAACCACTGTGCCAGCAGGGAAGCCCCACATTGTTTTGATTACTGTAGCTTTGTAGTACTGTCTGAAGTCTGGGAGGGTTTGCCTCCTGCTTTGTTCTTTTTCCTCAGGATTGCTTTGGCAATTCTGGGCCTTTTATGGTTCCATATAAATTTTAGGATTATTTGTTCTAGTTTTGTAAAAAAAAATCATGGGTAATTTGATAGGGATTGCATTAAACCTGTAGATTGCCTTGGGCAGTATGGCCATTTTAACAATATTAATTTTTCCAATCCAAGAGCATGGGATATCTTTCCATTTCTTTGAATCAACTTCAATTTCCTTTATTAAATGTTTTGTAGTTCTCAGCATATAAGTCTTTCCTCTACTTGGTCAGGTTTATTCCTAGGTATTTTATTTTTCTAGATGTGACTTTAAAAGGGATTGTTTTTTTACTTTCCCTTTCTGATATTTTACTGTTAGTGTAAGGAAATGCAACCACCTTCTGTATGTTAATTCTTGTATCCTGCTACTTTGCTGAATTCTTTTGTCAGTTCTAATAGTTTTTGTGTGGAGTCTTCAGGGTTTTCTATATATAGTATCATGTCATCTGCATATAATGACAAGTTTACCTTTTCCCTTCCAATTTGGATACCTTTTATTTCTTTTTCTTATCAGATTGCTGTGGCTAGGATTGCCAGTATTATGTTGAATAGAAGTGGTGAGAGTTGACATCCTTGTCTTGTTCCAGATTTTAGCGAGAACAATTTCAGCTTTTCACTGTTGAGTATTACGTTGGCTGTGGGTTTGTCATAAATAGCTTTTATTACATTGAGATATGTTCCTTCAATGCCCAGAGCATTCTTTGATCGAGATGCAGACAAGGCCTGAAATGGTCCCAAAAGAAGAACATATAAAGGGAAAAAAAGAGTGGCCTGGTGCTAAAAACTTGGAGTTGGTTTTATAAAAACACTAAAAATAATAAAAACAATTGAACAAACAGAAAGCCAAGCGGCAGATGATGAATAATGGCATGGCTATGGTCTGAATTTTGCACATATGGTGCACGTTAGCCCCTGCACTGAGTTGGGGGGAGGTGTGAAGCAAAGAGCCTTGCACTTGGCCCCCTCCCACCACCTGGACACACCGGCTCCTGCACCTGCCCGCCACTCACGCCGGGACAGGGAAGTCACACTGATGGCGCTCAAGCAGCAGCCTCACCTCCCTCAGGGCGCGAGAATGTTCCAGGGGAACGGAAACAGCGCATTCTGCCATTACACTGCCCTGGAGAACCTGAGGCTGGACAAAGAGGAACAAAAGCCTCGGTTCTTCTCAGTTTCTCGGGATTCTGTCAGCATGTGGCCAGCTGGGAACACAATGTCTCAGGAGTCTGGCTGCAAGCTACCAACACGCAGGCCTTCTTGCTTTTTGGGTGCCTTTGGGCCTCATGCCAAAGACTCCTGCCTGAAAACTGGGAGCAGACAAGACACTTGTGCAGAGCGCATGGCGAGGCACCGCGTCTAGAACGTAGAAGTGGGAGCAGGAACCTGGCCACCGAGAGCTCCATCCCTCCTTCCCTCCCCTCCCTGTGCGACCTCAGGCAGGTGGTCCCAAGCCGCAGCGGCGGCCCGGCTCTCCCTCCTGCCGCACGGACCGGGATAATGGCACAATGACAGTAACGTCCAGGACCCCTGGGGAAGGGCTCCAGACAGAGAGGGGCGCCTGGGCAGGGGCCTCGGGCCATCTCACCTTCCCCTGCCCAGCAGGCCGGGGCCACCCTGAGCTGCCCTCCCGGAGGTGGGCTCCGCAGTCGGGGGCCTCTGGGGACTGGCGTGCGATGTCACCCAGAGAAGAATCTCCCTGCTGACTCCGAAGGAGCCTCCGCTGACTGAATAAAGTGAAAGCATACAAAAGCTGAGTGCAGGCCGGGACACCACCCGGTGTCCGACAGTGTGTGGTTGTGGTCATTGTGGAACAGGCGTGTAAGGCTCGCTGTCACGCCACAGCCAACCCACCGCCCCGACGGCCACAGACGCCTCCGAGGCCAGCGAAGCCCAGAGCAAGCAGCGGGCCCCGCTCCGAGGAGCGCCAGCCCCGCCGGCCAGGACCCTGCCCACGGGGCCCCATGGGGTCGGAGCGGGTCCGCCAGGCCCCCGGCCGGCCCTTCGAATGGGGAGCTGCTGGGGCAGCGGCCATGCCGGAGGCTTGGTTGCGCGTGCTGATGAAACACGACTTTCGTAAGAAAAATGTAACGAGCGATCAAGGCTCTTGGCCCCCGAAATGAGAGCCCCTCCGGCACCCACTGACAAGACGCGGAGACGCCCTTCGGAGCTGGGCTTCCTCTTGTTCCCCCAGATCTCCTAAAAATACAATGGAATCTCACAATAACGGCCTTCAAAGCTTCACGCCAAGCTGCTGAGTTTACATTGCGAACTTTCCCTTGGCTTCAACAATGTTTACTCTTCCAAAGTAACAGTGAGGGGCCTGGACGGCATCCCTCTCACAGCCCTTCATCCTGGTGAGCCGCTCTCCTAAGACAACCGACATCCACGCGGACGCTCCACCAGAGCCACCAGCACAGCCCATTACTGAAGTGCCTGCCCACTGGATGAAATTTTCTAAAACACAAAAGAAAAGGAGAGAAAAAACAAAAAAACAAAAAACCGGCCCCTCACGAGTTCTGATCTCTGTTTGGGTGGCATTAAAGCCAGACATTTAAAAACTGGTCAAAACAGAGTCCTTTAGTGCTTCTTTTCAAGGAAACAAAACAAAACATTACGACTGTAATTTATAAATTGAGTCAACACAATATGTCCTGGATGGAAAGGCTGCCAGATAAACCCACCATGTGTGGGACTTGGACGAAGTTCTCTCCCAGAGAAGGACCCTCGTGGGGTCGTGGTTGATTGAGGCAGCTCTGGTCTCAGGAGCAATACTTCAGTTTTAGACACAAAGATGTTTCAAAACCCTTCATTTTTAATTTCGTGAGAAAAGGGAAAGATGGAACTCTCTAACAATTTAACTTTTGAAACCCGAAGGAAATCTGTTCCTTGAACAAGTGGTTCTCATTTTTAAGGGACTTAATACATAAGTAAATGAAAAGCAACAGTGCTGGCTGACGGGGGAGAGAAGAAAACAAGATAATGTTTCTCCCCCAAGGGTTTATTCGATTTTACTTACATAAACAATTTTAAAGTAAACCAGCTCAAGCTCTCCTCGGCAGACAGAATGATGTTCCATAAACTTCCCGGGCTCCACCCCACTTCTACGCTTCACTTCCCCATCAGACGCAACTCTGGACAAACCAACAGAACACCAGAAAACAGAACACAACACAAAACCCTTCTGAGCCAGACTCTGGAAAGGCTTTAGCAGGGAGATGACCCTCCCCTCAGGACAGCTCTGCTCTAAAAAGGCAGCAGAGCGTCTCTGCCGGGGCCTCGGCACCCCGTGAGGTCTGAGCCCCTGCAGTGTTGGACTGGACTCCAAGTCAGCCTGGGCTTTAAATTCACTCTCAGTGTTGGATCATCCAGAGCCGGTCCTGGGCCACTCTCCTCCCTGTCATCTCCCTGGGGGTTGATGCCCCACATCATGGCTTTAAATACCACCTGTGCACTGAGCATTCCCAAACTCACATCCCCACTAAGGCCTTTCTCCTGACACATTTCCAAACACCTACAACAGCAGGTCTTCCTACCTGAGATGCTTAATGCACCTTGGACTTAACGTGTCTGAATTTCACCCTCTGACGTGTCCCCTAGACCTGCTCACCCACAGCTCCTCCGTCTCACGAGGGGCCTTGCCCCGAGCCACCTTCCTTGTCCACCCATCAGCCCATCCTGTGGGCCCTGCCTTCAGGATACGCCCAGGTGTGACCGACTCCCACCTTCGATGCTGAGTCCTGTTACCTTTTGCCAGGACAGTAACAGCAGCTTCCAAAGGTGGGGGGGGGGGTTGGGAAACAAGCTGTCTGAAAAGGCACCTTCGAAATTCCCATTGGTTTCATTTGCTTTTAAGTCTTGATAATTTATTTGAAATTTCAAGTAACATTAAATGAGGTAGAAAATCTTTTTTTTTTTTTGACTTCTCAACTGTACTTTCAAGACTAGGATGGGCTACCATCTTTCTAATTTCTAAGAGACTCTAATTAAGAGTTCCTGTATCTCATATCAAGTATTTCACTCACAGCAGGCTTTTCTATGCTTTCTCCTTCATGTAAATATCTTTTCTTGGCACATTATTTGTTATATACTTAAAAAAAGGTAAATACAGCATAACCCCAAAGTATGGGTTTTTTGTTTGTTTGTTTGCAAGGCTCTGAACCTGATTCCTTGGATCTACCCCAGAAGACAGTGAAGAAGGGTTAGATTGTAACCATGTCACTTTCCAGTGCTGGGAGAACCCGACACAGAAGACTCATCTTGGGGGTTCATCTGATCTCCCTTACTGCTTAAAAATCTCCTTTTCATCCGCCTTTGTTCTTTTATGACTCTTCATATTATTAATGATTTACAGGGCACTCACCATATGCTGGCCACTGGGCTAGGCAATTCACTCACTCAACAAATACTGAGTTTACCAAGTGCTGGGAGGGGGCCGAATAACACGCCGGATGTAGCCCACCGCTCTAATGAGTACATTCAAATGATCATGTAAATAGGTAAGACACATGCTGTGTAGGCGGTGATAAGGGTCATGGAGAAGCATCAGGTAGGGAGGGGGCGGGGATGCTGGGGGCCGGGGTCTCACTCCTAGAGCAGGAGATCAAGGGAGGGTCTGGAACAAAATCTCAGGGGAGGAGGAGCCAGCCCTTGGGAACATTTCTTTAACCCTCACGGTAGCCGGACGTCATCATGTTACAGCGTCTCATGAAAGACAAAGGCCGCAAGATCAGGAACTGGAGAGTCCCGGATCGCGACCAAGGTCTGTATGACTCCAAATCCCTTGTTCTTAATTAACCTCTACCTGCACTGCTGTCAGATTTATCACAAGTGAAGACTGAACTCTACAGGGCAAGGCATTTCCATCGGTCTATACCAAGAGAGATACTGCAGAGCCAAAAAATATTGTATTTATATACAAAGGTCAAACACTTTAACAGCCCTCTGTTAGATATGGAGGAGGAAAGGATGGATGCAGAGCAGTAACTTGATCTCCTTAACCTGACAGTCAATAATATTGGTTGTTCTAAAGCTGATACTTTGAAGACAGGACGTGGCCTCAGTTTCAGGCATCAAATTGACTTTGGGGAGATTTTAATTTAGCCCAAATCCAAAAAACGTGGAAGGCAGCCCAGCTGCTACTTTCACACATGCAAATGAACATGAGACAGTAGCTGGAACTAAAATTAAAGCCACCTAAAACACAGCCCACTGCGGGATGAATATTCAAACATCTGTTTGGACAAACTCGTATTTCGGGAAAAAAAAAAAAAAAAAAAATAATATATATATATATATATATATATATATATATACTTTTGAGGACATTTAAGGGACTTGCAGTGGAGACAGAACCCCGGCCCACGCGTTGATGAGCCATCAGAAAGGACACCCTTTTCTCTCAGCTCTGAGAAAAGGTCACAGCAGGAAAGCAGCCCTTAAAGCAGTGAGGTGAAACCCAAACCATCTCATGGAGATGAAATTCAAAGCGGTCAATTCCAGTCGCCAGGTACGATTTTTGAGCTAGATTCCGCTAGAACCTGAACCCGCTCCTGAGTTTAGGCCAAGCCCCTCCGAAAAGCCGCGCTGGCCCTTTCTGGCCTTCAGTCACTGCTCCTCTTCACCGGGCAAGTTGGGAACATCGCTCTCTGTGCAGCAAGGACAACCTTCGTGTCCCGCCCCTGAGTTGTGGAGAGCGGCTGGCACAGGCTGGGTGCGGTGGGCCCACGAGCCTGGGGATGAGGGTGGCGGGTACGCGTGCGTCTGGGACCCTCCCCTGACGTGCAGGCGGGCACCGCCCTGCGGCCGTGCACTCAGCTTCAGGACTCTCCCGGAGCCCGCGTGGTCCCTGGACCCCTGTGAAGCAACCCCTATTCCAGATGGGTGTTTACCAGTTACCTGTGCTGACTTTAAGCAGCAGCCCGGCACAGGGGCCGAGTAAAGCTGCCTTAAATATAAATTAATGGGTTACAGGGAATATTAAGCAAAGACAATCTTCTGGGCTGGATTCAGAAAAATGATGAGATTCTTAGTATCATGTGCAGTATATATGTTTATATATTAATCATATGTTTCACCTATCATATCACACACACACACACACACACACATCTGGAGTCTGAAAGAACTGTAATTCTACACACTTGTGAGCTGTTCTGGGTACACAGAGCTGACTACAACCCCATAAAGCTTGGTAAGAGCAGGGAGAGAGCACCTGTGTGGTTAAGTGGCGCTTACACGGTTGCAAAGTTCCCCTGAAAGCACGAGAGAAGAGGACAATCCTCTTTCAAGGCGCGCTATTTAACTCAGAAAACAAAGCCAAGCATTAACACGTATTCACGTGGAGCTTGGTCCCTCTTGTCTCTCTTCAGCTCACCTGCCCCTCAAGTCCCGGGAACTCACACCCAGGGAAATGGGACCCGGCTGGCCCTCTGGGGGACCAGGGCTGCCTGGCACAGCCCGGTCACCGGCCTCCTGCCCAGATGCCTCCTGCCCAGGACTCACCTGGGCTCCCGCCACCCGGGTGCCCTGAACACGCTGGACTGGAGCAGACTGTCCGAGGGCAGTACTGCCCCCTCACCTCTGCCACCCCGTCCCCTCCCCATCCGCCAGAGCAGGAGCGGCTTCTCTGGCTGGAATCCCGGGACCTGAGTGCAGCGGACGTGGCATCCACGTACCTTTACATGACGGATGAAGGACTCTAAAAGTAACCAGGTGAGCAGGAAGGCCTAGTGGCACCCAGGGCAACAGCTGCCCTCCAAACGCGGCTCCTTATTTTTTAATACAACAAGACTAACCGTCTAAGGACCCCACTGTGAACAGCCTCCCAGTGAAAGATCGTTACCAGCAAGGTTCAGAGGTACAGAGTGGCAGTGAGGGTCATGGTATCACTTTCCTAGTCAGTGGTGACAAATGCACATTTGAGCGTCTGGAGGCCTGAGAACCCCCAGGTCCCCGAGGAATCTAGGGAAGGACGTAGAGCAGAGCCTCCCACCAGCCCCAGCACTCGAAGTGGGGAGATGGCCCCGGGCCCCCGCCTCCGAGTTCCGCTCAGTTTAACATCGACCCTGTGGGGCTGTTTCTTTCCCCTTTCTGCTCTCTAGAACATTCCCAACTAAAGCTTCCCAGTAAGCAAGACTTTAGCGCTTCCTCCCATTGAGCTTGTGAACGATGGAAAGCTATTTTGTGAATGGATTTTAAAAACCACGAGTGACCAGTACAGACGAGGGCGGTCACACCACTTTCTCTCGGTGACTCTCACGCTCTGACCAGCAGCCTGCAGCCTCTGGACACGCCAGGGGCATCGGGAAGACTGGAACCCGGGCCCAAGCAGCCCTTTCACATCCTGCGGGTGAAGTTCCATTGCCACGTGCCTCGGAATTCTCCTAGTTTTCCGGCCCCGTAAAGACACGGCACACTCCGTCTTGCAGAGCAACAGAAACAAGGAGCATCCCGGGGGAAAGTACTCACTGTGAGGCAGGAAGTGGCCAGGGCGGCGCCCGCCGCGGGCTGACACTTACTGGTCGTGCCTGGTGTCGGGGACGGCTCTGTCCATCTGCAGCTTATCGCTCTCCACTTGGTTGAACTTGTTGCGGGCGTAGGGGTCCTGCCCGGAGCGGACCATCGTCCCGCCAACGTAAGCCTCCTGGTTAAAGTCCCGCCATCGCACTTTCCCTGCAAGGAGCAGAGCAGAGGGTGTGGGACGAGGGCACGAGGGAGCAGAGAGCTCGGCCGCAAGGCCACGCGTCAGTGCGACTTCCAGGAACAGCGCCAGGGCTGCCGCTGCCGGCAGTTCTAACCAGCGAACCACCTGGGAACAGGCGGCACCACGCCTGTAAACCGGCAACCTGAACCGTTACCGTTCGCAGCGTGAAAGTTAAAGCCAGGACTTGGAGTATCCGTCCCGTGAACAGAGTTCTCTGCCAGTCAGAGTATCCCGGAGAATGGTACCATTGACACTCCGTACAAAAGGAGACACGCTCTGCTTGTCCCACCTTTCCAGGGACTACAGTAATGCCAAAAAGCACCTCAGACACGGTGACAAAGATCCTGAACAAATGAAAGTAAGGCATCCCATTGTGTGACATCAGGCGGCACAAAGTAAGTGTTTACACAAAAATAACGCCCCCAAAGAACAGGACACCAAAACAGCCCCGGAGAGACCTCCTCAGAGATACTTCCTGCTGCCACTGCCACATCGACCCCATGACGTGGTACGTGAAGCCTTTTCTGGCACACGGACGTCCTACGACACACACGCCCCGGCAGCCTCACATCTTAGCACATTCACACCCTGGCATACACCCCTGCACGGTCACATCCTTGTACACTCCTGTCCTGGGACACACATGCCCTGGAATGCTCACACCCTGGCACATTCACCCTGATCACATTCACACCCTGGCACACATATCCTGCATGGTCACATCCCTGCACACTCAACGTCCTAGGACACACGAGGCCTGGAATGCTCACACCCTGGCACGCTCACCCTGATCACACTCATGTTCTCAGCAGGAGGGGACGGACACCGAGGTAGTCTGGCCTGTCCACACATACGTCCGCCTTGACTCCACTGCCTGGATTAGCTGTTGGCGGCTCCAGGACCCAGCACAGGGTTCTCCAAGGACACGCGCTGGCCTGGAAGTCTGTGCCAGGGTGGGGTAGGGGCAGTGCTGGTGCAGCCTGGGATCTGGAGGGAAGGGCACTGCCGGGTGGGGCAAGCCCGGACAAGCCCAGGCGCGAGAAGGCAGAGAGATGAGCAAAGGCACCGATGTGCACAGGGAGAACAGTGGGAGGAAAGATCGACTCAGGACCAAACAGAGGTGGGACTTGCTGTCCACCCGCCCCGCCCCGGGCTGCAATCTCTGTTTACCACCTGCTACCTCTATGATCTTGGGCAAGTTATTCATTCTTTGAAACAAAGTTTCCTAAAAACAAATAAATACGTAAAATGAAAAAAGATTTTTCAGGAGGATTTAATGTGCCAATTCAGTAGATGTGCAAACTCAAACCAAATTTAAAAATTAAAAAAAAAAAAGGGAAAGAAAAACAGTAACAACCCCTGTCCCCTTGAAGTGGTAAAGCTCTAGTGGTCACAGTGCCATGACGAAACAGAAACAGGAGGCCAAGGGGCGGGCGGCTGGGGGCTGCTCTTCTACAAGGGCTGGTCTGACTGAGAGATGCCCTCACGAGGCAGCGTGGCCCTGTAGCCCTGGGGAAGAGCATAGGGAACAGCAGCACCGAGGCCCCGGGGGGGGGGGGGGGGGGTGGGCAGGGCCCCTTCCGCAGCGCGTCAAATGCTGGGCGTTTGGTTAGGATCAACAGTGAGTTATGACACTAGCGTGTGTACCTACACGCGTGCTTGCCCAACACAGGCCCCTCCGCACACCATCAAAAGAATGCCATGTTCCTTTCTCTATTTCAGAGATGAGGAAACTGAGATCCAGTCACCTGCGATTTGTTCCAGGTCGTAAGTAAACTTTCTATCTAAAAGCCCATCCGCTTTCTTGTTACAACTGTCCTGCGAGGTCAAAACCCCCATCTCATCACAGCTGGTTGCCATGGAAATGATGCTTGGGGTCACAGAGGTCCAGCCTCTCAAATAGGAAAGCAATTCCAAAACCCACGAGCTCCCAGGCTACGGGGTGATCCCGTGCCCCTGGTAAATGTCTGGCTACGGGAGCTGGCCCGCGTGCCCGCATTCTCTTCCATCCAAGATAAAATGTTTCCAGCACACGTTTTCCACGCTGACAGCCCTAGAGATACCTATGGATCATCCACTCTCCCCACCTTTCTGCCTTCACCCTGTGCTCCAGCACACCAGCCCCTCCTCCTCACCGCATGACCTCACCCCTCACAGGCTACGCGAAGCAGGAGCCTCGGCCAAAATCTACCCCAGCTGCGCCGACCACAGAATCCAAATGAGCTGGCTCCCACTGATTTGTTTAATGGCCTGAAAACTCTTCACGGCAACAAACAACCTGGAACTACGTCGCCCCATCCAAGGCCAGAGGAAGGACCATCACCCAAGAGATGCTCGTCTCCAGTTCTGCTTCTTGCGTGGAGAACTGGGGTCAGCAGGAAGAGGGCTGGTCGTCGGGGGTCTGTGTGTGGGGGTGGGGGGTAAGGCCTCTGCTGAGCTCCTGGACCTTCAATCTCTTTGTGCTATCAGACCCCCGACCCCTTTCTGCAATAAGGCAGCACAGGCTTTCATGGATGCCTCATGTCAATCAGCTCTGGGGCTGAGGTTTTCCCTGCCTCGGCCCCAAGCCATTGCTGTATACTAAGTGTCGACTACATGCTAGGTATCTCATTGGTTCCTGCGGGTACAACAGCGAACACAGAGCTGATGCCCACCTGTGGAGATCACGCTCTGGGAGACTGCGGGGGGCTGCAACAGACAAGAAGATAATGACCATGGTAACAACTGCAGCACTGAAGCCTGAGCCAAGTGCTCAGATCGTGAGGACTGTAGTTCTATGGAAACACCTCACAGAGGAGCCCGGTCTCAACCGAAAGGGGGTGCCGGGAGGTGAGGGGCTCCTGGGGAAGGAGCATCTGAGCTGAGAGCTCAGCAGCCAGCAAAGCAGTGGAGAAGAAGCCCTCTGTGACTTCACAGAAACACATCTTTCTTCAACCTCCAAAGAGGGTGTGACCCCCCCCCACAGAGGCACCCCACAGTGACCCCTGCCCTCTGACATGACATCCTCTATAGCACTCCTGGGGGCCCTGCCTGGCCCGGTGACAGTTAATTTCCCAAGGCACACACCATTTTATTGGAGACAGATTATAAATGGCTTTATAGCTTAGTGATATGTTAGAGCGCAGCAGGGACTTTCAAAAATGTTTGACTATGACATACATCTCACATCGTGGCCCGGACGTCATGCTGTAAACACACACACACAGCTGAAACGAAGGTTTTCCCTTTGCTATGTGTGAACACATAATATTCTATTGTTTTATGTGGGTGTGACTCATAAAACTGGCTCCACACTCTAATAATGGGTCAGACCCACTGGTCTACAGAACCATTATAGAACTCAGTTATTTCTGTATTACACAGAATTGCTAGGGTTGGAGCAGAGTCAGGAAAAACCAGCGAGAGCAGGCTTCTCAGAGGGAATATATGCCTGGGTCCAACCCCAGGCAGAAAGGGAAGCAGCAAGTCAGAGGCTGGAGAGAAACCATCAAAACCGTAGATATCATGTCTGAATATACGGACTTTTTAAAAACGACACTCATAAATCATCTTGTATTTTTATCACCTCTTTAAAATCTTAGAAAGAGCATTAGAATGAGAGTTTCCAAAAAATACACGAAAATCTAGTGAAAATGGACTTGGCTAAGCAGAAGCAGTGGATGGAAAACACCCCCCAGATATGAAACTTCTCATGAGAAGGCAGAAGCCAGCTTCAGCACCGAGATGACAGGAAAACAGAACAGGTGCTGAAACAACAGGAGGGGAGAAAGGGACCTTCACCCCGAGGAGGGCTGTGGAAACCGCTCGTTTATTACACGAGGTTCTGAAGGTCTTTACGAGGATTCATTTCCAGAAGACAGGCCTTCCTAGACGTGGTCTTTGAAGCTGAAGGAGGGACTGTGCGACCCTGAGTGTTGACACCTCTGGTTCTGTACGAAGGTGAGGCTTCCTGATGGCTCCGTCAGGCTGACACCCCCCGCCCCACTGACAGCCCTCAGGCAGCCTCCCAGCCCCTTCCACAGACACCCGTGGCCGCACAAGTCCCCCCCGCCAACCACCCTTCGAGGCCAAGATCGTCCCCCGATGTCCCTGTGGTACCATTTCTCCCAGGGTCAGGAAGGGGCTCCTGGCGGGCAAGGACCAGCCTCCTGCTTTGCCCGCGGCCCGGGCTGATCATGGGGAAGCGCATCTCTCGGAAGAAGGTCCGGCTCCCCCAGGTGGTCTCCCGCTGCTGACACCCACACCTGAGGACTGCTCTCGAACGCGCCGGACGTGGGCCCTAGACCTCCTTCCACTGGTTTACAGGCTTTTTCTAAATGGTGCCCTCTCAAGCCGGCCTCCCGTCCCCTCAGCCAGGAGCCACGGCAGAACCCGGGCCCCAGGGACAGGACCTCTGCCCCTGTGAACGTTAATGACAGAGATCTGATCACCATTCTGGCCAGCCTCGCCCCTCGGCCCTCCACGGGGCAAGGCCTGTGAGCTCTTACTAAACCCTCCCTGACCCACCATCCACGCAGAGCCCAGGCGAAACTGCGACACTAGAAGGCAGGGCTGTTTGGTTTTAATGCACTTACTCCGCCCTGCCAGCTGCCAGCAGCCTCCCAGGGCGGCCACCTCCTCCAGGAAGCCTCCCTGGCATCCCCAGCTGCAGCCCCTCCCCAGGGCCTTCCTCACACGCTGCTCCATCCCGACAACGGCTTTCTCACACACCTACTGTCGCAGGGCCTCACAGGGCTTACCACCCCTCCATCTAATAACTAACTCAAAATCCTGCCGAGGCTCACCTCTAACTGCTGTTTGCCCTGCTCTGCCAGCACCTCGGCCGCCCAGCGGTCCCCAGGAACCACGTGCCCTGTCTGTATACGGTCCGGACTCGGAGACGCATTCATTTAAAGCAATCTGAGGTCTCTTCAGCCGCTCAGCCTCCAATATGCTCCTAACAGCATCGCTGTAGGCTTTCTAGTCTGGACATCAAGGTCTAGATGGAGAGACCGGAGATCAGCTCGGCTTCCTCTGCCTCCTGCCGGGGGGGGGGGGGGGGGGGGCTGGATGACGACTCAGCCTGTCGTCCCACCCCCTGCCCCCGCTGCTGCCCCCAAGCACCTCCCTTGCATGGTCACCTGCTCGGGGACCAGCCACCCCCAGTTCTCCGCTTCCCCGGAGCCGACAGGGCTGGAACCCGCCACACAGCACACGTTTAATGACTGTTTAAAACCACACCCTGCAAAGCCCACATCCGACCTCACCATCCCTTCCAGCCTCCGATAGTTCTGTGGACACTCCCAGAGACCCAGGGCCCCGCGGTCACTCTGGCCTCCCCTTCTGCTCATCTGGTCTCTGATGGGAGCTCCTCACCCAGCGGCCCCGAGCCGTCCAGGTGGGCAGCAGGAAAGGGCGCGGTGCCGCCGCTCCGGCCCTCCAGCCAAGACACACAACGTCCAGAGGCAGGGAGAAGCTGGGGCCCGGGGTAGCCGCCTCTGGGAGAAAAGCACCAGGACCTGGAGAAAGGTGGGGACTGGGAAGACGGCTTCCTGCCCCTCCTGCCGCTGGTCCCCTCCGCAGGACACACATCTGTCCACTGGCCGCCCCGCCGTCACCACCCGCGGCTCCCTGGCCCAGCAATTTCTTCTTTTCTTCCTTTCCCATCTCCGACTTACTTGGCCACTAACATTCTTCCTCTCTCACCCCTGCTGCCCCTCACAAGCCTTTGCACTTACTTTCTGGAACCCAGAGTCTCTTCTGTCTCCCCTTATCCACCCACCAGGCCTTGAGTTATTACATCTGTCTTTCCAGAATCTTTTTCTTCCTAGTGGAGTTTTGGGATTTCCCCTTCTGCCCATCTTAACCAGACGGCGGAACAGCACAGCATCCCTGGAGCAGAGGCCAGACGGGAATCACAGCCACGCGTGGTCCACAGAGCCTGCCCGGGGCGCGGAGGTCGGGGGGCCCCAGCTCTGTGCCCTGTGGGGTCAGGGCAAGGCCGGCTCACGCAGTGTCCTAAGTGCCACTCAGGACATCACCGCCAAGGGAAAGCTCATTCTAGGCTCCTAATAACCAATCTTCCAATTACCTTTTAGGAAAGACGCTTTTATATTCAAGAAACTGCTTGCCTTTGGATGACTTGTTCAATTAACTTTAAAATAAGTTTAAACATTTCCAAACACCATCATCTCTTCTTTAAAATGTTCATTTTTACTAAACCTCGTATTTAAAGAAACAATGATGTAAATCTATGAAAATGAACGTTCAAAGGATTAACCCCACGAAACATATGGAAACGCCAAGACACACGTGGTCTTCAGATTAGAGACGGCTCAGGTGGGACAGTCCTTTGGGGGATCAGGGCCCTGCTGACACCCCCCCCCGAGGGCAGCCTCGTTGTACACACCCACGGGTGCACAAGGGGGAGGGCCCTGCTGTTGGGGTCCCTCCAGCCAGGGGACAGGGGCGTCTGGATGCTGTGCTGGGAGCACGGCCACGCTGCACATCTTCACTCAAGTCCTCCCCGGGAAGGACGGCTTAAACAAACTGAAAGCTAGCCTGTGTGAAACAGCGAGCCTCTTCTGGGAAAGGGGCTGAGGAGGGAAATAGAATGAATTCTAAATCAAAGGATGAAGCTCTCCGATTCAGTTTAGCCTCTCAGTTGATCTCAGATGGAATGTAATTTTACTATGCTTGAAAGGAAAAAAATTCCTCATATTCTTCCTCTAGAAGGTCATAACGCTACACCACGAAAGAGGAGACCAGGGCGAGGCCAGGATTACAGACAAATATATCCATTTCAATAACAAAGACATGTAAATACTACTTTATTATTTGTCACTGGAGAGCTGGTATGACAGGCTTGTTCACCTGTGAGAAACTGTCTCCTGAAATAAGGGACCCTACACGATTCATTTTTAAGGATGAAAAAATAGAAAATTCAAAGGAGTGATTAAAAGCTAGTTAGAAGAAAATATAAGAAAAAAATCAGACGCTATAGGGTAAATACTCAATTTATTTAAAATTCTTTGTGCTGTCAAAATAACTAAAACCCACCATGAAAGAGTCTGATTTGCATTATGAGATCTACACCTGCCTTGAAATCAAGGAATCTTCCTATACATATTTCTTTTCCAAATTTTAAATAGAAACTCCTCCTTCTCCCTCTATGTGTGATAGTGTCTAAACACAATAAAGTTAGTTTGTTGTACATGGTTTTTCATCCCAACTATTAGTAAAAATATCAAAGTGAACCTACTACGCAGAATTGGGGCTGATACGTGAAAGGCAGGAGGACAGAAAGAGGGCGTCGCTCACCAACGCCCACAGGACAGGTGCTCCGTACAGACCCAACGCAGCACACCATCACCCTGCGAAGTACATGTGACCGCTACTGTTTCCATTGTACTAACTGGGCAAGTGAGACTTGGATGTTAAACTAAAATGATGGAACCATGGGACTTCCCTTGTGGTCCAGTGGTTAAGACTCCGCACTCCCAACGCAGGGGACCCGGGTTCGATCCCTGGTCAGGGAACTAGATCCCACATGCCGCAGCTGAGAGCCTCAACTAAAAAGATCCCTCACATGGCGACGAAGATCCCACGTGCCACAACTAAGACCCGGTGCAGCCAAATAAATAAATAAATATTAAAAAAAAAAAAAAAAGGAACCACAAATCAAACCCAGGTCTCTCTCTTCCCAAAGCCGTGTTCCTTCCACTGTGGATGCCAGCTCACTCTGAAGTGGGTGGGACTGCAGCCAAGCACCAAAAAGCAGCCTCACAGGGCAGGTCCCATTCCTTCCCCAGGGCACCCGCCCCCGCCCCGCCCCGGCCCAGTGCAGTCTGGGTGGAGGGCGTGGGGCCTCTCTCTTGAAGGCGGACATCACGTGCTGCTGGAGGCAGAAGGCCCCAGGGATGCACGTGTGAAAATCTCCCCACTAAACCCCTAACGTGAAGCCAGCTGGAGCTGCCGGCCCTGGTTCCTTTCTACAGCAACGCTGCTTCCCTGTAACTTCCACTCTCCGGAGTCTCCAATAAAAGGAAAGCAACGAGCCTCTCTTCTGTGGCACCTTTTCAAATACTTGGGCATCGTGATCCCACCGCGCCCTTCTCGGCCCTCCGTAAAAACACCCATTTATTTTAAGTGCTCCTCATGGGACGCTGTTTCCAGCCTCCTCCCCGTCTGAGTCACGATCATCTGGACCGACTCGAACTCACGAGCATCTCTGAACAGCCTGGGCCCAGAACAGAACGAAATACTGGAGGGGTGGGTGACAGCACGGAGGGCACTGGACGCTACCGGAATTGTTTTGGGTGCTGTATTTCTACTAACCCAGCTCAAAATCTTTTAAGAGCTCCACCCCTTTTCCGGCTACCGACCTAAGTCCTTGGTTTTGCTTTCTTACTCATTGGAATGGGGGAAGGACAACAGAAGATTTGTTTTCTGGATTTTAAAAAAATTAATTAATTAATTAATGGCTGCATTGTGTCTTCGTTGCTGCGCGGGCTTTCTCTAGTTGCGGCGAGCGGGGGCTACTCTGTTATGGTGCGCGGGCTTCTCATGGCGGTGGCTTCTCGTTGCGGAGCATGTGCTTAGTTGCTCCGTGGCATGTGGGATCTTCCCGGACCAGGGATCGAACCCGTGTCCCCAGCATTGGCAGGCGGATTCTTAACCACCGTGCCACCAGGGAAGTCCACTGCTTGCTTTTGCGATGCTTCTCTCGGGATACTGAGAGGTACTTCTTTTCCTGACAAGGACACTGTGCAGATCCCGGGGCCTCAGGCGAAGCGGAAGAGTGTTCAACCTTGAGAAGGAAGGAGACACTGACACACGCTACGTACCACACGGAGGAACCCTGAGGACGCTGCACCAGTGGAAACAAGCCAGTCACAGGAGAACAAATACCGTGTGACTCTCCTGTATGCGAGGTGCCTGGAGGACAGCGGGGAAGTAGATGGTGGGCCAGGGGCTGGGGAGGGAACGGGGAGTCAGTGTTTAATGGGGACAGAGTCTCAGTTTGGGAAGATGAGAAAGTTCTGGAGACGGATGACGGCGATGGTTGCAGGACAAGGTGAATGTACTTAATGCCACTGAACTGTGCACTTGAAAACTGTTAAAATGGTAAATTGTATGTTATATATATTTTACCATAATTTTAAAAAAGCACAATGCTGCAACCCACAAAACCCCTCAGAAGGTAACAGGATAGAGCTAAATGGGACTCCACGTTGGATCTGTTTCTTTGACTTTAACCTTTGCTCTTTGCTGCTTTTGTTATCATAATCATACATAACGGCCTGCCTCTGCCTCGGGGAACCCTGCCCACCTGTGGATGGCTGCAAGAAAAAAGAAATTAACACATCCCCTTTCTGAGGCTGGCCATTCCAGGAGATGTTTTGCAAGACTGATGGCCCTTTTACTCTACTTCCTCATCCCCTCCCCCACCTTCTCTGTTCTATAAAAGAAACTGGCATCCAGACCCCGATAAGATGGTTTTTCCGAGACACTAGTCTACCGGTCTTTTCAGTCTGGTCTGCGAATAAAGTCATATTCCTTGCCTCAATACCTTGTCTCTGATTCACTGGCAAGCAGAGGAAGCTGGCACTCGGTAACAAGAAGGGGGAGAGGTCAGGAGAGCACGCCCCCCCAACCCTGCAGCGTGAGTACTGGAAAACCTGTTGGAGATAATGGACGGTGGAAATTCTGGCCAATTCTTTTCAAGGTCTTCTAACTAACCTGAAACATCACTGGTTCAAGTCAAGTTTATCATATGGGCTGAATACACACACAGGTGGCTCACGTCACTTCTCTGCCAACAGCTGGGAAGCAGAAGAACTAAACGTGGTGAGCTTCAGAGGCAACTCACAGCCGGGCTTTAAGACCTGTTCCACACTTCGCCATTCCCATTGCATTCATCTTTACGTGAACGTGAGCAATTTCTGTTTTGAGACATCAACTGTCTTGGGTGACGAAGCAGCAGCGGGTGGGAGAGGGGCGGGGTGAAGACCCAGCCAAGGATGGGAGGGACCTCCCGGAGACCCCAAACCCAATCAGGACTCTCCTTCCTCAACGCTCTCCCTACCTGCTCTCTGAGGCTCACCCCCTCACACGAGGTTCCCAACGAACATGACGAGAATGACCCTGAGGTTTCATAGAGGCCAGAAGAAAATCTGCTCTCAAAGGCCACGTCTTCTAAGGATGCGAGCTCCCTGGCTTCCTCCACCCACAGCCGTCCTCAAAGCCAGACCTCGGCCCTTCAACCCCTGGCTGGCCTGTTCCTTCACCGGTCCTTCTGCGTCACCGCGACCCTGCCAACTGGTCTCACCAGTCGGATCAGAGATGCTGCAGAGACACGAGGAGAGGATACAGGAGGGAGAATTACGAGGAGAAACTGATCTTCAGACCCAAGAGCTTTTTTCTGCACCCACGAAAAAAAAAAGATAAAACTCATCTCCATCAGATAGATTTTCAAAAATAAAAAAACTGACAAATAAATACTCTATTTGAAACAACACTTTAAAAATCAGCATTGAAAAAAGAAAAAATTCAGTGGTTCAAGCTGGAAAACATGATGCTGAATTAGAAACAATAATCACGGAATCTAAGGGCAAACATCTTCCACCCTGGACCTGCAATGTGGAGCAGATGCTTTTGCTCATAGGGTGAGTGGTTAAAAAAGGTTGGAGGCCATTGCCTGGGGGCGTCACTGCTCTCCTATATCAGGCTCTCCATCTGCCAGTGGATTTCCTGGCCACGCTGGACTGAGTGCTACCTCCTCCCATCCATCCATCTACACGTACCAGATACCCAACACCTAGAACACAGGAAGCCGCTGAGTTCCCCAACAGCCTACTCACAGAGTGGAAAGTGCTGTGACCATGGTTCCTTGCAGACCACAGAATTCTAGCTGTGCCCATGATTCTTGGGGAAAATATATTTCTTAACCACAACAAAACAGTTTCTAAAGGAAAAAAATCATATGTATGATGGCTGAGTATAAAAAAGGTTTCAACAAAAAAAAGAAGATAAAGTCCTTTAAAGGCAAAATAAAAGGACATGGTGCATTCATCAAAGGTTATTAGTCATAACTTAAAAAAGAGGAAAACCAGTACATTCCTATCTCTTTGAAGATAGGGAAATCAACTGTATAACAGTTAAGGACATGAAAGCCCAGGTCAATGCCACATTGATTTTAACTATGCCATCTGACTCTTAAGTGGTCACGTCTAGGACATGCCCTGAACATGACTTCTCGCCCCCCCCTCCCCACATATGCCTTAAAATTCAAGAGAACACTTGGTTTTGCTAATAGGAGACAACCCACAGGAAATCTCTCATTAATCCACACAGCAGAAGTACATCCTATTATTGTAACAAAGAAACGCTTAAGAGTTAACTCTTCCATTCAGATATGCTCCCCACTGCGTGGGTAATGCCTATCACATAGGAAGGAACTGTGGCTCGGGGCTTCGGAGTCGGGGGGAGGGAAAGGGCAGACCTAACGGAGATGTCTAACGCACACACATGCTCCCAAGTCTAGTGCAGGGGGGACATGTGGAGGGTGTAACACAGGAGGGTCTGGACTCCCTGGGCTGACGCCGTCCCTCCCCAAAAAGAAACGCTAACAATCAAACTCTCTGTCACCATCAAAGCAAAATTTCATGAACTAACTTCCTGGTTCCAATCCTGCACGTAAAGAGTCTGGAAGTCATCACTCCATCCCGACAAATGAAAAGCTGAACAAGCTGAAAAGTCAAGTCCTCTTAGATCCCTCAGAGAAGTGAGCTCACAGGGCAAACTGCTGCTCCCAGAACTGGGGAGACCAGCAGGTGAATACAGAGGGTCAAAATTTCCAGGGCAGCAAGTTCTGCAGGAGGTAGAGCCGGGGAGGGACCCGAGCTGCAGAATGAACCGCTGGAGGCTCACTGTGGGCGAGCCTGACTGGTAAGAACTCTGGGGGAGGCCCAGGGACCCCACAGGTCCGTGACTTTTACCCCTTCAGGCCTCCAGTGGCGGGGGGAAGGAGCGGTTCTGAAACAGCAGAAGCACTCCGTCATTAACAAGGCCAGCCCTCAAGAGAGCTGATCAACCCAGAGGAAGGGGAATGCCCAGCTCCAGGGGGCTCTAACCATCCTGTCTCACCTGAGTGGCAGGACAGCTGAGAAGCAGTCGTGAAGCTGACACCTGGGGCGCAGGCTCACTAGGGGACAGACACCTGCCACATAAGGACAGCACGCCTCCCCTCCCCCACACCTTATCAGCACATCACCAAAGGCCTGGTTACTGGGGTTCCTTTTACTCAGGACATCGTACCTGGGTTTCTAAGAAAAAATTACAAGGCACACTAAAAGGCAAAAAGCATAGTGTGAAGAGACAAAGCAAACACCAAAACCAGACTCAGATATGGCAGGATGTTGGAATGATCAGACCAGGAATTTAAAGCAACTATGATTACTACGTTAAGAGCGCTAATGAAAAAAGTAGACAATATGGAAGGACAAATGAATACTGTAAGCAAAGAGATGAAAATTCTAAGGAAGGATTATAAAAAAATGCTAGAGGTTAAAAACACTAACAGAAATGAAGAATGAGTTTGAGGGGCTCATTGGGAGACTGGACATGGCTGATGTGAGAACCTCATGGCTTGAGGCTATGACAATAGAAACTTCCCAAATACAAAGCAAAGATTAAAGAAAAAAGATTGAAAAAAAAAAAAAACAAGCCCAAAACAAAACAAAACAGAATACTTAAGAACTGTGGGACAAGTACAAAAGGTGAAACATGTGTAATGGGAATACCAGGAGAAGAGAGAAAGGAATAGAAATATTTGCAGTGATAATAACTGAGAATTTCCTCAAGTTAATGTCAGACACGAAACCACAGATCAAGGAAGCTCAGAGAACACCATGCAGGATAAATACAAAAAAAACTACCCCCGGGGAACAGCATATTCAAACTGTAGAAAATTAATGATAAAGAAAAAAAATCTTGAAAGAAGACAGAGGGGGAAAATACCGCTTTGGAGAAACAAAGGTATGAATTACATCCAACTCCTCAGAAACAATGCAAACAAGAAGAGAATGCAATGAAATAACTCAAGGGTTGAGAGAAAAATTCATCAACCTAGAATTCTGGACCCTGTGAAATTAATCTCTAAGAGTGAAGGAGAAATAAGGACTTTCTCAGAATTGAGGGAATCTGTTGCCAGTAGATCTGCCTTGCAAGAAATGTTAAAAGAGGCTCTTCAGAGAGAAGGAAAATGATTTAGGTCAGAAATGCAGCTCTCCATAAAGAAAGGAAGAGAATCAGAGAAGGAATAAGTGAAAGTAAAATTACACTTGTAATTTTTCTTATTCTTTTTTTTTTAAATACATTTATTTTATTTATTTATCTTTGACTGTGTTGGGTCTTTGTTGCTGCACATGGGCTTTCTCTAGTTGTGGCGAGCGGGGGCTACTCTTCATTGCGGTGCACGGGCTTCTCATCGTGGTGGCTTCTCTTGTTGCACAGCACGGACTCTAGGTGCACAGGCTTCAGTAGTTGTGGCGCACGGGCTGAATTGCTCAGCGGCATGTGGGATCTTCCTGGACCAGGGCTTGAACCCGTGTTCCCTGCATTGGCAGGTGGATTCTTAACCATTGCGCCACCAGGGAAGTCCCATTTTTCTTATTCTTAATTGATCTAACAGATAACAGTTTGCTCAAAATAATCATAGCAACTGTGTATTTGATTCTGTATGCTTATATGTTTATATATATGAATGGCATATGAAATGAATGACAGCAATGATACAAAGAATGGGAGGGAGAGATTCATAATACTTTGCTGTAAGACACTTGTGCTAACTGTAAAGCAGGATAGTGTTGTCTGAAGTTAGACTTGGATTAGCTGTAAAAAAAAAAAAAAAAGGTAAAAAAGGGAGAAAATGGAATCATATAAAATGTTCAATTAAAACTACCAAAGGCAGGGACTTCCCTGGTGGCGCAGTGGTTAAGAATCCGCCTGCCAATGCAGGGGACACGGGTTCGATCCCTGGTCTGGGAAGATCCCACATGCCGCGGAGCAACTAAGCCCGGCGCCACAATGACTGAGCGTGTGCACTAGAGCCCACAAGCCACAACTACTGAAGCCCACAAGCCCGTGCTCCTCAACAAGAGAAGCCACCGCAATGAGAAGCCCATGCACTGGGGCTTCCCTGGTGGCGCAGTGGTTGAGAATCTGCCTGCCAATGCAGGGGACGCGGGTTCGAGCCCTGGTCTGGGAAGATCCCACATGCCATAGAGCAACTGGGCCCATGAGCCACAAATACTGAGCCTGTGCGTCTGGAGCCCGTGCTCCGCAACAAGAGAGGCCGCGATAGTGAGAGGCCCGCGCACCGCGATGAAGAGTGGCCCCCACTTGCCGCAACTAGAGAAAGCCCTCGCACAGAAACAAAGACCCAACACAGCCAAAAATTAAAAAAATTAATTAATTAAAAAAAAAAAAAAAAGCCCATGCACTGCAATGAAGAGTAGCCCCCACTCGCTGCAACTAGAGAAAGCCCGTGCAGCAACAAAGACCCAACGCAGCCATAAATAAATAAATAAATAAAATTTATATTAAAAAAAAAACTATAAAAGGCAGAAAAAGAGTGGAAGACAAAAGAACATAGAACAAGGGCAAGGAATAGAAAAGAATAACAAATATGGTAGACATTAATACAACTATATTAATAATCACTTTACATTGTCAGTGGTCTAAATACACCAATTAAAAGACAGAGATTGTCAGAATGGATCAAAAAACAAGACCCAACTAACTACATGCTGTCTATAAGAAATCCACTTTAAATATAAAGACACACATAGATGAAAAGTAAAGGGATAGCGAAAGAGATACCATTCTAATACTAATCAAAAGATGGCAGAAGGAGCTATATTAGCTTCAGACAGAACAAACTTCACAACAAGGAAAGTCACCAGGAATAAAGGAGGGCAATACGTAATGATAAAGAGGTCAATTTGCCAAGATGACATAACAATCCTTAATGTGTATGTGCCTAACAAGAGCATTAAAACACATGAGATAAAAACTTAGAAACCTGCAAGGAGGAAGAGATGAAGCCACTATCATAGCTGGAGGCTTCCCTCTCAGGTATGGACAGATCCAGCAGGCAGAAAATCAGTAAGGACACAAGTGAACTCAACAACACCATCAACCAACTGGTGATATAACCGACATCTACAGACTACTTCATCCAACAGGAGAATACACATTCTTCCAAGCTCACATGGAACAGTCACCAAGACAGACCACATCCTGGGCCATAAAACACACCTGAACACATTTAAAAGAACACAAATGATATAATATCTGCTTTAAGACCACAGTGGAACTAAAAATCAATATTGGAAAACCTCAAATTACTTAGACATTCAACAACATACTTATAAATAATGCACAGGTTAAGAACAAATCTTAAAGAAATTAAAAAATATTTTGAACCAAATAAGAATGAAAATACAACTTATCAAAATTTGTGTAATGCAGTGAAATCAGTGCTTGGCAGGGAACTGACAGCATTGACTACAATACGGAAAAGAAGAAAGATCTGAAATCAATCATCTAAGCTTCTACCTCAGAAAACTAGAAAAAGAAGAGCAGAATAAATCCTAAGTAAACAAAAGAAAATAAATAATAAAAATTATAAATCTAAGAAATGGGAAAAAACCCTGAAAACTGGTTCTTTGAAAAGATTAAAAAAATCAATAAGCCTCTAGCCAGGCTAACTATGAAAAAAAGATAGAAGACAGAAGTTAGAATATCAGAAATGAAAGAGGGGACATCAATACAGACACCATGGACATTAAAAGGAGAACAAAGGAATACTATGAACACCTCTATGCCTGCAAATTTGATAACCTAGATGAATGGACCAATTTCTTGAAAGACAAAATCTCCATAACTAGGACAGGAAAAAATAGACAATTTCAACAGGTCTATATTTATTTTAAAAATTGAATCAACAATTATTAACCGCCAAAAACAAACAGCACCGGGCCCAGCTGAGTTCACTGGTGAATTCTACCACACATTTAAGGAAGAAATTATACTAATTCTCTACAATCTCTTCCAGAAGACAGAAGCAGAGGGAACACTTCCTAACTTATCCTATTAGGCCAGCATTACCCTAATAACAAAACCAGACAAGAAAAGAAAACTATAAACCAACACCTCTTGTGAATATAGATGCAAAAATCCTCAACAAAATATTGGTAAATGGAATCCAACAATGTATAAAAAAGGACTGTACACTATGACCAAGTAGGATTTATCCCAGGTATGCAAGTCTGGTTCAATATGAAAATTAATTAATGTAATCTACCACATTAAGAAGTTAAAGAAGGAAAGTCACATTATCATATTAATAGATGCAGAAAAAGCATCTGACAAAATTCAACACTCATTCATGATAAAAACTCTCAGAAAACTAGGAATAGAGGGGAAACGTCCTCAACTTGATAAAGAGCATCTAAAAAACCCCTTCAGCTAACACATTTAATGGTTAGAAACTAAAAGCTTTCCTACTAAGATCAGGAACAAGGCAAGGATGTCCTCCCTCATCTCTCCTTTTCAACATCATACTAGAAGTCCTAGCTAATGCAGTAAGACAAGAAAACGGAACAAAAGGTATAATATAGATTGGGAAGGAAGAAACAAAACTGTCTTTGTTTGCAGGTGACATGACTGTCTAGGTAGAATATCTGAAAGAATCAACAAACAAAAAAATTCCTGGAACTGATAAGTAATTATAGCAATCCTTGTTATAATTGGAGGATACAAGTTAAATATACAAAAGTCAACTGCTTCCCTATATATGAAGAATGAACAAGTGGAATTTAAAATTAAAAGCACAATACCATTTACATTAGCATCCCCCAAATCAAAATACTTTGGTACAAGTCTAACAAAATAGGCACAAAATGTATATGACCAAAACTATAAAACTCTGATGAAACAATTTAAAAAGAACTAAATAAATGGAGAGATATTCCATGTTCATGGATAGGAAGACTCAATATTGTCAAGATGTCAGTTCTTACTAACTTGATCTGTAGATTCAACACAATCCAAATCAAAATCCCAGCAAGCTATATTCTGTGGGTATCAACAAACTAATTCTAAAGTTTACATGAAAAGGCAAAACAAAGAGCCTAACAAAAAAAACCAGAAAAGCCAACACAATACTGAAGGGAAAGAACAAGGTTGGAGGACTGACATTACTCAACTTCAAGACCAAATATAAATCTAAACTAATCAAGACAACATAGTACTGGGGAAAGAACAGACAAATAGGTCTATGGAAGAGAAAACAGAGCCCAGAAATAGACCCACATAAATATAGTCAACTGACTCTTGACAAAGGAGCAAAGGCAACACAATGAAACAACCATGGCCTTTTCAACAAATAATACTGGAACAACTGGATATCCACATGCAAGAAAAAAAAAAAATCTAGATACAGACTTTACAACCAAATGGATCACAGACATAAATATGAAACACAAAATGATAAAACTCCTAGAAGACAACATAGGAAAAAAATCTAGGTAATCTTTATGGGTATAGCGATGACTTTTTAGATACATCGAAGGTATAATCTACGAAAGAACTCATAAAGCTAAACTTCATTAAATTAAAACTTTCTGCTCTGGGAAGGACACTGTCAAGAGAATAAGAAGACAAGCCACAGACTGAGGCAAAATATTTGCAATCATACATCTGATAAAGGACTATTATCCAAAATACTCAAAGAACTCTTAAAAGTCAACAATAAGAAAAGGAGCAACCCGATTAAAACGTGGGCAAAAGACCTGAACGGACATTTCCACAAAGTTTTACAGATTAGGGAATTGCAAATTAAAACATCAATAAGCTACCACTTCCAAACTATTAGAAGGGCCACAATAAAAAAAAAAAACTGTGACAATATCAATCGCTGGTGAGGATGTAGAGCAAAATGAACTCTAATTCATTGCTGGTGGGAGTGCAAAATGGTGCAGCCACTTTGGAAGATAGTTTGGCAGTTTCTTATAAATATAAATGTATTCCTACCATATGATCCAGCAGTGGCACTCCTTGTATTTACCCAAATGAATTGAAAACTTATGTCCCCACAAAAAAACTGCACACAGATGTTTACAGCAGCTTTATTCATAACTGCCAAAACTTGGAAGCAACGAAGATGTCCTCCGTAGGTGAATGGATAAATAAATTGTGATATATCCAGACAACAGAATACAATTCAGCGATAAAAACAAAAGTGCTACCAAGCCATGAAAAGACAGATTAACGCTCAATGCATGTTACTAAGTGGAAGAAGCCAGTCTGAAAAGGCTATGTCTGATCTGATTCCAACTATGTGACATTTTGGAAAAGGCAAAAACCAGGGAGACAGTAAAAGGGCCGGTGGTTGCCAGGGATTGGGGGAAGAAGGGATGAAGAGGCAGAGCACAAAGGATTTTTAGGTCAGTGAAACTACTCGGTAGGATACCGTGGTGGTGAATTCATGTCACTGAATATACAACACCATGAGTGAGTCCTAATGTAAACTATGGACGCTGGGTGATGAGGATGCATCAGTGTTGGTTCACTGATTATAACAAATGTCCCATCTCGTGGGGGATGTTGATAGTGGCGGAGTCTGTGCACAGGGGGGCGGGGGGGTCTATGGAAACCTCTGTACTTTCTGTTCAATTTTGCTGCGAACCTAAACTGCTCTAAAAAAATAGTCTGTTAAAAAAACAAAAATCTGTGAACAGATACATCCCATCCTGTATTTTTTAGTTTATTTTACTGATATTTTTTTCTTCCAAGAAATTTTTGTCACCTCCCAGTAAACTCATTTCACCACCCACTAAGGGCTTGAAGGAAGACAGCAAAACACTGCTCTAGGGCAGCGTCTCCAGCTGCCCTAGGAAGTGCATTCCCTACCCCACAGGCGATACACTCCAGATGCCACATTCAGCTCATTCACAGTTAGTGGGCAAGACAGGTCCCCACCACCCACCAGCAGCCCAAGGCTGGCCTGGCCCTGGGAGCTGCTGCAGTACCTGGAGGGAGGGTCTCCATGCTTTGTGCTTTCTCATCCCCGTTGCTGTGATGAAGGTCTTTCTTTTTAATTGGGTCAATGTCATTCCAGTCCTCCTGGGGGAGCAAAGACACCAAATGAGTCGACAGGTTCCTGGAGCCCACCTTCATTCATCAGGTCAATAAACAATGCGTCCTCCCGTCCAGAGGACTGCACCCCAGACCTGCTCAGTGGTGGAGACCCAAGGACAGAAGTGACTCTGTCCAAGTTCTTGGCGTGAACTTTCCAAGGAAGGACCTGCGTTTCTCTCTCCATTTTCTATGTGTATCACTTATCTATGGAAAGAAATACTCTGGAAACTCCCTGGGCTTTGAGGATGTGGGAGGGTGGGGAAGGGAGATAGGGAAACTGGATCAAATAAGAGAATTTAATAGTGGTTAAATCAAAGCCATTAAAATAAGGGTAGCTCTCCAGACGCCTTCTATGGCTTAAGGGCACCCTAGGACCAGAGTCTCCCTCAGGGCCATTGAGCCCTGCTCAGAGGTTGTTAAATGATTCCTTTCATCCCACTGAATAACAGCGGAGGAAGGGCAAAGGACGGCGGAGCTTTTCCTCCGCTCCTCTAGAAGGGCTGCCAGTGGAAAAGAGCTGCAAACTAAGGGCTTAATGTAAAACCAGAAGAAGAGAGACGCTCTGGCAGAATTTATTCAACTCATCTGCACGAACAATTTAATCTATCAACATTAATCAAACAACCCCATGACCACAGAGCTAAATATATTTTTCAACCACTTGGGATCTGATTTCTGAGAATACAATAAGAAAGGTTTCTGTATATAACCCAAATCAGAAATACCCCACGGCTAGTAATTTTCCCACACAGACTTTGGTGGGCCAAGCACTGTCGACTGGCCATTTCCCCAGCAGATGCTATTAGGATGTTGGCAGCCTTAGGTCCCCTCCCTCAGGGGAGACCCAACCAGTTCTGCTCAGGTTTGTTCCACTAGCATTCCTCCAAGCAGCATTGGCTGCGTGACCGCTGGGGACATTTTGGCTCTTAACGATGTGAAGTGAGATTTGCAGGAAGCGTTAATTTTCAGGGGCAAGGCCAAATCAGACATCTTTTTCCCAAAGGCAACTTGCTCTGCCAATAATCTGCATTTTTACTCAAAAAGTAGAGTAATTAAAGAGAAACGGCCTGAGTCTCCTCCTCTGGAGGCCAGCTTTTCCTTCAGTTGCTTCCGAGGTGAAGTGAAGCTGGTTTATCCCCTCAAGGCCACCATTGGGATGATGGGCGGGGTGGGGGGGGCACTCCCATGGGAGTGATGTGAGGATGACCCCCTGTAGACACAGTGCACAGGTCAGGAACGCCCTGCACCTCGGTGGTCCTAGCCCACCCCACCAACCTGTCACAAGGCCTTCTCAGGCTTTCG
Organism: Balaenoptera acutorostrata; assembly: GCF_949987535.1. Taxonomy (NCBI): domain Eukaryota; kingdom Metazoa; phylum Chordata; class Mammalia; order Artiodactyla; family Balaenopteridae; genus Balaenoptera; species Balaenoptera acutorostrata. The sequence goes on along the minus strand of NC_080079.1, from coordinate 72,347,544 downwards.
AGGGCCCCACGTGCTCTGACTTCTGAAGATCCTAGCCCACATTGTAACAAATGTATTAAAATGCATCTGTATCCCAATTTAAATACATTTTGCTGCGAAAAAAACTTTTTGAATTGTAATTTGGCTTTTGAGAGGACCTGGTTATAAATAAACTTTCAATTTACTATTGGCAAAGATTTCCAGGCAATCCTGGCACCTGCAGTGGAGTGAGAGAATCTGACCTACTCTCTGCCTTCACGACATAAAGAAACGTGCGAACACTAAATCCAGCAAGTAATGACGTTAGCTGAGTCACACTGGGTAGACTTGTAATTAAGGTTATTAATTTTTTATTTTGCAGCTTGCTTGTAACATTTTGTGGCTAACAGCTTCTTCCCTCAGGCATCTGGCCGACTACACACACTGGCTAATGGATCACACCATTTAACCTCATACAAAATCGAAAGTGAATGAAAACAAAAAAGCGAACGTTGCTGGTGGGGCCACCGCACTGTAATATTCACCAAATCGACATCCGTAAGTCAACCATCAATGTTTTCTTAGAAAATAAATGTCTCCTTCTTCGCACAAACAAGACTGACTGGTCCATATGTAACACTCCCTAACCTGTCTCCCCTCCCCCCGCCACTCCCTGGGACAATGAACCGAGCACACCATAAAACTAAGGCCGAGGATGAGGACCTGCTATATAACGAGGGCACCGCAAAGTCCCAGTAGGCAACATGATGCTAAGTGCTGTTTATGAACGCCTACTAGGCAGCAGGCACTGTACAAAGATACTTGTTCATCCTGGCAGCAAGCCTGCCGTTTTATAATTCCTTTCTTACAATGGGGACACAGAAGATCAGAGAGGTTACGCAAATTGTCCAGGTAACACAGTGGGCGAGCAGCTCGAGTTGGCCCTTTATAAATCAGGATGGGGATGGCAACCCAGGGATCAGTTTGAACCAAGTTACAAGAGGCTGATTCTCACAATGTCATAAAAATCCAAGAATATGTTTCTAGGGAGTCATCCACAAAGGACTGTTTTGTTCTTGACTCCAGGTCAAAAAGTGCACATCAGCATGTTCACTACCAACTCCCAGAGTAGGAGGGGGAGGAGGAGGAGGAGGAGGAGGAGGGGGAGGGGGAGGAGGAGGAGGAGGGGTGGGGGGGAGGGAGAGGGGGAGGGTGGAGGAGGGAGAGGGGGAGGGTGGAGGAGGGAGAGGGGGAGGGTGGAGGAGGGAGAGGGGGAGGGTGGAGGAGGGAGAGGGTGGAGGAGGGAGAGGGGGAGGGTGGAGGAGGGAGAGGGGGAGGGTGGAGGAGGGAGAGGAGGAGGAGGGGAGAGGAGGAGGAGGGGAGAGGAGGAGGAGGGTAAGGAGGGGAGGGGGAGGGGAGGAGGGGGAGGGGGAGGAGAAGGGGGGAGGAGGGGGAGGAGGGAGGGGAGGAGGGGGAACACCTCTGCCGCTAATACAGGGCACTTCCTAGGTGCCCAGCCCCATTCTAGACCCTGCCCGCAAGTTCATCCTCCATACCGCGCTAGTACTGCCCCATTCTACAGATGAGGAAGCTGGTGCACCAAACACTGAGTCACACAGAACACACAGTGAGGTTAGAGATGAACCGCCGGAGCCTCCAGGGTCTCCATCATCGCAGTGCCCCGCCCTTGGAGAATACAGCTCCCCTCCAGCACCAAGGCAGCCCAAAGTAGAGGAAAACAGTGCATTTCCCACTCAGAACACATCAGGTCACTATAAATTCCTCTAGTTCGGGCCCGCCCACCTGATGCACCAGCTGAGACGGTGCCCGCACGACCGCCTGCCACCCGCCTGCCATGCCTGCTCTGCCTGTCACCACCCCGCGCCTCTGCCGGACGTTAGGGAAGGGCCGAGGGCCCAGGGGATCCCCCGTGGGACAGCATGGCCCGTGCCTGTGTCCGTGTCACCGCCCCTCAGCAGAGAGTCCGGACGGGACCCCACAAGAGAAACAAGGAAACAGAACGACAGGGAGGAGAGGCGAGACACTCAGAGACTTGAGACTCGGGTTCTGGAAACGTCACTCTGGTCGTGGTGAGGGGGAGATGGAGGGGACAGGAGAGGGGCCAGGAGGCCCGAAGGGCGAGGCAGCCAGGGCGGGATGGCACAGCTGGCAGGGGGTGACAAGTCACCCACAAGAAACGGGGGAAGTCGTTTGGGTGGGGGAGGGGTGGCGCCAGGAAGTGAAGACGGTCTGTTCTGGAAATACTGGGGTTACCGCGAGATACCAGGAGGCGGAAAAGAGATGGGGACCGGTGACTGGAGCTCTGGAATGGCCCGGGGGTGGGGTGGGGGTGACCCGAGTGAGGACAGGGTCCAGGGTGGCAGGAGAAGGGACAAGTAGGACCCACGGCACGCTGGGACGAGCCCTGGCCTGGGAGCCGGAGCCTCGGGTTCTGGCCACGGCTCTGCCGGTGACCCTGGGGGGCTGAGCAAGTGGCCTGCCTTCTCGAAGGCAGGGACGGGGGCTAGGTGCCTGGAGGTCCCCTCGGAGTCCCGGGGAGCAGCCCCTCTCGGGAGCACTTGATCACTCGTCCTACTTGTAATCCGCTAACGGTCGGTATCTAGAAGCACTGCAGGTGTCCTTTCAAGGTAGGGGCTTGGGCACATTTCTTTTGTACCCACAAAAGCGTGGCGGTGGTCTTAGGGTAACTGCTTAATAATAAATGCAGCTGAAAAAAAACCCTCATCCTATTTGCTCAGATTGACTTTACCGGCTTTGCTCACTTTGCAGTGGAAGCTTTTCATTACAACCATCCCCCGCCCATACATTTGCATACGTTATAAGACTAATTTACACCAGTGGAGGCTCCGTTTAAAAACGGAAATGCACCGAATACAAACATATGGAGAGGCTGCCTCGCCCAGTACCTGCTGGTATCCAGGACGCGCCACAACTGAGCTGTTGGTTTTCTCCGTGTTCAGAGACACAGGGGACAGACAGGTCTTCTTTTTAGTGACAAGCATAAACTGCCGGGATTAGAGGAGTAATGATGTGGTTTGATGCTGGGTCAAAAGATGCAGAGAATTCAAAGCCTGTGATCTGATCCGTAAGTCTGTTTTTATTTCCCAGGATGCAGACCCATCTCTGCTTTGCTTCTCCTGCCCTCAGAGGGATGTTGACACTATGAATACGTAATGACTCACCCACACACAGAAGACGCTGCAGACAAATGCAGACCAGGGAAGGCTCGCTGGTTCTCACTGAAAACTGAACTCTGTCAGGAAGTGTAACCTGAGAACTAGGATTCTCTACCAACCAGACTGAGAGGACGCCGCTGCCCCCCTGCTCGACTTTACCGTTTGGACCACAGCCTTGGTTGCTACATCCACATGCAGCCTCCGGAAAGACCCAGAGAGCCTCGACTAGGGCACTGAGACCCTCTCTTCCTTGTTAGATGGCATTTGGGCCAGATACTGCAAACGCTAATTCCTCCTACTCACTAACTTACCTAGCTGGTAGTTGTTATTATTATTAGATATTTGAATTTGGTTAGTTTTCAGTCCAAGAGCCCAAGGCATACATTATTCTTACAGACGCATACAGCAGAAGCAGTCTATTACGTGAAGCACGAGAGGAATTAAATCAGGCCATGAGTGAGACCAAATGAAAATAAACGACTGAGGAACGTCTATCTATCTACCATAATTAAAGAGTTCGGCCGCCAAAATCCATCCTATTTCTAAGTAGGTAAAGCAGCAACGACTTTTAACAAAGTGACGTTATTTTCAGAAACAGTAAATCTGATAGGTTGGTTTCTTGAACAGTTATGAAAATTAAGTATAAATATAGGTTTAGTTATTAAAATAGTTTTTTCCACTCTATTCCCAATGTGATCTGTCTCTGTTTCAACATAAGAGGAAACACAGACTTCCCTGGTGGCGCAGTGGTTAAGAATCTGCCTGCCAATGTAGGGGACACAGGTTCGAGCCGTGGTCTGGGAAGATCCCACATCCCATGGAGCAACTAAGCCCGAGTGCCACAACTACTGAGCCTGCGCTCTAGAGCCCGCGAGCCACAACTACTGAAGCCTGAGTGCCACAGCTACTGAAGCTCACGTGCCACAACTACTGAGCCCACGTGCCATAGCTACTGAAGCCCGTGAGCTACAACTGCTGAGCCCGTGCACCGCCAACGAAGAGTAGCCCCCGCTCGCCGCAACTAGAGAAAGTCCGCACGCAGCCACGAAGACCCAACGCAGCCAAAAAAAAAAAAAAAAAAAAAAAAGAGGAAATAAATAAAATGTGCGCTTGGCTTTTGCCAGAGACAAAGTGTCAGTCTCGGCGGTGGGTGGGCCAGGGCCAAGAGGGAAGGGGGTGAGACAAGGGCGGGAGGCCACCGTGGGAGGGGCGGGCACAGCCGGCTGGCGAGGCGGCCCCTGAGGCTCGGCAGACGGCCGCCAACTTGTCAAGGGCACTAGGCCAACCCTCATGTCACAGCTGAGGAGAGAACCAGAAGGGCCAGGTGACTTCTTGTGTTCCCACCTGCTGCCAAACCAACCCCCTCAAAACTCAGTAACTTAAAACAGAAAGCACTTAGTATCTTGCACAGCTTCAGAGGGTCAAGAATCTGGTTGGATCCGGCCCACGGTCTCTCGTGAGCCCACGAGTTAGCTGGGGTCGCCGCCAGCTGAAGGTGCGATGGGGCCCAGGGATGCTTCCAGGACGGGTCCCTCCAGGGCTGCTGGCTGGAGGCCCAGTTCTTCACCAAGGGCTCACCCACAGCCGCTGGCCTCCCCCAGTAAGTGACCTGGGAGGGGAAGAGGGGCAGGGGAGGCGGAGTCGAGGGAGAGAAGAGGACCCCAGGCCGGGTCCTGGAAACCACACGCGGTCGCAGCTCCGCGTCATCCATGAGAGGCGCGTCACCAGTCCGGTCCAGCCCGCACCCAAGAGGAGGGGCCTAGACCCCCTCGCGAGAGGAGGTGCGCAGACTCTAAAACCACCAAGTTCACCGACGCCGTAAGACTTGACAGTGGCAGCGATGAGGCCAGAGTATCCCCCAGGCAGACAGAACACCACTGTACCCCGACGGCGATTCACATGTGCAAGTCTGTGCAGTAAAAATGTCATTCCATCTCACGCTGCCCTCTTAACCGCCGCCCGATATAAAGACTATTCCCGCCTATGATAATGTGTTTGAATTACGAACCACCACCAAAATAAACATGCCTACACATGGAAAACTAGATAACAAAGAATAAATGTATACTAAACCATCAAAGGCTGCCTTCATTAAGTTTAAATGCCTAACGCTTTATTTGTTAGCAAAGGTAAAAACATCGCTGGGGAGGAAAAAAGAAAATAAACAGGTTGCTTTCACTCTCCGCTTATGGAAATACATTTTGTCACCGTCAAATTCCTTCAGCTGACTAGACCGTGTGCTCAGAGGCAGATCAAGTTATCAAAAATACCATCTGAATGACTACTTGATTCCTTTCTCATCAATTGTCTACTTTTCACTGTTATTTAATGACTGTTCAGTGATTACCACCACCATGACCAATCTGTACAGCAACATTCCAGTTTGGGGAAAGAAAGCCAGGTTGCCAGATGTGTTAAAAAGATGCGATAATTTCTATTTCCACAGCCCACTTCTTAAGAGCGCACTGCCAAGCTAAGACACTGAAAACTAGTTAACTGGTTTGCTTGAAAGCACATTTTCAAGAGTGGATTTAGATTCCTGCTGAAGACCTAGACCCTCCCCGCCCAGCATTCTCCCTCTGAAGTGCCCACAGGGGAACCACAGAGGCTCGTCCTTGTTTCTAACTGGTCAGGGTGGGGAACAATCCCGAGGTCTTCTCTCCAGAGGGTGAGGAAGCCTCTGATACAAGGTGACAGCATCTAGACCTCTGCTTTCCACCTAGGGCATGTAACCCACTGACAAAGTGACAAAGGTAGTTTTAACTCACTGGGAAAGGGTCCTGAGGAAAGAAGGCCGGAACGCCTGGGGAGGCCCCCTCAGCTAGGCTAGGCGTCTCCTAAAACCGGGAGCCTGTAGTCTGCAAACACCCACGTCTCTGCATTTATGAAGTCAGAGCGTGGTTTCTGCTTCTAAATAAGAGACCCGCTGGAACGGTGACTTGGTGTAAGAGGAAGAATGCCCTCTTCGCTGCTGGTCGTCACTGGAAGAGGACGGGGTAGCGCTGGGCCCAGGCTTCTGAACACTGTGTGGGGCGGCAGTGAGTCCTGGCCCAGCCCATCCCGTCTCATCACTTCGGGCAGAGCTGGTAGAACAGGCTGCAGGAGGAGGAACAGCTCAGGTGAGCTTCCAACAGCAAGCTCCCGCCAGAGCCCCAACCCTTACTCAGGTGACGGTCACCGGGTTGGGGGTTAAAGAATCAGGGCCTGCGTGGCGAGCGAGCCGGGCAGCGAGAGGGCAAGGCCAGTCTCCCCGAGGCCTGGTCCTGCCCCCGCCCGCTTCATCCCAGCCTCCGGGCATGGGATCCAGCCGTGGGTGTTTTCTGGAAGCTTCCTAGGCAGCTCTAACGTGCAGAGTTGAGAACCACCGGCTTCACTGATGTACTTACAAGTTTCCCACTCCTCATTCCAACTTGGCCCATGAAACTCAACATTGCTAAAATGGGAGGGGGCGAGTTTCTCCTGTGGGTCCAGAGCCGCAGACGGCTTCATACAGATTCACTTGCTCACAAATAAGACGTGTTACGATGAAGGTCATCGCCTCGTTTATTTTACTGGGTACCCTCAGAGAAAAGCAGGCTGTGAGAGACACGGTGGGACCACTCCATACTGGGGAGCTTATCAATCACTCTTACTGCAGTCACGAGCTGCAACAACACCGCTACTGACCCCCTGCTATTTAACTTTTCTAACAAGCAGAGGGCCTAGTGCATCACCCTGCACACTCACTCCACACATGGTCTGCCAACTGCCTTAATTTAGTGAAAATCTTCCCATTTGAATCCCTGAGGCCATACAGATCAATGTCCATCAGTGATGCACTCCTCAACCTAGAAGCCTGACACTTGAAGCACGGGAGGCGAGGGTTGGAAATGTCAGTCCCGGCCCACCTCTATCACCTGAGCCTGTTCAGGGTGGCTCTCTGGGACTCAGTTTCCCAATGCGTAAAATGGAAACTTAAAGACACCTCTATCCCACCCCCTGAAATGATGTAACTGGCAGGGCCCCGGTGAACTGCAAGGCCTTATATTAATTAGACACTGAGTCCCATCACTGAGAACATGTGACCTGCCTTCTTCCATTTTGAAGGCCCAGTCTTTACCCCGCTTTTAATTTCCTGCTCCGACTTCTAAACTTCCTCCTTTCCGCCCCATAATTAGCTGATTCTTGGACTTGTTAAAATGGATGCATTTGTTATCTCTGTGGTCTATCCTCCCCAAACCCACAACTCCAGCCTAATCATGAGAAAAACATCAGACAAACCCCAGATGAGGGATATTCTACAAAATCCCTGACCAGGCCTCCTCAGGACTGTCAAGGTCATCAAAACAAGGAAGGCGGGAAACTGTCACAGTCCAGAGGAGCCTGAAGAGATACGATAACTAAATGAAATGTGGTACCTGGACAGGCTGTTGGAACAGAAAAAGGACATCAGGGAGAAACTCAGGAAATCAGAATAAAGTAGGAACTGTAGTTACTAATAACATTATCAACATTGGTTCTTTAATAATAAGCGAAGCTGGTTACGAGGTGCATAGGAACGCTGCACTATGTTCCCATTTTTTCTGTAAATCTAAGACAGCTCTAAAAATAAAGTGTGCCCATAGATCTTATTTACGTAAAAGGAAAATAATCATATTAAACACTCCTGAGCCAACACCTATCAACCATGTATTTCCAGGGTGTCTCCATTTTTAATGGCAATTTTAAGCCCTCTCCCTTCAGGGAACTAAGGTGTGAGTCAGCATTTCCTGATTTTAAAGCCAATTTTGCAAGGAGACACACACCCAGGGGCAATCTATTTCACGCCACAATCCCCTTTCATGAGCAATCCATCCATCCTAACCCCTGTGCTCAGGGTAGAGCAGCAGGGGGCCCTGCGGTGTGGGCAGGTGGGAGGCACAAGGAGGGCTACGAACATTCCTTACTCCTTGCAAGAGTTTACGATGCAAGACCGCTCCGAGTCCCAAAGCAGATGACGAGCGAGAGCCCACAGCTAAGCTAAGCGCCTGACATTTATGGCCTCCTCCTTTATCACGCGCTCTCATTCCACCTCTTTCTTCCTGTAAACAGAGAAACGGCTTCTCCTGTTAGGAGTCTTGGACAAAGCCCCTTCTTAATTGCTGCTCCTCTTGTTCTGGGATTCTCAACATTAGCTGAAGCAGGTTCTCTTACTTCAGGCAAATGATGAATTTCAGCAAACTTGACTAGAAAATGTCTTTTTACAAAAAAAAAAAAAACCCCCAGTGTATTTTAGAAAATTCTTTCCTCCATGACTTATGTAAAAGTCAATTGTTTTTTAATATTGAAAAACAGTAATTCCCAATAGATGAGGAAAAAAGCGGCAGGAGAGAGGTTAGCATGCAGCCGCCTGGCCAGGCGCTGAGCAGAGCTGCAGGGAGAGGCCAGCGCATCCTCGGCGGCCCTGCACCACCACGCCCTCCCTTCCACCTCCAGATGCCACGCCCATGCCACCCCCCTCCCCGCACTCTCATCTCCTCCAGGACCCCCTCCACGCCTGGCCTGGCGGCATCGATGCTCTGGCAAAGCTGCTTCCCCACTACTTGCTTGGGCTCCCAGGTGTCTGCGGGCTCGCAGAACCGGCTGCAACGCCACCCTGTCACCAGTAGGTGCCGCCAGCTCGCACTACGTCCCCTCCGCTGGGGCCTCGGGTCCTCACCCCACAGGTCCCTGCCCTGCTCAGCTCGGTAAACACCTGAGTCAGAACTGGCTCCGGGGAGGCATGGGTGAGACGAGACCCTCCATGGGCACCAGATCTTGAGTCTTTTGAAGAGCGTCTCCAGGGGCAAAGTGGGTCCTAGAATGAGATTGGAAGGCTCCAAGGGGGCCCAGGGTTACAAATGAAATGGAAAATCTGTAACTAAGTGTTTTTCCCCTTCTCTAATCGCAAATCCTCAGAGTCATAAATTCCTAGCAGTGCGGCCCAGGAACAGCTGACCCAGCATGAGCGGGAGGGCCTATCACCCACTGACACCCACCGCACGGGAGCACGTAACCGCCCACCACGGTGCACGCAGTGGCTCTCCCACCCTCGCAGGAGGCGCCTCCCGGTCGTCGGGGGAAGAGTCTCAGCTCAGGGAGACCATGGATGTCGATCCACCTCTCTTCTGAGACAACCAGAATCAGAGAGACCTGGCCGCGGGAAAAGGGAAGACGAAGACGTGGGGCAGCAGCGGAGGGAGGCAGCTTTCCCAGAGCCGCCCTGGGAGAGGAGAGGGCAGAGGGCCCAGCCCACGCCCACGGCCAAGGCCAAGGCCAAGGCCAGGCAAGGCCAGGCAGCCTGAAGGCGGAAGGAGGATGTGTTTGAAGAATATGTGATAATTCACGTCAAGGTCAGCAGGTAAAATGAAGGTGACCACACGGATTTTTTTAAAGGGAACTAGTGACTGTGCCTAGAGTACCAGAAACACCACGTAGGAGGTACATCTCGAAAGATGCACGTCACCGCAACCAAGGAAATAAACTCGTGAGCATCTCAGTGAGATGGTAGGGAGAGATTTTCTGAAGTTTCTAGCACATGAGCGACGGTAAATGGGGACTGTTCAGCATTCTTATTAATTTAAAATTTACATGTTCTCATCAACATTCTCCTGATTTAGAGTTCAACGGCTACTTGCCAGGTGAATATTACCCACACACTCCAGAAGGGTTGTCCTAAATCTATTTTTCTCATAAGGTCTTTATTTTATTAATTACAAATTCCTCTTTCACGATGGATTTGTGCAAACTGAACACTCATGCATCATTAGCCCATTTCACAGAGAAGTGACACCTGGGAAAGGGGGTTGATGCGGTACCACCGGAGCCTGGATTCCACTTGAGCCTGTTCCAGGATGCTGGTTGTTCCACAGTGCCAAGCTCTTTTCCCCCAAGGTTGTTTAGATCAGATTACAGAAGCCAGGTGGACCATTCACATCCAGCCCCTAATGTGAGTAGGACTCTGTGTGGAGAGACCTGCCCCCATGAGCAGGAAAGCCAGCCTCGCTGGGCACTGGCCGCCAGCAGGTTCCAGGGGTGCTGTTTGCACAGAAGCCCCTCCCTCTTGTGTTCTGCCCTGGGACAAGGTGCACGGTCCCAGTCAGGGCCAGGCTACTTGATTCTTTACCTCTGGCACACTTATTTACATTTCCATTCTCTGCCTGGGGCATTTTCCACACGATTCCAGTACGTGCTATTACAACATGGGCTACAGATGTCTCACCATCTTATTTAAAAGCAAAAGGATATGAAGGGTAAGCTGGGACGAAGTGAGAGAGTGGCATGGACATATATACACTACCAAATGTAAAATAGATAGCTAGTGGGAAGCAGCCACATAGCACAGGGAGATCAGCTCGGTGCTTTGTGTTCACCTAGAGGGGTGGGATAGGGAGGGTGAGAGGGAGACGCAAGAGGGAGGAGAAATGGGGATAAATGTATACGTATAGCTGATTCACTTTGTTATACAGCAGAAACTAACACACCAATTGTAAAGCAATTATACTCCAATAAAGATGTTAAAAAAAAAAAAAAGCAAAAGGATAGAGTATAAATTAGTTGAACTTGACTGGAAAGCAATCTGACACCACATACCAAGAACCAGAAAGACACGTAACCTTTAAGCTGAGAAATCTCATTTCTGTGAATTTATCCTCATGAACTAAACCAAAATAAGAAACAAATTTTATGTATGGATGTTGCAGCACTGTTTATAAAAGAAAAAAAGAAGAAACTTAAAACATTCACCAATAAGAGGTGAGTTAAATTATGGTACAGCCCCTCAAAAGAATATTATGCAACATTAAGAATTATAGGGCTTCCCTGGTGGCGCAGTGGTTGAGAATCTGCCTGCCAATGCAGGGGACACGGGTTCGAGCCCTGGTCTGGGAGGATCCCACATGCCGCGGAGCAACTGGGCCCGTGGGCCACAATTACTGAGCCTGCGCGTCTGGAGCCTGTGCTGCGCAGTAAGAGAGGCCGCGAGAGTGAGAGGCCCGCGCACCACGATGAAGAGTGGCCCCCACTTGCCGCAACTAGAGAAAGCCCTCGCACAGAAACGAAGACCCAACACAGCCAAAAATAAATAAATAAATAAATAAAAATTAAAAAAAGAAGAAAACAAGAATTATAAAGACCACACAGCCATATGCAAAATGCGTATAATACATTAAATGAAAAAGCAGGAGACAAAATTTTATGTACACAATGAAACAAACTATTAAAAGAAAAGGTTATCCATATAGATTAGCCTGGAATGAAATGCACTAAAATAAAAATGGTTGTGTTGAGAGTGGAGAATGATGAGTGTTGTCTCCCACTCTTCAAACTTTCCGTCATATTTTAAAATTACCTTCATGAATAATAAATTTTAACACAGGCGCGTTTAGGTTGGAATTTCAAACCTACACACTATTTCATATCATTAAGGCATCAGGCTCACGTCTGGCCTAAGGCTACAAAAGCTGCCCAAGGTCTAGAAACAGGTGTGAGCCTGGCCCTGCTTTTAAGGTGTGAGGTCGAGGCACTGTTCTAGAACCCGTGGAGGTCTCCCCTGCCCTGGAATTGGAGACGGGCCCAGAGAGGGCTGCTGTCCTGGCAGGGACTGCTGGACTCTGCCCCGACAGGCCTGTTGAGGGGCCCAGCTCTCTGTGTCCAGCCCTTTCCCTACTGAGCATTTTTTCCCAAGAAACTGGCCAACAAAAGACCGAACTGATCTTGTGTGCTTGTGGCAACGGCTGGCACTGACCTATTAAACTAAAGGGCAGCTAGACCTTCCCACAAGTTCCCTGGTGACTACGTGCAGAGACCAAAGCCCATTGTTCTACCAGGCCCGTCCCTAACTCGACAGAGAACGCGGGGGTGTGGAAATCACAATGACACTGATGCCGTCTCCACAGAACTGCCGTTCACTGAGCGCTCCCTGTGAGCGGGGGTCCTAGAGCAGCTGCGGGCACATATTTCAGTCACTCCTCATGGCATCCTTGAGGGGCAGTATTAATGTCTCCATTTAAAAGACGAGAAAATTGAGAACCAAAGAGACTGAATCAAGAGCACGTAACAAACGGGCAGTGAGGGCAACAGGGTCACACCCCGGTCTGACCAGCCCAGGGTCCATGCTCCGTCCACAAGGCCAGGCCAGCTCTGGGCGGACTGATGGCCCCCCAGAAGTTAGAATAACTAAGCCCAGCTCCGCTGCCTGACGTGCCCGGCTGGTCAGACAGTAAATGGGGGCAGCCTACCCTCCCTCTTCCCTTATTCAACTTCAGAAAATTATCATCTTATACTAATATTTGTTTTCCAAGGTTGCTTTTCCTGCCCACACACTTTATCTTGTTTAATCACAAGGAGAAATGGGGTGAAGGTGATTTGCTGCATGGAACTCAGGGTTCACAGACCAATTCCGATTCCTGCGCTGGAGTTCAGGGCAGTAGGAATCATGACTGCTACCCACGGTGACGCTGCAAGAATTAAGTGAGACAGGGTGCGAGGAGGATGCTAGCCGAGTCTGACACATAGTAGGTTCTCAATAAAAAGTAAGCCCTGTCCCACACCACGGCTCTGGAAGGTTAAGGCACTCCATTTTAGGGAGACCAAAGTAAACCACAAAAAAATCACCCAAATTACTCAAGATCCCACAGTTACAAAGAGCAGTCATGAGACTTCTATCCGCTGCAGACCCAGAGTCTGTAGAATTCAGGAATCACCACCAAGATATGCCAACCCCACAGAGTTTGTTCTAAGCGGTGCTTGCCTCTCACCGCTAATGCACGTTAAAGTCTGAGAATTGAACAACCTCTTCTGACATAGGTATTTTTATTTATTTATTTATTTATTTTTTTAACTTTGGGTTTATTTATTTATTCATTTATTTATGGCTGTGTTGGGTCTTCGTTTCTGTGCGAGGGCTTTCTCTAGTTGCGGCAAGTGGGGGCCACTCTTCATTGCGGTGTGCGGGCCTCTCATTATCGCGGCCTCTCTTGTTGCAGAGCACAGGCTCCAGACATGCAGGCTCAGTAGTTGTGGCTCATGGGTCTAGTCGCTCCACGGCATGTGGGATCTTCCCAGACCAGGGCTCGAACCCGTGTCCCTCGCACTGGCAGGCAGATTCTCAACCACTGCGCCACCAGGGAAGCCCTGACATAGGTATTTTTAAATGTTGAGTTTCAAAGAGCCAGTTTACCTGTTAATTTACTCTCTGCAGCCCGAAGATTCACGTGTCCATTGGCTTTGAAACTAGAAAGAACGAGATTCAAATCTGGGTTCCAGAAATTTATAAATTATCAATCTTTCAAATTCTCAGTAGCATTATCCAGAATGCTAGATTTTGAGAGGATTCAAGAAAGTAAATGTGAAATACTTTGAACACAGTAGATGTTAACACCTTGAGGATGTGTTGGACCAGATGAATTAAGCGCCGGAAAGAACTCAGTGGAAAGCTGGTGGGCCTTACATAGGTGTGAAACCGCAGAGTTTACTTGAGTCAAATCAAGCAGAACATGCAAACTCACTCTATTCATGTGCACCCAGGCCTACGCAACAGCATATAATCCTGAATCCCACCAGCAAAACCCATGAGCTGGGAGTGCCAGGATTTGTTTTTAAAGAAATTCTCCTAGTGAGCTTCACCAAAAGGCTCATATTCTTCCAAAAGGGACTGCGTAGCTTAAACCAAAAGATCTAAATAGAAACACAAAAGAAATGGAACATCAAGATTGACGGAATGAGGAAGCAAATCTGAATTCTCACTCTGAGCTTCCCAGAGACAGAAGTAAAAGAAGTAACAGGAACAGGAATTAAGATGTAATGAGAACCAGTCAAGGGCAAGGAATCTGCCCAAGGGGAACAGGACATGATCAGGCAAGAACCCAATTCAGACCAGACATTCTCATCACATGTGAAGTGCTAAGTACCTTAACACAGACTGGATTTCTGGTGGAAAATCCTAAAATCTGTCATGAACGAAATGGATTTGGAATCACGGGTGGTGGTGGAGGAAAGAGGCCGCATTTCTTTTCTTTTTTTATATAAATTTATTTATTTATTTTTGGCTGTATTAGTTCTTCGTTGCTGCGTGCAGGCTTTCTCTAGTTGTGGCAAGCGGGGGCTACTCTTCGTTGCGGTGCGCGGGCTTCTCATTGCGGTGGCTTCTCTTGTTGTGGAGCACGGACTCTAGGTGCGTGGGCTTCAGTAGTTGTGGCACGCGGGCTCAGTAGTTGTGGCTCGCGGGCTCTAGAGCACAGGCTCAGGAGTTCTGGCGCACAGGCTTAGTTGCTCTGCGGCATGTGGGATCTTCCCGGACCAGGGCTCGAACCCGTGTCCCCTGCATTGGCAGGCGATTCTTATCCGCTGCGCCACCAGGGGAGTCCTGAGGCCTCATTTCTTCGTTGCTGCCCCCACCCAAGGAGCTGTAGTGCACGGGCCCCAAGCCACCTGGACCCCGGGCTGGGCCCTGTGACTTGCTGTAGCCGACTGTGTGTCAGCAGTCAGGAAGCAAGGAGGGGCTCGTCAGCCCCTCAGAACACGGCCCTGTGGTCCCCACACGTTAAGAAAGCCGGCTGAGGACCCTGGAGAGCCGTGGCGCCCCAGACAACAGCCAGCAAGGACACGCGGGTGAGGCCGTCTTGGACCAGCCAGACAACTCAGCTGTCACTTGACTGCAGGGACGCACGTGAGCCTCGGGGAGCCCAGCAAAGAACTGTCCGGTGACCTACAGGATTGTGGGAAGTCATACACCAGCCCTGCTTCAGGAGGGTGGGCTGGGCAGCTGCAGGTAAGGGTGACAAGGATGCAGGACGAGCCCAAGCAGGAAATCCCCAACAACGGCCCCCACAGCATCAGGAAGCCACTTTTGTATGGCTGCTGCCCACAGACACCCTGGGTGTAGACATGCCAGGGCAGTTCAGGCAAAGGATTCTGCATGGAACAAAACCAGTGCCCAACACACAGCTTGAGCGACAGTGTGCATTCTGAATATTATACCCGCCTTGGAAAATACAAAAAAGCATCTGAGGGAACCAATGCATCAGCAGGGCTAAAAAAAAATAAAAGAGAGAGAGAGAGAGAGCTTTTGAGTTTTAGAAGCCATCTCTGATATAACCAATTCATTCATTTAACAGATATTTTCTTGAATGTTTACCATAGGCCAGGTCCTCTCCTAGGAGGCAGAGATGAAGAGATAATTGTACATGGTCAGGCCCTGCCCTCAAGAGCATCAGTCACCTGCTGTGTGATCCTGGGCACATCTGTGCCCTCCCTGGGGACAGCAGTTAATGGTCACCACACAGGATCTCTGCAGGCTCTTGGTATAGTGTCTGACACATACTACACGTTCAGTAACACTAGTATTGATACTAATGTTACCAATGACACGTGCTACGTGTTCAGTAACACTAGCATTGACACTAATGATAGCACCATTAGCATCAAGTAAAATCTTGATACTAATTGTGGTATCATTGCGCTGTGACACGGAGATGGGCTGGAGAAGTTGTAGGAGGGAGGACATGAGGAGGGGCTGTTAGCAGATGGCAGTGGTCCTCCTGGGGAGAAAGAGAGGAAGGTCTGCTGCGGGCGCAAAGTCTTAGGACGCTGGCCCAGGAGAGAGGGAGGGAGCAGCTGTGGGCAGAGGCGGCCAGCCTGGAGCAAGGAGGTCTCCCTCTGTGCTGACCAGCGCTCAGCCGGCCCTGCTCCACGACAGGCAGCCTTCCCTCTGCACAGGCCTCACCTCGGGTCAGCGGTGTGGTGCCGCCTGCCTGGGCAGAACCAAGAGGGCCCTGAGTGACCTGGCACCCTGAGGCCAGAGCACACCCCAGGGTCCCCGAAGACTCCGTGTGTGGTCCTTGTGCAGCACGCAGCCTTAGGGCCAAACACGGGCAAAGAACCCTCCCTCCCCCCGAAGAGAAAAGTCGGGCACATCTGGTCCCAAACTAGACTAGTTTTCAGTGTCTTCTTCAGACTGGGCCAAAATGCAAAGCAGGGATCCAGATAAAGGAGTGGAGTTGGGTGAAATTCTCTGGTTGACCCCGGCCTCACACTGAGGGTCCGGAGACCCTGCTAATAAACTGAAGGGAGCACTAAACACGTTGGGAGAAAAGCAACAGAGGGACTTGGTGTCATGGGCAAGCTCAAGACGTCACGTGACAGTACACGTTTCTGTGGAGGAAGGAGCAGCTAGTGAGAGAGAAGAAAGTTCCCGAGGTAAACAAAACAGCACGTCCACAGCGGCCAAGTGCAGGATGGAGGGTGCCCTTTCCAGGGCCGGGCGACCACAAAGCAGAGCTGACAGACTGTGGGTCAGAGGGTGTCTTGTGCAAAGCTCTGTCACCCGCTGCTCCTCGTCGCCACCTCTGAAAGCGGTGTCGGCGGCCTCGCCAGACACGTGGACGCTGCCCCTTCACCCACTTCAAACAGCCTTTGTCAGTAAACAAATCCCCGGACGGCGAGGGGCTGGGGCGCTGCTCGCTGGCGCCAGAGGCTCGCAGACAGCTCTCTGCGGACGGACAGGCCCTCCAGGCAGCATTCATCCAACTAACTCGGGGGCTAAGGGTCCAGAATCTGCATCCGCGACTGGGACGGAAAACGCCAGAGCTCCTGAGGGAGAGAAAAGGACAGGCCCCGCAAGTCTGTCGGTTTGCGACCTGATGGGATTTACACGGAGGGAGGAATGACAGGAACCCCTACAGGAGGCCCGGCTGCTCGTCTAATGAGGCGCTCGGGCTTTGCGGCCCCGGCTGACCACTTCTGCTCTTAGGCCAAGGGGGTGGGGGTGGGTCCCTGGCGCACATCATCCTGCAGACCATCCACTGGCCCAGCGTCCAGCAGAGCGTCCTGGGAGGCCTGGCTTTCACTCCTGTTTCTGGCAGTTTTTCCAAAACGAAAGTTGGTGACCTCACGGCTTAGTTTCCCCGTCTAAGGAAGGGAGTCCACGTTAGCGACAGCCTCAAGCCTCCCTACGGTCCCCTGCTAGACGCGCTGTGTTCAGGCCTCACCCACGTGCTGGAGAAACACACTGGCCCCCTGACTGGGCCCTTATCCGTCCTTGCACAGCACAAAGTGCCACCCTCACCCTGCCGCCCACTGCCCGGGCAGCGCCGAGGGCTCACCACGTTACGTCCCATCAGGCAGAGCTGCTCCTTCGATGCCCCTGCGGCCAGACCCCAACTCCACCCCACCCACCTGAGCTTATTTCTCACGGACCCCTCAGTAAGAGGGGCCAGTTCCCGCAAGCTCCCCGGACACACCGAGATCGTTCTCACTTCCTTGCCTAGGCTCGAGATTTTTTTTTTTCATTTTTAGAGTAAGGTATAAAATACAGTGAAATTCACTCTCGTGTACAACTCTGAGTTCTGACAATTGTTCACAAGCACCACCACGAGCAAGATACAGAGACGTTCGCCACCCAGAAAAAGTCCCCGTGCACCTTCACCCCACCCCAGGCAAGCCCGATCTGTGTCGACTCTAGAACACTGCCTTTTCTAGAATGTCATATAGATGGAATCAGGCTGCATGTGACCTTTGACCCCGGCTTCCTCGGCTCGCATGACGCCCCGGGATCCACTGCGTGTGCTGCTCCCCCGGGCTGTGGGGCCGTCTCCACCGCCAGCCGCCGTGTCCCATGTACAGGCGCCCACGGCTGGGGCATCCACTCCCCGGAGGAGGGCCAGCTAAGGAGTTTCCAGTTTGGGGCAAGTGCAAATAAAGTCTTGTGGATTCTGGGAGCACATACGTTTCCATTTCCCTCAGATAAATATCCAAGTGGGGTTGCTGCGTGGCCTGGGAGCGTGTGTTGAACTTTGTAAGCACTGCCAAACTGTCCTCCAAACCGCCTATGCCGTTTTGCACTCCCCCAGCAGGGTGTGACCGCTCTACTGCTCTATCCTCACCACACGTGCTGTTACCATTTTGGTTTTTTATTAAGTCATCCTAACAGGTGTATGTGACATAACGCAGTTTTCTTATTTGCTGCAATTATGCTCAGTACACACCAAGTACCATGTTACTGGCTCACACACATCTCAGCTAACGCTCATTTTAACTCTATACAGTTAAGTGCTTTCAAATGAGGACGCTGAGGTGACCCCGATCCAGGGTCAAATGACTGCAAAATCCACGGCCTCCAGTGAGACCTCTCCCAGGACGACCTTATTTATTCCTTCAGGGAGTATCCACGCTCTCTCGTGCTCTGGCTAATACTCTACCTCCTGTGTGATAGTGTCTCCAAATCATAACGTAATACAGCCCAGTCTGCCGTTTATTGCACTTAAGCAATTCCCTAATTTGCTTCACTGATCTCTAGATAGAGAACCAAAGTATTCTCAAAATAACTCATGCTTCTGGTCTCCCAAGCAAGATGCTTCCTCTTGGGGCCAGAGCACCTGTCTCCCCACCACTAACTTTCCATCTTGTGCATTTCAGGGACCGACAGAAATGCATCAGAATACGTAGAAGGTATGTGGAGACCAAGGGCAGAGGTGTGCTCTAAACATCAGGCGCTACCCACCTGCGTGCCACGGCCCCAGGGTCCCACAACTTGCGGGTCGCATCTGCCCTGCCAGGGGCGTCAGACGGTTAGGGCAGGTGAGTTGCAGAAAATGTGGTATGTTTGGGGTCAAGGTAAAGCCATCCCCCACCCCCCCAGAAATGCCATAAACTGATCCATGACAAATGGTAATAAAATGCCCAGTGTCTACGGTGCAGGGTAAAAACAGCTGTTGACATCATGAGGGAAGAATCACAGTTTTAGAAACAAACATTAAAGGCAAAAGAAACACAAGACGGAGCCTCTTAGAGTTAATTAACCAATTAACATCCTCCCAGGGACAAGCAGACACCCCAGGGTGACGATGGAAACCAGGGCTAAAGCCAGAAACGGTCCTGACAACACAGCCGGCCTCGGCCCTGTCCCTGGAAGGTGATGGAAAGCAGCCCCACGGGAGGCCCCATGGCGCACGCAGCGATCCCTCACGTGCTGTCCCCATGAGGTCACTCTTCCCCTCGGGATGCAGGAGCCAGGGCTTTGCTCCACGCCCACCTCTCTAGACTCTGCCCCTCCCCCTCTCCCAAGCCCGGCCCCAGGGTGACACCTCCCCAAGGCCAGGCCTACTTGCTGTTCAAAGCAGTGACCCCAAACACATGCCCTCACAGCTGAAAGAAACAAGAGCCTTACCCTCTGTCTATCATCACCCACAGAAGCCCGGGCACCCTTCTCTCCACCCTCCCCTCCTGCCCCATCAGGGACCCACGTTCCACAGGGGCCACGGCGGCCTCCCTCTCACCACCCCACGGGCCAGCGCGCCCCAGTCCCCGGCGTGGACTCGGTGCTTTTCCCCGGCCTGACTCAACGGTTCCCTCCTCTCTTGTCTAGTGAGCCACCACGGAACCAGGCCCCTGGAAGAAACACTCTGAGCCCTGCTTGGGATCCCACAGGCGACCGTCTGCACGCTGAGGCTTCCTTTCTCTGCAGCCCCCGCGGCCTTCCCCGGACCCGGCCGCTCATCTCATCGCTCTCCTCTGGTCAGTCTTGAGCTCCTTTACCTGGCTGTTCACTTGGGAATCCCGCTCTGGGCTTACGAGCACGCGAGCTCAGGAACGGTCTTCGGATTACATGTGCTGCAGCCCCGCAGCCTGGCTCTGCCTGCGGGGCTGTGTTGAGGGTCCTGCACCGCCGCCACCGGCCCCTGGGACGAGACCCTGTTTGGCCGTCAACCCCTCCACCCGTACTCCCCATCCTAACGTTCGGGGGGAAGGGGACTGAACGATCTCTCCCAAGGCTTCCCAACTCCTGACCTGTTTCTGAAGGTCCTGGAATAAGCTAAAATTTTATCTTAGATTTCTGAGTTAACGGCTGTTCTAAGAAAGCTCCTGCCCAGCTGCAGCACTGCCCGGGCGTCAGAGGGGAGGTGTGATTGGGACGGCGGGCGGAGGAGGCCGCTCTCTGGAGGCCAGAGGCGGCAGGAGAGGCCAGGAGAGCCCGGGCTGGGGGCCTGGGGACGGGGCACACTGCCCTCTGCTGCCGTGCGGTGATGTTCTCAGACAGGAGGGAACCCACGGATCTGGGGAAATACTTCTAGAGAAAACTGTACGGAGGACGGCCGGAGGCGGTACACTTAAGCTCAAGTACGTACTGAGGACCGAGCAGAGGGCCAGCCCTGTCTGGGAGGGCCCTGACGTGGAAAGCAAAGCCCCAAACCAAGGCCCCACCTGGCAAAGACCCTGCGAGGTCACAGAAATCTTTTAAGTACTAGTGGTTAAATACCGTAACTGCAAGAGGTCTTGGACCGGCATGCCGAATGGTAAAACCTTCCATAA
Organism: Balaenoptera acutorostrata; assembly: GCF_949987535.1. NCBI lineage: Eukaryota > Metazoa > Chordata > Mammalia > Artiodactyla > Balaenopteridae > Balaenoptera > Balaenoptera acutorostrata. Next base: position 72,327,085 of record NC_080079.1, on the reverse strand, counting down.
AGCTGATTTATGATAAACTGACAAACACTACCTGAATGCGTTTGCTGGGGCCGCCAAAACAGAGTACCACACCACAGACTGGGGCTTAAAAACAGAAGTTTACTGTCTCGATTCTGGAGGTGAGAAGTCCAAAGTCAAGGTGTGGGCGGCGCCCGCTCCCCCTGCAGGCACGAGGAGAGGGTCTGCTCTGGGCCTCGCTCCCTGACTTGCCGATGGCCGTCTTCTCCCAGTGTCTTCATATCGACTTCCCTCTGTGTGTCTGTATCTGTGTCCCAATGTCCCCTTTTTATAAGGACAACAGTCCTAATGGAGCAGGGCCCTCCCTAATGACCTCACTGTAACTTGATTATCTCTGTAAAGACCTTTCCTCCAAATAAGGTCACATTCTGAGGTCCTGGGGCTAGGACTCCATATCTTTGTTTTTTTGGGGAACACAGATAATACTCTCTCTCACTGACCTGGGCTATTTGTTCAGGGACCATCTGACTCAAGACTGTTCCTTAGGACATTCCTGGTGGCGCAGTGATTAAGAATCCGCCTGCCAGTGCAGGGGACACGGGTTCGAGCCCTGGTCTGGGAGGATCCCACATGCTGCGGAGCACCTAAGCCCACGTGCCACAACTACTGAAGCCCGCACGTCTAGAGCCCGTGCTCCGCAACAAGAGAAGCCACCACAATGAAAAGCCCGCGCGCAGCAACGAAGACCCAACGTAGCCAAAAATAAATAAATAAATAAACACTGTTCCTTAAAAAGGTGAGTGACTCGGGCTCTGAATCTCCTAGGGAAGCTGGAGCGGCCAGTGTGCTAACGGGCCAAGGTCCTGCTCTATTAAGAAAGTGTCCCACCTGGAAAAAAGTCATCACCCGCCATGCGACCCAGGCCGCAGCTTGCCTTCAAGCACAGGGTGTGCGGCTGCGTGAATTCTGACGAGACTGGACATTGAAAAATTTAAAACATACAAAATACACATTCTCGTTGCACAACAGGGATAAATTCTCGGGAAGCAGCTCAACAGGCACTCTGATTATGCAAGCTCTTTTCAGAAAGCTGCGAGCCTCCAAGAAGCTAATCTGACAGAGACTTATTATTCTCTCCAAATAATGGGTGAAAAAAGAAACCATTTCTGAGTCTTTGTAAGACAGACACCCAGGCAGACAGGCCCACACAATCAATCTGCATAAAAGTTGGTAAGAGGGCCGGGGCACCAGTAGCTTTTATTAATGTATCAATTCCACCAGCCCCCCCCATGAAGGGAAGCGACTGAATGATAATGAATGGAATGATAAGGGGTCCCGGCTGGAGCCCCCAGGCCCTCTGGCCCCCTGCTGCTGCCGGCCTGCCAGGAGGGCTGGGCTGCAGGACAAAGGCTGTAATCCATCTCACCAGAGTGGGGAGCAGGCCGCCGGGGAGACGGCTGAGCTCACTGTGTCTGACAAAAGAAAGTTCACAACCGAGACCTTGGGGCTAGAATTATGAAAAGACAGCAGGGCTGGGGGCTGGGAGAGCGCCATGGGGGGCTGATGATTGGTGAATTAGAAGGCGTCCTCAGACAAAACTGGACGTTCTCTACAAATTATTTTTTGAAAGGACTGGGTAAATTAATGCCAAGGTCATTGTAATGCTTGTTTCTATGTAGAAAGTATTACGGGTATTTTTTTCCCTCTCTTTCCCTAACAAAGAGAATTAAAGTGTACTGGCCGTGATTTAAAAAAAGACAGACAGAAAAATCTCCAAAATGTTTAAGGGTGAGCCCTCGTAAATGACTGTTTCAGAGTGTCTGTCAGATCTGACTACAGAAATACTCCTGTATGTAAGAAAAACAGAATGGACCACCAGTGAATTATCTGCAGTCCCAGGCATGGCATCAGGCATATTTGGTTTCATAAGCTCATTTAATTTTATCTCCTTTAAATATATTTAAAAGGACTGAATGCATTTAGTCAAGTATTAAGCTCTACTCACAGCGGTGGACAAAAGACCCTAAGGCACAGGAAGATGGGAGTGATTTTTCCAGAAGCCAGAGCCAGGAAGAAGGCAACAGAACAGGTTAACAGGGAAGGAAGCCGGAGCCTGAGAACGTAAGGAAGGTGGCAAGTCCCCTCCTGCCAATGCTGGGGACCAGGAGACGTGGGGGACAGGTGGGCAGGAGACAGACCCTGCCCCGTGAAGACAGGTGGATCTTGGGGGGGGGGGGTGGACCGAGGCTGGGGAGGAATATGACACTCGTCTTGCACAAAAACAAGAGGATGTGCTAGCTCCCTCATGGTCTCTCCTGGCTACGCACCAGCAGCCCAGCAGCTGCCAAACTTTTTTGTCAAAACGCACAGTAAGAGATAAATCTGGTGTAGAGAAACAGCACACAGTTCATATAATAAATATACATTATACATACATACATATATACCCACACATATGCACACACATACATAAATATGCAACAAGCTTCATAAAATACTACCTACGTTTCCACTGTGTGATGTGCTAGTATATTTTCTCTCTTCTCTATTTTTTTCTTTTAAATACTCCTAAGTCAGTTTCATGATCTACTTAGTGGGTTGAAACTTAACAGTTTGAGGCTTGCCCTCGTCTTTGGAAAAGTCATGTTCAAGATTCTAGCCTGTCCACTTACACCACTGAGTCCACGCCCGAGGCAAAGAGGTGGAAGAAGCCGTTGGTCTGAGCCCTTGGAGAGCCTTCTTTTTGTTCCCCCGTAGCTGAGATCACGGATGAGCTCCAGGGGCCGTTCGGCCCGTCCTCAGGCCTGCCCGCTAGAAGCCCTGCCAAGCAGGGAGGATGCCCCAGGGAGGGTAAGTCTGAGCTAATTAGAGAACAGGAAGTCCTCCACCCGGGGGGGCCATGGTGGGGAGGAAAGGGGTCAGGATCTTAGAGCTTTATTAAGGAAACACGGACTTCGCGTTATCTCCTCTGTGGCGCCCTGTGCTCTGAAGGCAGTGTACGTTTCTGGCAGGGCCATCACCCCTGGCTTCCTGCGGGCACCTAGATAGAGGATCAGACCCTTTATCACCTTTATTCTCGCCCCGGTCTGGATCTAAACATGCAGCCCTGTGTTTGAATGGAAACGGCAGTCAGAGCAAGAGACGCAAGAGTGAGGTTCTACTGGGACGCCCCCAGTGCTCGTCCCCGCAGGGGGACATCCTGGAGGCCCTGTGAGTTGCAGGGGACGGGAAGAGCAGAGAGAGGACAGGAGGCCGTGGTGATCACCACCTGTAACAGGGAAGAGCTAAACGGGACTCCACGTTGGATCTGTTTCTTTGACTTTAACCTTTGCTTTTCGTTGCTTTTGTTATTATTATCATACAGAATGGCCTGCCTCGGGGAACCCTGCCCCTCTGCTGTTCAGCTCACAGGGAGATCATCTGACCCTGCCCACCTGTGGATGGCTGCAAGAAAGAAGCAGCTAACACATCCCCTCACCGAGGCTGGTCGTTCCAGGAGATGTTTTGCAAGACTGATGGCCCTTTTACTTTACTCCCTCACCGCCTCTCCCTCTCTGATTCTATTCAAGAAACTGGCATCCAGACCCCAATAAGATGGTTTTCCGGAGACACTAGTCTGCCATCTTCTCGGTCTGCCTGCTGTCCGAATAAAGTCGTATTCCCTGCCTCAGCACCTCGTCTCCCAATCCACTGGCTTGTCCTGCAGTGAGGAGAGGGAGCTTGGACTCAGTAACACAACCGCCCTGTAATCATTATGCTGACAAAGAACAAAGTCCAGTCCACGAGGCCACACAAAATCCTGCATATATTTCCGCGAGAGAAAGAATACACGGCTCCAGGGAGCAACTCGGGTAGTGTAGCTTCAGTGGAGAAAAGCTGAGTGGACACACACAGAAGCACACCTGCACTCCCGCTGCATCCAGCCTGGTCCTCAGAGTCACAATCAGCGGCCCTACCTGGGGGTTCTGTGAGTTGCTTTGAGGCCACGAGGACAGATTCCCCAGGGAAGGAAGAGCGAAGGTGGATTCCTTTGTGCTCAGAGGACAGCAGGCTTCCATCCAGAGCCACACAGTCAGGAATGAGCTGCAGAGCCCCAGCTCAGAAGGCTGACTGCCTGGACGGCTGCTCCTGTGCCCCGTGCCACCTCGAAAGGGTGAGGGGAGGGCTCAACGTCCCCAAACCTCCTCTGGTGGACGGCCAGACTCCGCAGCCCCTCTACAGAGGCGCCCTGGACGGAACGGTAAGTGGAGTGTAAAGTCTCAAAACAACTGGAGGCGATGTCCTGGGGGCTCCATCCCACTGCGCTGTTCTGAGCGTGAAGGGTGCTTGGCTGCAATTCCCCACCCTGGACATGGAATTATTCAATGAATCTGTTTATATTTACACGGCGGAGACATAAAACAACAAAACCAAGACAAAGCCGGCCACCTGCCTCATTAAGCCGCCCTAGGCAGCACATTGTGCAGGATACACACACACACACACACACACACACACACACGAGTGGTTTTCTCACTCCTCTAAATACAAACAAGGGTCCTCGAACCTTCTGCTGACTCCCGTACACCAAAGGAGTCCAGTCCAGCATGGCCCACGCAGGATCACCGGGAGGAGGGGGAACCTCCCTCCCCCAGACCCAGACCCAAGCGTCACCCCAGTAACACAAAGCTCAAACCCCTAACTACACACACTGCAGACAGCGGATGGAATAGCACCTTGTGAGCTGGCGACCAGGCGGCCACCATGACCAAGGATCCTGCACCCTAGGTGGTCCCGCACTGCCCCTCCCAGGAGAGACGAGGTCCAGTCAGAGAGCAGCAGCAGGGGCTCCCCCGGTGGCGCAGTGGTTAGGGATCCGCCTGCCAATGCAGGGGACACGGGCTTGATCCCTGGTCCGGGAAGATCCCACATGCCGCGGAGCAACTAAGCCCTCGAGCCACAACTACCGAGCCTGCGTGCCTAGAGCCCGTGCTCTGCAAAGGAGAAACCACTGCAGTGAGAAGCCCACACGTTGCCACGAAGAGTAGCCCCCGCTCGCCGCAACTAGAGAAAGCCCGTGCGCAGCAACGAAGACCCAATGCAGCCAAAAACAAATTAATTAATTAAAAAAAAAAAAAAAGCCGCAGCAGCGTTTGCAGGCAGGCGGCTGAGAATCAGACAGGAGACCCTGTGAGAGGCTGAGCACCGAGCGCTGGCTTGGAGGGAGCGGGGCATCTCCAGGACGAGGCCTCCGGCTGCCTCTGCAGCAAGGAGGGTGGGGATGGAGGCAGCACAGGCCTGCTAGACAAGGGCTGGTCCAGTCCTGTGGGGCCGGAGGACCCACTACCCCGCTCATAGACTCCGAGGAGGACTCCGCAGTCACAGAGACTGTGCTGAAGCGTCCGGAGCTGAAGAAGGCCCCTGCAGCGTCCAGGAGAAAGGCCCCCGCCAGCATTCGGCCCCCGCGGGGCACACGGCACATGAGCTTCCCGGGTGACCTCGCTCCTCGCGGGCAGCCTTCACGCTGTCCATCGCCCACCTCTCGGCCAGACGGCGTCTCCGTCTTTTAAGACTTGAAGCTGAAAAATGGGGAAGGAGGCCTGTGTCCGCTGGGCCGGGCACACCAGCCAGGTGTGCAAGAGGTCGCACCTGTATTTATTACTGTCAGCACCTGTCCTGGGGTCAGCAAGTGGGGACTGTTTCAGGAACAAAGAGGGATGACGCGGGGTGGGGGGGTGCAGTGTCTGCCGTGAAGACCTGGGCTGCAAGCTCGCTCCTGAGCACTTGCAGGGCAGCCTCGGTGAGGAGAAAGGCACCTCGGAACCCGGCTCACTGCCAGCCCTCGATGGCATGCCCACCCACCAGGTGAGGCTGAGGCATCTCCCGTGAGACAGAAGCCCACCACGGAAGGGAGGAACGTGGCAGGGCAGGGGGGAAGGCAGCCTCAACCCCCAAAAAGGAGTGGGCGAGGTCACCAGCCAGCAAGCTCCGCCTGAGATTGTAAAAGGGAAGGGTAAGGGGGAGGGGAGGAGGGGGGAGGGGAGGGAAGTGGTTAGGCGAGGGAAGTGGTTAGGGGAGGCGAAGAGGTCTGGCAAGGCCAGGGAAGGAGATGCACACAGCAGGATAAGTCCTGGGGCTCCTCTCCTCCCTCCCAAGGAGAGGCACTCACCAGCCTCAGATCACGGGGCTGTCCCTGCATGACGAGCTCTCCAGTAATTTCCACCAGGAGTCAAGGACCCGCAAAGTGAGCACACAGGCAAAACCACACCTTCACCTTGAAGTAGGTAGTGTGCTGTGAAACATTTTCATCACAATGAATGTTTTTAATAAAATGAGATCGTTACAACTCATGGTCAGTTAAACTAGGAAACGAGACGCCAGAGGAAAGGGTTTTGGGGGTGTTTGTTTTAACTGCTGTATTTACATCCAGTGGCGACATCCAGGAAGGAGCACAAAAGCAATTCCTCCAAACTGAGGATGGTGTCAAATCTCAGAACAGCACATGGGATCATCCCTACTGTTTCCCCGCCCCCGGCTCTGTGATGCCCCTACCCAGCCCCAGTCCCAGACCCCATGCCACACCACCCATCCGGCCATACGGACTCGGCCTCCTATTTCTCCAGCTCTGGCCCCTCCCTCCCGATTCTCACGGCCACACTGAAGGCCCATCTGCTCTCTCACCTGGACTCGGCGAGACCCTCCCAATGGCTCACCTGCCCCCAGGCCGGCTTCCCTGATGCCCTCCCTCCAGTGCTGCCAGGGGGAAGACTGCAGAGCGCCATCCACACCCAGGGCCCGGCAAGATTCTCACCTCCACCTTCTCGCCAGTTCCCCAGTTCCGTTTCCAAGGACCCCGCTCCGCAGCATATGAGCAATGTGCCAACAGACCACTGCCCTTCTCAGGCACGACCCCCTCCCCTCCAGCCCCTGCCCCTCTCCCGGCATGGACCAGCCCTCTGGCTTAGCCCTGATCCCACTGCACTGTAATCCCTTGTTTTCTTGCCTTTCCTTCTGAGAACGTCAGCCCCCCAACAGCAGGGCGGGCTCCCTGTGGCAGTGTGCAGGGCACGCGCAGCAGAGCTGCCACGGCAAAGGTGCGCACAGGTACCTCCGGAGCGGCCTTCCTCTTCCCAGGATCCGCCCGCTTCCCTCCAGCCTGGTGGGAAGGAGGGGCCGTGGCCTCAATTCACACTAAAAAGGAAACGTTTTCTCAGAGAGAAATATGATTTAGTTATTACCAAAAAGTACTGGAGAAGGAGGGGTGGTGCACAAGGCCCTGGGCTGGCAGCAGCCGGTGCTCAGGCCGGGGGTGGGGACTTGGGACCCCCAGTCCTGCCCCGTGGACGGGGGCTCCCCACGAGGTGCACGGCAGGGGAGTCACCGGTCGGCCTTCAGTTTTCCGGCGTCTCGCGTCCCAGTCCAGACAGCGGAAGCATAACCACGGTCCTTCTCCTTCCGAACCCAGGAGGAGGAAGGGGAAAAGTGCTTATTTTAGCCAGGCCTCCACAGCTCAGCGAGGACCAAAGGACGAGAAAGGACCCACCAGAGGTCAGGCCGGCAACAAAGCCGCCCAGGCCCCACGGGCACTGGGAACGCGGCCTGAGGCAGCGGGAGAGGAGGCAGGCGCTGTCTCTCTTCTCAGCTCATCCCCAGACCCTGTGAGCCAAAGGAGCCACGCTGAGTTTCTGGGAAACACACCCTGCCCAGAGGGGTGGGCGGTATGGGCCGCTTTCTCTGTGATTAAGTTCCTTACGTAGACCTTGTTTCAAACGTGACCTTTCCACGTCCAGATGGAATCCCCGCCACCGGGACGACAGCTGATGCTCTGTGGGGCTTCCTGCCTGGACCTGGAGACACTACCCACTCCCCCCACCCCAGCACCACGCAGCAAAGTCCCGCTAGCTGTGGATCAGAATCCACTGGCCAATGCCCCAGCCCTAACCCTGCAATGGAACAGCTGGGTCTGAGGACCCCCAGGGGATTCTGACGGGCTGAGGACCACCAGCTTCGCTGCATCTTCTCACCCAGCACCAGAGCGTTCTAAGCACAAAATAAAACAGGAGCTGGAGACTGGCTTCGAACACCAGACACGGGGGCAACCACAGGGTGCGGAAGAAAAGACCAGATTTCCAGGACAGAGCACCCTGGCAGGCCTGGGCTAGACCCAGACTCCAAGCTTTGGGTGCCCAGGGGGAGCTTCAGATGCAGATTCCTGGGCCCACTCCAAGGAACTGTGATCCCCAGGGCCTGGACCGGAATCTGCCTGTTCTCAGGCAACACGGGTGAGGGGCGGGGCACACTCTGAGAAACGGTGGTCCCAGGACAATCCTGGTACCAAGGGGAAGAAGGAGGATGATGAGCGAGAGTCTGGCCATCACACAGCAGCCGCCCGGGCTCTGGGGTGCCGCCAGGGCTGCTGCTGGGACCTTGGCCCCTCCTCTCCTTGGTTCCATAGGTTACTAGCAAGAAGAGCCCGACGTCACTCCAAGATCTCTCCCAAAGGCCCGAGGGCAGGTGCCTGGAGGTTGCAGAAGATTAACTCGGAGTCACATCATCCCCACAATAAGTTTGGAAGCCACCATTTCAGAAAGGCTCACCGTACCCCCTGCACCAAACCAGCCATCTCCTCTCGTTAAGTTTCTTGTACCTCATAAATAGAGCTTCTGGCCTCTCACTAATCCTCCTGTACTTCTGGCCCCATATGAGAATTCAGACACAGGTTAATGATGCAGTAAGCATCACAAGAAGAAAAACAATGCCTGGGACTTGCTTGAAGGTACAGTGGCCAAAGGGGGAAGAAAAGCATACACATGAGAAGACAAACCAAGCACAGCAAAATCCTGATGGCTGCCGAAGGGGGCTGGTGGCTACACAGGAGTTCACGGCATCAATTTCTCTGGATTTTCCATAATAAAAATATTTTAAAGAAAAAATGCTAGGAGTCTATAAAAATATTTTAAAGGAAAAACGCTAGGCGTCTGCAACCATAATTATAATGCCAGGCAGGGGATGGAGGCCAGTGGCTCTGTGGTCATTTGGTTACAGACAAGTGACCCCCATCGTCCTGGCCTCCGGCCACTGTCCTCGTGTAATGAACAACCCATGGCCTCCACGCTCAGAAGCACCTGGTTGGACACTGAACACGGGGAACAACAGGGTCGTCTCTGAAATGTGGCCGCAAAGCAGCACAGTAACGCCAACCCCGCCCCCCACATACTGTACATAGCGATCCAGGTCAAAATGCTGGCCCAGGTCTGCCCTCACGCACCTCCGCCCACCGGCGTCTGGCTGCAAAGCATCCACGGGCGGTGCTTTTGTAAGTCAAGTACATTTCAGCAGCTTTCGGAGCATTCAGGTTTCTGAACGTTTTAAAAAGCACCACCTCTGTTGGAAAGCGTGCTGTTTTTAATATGATTAAGACTTAAAGATTAGCAATTAAAGCCACTAAAAATAAAACTCTTGGAATCTGACAAATGCCCAAATGACCGGAGGGACATCGCCAGGGAGAAACAAAACGAGCTGTTTACTGCCGAGCTCGGCGCCAGTCAAACGCGCCTGAAGAAACATCCGTCAACAGCTGTCGCAGCTGGAAAGTCTGGGCGTCTCACGGACGTCCCCTATGTGGTGTCACAGATAAAAGCAGGCGTGACACCCTCTGAATGATGAGAGCACAGCAGAGGCCTGGGGGAACCAGCGCTGCAGTCACGCGAGTGGCAGGGAGGCCGGAGGAAACAGCAGGGCCCGGCTGCCGGGCGCCTTCCTTCGTGGGCCCGTCTGCCTCTGTCACACCCTTTACAGAGCGACAGTGGCACTGGCACTCACAGGACGCCAGCTGGCCCCGAGTGGTGCCTCTGGGGCAGGAGGGTCACCCGAAGGGCGGGAGGCGCCCACACCCCCACATCCGGAACCCCGGTTCTGTGCATTTCACCCTCGGGCAGGGCGCCCCTCGAATCCCTCACCAGGAGGAAACTATGCACCACAGAGCCTGCCGGGTTTGTGCTTTCAGGGGCGGAAACCAAAAGCAGGAAAGTGGGGACCCTGCCCAGGTCACCAGGCTCCTGGGCAACGAGGCAGAGTGACCTGGCCCCCCGATTCCCGGCGTCCACCGCTCAGAGACCCCTGGGGGTCCTGCCTCCAGACCGGGCTCCTGGATACCGGGGCCACGCCGCATGGCCCCTGTCCCTGCAGCCACGGGCACACAGGCAGCCCTGCAGCCCACGCCTCCCGCGTGGCTGGGCAGCTCCCGCCAGGGTGCAGCGTCTCCTCCCGGTGTGTACCCAGGCCGACCCCCGCTGTGCACGTTAAAAGGATAATTGATAAGTGAGTATTCAGGAAAACCAGCATACGCAGGCCCCCAGGTAAGGCAGGGGGAAGAGAAAGTCGCAAGTTGCTGTCCTGTAAGTACCCAGAGAGCATTCAGCAAATAAGTGAATGTATTTTATTAAGGAAGTGAACAGAACAGGCAATGCTCTGCTTGTAAAGTCAAATTCCAGGCTCAGCAGAAGCCAGGCCTACCTTTACCCACAGCAGAGTCCCTACTTAAATGGTGCTCCCCCGTGTACGGTAGGTGCTTCAGCTAAACCAGCTGAGGTGGGCCTCAACAGCCCCGTGGGCAGGGACTGCTTTAGTCCCATTCACACAGGAGGAACAGAGGCAGAGAGGTTAAGCCACCTGCCCAAGGGCGGAATGTGAACTCAGCCTCTGGCTCCAGACCCCAGCCTTGACCCCTGACCACGAGGCTCCCCCCTCCCCCAGGACTGCTGGGGTGGGTAAGTGCTGCTGTAAGAAACACCTGGAGTTTCCGCAGGTGTGGAAAGGAGACTGGCCAGGAGCGCACCATCCCACCCCCCAAAAGCAAGCCTGGCAGGTGGGGCTCCCCAGCCACAGGCCCCGCCTGTCTGCAGTCTCCCCCTCACAAGGGCCTCTGTCTCCTCCAGCTCTGGCCTCCGCTGGGCTTCCTGGTCCTGAAACGCAGCCCTGTCTCTTGCTAAGCAGTGCATGGCTCTTCTGGATGGACTGACCGACACCAAGACCAAGTACGATGATTCTCCAAGTTCCAAACAACCAACTCACGGAAAAGTGAAAACCCTTTATGGACCCTTTGAAATCACTTGCCTCCACCTACCAGCAGGACGTGGCCCTGGGGTGACAGCAGTGCTGTCATGGGCCCTCAGCGGGCGGCCACAAGGGAGGGCACGTGGGGTGCAGTCAGGGTCTCTCCTTGGCGTCCCTGTCCACAAGCTGAAACTCAACCCAAACTGCTCGGCAAGGCTTTGGAGTGTTTACCAGGCTCTGAGCCCTTTACATGGGTTAACTCATTTCTTTCAACAACCCAAGGTCAACAAGCAAAGTAAGCCTACCAAAACCCCCCAGAAAATGGCAAGTGTTGGCGAAGATGTGGAGAAACGGGAACACCTGTGCACTGTTGGTGGGAATGTAACATGGTGCAGCCGCTGTGGAAAACAGTATGGAGGTTCCTCAAAAAGTTAGAAGTAGAACTACCGTAGGATCCAGCAATTCCACTCCTGAGTATATACCCAAAAGAAGTGAAAGCAGAGACTCGTATGCTCAAGTTCAGGGCAGCATTTTTCACAACACCCTAAAGGCGGAAACAACACAAGTGTCCTCTGATGGAGGAATGAACAAAATGTGATATATCCATACAATGGAATGTTATTCAGCTTTAAAAAGATAGGAAATTCTGACACCTGCTACAACACGGATGAATCTTGAGGACATTATGCTTGGTGAAACAAGCCGGTCACAAAAGGACCAATACCGTATGATTCCATTAATATGAGGTATCGAAGTGGTCAAATTCACAGAGACAGAACGTAGAAGGGTGGTTGCCAGGACTGGGGGGAGGGTGAAATGAGGAGTTAACGTTCAATGGGGACAGAGCTGTAATTCGGGAAGATGAAAAAGTTCTGGAGGTGGGGGACTTCCCTGGCGGTCCAGTGGTTAAGACTTCGCCTTCCAATGCAGGGGGTGCAGGTTTGACCCAGAGCTGGAGGCTATCCTAAATGATGGGTAAGGTCTCTCCTTTCAGCTGTAAGGTTAAGACTCCATGACACACTGTTTCCAAAACATATCAGCTCCTACTCTTCTCCTGTACCAGGACCTAATTCACCCACCCACCACCCCCCACCTAAAAAACAGAATGTTGTTAAGAATCTTTATGTACATAGCTATGCACTCTTGCTTAGTTTGTAGTTTGTTCCAAAACGTACACGTTTGCAAGGAATGCTGAAATTTTTCCATGATGACACAAAACCAGAGAAATAAGGATACAGCTCTTTCAGACCCCAGGAAAGCAGAAGTCTTAATTTTTCTTCCCTTCAACGCCACCATTTGGTAATCAGACAGGAGATCCTCTGAATAAATTTAAATACTGTATAAGTGGGTATATAAAGGCACATACCCCTGAGAGCCACCTGATTGTACGTTATGCTAAATGACTTAGACAATTCATTTACCACTGAGGCGCACACAGCCTCTCCCCGAGGAACAGGGGAAGGCGGGGCTTAGGGGAGGTTCGTAAACAAGATGGTATCTAAACACCGATGCAGAAAGAATTAGGGCAGGAGGGGGAAGGATGAAACCATAATACATTTGCAAAAAAGCCTCCAGCGGTGGGAGGGAGCCAGCCCAGGAAATGCAGCCTGAAGAAATGACAAGTTTCCCCAGCATGGCTGCATCACTCCCAGTTACGATTCTGAATTTCTATAGCAACAGGCGGTGGGCTTCAAAGGGACGTCACAAGCCACTGTGTTTCCGCCCCCGTGGGCACCCAGAGGCTGAGGCGCGTCCACTCGGGTGCTGCTGGACACAGACCGTGGTGGAAAGAACAGGAACTCGGCCCAGGTGGCAGAGCCAAGAAGCGGCAGGGGTAGAAACCAAACCCAAGTTCTCAGCCAAACCTGCCTGGCAGGGACTGTGGGCTAGTACATGAATCTCCTCCGCGTGCAGAATACTGTACGCCATCCTCCCCTCGTGGGGCAGGAGGGGTGAGCACTGCTCGAGGCAGGGGCGGGGGGGGGCGGGATCCACAGCCCAGAGCAGGCGTCTCTGTGCGGCCCATACAGCTGGGGGTGGCGACGGGGGCAGCAGACACAGATGCACCCCTCATCATCAGAAACATACACAGACAGGAAAAAGCGCTCGGGCTTCGATGCTAAATCACGATTCTTCAGATGCAGCAACGAGACCTCAATGTCCTGACCTAAATTTCCTTGTTTAAATATACAGAGATGGGGATGAGTTACCCATTTCACACGGCGAGGAAAGGGATCAGGGAAGTGAGGTGACTGCAGTGGTCCATGGTAAAGAGCAGCTAGAGAAAGCCCGAGGCTCCTGGTTGGTCCCATCAGGCCACAGTCCCTTGGGGAGCGGGTGCCGGGGGGGGGGGCCACCGCCGACAGCTGACGGCACCGTGGAAGGCGGCTGCAACCAGGGGACTTGGGAAAGGTGTCAGCAGCGACAGGCAAGGACTCTCGAAGCCGTCACTGAACAAAGTCCAAGGAGAAAAAGGTAAAAGGGACGAGTGAAGGACTGGAATGAGGCAATCTGTTTGGTAAAACAAATCACAACTAAACTAACAGGGGAAAACGAGGAAGATGTTGAAAGACTTGAAGGAAATCTTCACTTCCATGAAGTCAATAGAAGTCAAGGGAGAAAGTGTTTCAATTTTCACTCATGAAAGGAAATAAAAGCTGAACCCTATACAACATCAGCCCTGAGGCAGTCTTATTTTATCACTAGTTTCTCCCTCCTTTCAGTGTGTTCAGTTAACTGGGTTGCAATCCAAGCTGGACACCTCGAGAAAGGCCGGAAGACACCCTCGGCTGTGTCAGGACACGGGGGTCTGCAGCAGTGGGCTCCTGGCACTCCGGCCAGGGAGGGCCCCAGAGCCAGGAGAATTTAGCTAGAGAGCAATGGCCTTTCTGCAAATAATTAATTCACATCTAGCCCTCAGCCTTGGGAGAGACAGTGATTCTTTCCTGGTTGCTGGAACAGCTGCTGCGGGCTGCCCAGCTGAGGGCAGGTAGCCCCTCGGGCAGTAGCAGGTGAGGAGGTGCAAGACCCTCTCCCCGGCCTCGGCACCTGGCCAAGTGCACCTTCTGGGTAACGGCGCAGGGTGACATCTGCCTGAGCACAGTGTGACTCAGAATTGGACGCGGTTCCCAGCGAAATCCTCTTGCTGCATCGGCCACCCCTGCCCAGAAGGGATCCCAGCTACCCCACTCCCGGGCGACCCATCTGCACAAGCATCCTGCCTCCCTGCTCCCACTCCCGGCCAGGAGCTCTGCCCCAGCAGAGGGGTGTGAAGCAGAAGCCCGTGGGGCAGGACCAGCCCTCTGCCTGGAGGAAAGAGTCTCCTAACTCAGGAATGAGGGGGGTGGGGGGGAAGGCGGGGAGGAGCCAGCTGAGCGGTAGGAAAGGCTCTTGGCCTCAGAGTGATTTCCACACGCTCTTGCAGGATGCTGTTGGCCCGGACGCTGACATCCCGGTTTCCTGTAGAGGGCACGACCAGGATCGTCCTCCCACTGGTCGGCTCCAAACCAGTGGTGCTCTGCAGAGTCTAGGGATGGCGTCAGAGCAGACTCGGCCCATCATCTCCGTGGGGCTCTGGTGCCCAGGCCTCCAGGAGGGGCAGGACCCCCGAGTCCGCGATGTGACGCCCCCCTCTTCGGGGTGGATGCACTCTCCCAGGGAGGGGAGGCCGTGGCCCGGGCCAGGTGGCGGTCGGGAGGCCACACCGCCTGCTAGAAACCACAGCGGGCAGGGAACCCGGGACACACAGGCCTTAGGGACGCAGCGTGCCTGAAACGCTCGGTTCAATGTAAAGCGTACAACCCGACACCTAATCAACAAGGTACAGACCCCACCTCCCTCGGAGCTTGAGGGCAGGGTCATCTGCAGACGGTGGGCGGCCAGACATGCCTGGACACTAAGACAAGGAGCGAACGGATCAGGCGTGTTCCGATCCGGTGTTAGAAATAAGTACGGGCTCAGCAGCAGTTACGAGAGAGGGACTTACATCCCCTGCTCTCCACTGTGTCGCCCCCAACTCCCAAGACAGGAGAGAAGGAAAGTGATGTTTATGCAGGGTCTCCTGCGTGCCCAGGGTTTTACACACTTCAGCTGACTCCATTCTCCTGACAAGGCTCCTGAGTAGATCTTTTTATCCTCGTTTTACAGAAGAGAAAACTGAGGGTCAGAAAGATGGCACTTGTCCCAGATCCCTCAAGCAACAAATGGCAGAGGCAGATTTCACACATTCTCAGCCAAGCCCAGCAGGCTCAAAAGTCCCCTCTGTCCCCCACCCCCACTCCCATCCTGCAGGGGGCGGGATGAAGGGCGAGTCACCGTCACCAGGTCATTAAGAGATGTCACCTTCCCGACACCTCCCTCCACGGGGAAGGCAGGTTTGATGGCGGCATCTGTGGCTTGACAATTCAAAGCAAGAAAGGGCGAAGGCACCTGGGCTAAATTCAGAGTTTCTCTGTCAGCACAGTGGAAGTGAGGTGAAGAAATCTGGAGAATAGTTTCTCCTCTCAAACAGGCATCACCAAGTAGAATCACAAAGAGAAAGATCAAGCCTCAGGAATCGGTGCAAAATGAAGATTCTTTAAGTATGCCTTTATCGGTGACTGTCCTCCTCTGCAATTCTTACACGAGCATCCAGACCCACGCCTGCGGCCAGGACAGGATCTCCACCATCGCTCACTCCTCAGGAGAGTCAGGGCCACACACCAAGTGTCACCTGCTCCTGGATGCACGACTGTTCCCATCTCAACAGCTCTGAAATGAAGATGAGTCTGAACACTGCGGGTGGGACGTTGTGTCATGGTCTTTTTCTTAGAGATAATAAAATGAGGGTGCAGCTTGCAATCCCTCACACCTAAGATTGAATTTATGTGTTATAATGCTTTGAAATTATACAACATTTCATTATTTAACATTTAGATGATTCAAAACCCTCTCAAAGACTCTGTCTCATTGGAGCTTCACCAGAGGTAAGTCAAATAGGTTTTTTAATTCCCACTGTTCTTAAATAAAAGTGGAGAAACGGAGGCGGACCGCTCGGGGATTTTTTTAAACAAGTAGCAGCACCAAGACTGGACTGAAATTTTCTGAGCTGGGCCCGTGGGGAGGAGCCTGGAAGTTCAGCGTAGATGCCGCAGGTAAAATGCAGGTGGACCGGCGGCTGCCTCACTCCCTCACCCCCGTGCCCCGTGTGCCACGTGCCGTCTGAAGATCAAAACCAAGAGACCTCTTGTGCGCTGACCCGGGGGGCGGGGAGGGTGTGTACGGAGCTTCGCCGGTCTCAAACGAGGCTAAGTCGAGGAAATCATCTCCCCACCGAGCCTGGGATGCCCTCCACCTGGCCCCAGCCCAGAAGGATGGGAGGACTGGGGAGGGAGGGTTGGAAACGGGCCGTGAAACAGAGTGAATGTCTGTCGTGTGTGGACAACGGGGTAGCTACTGGGAGTATGGTGGACTTAGAGCTCTCCTTCCCACAAGATCCAACAAATTCAGGTGGATGAAGAGTTAAATATGGAAAGCAAGCAAACAAACCAAACACCAGAACACTGTGTAAGTACATATTAGATATCTGATTTCTAGATGAGAAAGGCATTTCTGAGCTTAAAAGCAGTGGAAGAAACCACGAATGAGAAGAATGAGACTTTAACTACACAAAGTTAGGTCTCCTGTTTAAAAAAAAAGAAAAAGAGAAAAGTCAGGGGAAATATTAGCCCTTAGAAATAGACAAAGGGATCTACTTTGTAATATTTATTAAATAGCGAATACAAAATAATGAGAAAAACAGGCTATGAGATCAGTTTATACATGTGGGAAGCTGTTCCATTCAACAGCATTAAAGAATTGAAAATGGCAATGTCAACTACCATGTACACGAGGAATAAAGATTTTACTTGCAAATGTTGACATTTATTGTGGCAAAGGTACAAGAGTCTTCTGGTCCAAGGATAAACCGGTACAACCTTTCTGAAAAGGAGGTGACAACATCTACCTCGGAAAAGTTCAAACTCTCTGACCCTGTAACTCTACTCTTAGGAATTTATTCTAAGGGAACAGTGAAAAATGCAGCCAAGGTTTGTGTAAAAAAGGTGTTCATTGTAAGTTAAATGACCAACAGAGAACTAGCTAGGTAGATTGGGAGATATCCTCACATTGTTAAAGCTTTTCAGATCAAGAAAATTTACTTATGATGTACTGTTAAAATTTTCAAGGCAGGAAAAAAACTGTGCATGTTACTATCTCAAGGATATTAAGAAACAAAGAGAATAAAGCTTAGAAGAAGCCACGGCAGTGCTGCTTTTGAGGTATGGATTACGTGTTACTTCTTGCTGCTTCCTACGATGCTCTTCCATATTTTTATAATTAAATGCATCAGTTCTAGAACGGGGGTGCGGGTAAGGGACGAACATCCTTATCTTCTCATCAAAGGCAAAGGGAGGCTGTCACAACAGACACTAGAATATTTTTAGTGGTATTCAGAAAGAAGAGGAACATCTAACATAGTAGTTCTTTATTTCGCAACAAACCGCTCAAAACATTTTTAATCACTGCTTTACAATTCTTTCAACCACTGGCTCTACCTGCTTCAAGAAAGGCACAGACGTCCCTTTTCTTAATTTAAATACCGCCATCCTCTCTCCTTCTTTTCCCCAAGTAAGCGCCAAGACACTCTGCAAGTCACCAGGCTCACAAAGTCCCTTCCTTAAGGCTCCTTTTTTCACATTTATCAGCAAGACCCAGCCTTGCAGCAAAACTGGCGACGGGGGCAGGGCAAGCTGGCAGACAACTCTCCTGTCCCACAGCCATGCTGGGGGCCAGCTGGAGGGGCCTTCCCCAGGTTCCAGGAGCTTCGATGCCCACCAGGCAGCCTGCCCCACTGTGCGGACCCCAGCATCAGCCGGACAGATGGCCACCTAGCCCCTCCAGGGAGATGAGTCGGGATGTTCTTTCCCCAGAAGCCCCCCGGCTCTTGGGTTGGAGGTCCTGGCGTCCCTCCATCTCTGTCCCCTTTGGGGCTATGAAACCAGATCAGAAGAGGGCTGGACCCGCACCTGGCCCGGCCAAGCCCCCCGCTATCTCTCCGAGACACACCCTCCAGCTGTCCGCTCCCCTGAGAAACAGAGCGCAGCCAGCTGGGGGTTGGGCATGGGGCCAGCGCCTCTGCTGCTTCTGCCCCCATCCCCCCAGCTTCCATCCTGACCCGGTTTGCTGCTCCGCTGGTGGCCCACAGACTCATCAAAGTGGGTCAGCCATCCTCAGTCAAGCTCGACTAAACACACAGAGCTCAGACCTCCAAATCTGGCTAAGCGTAAATTCCAGACCGCCCGTCTGCAGAGGACCCTCGCGGCAGGCGGGCAGGAGCGCCCCACGCGGGAGGAGCGAGGCCTGTCGCGCTCCAGACACAGTGCCACGCGAGCCGGCCGCCTCCCCCAGTGGACCCCGAACCTCCTGGCCTGTGTCCCCTGGGTGCTCCTTGAGGCACCCCACCCCCCAATCGTGGGCTCCACACAAGGCATCCAGACCCCTTCCAGCCGGGCTCTCAGCACAGCGCGTCCTTCTCGCGAGCCCACGCACAGTGGCAGCCAGAAACGGGCATTTAATGAGTGCTTCCCTGAGGCCACTTTATTTCCTTAACACGGAAGGCAGTCGTGGCCTGTGCTCTGCGTGGATGGTCAGCTCACATACAAAGGGCTCTGGCTCCAGCTCAGAAGCTGCCAGGAGCACGCAGGCGGTAGGCAGTGGAGGGGGTGTTGAAAGAACTTCTCAAACCCTAAAATGCGAAGGAATTAGAGAGGTTCAGCTTACAGAGGGAAGATCTGGGTGTCCGGAGAAGGTGGTGCTTTCCAGATATTCAGGAGATTTTCATGCGCATTTTCATGGACATTAGGACCAGAAAGTTCCACAGTGGTAGAGGTCGGCCAGCCAGAAGCTTCGGAGACAGAGAGGACTGTCTACTGAGCCCTGCACTTTACAGGTCAGAAGACTGAGGTCACACAGACCTTTCCGCACAGCCTGGACGACACCGGACTGCGGTCCTGCCCGCTCAGAATGTTCCAGCAGGAGGGTCCTCGGGGGGCCGAGGGGGAAACGCCTGCACTGGGCCAGCGGTGGGAGCTCGCAGAGCTAATACGCTGACGCCGAATGAGCAAAGAGGGAGGAAACAGGCGTGCAGCCACTGCTGAAGGACACTCGGGTGCACTGTCTCCTCTCGAAAGATTTAGGTTTGTGGATTTTGTCCCCAAATAGCATATAGGCTATAGAACAGGAAAGAAAACAAGTACTAAGAAATAGAAAAATTCACAGCATAGCTGCAGTAGAATTTGGCTTTAAACCCTGGCAACATAATCTATTTTGAGCATGAGACAAGTTTGCTAATTCCCGATGAGCCAGATTAGAAACAGACTACAAACGAACAGCAAACTCATCACAAAACTACAAGAGTGCTCAAAATACACCCGTCACTTGACCCGTGTCCCGGGGCCCAGGAGAAGAGGTGCAGAAGTAGTGCTGGTCCCCCAGAAAGTCTCCCCCCACCCCGCTGACCCCATGGGCCCAGGACGCCTGGGCTGAGCGGCCCTGAAAGGCACGGGGGAACAGGACAGCACAGGTGCTCTGCCCCATGGTTTGGGGCACCAGCCCAGATTTGGAAAGACGGGGGTTCGAGAAGGCTGTCCTGAGCGGGGCCCTTCAGGAGACAAGGGGAGCACGCCAGCCTAGGGAAGAGGGGGTTCCAGAGAAGGGGAGACTGGAACTTGAGCACGGAAGGGTCTGGAAGAAGAGGCTTCCTAGTCAAAGCTCAGGTACTTGGACCACACAGGGAGACACACCCGGAAAAGAGCAAAGTCCCACATGGACGTCCTGGCAAACTCCCTTCTCTGCTCCGAGACAGTTTCCGCTTTTCTCTCCTCCCCTCCCCCCAAAAGTGGCGACTATCTGGAGACAAATTGGAGCCCAGTGGTTCCAACCCCAGGACATGAGAACCAACTGGGGGTTTTTATTCCACAGTCGGGAACACAGACGCCTGGGCTCCACGGCCCCAGCGGGGGGACTCTGGGCAGCACGGTGTCAACCCCCGGCGCCCGGGGCCAGCACCAAGCGCCCCCAAACCCCGTCATCGCTGGGACCACCGAGGTCCTGCAGAGGCCCTGCTCGGGTACCTGGGCACTTAGGAGTCTGGGCCCGTGATGAGTAGGAGTGACAGCCCTGCGCCCACGGCCCAGAGGATGCGGAGACGACCCCCACAAAGATGAGACACGCCAGAAAAGGGACAGAAAAACCACCGCTGAGGCCAACAGTGGGTCCTACTTGTTCTCGCGCCCCCAGCGCAGCCCGCAGAGGCCGTCGGGGGCCAGGGACCACGCAGGGGCACTGAGGTCACAGCACCACTTTCGGGGCAGGGGACACCCTGTCTTCTCCTGCGAAGACGCGCTGTGTCACACACCGCGGACGCAATGCGGTGGCCACAAGTGCGTCCAGCACGATGACCCCTTCCAGAGGGCCTGTGCCCCCCGCACCGGCTGACGAGTGGATGGGGCAGGCAGGCGGCCAACGGCAAGCAGGGCACGCAGCGAGGGCGCCTATGGCCCGTTCTCTCGAAAACTTCATAATGGATCTGAAATCAAACACTAAGGCCTCCAAAGCAGGCGACCGGGAGAGCCCCCGAGGGGACCCAGGAGGGGTCAGCCTGTCACAGAGCGGGACTCAGCGGCAGCCTCTGCTCCGGGCCCTCTCCCCAAGTGAGGTGCCGCCGGCCTGCAGGGGGAGCGTGCGTTTTCTGCATCTCGTTCAGGCTCTGCTGATGTGCAGAGATCAGCATCATAAGAGTGAGGAGACACTCCCGGGCAAGCCCATGACCAGCCACCAAGAATAGGAAGCCCCAGAAGGAGCGCCGGGGCTGTGAGTTTACAGGAGTGAAGGGCTGAGGTCTGGGGACAAACTCAGCCCCTCCTCTCCTTCCTCCTGACGCCGAGGGCAGGGCCGTGCTGGGCACTGTTCACCCCGTGCTGGACGGCGTCATCCCCCCGAGTCCCTCTCCTGGCCTCAGGGGAGGGGCACCAGGGAGGCCAGGTGAGCCCGTGAGCTGACAGGTCAGCCCGCCCGAGGGCGTGGACCCCGGGCTGCGGTTCTCACGCCTGCTCTCTGGCCCAGGGGCACCAAGAGATTTCTTCCTGCTGTCGAGTGGGATCGGGGGTCCTCTCCTCCTCAGCCCAATCTTCTCACAACATCGGCATCATTAGTCCTCAGCTGCAGCCCCTTTAATCCAAGAGCCACATGGTTCCCTGGGCTTCAGGCTGCATGTCCCACTCCCACTCCCCTCCTCAGAGCGCCCCAGGGAGCTCCAAAGCCCGCAGGCTGGCCCCCATCCTGGACCACACTCTTCATCAGGCCCCTCTGTGCACCTGGCAGAGCAGGGGGTACCTGCCTCCCCCATCTCTCCCTGACCGTGCCCCCGCTCTGGGCTCTGGACCACGAGCTCCGGGCACCCACCCCTGCCCAGGCATCTCGCCCTGTGAGGTTCCCCATCCCGGGGTCTCCCTTGGACGGCTCCATGAGCCAGGACTATCTCATCCCCACCCACCGTCTGGGTAACGCCCCTCATCGGGGTCCCCTCTCCAAGAAGCTGCCCATCTCCCTCCCCATCAGTCCCTTTATTCACATGTGACCTCCGCCAGCCTCTGGGCACCTGGAGAAGCCACCCCCTTCCCCACTGTCTGGCAAGTTTTGGCTGCGGAAACACAGAATTGAGGAAAGACAGGAGGAGAAATCAGAACTCCGACGAAAATCCTTTCTAGAAGGGCTGGGCACGTGTGTTTCAGTTCTGAAGAAAAGATGATATGAAGCATGACAAGAGAGTTTAAAACGAGCTTAGGTTTTCACGGATACGGAAGACGGGAATGTCACTGTTGGCAACTCTCAGAATTTTCAGTGCCTGAAGGCAGCGACCAGCCCCCTCCCCTCTAAACGCACAGCTCTCCTGTCACCGAAATCTACGACCTCTGATGAGAAACCCCCATTCTCCTGCTATACAACTTGGGATACTTTCAAAACTACTGACATTTCCACACGTGCGATATTACAAGATACAAAATTGAAGACACAATCTTGGCTGAAAGGCTCACAAGCCAAACGCAGTAAGTCAACCTTTCATCTTTCATTATTTGATCTGCCTTTAATTTAAAACTCGTGATGCTATCAAACTCCAGCCCGGCCTGGCGTGACACTCCTCAGGAAGAGGATGAGGGGCACCCAGCAAACTGCAGGATCTGAAAAGCATAGGGACCTTTTACCAGATGTTCTTTCTTCCCACACCTCCTCCCCACCCTGTACAACATCCTTGGCCCCATTTCAGTTTGTTTGATTTGGGGAAAGGGAGCCAACACTGTAATTCTGCGATGGGTTATCACATCTTCAAACGTTTGGCCGTCTTCTCTTGCCGTCTATTGACTTTAAACCAGGCTTAAGACGTCTTCCCGTTTGACAAGAATAGAGAATAAGGACTTGGTGGAGATCAGGTTACATGATGAGTCAAGTTTTTCCCACTTCTTCAACAAATAAAGCAGAATCTGAAGGGAGGAGGTGGTCTGTTTTGTAAAGAAGAACCGTCCTCATGAAAACAGAGGTGGTGCAGAAAAACTGGGATCTTCCAACACTCAGACCACTGACTGGAGTGCAGTAACCTGGATTTAATAACCACACAGGTGGGTTCTGGAGGGAAAGACCATATTCCCAGACCAAATGGACCCTAACCTGCCACGGTGGAACCTAGGCGGGGCCGTGAAAGCAGGTCTCACCCTCCCCCATGAGCCCCATTTTGGTTGCTGGATTCATGGGAAGGACTCCGACCAAAAGTAAGTAGAAGGTTCCAAGACCCTAGCCTTTATTTCTCCAAGGACCTGAAAGAAGTCAGTGTGCTCAGGAATACTGCAAGCACCTTCCAATCCAACGAGAACTTCCACCTACCCCGGGAAGCACCCAGAGACCTGAAATTAACCCCCTTTACACTACGCCTCAGCTACTTCCCGACACAGTGCAAACAGGGAGATTTTTCATGCCAGGGGCAGATTTGGGGAGAATTCCTAATTATACTTTCTTTGCTCTTTAATAATGTTTAATAACACTAGTGACAAGGGGACATGCCAGTTTGTCACAGCCCAGTACAACCACAGCTTGGCTCAGAAGGGCTCTTCCGGTCAAGGGACAGCCCTTTCAGCAATGATCACCAACACAGCATCACACTGCATTCTTCAGAACTGGCATTGTCCCCTCTCCCCACCTCCAAGTTTGCAGCAAAATTAAGGAGAAGGAAATAATCAAATTGACTCCAAGAAAGTACCTATCAGTGTTTTGACTTAATTTAATTCCATCTAAGTCTATGCTGGGTAATACTGTTTACACTGTACAGATCTGATGACAACATCCTCCTTTCTTTGCAGATTTGAGCTGGGCACCTGGCTACTTTAAGTGCTGCTGGAAGTCCGGAGGGCAGGGACCAGCATCTCAGCTCACCTACAAGCTGCCATCTGCATGTTTTAATTACACGGTGGGAACTGCGCTTTGGGGCCTCCAAAGTTCACCAAGCAAGCAGAAGACTAAGAAACCAGCACTAGGGTGTTCTCACATGTTCAGAGTGCTCGCACAGTGTGGTTTTGGGGTTTGGTTTCTATATCACATTTGCTAACGTCATTTTCAAAACGGCAGATGCCAAGAAACAAACAAAAGTTACGATTGTGGGGCTAAAGGAGACAAAAGAAGGCACTTAAAACATTCTGCTTCCCACAATATAGGAGAAGGGTGAAATACACCTGCTGACTTATAACTAATATATATTTTCCCCCTTTCCATATGAGCAGAAAGTGAAGAAGCAAAAAAGACCTCCAAAAAATGAAGTAAAGGTCTTTCCCAACATGGGCTCGGGCGGGACCACCCCAAATAGGTACAGAGTGAAAGACAAGATGGACAGCGGTGAGGGACCCAGCCCTCAGGGGCCGGAAAGGCTCAGGAGCCTGCACTTAACTAAAGAGTCAGTACAGGCGGGCTGCTTTCAGATCCTGGAACTCGTACGCCAGTGGTGGGAACCAAACAGTCCCGGGGTAGACCTCTGGCACGCCCGTGATGGTGCAGTGACTCAAAACATTTCTGGAACTCCTCTCAGAGATGGGGCCCCCAGAGCCCACAGCATAATTTTCATCCTTTAAAGGCTTATTTGTTTTTCTGGAAACAGCTAATAACCGCTCAGAGCCAAGAGTCATGAATACGGTGGGTGACTCAGCTCAGTAATTTCTTTCTTGGTCAGAAACTCACAGTGGGCTGAAAACAACCAGTGCGTGTTCTCAGACGGCTCATAACCCAGCTGTGGTGGTGACGTCGAGAGCAGCCCTCCAACCTCGCTCTGCGCAGGGATACTGGGGGGGGGGGAAGGGGGGCTCCTCCCCAAGCAGGACGTGGGGAGTTCGCCCCTTCTCTTGCACCCATGCATTCTGATGAGTCTGAAATCCAGCCCTCCGGTTTACAGTCACCCGTGATAAATCACTACTGCACACCCTCAACTCAACGCAACCCCTAGCGAGTTGTTATTAACGAGGGGACACCGAGCGCTTGAACCGCTAATCAAGGTCAGGAGCCACAATGCTGCAGAGACGCCAGCAGCACATGGGTGCACGCCAGCGCCCAGGAGCACGTGCAGACCCGGGGTGCATTACGCACGGGGGCAGATATATAACGCTGCACAGACTTAACAGCTAGCTCATCCCAACCATCTTTAGTGGGTTTATCCTAAATATAGGTAATAAATTCAATGTTAATAATGGCTGAGACCTTTAGAATCCTCTGGAGGAAAACCACACGCAGCCCCACCTTTCACATCCCTCCACACTGACTGGCTGGCTGTGGTTTTCTGGTTTCTCTACACCTGGAAGAAAAAATCTGCAGTAAAAAGGTACAACTAAGTAACATGAGATAAAGTGCAAACACAAACACTAATGCAGGACCTCCCCAGAACACCTGCTTCCCAACGTGAAACTGTGTGGGTTTCACGGAGAAGACGGGGCTGGGGGAGAGGCAGGGGCAGTGGGGGGGTGGGGGTCACTGATCTGGGAGCCTCAAGGCTTCAGATTCAGATTCTGTAAACCTGGATCTAATGGAGAGTGAGTGTTTTCAAGGGAAAGTTATGCCACTTTCTTTTCCAAGAAAAGACGCAGCTGGGATCCAGCCAGCCGATCTTCCTTATGATGATGTCACAAGTCCCCCCAGTGTGGCCCTCCTCCCAGGGGACACAGCACTAGTGGTTCCAAAGGTCAGACCATCCATCTCCAAGAGGCTCAACATGAAGATCTCCGCCCAGAACCTAGGCTGACGCTGGTGCTCCCTGCAACACACACACAGCCTTGCAAGCCGCCTAGCTGCGCACTTGCCTAACCCTCTCTTCTCCGACCCCCCCCCCCAGCCCCGAGGATTCTGGGACAGCGCTAAAGCTCTCCTTGTCAGCGACGCAGCCAATCAGAAAACTGATGAACAAAAGGAAGGAGAGATCCGGAGAGTGAAACTCGTATTGCGGCAGAAGCAGAAGAAAAAGAGGGGGAATCAGGAAAATGGAGAGGAGAGGAAGCAAACAGAGTTGTCTGTTCATGGGTGAAAACCCTGCTGGTGCTTCTTCCAGCGCGGGGCACCTCCCTGGTCCGGGGCAGAGACAGCGCTCCTCCAGGGGGGCTCTGGGACCCCTCACGTCCTTGCACGGAGGACCACCGCCCCAGCAGACAAGAGGGATGAGACAGAGCGGACGCCCAGGTGGACACGGAAGTGGCTCCACCCCACGGGGACACTGGCTGCAGCTGCTGTGAGGTCGCCCTACACGGGGACTGTGTGGCCAGCACCAGGCAGCGCCACGGAGGGGCACCTGCGCGCACCCATCCTAAGGGGGCTTCTGGTGAATGCGCAAAAAGGTGACACACGTCGTACACCAAGGCTAATCAACATCTAGCCTGGCGCCTACATCAAAGTGTGCTGATGAGGCACTCGGCCTGCCGAAAAGTAAGGAAATGACTGGAAACTGTATTTTAACCACAGGGCAGAAGCTGTGCTGGTACAGCCTCGCCATGTCTGGCCACGTTTGATGACCTGGGGCATGGCCAATGGGGAGCAATACACTGGAGGGGGTGTGTGTGTGGGAGGGAGAACCCTCTCTCCCAGGCAGCCTGGGGAGGTGAGGAAGGATGAGTGCTGAGTCCTGTGGAGGGAGGGGCAGAGGGGAAGCTGAAGGAGCCGTTGTGTCCGGCTCTGAGCCACGAGGGCCTAAACGGTGTGTCCAGCTGGCCCGGTGACGCCAGACGGGAGAGGCGCACAGGTTCCATTTAACACAGAACACAGTGGCTCTGCAGAGCAGAGACCCGGAGAGACACGGGTGGGGCTCAGCACCACCAGGAGGATTTGCAGCCTGGCAGCTCCAGACACACGCCCTCAGCAGGGACCACATCCTTCTCAGGAAAAGTCCTGGCCGGGCCGACACGGGCGCAGGCACTGTCCGCAAGGTGGCCCGAGACCCAACCACCTCAAAGGCTGCTCGTGGGCAGCGCCCGGCACGATGGATGGGACCGTGTGGCAGCACTGACGCGCTGAGAACCCGAAGGTGGACCGACCTGACACTGAGCCCGGACACGTACATCTCAGGAAAGGACCACGAGGATAAGAGATCATCACGTTATACGGCGGCAGTGCCCGCAGAAGTATCAGCCGGGGCACAGAGAGCAGCGGGGAGGAGGGCCCAGACAGGGGCTGCAAACACCACTCCCTAAAAGAGGCCAATTCCAGGTCTGGGGCAGGAAATACACAACGTGACCCTGGAAACCCTGTCACACCAGACAGCAAGACACGAGGATCACACCAAAAGGACCCAGGAGCCACGTAAAGACGCTCCCACCGAGCAAAGCTGGGACAAGTACAACATTAACAAAAGCAGTAACAGCAATCAACTGAAACACAAATGTTTCAATCCACGAGTTCATAATGATACAAAACGAAACCAAACACACAGCCCTACTTGGTCACCATTGACTGGAAACTGATAAATTAGAGAGAAAGAACCCAGAAGTGTGCGGTCTTTCCCAGCCAGGCAGAACCCCAAGGTAAGCAGACAGTTGGACTAGACAGAGCTGTCCTTTCCAGACGTCCTCTAAAGAGGAAGTAGAGCGGCTAAAGAATGAGGTGCTGTAACCCAGGGAGGGGGATGCAGGCACGGACGCCAACAGCTGCTCGACTGGAGACTCCAGCCTAAAGAGCACGACCCCACGCACGAGGGCGGCTAGCCCACCCCTCCAAAAATCAAAACAAAACCCAAACCTGAATCTCACCATACTTCGCAGGACATAAAAGAGCACTGAGGAACCGGCTAAACTCCACCCTGGGAATGCACCCTGCAAAACCCAGACCCTGGAAAACGGTAGGCAAAGCCCAGCCCCCTTAACAAACGCATCACAAAAACAAACCAACAAGCCCAAAACACACAAGAGAGATAAAAGAGGCAACTGTGATTTAAAAAAAGTACACACTTCAATTGTAAAGGGTGACTCTACCCGAATTTTAAATTTTATTTTACTTATTTTTTTTTATACAGCAGTTTCTTATGAGTTATCCATTTTATACACATCAGTGTATACATGTCAATCCCAATCGCCCAATTCATCCCACCACCACCAACAGCCCCCTCCCCTGCTTTCCCCCCTTGGTGTCCATACGTTTGTTCTCTACATCTGTCTCTACTTCTACCTTCCAAACCGGTTCATCTGTACCATTTTTCTAGATTCCACATATATGCGTTAATACACGATACTTGTTTTTCTCTTTCTGACTTACTTCACTCTGTATGACAGTCTATAGGTCCATCCACGTCTCTACAAATGACCCAATTTTTTTGCTTTTTATGGCTGAGTAATCTTCCATTGTACACATGAACCACATCTTCTTTATCCAGTCAACTGTCGATGGGCATTTAGGTTGCTTCCATGACCTGGCTATTGTAAATAGTGCTGCAATGAACATTTGGGGTGCATGTGTCTTTTTGAATTATGCTTTTGTCTGGGTATATGCCCAGCAGTGGGACTGCTGGGTCATACTGTAATTCTATTTTTAGTTGTTGTTTTTAAAATTTATTTATTTTATTTATATTTATTTTCTGCTGTGTTGGGTCTTTGTCACCACGCACAGGCTTTCTCTAATTGCAGCGAGTGGGGGCTACTCTTCGTTGCGATACGCGGGCTTCTCATTGCGGTGCCTTCTGTTGTTTCGGATCTCGGGCTCTAGGTGTGCAGGCTTCAGTAGTTGTGGCATGAGGGCTCAGTAGTTCTGGCTCGCGGGCTCTAGACTGCAGGCTCAGTACTTGTGGTACACGGGCTTAGTTGCTCCACGGCATGTGAGCTCTTCTGGGATCAGGGCTCGAACCCATGTCCCCTGCGTTGGCAGGCGAATTCTTAACCATTGAGTCACGAGGGAAGCCCTATTTTTAGTTTTTTAAGGAACCTCCATACTGTTCTCCATAGTAGCTGTATCAGTTTATATTCCCACCAACAGTGCAAGAGGGTTTCTTTTTCTCCACTTTCTCTCCAGCATTTGTGGTTTGTAGATTTTCTGATGCTGCCCATTCTAACTGGTGTGAGGTGATACCTCATTGTAGTTTTGACTTGCACTTCTCTAATAATTAGCTATGTTGAGCAGCTTTTCATGTGCCTCTTGGCCATCTGTATGTCTTCTTTGGAGAAATGTCTATTTAGGTGTTCTGCCCATTTTTTGATTGGGTTCTTTGTTTTTTTAATATTGAGCTGCATGAGCTGTTTATATATTTCAGAGATTAATCCTTTGTCCGTTGATTTGTTTGCAAATATTTTCTCCCATTCTGAGGGTTGTCTTTTCATCTTGTTTATAATTTCCTTTGCTGTGCAAAAGCTTTTAGGTTTCATTAGGTCCCATTTGTTTATTTTAGTTTTTATTTCCATTACTCTAGGAGGTGGGTCAAAAAAGACCTTGCAGTGATTTATGTCAAAGAGTGTTCTTCCTATGATTTTCCTCTAAGAGTTTTATACTGTCCGGTCTTACATTTAGGTCTTTAATCCATTTTGAGTTTATTTTTGTGTATGGTGTTACGGAGTGTTCTAATTTCATTCTTTTACATGTAGCTGTCCAGTTTTCCCAGAACCACTTACTGAAGAGACTGTCTTTTCTCCATTGTATATCCTTACCTCCTTTGCCATAGATTAGCTGACCACAGGAGCATGGGTTTATCTCTGGGCTTTCTATCCTGTTCCATTGATCTATATTACTGTTTTTGTGCCAGTACCATATTGTCTTGATTACTGTAGCTTTGTAGTATAGTCTGAAGGCAGGGAGTCTGATTCCTCAAGCTCTCTTTTTCTCCCTCAAGAATGCTTTAGCTATTCGGGCTCTTCTGTGTCTCCGTACAAATTTTAAGATTTTTAGTTCTAGTTCTGTCAAAAATGTCATTAGTAATTTGATAGGGATTGCACTGAATCTGTAGATTGCTTTGGGTAGTATAGTCATTTTCACAATGTTGATTCTTCCAATCCAAGAACATGGTATATCTCTCCATCTGTTTGTGTCATCGTTGATTTCTTTCATCAATGTCTTATAGTTTTCTGAGTACAGGTCTTTTACCTCCTTAGGTAGGTTTATTACTAGGTATTTTCTTTTTGTTGTAATGGTGAATGGGATTGTTTCCTTAATATCTCTTTCTGATCTTTCATTGTTACTGTATAGGAATGCAAGAGATTTCTGTGCATTAATTTTGTATCCTGCAACTTTACCAGATTGATTGATGAGCTCTAGTAGTTTTCTGGTGGCATCTTTAGGATTATCTACGTATAGTATCATGTCATCTGCAAACAGTGACAGTTTTACTTCTTCTTTTCCAATTTGGATTCCTTGTATTTCTTTTTCTTCTCTGATTGCCATGGCTAGGACTTCCAAAACTATGTTGAATAACAGTGGCGAGAGTGGACATCCTTGTCTTGTTCGTGATCTTAGAGGAAATGCTTTCAGTTTTTCTCCATTGAGAATGATGTTTGCTGTGGGTTTGTCATATATGGCCTTTATTATATTGAGGTAGGTTCCCTCTATGCCCACTTTCTGGAGAGTTTTTATCATAAATGGGTGTTGAATTTTGTCAAAAGCTTTTTCTGCATCTACTGAGATGATCATATGGTTTTTATTCTTCAATTTGTTAATACGGTGTATCACATTGATTGATTTGTGTATATTGAAGAATCCTTGCATGCTGGGATAAATCCCACTTGATCATGGTGTATGATCCTTTTAATGTGTTGTTGGATTCTTTTTGCTAATATTTTGTTGAGGATTTTTGCATATTCATCAGTGATACTGGTCTGTAATTTTCTTTTTTTGTAGTATCTTTGGTTTTGGCATCAGGGTGATGGTGGCCTCGTAGAATCAGTTTGGGAGTGTTCCTTCCTCTGCAATTGTTTGGAAGAGTTTGAGAAGGATGGGTGTTAGCTCTTCTCTAAATGTTTGATAGAAATCACCTGTGAAGCCATCTGGTCCTGGACTTTTGTTTGTTGGAAGAGTTTTAATCACACTTTCAATTTCATTACTTGTGATTGGTCTGTTCATATTTCTTATTTCTTCCTGGTTCAGTCTTGGAAGGTTATGCCTTTCTAAGAATTTATCCATTTCTTCCATGTTGTCCATTTTATTGGCATAGAGTTGCTTGTAGTAGTCTCTTAGGATGCTTTGTATTTCTGCGGTGTCCGTTGTAACTTCTCTTTTTTCACTTCTAATTTTATTGACTTGAGTCCTCTCGCTCTTTTTCTTGAGGACTCTGGCTAAAGGTTTATCAACTTTATCTTCTCAAAGAACCAGCTTTTAGTTTTATTGATCTTTGCTATTGTTTTCTTTGTTTCTATTTCATTTATTTCTGCTCTGATCTTTATGATTTCTTTTCTTCTACTAACTTTGGGTTTTCTTTGTTTTTCTTTCTCTAGTACCTTTAGGTGTAAGGTTAGATTATTTATTTGAGATTTTTCTTGTTTCTTGAGGTAGGATTGTATTGCTATAATCTTCCCTCTGAGAACTGCTTTCGCTGCATCCCATAGGTTTTAGATTGTCGTGTTTTCATTGCCATTTGTCTCTAGGTATTTTTTGATTTCCTCTGACTTCTTCAGTGATCTCTTGGTTATTTACAACATATTGTTTACCCTCCATGTGTTTGTGTTTTTTACGGTTTTTTTCACTGTAATTTATTTCTAATCTCATAGTATTGTGGTTTGGAAAAGATGCTTGATATGATTTCAATTTGCTTAAATTTACCAAGGCTTGATTTGTGACCCAAGATGTGATCTATCCTGGAGAATGTTCCATGTGCATTTGAGAAGAAAGTGTAATCTGCTCTTTTGTGATGGAATGTCCTATAAATATCAATTAAATCTATCTGGTCTATTGTGTTATTTAAAGCTGTGTTTCGTTAGTAATTTTGTTTGGATGATCTATCCATTGGTGTAGGTGAGGTGTTAAAGTCCCCCACTATTATTGTGCTACTGTCGATTTCCTCTTTTATAGCTGTTAGCATTTGCCTTATGTATTGAGGTGCTCCTATGTTGGGTGCATATGTATTTATAATTGTTATATCTTCTTCTTGGATTGATTCCTTGGTCATTATGTAGTGTCCTTCCTTGTCACTTGTAACATTCTTTAAAGTCTATTTTATCTGATATGAGTATTGCTACTACAGCTTTCTTTTGATTTCCATTTGCATGGAATATCTTTTTCTATCCCCTCACTTTTAGTCTGTATGTGTCCCTAGGTCTGAAGTGGGTGTCCTGTAGAGAGCATATATATGGGTCTTGTTTTTGTATCCATTCAGGGAGCCTGTGTCTTTTGGTTGGAGCATTTAATCCATTCACGTTTAAGGTAATTATCGATATGTATGTTTCTATTACCATTTTCTTAATTGTTTTGGGTTTGTTTTTGTAGGTCCTTTTCTTCTCTGTGTTTCCCACTTAGAGAAGTTCCATTCACATTTGTTGTAGAGCTGGTTTGGTAGTGCTGAATTCTCTTTAGCTTTTGCTTGTCTGTAAAGTTTTTGATTTCTCCATCAAATCTGAATGAGATCCTTGCTAGGTAGAGTAATCTTGGTTGTAGGTTCTTCCTTTTCATCACTTTAAATATATCGTGCCACAGAATATATTGTGCTACAAGCAGAAACTCTGGCTTGTAGAGTTTCTGCTGAGAAATCAGCTGTTAACCTTATGGGAGTTCCCTTGTATGTTATTTGTCATTTTTCCCTTGTTGCTTTTAATAATTTTTGTCTTTAATTTTCGTCAATTTGGTAACTATGTGTCTCAGCGTGTTTCTCCTTGGGTTTATCCTGCCTGGGACTCTCTGCACCTCCTGGACTTGGATGGCTATTTCCTTTCCCATGTTAGGGAAGTTTTCAACTATAATCTCTTCAAATATTTTCTCGGGTCCTTTCTCTCTCTCTTCTCCTTTGGGACCCTTTTAATGTGAATGTTGGTGCATTTAATGTTGTCCCAGAGGTCTCTCAGGCTGTCTTAATTTCTTTTCATTCTTTTTTCTTTATTCTGTTCCACAGCAGTGAATTCCACATTCTGTCTTCCAGGTCACTTATCCGTTCTTCTGCCTCAGTTATTCTGCTATTGATTCCTTCTAATGTATTTTTCATTTCAGTTATTGTATTGTTCATCTCTGTTTGTTTGTTCTTTAATTCATTGAGGTGTTTGTTCTGTAAATCTTCTAGGTCTTTGTTAAATATTTCTTGCATCTTCTCTATCTTTGCCTCCATTCTTTTTCTGAGGTCCTGGATCATCTTCACTATAATTATTCTGAATTCTTTTTCTGCAAGGTTTCCTATCTCCATTTCATTTAGTTGTTTTTCTGGGGTTTTATCTTGTTCCTTCATCTGGTACGTAGTCCTCTGCCTTTTCATTTTGTCTATCTTTCTGTGAATGTGGTTTTTGTTCCACAGGCTGCAGGATTGCAGTTCTTCTTGCTTCTGCTCTCTGCCCTCTGGTGGATGATGCTATCTAAGAGGCTTGTGCAAGCCTCCTGATGGGAGGGACCGGTGGTGGGTAGAGCTGGGTGTTGCCCTGGTGGGCAGAGCTCAGTAAAACTTTAAGCCGCTTGTCTGCTGATGGGTGGGGCTGGGTTCCCTCCCTGTTGGTTGGTTGGCCTGAGGTGACCCAGCACTGGAGCCTGCAGGCTCTTCGGTGGGGCTAATGGTGGACTCCGGGAGTGCTCACACCAAGGAGTACTTCCCAGAACTTCTGCTGCCAGTGTCCTTGTCCCCGCGGTAAGCCACAGCCACCCCCCACCTCTGCAGGAGACCCTCCAACACTAGCAGGTAGGTCTGGTTCAGTCTCCTATGGGGTCACTGCTCCTTCCCCTGGGTCCGGATGCGCACACTACTTTGTGTGTGCCCTCCAAGAGTGGAGTCTCTGTTCCCCCAGTCCTGTTGAAGTCCTGCAATCAAATCCCACTAGCCTTCAAAGTCTGATTCTCTGGGAATTCCTCCTCTCATTGCCGGACGTTGGGAAGCCTGACGTGGGGCTCAGAACCTTCACTCCAGTGGGTGGACTTCTGTGGTATAAGTGTTCTCCAGTTTGTGAGTCACCCACCCAGCAGTTATGGGATTTGATTTTATTGTGATTGCACCCCTCCTACCATCTCACTGCAGCTTCTCCTTTGTCTTTGGATGTGGGGTATCTTTTTTGGTGAGTTCCAGTGTCTTCCTGTCAATGATTGTTCAGCAGTTAACTGTGATTCCAGTGATCTTGCAAGAGGGAGTGAGCGCACGTCTGTCTACTCCATCTTGAACCAATCTCCCTCCCTATCCGAATTTTGAATTAAGGAAAAACTATAAGATAAATTTATGACATTTATGAACCAACTGGAAATGTATTCAATAATTGAATATTTGATGATATTAAGGAATCTGTTCATTTTGGGGGTATGATCTACAGCATTATTAGGTTTTTTAAAGAGTCCTTATATTTGAGAGATACATACTAAAATATTTACGGATGAAAAAAATCATTTCTGGGGTCTGCCTGGAGTGGACCTGGGGTGGGGGCAGGACTGACCACAGGCTTGCTGGTGGCTGCAGCAGGGTAACAGGTGCGTGGGGTTCATAATACCATTCTGTCTACTTACGTCTATTTGAACTTCTCCATAAGACCTCTTTTTTTTAAAACCAGGCTGGGCTAAGAGCAAGGTCCTCCCAGAAGAGGTGAGATCTAGACCAAGTCCTGCAAGACCAGAACTGCAGGTTGGGGTGGCATCCTCACAGAGGTGGCTTGAGTGCAGGGCAGGAGGGGCGACACGAGAGGAGAACCACCAGCCTGCCCACTTCCGTCTGCACGTTTGTGTCCCCAGATTTACAGGTGGAAAGCCTAACAAACACCCAATGTGTTAGGAGATGGGCCTTTGGGAGGTGATCAGGTCATGAGGGGGAGCTGGCACGAATGGGACTAATGTCCTTATAAAGGAGACAGTCCTGTCCCCTCCCCTGTGAGGACACAGAAGCCTGCAACCCACAAGAGGGCGCCCCACAGAACGCTCCCCGCTGGCCTGAGCTCAGCCTTCCAGCCCCTAGAACCTGAGAAAGCAATGTCTGTTGTTTACCAGGTCTGCGGTGTTGTGTCATAGCAGCCTGAACAAACTAAGACATGGTCCTCATAGGGTGGAAGGGGGGCCACGCTGAGGCTGGGGAGGGCAGGGAAAACCTGGTCATGCAGGGCCCTTCCTCCCAAGCCGTTAAGCTGGGACTCCGCGACGAGGAGACTGGCCTTATTTATGATTCAAATAGCGCAGGTCACTGTGGTGGCCCTGAAGATGGCGGCACCGGTCACTACGCGTGACTAACGCCCCTTGTCAACGGCTGGCCTGCACGCTGCAGATGGTGGCCCGTCCTTACCGCTAGTATTAATGCCACACCGCATTCACCACAGAGATCAAGAGCTCAATCCTGTGTTCTAGACCAGACGGCAAGGTGGGCTGAGGACACGTTTCCCGGGTCAGGCGCACACGCCACCCCAGCAGGCCAGCTCACTGTCAGGTCCAGGACCACCAGCTCAGTGGACTCCTGCCCGTCCCCCTCCCACCCCATCACCAGTGTTGAGGTCATCATGCTGCCGCTTAAGCCCACTCACCCTCCTCTGGCTAAGAAATCCCTCCACCGCACTACCACTCAAAACTAATTCTTTCAAAGTTAAAGAGGTAATAACATGGAAAATCTCTGTCAATTTACTAACCTCACATGCCTTCCTGAATTTCAGCAAGGAAGATTCACTGGGGAAAATTCCTTCACAAGTAACAGCTTGAAGCTACCAGGTGACCGCAGAGAAAGGGCAAGAATGACTAAACCTCCCGCTGGAATGAGGTGTGAAAAGAACAGGAAACTCAACAGAAAACCTGATGTTCAATGTGGTCAAAAAGGAATCACTGTGGCCCATTTCAGAAACCTCAGATTACCAGGGGCGCAGCTCAGTGCACGGGAAGCTCCAACTCTACTGGAAGCCAGCTCTGAACTTAAAGGAAACAGACGACAAAACGGGTTTCCCTTAGAATGAGACTCTTGACACCCAAGGCTTGTAACACAATGGCCTTCGTGCTGTCACGCCAAGTGCTGCACAGAGAAGCACAGAGAGTAAGTCCTTAGTCCACTGACTCACCTGTGTGCCAGGTGCACAGCACGTCAACATTACTCTGCAAAAAAGAAACCAGCCCTTCGCCATGGCGATGAGTGACCAGCCCTTCGCCGTGGCGATGAGTCACAGCAGCAACGGGAAGAGAGGCCCCACCTCCCAAATCCGTGCCCCATCCCGCAAGCCCGGCAGCACCAGTCCCCTCGCCCCAGAATCTCCTTCTCGGAGAACATGCACTCTTACCTCATCAGGCACAAAGAAGCTGCCAGCACTCCCTGGGCTCTGAAGGCAACCGGAGGAGCATCTGAAAACCCACTGCTGTCTGCGCTGGGCAAAGTCCCAACGGGCACCTCTAGCTCCCAAACGGCACTCGGCGATGAGCCGGCCCCGTCCCCAGCCCCTTCTTCTGCACTTTGCATGGGATGCTTCTCTACATCTTCACAAGAGCTCAGCTCTTGCCCCAAGACGGTCTCCAGCTGCTCTGCACAGGCTTCTTGTCCTTGAGGGAGGGACCCCCACAGCCCCTCCCAAGGGCTCCCATCAAGAGTGGCTGCACCCTTTGGCTCCGAGTACAGACTGGACACAGAGGCCGGGCAGACTAGATGCCGAACGAGGGAGGAGAGGAGAGAGAGGAAGAAGCTGCACACAGACAACTGAGGCCCACAGGAGAGCAAGGCCCACACTCCCCGGCCCCCCGGCTCCAGGCTGGACTGTTGCAGCCCCCAGCGGAGGTAGTGGTGCTTCCTGCATTTGGAGAGAAGAGCGTGAATTTCCCCCCCCGAGGTCCCACGGTCTCCCAGTAACCTGCTCTCCTGGCCTGTGCAGAGCGCGGCCAGAAGGGCAGGTGCTGCGTGCGTGGTCCTGTCCTGCACCTCCGCTCCCCCACCCACTGCAGCAGCCCTGCTACCCTCCAGGAAGGTCGGCTGACGCCCAAAGCCTCTCAACTCACACTCGATGCACCCGCATTCCCAGTCTCACCTCAACCAGAAAAGTCCCCAGACCAATCCGCTGGACAAAAAAATAAAACCCAGGTAAGCACAGCTGAGAGGGATCCTCAGGGCTCAGGCAAAGAAGTTAGAAACAGAGAAATAACGTGCAGGCAGCAGCAGGGAGCAGCGTACCGTGTCACTTCCGTGTACGACACACTGCCCCACGTGCTCCCATCACTCACGCACCCACCCTCTCACGCGCCCCGGCATCTCCCACCGCGGGGGAGGGCACCTGGCGGCAGGGTCAGGCCCCCACCCCAAGGAGCCGCGCTCCAGCCACTCCAAGTCCTGGCCTGTGGGACGCGGGGGGCGCCCCGGCCCTCAGAGTTTGTGACTCAGACAAGGACAAGCCAGAACAGTCTCCGTCCCGTCCTCAGAGACAGGGACCCTTTCTTCCTCCAAATGAGCCTCCCGCACAGGAAGACACGAGAGAGGGGGTGAAGGAGGAGGCCACAGAACCGAAAGCCCTGCAGCACCAGAACCTCGAGCTGCAAGCCAGATGCGGGGGACACAGTGGGGGGCCCGGGGCCACCCAACTTAGACCAACACTTCCACCCTGAGTCAGGGTGTCACGGTCACTGGCACGGGTGGGCACAGAGCGGGAGGGTGCTGGTCCCTGCATAGCTCCGCCCGCAAGGCCACCAGCCGGTGCCACACGCTGCACGTGGGGTCCTGTTCCACACCCGTGATGCCACTGCAGGAATCAGAAACAAGCCTGGCACGTGGACACCGTGTCCAAAGACCCAGAGGGTAGCAAACTCATGAGATGAATGTGCCGGCCTCCTGCCTTTGGGGCTCCCGGCCTGCTCGCCTAACTGCGCCCCTTCCCCCCCCTCCCCCACGGCTGCGGGCCCTTCTTTCCAGCTGGCCCGGGATGGTGTTGGGCCT
The DNA here is from genome assembly GCF_949987535.1 of Balaenoptera acutorostrata. Taxonomy (NCBI): domain Eukaryota; kingdom Metazoa; phylum Chordata; class Mammalia; order Artiodactyla; family Balaenopteridae; genus Balaenoptera; species Balaenoptera acutorostrata. The sequence goes on along the minus strand of NC_080079.1, from coordinate 72,289,548 downwards.
GCTTCACAGACCGACCCCACCTCTGCGACTCCTCCCGGCTACCACCTCTCCATCAGCCCCGCCGGCCTCCTCTGCCTCCACAGCCTCTCCTGCTGCATCCAACGCCCCGACCTCCAAGGCCCACACACACACACCCGGCCCCTCCCTGGGAACCGCGCACCCACTCGAGAAGGCCCTGCCGCTCCCCCCCCCCGCAGGGACGCTTTCTGGATCGCTCTTCCGGAGGATGATTTAACTGATCATCAAATCCTCTCTACTAGGGCCAGACCAGGCCTGGGAGCCGAGCAGCAAAGTTTCGCAGTGCGGCGGGGTTCCCAAAGACAATGTCCTTTACATCAAAGGTCATCAGTGGAAAATGGCTCGAGCAGCCTGCGGAGGCGTGGTGGGCAGAGTCTTCAAGAGCCCCCTCCCCAGGACCAGGGCTCGCAGCCCACGGAACTCTCCGCCACCACCTCTGGAACCAGCTCCCGGTCCCCAGTGAACAGGCCGCCATCTCCATGCTGTTCGTGCTGCTCGAGGCAGCACCCCACCACCCCCAGCTCCGGCCATATCCAGTGGGGTCACCCTCAGGCTGCGCATCACCCTCACACGTGTGAAGCACTAAGAGTCTCTAGCATGTGCTGCCAGCCGAAGAACACTCGCTGGCCACCACCGAGGGCCAGATGCACTGTGCTGGGACACCAGCGCGTACGGCCCGCCTGCCGACTGAGGACTTGGCACGGTGCTCGGCAAGAGTGACTGCTAAAGGGGGACCAAGGACAGAAGAAACCAGCCATAGGAGCTATCAGCAGATGCCCTCTCCCGAGCGCCTGGCACACAGGAAACGCTCACCGGTCACTCACTCCTGTTACGTCATCCTGTCCCACCTCAACCCCCCAGAAGCCCTTGATGTCAAGCGAAATGAACATGCACTAAAGCCGAACACAAAACAAAAGCACTGAAGCACCTCCAGGGGTGGTTGGGTTTCCAAGGCAGTGGCCAGATGACCAATGGTTTCAGCAAACTGCAGGGACGCAGGGCCTCAGGTGTCCAGGGACCCACCCAGGCCCCAAGGATGCTCCAGCTCCCAGAAGCAGGCACCGTACTGTTATCTCCAGCTGGCGTCCCTCCCCACCCGCAACTCTCTGGGCGATGGAACACCCCTCCCCCACAGGCATGGCCAACCTCACACAGAGGAATAAACGCGCTGTCCAGAGGTACGTGCCTCATTCTCGGGGAGAAGCCAGAACTCTGCTATCACTCAAGAGTCCAGGAGACAGAGGATGACGCCCGGTCACCATGCATGCGCAGCCCTGAGCAGGAGGAGCTGGCATGGAGTTGGCACACGGTTAACATGCAACTATCGCACGAGACCAGCCTCTGAGAAGTCAGGTTCGAAGACTGACCTAAAGAAATGAATCACCTCTACTGCATCCGCTGTGACGGCCGCTGAGGCACCCACAGGGCTGAGAAGAAAGGTGAGTGGGAGAGGCTGGAAAGATACAGTGCACGCGCTGACAGGTGACAGGCCTGGATCTGGCATCAGACGGAGCTAGGTCTCTGTCACTTACTAGTTGTCCATCCTAAACGAGTCTGCTGCCCACACCCCAACGTGTAAAAGGGGGGAAATCTTACTTATGAGCCCCTAGGACGCTAACCCCGAAGCAGATGCAAACACAGGTCAGCGTCCTGTAAAGCCGTGCTGCAGTGGCACCCAAAGAAGCCCTCACTTTTGTACGCTGCTCTCTGTGTACCTTCATCCACGCTGACCACCATGAGGGTGAGGTGGCTCAGAGAGACCACGTCCCCACCAGAGCTGAGGCAACAAAAGCTCATCGAATCCAAGACCCATTGACTGCAGGGCCATCAACTTCACCTAACACTCAGGAGGAAAAACGTTATCAACCAAACCATGAAACACCATCCATGACAAGATGCAACCTGATTTCAGAGACGTTCAAATGTGAGCGGGAAGATGTGCATTTTCGAATCAATGAGACACGGTGTGATGAGAACCCCAGGGGGGCCCTAGAGCTCAGGGCCTGGTCCTGACGGGACAACGTCCAAGGCCAGCTGGAGCCCATGGAGAGGTGGCGTCCAGCGGGGGCCGCTCTTCAATAACCCTGGACCTTGTTTGAATTCCAGGCTCCCCGTCCCTCATGGAGGTTCTCATTCAGTGGATCTGGGCTAGGGACACGCCACGCTCTGGAAGGGGTAGACGGTAGAGGGTTCCTGCCGCCCACCAGCCAGCCCTCTCATGCCCCGCCCACCGCCATGCCCTGGGCTGAGAACGTGCAAGATGTCTGTGCCTACGGCGCCCTGTGCCCGTCAGTGCGTGGAGCCCAGCAAAGCCAACAGGAGGGATCTGCCCACCAGAGCCCCCCTTCTCCCCCTGGCCTCCGGCATCAGGACACCCCTCTGGTGAAGAAAGGCCCACCAGAACAGAGGTGTGGATCTAACCCAGCACGTTCTGTGGTCCTCCCACACCGCACTCCTGGCTCGTCTCTCCTGCACACTTTCCCCGACTGATTCATCTTCTGAGTGTGCCGCTGCAGACCTCCAATTAGAACAGGGGGTTGGAGGCGTGCTAGGCGGCATTTCCCTAAGTTGGCTGTGACTCAGCCTGGCAAAAGCCCCAAGCGCCGTTACAGCGGCCGCCTTCTGCCCCTTTTATTAGCTCAGCGAGCAGCAAAGACCAGCAATCACAGGCCCGATCACCGCTCAAAGCACATTCGCCAGCACCTCCTGAGACCTAGAGAAAGAACAGGCGCGCAGCTCCTTCCTCCCAGCTCGGCAAAGTTCATTTACATTTTGAGCAATGGGGACATGGGTGGGACTCCGTGGCTGGTGAATTAGACACTCCAGGATTTCTGAAGCCTATTAAGAAAGGAGAGCCTCCGTGGGTAGCGAGCACGTTGCAGCTCCGGCCACCTGTTTCCCTCCTCCCGCCCTCACTCAGCACATCTCATTTATTTTATGACTCAAGGCATCCAACTAGGCAGGGCTTTTAAAGCTTCCCATTTCTGAGGCTAGAGAGCCAGGGGGCTGCATGCCTGATGACCAGCCTACAGGGACGGCCACTGCTCTCTCAGGCCCACCAGCTGCTGCTGATAACCTATTTTACCACGACAGGAAAGGATTCCAGGGCTGTCTATGCCCAGATCCCCCAGAAAATAGGATTTCAGCCTTTTTAGATAGTGGTTCCCTTAAGTTCTGGAGAAAGGAGTGGAGGAGACACCGGGGGTTGGGGGGTGGGGAGAGAAGCCCCCGCCCGGCTCCGGCTGCCCCTTCCAGTCGCAGAGCCCCCAGTCTGTGCAGGTCCAACATCCTGCATCCTGAGAGAACACAAGGAGCTTAAGGATGCTCGGGTGTTAGAGGGAAAAGGCTGCTGTTACTGAGCAGGGGCAGGGTGCGTGCCCAGCACGGTGAGCACACAGAGAGCAGTGGCTGAATCAGTTAATTAATGACACCAAATCCGTGGCTTTTGGGGGGTAAGCGCCTCCACCCTGAGCAGGGAATTCTGCTGGAGGAGGGACTCATCCCTCGGGGAAGGTCAGGTCATCACTCGCTAGGGGAAAGGGAAGAATAAATAACAACCCATGACCTGATAAAGGGTTTGTCTACATCGGCTGACTCGTTCCAGAATTGAGGCCAAAATCAGGGTTAACTGCAACAGGGCCGATACGATAATTACGTGTTTTCTGGGTTTTGGTGTTTTTAAAAGCCACCAACTCCCTTCCTCAGAGCCACACACAAAATCCTGCAGGGAGCTCTTTCCTGGAAGTAGAAATGCATCCTCGGAGAGCCCCACTGATGCAGGCAGCCTTGTAGCCCACCGACACCTGCCCCAAACCGAGCAGGAGAGCTGACTGGCATTTCTTCCCAACCCCGGGGCTGACGGGGGAAACGTGTTCGTGGCGGTGGACGTTTGTCCTGGAGGAAAGACCGCGGATGCGGGAAGGCATCTCCACGTTCACCCCTGCGCCAATTCTTGCTGAATAAAAATAGTCACCTTCGCGCAAAAGCCGCAGTCGCTCATGGATACAAAGTAAACCGCAGTGGAGACAGTAAAAGCCACACTAAGGGTCTCTGCTGTGCAAACCGAGATTCCACGAATGTTATTAAAATCTATTAAGGGGATTTTGGCCTCCGTGAAACCTAAGGAAAGATTACTAAAGGAAAAAGGACCACAGCTCTCTCTCTACCTCTGTAAATAGTTCTTTCAAGCAACTGTTTTTCTGGACAGCCTCACCCCGGAGGAAGTTGGGGCTGTTAAAAATTCTGCAAAGCAAATGACTAGGATTATGAGAATCCCTAACGTAAAGCGTTGTGCTCTAAACACAGTCTCAGGAAGACCAACAGATGCTGGTCTCAGCCTCAGTGAGACCCATCAAAGCAAAATGTCACTTCTTCCAGCCCCAGAGGGAGTCCTCAGATGACACCTGGTCCATGCTTCTCCTGTGGCCCACCTCCTCCCCGCCCCCCCCCAAAGAAAAAGTCCCTTGGAGTTCCACTGTCACAGCAGCTGGATGTTTTCACTCTCCACTACCCAACACTCTCTTTGTTATTTCCCCTATGGAATCTGTTTCCATCAATGCCTAGGGAAAAAACTGGGAGTGCCTTAGTTTGCTCTGTCTCTCGTGGGGAGAAAAAAAGCCACAAGCTGTCCTTAGTTATCACGCTAAGTGCATGTCATTCTACCCAGACGCAGAGGCAGTTGTCACAAAGCCTGTGCGGCCTCACGTCAGATCAATAAGCAACTTCTACCTGGCTTTTGCAAATCCGAATACTTCAAAGACCCCAAATTGGAACCCTTGAGGTATAAACTTTCTCCATAGAACCACATCTGCTGCAAACTCTTCCAGAAAATAAACTGGGAATTCTAAAACAGGAAGTCAACCGTTTAGGCTTATAATTCCAGAGAGACACAACTTCACTCTTGAGACCAAAACTGCTGCATTTGTTGTGAAGCTGCAGTTACTGTCTCAAGCAGGTGCTCCCTTCATGATGCTTCTTCGCTCCTGCGTTTACAGCATGGAAAATCCGACCTCCCACCAAGGGTTGGGGGTGTCCAGTGTGCCGGGGACCAGTCGGGCTCCGGAGACTCAACAGTAAACAAAACATACCTGTCCCCAGAGGGGCTTCAGCTCATCTCCCCTTTCCTGACTTTAAAAAGAAGAGTCGAGGGGCTTCCCTGGTGGCGCAGTGGTTGAGAATCTGCCTGCCAATGCAGGGGACACGGGTTCGAGCCCTGGTCTGGGAAGATCCCACATGCCACGGAGCAACTACGCCCGTGAGCCACAATTACTGAGCCTGCGCGTCTGGAGCTTGTGCTCTGCAACAAGAGAAGCCGCAACAGTGAGAGGCCCGCGCACCGTGATGAAGAGTGGCCCCCACTTGCCACAACTAGAGAAAGCCCTTGCACGGAAACGAAGACCCAACACAGCCATAAATGAATGAATAAATAAATAAATGAATAAATAAAAATTAAAAAAAAAGAAGAGTCGAGCTTGTTTTTCAGGAGAAAAAGAGAATCTTCTAAGAGAACCAAAAAGTTTTGAGCCTTGTAAGCCCTTAAAACGTACTAGCACTTAAAATTAGCTCCTCGGACAGACAATTTGTCTTTGCACTTTCACACAATGCAGACGGCTCAGGGGAAGGGCGAACTGTGCCTTGCCAACCAAGCAAGCGTCGGAACCACCGGGGAGAGCTCATGTCAGGAGACAGCATCTCATTCCATCCACTCTTTGCACTTCTGTTTGGCAAAGGGGCAGAACGGGAGATAAGGAAGTTGTCCCCCAAATCTCTGCTACAGACTTCGATCCTCGGCCCCAGGCCACCCTGCTCCAAAGGACCAGGAAAGGGGTCCACGTTATAGAGTTTCATGTCGGAAGAGAGGAAAACATCAGGAACAGGAATCATCACACACAAAAACAGCAGGAATAATAACCCATCACAGATTTACAGAACCCACAGTTCCACTTACGACACATGTTTTTTTTTCCCATCGCCCTTACGTTGTTTATTAAACATTTATTCCTGGTCCCGAGCTTGGCTGACCAGGACCTGAAAACTTGTTAAAACACCATCAGGATCATGTCAAGAATCCTTTAAGTAGTCTAAAAAAGGCATGTTGTTTGTATCTGTCTTGACAGACCGGGCGTATATTCTGCAGGCTCAAGAATTTCAGTTCAATAAACACATTCTGGCACCTGATGTACTTGGGAGCGGGGAGGGCGTGGGTGAGAGCGGCCAGCCCCCTGGGAGCCCTGACGGAGCTGACCACAGGCCCGAGGGTCCCAGCCCCTCCCAGGGAGGAAAGAACGGGCAGGGGTAGAGGGCGGGGGAAGATGCTTATTTAACATTTACTGCAAAAGCCGGAATTACAAGGAGGCACCCCTGGCATGTGACATGTTTAGGAAGCGGAGGGGTGGATTATATATACATACACACGTATACATGTATACATACATACACGCACACATACACACACACATACATGTATGTGTAGAACACATTTAGGAAGTGTCAGGGGAAATATACATCTACACACATCTACATACATGTGTATAGATGGATATATACACGTGTGTGTCTATGTACATGCATGTGTATAGATTGTATATATTTCCCTCCCACACTTCCTAAGTGTGCCCTACGTGTGTGTGTGTGTGTGTAGGTTTGTGTGTCCATGTATATATCCCCCAGACACTTTCTGAGTGTGTAGACATACATACCTACGTACACGTGTATACACATATACATACACAGGCTGTGGAGTGAGGCAGCCCTGCATTTTCATCATTGTTAACACTTCCCTGCCATAAGAGCGTGCGACCTTGAGGAAGTTATTCAGCACCTGTAGCTGCTCATCTGCAGAATCGGGTCTGTAATACCTACGCCTCACAGGACTGTTGATGGTGAAAAGGAGCGCTGGGCGGCCCCACTGTGCACAGCACGAGGCGCACAGTAGGTGCACAACAAGGAAGCCTCTCCCATGCCCTGTGGAACCATTTGAGGTATATTAGCCACACCTCAGAATTTAGAAACCTGAGGCACGGAGTGATGGGGCAAGAGGCCTGGAATCGTAGCAAATTAAAACTACGTCCAGGACTCAATCCTTCATTTTTTAAATCGTGCATTGAAAAAACAAGATACTGAACCCCTGCTCTTCTCCACGGACCGGTTGGGCAGCTGGGACGAGCCAGCAGACAAACCACGGGCCTGGCCCTCGAGGAGCTGCGGGCCTGGTGGCGGGGGAAGATGCTACGTATTCACTTGTGCAGGACTGGTGACGCCACGGGTACGGCAGCTCCTGGGAGTCGGATGCCTCAGACCCTAGAAGGGACAGAAGCCGAGAACAGCCAACAGCCGGGAACCAGACTGGCCCCTCCTACAGGCGCCAGGCCCAAGGGGAGGGCCGGGCCCTCGGGCCTGGGTGCGCAAGGCCATCTGCAGGGCCCCAAGGGCGCGGGGACTCCAGGACATGACTGGGGGGGGCCCCCTGGCAGCCGTCACAACACGGGGAAGAAAAAGTCTCCCTCCAGGAACAAAGGCCAGAATGTCATTCTGCTGAGTCTGCTGAGCCTCGGGGGGCCGCGGCACCTCCAGCCCGCCTCCAGCCGGCACCTCCTGGGCATCAGAGCTCGGACGGCGGAGGAAAGCCCTCCCGGGCAAAGCCAGAGCTGTGTGGACTCGCTGGAGGTCCCGGAAACACACTGGGGTGGTAATGATTTCGAGAAACTCGCAGCAATGAACGTACTAGCCTCTTGACGGCCCGAGACTCCCAAGGACGGCGGCCCCGACCCCGGGCCCCGGCCACGCGCCCTCCACCCCGGCTCCGGGCGCCCCGGACTGGCTCTGGAGGATCGCAGCTGGCCTGGGTGCCTGCCCCTGCCGACAGGGGTGAGGAAACGGGTGAGCCAGGCGGGGGCACCGACACTGCTGCAGCCCAGGGCAGCCCCCTTCCCTCCCCCTGCCCCCATCCCGGAAGCACACGGTGGCCGCCTGCGCCCCGTGGAAACCCCCGCATCAGAGAGCACCCACTGGTGGATACGGGCAACGGGAGCGCAACTCTTCCCAGGAAGCGAGCAAGCAAGCACGTGGTCAGAGGACGGCCGTGGCGAGGGCTCAGGCGCTCCTCTCCTCCCGAGTAGGTGATGCGGCGCGGCCAGGAGCATCTAAGCCAGGGCGGGGCGAGTGGACTCCTTCATGACCGGGTCTAGAAACCACCTCAGCTAGAACTGCAGCCCCATCGTGGAGTGAAAGCCACCCCGCCCGCCGCCCTGCCTCATCTCGGGCTCAGTAAGTACATTCCTGGAAAGGGACCCGGCAAATCCACAAGCTACACAACTCATGGCCACAAGGTCTAAAGAGACGCTGTCTCACAGCAGGGGCCGCACACTGGATAAAAGCAGACAGACCAAGTGACGGGGAAGAAAGAAGGCCGATTCGGCGGGGGAGCACTGACTCCAGAGAACCTACGTTGCCTCTAGATAGGCCTCCAAACCTCCCAATCCCACGAACTACCCCGTGCAGTTCAAGTCTGTGCTAAAAAGAGTGAGTGTAAGGGTTTGAAGTTTCTGGAAGAAGGAAGTTATTCCATATCTCTACTGTGAACATCTGCTCGCCAGAATACAAACAAGAAGATTCAGAATTTATTCTGGTATTTACTACTAAGAATTATATACTTCTTTCTACATGGTACACTCATACATATTAACTCATTTTTACCCCTGAAACCTTAGTAGAATTAGTATTATTATCTATTTTATCAATGCCAAACCTAACGACTCAGAAATGTAAAAGCTGCCCTAAATTGCCAGCCAGTTAAATATTAATGACACAATGTACATTTGGTAATGTTACCGCAACTTTCCACTATTAAAAGATATTTTAAAGTTTGCTGATATCAAGGAGAGATTAAACTATGATGTTTCATTTTCACATTAAAATATAAGAAATAGCAATATTCACAATAGCCAGAAGGCGGAACTAACCCAACTGTCCACCAGTGGATGAATGGATACATACAATGAAATATTATTCAACCTTAAAAAGGAAATTCTAACACATGCTACATCATGGATAAACCTTGAAGACGTTATGCTAAATGAAGTAATAAACCAATCACAAAAGGACAAATATTCTATGATTCCACTCATGTGAGGTCCCTTTAAGAGTCAAATTCATAGGAACAAAAAGTAGAGTGGTGGTTCCCAGGGGCCGGGGTGGAGTGTGGAGTTAGTGTTTAACGGGGACCGAGTTTCAGTTTTACAAGATGAGAAAGTTCTGGAGACGGATGGTGGTGACGGCTGCAGCAATAACGTGAACGTACTTAATGCCACTGAACTGCATGCTTAAAAATAGTTAAGAAGGAATATTTTATGTTATGTATGTTTTACCACAATTTTTTAAAATTTTTAAATATTTTTAAAAAGAAAATGAAAAAAGATAAGGAAATCTACTTGGTTTACTGAAAACTGATAATCTCAACATGATAAAAATTGTATCTTGGAGCTTCCCTGGCAGCGCAGTGGTTAAGAATCCGCCTGCCAATGCAGGGGACATGGGCTCGAGCCCTGGTCTGGGAAGATCCCACATGCCGCCGAGCAACTAAGCCTGTGCGCCACAAGTACTGAGTCTGCGCTCTACAGCCCGCGAGCCACAACTACTGAGCCCGCGTGCCACAACTACTGAAGCCCGCGCGCCTAGAGCCCGTGCTCCGCAACAAGAGAAGCCACCGCGATGAGAAGCCCGCACACTGCAACGAAGAGTAGCCCCCGCTCACCGCAACTAGAGAAAAGCCTGCACGCGGCAACGAAGACCTAATTCAGCCAAAAAAAAAAAAAGTATCTCCTGAGCAAGTACACAGTGTTTTAACAATTTGGATTAATGGTTCATTAAATTAAGAGTTTGGTGTGTAAGGTCTCCCGTGATCCTGGGTCTGAGATGTGAAATGCCAGACGAGCCCTTTCATTTTTGGTTACTTTCCTTCCCCCCTTCCCAGACGCAGCTTTGGACAGAACTCAGTATGATCCTGATGTTCTCATAACAAATTTAATGGGAAGAGGGAATCATTCTGTTTGCTTCTAAACAAACCATTCAGACAGAAATGAAAGAATTACTCATCCTACAGAATCTGTTTACCATCTGCTGCTGAAGGGAAGTCTTCACTGAACTGGAGGACCTCTGAATGAATTAGACCCAAAAAGAAAAAATGCCTTCGAGGTTTCAAATCTCTTTGATTCTGTGACTGTACATACTTCAGACCAAACCGAGTCTATCTTTGAGAAGAGAAAGGATATTAAGGAGACTCAACAGGGGCAGCAGTTCCCAGCCCGGCACCCCCAGGCTGCTAAGGATTACCGGGGAAGGCTGGAAAAATGGAATTAATTGGGAATTAAGAAGGACTTTGCCTAATAGATTTAAAAAAAAACTTCAAATAAGATGAGGGTCAAATGCAGAAACATTTAAGAGGTCCTGGCGAGGAAGGGAGGGAGGGAGGGAGGGAAAGGACCGAGGGGGGCAGTGAGCGCCATCCCTGCCCTCAGCAATAAGCAGCCATCCCTTCTCATAGTCACCTGCTGCTCGGGATTCACGTTGACAAGATCCTCATATTAACAAACATCACATTGCAATCACTTAAGTAAATGACTGATCTGCACTGATAAGGAGTTCTTTAGTCATAATTATCACGCACAAGTACGTTTTTAATATGTTCGGTTCAGTAATTAAAATCTTCTTAAAGGGGATAATTTTCTACCACGGCTCAACCTAAATTGGCAGGTCCTAGAATGAGAAGACGCCACAGATGTAGTTGGTGTGTAGTTCCTCTGAAAACGCAAAGCCAGCCGGGCAGGAGCTGGCACGGCTCAGTGAGAAGCCACTCCAGCAAACAGCTTCTGACACAAGGCGGAGCAGGGTCCCCGCTCTGCACGGCGCGTGCCACACTCCTGCGAGAAAACAGCCGCGGTTTCCTGCCTCTCAGGGCCCTGGGGCCCCCCTGTCCTCCTGGGGTGGCACCCGGCGGGGGCGGGGCCTCTGCTCCATCCTCCCGGGGCCCCTCTCGCCCCGGGGCAGCTCGGAGGCTCCCTTCTCTGGTGGAGCGGCCTGGACGGCGGCTGGGCTCCAGGAGAGCAAAGGGCGGCTGCCAGGCCTCTCAGGGCGGGGCCGCGCCAGCCTGGGGTCACACCCCCTCCCGCCCCCGGCAGCCACTGGGCAAGGAAGCCACCAGAAGGCCGGTGGATGGGGAAGCGGCGGGCAGAGCGCACAGGCCGGGGGGGGGAGAGGGGGCTGCTGGGACAGGGCCGGACGGCCTCTGCCGCCACGGGCACCGGGGTGGCCGTGTCCCGCAGGCCACTTCCCCCGCAACGCTCTCCCCGGCGGGCGGCTGGTCTGAGTGGGCGCCGGGCAGAGCACAGTGGAGCGGGTCGGTCCGGGGCCGGCAGGGGTGGGCGCCAACCCCACCACGTCCACGCGAGCGCCAAGGCGGCCCATCAACCCCTCTCCAGCCGGCAGGTACTTCATCCACAACCTGGGGATGACAGCACCACCTCGCAAGGTCTCATAAGGACTAAATGCGCTCACGCGCGCACACACGCACACGCGCACACACACAGCTTTAAAGAGCACGCGGGCACTGGCCCTGCTTGCAGTGAGCGCTGCCTTTTATTCGCCGCTGCAGGGGTCACACGGTAAGCCCATCCAGGGCAGGAAGGGCAGCCACAGACCCGGGGGCCACCTCCTGCAGCAGCTCCCCGCCGGCTGGGGGCCTGGGGAAGAGCCAGCCTCTACCCAACCCCTGGAAGCAGAGGCACAGGGGCGATTCAGCAGCCAGAGCAGCTTGAGCAGAGGGGCCAGCGTAGGTCACCATGAAAACCCAGGGACCACGGACTCCGCGAGGGGCTCCAGCCCGAGAGCCGTACCTGCATCTCTTTATTTAACACTCGCCACCACGAAGGGGGCTGCAAGTGCACCGGATGCAGGGTTAGGTTCTGCATGTCTCAGCCTGTTTCCCGTCTGAAAAGCAGGAATAACACGTACCAGACACCTAACCACACTCAGGGTCAGCCTCCGCCCGCCCCGTCCTTATCGCCCCTCCCCAAATTGTCGGGCTCTGGCTGTTTATGTCTCTTCTGATAGTTTTTAGTTCTACCAGATATATTCCTTTCAACATAAGCTCTCCAGATGTTTTGGGAAAAGCACATGTATCTCGATCCAAAGAACTGTAACGCTATGATCGCCCCCATTTAATAAGTGGAGAAGCTAAGGTTAGAGAGATGAAGCACCTCACATGGCCAATAAATGGTGCAGGGCGGATTCAAACCCACTCCTCAAAAGCCTGCCCTCTTAGCAACACGCTCTGCTGCCTGTGAGGAGTGAAGTGACATGGAGGCTGAGGGACGCAGCCCACGTTGCCCTTGACCAGGTCAGAGCTGCGGGTCTGGCCACTGACAGAGGCACCGTCTCCTCTCCACAGACCTGCCTTCACACGACAATGACCCGACGCTCCCGCCTCAGCTCCAGGTACTGATTTAAATAAATGGCCACGTCCGCATCTCTGCATCTGGTGTTTGGTATTTTTTTCCCCAATGCCATTAGGATGTTCACTGATCTTAAAGTCTACGAGATTCTTATCAAGTGTGAGGGCTAAGAACATGTTTATTGTTCACAAGAAATGCTTCATTTTATTAGAAAATGAAAGCTATGCAACCCACCACGGTTCCTGTGTGCTTCGGCTACCAAGATACAGGTTTGCGTTCCACTGAAGAACCTGCCCTGGTCTCCTGGGTGCAGGCCTGCTGAGAAGCACGTGTACACAGCCCTGCTCGGCTGGCTCTCTGGGGCTTGCTTGGGCTTCTGCTCCGTCACCGGGGACCACAATCCTACCCCGAGGGTTACACTGAGCACCAGACTCAACACAGACGGGAACACCCCCAGGACCTGCCCAGGGAGACACTCAGTACCGGTGCCCCTTCACCATTTCTTCTCCATCCTCTTCTTTTCTTCTTCTCCTTTTTCTCCCCGCCCTACCCCTCTCCCCCATTATATGGCCCTAGAGTTTTTCTTTTTTTTGGTATGCATTTATCCATAATTATTGAGTATTAACCTATAAATATTCTGTAATCCAGTTTACAATCCTCAAATATAAACAAATTTATACCAAGGCTTTGATTTAGCTTGTGCTAAATCATTTTTTAAATTTGTAGCTTTATTTTATTGTAAAAAGCTGGTACTCATATACATAAATGAATAAGAACTCAAAATTCATCATACATTTACTCCACTTTTTAGCTTGACCTTCCAGTAAATCTTCAGCGTCACTGATTTTGGCTGCTATATAAGGAGATCCTCCCTTGTCTGGGTGATTTAAAAGCCCAACTCATCGATGAGCATCTCTTATTTTTCCTTTATTAGCAGTAGGGCTTACACCTGGTATTAATGCTGCTTCCTGCTTTGTCATTTTGGGTTCAAACCCACCTCTGCAATAGCCACCACTGAAGGCAGATTTCGGTAGACTCTGAAAATCTTGTTTTACTTGAGACTCCATATGCTTCATGGCTTGCAAAGCGTAACGGCCTACAACTCCTGCAGCAGCGACGATCAGCCCAATTGCTACCGCTGCACTGGCCGCGGTTCCCGCTGGGCTCCTGGGCGCCACCTGGAGCGTGGCTCATCCCAGCCCGCCCACCAACCCTACGCCTCTGCCACAAAGCCGGCCCTAGATCTTTGAACTCTTGCTCTAATGACTCTGTGCTTACACATAATATGCTTTTTTCCCATAAAGTGCCTCAAATCTTTTTAGAAGTATACGTAGCTTAAGTACACAACAGCCGTCATCTAGAAGTGGAAGGAAATTTCAGAGCTGTTCCATAATGGACACAGAAGTGGGAGATAAGGTGGTACAACGTCACCCTCCAAAAATAAAGCCAAAGAGAACCAACAGAATGAATGACGCGAGCCATCTGTGGCCATCTTTCCAGGAAACGGCTCACTCTAATCTCACGGAAGAAGCAAAACACCCAAGGAATGTTAAGGTAGGCTGTAATCTCACTATAATACATTTGGGAAATAGTTCTGCTGACTGCTTACTGAAGAATGTTAAGAAGAATGCCAGATGCGTCCGCCAGGATCCGATTTCTAGAATTCAGACAACGGACAAGCTTTTAAACAGAGGCTTCACCGTCAATCGTTAACTCGGTATCAAGCTGTTAACTAGGTAACTGAAAGGGCACAAAGAAAACTCCAAGGTGTCAGGCAGGCAGCAAGTGCAGGAAGCAGCCGCTGCCCCTGGGCTGCAGGGAACCAAGGGAAGAAGGGGGATCAGTGAGCCTTACAAACTCAGAGGAAGGGGCTGAGGCCGCCCCGAGAAGGGGGTCTGCTCAGCTGGTGCTGGGGTCTCTAGGATGGCGACCAGGCTGTTTCTGTCTGTGCCGGGAGGAGGGCACAGCGGGCTCTCCGTGGCAGCTCAGGGGGAGGCGTGTCCCTGGGGGCTGCTCCGGAGCGCGAGCGGAGAGGAGGGACCGAGCCCCTTCCCTGCCTACCGCCCGTCCCGCGAGGGCACAAACGTGCCGTGCAGTACTAACTCCGGCGGCGGCACAGAGCACAGTCTAGAAGGATTTGGAGCTGAGACAACAGTTTAACAAGCTACGCACTGGGTTTTTGAAAAATGAATCTCCATCAGCACCCTAGGGAGAGGGTATTGATTCTATGCACGGAAACATCCCCAGAATGAAGGCCGATCCAGCTTCCACAGAGGGAGGGGAAACATGCCTAGGAGAACAGCTGCTGGCCCAGCGGCACTGGTTTCCTGAGCACACGCACCCCGGAACCCTCTCTCCCCCAGGCTCTGCTCCCATCAGCAATTCATGACCCAGCGTCCTTATTTACCAACAGTTTACAATACAGGTTCATGGAAACCCCGGGCTTTGATTGATAACCTTCTAGGTGAACTAATACCATCTAGTTTCCAAACCTATGAAACCCAGAGACCCAGGGTGATTCTCTCCCTAAGCTCTGTCTGAAACAGCTCGCTGGCCTCTCTTTACCCACTGGAAAACTGACCAGTGGGTAAAGAGAAGTCTTTTGAAGAAAATAATCACGTAAGCCTCGACTGTTTCTACAAACGTGTTACACACACACAATGGTAGAGAAGTAAAGAAAACAGACACAGAACTCCAATTTCCCCCTGGAAAACCTACTTCGACATTTGTAAATTCTGTGCAGTTTATTATCCTCCAACAGAGGAATAAGCCCAAGTCCAGGGACGTCAGAAACCTCGGAAGCACGGGTGCTCCACATGCCCCCCTCACATCCAGCCCTCACTACCTGATCCTTGCCGAGCGAGGGTCTCGGCTACTGGGCAAAGGACCCTGCTGGACAGCCTCTACTTTCACTCAAGGGGGCACGTGCAGGGCTATGGGGGGAGCAGACGGGGTGCTGTGCGGGGCGCTGAGCGTCACCCACCGATTCCAGGTCAGACTGGAAGGGATGGCTTTGTTCATTTCCCCTGAGTGGCTTGTAGGACACTGACGATCAGCGTCCTCTAATCGTGAAAAAGTTCCCAATGCTTCCTTCCAATCCGCTGGTACTTGATCCAGAGTTTTCCTTGAGAATTATTACATCCACGTGGCCACTGACCCTCACACATGGGGTCATACCTCTTCCTGCAGACAACAACGAAAAGAAAGCAACCCCAGATTAAAATAAGATAGGAAAATAAAATCCAAGATTGCTCGACTACCGAACACCTCAAGCCACTCCTGATATTCATTCAGTCCAGTAAGGAAGCTGTAGTTTCTTTAAGTTCCAAACTGTCATTTTCGTATCTGTTGTTCGTTACTTTTATTGTAAACAGTAAGCTTCTCAGAGCTTCCTGAATAACTGCTTATGACAAGAGCACCACTCAGTAATCCAACGGGCACTTCATTGTATGCCCATCAATATTCTTCCCTGAATATAAAAGCAAGCACCCAAGTTTTCCAAAAGAAAGACCGAACTCAAGCTCAAAGCCTACAAAATAGACCAAATATATATGTGAGGACTCCACAAGTTTTCTTTTTCCCCCCTCTGGCCGAGTGGCATGTGGGATCTTAGTTCCCCAAACAGGGATCGAATCCATGCCCCTTGTAGTGGAAGGGCGGAGTCTTAACCACTGGATCACCAGGGAAGTCTCTGGACTCCATGAGTTTTGTGGTTTTTTTGTTTTTGTTTTTTAACATCTTTATTGGAGTAGAATTGCTTTACAATGGTGTGTTAGTTTCTGCTTTATAACAAAGTGGATCAGTTATACATATACATATGTTCCCATATCTCTTCCCTCTTGCATCTTCCTCCTTCCCACCCTCCCTATCCCACCCCTCTAGGTAGTCACAAAGCACCGAGCTGATCTCCCTGTGCTATGCGGCTGCTTCCCACTAGCTATCTATTTTACGTTTGGTAGTGTATATATGTCCATGCCACTCTCTCACTTTGTCACAGCTTACCCTTCCACCTCCCCATATCCTCAAGTCCATTCTCTAGTAGGTCTGTGTCTTTATTCCCGTCTTGCCACTAGGTTCTTCAGCTCAAGAGCCGACGTTCTGATTTAACTGGTCTGGGGTAGGTTCTAGGCATCTGTATTTTTAAAATCTCCCTAGGTGTTCCTAACATGTGGCCAGATTGAAAACCACTGGTCTACAGTTTGAATTGGGGGGAGTGGGGTGCAGCACCCAGGCTGGGCAGGGGACGCGGGGTAAAAGGATGAAAGACACAAGCTGCAAGGAAAACCGACAAAGACCTAGGGGAGAAGGACGAGGGCGAGAAGAGAGAAGGTGACAGCAGCCGGTCTGAAGCTACTGCAGTCCTTGAGATTTCATTCTAATGCAGCAACGTGAGTGCAATCAACAGGCAAAGTCCTCCACCCTGCAGATTTTTCATTTGTGAAATTCAGTAATTAGGGCTGGTCGTCAGATGAGACAGCTCTTAAAATATGAAGCCTAAGCATGCCCTAACAGGCGGGTCCCTGCTCTCCGGGGCCATGTGTGCTGGGTTCGAAGGGGCTGTGTGTCCGGCACGTGAAAGAAGAGCGTGGAAGCCAGGACCCAGCAGGGCCCCCCCACCTGCACCTCTGCCGGGAACCTTCCCAGGTGAAACACGTGGCTCCCTGGGATGGAAGAAAACGTGCTGACCTCCACAAAACAACTCTGCATTTCTAACGAAATGTGCCGTGTACGCCTTTTTTGGCCAGGAAGAAGGAAAGAGGCATGCACATGTCTGCATCGGTGTGCACACGTGTACGTGTCTCTAGTTGCAGACATAAAATGACTTTCCAGCAGCTGAGTTAAGGTGTGAGCACACACACACGTGCGCACACACCCCCCGCCCCCCTGCACACACACAATGTACGGAACACTTTCTACCGATGGGCAAAGGGTCAAGAGGCAACACCTCACCTAATCCTGGCAACAGCCCTGTGAAGTAGGCCCTGTTCCTGTCTCCACCTCGCAGACGGGGTGACAGGGCCTTGGAAGGGCACCTGTGCGAGGACACAGCAGGAAACAGGGCTGAGACTGGATCCAGGGGACCAGGCGCCCTCTGCCCCCTCCCCCAGGGCGCACTCAGTGTCCCGCAGGCACCACAGCTGGGAAGACAGGGCTGTGCCCTGAGCAGCCGCTGTTAATGACAAGTTATGACCCGCTCCAAGAGATCCCGCCCAGAGAGCCAGGCTACAACTGAATCCTTGTCGCTGCAAAAGTTCTGTGCTGTATGTGGGTGAAACGAAGGAGGAGGAACAAGGCGTGAAAAGGAAAATAAATCCCCTGAGCACACAAAGAAACCCGCTCATTTTACAGCTCTTTTCCTCCTCAGCCGATAAAGAAACCCGCCCCCCCCCACCAAAAGTGTAAGAGAGAGAAAGCCTGATGTCCAAAGGGTGAGTCGTCTTGCTGTAGGAAGTCCTCCCCTCCTATGCTGCCCTCCTGTCTCTCTCCCCTGGAGCTATGCATTTCTCCAACCCCACATGCCCAAGGACCGGGAGAATAACTAGGGAGGAGCCCTGCTAGTTCTTTTTTTTTTTTTTTTTTTTTGGCGACTGGGCTGTGAGTTTAATTTTTATTTACTTATTTATTTATTTATGGCTGTGTTGGGTCCTCGCTTCTGTGCGAGGGCTTTCTCCAGTTGCGGCAAGTGGGGGCCACTCTTCATCGCGGTGCACGGGCCTCTCACTATCGCGGCCTCTCTTGTTGCGGAGCACAGGCTCCAGACGCGCAGGCTCAGTAGTTGTGGCTCACGGGCCTAGTTGCTCCACGGCATGTGGGATCTTCCCAGACCAGGGCTTGAACCCGTGTCCCCTGCATTGGCAGGCAGATTCTCAACCACTGCGCCACCAGGGAAGCCCCCTGCTAGTTCTTAAAGGCCGAGCCAACCACTTGCGAGCGCCGGGCAGAGACGCTGCTGCATCACTAACCGCCATCATCCCCTCGCTAAATTCTCGCTCCAATGACGCCAGATGCCATCGGCTCACAGGACTCTGTGCCTCCCTCTCCAAATAACCGAGGGCACAATTTTCTCAGTTCCTCCTCTCGCATCCTCAGAACGCCAAGCCCCGGGATAAATCCTATCACTGGTTCTCTACAGTCCACGAAGGTGACAATTCTCGCGGGTCCCTTGGCACATGTCTGGCGGCACCCGCGTTCCTCGCTCAGCTTGGGAGGCTGGTTTCAAACCCTTCACAGGTCGCTTGCAGTGTTCCAACAGATGCTACCGAAGGGCCCGCTGCCTTCCGCAAATGACTTTCGGGGCGCTGCCCGAAGTGCGGACAGACTGGGTTCCCGGGCCCACGGGTTCCAAGTGTCGCCTAGAGGTGCCCCAACGTTTCACAAACATAAATCCACCTCCATCCTGTCTGTCCAATGTCCCTGCAGCTCCAACCCCCTACACCACCAGCCAGTAGCATATCCACAGTTTTACACGTGCTCATCCGAGGCACAGAGCGTTAAAATAACAAGCCAGGGTTCGCTGCAGACACTCAGGAATGTAATGAATACAAGAACATCAGATGCTTAACCCCCAGTCTAGCGGTCTGTCCCCACGCAGGCAGGCCAGGCTGCTCAGAACCCACTGTAACCAGGTGTCTGTCCAGAGATGACCGTCTAAACGTAGAAGCGTTTTGCGATGATGAATCGGTGGAAGGAGGGTTAACAATGGAAAACTCTTTTCTAAACACAGCCGGAAGGGACAAGGCTGCTTAAACACAGTTTAAATCCTATCACCCGCGACCTCTCTCCCGTCCCCCGAGTCCCTGCACAGCCCCCCGTCCTCAGACAAGGTGAAGTGGCACCAACACCGATTAAGGGGCGATGATTTAAAAGCTTAACCTACAAGTAGAGCCAGGTCCACGCAGCTGCAGCATCAACGCAGCGCCTCTGGAGGGAAAGGTGGACGCTGTCCTTGACTTCGGGTCCACGATCTCACTGCAAGTGCAGAGAAGCCAGATCCGCACCCAGAAATGACGGCGACTCCCTACGCTGAGCACTTCTGCCAGACCACGGCTGTCACGGACGGGAGGCTCGGTGTGAAAGCGGCACAATGGCTCTCTAACCCCAGGCTGCGTCAGCCGGCAGGAGCAAAGCCCAGGGGAGAGGGACAGCAGGGCCAGGACGTCTCATAACCGTGCAGAAGACCCTCTGCTGAGCCCAGGCTCGCGGCCCTTCTCACCACCACGACCCCACCAGCCTGAGCCTCATCTCGCTCACGATAGTACGGAACACCAACCAGAGCACCAACGATGTGCCGGGTGCCAGGCCACACCCAGGGAATGTGGTGACGTGCACAAATAAATTCCTCAATGCACACCACGCCCTGAGCACCCTCTGACCCTGTGTGGCCCTTGCCCACCACGCTTCTATGAGCTGACCTTTGTGCTTTAGACTGTCCAAGCACACCAGGTTCGTTCTGGCCCCAGGACGTTTGCACGTGACACGCTCCATGCCTGGACAGTCTTCCACCACATCCTCACGGCGGGATCCTTCTAGTCATGAGCTCTCCCCCAAAGGTGCCCTTCTCGGTCCTTTGTGATGAGTCTGTGAGCTCCCCTGGAGCTCCACGTAGAGCTACCCAGTGCTGCCTTGGTGGCCCCCAACCCTTACCCCTCCCAGAACGCACGTTCCCAGGCCCTCATCTGCCTCACTCCCCGTGACCTCCTGGGGCAGGTGCATCACGGCTGCTGCTGAATCTCCGTGGGGAAGGAGAGCTGAAAGGGGAGGAGCTGACCAGGTGCCGGCCCTCAGGACGCTCACAGTCTAGCGGATGCAGGTGCTCAGCAGGCTGCGGAGTCCTGGGGGTCAACAGCGGCGCCTGGTGAGGGACCCAGAACGGTGGGGGGCTGCGAGCCCTGCTCTCTGCTGGACCAGCAGGATCCCGGAGATGCAGACCCCCACCCATGCGCACCTGGCCCAACATCCGAGGGCTGGTGGAGCAGAGCTCAGGCCCACCCACGGCTACAACATCCCGGGTCCCTAATTAGCACTTAAAGTGCAAGGTCTGGGGACGTCCCTGGTGGCGCAGTGGTTAAGAATACGCTGGCCAGTGCAGGGGACACGGGTTCGATCCCTGGTCCAGGAGGATCCCACATGCCACGGAGCAACTAAGCCGGTGCGCCACAACTACTGAGCCCACGTGCCACAACTACTGACGCCCGCACACCTAGAGCCTGTGCGCCACAACTACTGAGCCTGTGCTCTAGAGCCCGCGAGCCACAACTACTGAGCCCATGTGCCACAACTACGGAAGCCCACACGCCTAGAGCCCGTGTTCCACAACAAGAGAAGCCACTGCAATGAGAAGCCTGCACACCGCAACGAAGGGTAGACCCCGCTCGCCACAACTAGAGAAATCCCGCGCACAGCAACGAAGACCCAACGCAGCCAAAAAAAAAAAAAAAACTTACAAAAAAAAAGTGCACGGTCTGGGCATATAGCCCCCTGACTGTCAGCTGGGGCAACGGCTAGGTTTCTAGGCTTTGTCCACTGTTTCTACGTGTGCAGACCTCTGAAACTAGTACTCTCCTCACAGCTCCAACACTCCCTTCCTGGAATAAATAAGTAACCATGAAAATACGGAAGGTACCAGAGCCAGACTGTCCCCCGGCTCAGCACTAAGGGGGAGGGGCATGGAGCATGGGGATCCCATGGGGGGGCGGCTCTGAGGCCCCGGGAGGAGACTGCCCTCCGGAACACCTGCGAACTGCAAAGGCAGGACTTGAAGCCAGACGCCCATGAAACTACCATCCCGTCGGCTCGCTCCATCACGCCCATTAACCCGTTAGGCCTGCTTTGCTCTCGGTGTCCCTGGGAGCGTACACTGCACTCTGGCCAAGTACAGTCTCTCTCTTAAACGTGCCCCAAATGTGACATTTCTGGCCCCGCTCAGCACCGCAGCTTCAACTTCAACAAAAACAGGGAGCTTCCCAGGTCCACGGCGATTCCACAGGCCCAAGAGCGGGAGGGAGACCACAGAGGGCGGGAGAGCTTCCTTCCTCAGCGTTCTGCCCTGATTGACACCCTAGTCAAAGATGCACACCGTGAAGTTAACCTCCGCCTGGGTGGGTGCCCCCAGCCAGGCCCCTGCTCCGTCAGAGGGGCCCAGCGTCGCCCCAGAAGCATCTGTGAGAAAGAAGAGTGAGTACACGCGCCAGTGAAAATAAAAGGAGCCCTCATTTAACTGCACCGGCACCGTCTCCACCAACTCATGCATTTCCATCAACCCCCTTCCCACGGACAAAGACACGAAGGGTAACAGGCAGTAACGGCGGCATTTGCATCCGGGTCTGATGTCGTAGCCAGGCTCCTTGGATTATCATAACCAAACGCCAGGTTTTCACGTGGATTTCTCTCCTTGAAATCATCACACAGTGTATCTA
The DNA here is from genome assembly GCF_949987535.1 of Balaenoptera acutorostrata. NCBI lineage: Eukaryota > Metazoa > Chordata > Mammalia > Artiodactyla > Balaenopteridae > Balaenoptera > Balaenoptera acutorostrata. The sequence goes on along the minus strand of NC_080079.1, from coordinate 72,267,668 downwards.
TTAACCTGCAATCTAGTTCTAAGCTGTCTTAATCAGAGCCATCAGAGAAATCACAGGAACAGTGATTTCACTGACAGAACTAGTCCTCGACCCTCACAGGGGTGCTTTGCGGTGTTGCCACGATTATTAATTTGTCTTCCACTTGTCACTCACCTACGGTTTCAAAAGCAAGTCAGAAACTGAACTCATGAAACTAAAAGAACGTTTACTGATTAAAACCTTGTGGGAAAGCTTCCAAATAACATGCTGCATTCAGATAATAACAGCTCAAGATATAGAAAAAAACCAATTGCCAATTAGTTTTTAAACATTAATTACACAGCCACGTAGTGAAAAACCACATCCCGGAATAATTTTCAAAGACAAGAGACTAAGGGGAAAAACCGGGAAACAATGTCCTGGGGGCGGGCGGGGGGCGTTGAGAGGGCTCTGGCCTGCAGCTTCCTGTCTCTCCCTCCAGAGACCGGGGGTCCACTTGGCATTCAGCCACCCTCTCTGGGGCTTGGTTTCCTCACTAGAGGGGCGAGGGCTGCAGGCCCCCTGGCCTCACCCCCGTCCCAGGGCAAAAGCCCCGGGCAAGGTCCACAGAGGTGGAGCTGCTTCCTGGGAAAGGAGGCTCTTGGCTTAAACACGGCGAGGAGGGCTGGCTCAGTGGGCACAGATGCCCTGGGCTGGTGATGCCAACCACAGGATGGCCCAGCCAGCCAGGGGCACCAGCCCCTCCTGCCCTGACGCCAGGAGACTTCACGTCCACACTTATGCCATGGGTACCAGGCCCTGCTCTGATTTATTCCACGTTGAAAAATGTGAGGAGATGGGTACATGAGGAAACCGAGACGCAGAGGGCTTGAGTAACCTGCCTGAGTTTACAGAGCCAACTAGAGAAGCCAGAATTCAAACCCAGGCGGTGGTCCCCGGGCGACGCATCCTGTGGGCCCCTCCGGCCTCATCGCCTGAGCCACCAACCCACCCGGCAGCATCGCCCTGGGCTCTTCCCGGCAGACCCCTGCGCCGGAGCCAGAAGCCGGCCGGACGGTCTCCGAACTCCCTGCACGGGTGCGCCAAGCTGCCCCTCAGCACCCGGGGGGCCTAGGGCATCGGACTCACCGCGCAGGCGGCCTCCCCCTCCCGGCAGAAACCTCAGCCAAACTCTCCCAGGAGCAGGAAAGCCTGACTTTCAAACACCCCTGGTGCAGCGGGGAGGAGCGTTAGGTCATCAGGAGTCAGGAAATCCCTCTGGGACAAGATGCCACCACACCCTCTCCAGCGGTGACCGAGAAAAACTCTTTAAGCTAAAAATTATACCTTAAGTACAAACACGTACATGCCATGTTGGATTCACTCCCCAGGGATGGGATACTTCACCTACATTCCTTTTCTTTTGAAAACAAAAGAGTCACATCTTGATGCAGACTGGCCTGGGGCCTTGTAACTCACCAAGGATGCACGGAGGACAAGCCTCAGCTGCCCTCTGCACAGGGAGGTCCTCGTGAGGCCTCATCTGCCTCCGCGGGCCCGTCCCTGAGGCCTGGACGGCCCATCTGGGTGGCCTTTCCTGCCACCCAGCCTCAGACCCACAGCTCAGACCACCCAAGAACAGCTCGGGGCTGGCTCCTGCCATCAGCACTTTGCAATATAAAGGTTAAGGAGTGATCACCGGCCCAGGTAATCAGCACCTTCCAGGCTGAAGTGGCAGCTCTGCATCAGCAAGAGAGAAACCTGCCATTTGTAAGCTGATGGTGACTCAGGACTGCAGTTCTGAGACCAGGACGGCCGCAGCCGACTTTCTCCAGGGCCGGAATCTTCGGCAGTTTGGGGAACGTTAACATTCCAGCCGGGTTAACTCACTTTGTTATAAAGCAGAAACTAACACAGCATTGTAAAGCAATTATACTCCAATAAAGATGTTAAAAAAAACACATTCCAGCCCCAACCCTGCTACCACATGACCGGTGGGGCAAGCTGAGAACCTCCGGGATCCACAGGACACTGCAGAGTGAGTGCAGCAGCTCCAAAGTGCTTCAGGTGTCTCGGCGACAGCGCCGGTACAAATTTGCAGCACCAGGAATTTATACCTTACAGAAAATATGCAGCACCGTATATCTGTCAAAAACCTCTTATTTACAAATACAACGTAAAATACGAGGCTTTCACATTAATATACTGTTGGGGAAACACAAAGGAATAAGATATATTTATTAAAGGTCTCCCACTGTGGCTTCCCAAATCATCCACAGCTCGAATGGGTCACGTATGACAGACAGCAGGCAAACTGCCTGCGATGTGTGAATGTTCAGGCGTGTGTGTTCTGCCCTCCGGATGCCTGTCACACGAGAAGGGGTCGGCAACGTAATAAAACGCCCACACCAAACGCTGCTGTGCGACAGGGTCTCTGGGCCACTAAGCAGTCTGGTCAAAAGTAAGCAATCTCACAAACTACCTAAATTGCTACCCTACCATCAAAAGGTTCACAAGAAGTAGCAATTTCCAAAGAATTTAGGTAATTCTTAGAGAAGAAACGGTATCAAATGTAAGAGTATTTTCCTGGTGATACAGGTGACAATTCAGGATCTTAGGCCACCTCTGATGTATCCTTTTAAAAGAATCATCGCTGGATATTCCTAAATTACAGAAGATATAGAGGCTGGTGCACGTTTTTACTGACTGTGATATTTTGATTTATGAGAAATATATATTTGGTCATTCAGATGATCAAAATATATTCCTCATATATATATTTGGTCTTTGTCCCTGATTCTGGCTCACAGCTCCCAAAACCCTTGGAATTTCCTGAACAGTAGGAACCACAGGAGCATCTTTTGTTCTCCTTGGTCTCTTGTCCTCTGAGCCACAAAGGTGACATGGGTGTCTTGTTATTCACAAGCCTCTTTCCACCACTACTGGGCTTATGTCAATGAGGTGGCTTTTGGAAGCACCTGCGGATGGGGGCTGGTTGCCAGGGGAACCAATCACAGAGGGGTGCAGCTTTCAGTCCCACCCCCTGATTTCCTGGGAGGAGAGGGGCTGGAGGTTGACTCAATCACCAATGGCCTATGACTTGATTAATCATGCCTATGGAGTGAAGCCTCCGTAAAAACCCAAAAGGACGGGTTCAGAGAGCTTCCAGGTTGGGGAACCAGAACACGTCCATGTGCCACCATGCTGGACCCCAAGCACCAGGAGGTACCTCAAGCTGCTGTGTGTCTCTTCATCTGACTGTTAATTTGTATCCCTGAATATCCTTTGTAACAATTCAGAAATCTAATAAATAAACTGGTTTCCTGAGTTCTGTGAGCCACGCTAGCAAATCAATCGAACCCAAGGAGGGGCTCATGGGAACCTCTGATTGATAGCCTGTTGGTCAGAAGTACAGATGACCACCGGCACTTGCGAAGGGCATCTGAAGGGGCGGGGGAGGGCGGGGGGGGGCAGTCTTGTAGGACTGAGCCCTTAACCTGTGGGACCTGATGTATCTCCCGGTGGATAGTGTCAGAACTGGCTTGAACTGCAGGACACTCAGCTGGTGTCTGAGCACCGACTGGTTGTGTAGGGGAAGTCTCCAGCCCCACCACACACACACACACACACAGACACACACACAGACACACCCACCCACACACAGACACACACACAAACACACACATACACACAGACACACCCACACTGGAAACTGGGAGCAGAAACCTTTCACTGACCATATTACAAAGCCTTAAATTTGCTTTTTAAAAAAATACTAGCTTTTTGCTGCTTTGCTAATTTAAGCTACATACATCTATAAAATTTTTAAACTTTTTAAATAAAATTTTCTAAGTAGGCAAAAATAAAATGGTACGATGAACCCCAGGTGCCCATCAGTCATTCAACAACACACTCAGCCAATCTTGTTCCCTCATAATTCTCCCACAGGCTCGGCGTCACTGCGTCATCCATAAATACTGCAGTTTGTATCTATTGGGTTGGCCAAAAAGTTCATTTGGGTTTCTCCGTACCATCTTACGGAAAAGCCTGAACAAACTTTTTGGCCAACCAATACAAAAGATAAGGATTTTCAAAAACATAAGCATAAGGCCGTTACTGCCACTAAATAAAATTAATAATAATGCCTTAAGTTTCATCTATTATCCAGTCTCTAGTCAACTTACCCCTAATTATTATTTTTTTAGATCTTTCTCTAGTCGGTTTGGCCAGTGATTGTGAGCTCCGTAAAGGGTGACAGAGCATCGTGTTCACTTCTGCAGATCCCAGCACTCAACAGGCTAACTTGCAGCTAGAAAATGCTTAAAAACCTTTCGAAACGGGTTCACACTCGTCAGCTGCTAATCTCTCAAAAATAAAAACCAGGAGGTCCTTCTGTTTCCACGGATTACATGGGGACTGGGAGTGAACAGATGCGAATGTACACATTTTGATGAGGCTACCATTTCCCTTTATCGAGGCCAGGGGGCCTGGAGCTGGGATCTCACAGAGGGAAGTAACTGACACTCGAGAAAAAGAAAGACCCTAACTCATGAATTCTAAGATGCATTTTTTTTTCACAGTTTGACATGCAATTGGAGTGCAGCTCACGACACCTTCTGATGCCGTGGCCAGGTCTGGGCCGCGACGTACCGTCATGACCAGCACTAGCTCAAACACAAAACACGCCAGCAGCAGAGTCTGCGGGATGCATGTCGGTGCCTTGGAAGAAAATGCCAGAAGCAACACTCAAGCACTAGTAATCCTCAGACAGCAAATCAAGTGGGACAGAAGTGGACGGTGAATTGGGGAGCTAGGCAAGATTCCCAGAAGAGTCAAAAGTTGGCCAACTCTATATAGTGCCAAGCGATGGTGAGAGCCCAGAACCCAGGGCTCGTAGGAAATGCTGTGTCCACCGAAGAGCTTGGTGGCACAGGGGAAGGAAGACTTTGTCTCCGGAAAACAGGCACTAACATCTCTGAGGCAAAAAGCAGACACTCGAAAATTTTAAGGAACACGCTACCCGATGTATTTCACGCATATTTTCCTTTTTATCTATACACAAGAGTGATAAATGGAAAAATCGATGTCTAATTAAGTCTAAAAGAGCTCTTTAAATAAGTAGAAAGTAAAAATATTGATAAGAAACCACCGCATCACAGTTCAACGGTGTTTTTTCTTTGCTAGTGGTACATAAAATGATGGCTTTACAAATAATGGCATCTTAGATTTGACGAAAAAGGGTATATTCCAGACACAGGGGGACATCAGTGATCATCAAAAGTGAGACAGGAAGAAAAACAGGTGCACCACTTACTGCACAGAGGAACTGGGGCGGGGGAAGTGGGAGGAGGGAAAGGAGGAAGAGGACAAGCCTTGAGGGTCACAGAGCAAGAGCTAAGGGTCTCGGTCACTGGGGAAGCCCTTGAGGCAGGAAGGACCAGGGCGATGACTTGGATGGCTGCCAGGCCGGGCCAAGCAGTTCAGCATCCAGGACAGTCACACACAGCCCCCCACACGAGAGTCAGTGTTAACTTACGGGCGTCGCTAAAACACAGGCCTTTACTTTGCATCAGCTCCTAAGCTCCCGCAGGGTGACTCGTGTGAAGTGTGTCCCCCTCCTGGAGCAGCACCCTTTCAGGAAGAGATGCGCTCCCTTTCTGGACCGGCCCCTGAAGCGGAGATGAAGAAACCTCGAAGGGCTCCCGAGTCTGAGGCCTTTAAAAGGACCTTTTCTCTGCAGTCACATCCACGTTCTGGTTTCTTATCCAGAAACACGCTGGAGGCACGGCACACACCACACCCCAATAAGGCATCTGACGGCCCCTCACAAATGCCAGTGGCTACTACGAAAAGCAGCTGGATGTTCGCCCTTGACAACCAGGAGGACCTGTGATCTCCCACCGTCCCACCCCCTAAAGGGGCTGTGGGCAATGAAGTCACACGTCCATTTTACTTCCCACAAATATCACAAATCGCAGTGCTTCACCACAACCCCATTGCCAAGAACAACCTCTCCAGAACCCAGGGACCGGGCAGGCCCCTGACCTCCGGTTTCCTGCAGATGAGAAACCCACAAGTCCCATCACCACAGCAACTCGCCGAGACGCCATCCTAGTGGGGACCAGCGGGACTTCTCATTAAATGGTGATGTGTGTGGAAAGCACTCTACAAACGAGCCACGTGATTGAACGGTGTGCCTGAGAGTGAACAGGGTACGGATGCTCAGCCAGCCCAGCCTGGCCCTGCAGAGATCAGCTCAGAAATCACCCCATGAGACTGTTCCATGAGCACATTCCACAAAGTCAAGCAGCAAATTAACCTGCGGCACCTAAAGCAGTCCCGGGCCCCAGGTGGGAGCGGGCGGCCTGGGGGTGTGCATTTCGCATTAACCCAGAGAACGGGGGTGTGCATTCAGCGTTATTAACCAGGATGAGAAAGCTCCTGGCCCAGGACTCCATGCGGAACAAGAATGTAAGACCCCACGTTGCCACAGGATGGAGGAAACTCCACCACTGGGAGACCAGAGGCAATAGACTCCCGGAAAGAAAAGGGGCTCGTTGATTTAGCAAAGGAAACCAAGGAACATAGAGAGCATCCAACGGGCTGGATGACACCCTGAAGCCGGGGGCTGCACCCGGGCAACGTGAGCCGGGGACTCACGTGCTCTGGGTCTCGGCTCCAACCTGCTCAACCCGCACCTCCCCATGGCGCCTATGGGCCCTGCACTCACTGTAACCTTCCCCTCCCCTGTTCCTGACCCCTCCCGCCGCCCACACTCAGCCCCTTCTCACTCTACAGCATTTACTACCTATGGTGCTTAGTCCAGCTGCGCCCAGGGTGAAAGCTCCCCAGGGGCCAAGATTCTGTCTCCGTTCTACTCACTGCTGCACCCCAAACACCAAGCAGTGCCTGGCACATAGTAGGTGCTCAATAATACTCATTGCAAGAACAAATGAAAGGGACCCCAGCCTGTTTGCATGTCTGCTCCTGCCAGGGGGCGACTGAGGACTTCAGGACAGGCAGAGACCTGAGGACAAGAACACGTGAGACCTTTCACAGAGCAATGGTAAAAATGGAGAAAGGACCCTCCCATGAGAGGACGACTGCGGGCGCATCTGCTCCAGAACGCCTTCCAGGAATGTCCCGCCACTATCAGCAGGACGCGGGCACTGCCGGCGCACAGAAGGGGCACGGGAAGCCTGGGAAGCCAGAGCGAGCCCCATCCCACCCGCTGGCCGCCCAGACCACCCTGGGTGTGCCACCCACTAGGCTCTGCAACCTTGGGAAAGTGACTGAACCTTTCTGTGCTTCAGCCTTCATCAGTAAAACGGGAGGAATGAAAGGACCGTGATGAGGAGTCGATGAACTAGTATCTGTAAAGTATTAGGACCATGCCTGGCACATAGTGGAGGCTAATAGCGTGTTTATTAAGTTGAAACCCTTTCCAAGGGGTCCACCCCAGACCACACGGAGAGGCAATCCGGCTCCGTGAAGACAGCAAAAAACAAAAAGAAATCAGTTAACGTCGACTATGGCAGTGCTTCTTAAGTGAGGGCGACCCTGCCCGCTGGGGATACCCGGCAATGCCTGCAGACGATGCCGGTGGCTGCCACTGAGGTGGGTGGTACCCCTAGCATCCAGTGGAAGCCGCTAAATGGCCACAGCGCCCGGGGCAGCACCTCCGGCCCCCAAAACAAACATCACCCGGCTCAAAATGTCAACCGCGTGGAGGCTGAGAGGCCCTGAGCTAGAGTGACCGCTGCCCCCCCCCCCCAAGCACCCTCGTCCCTGCCAAAACGCTGGTCATGATTTGGGCTCTGGGAATTCAGCGACTCTATCCCCAGCCGTCCAGGCCATTCCTCCTCCCAAAGAGTCAGCAGGCAGGACCAGGTGGCCAGCAGGAGGGGCCTGGGAGGCCAGGGCGGGCAGCCCAAGGGCAGGCTGAGCCACGGGTGACCAGGCAGCCCCCGTAAGGGCCTGAGCAAGGGGCACAGGACCCCCAAAGCTGAGGAAAGCTGTTTAAATGTAAGGCCAGGAGTGAGATTCAATGTGACCATTTTTGGTTTTTTCAAATCCAGCCACGATGAATCACTGCCGTCTTCGTCCCAGCATGCTCAGAAATCCAATCCGTGCACAATGACACATGCTTCCCGGGCCTACGATACTGGTCATGACTAAATGCAGAAATGCCAAGTGCCTCAGCCTGCCCCGCAGGAGGCAGATGTGAGGAGGAGCCCAGACCCGCCCGTCTCGGGCAAGGGACGCAGGGGGGCGGTGTCTCCCAGGGAGGGACTTGTTGGCTCCTTGAGCCTATGGGGGAGGCTCTCCCGACGGGACAGATAAACGGGAACCTCCTCACTGGGAGTTCACCCTTAAGCTCAAGCACATGGCCAAAGGTCAGAGCGTCCTCACAGCATTAGGAAAGCAAGGTCAAGTTCTACTGCGAGGGCAGGAGTGTCCCCGGGAGGCTTGCACCAGTGCGCTCAGCGTAACTCTCCATGGAGAAGGGCTCCTCGCCAGGCCCGGCCTGTACCAGATCCCACCTGGGAGGTCTGCCTGTGGAAGTGCCAGGAGGTCCTCCCGTAGAAACCGCACCGTAGGGCAATGTGGAGGCAAGGGCCCAAGACCGCAGCACTGGAACGAGGGTCCCCGGCGGCAACACAGAATCAAAGGTGGCCTCAAGGGGGAGGCCACCTTTCAGGTCACGGCAGTGAGACCAGGCCAACACCTGCTTTGATTCGAGCAGCATCTCTACAGCAGCCATGCTCAGCGTGTCTAAGCACCACTGTGGCACAGGCACGGAGGCCAGGTCCAGGAGGCCCTGCAGCGGGGACTGAGACCATGGAGCGGGGGTCCCAAGGGAAGAAGAGCAGGGCAGCTGGGGGCTGGGGGTCCCCAGAGAGTGGCGTTTATTTAACATCCGTACGGAAGGATCTCACTATGGCATGTGTGCGGCGTGCCTGTGGGTGTGTTTCCACCGGGACATCCGCCCGGCTTGTATGTCTCAGCATCACCCACGCAAGCAGAGCTTCCAGGACAGGGTCCACGAGGAGAAAAGTGGAAGAACCGAAAGGGGGCGTGGGCTTGGCCAGGTTTGGCTGTTTTCTCACCCCATGATTTCTGCTGGGCCAGCTAGGAGACTTCACAGATTTCTCCCAGGAACACCTTGCCTCTTCCCGGATCTCGGCCAGAACCTTGGCAGTCAGCTCCTGTGTGTGCCTGGTCTCCGCCCCAGGCAGCCTCACCACGCCCCTCCTTCCACTAAGCCAACAGCCGCTGGATCTGCTGGAAGTTAGGCAGCGGGGCACTGCCCGCTTTGAAACTCACATCTTCCCAAAGTGAGTTCTCTCTCCCCAAAGATCTCAGAAACACGAATGGCAGGAACAAGAAACTATATACATGAAACTACATATGTATATATCTCCCCGCTCCATTGTTTTTCTGGCCTTCTCTCAAATACCTCTTCCTCTGATCCAAACAGGGGACCTGCCACTTGCCAGGAGTTAGGGTGGGGAGAGGCACAGGGGGCCTGAAGCCTCCCCACACCACTAACAGCCCCCTGGGTGCCCCAGACTCCACCCCGAGGTCTGCCGCAGCCCAGGCAAGCTGGCCCACTCGGTGCCGGGGGCGGGAGGCGGCAGGCTCTTCTTCACTCTCACCAGAGGGCTGGGGGAAGAGCCCATCATTCCTGCGCCATCAGTCACAGCCGGCTTCCACCATGTGTGAGCCCCGGAGACAGCACGGCATCCCTCCAGAAGAGCGAAACTTTTATTTTCTTTAGAGAATAGTTTCTCATAGAGGGCCGTTTGCCAGCTTCTCTGGCTCTACAGTGGTTTCCCCCCAATGCTGCGCTCCCGACCTCAACTTCAAACTCTCCTTTCAACTGGAATTTTTTTTTAACTGACTCTAGCTGGCCGGGTGTGGCCTGGGTCCTCCTTCCCAACCGCCACCCCCAGCAGACACATTCACAGATCTGCTGATGCCCACGAAAGCACGTGGGTGATGAGAGCCACCTCCCCTCCCGCCAGGAGGGGCAAGGCTGTGGGCGGAGGGCGAGTGGGCGCCCAGAGCCTGGAGGGGGTGGGGAGCAGGCCGGCCTCCTCACCGCGGGAGCCCCACTCGGACATGACCAGCAACACTCCCACGGTTCACACCACCACCAAAGGAAGGTGTGTCCTGCACCCACTTTCCCGCTGGCTGTCCACTGACGGGAACCTCGCTCTGACACCACAGCTGGGGACAAAAGAGCCGGCAAGACGTCCGGGCCACTGCCCAAAAAGGCAGTCCTTGATGTCAGTCGGGGTCATGCTGCCAGCCCAAATGAACCAACCAAATCAATCTGGGAGGAATGGCTGAGGGATTAAAAAAAAAATTCCAGAGACCAAGAAGAAGACAGTTAAAAGTCGTAGTTCACTACATTTTCAAGTAGACATTTAGGCTTTCTTCCTTTCCCCCCAGCCCTCCAAACAGCATCTATTCTGCGCCTACTATTTGCCAACACCTCCTAATGGCAGATAGTCTTTGGCTACAAGAAGTATCCCCACTATAAAGATGAGGAAACTGAGGGTCAGAGTGGTTCGGTAAATTAGTAAAGGTCACTAAGCAGGAAGGAGCAGAAAGCTAGTCTTAATGTCGATAAATGGATTCACACCATTCCCCTTAAGTGTCCACCGCCCAGCTCAAAAAACACGAGTGCTTCCCTGTGGTCAGTCGAAGTAAGAACCAGCAAGTCAGCTTGGCATTCGAGGTCCTCTATGACTTAGTCCCAAACTCCTCCAACTGTATCCTCCACGCGTACCCGCTCCAGCCAAGCGAGGCCCTCCACCGCCCCAAGAAGAGGCCCAGCCCGCTCTCCCAGAAGGCCTCCTCCGGGTCTTACCCAAAGGCCTCCAGCACCCACTCATCGAGGAAGGGCATGGGGGCGGGGGGGGGGAGTAACCAGGCCCTGGCTGTGCCCCTCGGGAATGCTCTCCCTGCCTCCCAAGGGTGTGCGGTGGGAGCACAGACAAGGGGTCCTGGGCGTCACACACTCTCTCTCAGGAGAGACCATTCTTCACATACTGAAAAACCCTTCCCTCTCCAACCTAAAGAGCCACACTTCACCCAGAGGCAGGTTTATTTCGACAGAAATCTCTTCCTCTCTCTGCAGCTCCATCCACTGCCAACATACCAAGGCCCAGGGGAGACTTAACATGATTAAAATTTTAAAGCATTTAAGATGCTCATAGGAAAGGCATCCTTGAAGTGCAAATCATCAATCTAGGGGGAAAGAGCGAAATATGGGGGAGGGAAGGCTCTCTACCAATGTAAATAAAATATAATTTCAAACAATATTATGCATAAAATGACTGACCACACACCCTGAACTTCAGCGCTGAGTCCTGAGTAGGGCAGCACCTGCCCCTGTTGAGTTTATTAAATCTTCAGTGTGAGGTGAGTGGGCTCTCTAGGTTTCGCGAAATGGAGAATCACCATCCTGAGAGGAGTAATTTAACAGGCCGGGCACACAGTGACAAGCCCCGGCTGGGTGCTGAAGCAGCAGAAACTATAGTCAGGCTCCCATCAGACAAACAATCCCCCAAAGCCTAATACTGAAGCCTGGTACCCTGTGAAAAACATCAGGGCGAAGAGAAATTGGCTAAATATGGAATTAGAGCCTTGACTTGAACGGTATGAAACGAGAGAAGAAATATAAGTCCACTTACACCTAAAAAACTACAGCTAGTATTTAAATTCTGCCTTTACACGCAGGCTACATTATCATTTTTATGTCCATACTTTACAAGCTAGAAAATCTATATATTTCCTTTTATCACGAGGATGAACTAAATTTGAAGAGACTTTCTGGTCTCTGAATCCATGGAAACAACTCAGGAGGAAGAAAGACTATGCAGTTTTATACTCTAGATTAGGAAATTCAGGACAGCAGATTCTACTGACCCCTCCGGACACGGTCTCAGGGCAGTTACTTTAATACCAGGGTCAACACTATGTTAACGAGTCTCCTCCAGTTTCAAAAGCTATTGCATGTACACACCTCTTCCCCAACTGACAAATCACCCATCCACGTATAATTGTTCATTTCGCACACTATTTTCTACAAGGTCTCTGTACCTTCCTACTGCCACCAGGCCACAAGGAGTTCTCGGATTTTTTCTTTTTTTTAACTAAGGATCAAATGGAAGACCCCTCAAGAACCATCCACCAGCTGAAGCTCACCAGGGAGAAGCCAACCTCTCCAGATGCTAATGCCACCCTGTTGCTGTTTCCAATCACATGTGCTAATGAAAGCGGCAGACCAAGGAAAGGCAACACTAAGCATGGCTTATGTATTCAGTTTTCTTTCACATGAAAGGCAGGAAGCTCTGCCAGGTCTCACCAGCACACCAGGCTACGTGGACCTGCGAAGGCACAGTTTATTGGGAAGCAAAGCTTTTGAAATAATTCCAGTTTAACACGACCACGGTTTTCAAAGGGCTGCACTGCTTCCGCTGGGCGCACTGCTCTTTACCATTCAAGGATGAACGGAGACTTCATGCATGTGAACAACAGTTCCCTGGATTAAAACAGGGAAAAAAACAGGGCTAAGAGCACATGTCAGCTCAGAAATAAGCTAGGCCAATTCTGCACGTGGAAAGACTTTTCATTTCTGCCCCTCTAGATAAAGCAAGCCTACGAAATTTACCATCAATCTAACACCTTCAGCTAAGAATGAATGAAAGGAGGAAGGAAAGAAGGAAACCTCTGAAGCAGCTGAACCTCAGCGTTGATGTTTACGGTCTGACTTTAGGGCTAAAGCCTTTTCATCCAGTTTCTCTGGCTTGCTTGTTCCAGGACACCATTCCCTGCCCAACCCACGGTCCACCTCCATTAACTCAGAATTTCCTGGGTTTGCGGTGACACCAAATGTCACAGCAGAAGGGTTACACCGTGTGGAGGCCGCTTTCAAAGCCTGGCTGCCACCAAACCCCACAAACACCGCTGGCGGCAAGTGCACAGCCCAGAGCCCCGCTCTCCCAGCGGGATCGCAGGGCCCCGGCGCCCTGGGCGCTCCATTTCCTCCCTAGGGCGCCCGGCCGTCCAAAGCGGCTCACGCGGTACCCACGGCCCACCCCCTCGGCCCCTGGAGCCCACCGAGAACACACACAGTAGAGGGACCACCCCGCGGAACGGGGGCGTGGGGCTGGGACAGGCGGGCGCCGGGGGCCGCGCGGGAGGGCCGGCCGAGTCGGGCGCGGGGGCCGGGAGGGGACGGTCGCGGGGTGTGGGTGGGTGGCCGGCCTCGTCCGGGGCGCAGGGGCGCGGGGGCCCTCCGCCTGCATCGCCAGGGAGGTCCGTTCCGTCGGGCGCGGGGCTGGCGGCGCCCCCGTCCCCAGAGGTACCGGGCCGAGACCCAGAACTGCCCCCTCCCCGCGGTGCGGCGACAAGGGGGAGGAGGCATTGCAGCGGCTGGTATCAAAGGGCTGAAAAGAAACTTGGACTCCTGTCTCCCCAGGTACGTGACACGTCGCAAAGGCGGCCGCCTCTCGCCCTCTCCCCCACCCGCTTTTGTGCTTCCCAACATCCCCACCCCCAAACGTCCCACCGCAGGGGACCGGGCTCCCGGCGGCCGGACGAAACTCAACTTAAATTACGTGAAACAGAGAGCCGGGGCGGGGGGCGACAAGAGGCGTCGGCGGCCCCAGTCCCGGGGGCTGCGCCGGCTCGCCCTCTCCCGAACCAGGCGAGCGCAGAGGGGCCGGGGGCGCCCCCAGCCTCGGGGACACGGCCGGGAGGCCCGGGGCGGGTGGCCGGAGCGGAGGTCCGGGCGGAGAAGGGCAGGAGGGACCAGGAACCCCCCTCGGTGCCCCGCGGCGCGTCCGAGCGATGGGGGCTCGGTGGCGCGGCCGGGGCGCGTGGGCGCCGGGGGTTCCGGGGCCGGGCCGCGGGCTGGCGCCCCACTCACCTTCCTGCCGGCGCCGCCGCCCGCGCCCGCGGCCAGCGCGGAGCCGCCCCCCGAGTACATGTAGTAGGCGATGCCCAGCACCCACAGGAAGGCGAAGCAGAGCAGCATCCGCGAGCGCCGCCGCATCCTCCCGACTCGGCCGCCGGCCGCGGCCGCTGCTCGCGAGTCTGCCTGGGGCCGCGGCGGGCGCGGGCCGGGGAGGAGCGGAGGAAGGGGAAGGGCGAGGCGGCTCCTCCTCCGGCGCGGCTGGCGGCGAGGGCGGTACGCGCCCGGCGCCCGAGCTCCGCCCCGGCCGGGAGCGCCGCGCCGCGCCCGAGCAGGAAGCGGCGGCCGCGGAGGTGGCGAGGGGGGTCAGGGAGCAAAGGGCGACCAATCGGCGGCGGCTGCGGGGGCCCGGCGCGGGCGGAGGAGGGGATTACCGCGTCTCCACGGCGGCGGCGCGCCGGCCCCGCGGGGAGGGCCTCCGCCGGCCGCCGCCCCGCCACCCCCGTGAGTGACAGGTGGCCGCCTGGCGCCCGCGGGGCGCGCGCACATGTGCGCACACACACGGGCGCCCGCACCAGGGACCCCCGTTCGCCGCTGCCGCGCGCTGCCCGGCCGGGAGCGCCACTTCCGCGGTCCTCGGTGTTTGGGACCACCGCAGCCCCCTGGCAGGCTCGCTCTTATTGGCCCACCGACCTGAGCTTTTTGGTGCAAATCCCCCTCCGGGACCCGACTTGGCTGCTGCTCGCTGCAGTTTTCTTACTAATCTTGCAGCAAAACATCCCTGTTCCCCAGGTGTCCATTTTATTTATTTATTTAGGCAGAGGTGGCGTTCTGGAGGTAGAAACCGAGAGGTGATTTTTCAAGGGAGCATGTTTCCGGGGATGAACGGAGTGCTGAATAGCAGGGTTTTCTTTTTTGTTTTTAAGTAAACACGAAATGAGGAAGAAGGAAGGCAATATATATTTTTAAATTTTTTTCTTTGTGACTGGTTGCTGTATTAAAAGAAGAAAGACGAGGCAGCACACGAAACAGCTTTAAAGATGCAAGAAGACAGATCTGTCTTGTAACAGAATCTGTGTAACCTTGACGATGCCCTTGTAACAGCAAAGTTTCCAGTGTTCCTAGGAAGGAAAGAAATGTTACTTAGCGCTTGATATTTTAAAAGGAATTCCAGAAGCTGACCAGCCCAGAGGATAAAGGCAGCTGCCTGCATCTGAATCTCTACTCACATCCTCAATAAAACACAAACACAAACAAACAAGCCTTCAGCTCTACTAGGAGAGCGAATGCCATGAACTGAACTTCAAATTACTTCTTAAGGAGAAGAAAGAAAATACCTCAAATTCCAACAGAGCTCCCTCCACCGTTGCCAAGGACTTAAGTGAAACCCAGGCTTAAATCCTTCTATGAAGAGAAAGTCCAACACCAAGAACTAAATACTGAACACAGGTTGGGTACTTGACTGGAAAAGCCAAGAGGTTTGAAAGAGAATGGGACAGGAGGTGGCAGCCTTGAAGAAGCCTTGCTTCTGGGAAAAGTCAGATAAATAGAGAAAGGACAATGCCCTTTGGAGGTCTTGTGGTGAAGGAAAAGAAGGAAGTAAAAAAAGAGAATTATAGATCCGCAGAAATAGAAGACAACCGATCCCTCCCTCAGTGTGGTTATCTATTAAAAACTGCACTTCAGTATACAGTGAGAAGAGGACATTCTTGAACTATGAACCCTGTGTCAAAATGTCTAGTAGCACTAAAACATCAAAATAGCTGCATATAAATCTACTGCAAAAAGAAAAATAATACGTTTCTTATGATGAGAAGATGAATCATAACATTTCAGCTGATGAAAATCCCCCCCATCAATAAAATGACATAGCAGAGGAAAATTGTAAGACCTTATGTCAAACTCTCAAGCTGAACAAAGTATCATATATTTGGCTACACACACACCCACCCACCCACCCACACACACACACACACACACACAGCTAGAATCAGAAATTCAAAACCTAAGAATATATTAGGCAAAAATTAGGAAGAAATACAGCAGGAGTTGATAAGATTCAGGATAGAAATTGAAAATAAAGACAAAACTATCCCAGAAACAATAAAGAATTACAAGACACCCAAGGGAGAATATATCAAATACAAATATGTAAAAGGACACTGAAGAATGGCAAGAAAATATTCAAGAAATTGAAAATAAGATAAAGAAAGGAGTAAAAAGCTTTCAGAGATAAGTGGTTGAAATGAAAGCCAAGAAAGAAGAACCAAAATACATGTCACTGGAGTCTCTAAAGTAGAAACGCCAAACAGTGAAGCAAAATTAATATTAACACTGTCATCCCAGATGTAACATACAGCATGAAGACGATAGTTACCACTGCTATATGGTACTTTTGAAGGTTGTTAACAGAGTGCGTCCTAAGAGTTCTCGTCACCGGGAAAAAAACATTTTTTCTTTCTTTTTTTGTATCTAAATGAGATGATGAATATTAACTAAACATTGTGATACTCATTTCACAATATATGTTAGTCAAGTCATTATGCTGTGCACAGTGCTATATGTCAATCATATCTCAATAAAACTAGGGGGGAAACTAATCCCAGAAAATAATCCAAAAATAAGAGAAAATTTAAATTATATATTGAAAGTACCTTCCATGTACCTTGGAAAACTGAGTGGAATAATCAACTCCAAAACATATTTTAGTGAAACTATTAGATTTTAAAGGCAAAAAGATCAAATTACTTATAGAAATAAAAATATTTAGGCTGGCAACATACAGAGCAACGCAACAGTGGAGCAGTATTTACAAGACACTAAGGAAAGAAAGTACCAGCCAAGGACTTTTGTGTCCAGCCTTTAAGGATCAAGGCTATAGACAAACAGATGAGAACTGAGTACAAAAATTTAGAGAGCATCCTTTGCCTTTCCTGGAGAATGAGCTTCCCCCAAGCAAGAGATAACTGAGGAAACCGCCAAATGACGGATGGGAAGACTAGTGTATACACATACTTTCTAATCAAATAGAACAGTTGCAACTGAAAAAAACTGAAGGAGAAGGGAGAGAGAAAAGGGGAAACATAATCATGTAACTGACTGTTAAATAGGTAATAGTTGCTAATCAAATGACACCATATAAAATGGACAGACCAGATGTTAAAGGGTTAAGAAAAAAGAAAAGAATTAATATAAAAATATGAAAACTTAACCACTAAAGCAAAACATAAATATTCCAAAATATTGGAAACCCTGTTCCAAAACCCTAAAAGAAAAAAAATTTTAAATAGCAAAGAATACACACCAAAGGGTGAAAGAAACACAATTAAGTATACCGTAATACCTGCAGTAATTATAACAGAAAATAACAGGACAGAGTGGAGACCAAACCATATCAGTATATGAATTTACAAATGCACTTAATTTGCCTGTTAAAAGATTTTCAAATTTGGTCATAAAGGAAAACCCAACTCTAAAAGAGCAGAAGCTGTGATACTGGTATCATATAAAGTAGAACAGGCTAAAGAGCATCTGAGGTGAAGAAGAACGATTTATGGCCAAAGCTTCAACTCCTGTGCATGGCAGCGGGTCTGAAGGCACTGTAGTTTGTAAATCTGAAGTCAGAAGAAAGTCTAGATGTGACATGGGGAAGCGTAAGGACAAAGAAACTGCAAGAATAAAGTAGACCTCATGACAGCAACTAAAATCCATGAGGGCAAACTGGAACCTACCTCCAACATCGATAATGCAAAAAACAAAACAAAACAAACTCTACAATGAGATATCTCCAGTAGTATGGCTATTCTTTTTTAAAAAGCAAAAACAGGGGCTTCCCTGGTGGCGCAGTGGTTGAGAATCTGCCTGCCAATGCAGGGGACACGGGTTCGAGCCCTGGTCTGGGAGGATCCCACATGCCGCGGAGCAACTCAGCCCGTGAGCCACAATTGCTGAGCCTGCGCGTCTGGAGCCTGTGCTCCGCAACAGGAGAGGCTGCGACAGTGAGAGGACCGCGCACCGCGATGAGGAGTGGCCCCCGCTTGCCACAACTAGAGAAAGCCCTCGCACAGAAACGAAAGACCCAACACAGCCATAAATAGATAAATAAAAAAAAAAAAAAAAAAAAAAAGCAAAAACAAAAACGAAAAACCAGAATATAACAAATATTGAAAAGGATGTGGGCCTCGGTCCCCCGCCCGCGCCCGCTGGAGCCTGTTTACGTTGACTGACCAGGGTCCGCGAATTTAACACTCCGAGCCTGTCCGGACGGCTCCGACCCCCAGCTTTCTGTCCTTTGAAAACACTAAGAATAATGTCCCTGCATCAATTTTTACTAGAACCAATCACCTGTCATGCCTGGAACAGGGATCGTACCCATTGCCCTTAGCCCCAATAACCACGAAGTCCACATCTATAAGAAGAACGGGAGCTAGTGGGTGAAAGCTCATGAACTCAAGGAGCACAACGGACACATCACAGGTATCGACTGCGCTCCCAAGAGTGACTGCATCGTCACTTGCAGGGCTGACCGCAATGCCTACGTCTGGGGTCAGAAGGATGGCGTCTGGAAGCCAACCCTGGTGATTCTGAGAATTAACTGTGCAGCCACTTTTGTCAAGTGGTCCCTGCTAGAGAACAAATTTGCTGTGGGCAGCGGAGCACGACTCTGTTACTTTGAGTCCGAAAATGACTGGTGGATAAGCAAGCACATTAAAAAACGCATTCGCTCCACGGTCCTCGGCTTGGATTGGCATCCCAACAATGTCTTGCTGGCAGCAGGATCCTGTGATTTCAAATGCAGAGTGTTTTCTGCCTACATTAAAGAAGTGGATGAGAAGCCAGCCAGTATGCCCTGGGGCAGCAAGATGCCTTTTGGTCATCTGATGTCAGCGTTTGGTGGCAGTGGCACTGGCGGCTGGGTGCACGGGGTCAGCTTCTCCACCAGCGGGAGCCGCCTGGCCTGGGTCAGCCACGACAGCACCGTGTCCGTTGCCGATGCCTCAAAAAGCGTGCAGGTCTCAACTCTGAAGACAGAGTTCCTGCCCCTCCTGAGTGTGTCCTTCATCTCGCAGAACAGCGTCCTGGCTGCTGGCCATGACTGCTGCCCCATGCTCTTTAACTACAACGACCGCGGCTGCTTGACCTTTGTCTCCAAGCTAGACATCCCGAAACAGAGCATCCAGCGCAACGTGTCGGCCATGGAGCGCTTGCGCAACATGGCCAAGCGGGCCACGACCGAGGACCGCAACACGGCCCTGGAGACGCTGCACCAGAACAGCATCACTCAAGTGTCTATTTATGAGGTGGACGAGCAAGATTGTCGCAAATTTTGCACTACTGGCATCGATGGAGCCATGACCATTTGGGATTTCAAGACCTTAGAGTCTTCTATCCAGGGCCTTCGGATAATGTGCAGCTGAGCAAGCCTCCCAGATCTAGCATGAGGACGGACAGGCTGTGCCGGGCAGCTCCGCCCTTCGCATGATGGGCAGGAGAGCCAGCCAGCCGCCAGGAGACACTGAAGACACATATGGCGCAAACCTTGTTCTGTGTTTTGTTTGAGAATAATTGGTGAAAGTATCGGTTTTTTAAAAGCAGCAGTGATTTGGGTTTTATTTTTTGTTTTTTTCTTTTGCTATTTCATTCCATTCTTGACCAAAGCTTCTCTTTAAGTAGTTTATTATGGAAAATTGTCACACTAACTTAAAGGAAGGGGTGGGGGAGGTATGTAAATTGTCTGCTAAAAAATTAAATAAAAATACTGAGTGTGAAAAAAAAAAAGAAAAGGATGTGGAGTAATTGGAACCCTTGTGTGTTGCTGGTGGGAAGGCAAAATGGTACAGCTGCTGTGGAAAACATTTTGGCTGTCCCTTAAAAACTTAAACCTAGAATTACCATATGATTCAGCAATTCCACTTCTGGGTACATACCTAAAAGAAGCGAGAGCAAGGACTCGAACATGTGCTCCCATGTTCATGGCATCGTTATTCACAAGAGCCAAAACATGCAAGCAACCCGGTGTCCATCAACAAATGAATGGATGAGTGAAATGTGACATACCATGGAATATTATTCAGCTTTAAAAAGAAAGGAAATTCAAAAAAAAAATGGTTCTGATGCACCTAGGGGCAGGACAGGAATACAGACGCAGACGTAGAGAATGGACTTGAGGACAAGAGGAGGGGGAAGGGTAAGCTGGGACGAACTGAGGGAGTGGCATGGACATATATACACTACCAAATGTGAAATAGATAGCTAGTGGGAAGCAGCCGCATAGCACAGGGAGATCAGCTCGGTGCTTTGTGTCCACCTAGAGGGGTGGGATAGGGAGGGTGGGAGGGAGACGCAAGAGGGAGGGGATATGAGGATATATGTATACATATAGCTGATTCACTTTGTTATACAGCAGAAACTAACACAACATTGTAAAGCAATTACACTCCAATAAAGATGTTAAAAAAAAAAAGTAATGCATGCCATTAGAAGAGCTCAATGGCCACACACCCCTTTAGAAGACAAGTTGCCTTTGTTCAAATGCTCTGATTTTTTATTAACAGCTTCATTGAGATGTAATTGATTCATTTTAAGTGTAAGGTTCAGTGATTTTCATTACGTTAACAAGATTGTGCAATCATCACCAAAATCTGTTTTTAAGCATTTCTAACATTCCAAAAAAGAAACCTTGTACCCATTTATAGTGACTCCCTCTTCCTGCCCCTAGCCCTACATAATGAGAGACCTACTTTCTGTCTTTACAGGTTTTGTGATCAATTCTTCATGAATAATTTGTGACTGGAACTATGTTTTCAGTTAAATACAAGTTTGGATTCTGTTGTTCACAATTTTATAATTAAATAATTTTTAATGTCTAAAAAAAAAAAGAAAAGAAAGGAAATTCTGACGTAAGTTATAACATGATACTGAGTGAAATAAGCCAGGCACAAAAGGACAAAAACTATGAGCCCACTTACATGAAGTACCTAGAGGAGTCAAATTCACAGAGACAGAAAGTAGAAGGGTGGTCGCCAGGGACACGGAGGGAGGAAGGGGGAGTGATTGTTTAATTGGTACAGAGTTCCAGTTTGGGGAGATGACAAAGTTCTGGAGATAGACTCTGGTGCAGAACTATGTGAGTATGCTTAATGTCCCTGAAATGTACACTTAAAAATGATTCAGGGACTTCCCTGGTGGCGCAGTGGTTAAGAATCTGCCTGCCAATGCAGGGGACACGGGTTCGAGCCCTGGTCCGGGAAGATCCCACACGCCACGGAGCAACTAAGCCCGTGCGCCACAACTACTGAGCCTGCACTCTAGAGCCCACGAGCCACAACTACTGAAGCCCACGTGCCTAGAGCCCATGCTCCACAACAAGAGAAGCCACTGCAATGAGAAGCCCGCGCACCACAATGAAGAGTAGCCCCTGCTCTCTGCAACTAGAGAAAGCCTGCGCGCAGCCAAAAAGAAAGCGGGGCGGGGGGCTGCTTAAAAGGTCACAGGAACCAGCTTGAAGGGCACCCATTGGCTAAATCTAGGACATATATGTGTCACAATAAATATTGAATAAAATAGAAATCTATGAGTACATGCTGATAATTAATAGATAAATAAATGGAGGAGATGGGAGGGCTCTTTCTTTCAGTAGAATGCCAACTGATAAAGGTGAAGGGAGGGTGAAGATGAAAATCACTGTTTTGCAACCATCATAGTAATGATTGGAGAAGACTCATCAATAGATTCTAAAGTGTGTGTGTGTGTGTGTGTGTGTGTGTGTGTGTGTGTGAGATAGGGGTTGCAGGGGAGGAACAGGGGAGTTTGATGAGAGGGAGGATATTTACAAGGTCTGCAAATGTCTTTCATCAGAATACTTATCAGTTACAGAGGGAAACCAGTAACTGTACAGTGGAGAGACTGGGCAGCACCCTGGCCAGGTGATCAAACGACTCACTCATGAGGGTCAGGTGGACATCCTGTGTCTGCAGAGATACCCTGAGAAGGACACAACACACCATTTTGGTATTCTGGCCAAGGATACATAACTTGAATCTCATAGTGAATAAATACTAAAAAAAAAACCAAAATTGAAGAACAGTCTGTAAAATAATTGGCTTGTGTTCTTCAGAAATGTCACTGATGCAAGACAAGGAAAGGGTGAGGAGCTGGTCCAGACTAGTGGACCTAAGGAGACGGGATAACTACATGAGTACGTGATCCCCTACAAGTGGCTGAAAACGTGACGAGGACAATTTGCAAAAGTGGATGAGAGATGCAGAATAGGTGATAGCATAGCTCAATGCTATAGCACATGCCAGCTTACGTAGAGGGTTACGTATTCTGGTTGTGATAGCTGTAACAGGATTACATAGGAGATTCTTGTTCTTAGGAAATAGGAACTGAAGTATCAAAGGTTAAAGTGACATGATAAACACAAGCCACCCTCAGGAAAAATATAGACAGAGGATAATAAAACAGCTATGGCAAAATTTTTAAAGGCGATAAGTCTGGGCAAAGAACGTATAGGAATTGTTTTGGCAAATTTCCTGCAAGTCTGATTTATTTTCTTTAAAAAGTGATTTAACTGACAGTGTGGTTGGGCCTGATGATTCGTTGCATTTTACAAATTAGGAAAGATGCAGAACCCTGAAATCATTTGGGTAAAGCTACCCAACTCAGGCCTCTAAACTTAACTGCGTCTTGGTTCCCTAGGCAGCTCGCACACATAGAACTCTCCTTTCCGTTTCTTTTACCTGTTTACCTTCCCGACACACCTCCACACACACCTGCTTGTGCACAGGTCCTGTGTTTTTCTCGGTGATGGGCCGAGTGCAAACTCTACTTAAGTGCTGCCTTGTCCTTTGCTCAGCCTGGGCGGCTCTGTGGCTGTCATTCTTCCGGGTCATCTTTTTCTGCTGGAAGCCCTCAGGCATTTTTCTTGAGTGTATGGTACAGCAGGAACAGTGCCTACTCGGAGCAACACATCAGTGCTGCAGAGGTACTTCTGCAGCCGTTCATTGTCCCAGTTGCTATTGGTAGAGATGTCAGGAGCCCTGTACAATTTGCTGGTATATTGTGTCTTTATGCAACAAGAACCTTTTTTGTAATCTGATTGTTCAATTTTCCTTTTTCTAAAATATTTTAATAGGAGGAAAATAAGGAGAGAAACTAGGAGAGAAAAGAAAAACAAAATTATAACCGCTTGAATTGGACTAAAATATTATACACTGAAATTGGATAATCAGAACTCTTTCCCCGCAAAATTTGAAGTGTGTTTATACAGAGGCTATTGTAAAAAGAAGATACTAAAGAGTGCTGCCTGGGTCCTACCATGAGCTGGCTTTAATGCGAGGGGACACTTTGAAGTACAACAGTCCCATCCACGGGGAGCCGAGGACTGCTGTCCCTCCCATACCCAGAGGATACATACACTGACCTTCTGCTATAATCTTCCCAGAAATTTCCTGACTTGAATTGAGACTGAGAAATAATTCATCAATGTCATTTAGGTTAAAGAATTCAATTGCCCTGAAAATGTAAACATTAACGACGTGCTTACTACACACCAGGTGTTGTTCCAAGCGCTGTTTGTGTATTACTTTCCGTGATTATTATTAATCTTCACAACAGCCTGATGAAGTAAACACTATTATTATTCCAGTTTTATCATGCGGCCCAACGCTGTTGTGTTACCTGCCCAAGCCAGCTCAGCGAGCAGGAGAGTCTTTGGGGAAATTGAGGACCTTTTGGGTTTGGGTCTGGGCGCTGGTTACCGGATGTGCTGAGTTTGTGAAAAAGTCCAATGGACTGGACACCTATGACAGATGCATTTGCTGTATGCAAGTTAAGCTTCAGTATCATAATCAGAAAGGGTGAGGAATCACTGCTTCCCTTTTCAGTCTCTGTAAAGAGTCAGTGAAACTCAGCCCCGCTCGTCAGCCTCCGTCCGGAACCCCTGCAGCACCGCCGCCCCCGTCACCACTTCCCGTCCTCACCAGCCATCACAACCCACCCTCTGGGAACAGAGCATCCCGGAAGCGTCCACACGGCCTCCTCGTCCCACGTTAGGGGAACATCAAGCCATGGGGAGGCTACACGCCTCATCCCTGCTCTCCATTCTGGATCGTTCTGCCGGGGGTCACCCCAGCCTCTCCTGGTCCAGACTGGAGCTGGGGAGTCAGCACAATGGCCCCTTTGGTTCCAGATGGCTCTTTCCCCACTGAGTGCCTGGGACAGCCCTGTTGTCAGCCCAGCGTGTTCTTCTCGCCCGCCTCCCGCCCATGTGAATCCTCTCACCCAGGGCTCCCAGAAAACCCGTCCCGGGGGCGGCAGTGCCACCAGCACTCCCCGCAGTGTCACCTCTGCCAGAGCGGGCGCAGGGCGGGCTGCCCGTGGCTAGAGTGAGCCCGAGAGCTGCCGAGGAAGCACCGCGGGACTCGCCCTGTCCACACCCCACAGAGGTGATGAGTTGTACACTCTTGTATTGCACATCCTGGCCGGGGGCTTGGGGGAGAATCTTCTGATGGCCAGCAGCTATGCTCCCCTAAGCTCAGAAGCGCTCTTCCCCCTCCTCCCCTCCGGCCCACGGTTGCTGCCCTCCTTTACGATGGGCTTCTTCCCAGCAGAGCTCTCGGTTCCTGGGGTACCTGAACCCCTGGCACACTGGCCCTAGCGGTCCCCTGCATAGACCTGGGGTCTGGGTGAATAGACCTCCAACTCGACCGGACTCCTACTGCATCTTTTATAAAGTGCTTTCCCAGGCACATCTCACTGAATCCTCATGAGGTATTACTCTGCTCATCTTGGAGGACCACCTGAGAATTCAGGTAAGTTTTCCAAATCGACCATGCAACTACAACCTAGCAGGGCCAAGTGCAGACCCAGGTCGTTCACTCTAAGCTCGCAGCAATGCCCCCTCCCCGCTTCAGCTGCAGAGTCCCGAGACTGGAATGTGTGCATGGTGTGCTGGGAAAGTCTCTCATTTATTTATAGTTTATACACCACTCACATCCGAAGATAATTGGAATCATCTTACAGAACCCACAAACACACACACGTAAGATGTAGAGAGAAGTGTTGTGTGGGCAGACCGTGTCATGGGGGTTTTCCATCCCCCCCTCCCCCCGCCAGATTTCTAATCCTGGAGAGCTTTGTAAAAATAAGATGTCCTGAGATTCCCACCCCACACCTACCGAATCAGAATTGGCAAGAGGGGAGCTGGCTCATTTACAGTGCTTAAGTTCTGCAGGGCAAGTAGGTAAAGGACCCTCGTAACAGATGGAAGACAGAGCGAGGTCATACACTTAACAGCTGTAGGGCTCAGAGCCTGCAACAGCCGCGTGGGGTCCAGGCAGCCCTCAGTGGCCCAAAACAACGCTTCTCCTGCTTGTACTTGAGGATGGACATGGCCTGTTCCAGAAACAACCCATCCTTTGGGCTTGACTAACCCTTTCTCATCCCAGAACCAGAGACTGCAATGAACTATAGGTCTTTCCCACCCCTGTGAAATCTGGTGAATTTGTAGGGAACAGTGAGTAGAATTCAATTTTGGAAAACAAAGTCATTGTGTAATCAAAAGGCAAACATCTCCGATTGAAGAATAAATGAAGGGATATTAGATTATATTTTGAAATGGTTATTACCTGTTAGCTCTGATAATGCCGTTGTAGTTATGCAGACAAATGTTCTAATTCTTAGCAGATGCAGGCTGAAGTACTTAAGGGGTGAAGTGTCATGATGTCTGCACCTTTCTTTCTTTTTTATAAATAAATTCATTTATGCAACTTACTTTCAAATGACCCAGCAAAGAAGTATTTATAGATAGAGTTATAAATATATATAGAGAAAACAAATATGGAAACATGTTCATTGTTGAATCCAGGTGGAGAGCATAATGGGGTTACTATCCTATTCTTTCAACGTTGTTTATTTAAAAATGTTCAAACTGAAAAATCGGGAGAAAAAAAGAATAAAGAAAAAATAAGGGAAATCTGAAGAATAATTGCAGTGAAAATAATCACAATTTTTCCTAAAAAAACAAAAAACAAAAAAACTCAGACGTTGTAGCCAGACAGGAACATCCGGCTGTCAGTCAATCAGTTACTCAACACTTGTTTATCACAGGTCTGTGCTGGGTTTAGAACTTCTCTAAAGAGTGAAAGGGAACCAAAAATGTACACCATAGGGTTCCTGTTCTCGAGCTGCTAAGGATTAAGCTCAGCTCCACAGAATTTTTTTGCTCTGGATCTAATTCCTTCGGAGGTTCACAAAAAGTACCTAAATTATCCATACCTCTGTTAGCAAAGATGTTTCATCCCCAGGAAGAATGTCTTTTTAGAAACTTCTTAACCGGGAAGAGAAATAATCCAGGATGTTCCAGAATGTCAGAAAAGAGAGGTTATACTAAGCTAATTCTCGTATCAGATCCCAAGTGAGGCCAAAGGTGCTGGACACGTGCCGTGGTGTGTCTAGAGGTCCCAGGAAGGAGATGAGGGCAGAGCTGGGTCAATGTTAAGGATGAAGGAGCAGAAGAAAGGTTTGACTTCTGTAGGGGTGAGGGACGGGGGAGTCCTGGAGAGAAGAGGGCTGGAGGGAGAGGCCAAACGAGCCTGCAGGCTGGTGATTCGGCTGGTGGTGGGGACACGGCCACAGCTGGTCCTGCTCCGAGGACCAGGCAGCGAGCAGGGCAGGTGGCCGTGAGGCAGTGTCTGGGAATCAGCTCACCCCCGGCCCGGTCAGGCCAGCTACAGGATCAGGTGAACAGGCCTAGGGGTCATTTCTGGGGGTATTTTTGCTTAAAAAGGTACAGGAAGGGAGAACATTTCTCCCCCATGAAGATAATTCCTGAGCATTTCATTGAGTAATTGGGGGATAAAGGGTTCAAAGTATAAACTCCCACTGAGCTGAGTCACCCATTCTGCAAAGACTTTTTTGACTATGCACTTTTTGCCAAGCTCTATTCTAGATTACTGGGAGCATGGATGAAGAACACAGAGAAAAATCTCTGCCTTCAGAAAAATCTCATACCTTCTAGTGTAGTGTGTACAAGGCAGAGGAAATGGGTTTCAATTCATCACCAAACAGAAAGGGCAGCCCCCCGGGTCCCTCTGCTGCAGACTGGGCTGTGGGCTGGCGGGGTTGAGGTGGGTCCCGGAGATCAGCCCGAGCGGCCTGAAGAGGGCGCTGCTGAGGCCGCAGATGAGAACGGAGAGGCTCCAGGCGTCCAGGGTGAACCTCCCAGACTCCCACACCCCCTCAGCAGGCCCTGCTGACTCCAGGACGGGTAGAGACAAGCAGAAAGAGCACTGAAGTATCTCTGACATGCAGCCGTAAGCAGGCAGCTCTGCTTAGAATGACTTATGAGAGGTTTTTCATTTTTTTGGTTTTTTAAAAATAAATCTATTTATTTATTTATTTATTTTTGGCTGCGTTAGGTCTTCATTGCTACGCACGGGCTTTCCCTAGTTGCGGCGAGTGGGGGCTACTCTTCGTTGCGGTGCGCGGGCTTCTCGTTGTGGTGGCTTCTCTTGTTGTGGAGCATGGGCTCTAGGAGTGTGGGCTTCAGTAGTTGTGGCATGCGGGTTCAGTAGTTGTGGCTCGCGGGCTCTAGAGCGCAGGCTCAGTAGTTATGGCGCACGGGATCCGTTGCTCCACAGCATGTGGGATCCTCCCGGACCAGGGATCAAACCCATGTCCCCTGCATTGGCAGGCAGATTCTTAACCACTGCACCACCAGGGAAGTCCCAAAGAGGTTTTGTTTTTATTTTTGAACATAGTCGACTTTGAATAAATGAACTTTGTTCCTGAGGAATTTCTAATCAAGGTATTGCTCTATAAAACAGCCTTTACCCTTGAGGAACTTATTGCCTTGTTTGAAAGACGGAGTGCAGACACAAGGAATAGCTAGGAAGGCAATAAATAAAGTGGGTGTGGATGATTAAGAGGTCAACAGAAAATTTTAAATGCAATGTATGTGACAGAGAGCAAGCCAGGTTTCTATCAAAGCCTCTTTTGGGTTTCCAAACGAGAAAAGGTTTGCTGTCCTTAATCGGCCGCTGCATTGATCTGGCTTTAAATCAGAAGCTGCCCTCAGTTGAGGTTATGAGAATTCAGGAAAAGGACAGGTGAGTGTGGACGGGAGTGCCCGGGAAGGGTCGTGAAGGAGAGTTTGAGTTGGGCTTTGAAGGATGAGTATAATTTAGCCCAAAGTGTGAGCATTCTGGGAGGAGGAGTGCGGGATTGGGGACACAAAAAGTGGGACAGGTGACAGGCAGAGAGGCAGCGGCAATGGAGGTGTGGGGACAGCTGCACTCCGGGCGGCCCCTGGATGGAGGACCTCCGCAGGTAGAGGCTGGCCCGCAGGCCTGTAGTCTGAACTTGATCCAATGGGCGTGGGGGGCGGAGTGACAGACTAAAAGCAGCTCAGCGTTTTCAGAAAGATTAATAGGTGACTTCAGGATGTACTGCGGTTACGCGCCTGTCAGGGTCGGCTGCGGTGGGTCCGACCTTGGGTGGGCTCTCAGGCAGGAGTGTCAAGGGCAGGCAGTGGAGAAGCGGGGGCTGGTCCCCACGGGGGAGGGTGTTTCTGCAGGGCGGGAAGACAGCGGTGGGTGGCCTGAGTGAGGAGCTCTGCTTACTTGTTCAACCAGTATTATGAGGTGCATGCCCGGCGCCGGGCGCTGTCCCGGGAACTTGGGTAACATCAGAGCACCAAGCGGCCCGGGTTCCCTCTGGGGTTTACGTCCCAGCACAGCCGTGAGATGAGCCATGACACTGACCGGGAGATGACACGGAACGAGTAAGGCGCTTAGTGAACACTGCGCTGGAAGGTAGAAGTGGGGTGGACGGAAGGGCAAGCAGAGCGCGGGAGCGCACGGGGGGCGGTCAGGCTGCAGCGTGAAGGGGTGACCCGGTGGGCCTCGCCGCGCCCAGGCTGGAGGGAGGTGAGAGAATTAGCCAACAAGCCCTGGGGAGGACCTTCCAGGCAGGAAGCTGGAAGCTCCCCACGGGAGCTTGTCTGGCCTGCGGGGTGAACAGGGGAGGCCGGTGTTTCTGGAACAAAACGGCAGTGAAGGGGAGGAGGTCAGAGCCGGGTCAAAGGTCGCAGCGAGTTGAGCACGTGACACCCCACGGGCTGCCATAGGGACTTGGCTTCTACTCTGCGTGAAACGAAAACCTCGGGGAATTTGGGGGCAGAGGAGACATGACGGACGCTGGCTGCCGTGTTGAGGTCTGATGGCGGGGCGCACGCAGGGCAGGAGGTGGCTCAGACCAGGGTGGGGATAGCAGAGGAGGTGAAAGGGGTCTGCTTCTGTGTGCTTTGAGGGTGGAACCAACAAGATTTCCTGCAGGTGGAAAGTGGGGTTTGGGAGAGAGAAAGAAGCTAAGGTTGACCCTGAGGACTTTGCCCTGAGCTGCCCTCAGCAGAGCAGGAAGGCAGGAGGTAGGGCCGGTTCTTGGGAAATGACCAGGGGCTGCTTGCTGGATGTGTTGAGGGCACAGCGTTGCAGAGACTCCCCTGAGACGTCACGGAGCCGTGGACGTGAGTGTCTGCAGTTTGGGAGGGAGGCGAGGGCTGAGATGGACGTGTGAGTCCTGGGCACGGAGGGACGGCTGAGGACACCAAGGACGCAGTGAGGCTGGGGACAGGTGGCCAAGGACCGAGCTCTGGGCTCTAACACAGTAAAATACAGCTGAAAGTCTAACATCAAATAGAGAGAGAAGGAGGAGGGGAAGTGAGGGAGAGGATTTAATGAACTCTTTGGAGCTTTGCAGTCAGGAAGAGCAAGGAAGCAGGGTGATGGGAGAGTTGGGAATCCAGACACTCATGCTGTGTTTGGTGAGGGGCGTTTGTAAGGGGAGCTGGCGGGAGGCCCTCTCAGTGGGAATGTCAGTCAAGGTCAACCGTGCTGTGCTCAACTGAGGAGGGCATTGTACCGCTGAGGCCACCGGTGGGGTCTGTAGGGTGAGAGAAAATGGAAGCCACACACAGTAGCCGGTCAGCACCTCACATGGGCAGGGAGGTAAAGGTGTGAGATGGGGCAGAGAAGCCTGGCAAGGTGATGGCTCCCAGGTACGTTGGAGGGGCAGCAACTCCTTGAAGGGCCAGTGGTCGGCCTCGTGAGGAATGATGTGAGCAAGCCCCAGGCAAGGAAGACGGAGGTCTATACCGTGGAGTGCACTGGGGTCGCCATCCAAGCTACACAGACCAGGGGATTAAACAGCTATTACCTCCCAGTTCTGGAGGCTGGAAGTCCAAGATCCAGGTGTCTGCAGGGCTGGTTTCTCCTGAGGCCTCTCTCCTTGGTGTGTAGATGGCCATCTTGTCCCTGTGTCTTCACATGATCCTCCTGTGATCTTTCCTCTCTGCTTGCCTGTGTCCTAATCTCCTCTTCTTATAACGATACCAGTCAGATTGCATTAGGGCCACCCTGATGGCCTCATTTTAACATAATTACCTCTTTAAAGGCCCTGTCTCCAAAGAGAGTCACATCCTGAGGAACCAATTCAATACATGAATTTTGGGGTAACATAGTTTAGCCCATAACACATAGAGATCAGATTAGATCCGATTTCCTCCTGAGAAGGCAAAGCTAGAGTCTGAGAAAGCTGCAGTTAAGATGAGGGCAGATGCCGTCAGCTACATCTTCCCACCAAATTAAAAGTGAGGTCGACAGCAGCAATGGTTACGGGGACAAGACACAGAAATCCCCCAGCATAAGTAGACAAGGGCAAAGACAGGCAATGGGGCCAGGCTGCAAAGGGGCTGGCTCTCAGGGTGGAGATCTCCACAAGCCCGGCATCCCACCACCTCTCAGAGCCTCCCGGGTCTGCTTCACGCTTCTCTAGAGTAAAGTACCTGCTCCCTCAACCTCAGGGCTGATGGGCCAGCCGTGGCCCTCCCAGGGCCAGTCCTGCCACCGAGCAGATTTTAGGGGTGATCTCTGAGGCTCAATTCCAGATCCCTAGGAACTGAAAATCCGATTGGCTGGATTGAGTAAAATGCATCCCCCTCCCCAAACAGTTAAGCGCATGGAATACAAGTGCGGCTGAAGGGTCCATCCTGGGATGCCCTCTGGGAGGGCCGGTGTGGGCGGGACTCTAAGGTGCCTGCCAGTGAGGGGAGGGGAGGGGGCGGGCGGGGAGAAGGAGTCAGAGCTGGGCACTGGCAGGGAACCCGGAAGAGCCCCTGTGCAGAGCAGATGGGAGCTGGTGAGGGATGAGGGCAGCAAAGATGGCTCTGAATGGTATGGGAGGGTGAGGTCCAGAAACGCACAAAAAGGAAAGTGAAGTTTCCGCTGGCAAGATGGTTTAGGCAGGTGATGACATTCTGTGGAACGTGAGTGCATCAGCCTGAGGCAGAACAGCAGGGAAATGGACGGGGCCTCAGACACTTTCAAGGGGTTGATACGGGTAAGTTGCTCTGGAATTGCTCCTTTCCTGTGTTTAGAATATGTCGGGCAACTTCAGGCCACTTAGTTCTTTCTCTGTAGAATAAGAGAAAAAAAATGCCACAGGGAATGCGTTTATCAAATATTGACAGATCGGCCCTAAAGCAGAAATCAATCCACTGCAGAGTGAAATGAATCTGCCCGAAGAAGGGGAATATTCGGAAATATTCAAACGGTTAAAAATGATGAACTTTGTTGTTGCTGATTGAACTTTAGCACATAAGACGAGTTCCGCTTCCTTTCTCTGCCTCTAACCCGTGAAAGGCAGAGAGTCACCCGTGACAAATCTTTTCTCACTGGGCCTGGTCTTACTCCCTGCAGATGATGGTGAGTCACGCCCCCTTGGAGTCTTAGTTTACTCGTCTCTAAAATGGATACCACACTACCTGTCCTGCCTGCCTTGCCAGGCTACCTGAGACTCACCTGGGCTCACCTGAGAGCGTGTAGAAGGATCTGGCAAAGAGCAGAGCTCATCCGTCCCCCGGCCCCTCTGCCCCTGAGAGTGGGTGGATGGCATTCCCTGGTGGCTTGCGCTACAACCATTGCTGTCAGAGGTGGTGGCCGGCTGCGGGCGGGAGACTCACTGCTGTCCCAGCAGACGAACCCCAAAGGGGCTTCATACGGGGTGTCACTGCCCTGCAGGCTGGGTGGCTGCCTGCCCAGACCCGCAGGGACTCGTCCTGTCACGCGTATTTCAGCAGCAACTGTAAATGACGCTGACGGGCATGCGTCAGCTGCTGAATGCCCAGCGAGACAGTTTTATAAACGATTTGTGAGACCCCGCCTCCTGTGCCCCTCCTCCACTCACACGCTGGTTCACGTAGATCTGTGCTCAGGGTCTTCTAGTTTATTGCTTTGTCGTCTGGACCTTGGCGCCAGAGTCAAAACACCGTATTCACAGAAAGGTGGCCCAACTCACTCTCGTCGAGGGTTCAAACTTTAAATCTTGTCTCACTTCATAAATAAAATAAATTTTATTACTCTCCCTTTCTATCGACTCAACTTGGTTTTCACTCCTTTGTCCCAGCGCCCCGAGGTACAGTGTGCTAGATCTGCAATCCCAGGAAGAAAGCCACGTGACCTACCCCCTTGTGAATATCACTGGGGCAACCACTCCCAATTCAGCTCAAGCTGCCAGTAAGCCTCCTGGCTCAGGTGCAATGCTCTGGCTGTGAGGCCAGTTAGAAGCGGCTAAGGCTATTGTTCACGGACCTGGGAAGTCTGGAGATGGTGGTTTACTGTACTTTTGTCATTCTCAGCTGCGCAAAAGCGCTCAAACACCCTCCCCGCATTTTGATTTTTGGTCAGGCAGTGAACCCCACCTTTGCAACCCAGAGGTCCCACCTCCTTCCTGCTGGCTGGCATGGGTTCTGCCAGTCAGCTGTGGTCTGCTGCAGACTTGGTTGGATGGTGGGTGACCAGCTGTCCTGGTTTCCCTGGCACTGATGGTATGTGAGACTTTCAGTGCTGGAGTCGGCAAAGTCCCCGGCAACCCTGGCTGATCTGATCCCTAACTGAGGCCTCCTGTGTGTGGAGTGGGCGGGGGCTGGGCACCCACTTTGCTGGCCTGGGTGGAGGTGGCCTGGGTTGACGGTTATAGCAGTTCCCTTCACACCAGCCCCTCAGAGGAGTAAGTGCCGGGAGTTGTGTCTCGAAATGCACCACAGACCCAATTTCCCAGCGTTTTTCTGGACTTCTGAATATTCTCTAAGATTTCATTTCCTTCGAGAGCTGGAGGGAGCTCAGATCAGACAGAGAGGCTTCAGGTTTAGTTCGTCAGAGGCTCAGGGGTGGCACTGGAGACTGTTTCTACTTCTCCAATTAGCTGTCCAGCTTAGGGGTCTCCCCTGTGGTTGTTGGATGGCTCACGTGTGCAAGAAGATGGCAGACTTTTCTCATTGGTGTCCAGTGGGAGAAGCAGTGTTTCTGCCCCAGAATCCCAAGCAAGACTCTAGAAATTTACCCTGATTAGACCCACATGGAGTACACTTCCCACCGCAAAACGATGATATGGCCAGGGGAATGGAAGCTGCTGATTGGCTTAAGGAGAGTCAAACCTTTCCCAAAGCACACAGACTGTGTTGGCAAGAGGCAGATGCCAGAATTAAATCGGTTTTCTGTGAGGAAGTGGAAATGTGAGGGAAATGGGGGCAGGGGAGGCGACAAGAAGTGCCTTTGCTGCCCATGAAACCTGAAATTCAGCTCAGAGGTGGCCTCTGGCATAAGCCCTGCAGCAGACCCAACCACAGGGCTTTCTTTTATTTTTTTATTGAAGTATAGTTGATTTACAGTGTTGTACAGTAAAGTGATTCAGTTATACATATATATATGTATTCTTTTTCATATTCTTTCCCATTATGGTTTATCACAGGATATTGAACAGAGTTCTCCGTGCTGTACAGTAGGGCCTTGTTGTTTATCCATTCTGTATATAATAGTTTGCATCTGCTGACCCCAGCTTCCCGGTCCATCCCTCCCTCACCCTCCTCCCCCTTGGCAACCACCAGTCTGCTCTCTATGTCCCCACGGGGCTCTATCTCCTCCCAGCTCTATTCTGCCTACTCGGTACAGCATGCGCGCATATAGCCCATATGTTACTCTATGGTACCTATTCCTGTACCTATTCATCTCCCCGACAGCACTGCTGGAAGAGGCCAGGACCCTGCCTTGCACATCTCCAAGTGCCCTTCCTGCAGACCATGGTGCACCCAACAGGAGAGAGGGGCTGCTGAATCAGTCCGTCCAAGTTCCTGATTCCAGCCCCTCCTGGGAGTCTGAAGCCTGGTCTACCAGGAACTCTGTTTTGTGAGAACTTGCACTATGGAAACATGAACATCTCAACTTTTTGTGTTTTTTTAAGTCCATTGCACAGTGCTGAGGACTCAGGCCTCCAGATTTCCCCGGATGCTCTTCATCCCCTGTGACCACTTCTCTCCTTAGAGGACAGTCACCACGGAGCCTCTTTATCCCAGGAAGCAGAGCCCTCACCTGCTCATTACAGATGGAGTGACGCAGGGTGGGAGACCTGTCTTGTTGTGGAAAGCGGCCTCCAGTGGGATCAGCCGAGCACGCAGTCTGGGGTGGAAGTGGTGATTCATTATTTAAAAGGTTCTCCTCCCCGACGTGTTCTTTCACTGGTCGGGTGGGGATGAGAACTGAGAAGAGGGCTTATTTTAAAGACAGCTTTAATCAAAGAGTTCAAGAAAAGGGCTGGAAGAGAAAACCCATCATTTTGAAATGAGCAGGCCAGTTGTTTCAAAGGCAGGTATTAGCATATTTCAAGAAGAGCATTGTTACAGCAGGTCTGAGAAGGCAAAAGCGGGACAATCAACGCTGCACGTAAACAGAGATCACCCAGGCCTGGTGCTGAAGGGGCTGCATCCAGAGAGCAGCAGCCGGCATCCTGTGTGATTATTTCTCAGCTTCACAAGCTGCTGACGTGATCGCAGAGAGGCCCAGGCAGCTCCGCCTCACCTGAGGGCTCCCTCGTGACAATCCCTGATAAAGCAACAACGGGAAACAGGCAAGACGAAGATCCACGCACCAACTTTCCCCAAGAGTGTTCTGCGGATGTTCTGTAATCAGATAAGTTTGGGAACTGCTACTCTCCAATCCCCCTGCAGGTGTATTGCAGGTATTAGCATAATCACAGCCCTGAGAAGTCCAGCAGCAAAGGAGTCTGTTTAGTGGCTTCTAATTTCAGATTTCTCAAATATCTTTGACCAGATGGATTCTTTTTTTTTCATCCGTAAAATGCCCTGTGGAACTAGTGTTTCACAGGACTGACAAAATAAAATCCATATTTTATGGCAAGACGAGAAAAATTTAAGCATAGAATTTTAATTTAAGCATGGAATTTTCTCTGCCCGTTTGGGCCTCCTCACTCCCCTTTAGTATGTATTAACCAGACCTCTTCAGGAGATATCCTTCCTTCTTAAACCTGCAAGGGCTCACGATGACCCACTCCTCACTTTATACACACAGAGCTGGATTGTAGAAACTGTCAGTATGTCATTCGATGTATTGATATAACCCTTTGTCTCAAAAACTTATATAACTCTACTTTGACCTCTAGCGGGCAGAATAATCCTCATAGCTTTCTGAAAGACTGTCTCCCGGGTTACAATCTTCAGGTTGGCGTGAATAAAATGGTCTGTTTCTTTCTTAGATCTATTGTTGATTAATTTTGTGTCAAAAGGACACGATAGAGAAATATTGCCTTGGCCCATTCCCAGGCCTCGTTTTTGGCTATCAGCTTCAGACTCTTCTCCTACCGAAACTTTCTCAAAGAACTAAAGTTTGACATTGGACTTTCACATTTTCATGTGTTAACACTCCCAGGCTCTAGGGTGGAGCTGAGGAACAGGGGAGCATCCCAAAGCAAACGCTGGAGTCAGGAGGATGCCCAGACCCCACATTCAATGAAGTCCTCCCCCAAAGACCCTGCGGGTCAGGCTCAGGGTCGGGGGGAGGTCTGGCAGCATCCGGGGGAGGGGCCAGAACAAGGCCAGCTGATCAGTGTGGGTTTGAAGGGCATGGCCCTGGGCTCCTTTGGAAATGGGAGTGGCTAACAGGAACACGGAAGGGTGGAAGGCCTGGCTGGTCGTGTGGTCTGATAGCTGATGGTGGGGTGGGTGGGGAAGCCACAGCTCAGTTCCCACAAGGGGTCCCAGGAACTCAGGTCACCGCAAACAACCTGGAGGGCAGACCCTGGCAGACACTAGATTCACAGCCCCAGTAGAGAGGCGGTTTCTCCTAAGACAATCCTTGTCCTGACCATCACTGGTTCAGGGATTAGCAGTACGAAGCAGATAGGCCGCAGGTATCATTTGGAAACCTGGGTGGGATTGGGGCCACCCTGGGGGGGTCAAATGAACTAACAACACCCGGCAAATTAAGAGTCCGGGGACCTGCCGGGCAGGCAAAGCCACTATGAATTGTTAATACCAAGAAAGAAGTCAGGAAAACAAGGTAAGAAGATCAAGGGCACATGGCAGCTGTGCACAGGTGTGTGGGTCATACACTGCGCCAGGGCAGCTGGTCAAGGAGGTGGGCAGGGGCTGAGATCTAACCTACATCCCACCTGTGAAGCTGGGGGCCCTCACGTGGGTCTATGCACACTTATAAAAAAGGGGGCACATTTTACTAATTCATGCAAAGTCTGGAAGAGCCCCTGATGGGATGCCAGACCTTAGCTTGTGAAGGAAAGAATGGGGACCTGGCTGGGGACGCTCAGACACTTGTCATATGAAATTTGGGCAAACCTTGGGTAATAAACTGAGAATATAGGCAAATCCAAAGCTAGAGCTGGTGAGGACTGCCAGGCAAACTAGGCCTAGAGGAAAGGCCTCGTGTGTGGTCCATACAGGTGAAGCCAACTGGCCTCTCCACACAGCGCCTCTCTGAAAGCTCCAGCACCCCATCCCCACCCCCGCAGTGGCTGCTCTTTCCCAAGAGTTAAAGGCGTGTTTCTGACCTCAACGTCTGATGATGGATGAACTCTTTTCTATTTTTAGTAGAGTAACAAGAGCCAGGAATCCCAGGAAGGCTTTACAGCCAGACCTGAGAATGGGAGTGGGAATGAAGCCCCTTCCGCTAATGGTGCATCGCCCTTGCTTGAGTGTCTGGTGGCTGAGGCAGCCCTGAGAGCGACTTTCATTAGCACTCAGTGTATATGAACCTTGGGTTTATTGAGCAGTGATCTCCACAGTCAAGCACATCATTTCAAACAGGGTTTGCTCCTGCCGGTCAACTTACCTTTCTCCTTGACTGGCATCATTACAAATGTACGGTTTCCAATATGGGTCCTCTAATCTGGTCACCAGTCTGTTTTTATCTTCCCTAATTAGCTCTACTTTGCACGCCTTGCCTCCACCAGCTGCTCTTTAAACCTTACGTCTTTTACCATTTTTACTGGATTACTGTAACTCCCACATCACAGAGAAAATAAATGTCACCAGAAACGAGCATCTTGGAACTTTCTGCCCAGTATTGCTGTGATATTGTGATATAATAAGAAATGTGTATTCTGGTCTTTGTCCCTGGCTCCTGGCCAGAGCTCCTAAAACCCTGGTAATTTCCTAAGTGGTAAGAGCGCTCCTAAGTGATAAGATGCTCTTGCATCTTTTGTTATATTATTTGGAGTGGAGTGATAAAGGTGAAAGGAGCCCCTTTCAACCACACCCGAGTTTATGTTAATGAGGTGACTTTTGCTTTGTCTCTGAGGATGGGGGACTATTTGCAATCACCATGTGGTTAGAGGGTTGGAACTTTCAGCCCCACCTCTCACTTCTAGGAAGGGAAGAGGGGCTGGAGGTTGAGTTGATGGATCACTGATAGTCAGCGATTTAATCAATTGTGTTATGTCATGAAGCTTCCATAAAAACCCTAACCGAAGGGGTTCAGGGAGCTTCCAGGTTCCTGACCACACTGAGGTGTTGGGAGAGTGGTACACCTGGAGATGGTGTGGAAGCTCTGTGTACCTTGACCCCCAGACGTGCCCTATGCATCTCATCCATTGGCTGTTCCCAAGTTGTATCCTTTATAATATATAAAATACATAAGTAAGTGTTTCCCTGAGTTCTGTGAGCTTTTCTAGTGAATTATTGAACCCAAGGAGGGAATTGTGGGAGCCCTGATTTACAGCTGCTTGGCCAGAAGTGCAGGTCACAACCTGAGACTTACAATTGGTGTCTAAAGTGGGGACAGCTTTGTGGGGCTGAGCCCTTAACCTGGGGGGTCTGTGCTAATTCTGGGTAGTTAGTGTAAGAATTGTCTAATATAAGGAACCATCCACCCCCCAACACACACACAGTGTCAGAAGTACTGTGAGGGTAGAGAAAAACTGTTGTTTTTTTTCTTTTACTTGCAGACTTTAGCTCTAATGGTATTTATCCTTTGTTCATTCTCTCTTGCCCACAGAAGGAAACATGTTTTCCAACAGAAAGAAAATGTTTCCCTTGCTTCTGTCTAAATTTTAAGCTACTGTTTCTCCCCCCGCCAACACAAAATTTCTTAAAAGAATACCATGGACTTCTGCTTTCTCCCATGATAGAATACAGGGACTGGATTTACTCTCATGCTTTAAGCAAAGTGTCATAGAAATTTGTACAAAATTATTTTTTAAATGTTTTTTAGAAATCAGACAGCAGGCAATACATGATTGATATTGCTGAAAGAATGGAATCAAACAAGATTAACCCTACAATTGCTCCAGCTTACTGCCTGGAGACAATTTCCAGGTGGTATTGCAGGGAAGGGGTCCCAAAAAATCTGACGATCATGCTGAGTTCAGGATAAAGAGATCAGAATTGCGGGAGGTGGGAGGCAAGGTGACTAGAATTTGTGGGCCAGAATGCTGAAGGAAAAAAAAGAGAGCTTACCAGAGAAAGAGTTCTGGATATCTGTAGAAGGAACCACTCAAGTGTCTAGATGAATGCTGATCTGCCTCTGTGTGAAAGGAAGTTACTTGAATCTGGGAAAAGAATCCTCCAAACAAAAAGCTAAACATTCTTAGAGTTCACATGTGGACAAGAATAACTTGTGTTTTCAACAGTGAGACTGGACAGACTTTGTAACATGCAGAATATCAGGTACAATCCTCAGGAAGATACACCTTAGTAGTTGGGATAAATTAGACCTAGACTAAAGACTGCTTGAGACCTGCCCTAAGAAAACTTAACAGCAAGGCATGAAAGGAACAAAGATATTCCATGGAACTTAACAGCTTTCTATAACAAAGTCCTACACTTTTTAAAGGAACAACAACAAAAAAATCTAGCACCCTCAAAATGTAAAAATCACAGTGTCCACTATCCAAGCAAAAATTATTAGGCATGCAAAAATCAGGAAAATGTGAACTATTATTAGGAGAAAAAATAATCGTAGAAACACACCTGGAAATGACAGATATGATAGAAATAGCAGACAAGGTTATTAAGAATTATAAATATGCTTCATTGTTCAAGAAAGTACAGGAAAAGACAAGTATGATGAGGCAAGGAATGGAAGATATAAAAATATCTGAATGGAACTTCTAAAGATGGAGAATACAATATCCAAAATTTAAAAACACACTAGAATTAACAGTAGATTAGATATATCAGGAAGAAATATTAGTGAATGTAAAGACATAGCAATGGAAACTCTTCAAAATCGAGTACAGAGAGAAAAAAAGATTGGAAAAACCCCCCAGAATATCAGTGATGTGTGAGAAAATATCTAACATTCTGATAAACATGTAAGTAGGGTCCCAGAAATTGTGGAAAAGAGAGAGAGAAGAAATAATGG
Organism: Balaenoptera acutorostrata; assembly: GCF_949987535.1. NCBI lineage: Eukaryota > Metazoa > Chordata > Mammalia > Artiodactyla > Balaenopteridae > Balaenoptera > Balaenoptera acutorostrata. Next base: position 72,228,053 of record NC_080079.1, on the reverse strand, counting down.
CAAAAATTTTCCAAACTTGATGAAATCTGTAAACCAGAGATTCAAGAATCTCAACAAAACCCAAACAGAAGAAACAAAGAAAACTACGTGAAGGAACATCATAATCAAATTGCTGAAACCCAGAAATAGAGGGAAATTTTTTCGAGTAGCCAAAAGAAAAAGACAGAGAGAAAGAAAAATAAGAATGTCAGAAGAATTCTTGTCAGAAACTATGTCAGCTAGATGACACTGGAATGACGTATTTTTTAAAACTTTTTTTCTTTTTTTAAAATTAATTGTTTTTTGGCTGCATTGGGTCTTCGTTGCTGTGTGTGGGTGTTCTCTAGTTGTGGCAAGTGGGGGCTACTCTTTGTTGTGGTGCGCGGGCTTCTCATTGCAGTGGCTTCTCTTGTTGCGGAGCATGGGCCCTAGAGCATGCAGGCTTCAGTAATTGTGGTGCATGGGCTCAGTAGTTCTGGCTCGGGGGCTCCAGAGTGCAGGATCGGTACTTGTGGCTCATAGGCTCCAGAGTGCAGGCTCGGTAGTTGTGGTGCATGGGCTTAGTTGCTCTGCGACATGTGGGATCTTCCCAGACCAGGGCTCAAACCCATGTCCCCTGCATTGGCAGGTGGATTCTTAACCACTGCGCCACCGTGGAAGCCCCTGGAATGATGTATTTAAAGCACTGAAAAAAGAAAACTGTCAATCTAGAATTTCATTCCCAAGAAAAATAGCTTTCAGAAGTGAAATAGAAATAAAAACTTTTTCAGATAAACAAAATCTGAGCTATTTATCACTGTCAAACCTGCACCATAAGAAATATTACAGGAAGTTAATTCTTCAGGGAGAAAATGGTACCAGATGGAAATTTGACTCAATACAAAGGAATGAGGAATGCAGAAACATTTAGAAATTAGACCACATACTTCTAAATAGCCCATGGGTCAACGAAGAAATCACAAGAGAAATTAGAAGATATCTGAGAAAAAAAAGGGGAAATATAACACATCAAAATTTGTTGGTTTCAGTTAAAACAGTGCTTAGAGGAAAATTTATAGCATCATATGCTTATATGATATAGATAGCTCCAAAAAATCAATGAACTAGGCTTCCTTCTGAACATACTATAAAAAGAAGAGCAAATGAAGGCCAAGGTAATCAGAAAAAAGGAAATAAATAGTAACAAAATGAAATGAATAAAATGGAAAATATAACAATAGAGAATAATCAATGAGACCAAATGCTAATTCTGTGAGAAGATCTATAAAATGTATAACCCCCTCAGCCTGACTGATAAATAGACATTAAAAGGATAAGAAAAGAGAAAAAATTAAAAGAGAAAAGACGCAAATTACTAATATTAGGAATGAGAGAGGGGCAGTATTCCGGATTCTACAAACATGAAAAGGATATGAAGGAACAGTATAAACAATTTACATCAATAAATTCAACAAATTAAATAAAATGGGCAAAGTCCTTGAAAAACACAAACCTAACTTAAGAAGAAATAAGTTATTGATAGCCCTATATCTATTAATGAAATTAAATTTATAGTTTAAAACTTCCTAAGAATAAAAAGAGTAAATTTACAGTGAAGAAACCTGAAAAACACTATCTCAGCTAGGTGATCAAAGTTAGTATCAATAGTGATAAGTTATGTTAATAGCATGTGCCCTTAGTATAATGTGATGAGAATGGTACTTTTACCTCTGTGGTCTTCCTTCCCAAAACTCATCACCCCAGTCTAATCATGAAAAAACATCAAACAAGTCCCAATTTAGGGACATTCTATAAAACACCTTGACCAGTACTCCTCAAAACCTTCAAGATCATCAAAAAGAAGGAAAGTCTTAGAAACTGTCATAGCCAACAAGATCATAAAGTGATATGATGACTAGCAGTACTGTGGTGCCCTAGATGAGATCCTGGAACAAAAAAAGGACATTAGGTAAAAAAATTTAAATATGAATAAATTATGAACCTTAGTTAATAATGGTGTATCAATATCAGCTAATAGTTATGATAAATGCACCATATTAATGCAAAATGTTAATGGTAAGATATATTTGATGTGGAGTATATGGAAACTCTCTGTATTATCTTCATAGCTTTTCTGTAAATCTAAAACCATTCTAATATAAAAAGTGTATTTTTTAAAAAACCACTTATAAAGAAAACTCCAGAGCCAGAGGGCTTCACTGGTGAATTCTGACAAACATTTAGAAAAGGAATAATACCAATTCTATACAAACTCTTCAAGAAAATAAAAGAGGGAACATTTTCCAACTCATTCTGTGAAGCCAGTGTTGTCCTGATAACAAAACCACACAAAGACATTACAAGAAAAGAAAATTTCAGGCCAATATCCTTCAGGAACATAGGAAAACTTCTTTCCTTTCTTTCTTTCTTTCTTCCTTCCTTCCTTCCTTCCCTTCTTTCTTTCTTCCTTTCTTTCTTCTGGGTCTTAGTTGCAGCAAGCAGGCTCCTTACTTGTGGCTCCAGGGCTCCTTAGTTGCAGCTCACCGGTTCCTTGGTTGTGGCACATGGGCTCCTTAGTTGTGGCATGCATGTGGGATCTAGTTCCCTGACCAGGTATCGAAGCCCGGCCCTCTGCATTGGGAGCACAGAGTCTTATCCACTGCACCACCAGGGAAGTCCCGAAAATTTCTTAACAAGTGTTTAGCAAATAAAATCTAGTAATATGGTCCAGAATACATCATTACCAAGTGTAGTTTATACTAGGAATGCAGTTTGGTTAACATGTAAAAATCAATGGAATTCACCGTGTTAAAAGATTTGAAAAGAAAAATCATTTGATCATCTCAATAGATGCTGAAAAAGCATTTGACAAAATTTAGTACCCATTTACGATTCTGAAAAATTCAGAAATAAATGGAATGGAATAGAAAGCAGGAAAGCAGGAATGGAAGAGAATTTCCTCAACCTGATACCTCTAACAATTATACTTAGTGATGAAAAACCAGATGCTTCACCCCTAAGATTTAGAGCAAGACAGGAATATCTGCTCCTGCTTTTTCCATTTCACTTCATACTGGAAGTGCTCATTGGTTCAGTAAGTCCGGAAAAAGAAGTCAAATGCATAGACATCAAAAGCAAAAAATAAAACTGATTACATTCACAGATGATGTGACATGATTGTACATGTATAAAATATTAATGAATTTACAAAAATGGTAGTTAAACTATTAGGTGAATTTAGCAATATTGATGGAAAAAATCAATTGTATTTATATATACCAGCAATGAACAATTATATTTAAAATATAATGCCATCAAAAACATTCAGTGATATATTTCAGAAAATATGTGCAAGATCTGTACACTGAAGACTACAAAATAGTGTTCAGAAAAATTAGGGAAGACAAATAAATGGAGAGATATATCATGTTCATGAGTTGGAAGTCTTGATATTTTTCCATGTCACTTTTCCCAAAATTGATTTATAGATTTAGAGAATCCTAATCAAAATCACAGCTGGCTCATTGGGTAAACATTGGCAGGTCGTATCTAAAATTTATGTGTAAATGCAAATGACCTAAAATAGCCAAAACAATTTTGAAAAATAAGAACCGAGTCGGAATACCCATGCTACCTGATTTTAAGATTTCCTGTAAAGATACAGTATTTAAGAAAGTGTGGTACTTGTGTTTAGATAAACATATAGATCAAAGAGACAGGATGGCAGCAAGAATGGCAGAGTAAGAATCTCTGAAACGCTTCTCTTCCTTAAGGACAATGAGACCACTGGGAATATTTGTCAGATTCAATTTTTTCTTATCCCTGGAAATTAACCAAAGACTTGCAGCAAACCGGGGAGTCTTTATTAAGAAAAATAGCTGTAAGAACTGCAAGAACACAGTCTCTGTGATGTTTTAACTTACCCAATTTCCATGCCCATTTCCCCAACTCTTCAGTAGCTTTGAAAACACACAGCCCACAATCACAGTGAAAACCAGCAGCCTGACAGCCAGTTGAGGGGGCAGAATGGAGTTGGAACTCTTTTGAAGTCTCATTCTCAGAGATTATCATTACTCGACCCATTTCGTGGCTCCCTAAAAGAGACCACTCACAAACTTTTTCTTCATTTGACCTGACTAGGAGCTTGCCCAGTGCAAAAAGCCTTTTCCCCAGGGATGTTTGTTGCAGACAGTCAGAAGCAATTGTTTAACATTGTAGCTATCTGAAGGAGTGATTTAGCATTTGGGGTAAAGAATGTGTTCCCCAAAAGTTTTAAGTAAAAGCTGAGCAGTGAGATGGCCATGGGAGGCTTTGGAAAGCTCTGACATATGCCCATGTGGGGCTGTATGCATGCTCAGAGCTATGTGTATCCTCAGGAAAAACCTGAGAAGGCTCTCTGCTCTCACCTCTGGCTGACCTTGAGGCTGTGTGCAAGCAGCAAGTGAAGGCCAAAGCAGAAGTGTAGACTGTCTGGCTGAGTGTTGTATGTGTTCCCCCACATACACACAGAACCCCACAGCAAAGACCGGGAGACGTTGGTTCTAGGCATTTAAGGAAATTTCTGATGAGCTGACCTCTAAGCTGACCAAGCAGAGACTTCAGAGTGCACGCATGATCAAAAAATACAGACTCAACAGAATGAGTTCAGAAAAGTCACTAAACAAACCATCAACCATAAACCTTAGAGAGAGAGAGATTCTGACTTCCAGAATTGCCACATTATATCATTTCAACAAAAAGCTTTGAGAGATGCAAAGAAAAAAGAAAGTATGGCCCATGCACAGGAAAGAAAAATCAGTCAACAGAAAACTCTCTATAATGGAGTCCAGACTTTGGACTTAGTAGACAAGACTTTAAGTCAGATATTTTGAATATGTTCAAAGAACTAAAGGAAATTGCATATAAAGAACTAAAGGAAAGTATGAGAACAGTGTTTCAACAGAGAATAGTAATAAAGAGATGCAATTATGTATGTATATATCTAGTGTAATTATATATGTATATACACACAAATAGAACTTCTAGAATCAAAGAGTATAACACTTGAAATGAAGGGCTAGATGGACTCAACAGCAAATCTGAGCAGGAAAAGAATCAGCAAACTTGAAAATACGTTCATTGAGATTATTCAGTCTGAGGAAGAGAATGAAAAATGAGCGAAGAAAAATGAACAGAGCCACAGAGATCTGTGGGATACTATCAAACATACTAACATATGCATAATGGGAGTTCTGAAAGAGAGGAGAGAGAAAGCAATAGGCAGCAAGAATATTTGAGGAAATAGTGGCTGAGAACTTCCCAAATTTGATGCAAAACATTAATCTACACACTCAATAAGCTCAACAAACTTCATGTAGGATAAATTAAAGAGATCAACACCTAGGCACCTCATAATCATACCGCTGAAAGTCAAAGACAAAGAGTGAACCACAAAAGCAGCAAAAAAATAAGCAACTCATCGGTATGGAACCGCGTGAAGATCAACAGTGTACTTCTTACTATGGCGGCCAGAAGGTGGTGGGATGGCATAGTCAAAGTCCTGAAAGAAAAAGATTGTTAATCAAAAATGCTATATGTAGCAAAGTCATCCTTCAAAAATGAAGGAAAAATTAAGACATTCTCATATAGCAAAACCTGAGGGTATTTGTTTCTGGCCAACCCACCCTACAACTGCTGAAGGGAGCATTTCAGGCTGAAATAAAAGGGATTCAAATCAACATGAAGAAACAAAGAGCTCCAGTAAGGTAACTATGCAAGTAAATATAAAAGACTATATAAATGTATTTTTTTTTTTGGCTCTAATTCTCTTTTTTCTCTTAACTGATTTAAAATACAACTGTAGAAATCAATGATAAGATGAAAGAGAAAAAATAGAGACCAGAAAGACAACCATATGTATATGCTGAATTGATTTTGGGCAAAGATATAAATTCAATGGGAAATGGATTGTCTGTTTAACAAATACTACAACATCATATAAAAATGAATCTAGGACCATATTCAAAGTTAATTCAAATAGGATAATAAACCAAAACTTAAGATGTAAAATTATAGAGGAAACTCCTAGAAGGGAAAAATAGGAAAAATCATGAACCATAGAAGAATAAATTGATATACTGAGCATCATCAACATTAAAGATTTTGCTATTTTAAAAATGCTGATAAGAAAATGAAAAGGCAAGCCACGGCCTGGGAAAGAATATTTGTAAGCATATATCTGATAAAGAATTTGAATTTAGAATATACAAAGAACTTTTACAACTCAATAATAAGAAGACAAAGAACCCAATTAAAAAGTGGGTGCAATTTTTATTGACACTTCACCAAATCAGACATATAAATAAGCCTATAAAAAGATGTTCAAATTATTTATCAGTAGGGAAATGCCAATTAAAATCCCAGTAATAGTCTACTACATACCCATTAGAAAAGCTAAATTTAAAGAAGTTGTCAATATCAAGTTTTAGCAAAGATGTGTAGCTCTTTGCCAAAACTTAATATTTTTGGTGGAACTCCCACCCATTGTTGGTGGGGATGCAAAATTGTACAGTCACTTTGATGAACAGTTTGGCAATTTCTTATAAAGTTAAATGTAAACTTACCTTATTCCCAGAAATCTTTTTACTAAGTGTTTATCTAAGAGAAATGAAAAAAATATGTCCACATGTTCTCATATTTCTAGCAGTTTTATTCATAATAGCCCCAAACTGATAACAACCAAATATCCACCAACTGGTGAATGGATCAACACCTTTTGGTATATTCATGCTAAGGAATACTATTCAGCAAGAGAAAGGAGAAAGCTGCTGAAACCCAAACAACATGGACGTATCTCAACAGCATTATGCTAAGTGGAGAAAATCAGAAACACACACACACACACACAAAACATGATTCCATTTATGCGAAATTCTTGAAAAGGCCAAACTATAATGGCGAAAAGTAGATCAGTGTTGCTAGGAAACAGAGGATTGACTGAAAAGAGCACAAGGGAACTTTTTGGAAAAATGAAATTGTTCCGTAACATGATTACGGTGTCAGTTATACAACTACAGTCGACCCTTCATATCCACGGGTTCTGCATCCTTGGATTAAACCAACTGTGGAGCCAAAATATTTGGAAAAAAAATTTCCAGAAACTTCTAGAAAGCAAAACTTGAATTTGCTACACACTGGCAGCTAATTACACATCATTTACATTGTATTAGGTATCATAAGTAATCTAGAAATGATTTAAAGGATACAGAGATTCTGTGGGTTATGTGCCAATACCATGCCATTTTATTTAAGGGACTCCAGCATGTGCGGGGTTGGGGGTAGGGGCTGGACCAAATCCTCCGAGGATACTGAGGGATGATTGTATATACACATTTGTCAACAGTCATCAGCACGTACACTTAAAATTGGTGGGTTTAACTGGCTTTAAAATTATACCTCGGGCTTCCCTGATGGCACAGTGGTTAAGAATCCGCCTGCCAATGCAGGGGACACGGGTTCAAGCCCTGGTCCAGGAAGATCCCACATACCTCCCCTCACAGGATCTCACTCACCACTTCCAAATATAACAACCCAGACCCAACCCAGTCTTGGCACCCCAGAGTGTCTTAAATTGTCAAGGGATAGAAAGAAAACCTTAAGAGAAAGGAGTTTAAACTTGTTTTAATTTAAACCCAATATAGACGGGATGTGTGAGAGATATCAATACATGATTATAGTAAAAATCAAATGAACATTAGTGTTGCAACTCCAATGAAAGTTTACACTCACTACCCTCCAGTCTAATCCAGTATAAGGTTTACAGCCACATAGAGGGGACCCCCACCCCCCATAATATGACAGCATTAATGTGCCTTGCAACCCCTGTCCCCATCCCCATGACAGCTCCATCCCTTCTCCAGCTCAGCGCTTGGCACGTGTGCAGGAATGATCATGAGACAGCATGCCCGCTGGGACCTTTGTCCAGACAAGCAAGCCTCCCTTTGCTATTCATTCTTCTTTTGCTTCCAGGCTGCTCTGCAAACCAGGAAAATACTTCATAAAGCAATGTGCCAGCTACCCTACACGAGTCAAAGGAGCATGTCACTGTGAATTTAAGAAAATAAAATCACGGTCCACAGTAAAATGGATTTAATGGTCACAGTGGTGTTCATAAGACACCTCTCCTCAGCTTCTGAAGCACAGACTTTAATAATTTAATGTTTTTTCTGCCGTGACACTAAGATTTTTCTGAAACAGAGGGAAAGCCCGCAGTAAGAAGAAGCCTACATCTCCCCCATTTTCATGGCAGCAGAAATAATGCCTCTTCTGCCACGTTTATATTGCTCCTCTGTGCAAAGTCTCTTCACACCAGGGCACTGATTTGGGATGCCCATCTCCTCCCTGGCTGATCAGGACAAAAGCTCCAGTTCTTGAAAAGTTTAGCAAAGAAAAAGGGTTTCAGTATTTGCATTTGACCTAACTAATTTATTAAAAAAAAATTTCAAATTCTGAATCCTTACCCTAAAAACAAAAATAACTAACATATAACAGCAAGATAAAAGCAAAACAAAACACTTGTTATGCTGCCGTATTGATCAGATATATGTTTCAGAATCACTTTCCCTCTTATGGGTTTATTATTGTTACTAAAAATTTCCCAATTAAAGCTATATACCCAAGGTTTTAATACATTAAAAATATATAAACACTTTTTAAATATAAAAAGTAATAAATATTCCCTCTGAAAATTTGGAAAACAGAAAATATACACAGAAGAAAACTACAATACCCATAATTCCACTGGTGAAGAATTACCGTCACCATTATTTTATAGCTTTTCAGTTTTTTTAATGGACGTGTACACAGATTTACCTGTTTATGAGGTCATACAATATAAGCTGTTCTATAATCTGCTTCTTTTAATAATTCACTGTGCGCATTTAGTCATCACATAGTCCTCCAAAAAAGTATTTTTAATGTCTTTATAGCATTAAAGACATTATAACCCAGATCCTATTTTTTGAAAAATGTTTCAGTTGTTTCTATTTATTTGCTCATAAATAATACATCCTCGTATATTTATCTTTAGTACATCTCTATTTCTGTAGGATGAATTCCTGCATGATATGCTATAATTTTTGACAAGATAAACGTAGGATTCTGAAATTGCCTTGAAGGTCTAGGACATCCCAATTAAGAGCCTGTGCATCTAGTAAACTTTCCAATAATTCTTCTTACGGCTCAGCTGCAATCCCGTCCTTTGCAGAAGGCCTTTAAGAGCATGTACTGAATTAGATATTTATTTCCAAACCTGGCATTCCAAGACCCTTCTTCTAGTTATGTATTGGGCTCTTTACCAGCCTTTACAGTGGGCCAAGGTATTGTCTTCTTGTCAATTTATAAGTATGGAAATTGATATTGAGAGAGGTTCAATCACTTACCCAAGGTCACATCACTAATAGATGGGTCTTTGAATCCAGATCAGTAAAGCATGTGTTCTTTTCCTAAGTGACCCTCACTAACGTCCACCTACCCTCCAGAGGAGGGGCAGGCATCGCACTACCGGAGCCAGTCTGTGTGGATTTGAACTTGCCTTATGTCTAGCCTTGTGACCTCATGCAAGTATTGTCCTTGTTGGTATTTGCTTCCTCATTTCTAAAATGTGGATAAAAACCATACCCACCTCATAGGGGTGTGGAGAGGGTTAAATTAGTCATTATACTTGAAGTGCTTAGATTTGTGCCTGATACATTGGAAGTATTAATTGCATTTATTATCATCGTTGTTTTTACTGTTACATTCCAGGCAAACCAGCCTTACTGGCCATTTCCCAAACACAGCTTGGTTATTGATCTATGCCTCTGCTCACAGTTTTCTACTCTTGGCATGCTTGCCCCATCTCTTCATACAACCAACTCTATGACTAATGTTTATTGATGAGGCTGGTGAAATAAATCCTCTTCATTCTCCCAAAGCCATTCTCTTCCTTATTGTTCATGATCTCTCCCTTTCTCTTACACTACCTGTAACTCTTTTATAGTTTTCATCCTGTCTGGTTTTAGAGTTGTGTGTGTACCTGCTTACTTCCTTACTAAACCAAAAGCTTGCTGAGGGCAGAGACTGTCCAGTGTGGAGGACACTGCAAGGACAATGCCAGAGAGTCCATGTTTAATCTCAGGTCTGCCCCATTACTATACTGTGCATTATTTAACTTCTCTGTACCGCAGTTTTCATCTGTAAAATGGACATGATAATAAGACCTACTCTGTAGGTTTGTGGGGAGGATCAAATGCATCAATGTATGTAATATGCTTGGAATTGTGTCTGGAGCATAGCAAGTGCTCAATAAATGCTAGTTGTTAAAATTTTACATAGCAGCCACTGAGTAAGTGTTAGCTGGGTGAATGCCAGCACACATGAATCACATTTGTCTGAACTGTACCCTTTTTCATATTTGCATGTAAAGCTGTGCAGACTCTCTAGCTATTATTTGGTACAATCAGGAATTATTTCCTAAGATTAGTCTTCTCGTTTGTGATTCTAATGGGGTGGGGGTAGTAGTCATAATTGTTGAGCTCTAAGCTCTGGGTCAGAAAGTGAAGATATAGGTAAATTTTAAAAAAATAAATGAGAAAATAACTCCTGGCAAATGACCCTTTAAGATTTTTCCAAAATCAAACTGTTTCTGAGATCACGGTCCCACTCTGAGGCCAGCAGCAACCGCCTTGCTGAAGGCATCTTAGGACCAAAGGAATAGGCTTGTTTGGCTGTTAGTGATACATCCAGAGGGACAATCGAGTATAAGTAGAGACCAGGGAAGCTGCAGCTGTCCAGTTACATTTCCTGTTTCCCTAGAACTTTTGTTCCCATCCCAAAGAGCAACATGGCTACCATCCACCTTATAGTCCTATTTATTTGCTGGTGTTCTGACCTCTGACTTCGGACCTCTTATTCAATTTGAGCTCAGTCTCCAGCTCTCAGGCTTTCACAATTTCCTTCTTTTAGTTGGGATGTTATGCAGTCTGCTTCTATTCATTCAGTGGCTACCCTTGGAATCATAATGTATGTTCTTAATTTATCATAACCTAACATTAATCTATACTTTTACCTTCCTTCTGGATGATATACTGCCTCTTTGCAAAAAATACTCTTTTAAGGACTTCCCTTGGGGAGCAGTGGTTAAGAATCTGCCTGCCAATGCAGGGGACACGGGTTTGATCCCTGGTCCGGGAAGATCCCACATGCCGCAGAGCAACTAAACCCGTGCGCCACAACTACTGAGCCTGTGCTCTAGAGCCCGCGAGCCACAACTACTAAGCCCTTGCGCCACAACTACTGAAGCCTGCATGCTCTAGGGCCCGCATGCTGCAACTACTGAGCCCACGTGCTGCAACTACTGAAGCCCACGTGCCTAGAGCCCATGCTCTGCAACAAGAGAAGCCACCGCAATGAGAAGCCCACACACCACAATAAGGAGTAGCCCCCGCTCGCTGCAAGTAGAGAAAGCCCTCATGTATAAATGAAGACCCAACGCAGCCAAAAAAAAAAATTATTCTTTTATACCACATGGTACTAAAATACATTTCTCTGGCCACGGTGACTGAGTCCTTCTAGTCATTAAAGAGGTTATTTCAAAGAAGGAAAATGGGTTTCAATTTCCATGTCCACATCGGTTAGTAATAGCCAGAGTTCTGAGACAATGTTCAGGTTCAGAGGGGAAAATAAGCCTTGAGGTCTCTAAAAGACCTCCTAAAAAGCCCAGTAGAAATCAGAGATTAGATCAGAGAGTAATCAGAGATAAGATCTGGCTAGAAACGTACAACCCACCAAGATTGAATCATGAAGAAATAGAAAATCTGAACAGACTAACTGGTAAAGAGATTCAATCAGTAATCAAAAACCTCCCAACAAACAAAAGTCCAGGATGAGATGGCTTCACTGGTGAATTCTACCAAACATTTAAAAAAGAAGAATTAACACCAATCCTTCTCAAACTCTTCCAAAAAATAGAAGAGGAGGGAACACTTCCAAACTCAATTTATGAGGCCAGCATTACCCTGATACCAAAACCAAACAAGGACACCACAAAAAAAGAAAATTTATAGGCCAATATCCCTGATGAACATAGATGCAAAAATCCTCAACAAAATATTAGCAAACTGAATTCAACAATACATCAAGAGGATCATATACCATGATCAAGTGGGGTTTATTCCAGGGATGCAAGGATGGTTCAATACCTGCAAATCAATCAATGTGATACACCACATTAACAAGATGGAGGATAAAAATCATATGATCATCTCGATAGATGCAGAAAAAACATTTAACAAAATTCAGCATCCATTCATTATAAAATCTCTCAACAAAACAGTGTGGTTTTGGTGTAAAACAGACACATAGATGAATGGGTCAGAATAGAGAGCCCAGAAGTAAGCCCACACATATATGGTCAATTAATTTATAACAAAGGAGCCACAAATATACTGGGGGAAGAGATAGTCTCTTCCATAAAAGGTGTTGGGAAACTGGACAGCTACATGCAAAAGAATGAAACTGGATCATTATCCTACACCATATACAAAACCAACTCAAAATGGATTAAAAACTTGAACATAAAGACCTAAAACCATAACACTCCTAGAAGAAAACATAGGGATAAGTTCCTTGACATTGGTCTTGGCAATGATTTTTTTTTTTTAATTTGACACCAAAAGCAAAGGTAACAAAAGTAAAAATAAACAAGTGGGACTGCATCAAACTAAAATGCTTCTGCATAGCAAAGGAAACCATCAAGGAAGTTAAAAGGCAACCTACTGAATGAGAGAAAATATTTGTAAATCATGTATCCAATAAGGGGTTAATATCTGAAAAACTGAAGAACCCATACAACTCAATAACAATAAAACAAACAATCTGATTAAAAAAATAAGCAGAGGAACTGAATAGACATTTTTCCAAAGAAGACATACAAATGACCAATAGGTACATGAAGAGATGCTCAACATCATTAAATATCAGGGAAATACAAATCAAAACCACAATGATATGTTTGAATGGCTATTGTCAAACCTGTTTGAATGGCTGTTGTCAAAAAGACGAGATAAGTGTTGGAGAGGATGTGGGGAAAAGGGAACCCTTGTGCAATGTTGGTGGGAATGTAAATTGGTTGCAGCCACTATGGAAAACAGTATGGAGGTTCCTCAAAAAACTAAACATAGAACTACCATACTATCCAGCAATTCCACATCTGGGTATTTAAATGAAAGAAATGAAACCATTATCTCAAAAAAGACATCTGCACCCCTATATTCTTTGCAGCATTATTTACAATAGTCAAGACAAGGAAACAGCCTAAGTGTCTATCAGTGGAAGAATGGATAAAGAAAATGTGGATCTACATACAATGGAATATTATTCAGCCATAAAAAGAAGGAAATCTTGTCATCTGCAACAACATGGTTGGATCTTGAGGGCATTATGTTGAGTGAAATAAGTCAGACAGAGAAAGACAAATACTATATGATCTCATTTACATATGGAACCTTAAAAAATCAAACTCATAGCTACAGAGAACATATTGATGTTTGCCAGAATGGGTGTTTGGGTCAGGGAATAGGTGACAGTGATCAAAAAGTACAAATTTTCAGTTATAAGAGAAATATGTTCTGAGGATGTAATATACAGCATGATGACTATAGTTAACAATACCATATTGTATATTTGAAAGTTGCTAAGAGATCTTAAAAGTTCTCATCACAAGAAAAAAGAATTTGTAACATGGTTATAGATGTTAACTAAACTTACGATGGTAATCATTTCATGTTACATATATACGTCAAAACATTACACTGTACCCCTTGGACTAATACAATGTTTTATGTCAGTTATATCTCAGTAAAACTGGGGGGAAAAGATCTGGCTAATGAAAGACTTAAGCAACACGAAATCTTCCCTGTGGGTTGTTTGAGGGTTTCCTGACTTACTGGCAACTCCTTGCAATATAAAAGCATGTGCTCTCTAGCACAGGGTGGCAGCTGTTGGAGGGTGCCCTGCACACGGGGAAATTGTAAGGATGCAACACTTGTGCTTGTACCAGGCTGGTCACCATCATATCAGGGGAATTGAGATGCAGAATAGGGTGTTAGCAAACAGAAAGTACCAGAGCAAGAAAGAAGGTAATTCATTTTGTGCAGGGCTTACTCCTAAGGTAAAATATGGGGCACAGCTTAAACTGACACCTTGAGGTGACGTTAGGAAGACTGGGTTCTGCTTCTTCCATGGGTCAATATGTCTTCCATCTGACAGCTTAAACTAACGTCACCTTGAGGTGGGTCAATATGTCACAGTAAGATTTCCTTAAATCAATGTGATGTGAGGTTGACTGAGAGAGAACCAAGCTGTTGAGTGGCCAGGTGAGAAAAAAGATCATCCCCCATGCTGGGCACAGGCTTGTGAACCCTGAGACCCAGGTTTTCAGACCCAGTGCTCGGGAGTGCCTGGGAGTTCCCAGTCCACTCGCTAACAGGGGAATCAGCCCTCCTGGGACACCCAGAACACGGAAGAACCAGGCTTTCCTCCCTGCTCCCCATCCCCATCTGGGGGCCTTTGAGACTCCAGGCAGCAGACAGTTAAGTAGAGTGTCATGAATAAACGTGGAATCTCCTAGAGCAGTAGACTTTCTCCAGAGGCAGAGACGTGCATGCTGAGACTTGCAAGCGAAGGTCCAGGAAGACACCAGGGACACGCAAGCCAGGAAGCCCAGCCCTTCTTTAAATCGCTTTTGGAAGAGAATTAACATGGTGACACCCCCTCACCTCCACAGGCTTCATAAAATGAGAGCATTGAAAGAAAAATATTAAACTGAATTAGGGCCTAGTTCTTTTTTTTTTTTTTGAGTATAATTGCTTTACAATGTTGTGTTAGTTTCTGCGGTACAACAAAGTGAGTCAGCTATATGTATGCATATATCCCCTCCCTCTAGCTTTCCTCCCACCCACCCCCGCATCCCACCCAACTAGGACATCACAGAGCACCGATCTGATCTCCCTGTGCTATGCAGCAGCTTCCCACTAGCTATCTATTTTGCACAAGGTAGTGTATATGCGTCAGTGCTACTCTCTCAGTTCATCCCATTCTTCCCCCTCTGTGTACACACGTCCGTTCTCTACGTCTGTGTCTCTTTTCCTGCCCTGCAAATAGGTTCATCAGTACAATTTTTCTAGTGAATTAGGGCCTAGTTCTTAATCTTTCTAGGGTGCAGGCTGGGTACCACTGAGAAGGGGTGTACGCCGATCTGGACTGATGTGCAAAACTCGGGGGCTCCAACCCCACCTCCCACCAAGGCCAGAGGATTACTGATAATACCCTCAGGTGTTGCCACTCCTAGGAACTTGGCATTTTACTGTCCCAAACCCAAGTCTTGTCCGACAGGAGGCGCTCTCCCTCGGGCTCCCAGACTCTCAGGGTTCACCAGGCTTCCTCAGCTGCTGACCTACTCCCTGTGGCCCAGGATGATTCTAGATAAAAATGACTGGGAGTTCCCTTTTTTGAGTGGCTCAACTAAAGCCAATGTAAATGGATACCATTTTTGTGGCCTTTTATCCCTCCTCTCCTCCACCCGGCTGTCAAGGCTAACCCTCGTCAGCCAGTCAATTTATTACTGCCTTCCAGCTGACTAGTGCAAAACTTAATCTAATGTAAAACTTAATCAGGTGAAGCAATCAGCACAATATGGAAATCCAGGATTTCCAGCCTCTGCATAATGTATCACAAATAAGAAAATACATGTTTACCAGAATAATTAGTAGTTTCAAAGTGTCCAATAATTATTCCCTGCTGGGAACAACCCTTTGGCGCAGAGGGAATAATTCAGGGGGAAGATCGCGAATGTGCTGGGTTACCTCGCTGCTGGGGAATAACGAGGTGTCCGCTCGCTGACCGGAAGCCCTGGCCCAGGCAGACAGGAGAGCCGGTGAAACCCTGGCAAGGACGTTGAGAATAAGCTAAGGTGCCCATCTTGGGTCCTAACAGGCTTAATCTGACTGTCCTGGTCCGGTGGAAGGGGCAGTGAATTTTGCCCCTGGAAGGTCTGTCTCATAATCTATGACTCCCTATGGGATACTCAGTTTTCTTATCTAGCCAGTGGGGACCCCGTCCCTACCCATCATGGTGGTTACAGGCACCACCTGGGTCACAAGCCCAAGCCGGTCATAAGCAATAAAGCGCTCCACAGATGTTAGTTGTTCTTTATCAAAGGAGACTGGTTATACAGTAAACAGTCAGAGAAAGCAGTTGTATAAACTCATCGACAGTGTGTCAGGGGCACCTCGCGCTGGCAGAGCTCAGGGAACACAGGACACCCAAGGGCATAGTCCGTGGTGCGCACGGCCCTGTTGGAAAGGGGTCACAGGATAAATTTGGGCAGTGGGTGTCGGGTGAGTTCTGAGAACGAGGTAACGTCTGGGCAGAGTGAGGAGTTTAAACCTATAAGGATGAGGAAGGAGCTCTTCAGGATTCACTCACTCGTTTAAAAAATTATTTGCTCAACAAATGTCTATTGTGTGTTTGATCTGGATCAGGCAGAGGAGCAACCGCCGCGAGGCAAGAATGTGCAGCGCATGCTGGGAGCCTCCGAATAGAGCTGTGAAAGCACCAGAAGAGAGAGAGAGAGAGAGGGAGAGAGAGAGAGAGAGAGAGAGTGGAGGTGGCAGGTTGCGGTGGATCAAGGGGCTGGCCTGCGTGCGCGCAACTTTGATTCCGAGGCGCAGAGCCACTGCCCTTGAAGGCAGACTCAAGGAGAATGAATAAGTCTCTCCTCGGTTTCGGCAGGTGCTCATCTCGCTGACAGGGCTGATTCGGGGATGGATTAGGAGGTGGATGGGCGGCAGAGTTCCCGGAGCAGAGGCGCTTCTGAGGGTCCTCAGATGGAGCCCAGGGGAGGCTCCGAGCTGCCCCCGGTGCAGGCAGCCGGATCTCACACACGCGCGCGTGCACACACACACACACACACACACACACAGCTGGCTCAAGCCTGGGGCCTGATTCTATGACCCTTGACCTAGTGGGAGTCCTGGTCCCAGCTCCCCGAAGCCTCTGACTATTTGAAGCTTCTTAGGATGGAGAAGATTCCAGGGAACAAAACACACCTTTCCGGGGGGTGTGGGAGGGTATTTGCTGTCAAGGCAAAACCACGGCCCTGGTGCACATCCCATCGGCCCAGGTGGGCGAGTGAGCGGCACCTACAGCCAGGGGGTGGGCAGAGACGCTCAAACCTGCTTGCTCCCCATGCGTTCTCGGTTTGGAAATAAGATGGGTACAAACCCAAGCCGTTATTGCTCCTCCATACCCCACATGCACTGGGTAGAAGCAAGGGAGGGTTCTCACTGCCGGCTGAATTGGTACATTGTGGAGATGACCAGAGGCTGGGGAGATCAGGAGGCCTGGAGTCCCTCGCGGCTCCCTGATTGTCTGGTCTTACGACTTTGGGGAGTCACCTCGTCCTTCTGGGTCGCCGTTCACTCCCTTGTAAACTGGAGGTGTTGGGTTAGAGCTGTGGTCCTCACCTGGAAGGTGGTGACGGAGGGATGGGCAATCAGCCTCACAGAGGAGGATGGGGGAGGTATGTGCAAATGAGGACTCCCACTCTGTGCCGCCTTGACCCCTCCCGGCGGCCCCTACCCACAGGTTCTAAGTCGCCCACCCCAGGTGGGTGTGGGCCCTGCTGGAAGTGTGCTGGTTGGATGAGGATGAGGAGGCTGGGGCCCCAGGGAGCCTGTCACCTCACCCTGCTGCCCTAAAACCTGTGCTGACTTTTTAAACTCCAGACCATTTCATATATGATCATTATCATCCCCAAGGCAAGTACAGCAGAATTGACCTTCCTGTCTCCAAAGAGGAGATCAATAAAAAAGTGGCATTTTCCGGGAAACAGCTGAAAGAATTTATTATGCAGAATAGGGTGCATAATAAATCTGCAAGAATGCTGAGGTACAAACCACTAATCCCCAAATTTCAGAACGTCACCAAGTTATAATTGAAACAATTAAATTGATTGTTAGCCCTGACACTGAACTGAAATCCCCCCCAGGGAGTGACATCTCACGAGCCTTCTTGGAGTTGCGGGGAAACTTTTCAACCCTGCCTCCTCTCCAGCTTTGGTTCCAGCTCTCAGGCCCTCGGCAGTGCGGGGTACCCCTCCCGGCCTCTCCGCCCTCCTCCCTCCCCACCCGGCCCCCCTCTACGCCTGTCTTTCCTGCCCTCTCCCTCCCCCGAGACAGTGGGCACCTGGCCAGGTCCCAGTCCTTTCTCTCACCGCTTCCCGTTGGGATTTCCAGCTTCGCCACTTTCCTCAGACCTCCCCATGCCTTGTCTTACTCCACAGAGAAAGCGGGGCCCGTCTGGAAGCGACGTCCTCCCGTCCCCCTGCTCCCCCCGCCCCGTCCAGTCGCCTCGGCCCGTGGAGCCCATCTCGAGCAGATGCCCTCTGGCCCCTCCATCCCGCCCCTCCCCTGGCCGTGGCCCTCCGCCCTCAGGTCCTGCAGCTCCTGGCTCCGGATCACCCCCTGGTCTCCCTCCTGGGCTGGAGGAGGATGCACCGCTCTGGGTCGTGAGGGTGGAGGGAGGGGACGGAGGAAGATGGCTCATCGTGGTGCAGCCCCCAGATGAAACACACATAAGGCAAACCCAGCTTTCTTTCCTTAATATTCATAGCGTAATTCTGTTCCACGAGACTGTCTTTTTCTCTCTTTTCTCAGACTTTTCTCACTATCCTTCCTTGGCATGAGGGAGGGACGGCTGTGTCTCCAGGCCGCAGCGGAGGGGAAGAAAACTCCCCATCACAGACGAATGTTCCCAGTGCCGAGGGAAAGCTGTCCTCCTCCGACCTCGCTCCTGCTGCCCTCGGCCTGCCCTCTCGGCTCCCTTCACCCCATCATTCCCACCTGGAGAACCTGGAGACGCCCCACATCACACACGCGTCCTTGGTGCCTTGCTCACCCCCAGCTGCTCGCTGGCCCACAACACCGTCCTCTGAAACTGGCCCCCCCAAGTCCCTCCAGTTGTTACATCCGATGCAGAGCTTTAAATACCTTTTTATTGGACTCTTTGGTCTCCTGAGGCCGAAGCTATCCTTGCTTTCCTCTCATCTATAGGCTGCTCCTTCCCGAATTCTCTGCCTCTCAGATGTGGGTATTTCTTGTCTGCTCTCTTGACTCTAATTGCTTTCTGCTCCCTTACAATTTTCAAACCTCAGTGCATGACTCGTAACCTCCCCACGCAACTCCAGGCCGTCAAAGCTCAGTACCCATTACATCTCTTGCCAAATGTCCCCCAGGCATTTCGAACTCAATCTGCCCCAAATTGACCTTGTTGCCCTCTTTTCTAAATATCCTCCTACTATTTTTTCTCTTTTAATGAATGCCACCATCGTTCACGTCATCACCCACACTCAACTCCCATTTCTACTCTGCCACCTCCTCTCCACGCCCCCCGCCATGCCCCGCCACGCCCCCCAGCACCGCCTTCTCTGAGGCCTCATCACTCTCCTCCAGGACACGCTCTGAGGTGCTGCCAGGATGAGCTTCCTGAAGCCACTCCTGGGATCTAGACCCTTCCATGGCTCTCTATTGACTCCTGTCCACTGAAACCCAAACCTCTCGTCGGGGCCAAGAGGCTCTTCTCATCTGAAGAAGACGAGAAGCCGGGAGACCCAATGGTACCCAAGCTTGACAGCGCCCTCTGATGCACCCTGTTTGAGGCAACATCCAGTGTAAAGAGTTTGGGTTTGCTTTATACTTATTTATTTATTTTTAAATTAAAAAAAATTTTTTTTATTGGAGTATAGTTGATTTACAATGTTGTGTTAGTTTCTGCTGTACAGCAAAGTGAATCCATTGTACATATACATATAGCCACTCTTTTTTAGGTTCTTTTCCCACATAGGTCATTACAGAGTATTGAGTAGAGTTCCCTGTGCTGTACAGTAGGTCCTTATTAGTTAACTATTTTAAATATAGTAGTGTGTATATGTCAATCCCAATCTCCCAATTTATCCCTCACCCCGCTTACCCCTAGTAACCATAAGTTTGTTTCCTACATCCGTAACTCCACTTCTGTTTTGTAAATAAGTTCATTTGTACCCTTTTTTTAGATTCCACATATAAGCAATATCATATGATATTTGTCTTTTCTCTGTCTGACTTACTTCATTCAGTATGACAATCTCTGGGTCCATCCATGTTGCTGCAAATGGCATTATTTCATTCTTTTTTATGGTTAACAATTCCATTGTATATATGTACCACATCTTTATCCATTCCTCTGTTGATGGACATTTAGGTTGCTTCCATGTCCAGGATATTATAAACAGTGCTGCAGTGAACATAGGAATGCATGTATCTTTTCAAATTATGGTTTCCTCCAGATATATGCCCAGGAGTGGGATTGCTGTGTCATATGGTAGCTCTACTTTTAGTTTTTTAAGGAACCTCCATGCTGTTCTCCATAGTGGCTGTATCAGTTTACATTTCCACCAGCAGTGTAGGAGCGTTCCCTTTTCGCCACACCCTCTCCAGCATGTACTGTTTGTAGACTTTTGGATGATGGTGAGTTTGCTTTTTAAATAAAGGAGACAAGTAGAGACACAGAGGATCCACAATGACCAGAGGATGGATTGGGCCTCCTGGGAACAACATAAGCTGCAGACTGTGGTAAGCAGGGCAGCCCCTTGGCGTATTTAGGTGTCTGCCCCCAAAGCTTCTGTGCTGACAGCTTCCTGTGGTGTCCTTATTCTTCTCCCATTAGGGCCACTCTTTTGAATGCATTTGTTTTTTGTTTTTATGTTTTTGGTTTTTTTTTTTTCTGGAATGCCCTCTTGTAGCTGTGATATAGCCCTCCCATAGTATGTGTTTAATAAATACATTACATAGTCTTTGAAAGGATGGATGGATGTGTCTCCTGGACCAGCAATGTGATAGTAACCCAGTGGTACCCAAAAATAAATTAGCCTGGATGAATTCACCCTAGAAATCCATGATCAAGTGGTGGGACAAAAGTCACAGACTTTTCTGGGGGGAGGGGGAGTGGGTTCAGGGAAAGAGAGGAAGATCCGTAACAGGGTGTGATTCCAGGGGCCAGGCTGGGACAGGCCCAGCGAGGTCCCACAGCAAAGGGCCTCTGGAAACACAAGGTCGCCGGAGTCTGGCAAATAGTGGAATGTGGTAGAGTTGATGCAGAGAGATAACAAGAGGGCATGAGGCCCCCGGTCTCATCTCAGCCTGGGCCTTGCCAGGTGCCAGGAATGGGGCCCTGAGGCCCCCTCTCCCTGCTGCAACTGCACTGGGCTTGGTAGTTTCTGGAACCCACCAGGTTCTTTGATTTTAGTGCTCTCGGTGTCAGGAGTGCTCTCCTCCCTTTGTTTTAGGCTGTAAGTTTCATCACTATTCAGGTATGGTGAGGCCAACAGATCAGGAGACGACTGCCATTGAAAAGAGTCTGCTATTGCTGCGGACTGAAGGTTTGTATCTCTCCTTCAACTCCTATATTGAAAACCTAACGCCCAGTTCGATGGTATTAGGAGGTGGGGAGGTGATCACTGAGAGGTGATCAGGTCATAAGGGTGGAGCCCTCATGAATGGGGTTAGTGCCCTGAAAAAAGAGACCCCAGAGAGCTCCCTCACCCCTTCTGCATCTGAGGACACAGTGAGAGGAACCAGGAAGCGGGTTTCACTGGACACTGAGTCTATTGGCACCTTGATCTTGGACTTCAGCCCCCAGAACTGTGAGAAGTAAATGTCCCTTGTTTATGAGCCACCCAGTCTGTGGTGTTTTGTTATAGCAGCCTTGAGACAGATATACTCAGGCAGCTGTCCTCACAGATCCCAAGAGAAGGTGGGTGGGGGGCACGTGGGGGAAGCACGAGGGTCAGTCAGGAGGCAGAGGGAGGGGGCAAACATGGGCAGGAGCCTTTACTGTGGTTTCTGGGGGGAGGAACAGGTGAGGCAGGGTCAGCAGGCTCAGGACGGTCTGGTTTGGGTCATTTCAGGCTCTGGGGCACAGGAGCTGCCCCTGGTTGTCTGGTACCCAGCCCTGGCACTTAGGGTAGGAGGACAGTGGCCTGGAGAGTGAGAACCACAGAGGAGGTGGTGGGCTGTGGGCTCTGGGTGGTTGGTTTGCATTTGAAAGGTGCCCTCCAGGAGAGCTGTCCACTCCGTAGGAAATGGGCAGCCCAGGGGCAGTGCCTCCGGGGTCAGCAAGGCCCAGATGTCAACACATCAGAAAACAGAAAATAAAAAACACGATGAACACACCTTTGCTTCTCTTAGCTCCACCCTTCTCCTCTTTCCAGGCTCAGCCTAAACGTCACCTCCTTGGAGAAGGCAATGGTCGGGGAAGGCTTTTCCCTTTATTTCTTTCAGAGAACCCAGCACAAGTTGAGATTATTGCCTTAGCTTTGTTTCCCTGGAAAACAGAACGAGGCCAACATTTAGTGGCAACGTTGTATTCGGGAGGTACAAGTTCGAGGCAGTGAGAGAGAGAAAGGAAGAGAGGTGGGGGGCAGGCCTCACGTGCCCGGTGATGCACTGCTCGCTGGGGCAGCTTCTGGGGACTTCAAGGGACAAAGATAGCCACTCAGCAGGAGCCCCTGCTCCACCCCCAGTGCAGCGCTGCTGCCAGACAGGCTGCGCAGAGACAAGGGAGCGTGGGGTCTCTGCCCTGCTCTCTCTCCACTGGTCCCTGGGCTGCATGGTCCGGCCACTTGAAGCTGGACTTTCAGACCAGTGTGGTGGCCTTTAACTCAAGTCTGGAAGTGGCAAGAGAAGACATCAACTCAGAACCCAGGGAGAGAGCTGGCATTCCCAGGGCAGTTCACTGTGGGTCTGTCCCTGGAAGGTCCAGGGGGTGTTGGAACCGAGAGGTCTGGAGATACACCTGACCTAGGTCCCCCACTGGACCAGAAGCATCTTCCAGAAAGAGACCGGGTCTGCCTGATTTATACCTTGTTGCCAGGCCCAGTGTAGTACCTAGAGGAAAGTAGGTGCTGAACCCAGGCTTGCAATTCCAAGTTCAACTTTCCAGAGTGAGCTGCTCAGGCCGTGTGCTCCCCAAGTGATTTGATTCACTGTTGTCTCCACAATGTATTCACAGCTAGGCTGTGAGGACCCCGAGGATGCACTGCATTTTCTTTTTTCCTAGTTACCAGCTCAGAGCCTCGTATGTAGTAGGTGCTCAGTGAACATTTGCTGTCATTCACACACAGCTGAATGAGCAGATGCAGCCTGCCGAGGGGAATGGCTAGACCTTCCGGATTATTTTATGGGTGGACCCACTTGACTTGCAAGACACTTTCCTGTGTGGCTTGTTCAGATACAGTGAAACCAAGATGCGTTTGTTCATTACTCACTTGTGATAGCAAAGACTCTCTTTTCTGGCAATATGCTGGGTTAGACAACCTGAAGACTTTCCTGCTTATAGAAGGTCCTGGAAATAATGATCAAAATATTACAACTGTATCTGAGCTGAACCCTATGGGTCCTTCCCAGGACAGAGCCCCCCATATCCTCCGCTTGCCTCTTGCTTGTAGAAAACCTTAGTCTCCCAGGCCTCCCCTGAGTCACTCAAGAATTAATGGTCAAAAGAATGTGAACACGTAGTAACAACAAAAAAACAGCAGTTGGGCCAGGAGAAATGATAACCATTTAAACTATAGATCAGCCATATAGCAGTCACAGAATCTTTACTTCCTCCCTGAAGAACATAGATAACAGTGTCTGATGCACATTCCTGAGTTGTTTTACAGGTGCTAAAATCCCCACCAGATCGAAGAAGTTAACTGCATGATGACCATGAGCACATAGCCGGCGGACCGGCTGGAGCCTGAGGATTGATGACGTGAACCCCTGTGACACCACCCTGCTACCTCTCCATCAGCCAATCAGAGAATTGTGCATGAGCTGATCACATACCCTGTGATGCCCTCCCTCCCTCATATGGCTTTTAAAAATGCTTCCCTGAAGCCCATCAGGGAGTTCCAGTGTTTTGAGCACTAGCTGCCAATACTCCTTTTTTGGCAACCATAATAAACGCTGCACTTTCCTTCATCACAACCCAGTGTCAGTAGACTGGTTTTACTTCCTGCAGGCGAGTGGACCCAAGTTTGGTTCAGTAACACAACTGTTTATTGAAATGCATAATCAAGCTTTCAAGCAACTAGGAAAACTCCCCAGAGGCAAAACCAAATATCTACAGTTGACCCCCATTATTCGTGGATTCCATACTTGCTAATTTACTTATTTGCAGAATTTATTTGTAACTCCCAATTCAATACTTGGGGAGCCCCCATGGTCATGTGCAGATGTGTACAGATCAGCAAAAAAAAAAAAATGTGAGTCACCCTGTGTGCACGTCCAGCTGAGGCTGATCAGGGTGATGCTCTAGTCTAGGCTCTCACACTATAGACAGGTGTCCTTTCCACAGTCTGCTTAGTGCTACATTTTCACATTTAAGTGCTCTGTTGTCGCTTTCATTGTTTAAACTGGCTCCCAACTGTCATGCTGAAGTGCAGTCTGGTGTTCCTAAGTGTGACAGAGCTGTGACATGCCTGATGGAGAAAATACATGTGTTAGATAAGCTTCATTCAGGCATGAGCTATAGAACTGTTGGCTGTGAATTCAACTTTAGTGAATACACAAAAATATTTAGTAAACTATCCTTAAACGCACACACAGAGACAACAAAATTATGTGTTGATCAGTTGACGAAAATGTTGTGACCAGAGGCTCGCAGGAACCTAATTGTATTTTCCCTGGGAGCAATGATTCAGTATTAACTAATGCAGAACGTGACTACTGCAAATAACAAGAATTAACTCTATCTAATAGGACTTTCAAGAGAGAAGAGGGGAAGATTGATGTTTGAAGAAAAGTGGCTGAGAAGTTTCCAGAATTGATTTAAGACACACATCTTCAGGTTCATGACGCACAGTGTGTCCCATGCAAGATCAGGAGAAGTAAATTCACGTGTTGACTCGTCATACAGAACCTACAGAATACCCAATATAAAGCTCTAAAAAACAAGAGAAAAAAGACACCTAGTATAAAAAGTAAATACTATTAGTTCGACAGTACAATTCTCGATAGCAACAGCAGAAGATAGAATACATTGGAATTTCATTTCAAAGTACTAAAAGAAAATAACTGATATCCTAGAAATCTATGTCAATATAAACATTATTTAAGAATCAGGGTAAACAAAGATATTTCCAGACACACAAGGACTAAAATGATTTTCTGTTAACAGAAACTCGCTGAAAGAATGACTAAATATATGTTTCAGGAGCAAGGAAGCTGAACCCACAGGGAAAGAGCAAGTTGCCACAAAGGATGCGGAAGAAGGAAATTTATCAGCAAAGAAGTAAATCTACAGAAATACTCCATATAAAACAAACACAGAGAGAGCTTGAGCAATAGTCTCAACATTTGTTCATTCAATAAATATTTATGGAGCGTGTAAACTGTTCCAGCAACTCTTTTAAGTGTTGGTAAGATAATGGTGAATAAAACAGACCAAAAATGCCTGTCCTTATGAAGATTATAAATAAATAGATAAAATATTCAGTATGCTCCAGGATGATACATGCAATGCAGAAAAATTAAGCAGGGGCAGGGGAGAGGGGAGGAATGTTGGAAAGGAGGACAGGGATAAACAAGGCTTCATCCTCACGCTGGAATCCAGTCAACTAAGAGGACACGTGTGCACGCAGAGCTGTAAGGAGCTACCTGAAAGTTGAGTGTAAGACACTTTGTTCCTGTCTCTGCCTTCACCATCTTAGAGGCAAGACTGCCACTTTTTTTCCTCATCCAAAGTGACTTAAAAAAAGAAAAGGACACCGTGAGCAGCCACCTTGACCTCCTCCCAAAGGGGCAATCTGTGAAGATTAGTGCAAGTGGCAAAGTCGCAGGAAGTAAAGGCAGTCACCCTTGGGCAGTTTGGGAGTGGAGGTTGTCTGCAGCCAATCGGTTCCTCCTAGCTTTAGGGAAAATGCAACAACCTAACTGGGCAGAAACCCACGGGACTGAGAGGGTCCTGGTAAGTTGGAGCGTTATTAGAATTCAGCATTTGGGAAGAAGGGTATTTTTTTTTTTAACATCTTTATTGGAGTTTAATTACTTTACAATGGTGTGTTAGTTTCTGCTGTATAACAAAGTGAATCAGCCATATGTATACATATATCCCCATATGCCCTCCCTCTTGCGTCTCCCTCCCACCCTCCCTATCCCTCCCCTCTAGGTGGTCACAAAGCACCAAGCTGATCTCCCTGTGCTATGCGGCTGCTTCCCACTAGCTATCTATTTCACATTTGTTAGTGTATATATGTCCATGCCTCTCTCTCACTTCATCCCAGCTTCCCCTTCCCCTTCCCTGTGTCCTCAAGTCCATTCTCTACGTCTGCATCTTTATTCCTATCCTGACCCTATGTTCTTCAGAACCATTTTTTTTTTTTAGATTCCATATATATGTGTTAGCATACGGTATTTGTTTTTCTCTTTTTGACTTACTTCACTCTATGACAGTCTCTAGGTCCATCCACCTCACTACAAATAACTCAATTTCCTTTCTTTTTATGGCGGAGTAATATTCCATTGTATATATGTGCCACATCTTCTTTATCCACTCATCTGTCGATGGACGCTTAGGTTGCGTCCATGTCCTGGCTATTGTAAATAGTGCTGCAATGAACATTTTGGTGCATGATTCTTTTTGAATGATGGTTTTCTCAGGGTATATGCCCAGTAGTGGGATTGCTGGGTCGTATGGTAGTCCTATTTTTAGTTTTTTAAGGAACCTCCATACTGTTCTCCACAGTGGCTGTAACAATGGACAGATCATCCAAAATGAAAATAAATAAGGAAACACAAGCTTTAAATGATACATTAAACAAGATGGACTTAATTGATATTTATAGGACGTTCCATCCAAAAACAACAGAATACACTTTCTTCTCAAGTGCTCATGGAACATTCTCCAGGATAGATCAGATCTTGGGTCACAAATTAAGCCTTGGTAAATTTAAGAAAATTGAAATCGTATCAAGTATCTTTTCCGACCACAACGCTATGAGACTAGATATAAATTACAGGAAAAAATCTGTAAAAAATACAAACACATGGAGGCTAAACAATATACTACTAAATAACCAAGAGATCACTGAAGAAGTCAAAGAGGAAATCAAAAAATACCTAGAAACAAATAACAATGAAAACACGATGGCAGGCAGATTCTTAACCACTACGCCACCAGGGAAGTCCCTGTTTACAGAGCTTTTAAATGAATGTCGAGATTTTAAATAAAAGTAGCTTTCATGAAACAATTTCCAGGATTTTACTCAAATATACAGATATTTGAAGAAGCAAGCCACGCATATACGCATAAGAATGGTCCTTGCAGCATTGTTTATCATAGCAAGATCTGGAACCCACCCAAATGTCCATTAATAGGCAACAGTTACACACGTTATGGTAGAACCACACGATGGACTAATAATAATTCAACTGTTAAGAAGAATGAACCAGATCTATATGCGCTGATGTGAAACAGGGTCTGGAGATGCTATCTCATGAGAAAAGCAGTATGTATGGTTGGAATTCATTTTGGGTAAAACAAAAGTGGGTAGACATAGGCATTTGTGTTTTTATGTGCGTAGAGTACTGAGAAAGGAATGCAAGAAACTGTAAAATGGAGTTACTTCAGAGAGTGGGAAGAAAGGTTTGGATAAGAGAGGCATCTTTTACCTAGTTTACATCTGACAATCTTATAAATGATTTGAATTTTACTATGAGCGTGTATTTCTTTCGTAAAACAAAATCAGGCAAATAAACTAAAATAAGGAAGTAAAGGCTCACTCACATACACACTCAGCGGCTGTGGGAATGGTGGCCTCATTTTCGGGTCTCAGCCCCTGCAGCAGTCGCCCCTGGAGTGCCCACCGGCCCACCCGGGAGTTTTGCCACAGGCCTGTGTGCTTCTGCTTTCTACCCCAGACCCTGACTGATGCCCTGAGTTTGAAGTCCGGGGGATTTGGGGAACTGGGTGGGTGGGGCCTCAGCTTCCCAGAGGGCCCCCCCATGTGTCTCCCTTCCCACACTCCTGCTCTGGGTCGACACCCAAACAAACAACCGCGCCCAGGAACCTGGCTCAGGGTCTGCCTTGCAGGGAACCCGGTCAGAACTGCATGCTCTGGGAGGTCCCCGTCCCTAAGGCTCTGGCACGGCTGTGTCAAGAATGTGAGCCACGCTGACAGCAGCGGTGACACTCAGTGACGAGGGCTCGGGGTCGGTGTCACAGCAGGGCCTCCACCAGGGGCTCTCTGGGACTGCCCCCATTTCATCATCCCTACGACCTGCAAGGCGGATGCTATTCTGATCCCCATTTTACACTTGAGAAAACTGGGGTGGCTGCAGTCACCGGGTCCAAGTCTCAGAGAGCTGGGGTGGACAGGTGAGCCGTGTCCCAGCTTTCGATGGGTCACCTCGTGCTCCTTGGGCTCTTGCCTGCAGAGTAAGGGGCTTACAGGCCACGTCCTGCGGGGCTCCCGGTCAGTGCAAATAAGAGGCTGATTGGCAAACCTAAACTGGGCAAAACCAGTTGAAGATGCCAGAGTCAAGCAGTTTGAGAACAGAGGGTAGAGATGTAGAAAGCATTTCTTCCCAGGAAGCAGGAACGTGACCTGTGGAGGAATGCCTTCAGCGGGGGTCCAAGGGACCACCCCTTTATGCCGTGTCCACATTCTTAGGCATGGGCCTGGGTGTGGCCTGCAAAAGGCGGTGAGGGGCATGGGAGAATGGCGTGGGAACAGTCGATCAGCCTGACTGTGAGAGGCAGCTGTGACTCTGGGTCTCGGGCTCTCAGGGAAGAGCTGGAGACTGAGAACAAAGCCCAATTTGAAGAGGGGTCCACCGCTCCATCAAAGCTCTTGTGGCCTTGAACTCCCTCCATAAACACCTGTCAGACAAAGAAGAATATTCTGCAAGCACAACCATTGTGTTTGCTATGCAAATGTGGCTTCAGGATGAATCCCCAGCTGTGCCTTCCAGCACTGATGCCACCCCAAATCCCCCCTCCCCATCGATAATTTGGAGCTTCCTTTGGAGATGGCGGGGGTGCTCAGCAAACTGGTCTTGGTCTGCATAGAAATTCTAGCAAGGTT
Organism: Balaenoptera acutorostrata; assembly: GCF_949987535.1. Lineage (NCBI taxonomy): Eukaryota > Metazoa > Chordata > Mammalia > Artiodactyla > Balaenopteridae > Balaenoptera > Balaenoptera acutorostrata. The sequence goes on along the minus strand of NC_080079.1, from coordinate 72,198,913 downwards.
CTCTGGGGCTGGGCTCTCCGCAGGCATCACACGAGCCATGTCTCCGAAGACAGCCTTCTGAGTTAAGATGACAGCTGCTGCTAGATGCAAGTTCCTTGCCCCAAACCACAGGGTGTCCTTCTGAAATCTCATGGATGAGGGGTTCCAAGAAGGGTACCAAGCAGGAAGGCAGTTTAGAAGAAGAAGGGGAAACCATTTTATTAGCAGAAAACTCCAGGAACAGATTATTTGTTCTTTTACACCGACCAAAGCTCCAAGTGTCCTTCGAATAATATTTACTCAAAGGGATGTTTTAAGTGGATAGACCAGCAAACATCTGAACCCAGGATTGACTGAAATTCTCTCAGCGGAAATAATCCTGGATGTGGGTCCTGCCTCTAAGGTCTCCAGAGAAGGGAAGCACAGCTGGTCTAGCAACGTGCTGGTGCATTAAGGTTTCTGGTGCTCCCCAAAGCTCAGATAAGCCCTGACAGGTGCCCAAGTTTCCAACCTGGAGCTTCCTCCAGCGGCTGGAAAGTTCTGGTCCTCCTTTAGCACGCAAATACTGGGAGGGGCTGGGGCACTGTGGCTGTTAGCAACCCTTTATTCCTGCTGGGAATGAGGGCTTTGAGAAGAGGTTTTGAAAGAGAGAGAGGAGGGCTGTTATGGGTTGAATTGTGCCCCCCCAAATTCACATGTTGAAGCCCCCCCAGTACCTCAGAATGTGACCTTAATCAGAGGTAGGGCTGTTGCAGATGTCATTCATTAAGACGAGGCGGGGCCCCTAATCCACTATGACTGGTGTCCTTATAAAAAGGGGAAATTTGGACACAGGCATGCACACAGGGAAAACACCACACGATGATGAAAGCAGAGATCAGGGTGCTGCTTCCACAGCCAAGGAGCACCAAAGATGGTCAGCAAACCCCCAGAAACTAGGGGAGAGCCCTGAGGCAGACTTCCCCCTCAGCCTTGGGGAGAAGCCAACCCCGCGGACACCTTGGTCTCCGACTTCTGTGCCCCAACCTGTGAGAGAGTCAATTTCTGTTGTCACTCAGTCTAGGGTTCTCTGTTACCATCGCCTTGTGCTACCAAGTCCAAGCTTGCAGTGCTTGCTGCTCAACAGGCCAATAAATCAGGAGATGAGTCGTTGGGGCAGGGAATAGCGACTTTATTCAAAAAGACAGCGGTCGGAGAAGATGGTGGACTAGTGTCCCAAAGGACCATCTTACCTGAGAAAGAATTCAGGATTCTTTTATACTAAAAGCAGGAGAGGTGTGGTTGGGTTGGTTGGTGCGGTATTCTTGGTGCGGGAATCTTCGGCCACATGGGTCAGGTCACCATGTTCCTGTAAACCTCCAACAAGGCAAATGTTATTCTCTGTTCTGCAGCTTTATATCTCTATATGAATGGAAAGTGTTACACCTTTAAAGGTCAGGGCCTTGAGAATGGGCTACATTGTATATTTCTGGCTACAGGCAACATTCTTAACTTGTAGCAAAAGCAATAGAATACAAAGGTTAAAGTAAAAGAAACGTCCAATGTGGAGTCAGGTTTGTTCTTCCCTGTTACCCTAGCTGACTAATAATACAAGGGATATGGACCCCAGGGGTGGGGGGACAGGGCACATGGGAGGACAAAGGCCACACCTGGGGAGCTGGGGCCACAGGGCAGACTGCTCTGGGCTGGTGACTGATGAAAGCACGCAGTCCTGGGGGACCGTCAGGAGCCAGGCCAGGGAGTCGGGAGAAAGTTTGCCTCCCCTACCTTCAGTTCTGAGCTGGACATTCACCCATCGGCACGTGTTCAAGATGGAAAGGAAAGCTAAGGTCCTCCCGTCTCCCGCAGGCCATCTTCTCAGGCCGAGAACAGGAAGTTCAGATGATTCATTGCCGTCTGAGGCCGAATGGCGACGAACACTATGGGCAACAACCAGCCCTGGGAAGAAATAAGAACTCCTGTCATGTCCAGCCCACTTTCAGCAAAACTCAGTATTCTGTCTGCTTCTAACCTGCCGTCTTTTAGGATTTGCTGTTGAATTTTGGTCCTCATGCCATGTGGACCAACCCAATGGTGACTCACCATTTTTCCAAAGAGTCTCCCTTAAAGAGGTTTCATTATCTAGAATTGTAGTTTCACACTGGAGTCCATAGGAAAATCCCAGAGTGCTGAATGTGACTCTGCAAGACAGACATCCGTGATGGGCAGAAATGGCTCTGGTCTGGTCTGGGGTCACAGAGCTCTTGGCAGCCTTCTCGGACACCAGACTTTGCTGGGAGTTCCCTCTGAGTGGTAGGCCGAGGGCAGGGACATGGTACTGTCAGTGCTGAAGCCCAGCGACCTTGGCCTCCCCCATTCCTCCTCCCCGGCCTGTGGTTTGACCTTGTACGGAGTGTGGAGAACCAATGGCCCCAGGTGGGCCATCCAACCAACCTTTCAGCCTCTTCCAGAGCACAGCCGAGACCTGCGTCACCTCAGCTGGGCCCCAACCAAACTGCCTGCTGCCTCGCCCCCTCTCCCCCCAACACACACTCTCAGGCTTTCCTCCTTCCCTTCCTTTCCTTACTCAGTTATTAGTACAATCACCCTCCAGCCTCAGAAACCTCCGCATGGTCTGTAACCCTTGCCTCCCCTGAATCTGCCAACTGCAGGCCGTGGCAACGCCAGGATGCCTCGCTCATGTCTTCATTTCTTTCCGTTCCATTTGGCTTTTCCAGAGTTCAGCTCTTCACCATGTCTCCCTTAGATAACGCGGCAGCCTCCAGACTGCCTTACTGCCGGCTCCCTCCTTCCCCGACCCTGATCTATTGGCCCTGGACTCCAAGTCACCTTCGGAAAGTGCACCTGCCCTGCCCAGATCCCCTCCATGGCTCCTAAGTGCTGTCTACGAGATGCTGTCAATCTGGGGTGGGGATCAGCATGGCATATGTGGTGAGCGCAGGTTTTTTTTCCCCCACCTGCCCCTTGTGGGGGACTTGGCAAAAGGGAGGAAAGAAACTGCTCCTCCATTAGCATAATACTGCCCTGGGTCTGTGCTCTAAGGAGGGGCCCAGGTGGGCTTGAGGTAGGAGGCAGACAGGACCCTTGGCTGAGCAGCTGGAACTTGCCAAGCAGAGTAAAGTGAAGCTTCGTGTTCCATCGACACTTCAAGGACCAAGTGAATGACAGGAGCTGAGCTCTGCCGGAGCAAAGAGATAAGACGACCCCATCTATTACTCCTGAGGTCAAGGAGACCTCCCCAACTGCACATGTGCAGGAAGCCTCCTTGGGGGTCAGAAAGGAAGGAGGAGCCACCCCATAATATGTGTTGTTCAAACCTCCCATTAGCCTCTGTGCTGGGATCCGTCTTGGCAAAAAGATGTGCATGCATATAGGGGAGGGCCCTAGGGCAGGTCAGATGCGGGAAAGGAAGTGAGATGATTGGCCAGGGGAGAACAAAGCCTGGAAGGACTGCCCCACATAAGTGACATAAATCACCTCTCCGGTGTGCTCCTCATTCAGGATGCCCGCACCCTCCTCTGGGTGTGTATTCCTGTCTTAAATAAATAAACTGCTTCTCTGTGTGCTCTCCCGCACGTTGTACTGTGTCTCTAATAATAAACTTTGTACCTGTTTTTACAGCTTCTGTCTCCTTGAAAAATTCTTGTTTTCATAAGGGCACAAGAGCCAGGGCAGCTCTGCTTCTAGCCTCCAGCCCCTGAGGGACGAGCAGCTATGATTCCTGGTTTCCACTCAGGCTGCCCGGGTTCAGTTCCTGGGCAGGGAAGTAAGATCTGCTTCAGGACCACTCACTGCTATCTCTCCGAGGTCAGGCTCTCACCTGCTCCACTCTGAGATGCCTGAAGTAGTGGCGGAGAGGGAACAGCAAATGGGACCCAGGCAGGCCCAGGGCTGGGGTGTCCAGAAAGCTGGGATAAGCCCTGGGAGCCGAGGGGCACCCACGTGGCCCCTCAGTTTCTGGGGAGGTCGTGATGCAAAGTCAGGTGGGGGCCCGTGGAGAGAGCCCGGCAGGAGGGCTTGACCCAGGTCCCCAAAGGAAGCAGAGATGATGGGTGGAGGGCAGTGGTAGTGGGGTTAACGATTCCTTTCTTCACTTCTTGCCTGTGGCAGGAACTGGGGCAGAGCTGAATCTGGGGAAAGAGAGAAGGAGGGTCTAGCGAGGGGCTGGAGGTTGCGGGGAGCTGAGGCAGACTGAAAACCCTGAGCTCTTGTCTTAGCTCCTGCTTTTCCACGACAGGCACCAGGGGCCCTCCTGACTCATTGCTTGTGTTCACACTTCCCTCTGTCTGCACAGCTCTTCTCTGTCTCTAGGTGCTAAAAGTCCAGCATCACTTAAGACCAGCTCAAGTGGTGCCTCCTCCAGGAAGTTTTCTCTGGTTTCCTAAGTCAGGATTAACTCCCTTCTGTATTCTTCCTTGGTACTTTGTTCATCTATCAAATCATTCATCATGTTCATGTATGATTGTATCTTAGTGTGTGAGCCCCCAGAACTTGGCACCGTGCTTGACAGTGGGTACTAAATAGATGCTTATGGACTGAATAAAGGAAGAATGGACAAATGGGTATAGTGCAAGCCACTTCCATTCTGGAGTCCTCTGCAGTAAACAGCCTGGTCTTACATCTTGTTGCTTCTCAATAAATGTTTGTTAATTTGATGGAGCTTGTGATTATAATAATCTTATTTTGTGTCATTATTTTTACCCACTTCCTATGGGAGAGAATAAAGGAAAATGCGCTGCCCTGAGCTCACGACAATCGTATTTGCTGACTATTTCAGGCAGCATAAACTCTTTAGGGCCCTGCAGCTTGCACTGGGTACGTGGGGAGGCCCGATGGCTGGGCTGCATTCTTGGAGGACGCCCAAACACCGGGTCACAGGAGCATCTTGGATTCTGTGGAGTACCTTTTCGTTATTTTCACAAGTCTCTTGCACTCACTCGATCTTATTTAGAGCTGCCAGTGTCCGGATGCGTGGGCAGTGCTGGTCTTGTCAGCCTGGCTTCCTAGATGAGGAAGAGCACCTCTGGGGAAGGAGATAAAGGGCCTCCCCTGGGTCACGAGGCAATCAGCTGGAGACCCTGCTCCACCCAGAGCCCAGGCAGGACGCCTCTTGTTCCGTCCGGGGCGCAGGGAGGTCCCATCACAATTCACGGCCCTCGGGGACAGGTTTCCTGGGGCTACCTCCTTCTCTCCCGTGGACCAGCATCTTGTTCTAGCCCGCTGCGATCCCAAGGCAGGAAATGAGGATTAGGTCGGCTCCAGGCCAAAGCAATCTTGCTGTCCCCTCAGTGCAACAGTAAAGCTGGGACACTGCCTGTGCCACTTGTTTCTTTGTTGAGAAAATTCCATCGACCTCCTCCCCCCCACCTCCCCGCCATGGCCCACTGCCCCCTCTCACTCTCAGAGTTTGAGTTTGTTTCTTTTCAGACTCACAGCTTTTGCAAACCGCTGGAGAGAAGAAAGCCATCTGGAATTTTAAGCTTCTCAGCAGATTTGGCGCTGCCTGCGGCCCCGGGAAGGCTGGAAGCAGGAGAATCAGGCTCGGGCTTCTCACTCCCAGGGAGGCTGTGATTCAGATCAAGGCTTGAGGCCGCAGCCTGAAGTCACTTCCTCACAGCCTGGGCATCGCCGCTCTCCCAGCTCCTTCGGCTGCCCCGGAAGGGGGCCTGGGATGTGGGCTCACTGTCAGGAGAGCGCACCGTGGTCGACGGCCCGCTGCGTGCCTGGCATCGCGCAGAGGGCCTGGAACCTTCTTAGCTCAGGTCACGCTCACCATCGGCCTCATGCATCTTCCTCACCGAGGAAGTGCAGGCTCAGCGCACTTGAGCTGCTCGCCCGAGGCTGGTAGAAACCCAGTCTGACCCCGGTCTAAGCTCTCAACAGGACCAGGTTTTAGGGTCTGGATACCTGGGCCCCTTGGAAGAAGCTGACCCAGAGGGCTTGCTTTCTGGAAACCTCTTTTCTCCCTGCAGACCTTCTTGTAAGACCTTGGATCAAGCACTTAATCTCCTGAGGCACCTTTTTTTTCTTGCCTTGGGTATAGGGTGCTGATGCTAGACTCCACCAGCCCTCTTAAGTCCCAGCGTCCTCTTTTTCTAACGTCCAGTGTCATGGCCTCAAACACGTAAAGGAATGGTCTGACCCAGCACGAGGGGCTGGTGTGGAGGTAACAGTGGGACCCTGGAGCTGCTCTGCCCGCATCCAAATGCTGGTCCTACCACTGCTCTCTGTGTGACTCAACTGATCTGTGCCTTGGTTTCCTCATTGGAGAAATGGGCGTGTTATGGGCTAAGTTGTGTCCTCCCAAAATTCATATGTTGAAGCCCTAGCCCCCAGTGCCTCAGGATGTGACTATATTTGGAGACAGGCTTTTAAAGAGGTAATTAAGTTAAAATGAGGCCATCAGGGTGGGTCCTACTCCAATCTGACTGGTGTCCTTATAAGAAGAGGAAATTTGAAGACACAGAGAGTCATCAGGGAAGTGCGGCCACAGAGGGAAGGTCATGTGAAGACACATTGAGAGAGCAGCTGTCTGCACACCAAAGAGAGAGGCCTCAGGAGGAACTACGCTGCTGACACCTTCATCTTGGACTTGCAGCCTCCAGAGGAGTGAGAAATAAATTCATATTGTTTAAGCACCCCAGCCAGTACTTTGTTATGGCATCCCCAGGGGACTGAGACAGGGGGTGTCTGGAAATGTAACTGTTCCAGGACCCATGCTGGGTACATTCTTTTCACACTCAGACGGCCTGGGATCAAATTCTTTACTAACGCTGTGATCCTGAGCAAGTCACCTACTTTTCCTAAGTCTTCGTTGTTCAGTCTATACAATGAGGATACTTATAGCACCTGCTATGAAGTCTGAAGAGTTTGTGTACGTTAAGTGCTGAAGGCCACAGAACTGGCGAACGAGCAAGCAGGGATTCAAACACAGGTAGTCTGATTCTAAATAAATGCAACAAGAATAACTCTATGGCAAGTCCGTATTTTTCATCATAAACCTTATCTCCCTAGCCCATCAAAACTGAATGCTGGGACTTCCCTGGTGGCGCAGTGGTTAAGAATCCGCCTGCCAATGCAGGGGACACAGGTTTGAGCCCTGGTCTGGGAGGATCCCACATGCCACGGAGCAACTAAGCCTGTGCACCACAACTACTGAGCCTGCGCTCTAGAGCCCGCGAGCCACAACTACTGAGCCCATGTGCCACAACTACTGAAGTCCGTGCACCTAGAGCCCATGCTCCGCAACAAGAGAAGCCACCACTGGCTTCCCTGGTGGCGCAGTGGTTGAGAATCTGCCTGCCAATGCAGGGGACACGGGTTCGAGCCCTGGTCTGGGAAGATCCCACATGCCGCGGAGCAGCTGGGCCCATGAGCTACAATTACTGAGCCTGCGCGTCTGGAGCCTGTGCTCCGCAACAAGAGAGGCCGCGATAGTGAGAGGCCCGCGCACCGCGATGAAGAGTGACCCCCGCTTGCCGCAACTAGAGAAAGCCCTCGCACAGACACGAAGACCCAAAGCAGCCAAAAATAAATAAATAAAATAAATTTTTAAAAAATTAAAGAAAAATAAATGTTGTATGTAAAGTATAAACTAACAGAATATTTATTTATTTTTTGCATTTATATATTTTTTTGAATTTTATTTTATTTATTTTTTATACAACAGGTTCTTATTAGTTATCTATTTTATACATATTAGTGTATATATATTAATCCCAATCTCCCAATTCATCCCACCACCACCCTCCCCCTGCTTTCCCCCCTTGGTGTCCATATGTTTGTTCTCTACATCTGTATCTCTATTTCTGCCTTGCAAACCAGTTCATCTGTACCATTTTTCTAGATTCCACATATATGCTAAACTAACAGAATAAATAAATAAAGCAGCTATACTCCAATAAAAAATTTTTAAAAAGTGCCAGCAATGTCTGACATGTAATAAGCACACAATAAATTTTCCTTATTGGCACAGTGAAAAAAAAAAAGAATGTTGTGAGATGTAGGATCAAAACTAGCATTGCCCTCTGGATGTAACTCTCAGCAGTACTTGACTTTTCTTTGGCCACCGAGCAGAGGAGCGGGGGTCCCGTCTGCTGCGCCCTTCAGCTATCCGTGTCCCCCGAGGCACCCCCCCGGACCCAGTGCACTAGCACCTTCCATCCAGCACACAGCACAGAGCTTCCAGAGAAAATAAGTCAAAACGCCAGCATAAAATTAGTGATTTACCTCACGTTGGGCAAACATTGGAAATGGGACCAAAAATAGCATTGGCCACTGCTCATCAGTCAAATGGAAGCAGCGTCTCATGGCTGGTGAGGCTTTTGAGTCTTTGGAAGTTGTGTTATGTTTTTCAGAATGGAGCTTTTCAGGCCCACCTGATCCGCCAGTGGCGGGTATCTGGGGGCAGGTGCTGGGACATGTAAGTCGACTTAATTAGAAACAACAGGGCGTTTTGAGCACAGGGGCCCCGGGGTTCACGTCTAGTTCCCATGGAGCCCTGTTCAGAGACCACGTCTCATTCTGTTTAGCAACTGCATGGGCAAAATCCAGGCCCTTTCTTCACTCTACCAAGTGGGTTCTGCCATGGAGGAACTCAAGCCCCGGTAAGGAGATGGAGTGTCCCCTCTGCCTGGCCTGCCGTGGGTCCCCGGGGCTTGAGCACATCCTGGCGGATGGCTATTACACGTTGACAGCGTGACAAAAGCCCCACTTCCACACATATCCATTGACTGTACCTGTGCCTCAGTAAGATTTTATAAAGAGATCCCTGTCTTCTGCTTCCCAGCTGGAAAGTGCACTGTGGTGCGTGTCCTCTTATGTTCTCAGTGCCCCCAAGGTGTGGAATTCTCCATATTTTCCCTGCGTCCACTCCAGGTAAATAATTCACCACAGGCTGAAGTAAAATATGCAGCCAAAAGAGAGAAAACAAAGGAGCAGAGTTCTTCAAACTTGGTGACAGTGTTTGCTTCTGCACAGACTGTCATGGGGCCTCCAGGGGGTGGGTGTCCCTGCCGGGCTGGTCACCAGGATGCCCGTCGGCCGAGGTCTTTCCACTTTCACCAACTTGCTTCGTTTTCAGCAATGGCTTGTCAGCGTCTGAGGGGAAGGCAGGTGTTTCCTGAGGCAGCTTGGATGATATGTTTGGCCTTTAAGAGAAAAAATAAGAAATCAGGAGAGAGAAAAGGTGAAGAAAAATTTCAGCACGTTATTTCTTTTTTTCCTTTGGTAGAACTAGTGCTGAGAAAGAGTTGCCAAGACTGAAGCATCTGCTCCAAGCATAGTGATTTAGTACAAATTCCTTATTTCCGTTTCCCTTACTTCCCTTTTGATTAATCATGGGAATGTCTGGATTTTCCCCTTAAAGGATCATGGCCCAGAACTTTCCTTGGCAGTCAGTTATAACTGCTTCTAAAAAGGTTCTTGTATTTCTTTGAGGCCGTTTCTCAGAGCTTCAGAAAATTGTACAGAACCCGAGAGCCGCAGGATCCTCCCATCGCACGGCTGCAAAGCCAGACGGAGTGACGTTAAAGGCCCCGTTCAGGTAGATCTGGCCCACACATCCTGAGACCCAGAGCCGTTCAAAAGGAGTACATGAGGAGAAGCAGGGAAGAGACCCTGGGTTGACATGTCCTCTCCTGAAAATTGTTATTATAGCTACTAAAACCCCAAGTAAGCCCTCGCCGATGAGAAGAGAGCAGAGGCTCACTGCCTCTCGGGTGCCCATTCCTGCTACTGATGGGGGAGGGGCCGGGCCACCAGATCCAAAGCTAGGAGACCCTGCTTGGCCTGGCCCACGGCAACCCACATTCCTATGTCCCCCAGTGACTTAGGTGAGTCACCCCCTTCTCTGAGCCTCACCCTGGAGTGGCATATCAGCAGGAGGGCCCAAGATTCCCCAGGGAGGCTGCTGGGTGTAGCCGTGGTCTCCCCACACCCTCCACGTTTCATTCATTTACGTGAACAGGTCATAGTAGCAAACGCGTGTGTGGCATCTGCTCTGTGCCGGGCCCAGCTCTGAACCTTTACATGCATTCGTTCGTCTAAGCCTTCCGACCACTCGAGAAAGAGATGCTGCTATTATCATCCCGACTCACAGAGGAGGCTATGAGGCCAGAGAGATGAAGGTTAGAAGATGAACAGGTTAAGAGATTAAGGCACAGAGAGAAGAGCTTCCCAAACGCAGTGAGCAGGGGCAGAGCCGGGTTGGAATGCAGGCAGCCTCCCTGCACCCCACCCCCTGCTCCGGGCCCTTCACCTTGAGGTCCTGACAGCTCTGTCCTCCAGGATCCCAACTCCTCTCTCTCCAGGCAACCACTGTCAACAGTTCTTGTGTATCCTTTCAAAAAAAAATATTGCGTGGCATTTATACATTTACGTACACACAGGAACATGCATAGTATATTAAATATATAACACAGTTATATATTCTTCCTTCAGACAAATAGCAGCATTTATATGCTTCCTTTTTGCACCAAATACAAAAATGGGATCTTTTCATACCAATTCATTTTTTAAACAACTGCATAGTATATTCCACTGTATAAACCGTAATTTATGAACTACCGCCTACCGCTTCACATTTAGGTTGTTTCCATTGTTTTGTTATTGCAAGGAATATTCTGGTAGATACACCGTTTTGCACAAGTGAGGCTGTGGTAGGCAGACGGTCCCCCCCACCCCTATCCCCCAAGATACTCGTGCTCTAATCCCTGGTACTTGTGAATATGTTACGTTACACGGCAAAAGGACTTTGCAGATGGAATTATGGTCTAGACCTTAAGAAAGGGAGATTGTCCTGGATTCCCTGGGTGCACAGCCTAATCACATCAGCCTTTAAAGGCACAGATTTTTTTCCAGCTGGAGGTGGTAGAGATGAAGAGATGCCAGAGAGATGTGAATCATGAGAAGGACTCCGCCCACCACTGTTGGCTGTAAAGGTGGCGGGGACCTTGAGCTGGGGAATGCGGGCAGCCTCTAGAAGCCGAGAATGCGCCCCGGCCCCCTGCCAGCAAGGATGCGGGGCCCTCAGCACCACAGTCACATGGAACTGAATCCTGCTGACAACCTGGGTGAGCCGGGCCCTGGATTCACCCCGACAGCCTCTGCGCAAGAGGCCAGGCCGCCACCCTCTTGATCTAAGCCTCGTGGGACCCGGAGCAGATAAACGAGCTGAGCCTTCTGACTCTCTGAGCTACAGAACTGTGAGATGATACATCTGTGTTATTTTCGACACCACATTTGTGGTCATCTGGTACAGAAGCAATTGGAAGCGAATACACTGCTGAATATCTACAAGTAGAATGTGTGGCTCAGAGGGTATACACTTCTGACATTTAGATAGATCCTGTCAAATCGCTCTCCTTGGAAGTATAATCAATTTGCAGCCTCACCAGTTATGTATGAGGGACTGTTCCCCACATCTTCGCCCATCCAGTATGTAATCAAACTCTGATCTTTGCCAATTAGATATAGGAGATTGCCTTGAACTTGCACTTATATAGCAAGACCACTGCTTCAATTTAGATTCGGTGTCTACTTGGAGTTGTTTTGGGGAGGGAGAGGTTCCTGGTGGGAAACTCCAGAGCTCTCCTGGGTGCTGCCACTGTCAGACAGACTAGAGTGACAGCTCAACTTCCCCCCCTGTGCAGTGACAGGTGGGTAGGGAAGGTCAGGCAGGGGAGCCTGGGGCCGGGAGTGTCCAGCCAAGGGAGACTAAAGTCAGTGGTCCAAGTGCAGGTGGGCACAGAAAAGGGGTCCTGTGCTGTTTCCTTGAGGACAAAGGGAGGACAGAGCAGTCTGAAGCCAGCTGCAAGAGATGGGGTGCAGGGCGTGTGTCTGTGAGGCTGAGCCTGGGAGCCCCTGAGACAGTGGGGTGCAGAGCACGGGGCTTTCTAAGGAGCCCCACGGTTTGACCCGGCTGTCAAAGGAGGATGGCGCAAGGGAGCCCGGAAGGAAGGGAGTCCAGGGCAGGTGATTCCAAAACAGGAGCTCAGCTGCTTACCAGCCGTGAGACCTGCCTGAAGAGGCCCGCAGGCTTGGGGCTTCACTCTCTGAGCCACAAAACAAGAATAATGACGACTTTGGGGCTACTGTAAGGAAGAGAAATAAATGACATGTACACAGAGCCATAGGTGTATGTCCACGTGCACAAGTATCTTTGTGTGTATATACTTTAATGCATGTGTGTATACATATGTCGATGAGAAATTAATCCGTTGATTTAAGAAAAAAATGGAAAATTTTATTCGTGCCACATTTGAGGCTTATAACCTGGGAACAGCATCTCAGAAAGTCCCAAGAATTGTCCCGCCCATTTGCAGTCCAGGCACAGTTATATAAGTTTTTTGAGACAGAGGGCTGGACATCAAATGACATATTATTGACAGTTTACACCATCCAGATCTAAGTGTCATCGTGGTCCCTTACGAGATCAAGAAGGAGTGTTATCTTTAAGGAGTTGTCTCGACGCTGGGAGAAAGTTGCTTCTAACGTTGGTTTCTGCCCATGGGGGAGGCTTGGTCGATGCCCAATGCAGACACACAATGCACAGCATGGGGAGAGAGGAGGCCAAAGGGCAAAGAAGATTTTGTATGTTTAAATTTTTCTTGCCTTGCCATAAAATATGAATTTTATTTCACACATATATATATGCATATATACTTACATACACAGGTGTGTGTATCTACACGTGTGCATATACCCAAATATGGTATGTATACACACAGCACACATGTGTATGCATGTGCGCATGCGTGGATGTGTACACAAACCTGCATATAAGTATATTCACACACACATATTAGAGAAAGACCCCTCGTGTGCCTTGTATATGGTAAGTACTCGGAAAATGATTGTTACTACAGTTTCAGATTTAATTGAATTGTTTCTGAAAAATCACCTCCTGCAACTGCTTTAGTTTGCAGGTGGAAAACGGGGCTCAGGAAAGTCTGGCGACGTGCCCAGGGTCAGGTCACAAAAGATGCTGGCCCTGGTCCCCTGGTCCCAGCACTGTGTCCAGCTGCCAGGGGCAATGACAAGCCCCCTTGGAGGAGGACAGGTGTCCTTTCCAGGGAGGGCACTGCACCACAGCAGAGCCTGTTCCCGGATGACCGCAGGTCTCCCCTGCAGAGTGCTATGGTGCCCTGTGTCCTCCTGTGGGTCTGGGATGAGATACAGAAGTCAATGAGAAATGGCACGGAGACAAACAAAGGTGGCAGGACCAAGTCCTTTTCTCCCTTGGAAAGAGATAGAAAGGATTATTATAATTGACCTCTCCATGGGGCAGGGCAAACTCTAGAGAAAATAAAATCTTGAAATGAACCGTTTTTAGATTATTTATCTAAGTGTCTCCCAAGTGCCAGCTCCCACACCGCTGCACCGAAGCCCCCTGGGTCCCCAGGGATGAGGCTCGGGAAGCTGATGTGTGATGAGCTCCTCTGGTGATGCTTATTTGCATCCGGGGGTGGACACTGCAGCTGGGCATCCGTGACAGCAGGCTGACGTCCAGGCTTGCTTGTGCCGAGTGACGGGAAGCCCCCTGCACCAGGAGCCAGCCTGTCTGGTGTCACAGCCGCAGTAGAATGTTCTTTCCAGGCACCCGTGCTCCTCCTCCTTTTAATTCCCACCAGTTCAGCATGCCTTCCGGAAAATAAAACTCAACAGCTTTCCAAGCGTTAGGTGTCAACCAGGCAAAGGTAGCCTTTGCTGGCCTCTGAGCTCCTCTAAGGCACCGGGCCTTCTTCCTGCCTCTCAGCTGCCCTCTCAGGGATGCCCCCCAGGCCTTCCCCACAGCTCTTTCCTCTTTCCATTCAGGGGCCTGCTTCCTTCCGCATCGGCGCTAACTAAGGGCTCTGCTGTCACCGTGCTGATGCACTCAAGAGTGCCGTGTCACTCGGCTACACGTCTGCTGCGAACAGGAGTCTTTTGGAGGCGCAGCCGTGATCCAGTGGGTGCTGCGGTGCAGGGGAGTCAGGGATGCAGGCCATGTGCAGGCAGGGGCGGGGCACTGGCCACAGGGAGAGCCCCGGGAAGGTCTCTGCGGCTCTGTTATCCTGTCCGGGTCCACAGTCAACCCTGAATCTGAGATGATGGCGTGAGTCATCTGCGTGTCTCTGCCTTGTCACCCTCGTACCCCAGCTGTCTTGACTCCCACCCTTTTCTAGCCACCTCTTGCTGTTGCAAAGTTGTGTTTCCTCCCATTTCCATTTCTACTGATTTTATCTTTGGGACCAGGCGGGCTCTTGCTCTCAGTCACCGAGGTCCCTCGCCCCCCGCAGTCATGTGGTGGGACGTCCTGTGGATCAAGTGCTCGGGGGCTTCTGTGCTCTCTAGACACCAGACCTGCGATCCAGGTAACAGGCGGAGCATGGCTGGGGGGACAGCCAGGCAAACATTTTGCCAGGTGTATGTGCCCTAAGGAGACATTCTCAGTGACAGCCAAGAGATCAGAGACCACGTTACAGAAGAAAAAACTGAAAATCAGGAAAGCACCATAGTATTTCCAAGACTGCAGAGTATGTAACTGAATCAGAAATAGAACTTGCAGGAATTTTATGGTGGTTTATTATTTTATTGTGTTTTTCATTAGGTCACACATACACTTGGTTCAAAATCAAAACGACAGAACAAAGATATATGTCATGATGCCTTTTTATGACCCCATCCCTGTCTACCTCTTCCCCCTCCCATCTGCTCCGACTTCATTTTTGTTTCTTGTGTCTCCTTCCAGTATTCCTTCATGTAGGTATAAACAAATATGAATACATCTTGTTATTTTCTACCCCTTTTGCCCCAAAGGCAGCATATGAAATATACCACTCTTCATGTTGTCTTTTCACTTATGAGGTCCCAGACAGCTGCTTCATCATCTTCAATAGTTTTTTTTACAGCTACATTGTGTGTAGTCCTTTCTGTTGATTTCCTATTTTTTTAACGGTTTTATTGAGATATGATTCACATACCATGAAATGTTTAGAGTCTATAAATAAGAGGTTTTTAGTATATTCAGAGATGTATGATCTCCACACAGTACCATAGCTTTTCAACCAGTCACCTATGAAGAAACAACCTATTTCTAATCTGTTGCTATTACAAAAAAAAAAAAAAAAAAGCTGCAGGAGCGTTCTGGTTTGCACCTCTTTGTACACATGCTTGGGTGCTTCACTAGGACCAATAGCTGCGGAGAATTTTGGTGTCTGCCTTGTTCTCCAAGTTGACTGTGCTAATTTATCACCAACCTTGAGGGAGAAGACGCTTCCTCCCTAATTCCTTCCCTCCCCCAACACACCAGCTCAGAATAGTATTATTCTTTTAATTTTTACTTATCTGAAGTATAAAAAAATGGCATCTCATTGTAGCTTCAAGTTGTCACCAATTATACTTTTATCTTAAAAATACATTTTCCATTGCAGTAGCGTCGTGGTTCCACGATGACTCCTGATGGTCCTCGCCCCCTGGAGGTGCCCCTCCCGTGAATCAGGGTTGCCTGGAACACGGCAGCTGCGACATGTGTGACTCTAGGACCAGGTCATGAAACGCGTTGCGCCTTCCTCCCAGCCTCTGGATGGCTTGCTCTGGGGGAAGCCAGCTGCAGTGAGCGGAGGCTGACGCGGGCAAAACCAAGCATGCCCAGCTTGTGAGCCAGTCACCTTCACAGTGGATCTTCCAGTCGCACTCAAACCATCAGAGGACTGTGACCTCAGCTGGCATCTCACTGCAACCTCAGGAGAAATCCTGGGCCGGAACCGCCCGGGTGAGGCCCTCCTGCATCTGTGCCTTCAGAAACGGTGAGAGAGAATAAATGGAGTGATTTGTTACACAGCGGAAGGTGACTACCGTATTCACTGAGTGTGCAACACATAACTGCTACCTCTTAGCATATTTCTTAAAATGGCTCAACAGAGAGCGAGCTATAAATTCACACACTTTGACATAAATCAGTACTTCCTATCTCAGCTTTAGCTGTTGTTGATAATTGCTTGGTCCCGAATTCTGCTTTAAGGAGAAATTATAGCGTGCCTGCTTATCCTCTTCGAGTGGCACAGGGGGTGACAACTCTTTCCTGGCTCCCGAGCTGGCCAACTCTACCTTCCCAGGAGGTGGGGGTCAGAACTGTGAGCCCGATTTCCCCAGACCTGACAGCAGACGTCAGTTTGCCTCTTCGGCCGTGATGATGTTACTGAGAGGGCACACGTCACCCACCCATTTTCCCCTCTTTCCTGAGGGTTCCTGACGTCTGCTCCATGGGACTTGCATTTCAGGTACAAGCGGTTCTGCATTCTGGCGGTGGCCCAAGTTGCTTGTGACTGTTTCCTTTCCAACTGGGACAAAGATTTTGTTTTGTTTTGTTTCTGTCCGATCTACCTTTCCAGCCCAAGACCCACACCATCTCTGGGCTTTTCTTCCCTGAGCCATCCTCTATATTTTATACTTATGAGTACAGCTTAACAACAAATTGATGGTGAACAGAAAATCAGTAGTTGGCTCTGGCAGGCTCTTTTGTCGGGAAAGCTATTAATTTACAGCCACATTTTACAGTTTAAAAAAGCAACACAGTTATGGAAGAGCCTGAAGAAAGGGAATGTACTCCGAGGGCTCCTAGCCAGCCTGTGGCAGCCTGCTTGTCAACAAATACACTCCCCGCACCCAGAGGCAACCAAGACACAGGGTCACTTTGAACAGAGCATGAAGCCCCCTGCAGGGGTCCAGTAATTTTCAAGCCTGACATTCCTAGAGACTTTTCGAAGTGGCCAGATATGTCTATTAAAGACCTAAAACTCATTTTAAAAGCCAAGTTTGAAACAGGGACGTATAATTACTTTCCTTGTGGCCACAATCCCTCCTACATGTGTGGAAGACTTTTTTTTTTTAATTGATATATAGTTGATTTTCTTGTGTTCATTTCTGCTGTATAGCAAAGTGATTCAGTTATACATATATAGATATTCTTTTTTTATATTCTTTTCCATTATGGTTTATCACAGGATATTGAATAGAGTTCCCTGTGCTCTACAGTAGGACCTTGTTGTTTATCCATCCTATATATAATCGTTTGCATCTGCTAACCCCAACCTCCCAATCCACCCCTCTCCCACCCCCCTCCCCCTTGACAACCACAAGTCTGTTCCCTATGTCTGTGAGTCTGTTTCTTTTTCATAGAGAAGTTCATGTGTGTCGTATTTTAGATTCCACATGTAAGTGATATAACATGGTATTTGTCTTCTCCTTCTGATTTACTGCACTTAGTAGGATCATCTCTAGGTCCATCCATGTTGCTGCAAATGGCATTATTTCATTCTTTTTTATGGCTGAGTAATATTCCCTTGTGTATATATACCACATCTTCTTTATTCATTCATCTGTCAATGGACATTTAGGTTGTTTCCACATAGACAACTTCTCGCTGAGGTGTTAGAGCCATGCTGTCTGACGTGGTAGCCACTAACCATGTGTGGCTATTTAAATCTAAGTTCAAAGTAATTCGTATGAAACTAAATAAAAAATTCAGTCCCTCGACGACACACCAGCCACATTTCAAGTGCTCAGGAGCCACGTATGGCTGGTGGTTGTTGCACTCAAGACTGCAGATTATAGAACAGTTCCACAACTTGGAAAGTTCTATTGGTCACCTCTGGCTCAGTTTTGCCTGGTCCTTTTTGTGTGAAAACAAACAGAACAAAACACCTCCTGCTACAACGGAGCAAGACACTAGAGTCAGACTTTTCTGACTCAAGATTCGGTTAATATTTCCTCAGTAGGGAGACTCAGTGGTTAAAAGTCATCAAATATTGAATATATGCAAAGCCAAGAAGTAGCCCTCTCTCTCCCCTGTTAAAAACAAACAAATCCAAAAAAAGAACAACAAAGCATGAGGTTCACTTAGTGGGGGTTTGAGATAGTTTGACCAATGGAAGAGAGACCATGCTTTCCGACTTTATAGAAGCAATGCTTGGAAGAACTGGTTAATGCTTGCAAATCCTTTTGAAGATGGAAAGCACAGTTACATAAGTGCCAAGTGCTATTTCCTTTATTAACATCTGTATTAATAATAGGAAAAGGAATGCTATGTTATGATGGGTTTTCTTCAGATATACGAACTCCAAAATTTATTTTGTGTATCCAGCTCTTTTAGAATTTAAAAGAGGAAATAAAATACCTCAAAAAAAGAATGCATGAAAATCTACCAGGAAAGTAGACAATGTCTACTCAAAAAAAGAATGCATGAAAATCTACCAGGAAAGTAGACAATGTCCGTTTACAAGGCACATATAGCTCTGTGTTTCATACACGTCTCACACGATCTAAGTTAGAGTCAAGAATATTCTCCAGGGAACACCTGGGAGTACCTTGGGAACCTCTGTTGGCATCTCCTTTCTTCACAGAAACAAACCTATATGGGTGGCACATCTGCAAGCCAACACCACTCATGAGCAAGTAGCAGCAATAAAAGTAACAGTGAACATTCTTTGAGAACTTATGTCAAGCTCTGGCCAAGAGCTTCACATGAATCATGTCCTTTAATTCCTGCAAGATCCACAAGTTAGAAACTACAGTATTGCCCTCATTATACAGGTATGCCAACTGAGGCAATGCAGGGTTTTCCTGAAGGCACTGGGAGACTGGGAGATGGCCAGAAACAGCATTCTTTATGGCTGGAGTTCTGCATTCTGTGAAGGGATTTGGCTCTAGAAGTTTCTGAAGGACGCCTGAAACTGAGCAGGACCCTGCAGGCCTTCCTGGGTACAAAAGCCACTGCATGTCCCCTGTTTCTTTTTTTTCCAATTTACAAGAGTTTTTATTTGAGGACCCCACATTTCTAACATGATTCGTTAAGTCAGTTCGTTTTTTTTTAACATTTTATTTTATATTGCAGTATAGTTGATTAACAATGTTGTGATAGTTTCAGGTGTACAGCAAACTGATTCAGTTATATATATACATGTATATATTCTTTTTCAAATTCTTTTCCCATTTAGGTTGTTACATAATATTGAGCAGAGTTCCCTGGGCTATACAGTAGGTCCTTGTTGGTTATCTATTTTAAATATACCAGTGTGTACCTGTCAATCCCAAAGTCCCTAACTATCCCTTCCCCCCACCCTTCCCCCCCGGTAACCATAAGTTTGTTCTCTAAGTCTGTAAGTCTGTTTCTGTTTTGTAAATAAGTTCATTTGTATCATTTCTTTTTAGATTCCGCATAAAAGTGATATCATACGATATCTCTTTCTCTGACTTACTTCACTCAGTATGACAATCTCTAGGTCCATCCATCTTGCTACAAACAGCATTATTTCATTCTTTTTAATGGCTGAGTAATTTTCCATTGCATATATATATACACCACATCTTCTTTATCCATTCCTCTGTCGATGGACATTTAGGTTGCTTCCATGTCTTGGCTATTACAAACAGTGCTGCAATGAACATTGGGGTGCATGTATCCTTTCAGACCATGTTTTTCTCTGGATATATGATGGTGAGTGGGATTGCAGGATCATATGGTAGCTCTATTTTTAGTTTTTTAAGGAACTTCCATACTGTTCTCCATAGTGGCCGTACAAATTTACATTCCCACCAACAGTGTAGGAGGGTTCCCTTCTCTCCACACCCTCTCCAGCATTTATTGTTTGTGGATTTTTTGATGATGGCCATTCTGACCGGTGTGAGGTGATATCTCACTGTAGTTTTGATTTCCATTTCTCTAATAATTGTCCCCTGTTTCTTGTTTGTAGAAAAAGTCTGCAGCCTTCTAGGCCTTCCCCGAGTTCCAACAAGCTGACTCAAGCAGTTACTAATTAGGAAAGTGAAGGAATGCAGAAATGAAGGAAAAGCAGTCAAGAAACAATAGTTCAGGGATAAAACAGAGATCTAGTTCCTCCTCCAGGAATATACGTAATAATCTGACACATATCTCTGAGTTGTTCTGCAGAAACTAAGACCCCACCCAGGTGGAGGATGGTGACCACAAGCACGTGGACCCCAGACTGGTTGGAACCAGAAGGTTGATGATTAAGATCCCCAGAACATCACCTTATCACCTCACCACCAACCAATCAGAAGAAATTCATGCCCCCTCTAACCTTCACCCCAAATGTTGCTTTAAAAGCCCTTCCCTGAAAGCCATTGGGGAGTTCAGGTCTTTTGAGCATGAGCTGCCCATTCTCCTTGCATGGTGCCCTGCAAATAAACGCTGTACTTTCCTTCCCCACAAACTGGTGTCAGCAGATTGCCTTTGCTGCACGGCAGGCGAGTGGACCCAAGTTCCCTCCAGTAACAAGCCCTGAGCAGAGGAGAGTCCACTTTTTATGCTGTCCAAAAGAAAAGACAACCCATCTGAGGCTCCAAACTCATTGCCAGTTGAGACTCGGATCCAGACAAGAGTGAGAAAAAAATTTATAAATGAAACAATATATCATGGTGTCCTGGACCTCAGGGGTTTCAGTCAGCTAGGAAGGAGGACATCTGGAAAACTAGATCCTAATGTCTTTAGCAAAAGTGTATAGGAAATAGAACACTGTACTGAGAAAGTCAGAGGGTTGAACAGCCCTTAATTCCCAGCCCCTTCTGTGATCTCCAGGTGAAACACTTATGACACCCTTTTCTGGGAGGTCCATGAAGGGGGTGGGGCTGTGCTGGGGAATCGCCCCCAGTCCATCTTCTTCCTTCCTTCTTCTCTGGAGACCAGGGGCTCAGGGATGAAAAGACCCCCAACAACGCTAAGGGGGCATTTAGGAAGCAAAGCCCAACCCTGCCCTCCCGTTTGGCTACCCATCTTCTACATGGGGCTGTGAGTTGCCATCCATCTTGGGGTCAGTTTCCCAAACTTGCGTAAGAGAGGAAGTTGACAAAGGTGGGGTGGGTAAGGGAGGGCCCATCTCATTCCTGGTGCCTTCAGAGGGGCTGAAGACCCTTTTGGTGAGTTTCAAGCTCATTGATATTCACCCCAAGCCTTAATTATTTTCATGTAAATCACAGGAAGATTTTAGATAAGAATAGGTCAAGGAACAAAATTACATTTACATTCCCAAGCTCCTTTCTCTCTGACCTGTTAATTCAGCCTTTGATGTTCGCCTCTTAGAGCAAGGGAGCAGCTTATGTTCTGGGAAGGGCTCTGGCTGCCTGGTGCCTGTGATGCCTGAGTCCTGGGGTCCAGGGGTCCTGGGGTGAGTGATGTAGCTGCAGGTGCAGGTCTCCTCAGCTGTTAGAATTTGCAAATTCCGGGAATGCAGTCCGTGTAGTAGGAGCCCAGCTTTCAAAGACTTTTTTATTATTTCATTGTGTTTGGCTTCCTCAGGCATGGTTCCCACCCTCAAGGTGTTTGCAGTCACCTGGAGCAGAAGAGGCAGCCTCTTGTACCTGCCTCTGGTGTGTCTCCCTCAATGGGATGTGAGTTCCCAGAAGACAGGAATCACTGACTTGTTCCCTGGTGTGTGGCCAGCACCCGGAACAGTGGCAAGCAGTAACACATATTCACCTTGCGTTTGTTGAATGAATTTAAGGTGAAGGACAGGGAGACACAAGAAAGATCCTTAGTGATACGGAAATTAGCAGGAGGCATCTTAACTACCAGCGGGAGGATAAAGAAAATGTTTACAAAGAAGATGGTACTTAGCGTCCTGTTTTACCGAGTTTTTTTTTTTTTAACCAAGTTAACTGAATTTACCACTTGCTAGTTAATATGTACATAAAGAAACACCAGTTCATCAACCCCGCCAAATGTGACATTTCCAATTAGCAATGGAACCCGTACTGAAACTCACCCCTATATTTTCTTTATTAAAGCATAATCTCTCTGAAGACACGTTTTACAAAACGCACATACATTTCTTTTAATGTTCAATTCCAAGTGCTTTTCATCTTGTTCTTGCAGTTTATGGATTGAAGGAAGCTGTGGAGTGGTATATGGTTATTAGAATCAAGCATTACTTGCGTCATATTTTTTGGTAAGTTAAAGCATGAGGCTGAATGCTTGATTTTGAAATAGAAGGTTGCAGTTACTGGGCTGCATTGATCATTTCATTCAGGAAGGTCGGTGGGTGACTATCTCGTGGGCAGATGGAGCGCTGATGAATGATGGGGCATCTTCCTTGAAGGCCGAAGTGAATCACCTTCATGTGGCTGCTTGAACGTGAGAAGATGGCCAAGGAGAATTCTCAATGTGTGATTCTATGATGCTGCCTGCTATTGAATCGTAACGACGGAGCCTGCGGCAAATATTTACCTACCACAGTGTGCGAGGCCCATGCTGTTTACTAAAATGTATGCAATGAGTTGTGAGATATGGTCATCACACTGCCTGTAAGGAGCAGGTGGAAGGGCAGGTCATGGGAAGCAGAAAGTGGGAAGTGACAAGTGCACATCAGGCCCCGCCTAGCCCTGCCTCTGCCTGCTCCACGCCCCTCACTCAGCGCAGCCTCAGTCTGCCCCAGGCCCGGGCCAGTTCTCACAGGCAGGAACGCACAAGTAGCCCAGCCCAGTTCAGTCCCAGCACATGTGGGATGCTGGACAGAGCCCTAGAAGTTTCTGACACAGTAAATGCTCAACAGGGACTTCTGGACGAGTGCATGCTTATGTCCAGGTGTGCAAGAGCAGGTGGGAGCGGAAGGGGACGTGACAGGAGCGGTGCAGCACGCAGGGGCGGGGGGTGGGGGAGGGAAGTGGACACGCACAGGACACGCGCAGACGTGATGGGAGCCGCTGGGGTCGCTCAGAGAAACCTCCTGGAAGAAGGCAGGCTTGGCCCCAGTCTTGAAAGCCTTTGCCAGGGCGGTGCGGGAGGCGATCCGGGGAGGGCGTCCGGCGGCGCGTCTGTATTGGGAGGGGGCGGGGCGCGGCTGAGCTCCACTATGGCTGGGGGCCCAGAGGGGCTTGCTGCCGTGAAGGCACCCACGGGGGCCGTTCCCCGCGGGCACTGTGTGTGCAGGGTGCCCTCAGGGAGCATCTCACCGCCTGGCTGCGTGGGGCTCCAGTCAGAGAATGAACCGTGAGCGAGGTCAACGGGCTCTTGGTCCAGTGACAACGGCGGGGTCCGCCTTTCCTCTTCCCTGAACCCCCGTCCCTGCCAAGCACAAGTGGGGGGCCCAGTGCTCTGAGGAGAGGGGGGCCCTGCTGTGAACCTAGGGAAGCCTGGGCCTCAGGCCCTCACTGGCCGCGGAAGGGAGCCTAACGATGTGTTCGGAGCGCTGTATGATTTGCAAAGTTTGCAAAAGTAAGATAGCTTTTTCTCAAGCGTACTCGCAAACCTGTATAAGCGCGCGCCTCGCAGCACGGGCCCTGGCGCTGCCTGGGAGCAGGTTGGCGTGCGCTCAGCCTGGGCATCGGGGCGCCCGGCTCCGCAGCGCCCGCGCCTGCCCACCCGCGAACTTGAGAGCTGCGTCTCCCGGTCCCTCCCCAGGCCCAGCCGCTGTGCTGGTGATCTGGCTTCTGCTCAAGGACCGGCCTGTGCTCTGAATTGCTCACCCACCCCTGGGCCGGCTGGGGCGCGGGGACCGGGACGGGACCGAAGGCCGAGCCGGTGAGGAGTCAAGAAGAGCGCGGAGAGACCTGGCGGGGCTGCGCGGACGGGAGTGGGAACCGCGCCCGGCAAGGCCGACCTCGACTGAGCGTCTGTTCTTCAAATCGATTTGAAAAAATGGGAGCAAAGCACCCTCAAGTGCAACAGCCTCTGAATACACAGACCTTGAAATCACAGGGACAAGCGGCGCTCTCTGTGCAGCTGATAGAGCGGCTTGGTGATGCGCGTGCCTCTAGCGGCCCGCTGGGTTTGCTCTGGGGCAGAGGTCTTGGCAGGGCTGGCCTTGGCCGGGTGAAGCCCATGGAGTCCCAACGGGGAGGCTCGCAGCACACAGAGATCTTAGACAGGTCTCCTGAGGCAGGGATGTAAGCAGAGACCAGGAGGAGGGGCAGCTAGTCTAGACTACAGAGCTCGGTATTGATCCGTTCTGCTGATGATAATCCTTCTGCTTAGAAAGCACGCTTGCTTGTCTTCCTGTTGACCTTCTGCCCTCATTTTACCGCAGGGAGTCCCAGCCCTTGCCGGCCGTGGAGTTCATTGCCAAGTGCTCTCTGGGCAGCCAGTCATTTGTGGTGTGCAGGGCTCGAGGGCATGCCCTTTGCCCTCTCTTCAGCCGTCTGGTGCGTGTGTGCCATTGCCTCCAATTTAAATGCGTGGCACTCAAAGTGCGCCTTCCATAAATGCTCCCCACTCTACACACGCCCTGAACCAGCTGAACGGCCGCCCTTCTCCAACCTGCCCCATAGTTTCTGCCCTCCCAGCTTTGCTCAAGTTTTTCCTCTGCTTGGAAAGCCCCACTGCCCACTACAAATCCCACCACCCATTCAAAACCCACCTCAATTCAGGCGAACATTCAGAAGCTTCCAGAGAGTTCTCCCGATTCCCCAAAATCTTTAACCAGGAGTGGAGGGGAGGGGCCTGGAGACCAACAAGTTTCCAACTACAGCTCTGCTTCCTTCTCTTTGGGAATTGCCAGGGACCCAGGGAATGGACCTGACAATGGTTTTGGCTTGGAGGTCAAGCAGATAAAGCCTAGAGATCAACTAAATCAGTGGTCCCCAACCTTTTTGGCACCAGGGACCGGTTTTGTGGAGGACAGTTTTTCCATGGACGGGGGCAGGGATGGCTCAGGCAGTAACGTGAGCGACGGGGTGCGACGCGGAGCAGCAAATGAAGTTTCGCTCGCTCGCCGGCCACTCACCTCCTGCTGTGTGGCCCGGTTCCTAACAGGCGGCGGACCGATACGGGTCTGTGGCCTGGGGGTTGGGGACCCCTGAACTAAATGCTGCCAGCTGATCACTGGGGGTCAGTTTTCTTGGTGCATAAGTCAGAACAGAGAGCGTTTAACTTCAGGGGCAAGTTGTGTGACAGTTGATGTGATGGGTTGGCCCATTGACCTCTAGGCAAAAAGCACACAAAGAGAGAACCGTGTATCTAGTTGGGAGATTCAGTAACCCCCTAACAAGCCCTCCTAAGGAAGGATAGAGGCATCTTTAGGGATTAGAAAAGGAGTTCTGTTTTAGACAGTGGGTGGCAGGCATAGTGACTAAATTTTGAGAATTACTCTGAATTATGGAAGCTCTGGTTAAAATAATAGGATTTTCAAAGTATCTGTCATTCCCTCAACATACACCTACTGAGCGCCTATGTGGCGGGCACTGAGATGTGCACCCAGACCTGGTTTCGTGAAGGGTCTGTGACCCAGGTGCTGGGGGTACTGTCAGCAGACACCGTCACCTGTCAGCCCCTTCGGGGTTGCCTCACTGCATGAGCTGTCTCACCCCACATCAGGCTCCTTTTCAGCACAGTGACTGATTTGGCGGTCTAGGGGCCTGGCCATCTTGGCCCAATGTGGGACACATCTGAAGAAGGGTCGGTTTAGTTGCAGAGTTCCCCGTGGGTTTGGTTGAGCCTGTTGTTGGGCCTGAATCCAGTTTACTTTCTCCCTCGGGCCAGTCTTGCCTCCCTCCCTGTCATCCGTAGTGCTGGTACCGAGGGCATTCCTTAAGACACACCCTGCATGCCGAATTTCCATTCAGCACCTGCTTCCTGAGGGATCGACAACAACATGCGTCCTGCTGGGCCAGCGCTGTGGACGATTACCATCATGATCTCAATTATACATGTTTGAGAACTATTTAGAATTTCCCACAGACTCAGATATAATGTATCCCTAGATCTCTATAAATATTTAGTAAACAAAAGAATGGACAATTGAGTGGCTCTTCAAAACGGGATTAGAAGGCAATAGGCTAGTTGAACTTTCCCCACGGACACCCTCTTTGCGTCATGTCCACACGCATTGGTTGGAGAAGATGACCTTCCCAGAGAAAGCACATGGCTCTTGAGTTAGCATAAATGGAGTCCTTCAGTTAGGTTCTGGTGTCAAAGCCCAAGGCCGGCAGCCAGACAGTGACTGAGCCAAGATGAGAATGGAACCTCCTCTTCCCAGTCCAGCCCCTCTCCACGACTCCTCTGAATTCATCTTGGGGGCTCTTCAAAAATGTCAGGAGTTATTTCTGATTTAGTTTGTCAAATCCTATTTCACGTAGCCTTGCAAGTCAGCGGGGACCCTGGCCTTGGGCTACAGTGACAGACACAGGCATCACTGGATTTGGCAAATGTTGGCATCCTCGGTACAGGGAGGACTTCTGGCTGAATCCAGACCAGGCCTCCCAGCATTCAGATGGCCCTCGAGCTGTTGAAGTGACGAGATGTGAGGTAGGCGGAACCTATGGGGCAACCACTAGTTCTTGCAACTTGTAATCCCGAATTCAGGTGTAGGTCTTAAAGAAGTAAGCAAACATTAAATATGCAATTTTTTAAAGTTTTATGGAAAAAGAACTAGGCTAAGAGCCAGAACAGTTGGATTCTGAACCTAGCTCTGTCTCTAACCCATTATGTAATCCAGGAGAGAACAATCCACTCATTCATAAAAATATTCGTTTTACATAGGTAAAACAAAGGTAATGAATTAGATGCTATTTGAGGCCTTATGGCTAAACAAAGTTAGGGAGGGGTTTCTCTTTTAAGGGAATTTGTTTCAGTAGATCATTCCATTTTAAAAAAATTAATGGATTTTATTTTTTAGAGTAGTTTCAGTTTTAGATTTACATGTATCTACTATTACAGTATCCTACAGAATAGTGTCACTGCTCTAAAAATCCCCTGTGCTCTACCTGTTCGTCCCTCCTGCTCTCAAACTCCTGGCAACCACAGATCTTATTCCTGTTCCCATAGTTTTGTTTTTTACAGACCGCCATATTGTTGGAACTATACAGTATGCAACTTTGTCAAATTGACTTCCTTTACTTAGTAATGTGCATTGAAGTTTCCTTCCTATCTTTTGGGGGTGTGATAATTCATTTCTTTTTATTGCTGAATAACAGTTCATTGTCTGGATGTACCACAATTTGTTTATCCATTCACCTACTGAAGGACATCTTGTTTGCTCCTAAGTTTTGGCAATTATGAATAAAGCTGATATAAGCATTCATGTACATGTTTTTGTGTGGACATAAATTTTCAACTCCTTTGGGTGAATACTAAGGAGCATGATTGCTGGATCATATCGTAAGAGTATGTTTAGTTTTATAACAAACCACTAGACTGTGTTCCAAAGTGGCTGTATCATTTTGCATTCCCACCAGCAATGAATGAGAGTTCCCATTGCTCCACATGCTGAAAGCATTTGGTGTTGTCAGAGTTTTGGATTTTAACCATTATAATAGGTGTGTAGTGGTTTCTCATGGTCATTTTAATTTGCAATTCTCTAATGACATATGATGTTGAGCACCTTCTAATATGATTATTTGCCATCAGTATATCTTCTTTGGTAAGGTGTCCGTTCAGGTGTTTTGCCTATTTTAAAATTGGTTTGTTTGCTTTCTTATTGCTGAGTTTTAAAAATTCTTTGTGTATTTTGGGTAACAGTCCTTTATCAGATATGTGTTTTGCAAAGATTTTCTTACAGCCTGTGGTTTGTCTGTTCATTCTCTTAACAGTGTCATTAACAGAGCAGTAGTTCTCAGTTTTAATGAAATCCAGCTTATCAATTCTTTCTATCATAAATCATGCTTTTGCTGTTGTATCTAAAAAGTCATCACCAAACCTAAGGTCACCTAGATTTTTCTCTTACATTATCTTCTAGAAGTTTTATAGTTTGCATTTTACATTTAAGTTTATGATTCATTTTGAGGTAATTTTTGTGAAAGGTGTAAGGTCTGTGTCTAGATTCATTTCTTTCCATGTGAATGTCTAGTTATTTCAGCACAATTTGATAAAAAGATTACCCTTTCTCCATTGAAATGCCTTTGCTCCTTTGTCAAAAATCAGTTGACTGTATTTGTGTGGGTCTATTTCTGAGCTCTCTACTGTATGCCTTTGATGAATTTGTCTATTCTTTCACCAATACCACACTGTCTTGATTACAGTAGCTTTATAGTAAGTCTTGAAGTCAGGGAGTGTCAGTCCTCCAGCTTTGTTCTCCTTCAATATTGTGTTGGGAATTCTGGTTCTTTTGTCTTTCCATAGAAACTTTAGAGTTAGTTTGTTGATATGCACAAAATAACTTGCTTGGATTTTGACTGGGGCTGCACTGAATCTACAGATCATGTTTGGAAGCACTGACATCTTGACTATACTGAGTCTTCTTGTCCGTGAACATGGAATATTTCTCAACTTATTTAGTTCTTCTTTGGTTTCATTCATCAGAGTTTTGTAGTTTTTCTCACACAGATATTATAATATTTTGTTATATTTATACCTAAATATTTCATTTTGGGGTGCTGCTGTCAATGGTATTGTGTTTTAAATTTCAAGTTCAAATTATTCATTGCTAGTATATAAGAAAGCAATCTTATATCCTGAAACCTTACTATAATTGCTTGTTAGTTCCATTTTTTGTTGTTTGTTTGTTTATTTATTTTTGGATTTTCTACATGACAATCTTGTCATTTGAGAAGAAATATAATTTTATTTCTTTCTTCCTGATCTGTATACATTTTATTTCCTTTTCTTGTCTTACTGCATTGGCTAGAAATTCCAGTATGATGTTAAACAGGAGTAGTGAGAGTGAACATCTTGATTTATTTCTAATCTTAGTAGGAAAGTTTCTAGTTTCTATTAAGTATTAAGTTGTTAGATGTAGATTTTTTTGATAGATGTTCTTTATCAAGTTGAGCAAGCTCCCCTCACTATTCCTAGTTTGCTGAGAGGGTTTTTTTTTTTAATCATAAATAGGTGTTACACTCTGTCAAATGCTTTTTCTGTATCTATTTATATGTTCATGTGAATTTTCTTTTTTAGCCTGTTGATGTAATGGGTTACATTGTATTGAATGAATTACACTGATTTTTGAATAGTGAACCAGGCTTGCATACTTGGAATAAATCCCACATGGTCGTGGTATATAATTCTTCCTATACATTGTTGGACTTGATTTGTTAACTTTTTGTTGACAATTTTCATGTCCATGTTCATGAGAGATACTGGTCTGTAGGTTTCATTTTTTATAATGTCTTTATCTGGCTTTGGCATTAGAGTAATGCTAGCCTCATAGAATGAGTTAGGATGTATTTGCTCTGCTTCTGTTTTATTGAAAAGATTGTGGAGATTTGGTATCATTAGTTCCTTAACTATTTGGTAGAACTCAATCAGTTAACTCATTTGTGCCTAGTGCTTTCTGGTTTTGAAGATTATTAATTATTGATTCAATTTTGTACATAGATACAGGCCTATTCAGATGATCTGTTTCTCCTTGTCTGAGTTTTGGCAGATTGTGTCTTCCAAGGAATCGGCCTGTTTCATCTAGGTTATTAAATTTGTGGTCACGGAGTTGTTCATAATATTCCTTTATTATTTTTTAAACATCCATGGGATCAGTAGTGATGGCCATCTTTTTAATTCTGATAGTAGTAATTTGAGTCTTTGCACTTTTTTATTTGTTTGATTGTTGACCTGGATAGAGACTTGTCAATTTTATTAATCTTTTCAAAGAACCAGTTTTGGTTTTGTTGACTTTCTCTCTTAATTTCCTGTTCCAAATTCATTGATTTTTGGGTTTAATTTTCTCTTCTCTTCTTCTCTTTCTTGTTTCCTGTGGTGGAAGCTTAGTTTATTAATTTAAAATCTTTCTTCCCTTTCTAATATATGCAGTCAATGCTCTCAATTTCCCTCTAAGAACTGCTTTTATTTAATCCCATAGAACTTGTTAAGTTGCATTTTCAGTTCCATTTAGTTTGAAATATTTAAAATTTTTCTTGAGACTTCTTGACCCATATTTATTTGGACATGTGTTGTCATCTCTAAGTTTTGGGTTTTCCAGCTATCTTTCTGTTATTGATTTCTAATTTAATTCCATTGTGGTCTGAGAGAATACTTCATATAATTTCTACTCTTTTAAATTCACTAAGGTGTGTTTTATGGCCCAGATTGTGATCTGTCTTGGTAAATGTTCTGTGTGAGCTTGAGAAGAATGTATTCTGCTATCATTGGAGGATGTATTCTATACATGTCAACTAAATCAGTTGATTGATGGTGTTGCTCAGTTCAGTTATATCCTACTGATTTTCCACCAGCTGAGTCTGTCTATTAGTGAAAGAGGGATGTTGAGGTCTCCAATTATAATAGTAGATTTGTCTATGTCCCCTTGTAGTTCTATCAGTTTTTGCCTTACATATTTTGAAGCTCTGTTTTTAGGTGCAAAAACATTAAGAATTATTTTGTCTTCTTGGATAACTGACCCCTTTATCATTACACAGTGCCCCTCTTTATCTCTGATAAGTTTCTTTACTCTGAAGTCTGCCTAGTTTTAAATTAATATAGCTATTACCACTTTCTTTTGATTAGTGTTAGCATGGTATATCTTCCTGCATCCTTTGTGTTTTATATTTAAAATGGATTTCTGCAGACAAAATATATTTGGTTTTTTATGTACTCTGACAGTCTCTGTCTTTTTTTGAACTTTTTTTTCTTCCAGTTTCACTGAGATATAACTGACATAACATCACTGTATAAGTTTAAGGTGCACAGCATCGTGAAATGACTATCACAAGTTCAGGGAACATCCATCATCTCATATAGATAAAAAGTTAAAGAAAGAGAAAAAAATGCTTTTCCTTGTGACGAGAACTCTTAGGATTACTCTCTTAACAACTTTCATGTATAACACACAGCAGTGCTAATTATATTTATCATGTTGTACATTACACCCCGGTACTTATTTACCTTATAACTGGAAGTTTGTACTTTTTTGACTGCCTTCATCCAATCCTCCCCTGTCCCCCATGTCCCTGGGCTGTGTCCTTCACAAGGGCTTCTCAGCACCCCAGCTCACCCTTAGGTGAGACAAGGTGGCTAGAGGGGCTGGAGTTGTGTATCTCCCTTCTCGCACATGGAAGGCTGTTAGGAGGGCTGGAGTTGAGTATCTGTCTTTGCTCAGGTTACTTAGGCTTTGAGAAAACCCTAAGAGCAGGTTAGGCTCTGGTAAAATAGTTTCTCTTGAGGGTAGGCCTTCTTAAGAGCAACAGAATGTTGTATGTATTTCAAAGTGGTTACTTTTCTCTTCCCCCTGCCAGAAGCATTAGATGTTTCCCCCTGATATTGTGAGAACCTCATAGGCCCCCGGAGGTAAAACACAAAAGTGTGGGGACCTCTCCAAAGAAAATGGGCCCCCTTGGAGTTTTTAACCCTCAGACTTGTCCACACTGAGCAGCTACTGTTCAGGTTTTTCTACTCTGGTACTGGTTCCCAGAGATTTACACTCCAGAAGCTGTATTTTGATTTTTTTTTAAATTATAGAAGTAAGGCAAAGCAATATGGATGTACTATTCTTGCATGCACTACCTCATAAGTGCCCCTCTCCTTGTGCAAAGGCATCCGTTGCCTCTGAAGATTCAGAATTGTTACAAGGCAACAAATTGTGAAGTCAGTGGTCACCTTAACTGCCAAAGCAGACATTTGAAGCTAATTTCAAATTCAGTAGCTTGGAAAGCTAAAACTTTTGATATGCAGAAACTCAGGTTTTTGTGAGAGAGAAGAAAAGATCATGAAAATAAAAAAAAACAAAAATCTTGAAGGAGCAGGACATAAAGTTTACCCATAAAGATTAAATCATTTATTCATCAAGAGTAGAATGGATAACCAAATTGTGCTATTTTATACAAAGAACCATTACATAGTTGGAAAAGTGAAAAAAATGATTGTTACCTGTGTCCATGGGGATGAGTCTTGAAACCATAATGTAGAGTTGAAGAAGCAAATCAAAAAGAATGTTACAGTGTGATTCCAGGCACAAGTAGCTCCAAAGTGGCAGAATGTATTTATAGGGATACATGTAAATACAGGTGATTCAAAAAAGAATAACAAGAAGGGAATGATTAAGGACAATTCAGGAAGGTGTTTCCCTAACTTGAGCACAGGGTACATGCTCCCAGGGTTTGCCCTGTGCCCAGGAGTTGAACAGGAGACCAAGCACCTCCTGGCAGCCCACAACACCCAGGTAGGAGGCAACTCCAATCCTTATAGACATTCAGAGCCTCAGAAGCTCCACAGACTTTTGTGTTGAAGGGTGGGGAGTAGGAGAGCAATGATTATTTCCAAGTCCCACCGATATGAGGGGAAGACGTGATATTATACTGGGTTGCCCTTGAGTAGGAGGGTGGTAAAAGAATTTATAGCTGAAGGCTCATTCTGAAGAGCTGAGACCAGGACTGGGGTTTATAGTGTTGAGTTTTCCTTCTCAGTTTTTAAAATATACATGGACATACCACAGACTGGGGTAAAATATTTGCAAATTCAATACCTGATAAAGGTATATAGGACATAGAATATATAGAGAACACTCGAAATTCAATAATAAGAAAGAAAGGAATGGGGAAAAGATTTGAACAGACAATTCACTACAGAAGGTATACAGATGACAAATAAGCACATGAGAAGATACTCAATGTCATTAGTCATTAAGGAAATGCAAATGAACAGTGAACGAGATACCACCCCCAGCTTTTAGAATGGCCGAAACAACAATGACAAGAGCAACAAAAAGGCAATAGTAAGCATTGGTGAGGCTGTGAAGCCACTGGAACTCTCCTCCCTTGCTGGTGAGAGTGCAAAGTGGGGCAGCCATTCTGAAAAACAGTTTGGCAATTTCTTGTAAAGTTAAACATACACTTACCAAATACAAAACGAAAGTTTATTCCTTATTCACTGCCCAAACTGGAAACAATACACATGTCTTCACTGGTAGATGGATGAACAAACTGTAGTCCATCCATCCAATGGACACTACACAGAAATAAAAGGAACAAACATACAGTGACATGGGTGAGCCTTAGGCTAAGTGAGAAAAGCCAGGCTCCAAAGGCTATATATTGTAGAATTCCCTTTGTATGATGTTCTGGACAAAACTATAGAGACAGAAAACAGATCAGTCTTTGCCTGGGTGGGGTCAGGGGAAAGAATTGACTGCAATAGTGTATGAAGGAACTCTTTGGGGTGAGTGAACAGTGCTGTATCTTGATTGTGGTAGCGGTTACATGACTGTATGCATTTGTCACAAAACTCAGCATGAATATAATACACAGAGACCTGCCTTTTCCATCCACAGTGGCACCCCACAGAGTCCTCAGCAGTGGCTGCTGCAGCATTTAAAACCACCCCAGTCCCAGGGAAGATACCCATTCCCCAAC
Source organism: Balaenoptera acutorostrata (assembly GCF_949987535.1). Classification (NCBI taxonomy): domain Eukaryota; kingdom Metazoa; phylum Chordata; class Mammalia; order Artiodactyla; family Balaenopteridae; genus Balaenoptera; species Balaenoptera acutorostrata. The sequence goes on along the minus strand of NC_080079.1, from coordinate 72,165,730 downwards.
ATCCCCACACCCCCCAGCTCTCTGTATCATTCGCACGCTGGAAACTAAAATTAGAGCTGATTATTCACGTTCCCCTAAAAGATCAGAAGGACTAATTTCATTACTTATTACATGCTATTTTCCTATTTTCCCCTGTCACCACAAGAAGTCCCTGACTTCCAGATTAGCCCAAATCAGCCAGACTCCCCAGCCTTGGTATCAGGTAGGCACGGTGTCCAGCTGCTAGTGATAGAGACCAGACCACAATGGTTAAACAATTAATGCTTTATTCTCCCACAATGTCATCAGGGATCCAGGCTATTTTAATATTGGTACAAATGCTTTTGAAAATATTTGGAATTATTTTCTTGGACTAGAAACTCAGAAATGGATTAAAACATGCATGTTTTTGTGGACTCTTGATTCATCGATGCACTTCTTTTCCAGTTGGACGTACCGATTCACAATGTCACTGGCAATGTCAGAGCTCTCGTTTTACTGCTGAACCTTATGAGAAATATTCCGCACTGTGGATTGGTTACAAGAGGCTCAGGTTGATTGGGTGACTGGCCTGTGGCCGGTACGTGCATTCCAGTCTCCTGACTCCTGGTCCTGTGCTCTTTCGCTAAGAAAATTTATGAAAATTACACGGTTGCCTAGATCCTTTCTCCCCCTCCCGCTCTTTCTTCTTTCCGTGCTTCTTCAGCTGTTCCTTGAGGTCCCACGACGTGCCAGGGCTGGGTATAGTCGGTCATGGTCTTGTCTTTTGGGGGCGCTGGGTAGTCTTCTCGGAGTGCTTTCTTCCCTTGCCTCCCGGGTCACCGTACTTGCCTCCTATGGGGCGAGCGGCAGGTGGGAGAATGCGTGGGAAGAGGAATGGGCAGAGTCCTGCTCAGGATGGAGGCATTCTCCCCCTCTGCCCTCCTGATTATTCAGAGCAGCAAGAGGCTCAGCTAAGTGTGAGCCCAGGTGAGATTAGCTGTAAGTTGTTGAGTACTGGATGGCACTTTCAGCAGATCTTTAAAGGGAGCTGACAACTCCCTGAGGTTGCCTGGTCTTTATTTCCTGCACACACAGGGGCACGTCTAAGGGTCACTCCTCACACCTCTTCTCTAATACTTTCAATTCCCGGGTCCTCTCGTCCAATCACAGGACCTTAAATGCCATCTATAAACTGGCCACTTGCAATGTCTCTCCCCAGCCCTGACCTCTCTCCAGAGCCTCAGATTTGTAGACACAGTGGCTACCTCAATACCTCCCCGTGTATGACTAAGAAGCAGCACAAGTCAACATGTCCAAAGCAGACCTCTTCATTTCACGCCTGAAACGAATCCTCCTCCGTGGTTTCCTTTTCAGTAAATGGTACCATCATTCACCAGAATGCCCGGGCCCAGATCCAGGAGTCACGCTGACCCCTCTCTCCCTCACACCCCACGTTCACACCAGCAGCAAGTGCTGGAGGCTCTGTAGCTTGCATCTGATCACGTGTTACCACTCCCCCGCACCGCCGTCCACGTGACTACCAGCCCCTACCTAGACGCCAGGAAGATTGCGAACTCTTCTCCGTCGTGCTACTCATGTCCCCGACAATCAAATCTCCTAACGGTGTCTGGAAGGATCTTTTAAAAACTTAAAAGAATATGCCACATTCTTGCTCTCACGGGACTCAGAATGAATCAGATTCCTCTCAAAGTCCTCTGGTCCCTGTCTATCCGGCAGGTTCCTCAGAGTCAACGGCTGCACTTTCATTCCTCTTTTGACACCGGACACAGTACCTGGCACATCACGGGTGGTTAACCATTATCTGTAGAAATGTCGATTGCATTCTGCGCCCCCAAATAGCTAGAAGAAACATTTGGTGCTCGCTGTACTAGGAATAAAAAAATGGTGTTTGACCGCTACCACGACCCCTGTCCCCCAAAAGAGAATATGGCAGCAAACGACATCATTGTCAGGTCTTGAAGGAAAGTCTTCTATGAAATTCTTTCTGACTGGACTTCCCTATCCAGCAACCTGTACTTTCCCACCCCAACCTGAAACCTTCATTGCAACGCTTGGGTTATTTTTTGCATCTTGTGAGTTTTCTTTCGAGTTCGTTTGCTTATTTGGGGACACACTGTTGCAGGATATGAATAACTGAACACAACAAATTTGGATGATGAATTATGGATTACAGATGCTGAGTTATTTTGGAACTGTCGCTCTGTGTGTTGTAGCAAGGCGCTGGAATATTCAAAATGTGTGTCATAAACGATCTTATGTTGCTTCCGGAAAAGAAAAGAAAAAGAAAAACTGCAACAGCCCGTGGCCTGAGGGAAGAGTGCCGTCTGCCGTAGCCCTCTGGCTGGCGTCTCTCCGGAGTCAGCTTGCCGATGCCCCGGGAGGTGGTGCGCTCTGGGCTCCAGCGGCCTTGGGCTTGGGGGCACTCTGAGTAGCCAGCTCTGGCAGGGCCCTGATTGCATGTGCATCGGTGTCCTTGGTGGGGGAGGGGCTGGGGGACAGGAGGATGGAGGGGGGTCGTCAAGAGGGATCTGCAGATTGTGCAGTCATCCCGGGAGCCTGGGGGTGCGGGTGCGGGGGGAGGCAGAGCTCAGTAGACAAGGAGGCTGTCCTGCTGTGGAGCTGGGGATGCAGCGGGGCCAGGCGGTGTGGGCTGTGACGCCGGATTTCTTCCTTATTGTAAGTGAACCAGAAGGCGTCGGAGCTTCCTGGGGACACAGCACAGGCACGCCTTCAGCGATGTGGGTGCTGCTTTAGCACAGGTGCGGAGCCTGCAGCCTCGGGGGTCCCCAGCTGGGCTGCAGAGGCCCAGCCTGGAAGACTTGCGGGGCAGGACAGCTGCCCCCTGCAGGAAGTGGCCAGCAGCTGGTACTGCCCCTCGAGCCAGAGAAGCTCTGGGGGATCTTACAGCTTGCAGTAAGCTCCCAGTCCCCTCTGTTTACCAATTTTGATTTCCCAGGGGAGGGGAGAGTTTGGTGTTCATTCACTGGGGACAAAGCATAACAATTTCCCTTCAGGAGACGCAGTGGGTTGGCAGGCCTGGACCAGTTTGTTCCAGAGAGCTTTGAGTTATCGCTAGGTGCTCAGGTTAGAGCGGTGGGTGTGGCCCAGTGCTGCCCCAGCTGCGGACCTCTGTGACCACAGCCCGGCTGGGTATTGGCTGTGAGCTATTTAAAGCCCCCTTCAAATATGGGCTATGGTAATAAAAATGTGCACTTCCTTCTTTCTCCTGGTGGAGACTGGTGTGTTTTTGAAATGTGAGCTACTGATTTAGGCCTGAGCCCTCAGGCTGGGCGGTTACTATAGGGACAGAGAGAAGGGGGGCGAAGGCAGCTGTGCAAGTACCTGTCGGGGGGAGGTTCTGACGAGGTCCCACGCTAGCGGGTGATGGGATGAGAGGCTGTGTGTGGTCTGACACAGAGAGGGTAGCATCCTGTGGCTGTCACTGAAGATGCAGGAAGGGAGTCTCTGAGTTCTGGGGAAAGTGTATCAACATTTTATGAGAAGGAGATGATTCTGGTGGGAAGAAGGGAGACCTCGGTTCTTGTCTTCTTTGAAGAAAGAATTCAGCAAAGAGAGCAAGATTGTAAAATGGATAAAGTGTTTACTAGAAGCAAAGTGCATGTGGAAGAACACATGGGCAAACTCGGAGTGAGCTGCATGCAATAGGGGTGGTTTAAATTGCTTATATGGGGGCGGTTTTCCATGTTTCCTTTGCCCAGTCATCTTGCTTGTGCCCATATCAGGTCTGACTCAGGGTCCTCCCTGGTGGCGCGTGCATCTCGCAGCCTAGATGGATTCCAGCGTGAGGGTTTCTGGGGGTTGGCAGGACATATTATGGGCTGGCGCCCCCTCCCTCCTTTGGCCCCTCCCCAGACTGAGGACCTTCTCTGTGCACATGTCAGGCTGGGAAATCCCCTTGACCACAAGAATGAGGACATTGTGGTAGCTTCGCCTTCCACCCAATCAGGACCCAATGCTCCTGCTGGTACCTTATCTTCTCTGCACATGTGTCAGGCTGGGAAATCCCCTTGACCACAAGAATGAGAAAAACTTTTCACTTTGTCTTTAACTCAATCAGGTTTCCACTCCTGCTATTATCTTATCTCAAAATGCCAACTGGAGACCAGTTGCAGCTGTTCGGCTTGGGGTCCATGTATCTCCTACCTCAGAGGGTCTTATCATTTTCCAAGATCCTTGAGTGGGGAGTGTTGGGAGGAAACCCAAGGAGGAGGAGGGCAGAAAAGAGAGCTGGCTGTGGTCCCTGGGAAGGCTGGCTGGGACAGGAGATGCCATCTTCCTTCCTGGGCAAGAAGGACCCGTGGCCTGCAGACTGGGTCAGTGTGGGTGAGGAGCACGGGGTGCCCAGGCTTGGCCTCGGCTCACACAGTGCAGCGGCTGTCGGCAGAATCAGAAAGGTCCAGGGTTAAGCTGGAGACCTGGCCACACAGATGCTACAACAATTGCATGGAGCCCTTGGGGTTGGCCAAGGTGTGGAGGCAGGGGCTCTGTGTGGGATTTACACACTGAGATGCAGGGGAAGGGGCTCAGATTGGAACCTGAAGAGCCTCTGTGGCAAAGAAATGTGTCTTAGGGCTTTTTAATAAGGTCCTCACGGAAGGGAACCATTCTGACTCAGACCAGAGGGAAGAGAGCACCCGGAAATCAGGCAGGTCTTGAGCCTCCCTCCCCTCGCTTTTCTCAACAGGGCAAGTGCAGTGGGGCCATCCCGTCTGGGGAGCTGATCCAGACCCCTTGGCCGTATGGTGTGTCACCTGGGAAGATGATCTGCAGTTGAGGAAGAGTGATGCTCTACAAGACAGCACCCAGAACAATTCAGCGCCACTTGGTGCAGGAGAGAGCGGAAGGCCAGGACCGCCGTGGAGGGGGACATGAGGACGTGTTCCCACTGCAGCTAATCAAGTGCATTTTTAAAAATTAATTAATTAATTAATTTTTGGCTGCGTTGGGCCTTTGTTGCTGTGCACAGGCTTTTCTCTAGTTGCGGCGAGCAGGGGCTACTCTTTGTTGTGGTGCGCAGGCTTCTCATTGGGTGGCTTCTCTTGTTGCAGAGCATGGGCTCTAGGTGCGCGGGCTTCAGTAGTTGTGGCTCACGGGCTCCAGAGCACAGGCTCAGTAGTTGTGGCTCGCGGGCTTAGTTGCTCCATGGCATGTGGGATCTTCCCGGACCAGGGCTCGAACCCATGTCCCCTGCGTTGGCAGGCGGATTCTTACCTATTGCGCCACCAGGGAAGTCTCGATGATTGTGGTTTTGATTTGAGCTTCCTTAATGGTTGTTCAAGTTGAGCATGAATATGCTGCTTGCCCATCTATGTATCTTTGGAGAAATGTCTGTTGAAGTGTTTTACCCATTTTTAAATCAGGTTATTTGTCTTTTTGTTGTTGAGCTGTAGGGGCTCTTTATATATTCTGGATATTAACGCCTTATCAGATATATGATTTGCAAGTATTTTCTCCCATTCCATACGTTGCCTTTTCACTCTGTTGATTGTGTCTTTTGATGCACAGAAGCTTTTCATTTTGATGTAGTCCAATTTACTTTTTTTTACTTTTGATTCTTGTGATTCTGGTGTCATAGCCAAGAAATCAATGCCAAATCTCTCAAGATATTTTTGAAGATACCATGAAATATGTGTGAAGGCCCTTGTAAATTATGAAGTAGTATAAAAATATTAGCAGTTATGTAAGTACTCAAGTACCCAACATGCAGCCAAGCGCTATAGAGATGCTTCAAAAATTACCAAAAAATTGTTAGACAAAGATAATAGATTAAAAACACACATATAATTTCTTTCCCTCCATAAACCTTACTAAAGAGATAATAAAAAGATTAAAAAAAAGAAAACTTTGTTGAGCTATAATTTAAATACAATCAAATGCACCCATTTTATAGAGTTAGATGAGTTTTCATTAATGTGTATATTGCTGTAACCACCACAATCAAAATATTGAACATTTCTATCATGCAGAAAGTTCCCTTATGCCTCTTGACAGGCAGTCCACTAATAACTCTGTCCCCAGGGAACCACTAGTGTGCCTCTGTCACTATAGGTTAGTGTTGCCTTTTTGAGAATTTTCTATCAAAGGAATCGTACAGTGTGAAGTCTTTTGGGTCTGGCTTCTTTTGCTCAGCATGTTTTGAGATTCGTACAAGTTGTTGCAAACACCAGTAGTTCCTTGTCTTTTATTGCTCAGTGGTATATTATGGTCTGGATTGAGGACAACTTGTTCATCCCTTCACCTGTTGTTGAAGTTCTTGGCTCTTATGACTAAGACATTTATGTACAAGTATTTGTGAGGATATGTGCTTTCATTCTCTTAAGTGAGTGGAAATGCTGCGTCATATGGTGAGTATATGTTAATGTTTAAAGAAACAGCAAAACGGTTTCCCCAAATTTGCTGTACCAGCATTGTACAGGGATTCTAATGCTTCTACATTATCACTAATACTTGGTGAGGCCAGTCTCTCCAGTTTCAGTGGGTGTGTAGTGATATCTCATTGTGGTTTTAATGATCATTTCCCTGATGATGAATGATGTTGAACATTTCTTCATATGCTTATTTACCACCTCTGTAGCTTCTTTTGTGAAATGTCTGTTTGACTTTTGCCCATTTGCAAAGAGTTGTTTGATCATCTTATTATTCAGTTGTAAGGATATATGTACAAATCACATAATTCTTTTTAAAATATATGTGTTATAAGTATTTTTTCCAAGTCTATGGAATGTTACAAATATTTTCTCCAAGTTTGTTTACTTACAGCTTTATTGAGGTATAACTGATATGCACCAAACCCCACATATTTAAAATTACAATCTGATGAGTTTTGACATACGTATATACACCATGAAGCCATCACCACCATCAAATGGACGTATCCATCACCTTCCAAAGTCCAGTGTTTCCTTAGGACACTTTTTAATGCATCCCTCCTGTTCTTTTTTATTGATCCAAATTTTAACATGGTATGGCTTTTTTTCTACTTGAAGGACCAACTTTTACATTTCTTCTTGTGCAGGTCTACTGACAAAGAATTCTTGCAGATTTCGTTTAATTGATTTTGTTTAATTACTTCACGTACAAATTTTAAATGTTTTTTTCTGGGTAAAGAATTCTGTTTGACATCTTTTTTCTTTCAGCATTCTGCACATGTTATTTCGTTTTCTTCTGATCTGCATACTTTCTGACAAGAAGTCTGAAATAATTCTTGTCTTTATTCCTCAATATGTAATGTGTTATTTTCTCTGAATGCTTTTAATGTTTTCTCTTTATCACTGGTTTCAGCCGTTTGATTATGGTGTGCTTTGGTGTGGTTTTCTTTGTGTTTATCTTGCTTGGGTTTTCTTGCTCTTCTCTGATCTATGGGTTTATAATTTTCATTAGATTTGGAAAAAGTTCACATTTTTTATTCTAAATGGGACCCCAATTACTTGTATGTTACACTAATTTTCCAACAGGTCGCTAACGCTTTGTTCTTTGTTTTCAGTTCTTTCTCTCCCTGTATTTCATTGGGTGGTCTTCTATTGTTATGACTTCAAGTTCACGGATCATTTTTTTTCTGCAGAGACTAATCTGCCATTAATTGCATCAGTAGTTTTTTCATTTCAGACATTCTATTTTTTTAACCTTTAAAAGTTCAATCTATTTTTATTACATCTTCAAATTCTCTCTTCATTGTGTTCATGTTTTTTAAAAAAATCCTTTTATGTGTTTGTAACATGTAAATAAGTGATTAAAATCTTTGCTATTTCCTCTCTGTCATTTCTGTTGACTGTTTCTACTGACTGATTCTTCTCCTGGTTTTAGGTCATATATTCCTGATTCTTTATATGTCCAATAGTTTGTTATTGGATGCTGTACCTTGTGAATTTTATGCTTTGGACTTAGATCTGCCCCATAGGTAAGGTATTTGATCCTTCCGAGTCTCGTTTTAAGGTTTTATTCTTGAGTCAGTCTATAGTTTTTTATTCCAAGTCTAGTTTAGTTTCTCTTGTAAAGCATTTCATTTTCAGTGCCCCATGCATTCTTTTAGGTTTCTCCACTTGTGGGAACTCAGCGATTTTCTGCCTGTGTGATTCCATTATGAATTCTGGGAATTGCTCAATTGACAGCTTCCCAGAATTTTTCTTTCTTCCAGAGTTGCTTTTGCATAGCCTAAAGGAGTTTAGCCAGCCCTGTATGAGTGCAGATTGGTATTCTTACAGGCACTGCAGGGGGATTCCTATGCAGACTCCAGGCCTCTTTCTCTGTGTAGGTTCCAAGATCCCTGGTACTGTGTCCCTCATTCTAGCCTCCTTGGCCTCCTAAATTCTTCAATTTTGTAAGCCTGCTGGGCTCTGCTGGATTTCCCTCTGCACTGTGGTCTGCAAAGGGTCTCCAGGCAGGCTCGCTTTGAGTTTCATGTCTTGGGGAAGGAATCATAGTCGGGCACTACTGTTGCCAATGTCTAAAAGGAGTTGTTTCATATATTTTGTCCAGTTTCCTAGTTATTTATGGATGGAGGGTAAGACACCTAGCAGTTAATTTCTTATGGTTTGTGTATTGGTTTCCTACTGCTGCTGTAACAAATGACCACAAACTTAGTGGTTTAAACACACAACAACACGAAAGAATTATCTTAGCAGTTCTGTGGGTTAGACGTCCAACGTGGATCTCATTGGGCAAAAATCAAGGTGTTCGTAAGACTGCATTTCTTCCTGGAAGCTCTGGTAAGAATTCGTTTTCTGGCCTTTTCTAGGTTCTAGAGGCCCCCTATATTCCCTCTGGGCCCCTTTCTCCATCCTTAAAGCCAGCGATGGCAGGTTGAATCCTCCTCACATCACATCACTCTCACCTTCTTGTCTATCTCCCTCTTCTACTTTGTAGGATCCTTGTGATTATTGGGGCCCACCTGGATAATCCAGGATAATTTCCCTATTTTAAGGTCAGCTGATTTGCAAACTTAATGCTATCTGAAACCATAATTTCCCTTTGCCATGTAACCTACAAGATCACAGGTTCTGGGGATTAGGACGTAGATGTTTGGGGAGCATTATTTTGCTAACCACAGTTGGAAAGCAGAAGTCTGGAATTATAAAATAGACATAATTCCCCAGAAGGAGACAGAATGCTGTAGATAAGGCAATGAAAATAAAACTTGGAAGCCGGAAGGAATAAAATGTTTAAAGGTCTGGAAAAGGGCAATTCTTAAACCAACAATGGGGAGAGCTGAGAAGGTGACTGGCTTAGACTACAGAATCCTCAAAGGCTTGGAATTGGAGGTACCAGGTACCCCTGGTGGTGTGACTAACGCAGGATGTTAAAATAAGGTGTAGTGCCTGAGCATGTCTTTAAGAAGCAATTAGAGTCCTAAACATCCTTTCTAACTCTAATCATTCAGATTACTGCCCTCTTCAGTGCTAGCACAAAGCTAGGCGTGTCATTTACCAACAAGATGTCTTCCCTAATGAAATGACGAAGCCAGAGTGAGCCCATCATGGACAAGCCCACCCACATGCTCAGAGCTGACAATCATCATACTTGCGGTCCTCGTTCTTCAATGCCAGCAAGCAGCCAAGGAGTACCAGACACTTGGGGAAATCTTGCAACATAAAAGACAAGCAAATCTGCAAACGAGCAAATAAATACAGCACAACCTGAAGGAGACAGACTTCAAGAAAAGGAAGTCTTCCGAAAACTATCTTTAATATCCTTAGAGATATTAGAGGTGATATTGAAACTGTGAGGCAAAAACAAGACGACCTCCCCCCAGAAAACCCCAAATAATCAGGAAATAAAAATTTTAAGCAAACAAAAACAGATGTACCAGAAATTGAAAACTCAGTAGAACGATTTGAAGATAGACTTGTGGAGATATCAACAGAAGGTTGAGAAACAGAGAAATGGAAAATGCAAAGTCTGGATTAAAAGGGCCCACCGAGTACCCATCACAATGAATGGAAGTAAACACTCATGCCAGTGTGTTAGTGTGAAATTTCAGAGCATCACAGGTAAACAGGAGATTCTATACACTTTCGGGGGGCAGGGGGTACTCTGGGCACATCCAGAAGATTGGGAATCACAATGACCCAGACATCTCTATAACCACAGCAGAAGCTACAGGAACAGAAAGGCAGTGCTTTCACAGTTTGGAGGAAAATCATTTTAACCTAGAATTTTGTATTAGCCAAACAACACATTGAGCATGAAGATTAAAAGATATGTTTTATATTTTACATATTATATAAAAGAAGAACAAGACCACTATGGGTTGGAGAGTCCTAACATTGCTCCTCAGCAGTATTCTCAGAAATTACCAATATTTTTGTTGGTTTGGGCTTCTAATCTTGCAGAATTTGACTACATTCTAGTTGCCTAGTCAAGGGGAGTTACTGTTCCAGTGGGGTTCTCCCTGTCTTGACCACAGGAATGGGCAAGTAGGGCAGGGATCTGTGACCACGTGAAAGTGCAGAGGTGAGATGCTTTGGATTTTATAGCCCCTTCATATCATAGCACAGGGCTGCCCTCTCTGTCTAGGGCAGGCCCTCAAGTCTGCATGACTCTGGGCATAGAACTAGAGGGAATAGGGTTGGACTTGACAGCTGCCAGACTGTCTGCCACCTGAAACCTCTCCTGCTCTGCCCACCCTGTCACCCTGGAGGCAAAGGTGCTCACCCGCCCATCTCAAAACCTCCACTCTTCTCCATAATTATTTGTTTACCTGTTTATTCCCATCCTTTCTCCCCCAACCCCAAAGCAGGCATTCTTGAGGGTAAGGGCTGCATCTTGTCTTTCTCTGAATCCCCAGCACCAAACACAGATCCTGGTAGTCAGGGCTAGCAATGAATGGAACTTCATCTGAAAAAAAAATCCATCCATTCATTTGTTCATTCATTCAATCCTATTATGCACCCTTCTGGGTACTGGCAATAGCAGGAGACAAATTAGACGATGTTTGTGAACTTAGGTTCTAGAGGAGGAGAGAGACAAGCCAAAACAAATCGCATCGGCCCTGGGCAAGCGCCCAGGATACTCTGAGGTCCTGGTGGAGCAGAGGACTGTGCTCTTGCTGCTGGTCCCACAAAGATCAGCCGTAAACAAGGGTTCCCGCTGTCATGTGTCACCGAGTTAGTCCAGAATCTTCCACCAAGGAAGCTCTATGGTTGTATTTCAGGGCAAACAACAGTTATTAGTACCTGTGAGCCAACTATTGAACGTGCAAAGATGACTGTGATAGTCCCTCGCCTAAAGGACTTATTTTCTGCTTCTAAGAAGCAGACATAAGACATAACATTTTAATGAAATATGGAAAGTGATATCTGTGATAGAATCAGGCGCTGGGGGGTATAGAGGACATGGAGATAAGCCTTTCCCTGTCCTCCCTTTCCAGGATTCTGGCCAGCTCTGTGACATAGACAGGAAGACTGGAGTCCAGTGCGGCCACGTCCAGCACAGTCAGCCTACCCAGTAGGGGCTGAGCCCTCCAGGGCCCAGGAGTCCCCGTAGGGCTGAGGCTGACCGTGGAGACTGGGGAGCTGGAGGGCAAACCTCAGGGCTCCTGGCTTCTCCACAAGCCTTTGGGACTGCCCACAGTTCTGTAAATATGACAGTCAGGCCTTGGGCAAAACTACGAAGGGGTTTCCATGTGCCTGCTGGGGTGCTCAGCCCCCATCTTTGCTCTCCTCCCCACCCTCACCTCAGCACTTCTCTCTCCTGCTCTCTTGCTTCCTCCCCTACCCCCCAGCTCCCAAAGGTCACCAGTCTTACCTCCCGGCCTGTATCCTCCCATGGTCCCTCCTTGTTCATAAAACACGTGCACATAGCTACAGCTTCAGGGCGCTGTGCACTGTTCATTCAAAGTTCAGATTTCTACTCATTCTGTCACCCACCCCCAACGCTTCTAGGGTAGGAGGTGGCAGGGCAAAGAGGGGCAGAGGAGTTCTTCCTTGGCTGGTGCTGGTGCCGATAGCCCCATGCTCTCTTGCTTGGGCTGCTGTTTCTTATATGTGGAATCTAAAATATGACACGAATGAACTTATCTACGAAACAGAAACAGACTCACAGACATAGAGAACAGACTTGTGGTTGCCAAGGGGGAGGAGGATGGGGGAGGGATGGAGAGGGAGTTTGGGGTTAGCAGATGCAAACTATTACATATAGGATGGATAAACAACAAGGTCCTACTGTATAGCACAGGGAACTATATTCAGTATCCTGTGATAAGCTATAATGGAAAAGAATATGAAAAAGAATGCATGTCTAGGTATGACTGAATCACTTTGCTGTACAGCAGAAATAACACAACATTGTAAGTCAACTATACTCCAATAAAAAAAAAATCACCCAGTATAAAAAAAAAAAAAAAGTGACCTCTTACTCCCTAGAACATTCCTCTGGGCTCCTGGGAGGGCTCCCTGCTCCCTCTTCCCTGGGTGGGCTGCTGCCCTCCCCCTCGGTGTAGGCTTGCTAGCCATCTGTCCACCCTGAGTATGCAACAAGGGACCACTTAACTTTGGAAATACCTCTTGGACACAGGAATTCCCTTTAAGAATTCCAGGCAATATTCCTCTTGCAGGTTCCCCATCTGGTCCCTCGCCCCTGTCCTGGGGAATTATTACTCAAGTAGTAACTCAAGTGGAGGGAGAACTGCCCACAGGAAATGTGATGGGAGTAGTGTTCTCTGCTGCCGTGCCCAGCAGCCAGCCGGCTCGGGGGTGTGCTGGAGCTGGTCCACGTGCTTCTCCATGTCTGGGGGGCAGGGGATCAGGCCCCCTGAGGCTCCGTTGAAGCTGGCTGTCCGCAGGTGTAAGGGAGCAAGGTGACACTTTCAATGCCCTCCCCTTGAGAAGGGAGTGGGGGCTCACAGAAAGGCAGCAGCTTCCTCCAAAGAAACCACTTTACAGACCCTCTTCTTCTTCATAAATCCTCCCCAGTTTTGTAACTTTTTAAGTTTATTCCTTGTGAGGTTATCATTTAACTGATTCTTGAGCTCTGATAGCTCTCATTTGAGAGTCTGTGACACAGCTCCCCATTTAATATTTTGTTACGTGTATTTGTTTGTTTTCAGTGAAATTGAATTACTATACTATAACTTGCCCTTTTCATTTGTCAATATCACGTATATCCCTACAGGTCCATAAACATAGATATACCTCTATCTTTTTTGAAATTTCTTCTGCACAGATGCATCTATTATGTGAATGACAGGGCTGGGACTAGGGTAGGGCAGGCAAGATGCCGAGGGAGCAAAATCTAGGGAGGTGCCCATGCCGGGGTCACTCCTGGTGAGTGAGGTCGCATCACACTTTTGTCCTTCAGGCAGTCCTTTTACTTGTAGGAGGCAACCTATGAGGAGGTAAGAGCACGGACTCTGGAACCAGATTGCCAACTCGGGCAACTTGACTTTCTGTGCTTCAGTTTCAGCATCTGGTAAAATGGGTCAGTAATATTATAGAATCTGATAGTATCTATACTGTTGGTTTGCTATATGAATGTACATATATATGTAATTTAGAGAGAATATATATCCTATGTGTATGTATATATATAGATAGAATATATATGTGTGTGTATAGTGTGTAATATATAGTCAGAATATATATGAATATATGTGTGTGTTTATACATTTATATAAAATATATATACCAATAGTAACCAACTTACGATGGTTCTCCTTAAGGGTTTTTGATTTTACGATGCTGCAAAAGTGATATGCATTCAGTAGAAAGTGTAAGTGGAATTTTGTGTTGTTTTGTTTTTTAAATTAATTTTTATTGGAGTATAGTTGCTTTACAATGTTGTATTAGTTTCTGCTATACAGCAAAGTGAATCAGCTATACGTATATATATATCCCCTCTTTTTTGGATTTCCTTCCCATTTAGGTCATCATAGAGCATTGTGTGTACGTGGAATTTTGAATTTCAATCTTTTCCTGGGAGTGGTATTTAGTACCATCCTCTCTCGTGATGCTGGGCTGTGAGCTCTGCCATCACGCAGGGAAACCATCGACACACAGCCATTCTGAACCCACACAACAATTCTGCTTTTCACTTTCAGTACAGTATTCAACAAATTACATGAGATATTCAACTTTATTATAAAATAGGCTTCTTGTTAGACGATTTTGCCCAGTTGTAGACTAGTGTAAGTGTTCTGAGCACGTTTAAGGTAGGTGAGGCTAAGCTATAATGTTCGATAGGCTTGGTGTATTGAATTTTCAACTCAGGCTATTTTCAACTTACTATGAGTTTATTAGGATGTAACCCCATCATAAGTCAAGGAAGAGCTGCACACATATATGTATATCTACATCTAGGTCATCTATATGTATTATCACCTACATCTATAGTATCTGTATGTATGTTTGTATCTATCTGCATCCATGGAACAGTGTCTGACACCTGGAGAGAGCCATGTAAGTGCTGTTATTATTATTGTTGTTGTTGTTGTTATATGTGCGTGCCTCACCCCTCTCTCCTCTCCCCGACCCCCACTTTCAACTGTGTGACGTACTTTCTCCTCCCTGACCCTCTAAGGATAACCCATGTGAACAAGTCTAGAGTATTGTTTTAAAAAGACTCCATGCCCATTGACATACCAACTTTGTCATACATGAAATTCTCATTTGAAACGCAAATCAATTTCTGGACCATTTTTTCTGTCTAACAGATCTATTTGCTTATTCCCCTGCCAATATAATATTGGTTTGAGTACAGTAACTTTTAACTATGTTTGGATAGTTGGAAAAACAAGTCCTCATGTTTTTCTTCCAAATTTCTCTTGGTTACTTTCACCTATTTATTCTTCCAAATGAACTTTAAGATAATTTTATCCAATTTTAGAATGAAGAAAATTGTGTCAACATTTCAGTTGAGATTACATTAACTTTACATAACAATTTTGGGGGAATTAATTTTTATGATATTAGGTCTTCCCATCCACAAAAGACATATCTTTTCCTTTATTCAGAACTCATTTTATATCTTTCAAACACATTTAAAATTTTTCTCTATATAGATACCATGCTTTCACCATATTTATTTCCATGAATTTTACACCATTATGAACAGAGTATTTTTTATCATTTCTTTTTCTGTATGCAAAGCAGCAAGGGAAAAGCTATTAATTCTTACATCTAGTAACTTTGCTAAATTCCTTTCCTAGGTAAAAAATGTCATCAGCAAAAGAAAATTTTATTTTGTCTTACTTAAGATTTATGCTAATTGTTTCATTTTCTTGCCTAATTGCATTTGCTAAAACCTCCAAGACACTGTTCAAGAAAAATGACAGAGCTGGCATCCTTCTCTGGTTTCTGATTGTAACTGAAATGGTTTTAGTGATTTGCTATTTAGTATGTTATTGGCTAATGAAACTGTAAACAGCTTGTAACATATTGAAGTTGATTCTTATTCTTACCTTGTTCAGAATTCTTTTGAAAAATAGCTGCTGAACTTTATCAAGTGCCTTTTCAACATCTATTGATATGACTACGAATTTTTTCTTTTAGTCTTGCTGCAATCAATTTTATGTACAGATTTCCTGAGATTTGAACCACCCCTGAAATTCTAGAAAAAATTTTACTTGGTCATAGTGTATTTCTTCTGATACGTTGCTATATTTTATTTGCCAATATTGTATCAAATTTTTAATTTTTATATGCAGAATGAGATTAGGCTGTAGTTTTTCATTCTGTACTATTTTAGGTTTCTATATTAACTGTATAAAATAAATTAGAGAACCTTTAATCTTTTCTGTAGCTTGCAATAATATAACTGTTATTGGAATTATCTGTTCTTTAGAGGTTGGCTAGAACCAAGCTCTAAAGCCATTTGTTTCCAGTAACCTTTTTAGAGGTAGATTTTTATTCACATTTCCCATCTCTACCACAGTAACTGGTCTATTCAAATTTTCCATTTCTTCTTAATTTTGTTAATATATATTTCATTGAAAAGCATCTATTCCCCCTGGAGATTTAAATTTGTTGCCAAAGTATTACCTTAGAATTGTTTATTTGCTTTTTTTCCTTCTTTTCTTCCTCCCTCCCTCCCTGCCTTCCTTTTTCCCTCTTAAACCAGGTTCATGAGGATTAGGCATTTGTTGTTCTTTTCAAAGGCCAGCTTTGGGAATGATTTATCTGGTCAAAATTTTTTGTTTTCTATTTAATTCCTTCTTGCTGTTGTGGATTATTTTGCTATAATTTTTTTCTCCTTTTTATAGACAAACACAACATCCATTTTTAGATTTATTTTTTTCTTTAAAAAAGAAGGTATTTAAAGTCATAAATAGCTTTTGCTATGCACATAGATTTTGACATAAAAGGTATTTCTTTACGTTGCTTTCTGGACCATTTATAGTTTCACTTTTGATTTCTTCTTTGATCCATGGGTGAGCTCTTAACTTTATAATAGTTAAGGATTTTTAAATTTCCTTCTTTTTCTTATTTTTTCCTAGCTTTATTGACTTGTGACTAGATAAAATAGCTTTTAAAACTTCTACTTTTTCTCTTTTTACTTTAAGGATTCTATAGCGGCCAAGTCAGAAAAGACACATTTTGGCATATCTTGATTACTTTTGCCTTTGTATTTCCAAAATTGAGGTCTTTGGGGGTTTTTGTTCGCTTGTTTGTTTTGAGATCTTTGGTTTGATTCAGTGTTTATTTGGTTAAGACTCTGAGGTGCTTCTTATTGGATGGAGTATATAAGGGTTTGCCCTTTGGAGTTGTACCATGTAGCAGCCCTAGGTGTGTGTGGGACATACTCCCAAATTCTTGCATATTTACAAATATATTTCTCGCACATTGACCAGAGAATAATATCTTGGCTGAGAAGAGGATTCTTGGGTTGCAAGTTTGTTCTCTTCATAGCCTATAGGTGTTAAAGTACCATATTCTAGTTTCTGGGCAAAGTAAGAAACCTGCTGCCGATCTGAAACTCTTACTTTATAAATCACTTGTCTTTACTGTGATAATCTTACGAGTGCTTCTCTAGCCTCCCACCTCTCCTCCAGATGTTTTGCCCCAGTTGTTCCTTTTCGCAGACTCTCTCCTTTACCTTAGAGTACATTTCAGGGTGGAGGGGTGGAGGAGAAAACCCCTGAACAGATGTCAACGAGAGGCTCCAAGTTTCTTGTCTGGCTTCAGCAGCTGCAAGTTCTTTACACAGCTGCTTGGCTAGACTGCTGTCTCTTCGCTGACTGGACCCGAAGTTCATGAGAATGGGGTGCAGTTAATAAACACTTGTTGACAGACTGACTCACTGAGGGGCTGTAGGAGCGGCTGCCATCACCATTGTGCATTACTTTGTTTTAACAAGTTCCAGATGTTAGAGTTCCCTTTGCTCACTCAGAGGACCACTGCTGGTTCCTGACTTTAGGTAAATCATGCCTTAAAAATCATGCTTTTAAGGAGGTACTCTGAGGAAAAGTTTAAATAAGAATTATTGTTAATAAACACGCCCTTAGAAAAATGAACAAATCCTAAGTATACAGCTCAATGAATTATCACAATTTGAACACGCCCTTGTAACCAATGCCCACGATAAGAAAGAGAACATACTAACACCCCAGATGCTCCCATATGCCCCTTCCAATCACTTGAATCCAGGGCAAGTTTGGACTTTTTCTTAAAGGTTCTAAGAAGCCACTAAAGTTTCTTCACATAGATGAAAACAGGGTTCCTCAACTTTGGCACTACTGACGTTTGGGGCTGGACGATTCTTGGTTGAGGGGGGCATTGTGGGAGGGTTAGCAGCACCCCTGGCCTATAGCACCCCCACGCCAGTGTGACATCCACAAATGTCTGCAGACATTGCCACATGTTCCCTGGGGGCAGAATCTCCCTGGGGGAAAACCACTGGTGTAGAGGACAATCTGTGAAGAAGGACATTTTAAGAAGATGACTCTGGCAGCGGTCTGTGAGGTGGTTGGTGGAGAACAAGGAGGTGACGGGTGAGGAAGCAGGTGCAGGGACAGGAGTGGGTGCAGCTGGCACCCCGGGGGCAGGACGGCTGGTGGGCAGCGCGGGAGGTCGCACAGCGAAGCATGGGCAGGGCTCAGAGGCTGATAACTTGGGTAACAGGAGACGGGAAAGAGTCAGAGATGGACGTCAGTCCGGTGCGTGGGTGAGTCACAGCATCATTGTCAGAAATTTGTAGGTCAAGAAATGGGGAATCGGGGGAGTGAGGCTGACCAAAAGTTTGGATTTTAACCCTTTTAGGGAAAGAGAGGTTGGGAGCTACACTATTATCTCTAGTTTATAAATGGGAAAATTAAGTCAAACAAAGAGGAGTCAACCTGTCCAAGATGAAAACCCAGAGAGTGTGCAGGATCTGGACTCCCAATGCCCCATCCCAGCGGGGAATGATGGCCAGCTTCAAGGGCTCCATTGGTTTCCTCTCAAAGTAGGATGGCCCTGAAGGTGTACTTCACTGTCCTCTCCCTTCGAAAGTGCTTCTGTTACGGCACAGCCCTGCCCGTGGCAAGGGGAGACTTGTCTTTCAAGAAAGCAATAAAGGCATGAGTTATTGTGGCATCTGGAGATCATTTAGCGGTTGTGGGAGGAGCAGCTTCGAGCAGCGACCCTGGAGCACCAAGCCGGTAGCCGGCCCAGCAGATGGCGCCAATTTGGTCAGGGGCCTCAAGCGGGTACCCTCAGGGGCATCCTCCGGGAGCCCCTGGAAGGCAGGGGAAGGACAGGGAAGGGACCGCGGTACGCTCAGCCTGGGAAAGGCAGGGCACTGCGGGGTGGCCCACCGTGCCGCCAGCACCGCGCCGCCAGCACCGCGCGATGCAGCCCAGGGTGCGCGGGCAGCCGCACGGTCACCGCATCAGGGGTTAGACGGACCCGTGGCTCCACTACTGATCTAGAAGGGTCTCCCAGGCTAAGATGTTGGCCTCTTGCACCATTCAGCTTCTTACTCGAGCTGCTCATGGCGCGGATCTGAGGGATTCGAGTTTGGTTTCCTGTGCCCATCCCCTGCGGAAGCACCATCAGCAGCCTTGGAGCCGGGGATAGAGAGAGAAGGCAGCGTACAGAATCCGCGTAATAAAGGGACTGGTGCCTCGGCACCTAAATGCTGACCTCGCCCTCTCCTCTGCTGCTGCTGTTCCCCAGCAGCCCATCACCCGGACCCGCTCACAACCCCCGGCACACCACCTGCCAGGCCTTGCCTCTTCCAGGAAGGCTTCCCAGATATGCCGTCCTCCCTGCTCCAGGCACCCCACCTGGGTAGCATCCCACCCGGCCCGTTGTACTCTGCCTGTTTGCAGGTGGGCTTCTCTACTGGGACTCTAAGCTCCTGAGGGCAAGGCCTCCACCATATTTATTTCTGTTTA
This sequence comes from Balaenoptera acutorostrata, assembly GCF_949987535.1. NCBI lineage: Eukaryota > Metazoa > Chordata > Mammalia > Artiodactyla > Balaenopteridae > Balaenoptera > Balaenoptera acutorostrata. The sequence continues at coordinate 72,146,421 of NC_080079.1, read as the reverse complement.
GCCCAGAAGCCCAAGTTCTCCACACTCCTGAGTCACATGGCTGTAACCCAGGCCCCCACTGTGCAGGCCTGGAGGAAGGCAGGACCCCCAGATGCTCCGCGTCTCCCACCAGCCCCTCCCTCCTGCTCCAGCTGCTGCTCTGGGTGAGTTAGTACCAGTGGACCCGCTGCCCCCTCCCTTCCCTCCACCCCACCTGCAGCCTTTGTTTCTGCACAGCCCAGCTAACAATAAGCCAGATTGTCTCGGGGAGCTTTATTAAAGGCCGAGGGTAACACTAGGTTAATAAAAACCTAGGAACAGAAAGCTGCAGAAAGCTAGCCTTTCAAGATCAGATACTGATGCCCCTGAAGTCTTCCAGCCGGCTCTGTCTCTGCGAATCTTCCTCCAGCCATCAATCTTCCTGATTCTGGCTGGCAGCCATACTTCCCGGGATCCGCTCCAGCCCAGACAAGAGTCTCCCCTTAAATCCTCCCTCCCCAGATGCTCCAGACCCTGTGGTCTCTTCCCATCACTGCACTACCCGCCCACTAGGATGACGGCCTCTCTATAGAGTGCGCTGAGCGGTCTGCACCTCTCCCACCCGCCCCCTGTCGTACCTTTGCAGAAGCGAGACCACTTAATGGATATTCCAAATACGAATGCTAGTACCATCCTTAGAATACAGGGCCTGACGGCAGTTTAAAAGCTACACTTCCCATCTTGTTTTTTCTTCGCCTTATTATTAAATTCAGAGCACTTAACAAGGGTGTCTGGGACAGGCTAAGTGTACAATGATGTTGGTTGATTGAATTGATGAACCTAATTTCCTTCGTTATTCAATTTTGATGAGAGATACAACAGTATTTGTAACTTGCTTAATGAAATAATTAAGAGATGATGGCTGCATGAAATAGTGGGAAAGTTTTACATTTATATCTTCTAACTTTGGAATTGATCGAGGCTGGTCAATTGATCAGTTTTCAGTTCACATCCTCAGAATCAATAAACCTATGTGATCCAATTCCCAGGCAGAGAGTGGGGCTCAGGCAAAGGACAGCAACAGACAAAGGGTTCAAATTCCTTGTCTCAATGATGGGAAGCCAGGCCTGGCCACAGTTGTAGGATGGGCTGGATGGCCTTCGCCCAGGAGCTAGAAAGCAGGGAGCAGAGAGAAACGAGAATAAGAAAATACAGTAAAACTTGAGTCAAAGCTGAAGTGTCAGAGCCAGCAAGACAGCCCCAGATATGAGGTCACAGGCCAGTCACTGGTACCCAGAACATGGGGACTGAGGGCTGGGCTGGGAGACAAGAGTCTCAGGAGAGCCCTAGAGCTGCTTGGCAGAAACCAACGGTGTTTTCCATGGAGCAGCTCTGAGCCGGTGGCCAAGAGGGATTGAGCAAGTAAGTATCAACCAGAAGTGAGAGTTCAGAGTTGGCTTGAAAACCCAGGCAGACTGCCAAGGACTAGCAGAAAACCCAAATGTCCTTTGACAAGAGGGTGTGTGGATAACGTGTGGTTCACACACTGCAGCAACAAAGTGACCAAAGTACAGCTGTGAAAACATGGCAGATCCTTGCAAACGTGATATCGAGAAAAAGAACGAGGACACAAGAGAATACATCCACGCAATTCCATTCATTCAAAACCAGGCAAAACAGAACCATATTTTTTTAGGTTTTAAATACACGGGTGGTAAAACTATTTTTTTTAAAAAACAAGGAAATTATTAGGCTAAATAAAATAGTGAATTACCTCTGGAGAGGAGGGACCCATGGGGCTGGTGGTGGTGATAATATTCTGTTTCTTCACCTGGTCGGTGGTTACGAGTGTTTGCTTTATATTTATTAACTAAATTATCCACATATGTCTTGTGCACTTTTCGTTTTCTATGTTCTATTTCATAACTTGAACAAAAAGTTTTTTTTAAAGAAATCATACAATTTAAAATTCTGCAAGCAGTCCTTTTGAGGGAGGGTTCCAGACATGGCTTTGTTCGCCAGCCATAAATAACAATTTCGGCAAGCTCCCCAGAGGCAAAACCTGCAGGCTTCCTAGCCCAACTCTTCAATCAACACACACTTAGCAGGAGCATACTATGGGCATGGTGCTGGCCACTGGGGGCTCAGGTAGGGGCCTCGCTCCCACGGCGTCCTAGGAAACAAAGAAAATCGTCTGACACAGGATACTTCCCTCCCCGGCTGGAATTTCTGGAAGCTCAGAGCTGAAGGTTGTTGTTATTTTTGGTAGATTTCCCTGTTGTAGATTTGGGGATAATATAATCCCTTAGTTTTGCAAACAGTGCCACATTTTACCGGAAGCCTTTTCAAATCCTTTTTGGTGGCAGTCAGAGAAAATGAGGAAATAACGGGGACCCCCTTGCTCTCCTGTTGGCCCCGCCCTCCCGACTCTGCCCTGCCCCCCTTGCCCTGTCTGCCCTTCTCCAAGCAGCAGGGGAGTTAATCCTGGATCAAGAGGCTGAGCTTCCATTACCCCAGCAGCAAAGGGCTGAGAGGGGCCTCCAAACAGAAATACACTTTCATTTACCATTGTGAAACACCCCTCATCAGCTCTCAGAACACAGTTCGCTTTGCTAGAAGATACCCTGGGATGAAGCTGTGTTTCAACCTACCGGAAATGCCACAGGTGATTTCGCTGTGGGAGAAAACATTATTTAAGATGTTGCCCCAAATGAGTGTGACCTTGCCTGGGGAGAGGGCACCCGCGCTGCTGGAGTTGGCCTAGGATTCATTCCAGGTTTGCCCGTGCCTTCCACAGAGGGGCTGGGGACAGGGAGGGGGCACTGCGGAAACCACGCTTGCTTTCCTTTTTCCCCTTGAGATGATAAACCTATGTAGGCATCTTCGGAATGTGACCATGCCAAGGTTCCTGTTCCCTTTATGACTCCACCGACTTCTGGGCCGTTTCCAAGACATTAACTGGAGAGAGAAAAATGCTCAGGGAGCTGGGAAAAAAGTGCCTTAATTATGTTTCGAGCCACTTTCAGGGAGACTGAAATAGGTTTGGACTGTTCTGGGGAAATGAGCTGAGAGCTTTGTGCTGTATGGCTGGACTTTCTAGAGTTGGAAGAAAATGCATTCAGAATAACAGTGTGAAATCCTGAAATGCGTACAATTTCAATGAAAACACAAACCCTCTGGTGTTTCTGGTACACACGTGCATGGCCTCACACACACAGGAGTTCACATGTGCGTGCACACAAAAACACATACATGAGCACATATGCACACACATATACTCATGCATACACAAATGCACATGTGCACATACACACTCAAACAGACAACCGTTTGTCCAAATGGATATGAACACAAAGGTCAGACAGGGAAGAAGAAAAAGGGAAGGGTATATAGGAAAGAACCTTTCAAGAAAACAATGTCTTCAGTACAAATACCCAGATAGGGGTGGATCTAAAGTTGATGTGTCCTCTGTCCTGTTCCATTGATCTATATGTCTGTTTCTGTGCCGGTACCATACTGTTTTGATGATTGTAGCTTGATCCGACTCCTGGGCAAATATCCAGAGAAAACTCCAATTTGAAAAGATACGTGCACCCCTATGTTCATAGTAGCAGTTTTTACAATAGCCAAGACATGGAAACAACATAAATGTCCATCGACAGAAGAATGGATAAAGAAGACATGGTACACATATACAATGGAATATTACTCAGCCATAAAAAAAGAATGAAATAATGCCATTTGCAACAACACGGATGGGCCTAGAGATTATCATACTAAGTGAAGTAAGTCAGACAGGGAAAGACAAATATCATATGGTATCTCTTACATGTGGAATCTAAAAAAATGATACAAGTGAACTTATTTACAAAACATAAATAGATTCACAGACATAGAAAACAAACTTATGGTTACCAAAGGGGGAAAGAGGGGGGAGGGATAAATTAGGATTTGGGAGTTAAATTTGGGGATTTATATACACTACTATGTATAAAACAGATAACCAACAAGGATTTACTATACAGCACAGGGAAGTATACTCAATATCTTGTAATAACCTATAATGCAAAAGAATCTAAAAAAGAATATATATATATATATATATATATATATATATAACTGAATTACTTTGCTGTACACCTGAAACTAACACAATATTGTAAATCAACTATATTTCAATAAATTTTTTAAAAAGGATAAAAATAATAATAAAAAGAAATATTAAAAAATAAAGTTCATGTATCCTCTATAAGAAAAAGAATGCACTGCAGAGGATGATAAAATTATATCCAGTCTTGGAAGAGAGCAGGGCAAGTGTGGGCTGTGATGCTTCAGGGTCCTAGGTCAATGGCAAATGCACCTGTAACCAGAATTCTTCAGCCCCACCCACCACAAGTAAGTTCCTCTGCAGACTTGATTTTCCCACCACCTCTCCTTGGGCCACCCCAGGTCCCAGTGCCTTTGATCAAGGATGCCAAGGGCTCAGCTCCTCTTTGTTGTGGCCGGTGTGTCTACCTGGGACAGGCAGTTTGTCTCACTCCCTGTTCCCTCTTTCCGAATCTTCCCTCTCTGGGTTCTTTACTCTCCATCTGCCTGCTACAGTGTCTCATGACTACGGAACTGAGATTCCATTAGTTACCCTAACAAAAAATACTGGCTTTTATGAAAAGCCCCCAGAGTGAAAGCTGTGCTTTTTAAAGCAGACCAGTCCTTAAAGGTAGGTTTTCAGATGCCAAGCATTTGGGGCAAAGTCTTTCCTAAATTCCTCACATTCTACTCATGGGCTGCCCTCTGCACTGCTTGTGGGTGAGATGGTCTGGCTATTATGTACATATGTATTACGTATGTATGTAAGAGGGAACTTCTGAAGAAGAGCATGGAAAAGGGTGTCCAGGATCACAGAACTGTTTCCTAAGGCATGTTCCCAGATACACTGGCTCCACAGAAATCTGTGGCTGCAGGCTGAAAATAGTTCAGGAAATGCTAGAACAAAACAGGTTATGTTCTGTGGGATTTCTCCGACTCCCTAACATGCTAAGGTAGGTCATGCAACTCCAATAGGAGGGATGGAAGTTGCATTAATCCCAAATTTATCGGACCTTGAGGCTGTTTCTTTTTCAAGGAGCAGAGTTTGAAATGAACCCCCGTGGAATGCAAGTGAAGGCAACATTGCAGCAGGTGGATTTTGCTGACTTTATTTTGAGGAGGGGGAGTAGGCAGATTGTTAGGAGGGTGTGGGTCCTTCCAATTATTGCTTCTTATAAACTCTGTGTAATAAGCCACCAAGGGTAGGGAATGTTTGCCATTGGTCCTGGTTGCCCAGCTTCTGAACCCCCTGGTGCTGCAGGAACCCTCAGGAACCCTCACTTAATGAGTCTTGGGGAGAAGCAGAGCCCACCTTCTCCTCATGAAACTGAAAATGTGCAATTAGGGTGGGGAGCAGGGGCCAGGCTTGTGCACCAAAGACACATGTGAGATTATTCACAGTGGCGGGATGGCCACAAACTGGAAACCGCCTAAATGTCCACCAGCAGAATAGATGAATGAACTGTGGTATATTCATCCATACAGAGGAATATGAGAAAATGAGGAAAAAGATTTAGCAATGACTGCGTGTAACGATGTGGATGAATCTCACAGCCATAACGTTGAATGAAAGAAGGTTGATACAAGTACATCCTGTGATTCCACTTATTTGAAGCTCAGAAACAGGCAAAGTTAACCTCTGGTGCTAGATGTCGGGATAATGGTTGCATGGTGGGGAGTATTAACTGGGAGGGGGCATGAAGGATTTCTTGGGGCTCTGGAAACATATGCAAAAATGTATCAAGCTATACATTTAATATCTATGCCATTTACACGTTATTAGTTAATCCCCCCAAATAGGTAAATAAATAGAAAGATGGGGGAAAAAACAATATTTACTATCTAATGACATAATAACTAGCATTTAAAAAATACATGCTGGGACTTCCCTGGTGGTGCAGTGGTTGGGAACCCACCTGCCAATGCAGGGGACACGGGTTCGAGCCCTGGTCTGGGAAGATCCCACATGCCGTGAGCATCTAAGCCCGTGAGCCACAACTACTGAGCCTGCGCTCTAGGGCCTGTGTGCCGCAACTATTGAGCATGTGTGCCACAACTACTGAAGTCCGTGCACCTGGAGCCCATGCTCCGCAACAAGAGAAGCCACCGCAATGAGAAGCCCGTGCGCTGCAAAGAAGAGTAGCCCCGGCTCGCCACAGCTGGAGAAAGCCTGCGTGCAGCAACGAAGACCCAACACAGCCAAAAATAAATAAATAAACAAACAAACAAATAAATAAAATAAAGAGTAGTAATTTAAAAATAAATTAAAAAAATAAAAAATACATGCTAGGAATTATATATATAATATATGTGTATTGCTTATAATAATCCTGTGGTTAAGGTTCTGAGACTTTAAAAAACAGCTTAACTGAGGTATAATTGACAAAAGAAACTGCATATATTTAACTAATATAATTTATTAAGTCTTGATCTATGTAAACACCTATGTAATCATGACAACCATCAGGAGGTTGAGCACATCTACCACCCCAAGCTTTCTCACGCCCCTTGGCAACCCGCCTCCCACGCCCACCCCTCCCTTCCCCTTCCCTCCCCTACTCCCAGGCAACCACTGGTCTGCTTTCTGTCACTATTCATTAGCTTGCTCGCACTTTCTGAAATCTTACACAATTTTACATAATTGGAGTCATACTTCATTCCTTTTCACTGCTGAAGAGTATTCAATGACGTACTTTGTCTTCTCACCTGTTGGTGGACAGTTGGGCTGTTTCCAGTTTGGGGTGGTTATAAATAAACCTGCTGAGAACTTTTCTTGTATGCATCTCTCTGTGAACACATGCATTTCTCTTGCGTGAATACCTAGGAGGAGAATGCCTGGATCATACCGTGAACCTTTCAGGAAACTGCAAAATTTGTTTCCAAGTTGGATGTATATTTCACATTTCTGACAGCAGGGTATGAGAGTCCTAGTTCCCGCTCGTCTTTACCAACACTTGCAGAGTCAATCTCTAACCATTCTAATGCGTGTGTAGTGGTTTCCCATTGTGGTTCTAATTTGCATTTTCCTAATGACTAATGATGTTGAGCATCTTTTCACTTTGCCACAAGTGTATATTCTTTGGTGAGGTGTCTATTAAAATCTTCTGCCCATTTTAAGTGTTAATGTTGTTTGTTTTCTGATTATTGAGTTTGAGAATTCTTTTCTTTAATTAATTTTTTATTGGAGTATAGTTGATTTTCAGTGTTGTGTTAGTTTCTGCTCTACAGCAAAGTGAATCAGCCATACATATACATATATCCACTCTCTTCTAGACTCCATTCCCATATAGGTCATTACAGAGCACCAAGAGAATTCTTAATATATTCTGCATCCTAGTCCTTTATCACATATATTATTTGAAAATATTTTATTCTAGTTCATGATGCCTTTTGAAGAACAGAAGTTTTTGATTTTGATGAAGTCTAGTTTATTAATTTTCTTTTATGTGCTGTGTTTTTGGTGTCGCAACTAAAAATATCTTCGCCTTAACCAAGGTATCAAAGTTTTCTCCTCTGTTGTCTTCTAGAATTTTTATAGTTATAGGCTTTACATTTAGGTTTATGAAGTATTTTGAATTAATTTTCATGTATAGCACAAAATATGGATTGAGAGTTTTTTTTGCATATGCATATCCATTGTTCTGGCACTTTTTGTTGAAGAGTGTGGCACTGAATTGCCATTGTATTTGATCAAAAATCAGTTTACCATGTGTGATTCTATTTCTGGAGTCTCTATTCCAGTCCATTGATCTATTTGTTTATCTTCACACCATTGCCAACTCTGTTCTACTTTGTTAACACTGTTTAGGCTATTTAAGATTCTTGGTATTTCCATATGGCTTTTCTTCTTTAGTTTGTTAATTTTCAAATTTTAAATTAATTTTACAGTCTTGGGATAATCCCCATGGTCACAATGAATTATCCTTTTCTAGGCATTTTGGATTCAATTAACTAAAATATTCTTGAGAAATTTGCATCTGTATTCATGAGAGATGTTTGTAGGTAGTTTTCTTTGCCTGGTTTTGCTATTAGGGCTTGGTATCAAGACTGGCTTCACAGAATGAGTGGAGGAAGAGTTCCTTCCTCTTCAATTTATAGAATTGGTGTTCTGGAAGAGTTTGTAGAATTGGTGTTATTTCTTTCTTAAATGTTCGGTAGAATTTACTGATGAATCATCTGGTCCTGGAAGGATTTTTGTTTTCTGTTCTCTGTTGTTTTTTGGGGGGTGGAGGGTGGGTTGTTTAACTATAACTTTAATTTCTCTAATACATATAAGGCTACTCAAGTTATCTGTTTCTTCTTCAGTGACATTTGATAGTTTGTGTCTTTTAAGGAATTTGACCATCTCATCTAAGTTGTTGAATTTATTGCCATAAGGCAATGATTTTGGACTTCTAGCCTCCAGAACCATGAAAGAATACATTTCTGTTATTTTAAGTCATCCAGTTTCTGGTACTCTTTTATGGTAGCCCTAGGAAATGAATACAATAATAATCCCTCATTATCCTCTTAAAATCTGTGGAATCTGTAGGGATGTCACCACTCTCCTTCCTGATGTTAGTAATTTACATCTTCTCTTTCATTTTTCCCCATCAGTTTTATTGATCTTCTCAAGGAACCAGCTTTGGTTTTACTGGTTTTTCTCTATTGCTTGTCTGTTTTCTATTCCATTGATTTCTACTCTAATGCTTATTATTTCCTTTCTTCTACTACTGTGTGTTTAATTTGCATTTCCCCCTATAGTTTCTTAATGTAAAATCAGGCATCATTGATTTGAGACCTTTCTTCTCTTCTAATATTTTTGTGCAATAAAATTCCTTCTCAGTACTGTTTAGCAGTATCCCACACATTTGGATATGTTATGCTTTCATTTTAATTCAGTTCAAAATGCTTTGTAACATTCTGTATGAAAATTAGTCCCCTGGGTTATTTAGAAGTATGTTGTTTAGTTTCCAAATTTTTGGAGATTTGACAGTGATCTTTCAATAATTGATTGATGTTTTATTCCACTGTGGTCAGAGAATCCATTTGTATGAAAATCCTTTTACATTTGTTGAGATTTGTTTTATGGCCCATTTACCTATCTTGGTCAATGTTCTGTGTGCATTTGAAAAGAATGTGTATTCTGCTGTTCTTGGATGGAGTGTATATAAATGTCAATTAGGTCAAGTTGGCCGATAGTGTTGTTTAAATCTTCTATATCCTGGCTGATTTCCTCTCTACTAGCTCTATCAATTATCAAGAATGGGATGTTGAAATCTCTATCATTGTGGATTTACCTGTTTCTCCTTGTAGTTCCAGCAATCTTTGATTCATGTATTTTAAAGCTCTTTTATTATGTGCATGCATATTTAGTATTTTTATTTCCTCTGGATGAATTGATTCCTCTATATTATGAAATAACCCTTTTAACCCTGATAACATTATTTCTTCTGAAATCTACTTTGTGTGATATTGATATAAGTAATCTAGCTTTCTTTCCATCAGTGTGAGCACCATTGAACTTTTTTCATCCTTTTAACCTAATTGTTATTAGTATTTGAAGTGAGTTTCTTGTAGGCAGCACATAGTTGGGTCATTCTGACAATCTCGACCTGTTAATTGGGGTGTTAAGAACATTTGCATTATATTTAATGTAATTATTTATATGGTTAGCTTTAAATCTGTCATCTTGCTATTTGCTTTCTATGTGGCCCATTGATTCTTTGTTCCTCTTTTTCTCTTTTCCTGGCTTCTTTTGAATAATTCTATTATTCCTTTTTAGCTCCTTTTTGGCTTATTTACAATTACTCTTTGTTTTATTTTAGAGTGAATTTAGAGTTCAAAGTATACATTTCTAACTTATTACAGTTTAACTTCAAGTGACGTTATTCAGTTTACCTATAGTATCTTACAGCAAGCAGTATACTTCTGTATCTCTCCTCCCAATCTTTATACTATTGTTGTTGCATATTTTACCTTGTCATATGTTTTAAACCCCATGCTACATTGTCATTATTTTTGAACAATCAGTTATCATTTAAGGACAGTTAAATAGTTTTAAAGTCCTTATGTCATCACTCATATTACACTTTCCACTGCTCTCCAATCCTTTGCATAGGTCTGTATTTCCATTTGGTATTATCTCTTTAAGCCTGAATGACTCCTTCACTATTGTTTGTAATGCAGGTCTGCTGGTTATACATTTTTTCAGCTTTTGTAGTTCTGAAAAATTCTCTACTTTGCTTTCATTTTTGAAAGCTACTTTTGCTGGGTATAGAATTCTATTTTAATAACTTGACTGCTTTTAAGATTTTCTTTTTATTACTGGTGTTTGGCAATTGACTATGACGTACCTTGGAATCATTTTTCTTATTTTTCTTGCGCTTGGGATTTAGCTTGTTGAAAAATACAATAAAGTTTGATTTGATAGTTTTAATATCTTTCATGTCTCTACTTAACTCTTTGAACATATGGAATAAAATTATAATGGCTATTTTAATGTCCTTATCTGCCATTTCTAATATCTGTGTCACTTCTGGATCAGTTTTGATTGATTTTTCTTTTTGTTTTGGGTCATATTTTCCCTCTTCTTTGTATATTTGGTAATCTTTTACTGGATGCTAGATACTGTGAATTTCACCTTGTTGGATACTGGATAAATTTTTATTTTTAGAAATATTTCTGAGCTGTTTTCTGGGATGTACGTAAGTTACTTGGAAATAGTCTGATCCTTTCAGGTCTTGCTTTTAATATTTGCTAGGCAGGACTGGAGTAATGCTCAATCCGGGCCTAATTTCCGCACTTCTAGGGAAAGACTGTGTTCTCTACCTGATGCCTTATGATTTGTGAAGTTTTCCAGTTTGACTGGGAGGAAGAGGCACCATATCCAGCCCCATGTGAGCATGGGCATCCCTGTGGCTGATCTTGTCAGGTGACTTCTCCCCTCTGCCTAGGTTGCTTTCCTTACATGATCAGTACTCTGTTCTGACTAGTACTTACCTGTCAGCACTTACCTGCTGAGTACTTGAGGGAGACCCTCTGCAGGGTCGTCCCAGGGTCTTCCCTCTATGTGGCTGTCTCTCTGGTTCTCTGTCCTGCAACCCTGGCTGCCTCTGTCTCCCCTCCTCTCAACCCCATCTTCTCAATTCAGAAAGCCCTCCAGGCTCTGTCTGGGTTCCATCTCCACGTGCCGCAGCCTGGAAAATCTATCATGGCTCTAAGCCAGGCAACCACAGGGCTCCCCTCATTTGCGTCCCATCTTCAGGGATCACTGCCCTTTATTGCCTGGTGGCCAGTGTCTTAAACACCATTGTCTCATATATTTTGTCCCCTGTGTAGATCTGGTTTCTGTCACTCTATCTTGGCTGGAAACAGAAGTCTCTCTTTGACTTTTTATCCCCATTTTATAGATAAGGAATCTGAAACTTAGAGGGATTAAGGAATTTGCCCAGGGTAGGCCAGCTTGTAACCAGGAAACTCACATTCATATATGGGCAGTCCAATGCCAGAGCCATGTTATTAAGAATCACTATGCTCTACTGCTTCTGTGGTCCGCATGCTCTACGTAGATGACCTGATCCCATGTTTCCAATAGCATTCTAAGGCAGGCATTGTGAGTCATTTTTCAAATATTTGTTGAGGGCTTCCTACATGCTGGACCTGTTCTAGCTGCTGGAGATGAAGGCTTGAGCAAAGTTGACTCAAGTCCCCTGCCCTCTTAGAGCTAACATTCCCGCAGGAGGAAAGAGATAGTACACACAGTGAAAAGTAAATAATAGAGCACATAACACAGTGATGTTCCAAGGACGAAGTCAAACAGGGAAGAGGTGCAGAATGTGTGTGTGTGTCTGTATGTGTGGTGAAAGGGGTGGCAATTCAGATAGGGAGTTCAGGGAAAGCTTCACTAAGAAGGTAACATTTACATAAAGACATGGAGAAGTTTAGGGAGTGAAACATGGAGGAAGGTGGTGTCTGGTATCTTATAGTAGTGACAGCAATAGGTACCATCAACGAAACACCTTCTAAGGCCCAGGCCTTTGTAAGGGCTTTATGTGTACTATCTTCACACACAAAAATGTGGAAGTTATTTTTTTCCTAAAGTGTAACTATATTTACCGTGTTTTTTAAATTATTAAAAAAAACCATGCTGGTTGTAAAACAAAAATAAAGCAATACAGATATATATGTAAATACAAGGTAAAGATCCTCTTGTAGTTAATCTCTTCCCACCCCTCATTTACCAGAGATATTTTACCAGAGATAACTCATTAACAAGTGGATGAATCCTTCTATGCATTTATAAACATGTATGTATGAATATACACATAAAATGGGCTCGTGGTGTCATGCAACCTAGTTTTATTCCCATTTCACAAATATATCATAAGCAGCTTTCCATGCCGATACATAGACTATATCTTTTTCAATGCTGTATCTGAATGTACTATACTTTAACCCTTTGAATGCATATTTAACAATGTTTTGCTATTATTCAGAACGCTACAGGGGAGATCCTTATACACATTCCTGATTGTGCCAGATATTTTCCATTTGCTCCTTAAGATCTAGAAAAAAGTGGAGGTGAGAAAAGTTGAGTAACCTATTTGAAATTCTACCTACATACAGACAATAGAGTTCATTACAGGCTGTGTCAATATGTGTAATTGGATTGTCTGTAGCAATAGTGCCATATCACCAAAAGGTCAATTGAGTTAAACCCCCAGTATGCTTTTTCCACTGAACTGACAGTCAGGCCTGGCCACATGTATGGGCCGCCCTGGCCAGACTTTTCAATCGTGTCACCAGAATCGTGCACTGTGAGTCAGAGTTTACCTCTGAGTTTATGTAAAGTCAGAAGTATTCTGAGGTGACAGCACAGGGCGGGGTGCTCCCAGCGGGGGTTGGCATGAGGGCGCCGGTGTCTTAGGTGGGATATGCGGGTTGCTCCTGGATCCAGTCTTTCTTTCCCGAGCCCACTGTCCCGCAGGGGAGATCTCCTGCTCCCTTCTCTCTCCCGAAAGCCCAGGGCGTTTCCACGGGCGAACCGCACCGGGAGCCACGGCGTTCACAGAGCTCTTCTCTGCCTCTCAAGTCTCAGGAGCTACAAGAGCCGGACCCAGCTGATGACACCTTCAGAAACTCCACTCAAACTAGCTCGAGGAACCGGCAAATCCAGAGGTGTGGAAGGGCTCGGAAAGGCTTGATCCAGAGGCCCAAACGGGCTTTCTCTCCCCATCTCTCTCATTTCCCCCATCCCCCTTTTGGGCTTTACATGACAGGTGTCTCTTCTTGTGCTGGGAATGCCATCCCCTGACAGCTGCATCTTTTTTCTTACCCTGTGGGTCAGAAGGGAGTGACATTGCCCCTCTGAAAGCTCAGGGAGCCTCTGATGGATGCTGGACCCCCTGACACCCCTTCGATGGTGAAGTGGAGGAGCAGACCAGCAGCCTGTCAGTCACAGCCCACGGTGACTGCGGTCGTGTTGAGGGCAAACGCCTGTGTTCCTCATCTAGTTCCCCTGGACCTCCAACTGCCTGGCATGTAGCAGGGGCCCCGTGAGATGTTCTCTTCTTGAATTAAATGGAATCGTAATTATATCCAGCCACACTGCCTTTCCTGAATATTTATGTATAACCCCCTCCTCTAAGCTAAGCATGCCTCCCAGAGAGGCCAGTGGCTCTCTTTTCATGGGCTCTGTATTCTCTGGGGTTTCTAGGTTGCAGTGATACTTGAGGGTGAGTGTTGGGGGATGTGGGCGCAGTCATAGCAGTTCTGTGACAATGAAGGTATCTGGTAAAGACCCACGTGCTGCCTGCCTGGGCATTTGTTTTCTTGTCTGCTCTCCAATATGACAGTGGTTTTGGGCATCCTCCCCAGAACCGTTTCTCGATGCTGAACTAACATGGAAGCAACCTAAATGTCCATTGACAGAGGAATGGATAAGGACGATGTGGTACATACATACAATGGAATACGACTCAGCCATAAAGAGAACGAAATAATGCCATTTGCAGCAACATGGGTGCTACTAGAGATGATCATACTAAGTGAAGTCAGAAAGAGAAAGACAAATACCAGAGGATATCACTTATATGTGGAATCTAAAATACGACACAAGTGAACGTATCTACGAAACAGAAACAGACTCACAGACGTAGAGAACAGAGCTGTGGTTGCCAGGGGGGAGGGGGTTGGGGGAGGGTCGGTGTGGGAGTTTGGGATTAGCAGATGCAAACTGTTATATATAGAATGGATAAACAGCAAGGTCCTACAGTATAGCACAGGGAACTATATTCAATATCCTGTGATAAACCATAATGGAAAAGAATATGAAAAAGAATATATATATATGTATAACTGAGTCACTTTGCTGTACAGCAGAAATTAACACAACATAGTAAGTCAACTATACTTCAATTTTAAAAAAATGCTGAACTAACTCAGCGGTCTAACAGACCGCTGAATTAACAGAGCATTTGTCTGATGGAGGCTATGATGCTGTCTTCTTCTATTCTTTTTTTTTTTTTTTTCTCTCCTGCGGATGTGGCATGGGAGCAGCAATGGCCTCCTGGCCTAACCTGCTCATAGAATTGCAGAGGTTCCTTATCAATCTCCGATGCTGACCGTTATAACACAGCCTGTGCCCATCAGCCATGTGGCCACTCTCTTTTTCTTAAGTGTAAGGGCTCTCAGGATTCAGGTCAGAGCTATCTATTGCCTGCTCTAAGAATTTGCTTTTTCTTCTATAAAAAGGAAAAGGAAATTGTTGGTTTCTAAGAACTACAAAGGATACTGGAGGCATTTGGCTAAACCTGCTTTTCTGTGAGCTCAGGAGGGTAACATAATTAAACTGTCAAACAAGATCATTAATTTATCAAAAGCTATGAATTACACTTGAGACAAGTTATTAGTCTAGAACACCACAGATGTTATCCTTTATGGTCAGATATACGTAGGTTATCAAGCTCTAGTAATAAATCACATTTTTCTTTCTTGCCAAAAGAAAAATCTATTTTTTGATATTGTTCAGAGAAGAAAACCACATATTGATTTTAAAATATATATGAATAACATAAGTCCCCAAACTCAGCTATAATATGACAAAGAATGAAAGGGAATAAACGGAAGTCGGCAGGGACAAAGGAAGAAAAACTCCAGAAAAAAAATAAAAAAAGAACTGCTAACTTGCTAACAGCAAAAAATTGAGTCTTAGATGAAGGCATTAGAAAAGCATTGCAGACGCCCACATTTGGCCCTTATACAATAACTTCCTTTGGTGAGTGAAAACGATTATTACTTTAATTTCCTTCTGGAAAAGAATTAGTGGTTCATGTTCTGTAGTGCCTTGAGCCTAGGGCGGAGAGGAAAGAACACAGTGGCCACAAATAATGGTCCACGGGGGCAGAAGCACAAGAACTTTGTTCCCGTGCATGTTAGTGGGCGCTCTAATTCCTCCCCCAGTCGGGCCCACGAGGTGACTTTAAGGGCATCAGACATTGTCCTCCTGGGAAGAGTTAAGGAAGGACATGCCTCTGGCTTTGTAACTTTCGTGCCAGGCTTGACAGAGACACCGGAACATTTTCTAGACAGCTAGAGGGACCCTGCAGTGGTGAGCTCAGTAATTCGTATGGAGTCTAATCATAAAGGTGCTGGGAAGTAGTGTGTGATTATAAACAACTCCCAGATAAAAGAAAACGTTTTTCACTGTGACTGCATCTGTTTCTTCTACACAGTATCACTATCTTCTCTTTTTACTATCCCTTCTTTTCCATCGTGTTTTCCCTCACAACCAGCCCGCGTCCCCCAGATGCTTACCGAACACACCCACAATGGTTTCAAGGCCCACATCTTGACGGGTCCTTTCATCCTTGTCGTTTCTTGGCAAACAGTAGTTCACTTTGCTATGTTCTCTTCTCTCTTCCACCATTTTTTTTTTTTTTTTTTTTTTTTATTTATTTATTTTTGGCTGTGCTGGGTCTTCGTTTCTGTGCGAGGGCTTTCTCTAGTTGTGGCAAGTGGGGGCCACTCTTCATCGCGCTGCGCAGGCCTCTCACCATCGCGGCCTCTCCCGCTGCGGAGCACAGGCTCCAGACGCGCAGGCTCAGCAACTGTGGCTCACGGGCCCAGCCGCTCCGCGGCACGTGGGATCTTCCCAGGCCAGGGCCCGAACCTGCGTCTCCTGCATTAGCAGGCAGGTTCTCAACCACTGCGCCACCAGGGAAGCCCTCTTCCACCATTTTTGCCCAGCAAGGACTCTGGAACCAGACCACCTGCTTCATATTCTGCCTCTGCCACTTACTAGCTGTGTGACCTTGGGCAAATCACTTACTCTCTCTATGCCTCATTTTCCTCATCTGAAAACGGGAGTAATAGTAATAATAGCTTTTTAATAGTGCTGTTCCGAAGAGGAAGTTAATATGTGAAATGTGCTTGGAATGGGGCCGGGAATATAATTAGTAACATTTAAGTATATGATAAATAAAATCAAAAGAAAGTTCACCCTCAAAAATAACGTTAAAAAAATTTCAAATAGTATATATCCTCTGTACAGAAGTCAGAAAACACGTAAAAGCAATACACAATCCCAGAGGCTCCGAGGACCCTTGGCCAAGGCTCATAGCTGCTGAGCCTCAGGGTCCACCAGGGGCTTGACCGTGGCTTTGGGGGTCAGCACGGCCCCGGGACCTGCGCCAGCGCGGGGATCAGTGCATTAGAGCAGGGGTCCCGCTCTGCTCTGAGGTTACCGTGATGCCCAAGGAGCTACACGAAGAAAGCTGTAGTTTCGCACACACACCGAGCCTCACTGCAGACCCGGCAAACGTGTTCTCACCCCCACTTTTACGCTCAGGGGTGGAGATCAACAGGTGCGCTGAATCTCTCCCAGCGGGAGACTAGCCCGCCCCCTTTCCATCACCTACATCTCTTTTGCTCTCCTGGTGCAGGACTTTCCTCAGGGGGAGGTCTGTTGGCTTTTGTTCTCTATTCCACCATTTCCTTTTTTTCACTGCAACCTCCGGCTGGGGAGAAATACTCCCGCCCAAGGGCAGGCCCTGCGACCAGGACTTTGGCTTCTCGGCGTCCAGGGGTGACACCGTGCTGCTAGCTCAAAGAGCGCGTGCAGAGTTTGGGCAGAGAGGCACAAAGCACTCTGCAGGCGGGGACACTGGGGACGGCGGGGAGGCCGGGGACAGAGTGGCAAAGGAGGACGTGCCCGCGTGGGGCGACACCCCCAGGCCCCTGGGACGTGGGCCAGAGAGATTTTGCGGCTCTGCCGCTTCAGTGACCCTGGGAAAAGGTGGGTGAGGGTCTGTGATTGGTTTTCTTCTTTCCTGTGGGTGAGTGATCTGCAGCGATGCTTCCTGCAGGAACGCTCGTCGTGCAGTCTGCTGGGTTTGGCTGGAGGCGAAGAACTGCCTGCTTCAGGGCAGCGGGAAAAGCCCTTAGTTCCCCCCGCACTCCACAGAGTACCTTTCTCAAGGGCGGGGGCCGCGCCTCACTTTCCTCAGTGCCCTTAGCGCCTGCAACCCGGGAGTGTGACCTTTGAGTGAATCAGAGTGGGTGATGAATCTGCTGACTTCTTGCACCTCAGAGAGTAAAAAGGGGAAAAAAAGGCGTAAAACTATCTTTTGAAACCAGCACGTGTAAATGAGTTTATCCCTGAAATGTTCTTTGAAGCAAGTTGTTAATGGAGAGGGAGAAGAGGAGGGGGGTTAGAGCCCAGAACCCCAGCGGCTGAGGATGGAAAATGCCGCAGGAAGCATCAGAGACCTGTAGATGTGACTGTATAATTTATCTGCTAATTCAATACAATTTTGAGAGTAAATTGTAATGATTAAAATTATGGACTGAAAACTGGTTTCTGACATTGATGATATGCAACATAGTTCTATTTTAAAAACTCTGTTACCGAGAAAATGCTTCCTAAAAATTAAAAATGTACAATGAGGCAAAATTTTATTTTATTATTTTTTTTAACTTTTTATTTTATATTGGAGTAGAGTTGATTAACAACGTTGTGTTAGTTTCAGGTATTCAGGAAAGTGATTCAGTTATACATATACATGTATCCCTTCTTTTTCAAATTCTTTTCCCATTTAGGTTGTTACATAATATTAAGTAGCGTTCCCTGGGCTGTACAGTAGGTCCTTGTTGGTTATCCATTTTAAACATAGCAGTGTGCACATGTCAATCCCAAACTCCCTAACTATCCCTCCCCCCTACCCATCCCCCCTGGTAACCATAAGTTTGTTCTCTAAGTCTGTGAGTCTGTTTCTGTTTTGTGAATAAGTTCATTTGTATCATTTTTTTTTTTAGATTCTGCACGTAAGCAATATCATACAATATTTCTCTTTCTCTTTTGACAATATTGATTCTTTCTGTACAAGAACATGGTATATCTTTCTATCTGTTTGTGTCGTCTTTGATTTCTTTTATCAGCATCTTATAGTTGTTGGAGTACAGGTCTTTTGTCTCCTTAGGTAGGTTTATTCCTACGTATTTTATTCTTTCTGATGCAGTGGTAAATGGGATTGTCTCCTTAATTTCTCCTTCTGATCTTTTGTTGTTAGTGTATACTAATGCAACAGATTTCTGTGTATTAATTTTGTAACCTGCAACTTTACCAAATGCATTGATGAGTTCTAGTCGTTTTCTGGTAACATCCTTAGGATTTTCTGTGTATAGTATCATGTAATCTGCAAACAGTGACAGTTTTACTTCTTCTTTCCAATTTGTATTCCTTTTATTTCTTTTTCTTCTCTGATTGCCGTAGCTAGAATTTCCAAAATTATGTTGAATAATAGCGGTGAGAGTGGAAATCCTAGTCTTGTTCCTGATCTTAGAGGAAATACCTTCAGCTTTTCACTGTTGAGAATGATGTTTGCTGTAGGTTTGTTGTATATGGCTTTTATTATGTTAAGGTATGTTCCCTCTATGCCCACTTTCTGAAGAGTTTTTACCATAAATGGGTGTTGAACTTTGTCAAAAGCTTTTTCTGCATCTATTGAGATGATCATATGGCATTTTAAAGAATTTCTCTATGCTGATTTGAACATTAAAAATAATCTAAACAGAGTAATTATTCCTGGCACATGTTCATATATATGAATCAGTTTCTTAACCACAGCTATCTGTGTCACTCTTACTTTTCTGAAGATTTTCTTTTAGTGTGGTCTTATAATTTAAAATTTTTTTCACAGTATTATCCACGATCTTCAAATTTGTATTTGAAGGTCAATTAATTCTAAATGATTGACATCTTTGACACTTTTCTGAAGATTATAAAGTTTTCAATTAAGAAAATACTCCTCTTAATATTCAAGTGGGTTGCTTGAAGATGTTTACTTTATAATTGAAAAGAAAGCAATTTCATTTAGTGGATGGAAGAGGCAGTCCTTTCTGGAGGCCACAGTTTGTTGGTGTCAGGATTTGAATCTTACAATCACTTCTCCACACAAGAGTGGACTCTAGCAAACACGTGGTTTGTCTTTCAAGACTGTGCTTTCTAGTTCCACTTCAAACATTACTCAGCCTTACCTTTACTGACCTTCTGCTGCCGCTGAATGATATCTGTCCCTCCACTAAAATGTTGTGGCGATTCGTACCTTTCTTGTGGAATAATCACTGCTGTGTACTTCTCTTATGCTCGCTATTTGACTGTGACTATATGAGCATGTAAATGACCTTCAGATTTAAAGTGAAAGCTCATTATAAGTCATGACGTGTTATAGTATTAAAAGTGCTAATTTGGGCGGGGGGGTAATTAAACCTGCATGTACAGAAAAAAAAAAAAATGTCCCATCTGTGGAAATAAAATGGATTTCAGTATATGCAGTTAGCTAAATATGTTGTATATCATATATGTTTTACCCTTTAAATTAACCAGGTTAGTCAATTTAAAGGGTACTTTTTAAATTTTCTTATTGCTATCAAATATTTGTAATCAATATATTATTGAGAAAATAAATGTAACGTGCAAAGTGCCAGAAAAAAAAAAAAAAAAGAAAATACTCTTAACTCTCAGGTGCTCACGTCCCTGGTAAGCTCAGATCATTTTCTGCTAAATGGAGGATATTCTCAATTCCAATCACTTTTGCATTGAATATGTAAATATGTCAGCCAAATAGTCACACAGGTGCTCTTTCTGCTTCTATTCAGAGGGTCTTCTTTGACAACATTTTTACAAGACCAGATTTGCCAAGTAAGTTACCTCTGCTATGATTCTTTTATGTTTTGCTATATTTAATTGCTACAAAAACCATAGCCTTTCTCAATTTCACTCCATTCTGGTAATATTAAATTTATCTAGATAAAAATAATAGCTCCATCAAAAGACTCTAAATATTCCAAAGTTTGAGTAAACAATTTCAAAATTAAATCTTGTTCACTGTTTGAGCTCTTATCTTTTCATTTATTGGGGCCTTCCTCACTTCTGGGGAGATAACTTTATTGCCTTCCTATTTGCAAGTCTTGTTTTGAATAAATGCAATTTTCTGAGAATATCCAAAGCTCTAAAAGAAGTTTTTTGGTGCTCCATGCATTGATTTCTGAGAGTAAAGATTTCCAAGTGATTTTGAAAAAAATTGCATCTCAAATTTAGAGGACTTACAAAAGATTTCAATATCATTGCCAAACACATAGATGAACTTACAAATTAATTCTTTAAAGGTTTAACTATTTCTAATCATACTGTCCTGCTGAAGGATCTATATCAGCTTTGTATAATTAAATTCTGTAGTTTAGTTCCTCTTATATAATATTATTTAAAAAATTTTAAGGCCTATCATTTCTCTTTCATTGGTAGAATAGCACAGCTTTTACAGACATAATTATGAAATATGTGTGAACCACAAGTAGTGCCAAATATGGTTTCTATAGTTATCTTAATTAGTAAGAGGATGGTTTGTAAGAAAATACTGTGCTTAATCAAAATTTGTATCTGTATAATCACCTCACAAACAAATGATTTTTTTTTAAATGTTGAATTGTTTTTTACTGAATTTACAATAGCATTTACAATAATGTCAGATGTTTCATCAAACTGACAGAGTGAATTCCCAAAGGCTTTACTTTGATGCTTGGAAGAGTATGAAAAATCACATCATTGTTGAGGTTTTCCATTTGAACAATCTGATGACACTGTTACAATACTGGTATTATCTCTTTTCCAAGTTTCTCTTCTGCCAAAGCAACAGGAACCATATCAAAAAACTTAGAATTGTAAATAAGTAAAATTAATTTAGAAGGTCTGTTACTTGATCTAAACGAAAGTCTTGCCTCATAGAATATATATAAACAAAACTTCTGTACGTATTAAATTGTCATTTTGGAACACAGTCTTCTTAAAGTAATGATTAACTTTCAAAGTATATGCTGATGCCCTTTCAGCTGGTTTAGTCCTCTGAATTCCATGCGGTCAGTGATACAGCCCCTATAGTGGATGTTAAATATTGACAAAAACTTTGTATGCGTTACCTGTTTATCATCAACCGGCTTGAGAAATGGAAATTTGCTACTTAATTTTATTAAATATACACTTATTATTGTTTTACCTCATTCCTGACAAAAGGGCTTATTGTAAAATAAAAAACACTGCCAGACAATAAAATAAGCACTTCTAACTTACACCGTGCAATAAGACAAAACCACAGTAGTAACAGCATTCAGATTATGCTCTGTTGCTTGATGGCTGGCCTGCTTAGTCCTCACGCATCCATCACATATGTCTAATGTATAATTTTACACATTCCCACTGACTCCACTGACTGGAGCCTGACAGCTTTGTGCCTTCAACAGGCCACAGCATGGAAAACGGCTCAACTGGTCAATGCACCAAGTAACCAACTAGTATAGGGACATCAGCTACTTTTGCCATCACCTCTAGAGACTGAAGAGAGTTAGCTGACCCTAGCTCCTTGGAATGGAGCTCACATTTTTCTCCTCCCAAATTCCCCTGTATATTGTTCTTAAAAGGAAAGAGTTAATTGAATCACATTTGGAAAAGGGTCAAGGAAATAGATAGGTTGTTGCTGTTCCTGTTTCAAATTGAACCACCTAGTAAAGTGAGAATTCTCTTAAGTTCATGTGAACCTCTCACATTGTTAAAGTCCATGACAGAAAGTGAACTATAGAGACTTGTCAATTATGTCCTGGCTTATTTTAATATAATCAATACAAATACTTTATTAAACATGGAAAAAGTGCTAAGTGGGATGATACATAATGTCAATAGACATAAACCAGAAGAACACTGCTTCTGACAGTCATCCATGGGTAACAGTGCCTTTGAGGAAGTCTGGGAGTTCAGTGGAGAAGTTTCAGCATACTATTGGAGAAAAACAATCTGAGATAGGACACATTGAAGAGGCCAGACAGTAAAGATCAGAGGAGATGACTGCTTCTTTAAATGTGAAGACAGCAGTACAAAACTTTAAGGAACATGAAAAATCAATGAAAAATGACACCACCAAAGGAACAAAATAATTTTCCAGTAACTGACCCCAAAGAAATGGAGATGAGCAATTTGCCCAATAAAGAATTTAAAATAGTCTTAAGGAAGCTCAATGAGCTACAAGAAAACACAGAAAGACAATTCAATGAAATACACAAACAACACAAGTTTAACACAGAGGTAGAAATCATAAAAAAGAACCAAAGAGAAATTCTGGAGCAGAAGACTACAATGTATGAAATGAAAAATGTAATACAGAGCATCAAAAGCAGACTGAGGGACTTCCC
Organism: Balaenoptera acutorostrata; assembly: GCF_949987535.1. Classification (NCBI taxonomy): domain Eukaryota; kingdom Metazoa; phylum Chordata; class Mammalia; order Artiodactyla; family Balaenopteridae; genus Balaenoptera; species Balaenoptera acutorostrata. The sequence continues at coordinate 72,123,660 of NC_080079.1, read as the reverse complement.
TGGTGGTGCAGTTGTTGGGAGTCCGCCTGCCAATGCAGGGGACATGGGTTTGAGCCCTGGTCCTGGAGGATCCCACATGCTGCAGTGCGACTAGGCCCGTGCGCCACAGCTGCTGAGCCTGTGCTCTGGAGACTGTGAGCCACAACTGCCGAGCCCATGCACCACAACTACTGAAGCCCACATGCCAGAGCCCATGCTCTGCAACAAGAGAAGCCACCACAATGAGAAGCCCGTGCACCACAACAAAGAGTAACCCCCGCTGGCCACAACTAGAGAAAGCCTATGTGCAGCAACAAAGACCCAAAGCATCCAAAAATTAATTAATTAATTAATTAATTAATTAATTACAAAAAAAGACACACTATAACAAAACTGTCTAAAATCAAAGAGGATAAGACAATTTTAAAAGCCACAAGAGAAAAAAGTATTTCCTCACATTCAAGGGAACTCCTATAAGGCGATCAGTGAATTGCTCAGCAGAAACCTTGCAGGCCAGGAGAGATGGGATGATATATTCAAAGTGCTGAAAGAAAAAACTGCCAACCCAGAATATCTTACCAAAGTTTTCTTTTAGAAATAATGGAGAGAGAAACTTTCCCAGATAAACAAAAGCTGAGGTGGTTCATCACCACTAAACCAGCCTTATAAGAAATGCTGAAAGGAGTTTCTCAAGCTGAAATGAAAGGATGCAATTAGTAACATGAAAACATATGAAAATATAAAACACACTGGTAAAGGTAAATGAATAGCCAAATTAGAAATATTCTAATAATATAATGCAGTGGTGTGTTAATCACTTAACTCTTAATTTAAAGGTTAAAGGACAAAAGTATTAAAATAACTATAACTACAATAATTTGATAATGAACACACAACATAAAACCATGAAAATTGGGACTTCCCTGGTGGCACAGTGGTTAAGAATCCACCTGCCAATGCAGGGGACACAGGTTCGAGCCCTGGTCAGGGAAGATCCCACAAGCCACAGAGCAACTAAGCCCATGAGCCACAACTACTGAGCCCATGTGCCACAACTACTGAAGCCCATGCGCCTAGAGCCTGTGCTCCTCAACAAGAGAAGCCACCACAATGAGAAGCCCACACACCACAACGAAGAGTAGCTCCTGCTTGCCACAACTAGAGAAAGCCCACACACAGCAACGAAGACCCAACGCAGCCAAAAAATAAATAAATAAGTTAATTTTTAAAAATGAAAATTATGGCATAAAAACATAAAATGTGGAAGGGGGAATAAAAGGGTAGGGGTTTTGTATGTGACTGAAGTTGAATCATCAGCTTAAAATGAGTTGTTATATCCAAAACATGTTTTATGTAAGCTTCATGGTAACTGCAAACCAAAAATCTACAGTACATACAAAAGAGATAAAGAGAAGGGAATGAAAGCATACCACTATGAAAAATCACCAATTCATGCAGGAAGACACCAAGAAAGGAAGAAAGGAATGACAAAATAGCCATAAAACAATTAATATGAGGGCATTAGTAAGTACTTACCTATCAATAATACTTTAAATATAAATGAATCAAAAGGAATAGAGTGAATGGATAAAAAAACCAATATCCAACTATATGCTGCCCACAAGAGACTCATATCGGCTTTAAGGAAACAAATAGACCCAAAGTAAAGGGATGGAAAAATATTGCATGCAAATGGAACTAAAAGAGAGCAGGGGTAGCTATACTTATATTAGATACAAGAGATTTGGTATAAGTCAAAAACTGTAACAAGAGACAGGGAAGGTCATTATATGATAATAAAGCAGTCAATTCATCAAAAGGCTATAAGAATTGCAAATATATATGCACTCAACATTGGAGTACCTAAAGATATTAAGTAAATACTAACAGGTGCAAAGGGAGAAATAGATAACAATACAGTAATAGTAGAGGACTTCAATACATCACTTTCAACAATGGATAGATCATTCAGACAGAAAATCAATAAAGAATATTGGACTTCAACCATACTTTAGATCAAATTGACCTAACAGACATATACAGAGTATTCCAACCAACAGCAGCAGAAAACACACTCAAGTGCACATGAAACATTCCCCAAGATAGATCATATATTATGTCATGAAACAAGTCCAAGCAATTTTAAGAAAACTGAAATCATACCAAGTATCTTTTTCGACCACAATGTTATGAAACTACAAATTAATAATAGGAGGAAAACTGGAAAATTCACTAATATGTGCAAATCAAACAGCACACTCCTGAACAACCAATGTGTCAAAAAAGAAATCAAAAAGGAAGTTAAAAAGTAGAGTAATCCCCTTTTATTCATGGGAGATACTTTCCAAGACCCCCCAGTTGATGCCTGAAACGACAGAGTACTAAACCCTTTATATACTATGTTTTTTTTTCCTGTATATATATATATACACCCATGATAAGGTTTAATTTATAAATTAGGCACAGTAAGAGGTTAACAACAATAACTAATAATAAAATGGAACAATTATAACAATATACTGTAATATAATTTATGTGAATGTGCGTGCTGTCTCTCTCTCTCTCTCTAAAAATATCTCATTGCACAAATTTAATGCCTTCTCCCTCTAACTAAGCAGTTTTCATGCACTGTGACAGTTAGCTTTTGCAGTTTTAGGTGTGACAGCAAAACTGGCATGAATTTCTTTTTCTTTCCTCACAATCTCACCATAGAAAATTCATTTTTCAGTAGAACTTAGCAATCTGAGCATACAATTCTTTTTCTTTTTTTATTATGTTGAAAACTTTCACCTTTTCACTTAAAGGAAGCACTTTACGGCATCACTACTCTTGTGTTTGGGGGCCATTATTAAGTAAAATAAGGGTTACTTGGACACAAACCCTGCAATACTGCAACAGTCAATCTGCTAACCAAAACAGCTACTAAGTGACTAACAGGAAGGATATGCTGAACAAAGGGATGATTTACGTCCCAGACAGGACAGAGCAGGACAGTGCAAAATTTCATCACACTACTAAAATGGCGCACAATTAAAAACTTATGAATTATTTATTTCTGGGACTTTCCATTTAATATTTTCAGACCGTGGTTGACCAGGGGTAAGTGAAACTGTGGAAAGTGAAACTACATATAAGAGGGAACTAGTGTATCTTGAAACAAACAAAAATGCAAACACAACATGCCAAAATTCATGGGATGAAGCAAAAGCAGTCCTAAAAGGGAAGTTTATTACAATAAATGCCTAAATTGAAAAAAAGAGAAAGATCTCAAATAAACAACCTGACTCAAGGCACTAGAAAAACAAGAACAAACTAAGCCCAAAGTTAGCAAAAAGAAGGAAATAATTAAGATTACAGCAGCAACAAATGAACTAGAGACCAGAAAAATAATAAAAAAGATCAATGAAACTAACCTTTTTTTTTTTTTTGGAAATAAACAAAATTGACAAACCTTTAACTATACTAAGAAAAAATAGAAAAAGATTCAAATAGATAAAATCAGAAATGAGAGAAAAAAAGAAAGAAATGAAAGAAGAGACATTATAATTGAACCACAGAAATACAAATGATTATAAGAGACCCCTATGAGCATTTATATGCCAACAAATTGGATAATCTATATGAAATGGATATATCCCTAGAAACATACAACCTACCAAGACTAAATCATGGATAGAAAATCTGAACAGACCATTAATGAGTAAGGATATTGAATCAAAAATCAAGAAACACCCAACAAAGAAAAGCTCAGAACTAGATTGTCTCCTGGTGAATTCTACCAAACATTTAAAGAAGAATTAATGCCAATCCTTCTCAAACTTTTTCGAAACATAGGAGAGAACACAAGGCCAGCATTACCCTGATACCAAACCAGATGAGGACACTACAAGAAAAGAAAATTATAGGACAACATCCTGATGAATATAGATGAAAAATTCTCAACAGAATATTAGCAAACTGAACTCAACAATACATTTACACCATGATCAAGTGGGATTCATCCCTGGGATACAAGGATGGTCCAATAACACAAATTAATGAACATGATACACCACATTAATAGATTGAAAGGTAATAATCGTATGATCATCTCAATAGATACAGAAAAAGGTTTTGACAAAATTCAATATTCAAACAAAGTGGGTATGGGGGAACATACTTCAACATAATGAAGACCGTATGTGACAAACCCGCAGGCAACATTCTACTTAATGGTGAAAAGCTGAAAGCTTTTTCTTTAAGATCAGGAACAGGACAAGGATGCTGACTCTTGCAACTTTTATTAAATATAGTACTGGAAGTCCTAGCCACAGCAATGAGACAAGAAAAAAATAAATAAAAGGAATCCAAATTAGAAAGAAAGAAGTAAAGCTGTCACTGTTTGCAGATGATATGATAGAGAATCCTAAAGATGCTACCAAGAAACTATTAGACTTAATAAATGAATTCAGTCAAGTTGCAGGATGCAAAATTAATACTCATAAATCTGTGGTGTTTCTATATGCTAATAACAAACTATCAGAAACAGAAATTAAGAAAATAAAGAAGGCCTAAATAAACAGAATACAGAGTTGATGGGTTGGAAGATTCAATATTGTCAAGATATAAATCATCCCCACATAAATTAGTAGATTCAATGAGATTCCAATCAGAATCTCTACAGTTTCTCCCACCCACCCCCACCACTGTCCCACCTTGTTATAATTAATCTATAATGTGTATGGAAATTCAAAGGGTCAAAACAAGGTATATGGACTTGTTCCATGAGCTGCTAAGACTTATCATAAAGCTATAGTAAATAAGAAAGTGTGATATTGGCTCAAAGATAGCCCATTGCGATGGAAAAAAGAACTCAGAAATTGCCCAACATATATATGGACACTTGACTTATGACTATTTTGGCACTGCAAGAGAAATGGAAAAGAACAGTGTCTTTATAAATGGGGCCAGGGTAATTGAATATCTATTTTGGAAAATGACCCCTTCCATAAAACATAAATAAAAATTAATTCTACTTTGATGGAAGCTCTAAATGTGAACCTCAACAAGGCTTTTAGAAAATAATCTATGAAGATATCTTCATGAATTCATAGTAGGGAAAACTTACAGAAAACACTAAAAGCACTAGCCATAAAGGAAAATATTGATAAACTGGATTCCACCACATTTAATAACTTCTGTTCATTAGAAGACACCATAAAAAGACTAAAAATGCAAGCCACAGAATGTGAAAAGATATTTCAACACTTGTGTAACCAATAAAGGGTGCATATCTAAAAGACATGAAATATTTCTATATGTCAATGAGTAAAGGACATATAACCCAATAGAAAAAATGGGCAAGTGACTTGAAAGGACAAGTCACAAGACAGGATGTCTGAATGGCCAATGAACATATCTTCAACCTCATTGGTAATCAGGAAATGCAGTTGAAATGTACAGTAATAGACTTCCAACCACCCTCCAGCATGCCTAAAATTAAAAAGAGACAACACCAAATGTTGATGAGGATGTGGAGCATCAGGCACCCCTACTACTGCTAGTGTGTGTAAATCAATACAACTTTGGAAAGCAAATCATTATCTATAAAAGTTGAGTATATGCTCAGCCTTTGACCTGGCATTTCCTCTCCTAGTTATATACGCAACAGAAATGCATGCATAGGTACAGCAAGAGAGTACACAAAAATGTTCATAGCATTATACTTATAATAGCCAAAACCTGGAAACAGTCAAAACGGACATCAGTAGGGTAGAGGAACAGATAATAGAATGGATGAATATTCCTACCACTAAATGAATTCATAGCACAGCAGTGAAACAGAGCAAACCACAGCTACATGAGACATGAAGACATCTCACAAACAATGTTGAGCATAGGAAATCAGATGCAAGAGGGTAAAACTGTACGATTCTATCTCTACAGTTTAACAAATAGGAAATAAAAAAATAGTGCTAGAAGTGATATAGTGGTTAGATTTGGAGGGAAAATACAATGATTGGGCAAAGGCGTGAAGGGTGAATCTGGATGCTGCAATGTTCTTTTTCTTGACCTACATCAGGTTACATTGCTGCTTCCTTTGTAGTGATTTATTGAACTGTACAATTTTTGTTGTGTGCACTTTTCAGGGTTTTTTTTTGTTTTTTTTTTTAAGGCATTGGATATAAGGGGAGAAACAGAAAGTTGCTATCTCCCTATCATTGGCAGGGTTCCAATCATAATTACACAGCACTAGGATGCCCGAATAGAGGCAAAGAGGAGCTCCCTTGGAGAGCAAGCTGACCATGAATACTCACCCGTTTATTTTTATTTTTGTAAGATTAAAAAACAACACAAGCTCATTACAGAAGATGAGAAATGTAGAGTAAAATTTGAAAAAGCAGAAATTTTATTATCTCATCAATGAGAAGCCATCACCACTCACATTTTGATTTTTTCCTTTTAGATTTTTTCTTTACATTTTTCTATGCTTGTCATCCCATAATAGCTTTAGAAATCATCCTTCTTAAATCAAACTGTCTCTTAAGAATTTCACATGTTTAAAAGTTCTATGTAAGTATCCTTTCTGAGAACCCACAATGTTTCATGCAGTGGCTGTACTATATTGGAAATTTAGGTTGTTCATAATTTTTCTATATAGTAAATGAGTTTTTGGTCAAAATCTTGTACAGAAATATTGATTTGTATTTTGGATTGTTTTCCTAGGTTAGATTACCTAGGAGGGAAATGACTAGAATAAATAGTAGAAGCATTTTTAAGGCTCTTAAACATTCTCACATTGCTTTTCTGAAAGGTTGTAACTACAATTTATAATGCCATTGACACCCACTACTGTTTCTATGCTCTCCTGTGTGGAAACCACAGTGTTGAACAGACAGCATCTTTTATAGAGGAGAGGTCACACGTGGCTCCTGTGGAGAAAGGTGAGTGAGAGCCACTCACAGGTTGTGTGTCTGCACATGCAACTAGACTCAGGCAGCTGTGGGGTAGCCTCTGTCCAGAGCATGGCATCTTATCTCTGTGGCCCTTTGGTTCTTTCTGCCCCAGATCCTTGGTTATCACGTTTGAAAGACCTGAAAGTTTGAGCACCCACAAGAGCCTCCCACTCTGGTCTCTCCCATCACACACACATCCGCATTCAAGCACATTCAGGCATATACACAAATACATACACACCATACACAACACAGACACACAGAGAGAAAAATCTGTTAGCTACAACTATTTTTACCCATATTTGTAAACAGTCCTGTCCACTCCTGCGGGGTTCCATCTATCTTGGCAGTCTTATGAGGGTGGCCTTATTAAATTGCTATTTTGGTATTCGTAGCGTGTGTTTTTGCTATAGTACATGCATAGCACCTTGGGAGGAGCATTGTCCCATAAACAAAACATTCATTCATCACTGTGGCTGCTTAAGTTCTTGTTCTCTTACTTCTCTCTAGATTTTCCTCTTTATTGGAGCCAAATCATGCAGCAAATGAAGTCTGACATCTGTGAAACGTCTCATACCCATGATTTGGACTATGTGCTGTGAAATTCCACCAAAGCAAAGTAAAGCATAAGATAAAGGGGTCCTTAGGAGCCTTGGCTTATACCATGTGAGCCAATTTAACCATTTACCACTGACAGGAGTCTGCAGTCTATCCCCTCTTTATCTCCTTTCCATTTGCCAGTATTCTGCCTTTAAGTCACTCCTTTACTCCTTCACCCTGAAAGGGCTCCCGAAAATTCCTTCTCTCTGAGCAGCTTTCACATTTGCTTGATTTCAGTTCAGCGGTCCACAGATGTGCTGAGTGCTGAAGTAGGTGGTGAGTGTGTAAAGGGAAGTAAAGCATGGCCCCATCCCTTAAGGTCTCAGAGTCCAGGGGGAAGACGGGCAGGGGCGGGGTTGTCCATGGGCATGGCGGGTATCTCTGGAGGGTCAGTGTTAGTGCCAACCAAGGGAGGAGGGGCAACGAGATCTCCAGGGCACATAGTCTGGGCAAGAGCTTCCACTTAGCTGCCCCGTCCACTTTTTCTCTAGTTAATCATGTGTTCCAGTAACTGCTAAGAACCCTGGAACCCCTAGGAACACAGGAAGAAATATGTGTCACCCTAGGATTCAGTTAAGAGGACCTGTTTCCTCTCTGCCACCACTTACTCAACCTCCTAAGACATTTAAAAATAGTTCTTGTTTCCTTATGGACAACTTCCGATATTTTTCTTAAAATAAGGAGAAATTCCTACTTAGATGACCTCATAATATGTTTTAAAATATTATTTATTGTATCCTTATGGACAATCTCCTATTTTTTTTTTCAGAGAAGGGGAAATTCATAAGTAAAAGAAGATCGCATGGGTGTCACTCTGCCTCACATTTCACCCTGGATGCTATTCCCAGGTCCTCATGTGACACGAAGGCAGCCTTTGGACGCTCCCACGGGGAGGGTGATGTGAAAATAACATTCCTGGTGACTATCTGGACTCACATGGGTCACTCTTAGAAGGAAACTGATTGAAGCATTAGGTCCGTGTGTGTTCGAGGAGAAGATGTGTTTTGCAGAGATGACAGCTCTTTATTCAGGGACATTCCACAAAATAGGGGGTGATGGAGAAAGAGACGGAGTAGCAGAAGCCAGATCCTCAGAATGTCTCTGAGCAGTGGGGTCGTTTTCACATTTATTCTCTGAATACTTTAAAGAGGCGAATTAGTTACTTAGTTGATCTATTTGGTAGAGCGTGCCTGGGCCAGGCACTGGGGGAGCTCTGGAGGTACCAGCAAGGTCCTCCTCCTTCAGGGAACCTGCGTTCTAGTGGAGAAGACAGTCAACCAACAAGGGGGAGATGCTAGAGGGTAATTGGGGTGGGAGCTGCCCTAGTGTGGTGTGACACAAGGCCTCTCTGGAGACACCCACCTATGGAAAAGATACTGGGGAAACTGGGTGACTTCTATAGTTCTGTTTTGCTAGTTGTGTAAGTTTGCTGGGGCTGCCTTGACAAAGGATTACAGACAAGGTGCCTTCAACCACAGACATTTATTGTCTCATGGTTCTGGAGGTTGGAAGTCCAAGATCAAGGTGTCAGCAGGGATGGCTCCTCCTAGGGCCACTCTCCTTGGTGTACAGACAGTCATCTTCTCCTTGTGTCTTCACACCGTCCTCCCTCTGTGCTTGTCTGTGTCCTATTCTCCAGTCAGATTGGATCAGGGCCCACCCTGATGCCTTCATTTTAACTTAACTACTTCTGTAAAGGCCCTATCTCCACATACAGTCACATTCTGAGGTCCTGGGGGTTAGGGCTTCGATATAAGAATTGTGGGGAACACAATTCAGCCCATACACTGGTTATAATAATAAAATGAGCCTTTGGTTGAGACCCTATCATGGACTAGACGCTTGACCTCTCCCAGCTCTTAACTGCACCCCTCTGCCCACCCCCCCAACAGTCTCCAAGCTACACTCTTGAGGAAGTTGAAGCTCAGGGAAGGTAAGAGACTCACCCAAAGCCAAAAGGACAGAAAATTCTAGAAGCAGAATTTAAACTTAACCTTATCGGCAACAAGATTCCTCACCACAGCTAAGCGTCCAGGAAGCCACTGACGGAAGCCTGGTCTTGAGCAATACCTTTGTGGCTATAAATCAGGGCTGGTACTTGGTAGACCGTGAGGTAGGTGAGGTTTTCCCTCCGCTGGCCTCTGTTTCTCAGGAAAGCAAGGAGGGCTGTGTGGTGGTGGTGTCCGCAGATGTGCTGAGCCACGCTCTGCATTGTCCAGCTCTTTGATCCTAGGGAAGTTCTTCAAAAACTCCAAGTTATTCCATTTTCCCATGTGTAAAAGCCTTCAAAGGGAGTTGTGGTGATTACGAGAGATAAGATCCATGAAGTACATGAAGTGTGAGGTGTGTGCTCTCTGGAGTGCTAGGAAACTCAGCTTCCTCACCCGTGGAATGGGAATTAGCAGTCACTCTTCAGGACCTTTGAGCTCTGTGACTGGGAAAGTGTATGGACCAGGTGCACAGTGTTCATAGAGATGGCAGCTGCCTTGTTGTTGGCCTTTCCTTCCCCCCTTCCTCATGCTGCCTCTTCTCCATCGCACCGTTTCTGCTCTGTGGACCCTGCCTGCCTGACCTAAGCCCTATCCTGGTTCTGTCGTGATAGCTCACTGTTCTCATAGACTACTGTGTCCCCACACGGACAGGTTCTGAGTGCATTTCCAGGAGCTCCTTACTCTCAGGGGCAGGTGGGTCCCTGACCAAGATGATACATCACACTGGACTCTCAGAGCAAGCTGCCAACGGTTTCACGTGACAGCAGCAGTCATCTCAGCCAGGGCTGGCTGCTAAAACAGTGAACACCTGATTAACTGATTTAATGAAGACTCCTACAGCTCATAAATTGTTAAGGCATGCCTTTAACTCAAAAGATCTCTTCTAGGTTAATTGCCTAAGTGATTTTTAAAATTGTTTTAATGAACCATGCTGCATTTGGATTCTGTACCATTTATTTATTTTTCTATCAACAAGAGAAAGGTGCATGAATGTGTGAAAAAAACAATCAAGGCAATGTGTGAGATGGAAAAATGGATCCACACAGCAGCTGTCTTGCCCTGGCCCAGGGTTTTAAAGTCACAGCAAAAGCTGGATTTTCTTCCCTTTCCTCTTCTTTCCCTCTTGCTTCATCTCACACATTCTGCTTGAAGACTGTGTCACGGGGTTGCAGCAGCTCAGAATTCAATAAACCTGTGTGAGCCCATCACTCTCATGCACAAAGCCTACCAGCCACACAATTCCAGGGAGTGGTTTACAGCCTGACAATAAACTCTCTCCTGCTGCTAGATGATGCCAGGTCTCTTGGACATTGATAAGCTGTCATCATACCTGTCTGACTCCATACCCCTCCCTGTATACCTGTTGCCATGTGTCCTTCCGAAAGGATCCAGAGGGGGTCGTGGGAGGTTTATAGGCTTGTGTGTCTGCAGAGGTGAGCAAAGTGAGAACCGGGTGGATAGCCGCTCTGATGTGACCATCCCTAATATTATCCTGGATCTTACAGAACAGGAAGTGGGGGGAGGGTGAGAGAGAGGCACAAAGGAAGTGCTTGTAAGAGAGAGAAAATGAATGAAAGATAGAGGGGAAAGATACCTAGGCAGAGTGGAAGAGAAAGACTGTTAGAAGATGGAAAATAATTACTCTAAAGAGAAAGAGCTAGAAATATAAAAAGAATTAGGAGTCAAGAGATAGAAAGGTAGGGAGAAAATGAGAAATAAAATGTAAAAGAGAAAAGGAAGATAGAGATAGTGAGAGAGGAGAAGAGAAACAGTGGTGCATATTGAGGGAGGATTAAAATTACCTGGAAATGTTATTTGTCAAGGTAGCGATGTGACCACCATTCACTGTCTCTGAAGTTAGAGAAAATTCCTGGGCTTTGCTCCTGAAGTCTGTACGTCCCCTTTTATGTTCTCAAGGTTGCTTAGATAATGACTTCATTGATCTAAATCCTGGCTGGATTCGACCTGCCATTTGTACTACGCAAGTTCAGGGACTGGGCGCTGGAGCTTTGCGGAAGGTTACTGAAGTGTGACATCCAACACTTGCCCCCGCTTCTTCAGTCCTAACTGCTGGCTCACTCTCTGTGGCTTGAACTTGTTCAGGTTACTATTTGAAACGTTTGCTAGTTTAGGAGACCCATGGCCCATGACCATGGGGCAGAAACCTTGAGCAATTTGATGAGGAGAGGTTTATGGAAAGGTAAGCAGCTCAGCTTGGGGCCAGAAGACCCTGGAACGTTGGGTTACCCAGATGACATAGACGTCTTACGACCCTTATCTCCTGTCACTCCTGCATTGGTCCCTAAAGTCTGGAAAATTTATCTTACATGTTTCCTTGTGGGATCTGAATTACAAACACTGCAAAAAAAAAAAAAAAAGGCAATACGCTTTTTTTTTTAATTGAGGTATAGTTAATTTGCAATGTTGTATTAATTTCAAGTGTACTGCAAAGTGATTCAATTATATGTATATAATATATGTATATAAAACCTTTTCCAGATTCTTTTCCATTATAGGTTATTACAAGATATTGAGTATATTTCCCTGTGCTACAATGTAGGTCCTTGTTGTTTATCTATTTTATATATAGTAGTGTGAATATGTTGATCCCAAACTCCTAATTTATCTCCCCTGCCCCACTATCCACTTTGGTAACCATAAGTTTTTTTTTTTTTTATGTCTGTGAGTCTATTTCTGTTTTATAAAATGACTTCCCTGTTAGCGCAATGGTTGAGAATCCACCTGCCAATGCAGGGGACATGGGTTTGAGCCCTGGTCCGGGAAGATCCCACATGCCACGGAGCAGCTAAGCCCATGCGCCACACACACACACACAAAAAAAAAGTTCATTTTTTTTTAGATTCCACATGCAAGTGATATCATATGATATTTGTCTTTGTCTGACTTCACTCAGTATGACAATCTCTAGGTCCATCCATGTTGCTGCAAATGGCATTATTTCATTCTTTCTTATGGCTGAGTAGTATTCCATTGTATGTATATATAGTGCATCTTCTTTATCCATTCCTCTGTCAATAGGGGAGGGAGAAGGGGAGGGGGCCTGGCCCCACCCACCATAGTGTGAGTGACATCTGTGAATAAATGAAACAGCACAGGGCGACTGGAGACGTTTTATGGCCCTTGGAGCCCCCTGCTTCCAGAGGCTGCTTTCTGTCACTGAAGGATCCCAGGGCTGGGGGCCAAGCAGCTGCAGCGGGCTCAGTTGGTTGATGGCCTAGAGAGGGAAACATGAGGTGGCTGAGGCTGGGAAATATGGGGGCTTCAGACCCCTAAGGGAATCCCAAGACCACCCCCCAACGCACACGCACACACACACACACACACAACAGGGATGAGCGGGTACAGGGCAGAACGAGACAGGGTGGTGGCACAGAGCACACGAGGAGCCAGACCGGGGCGACCAGCCTTGCCCTGCCACAATTAGGTTGCTCCCATGTCCTGGCTATCTTAAATTATGCTGCTATGGGGTGCATGTGTCTTTTCGAATTAGAGTTTTCTCTGGATATATGCCCATGAGTGGGATTGCTGGATCATATGGTAGTTCTATTTTTAGTTTTCTGAGGAACCCCCATACTGTTTTCTATAGTGGTTTCACCAATTTACATTCCCACCAACAGTGCAGGAGAGTTCTCTTTTCTCCACACCCTCTCCAGCATTTATTGTTTGTAGACTTTTTGATGATGGCCATTCTGACCAGTGTGAGGTGATACCTCACTGTAGTTTTGATGTAAGGCAATACTCTTTATCTTTACACTGCTTATATAATGATTGCACAGGTATTAATTGTTCCTCACATTTAAGTCAATAACCAGCTCCACTTAATTTTCATGTGGTATTATTATCATCCTTTCCCTTATGGTTAGTGGTTTCTGTGTCTTATTTAAAAATCCTTACCTACTTCAGACTCACAAAAAGATTCTCCTGTGTATGTTCATGAAGCTTTACTGTTTAACCTTTCACACTTAATCTATAATCCGCTTGGAATTTATTTTTGTATATGGTGTGAGGTGGTAGGGAGGGTCAAGTTTCATCTTATCCCCATTTGGATACTTAACTATGCAGCATCATTTATTGAAAATCTGTTTTTTCCTTGCTGTTTTGTGGTGCTACTCCTGCACACATATATTCATGAATCTGTTTTTGGACCATATTCTGTTCCATTGGTTCATTTGTCTGTTCTTGCTCTAACATCACTCATTCCAACTTTATAATAAGAAAGATAAAGTCAGTCCTTCCCATTGTGCTTCTGTAGAATGCCTTGGCTTTTGCATTTCCCCATAAATTTTAGAAACAGTTTGTCAATTTCTACACAAAAACACACCCACACATCTGTCAGGGATTTTTTTTTTAATTATTGTTTTTTTTTTCTTTTAATTAATTAATTAATTAATTAATTAATATTTATTTTTGGCTGTGTTGGGTCTTTGTTTCTTTGCGAGGGCTTTCTCTAGTTGCGGCAAATGGGGGCCACTCTTCATCGCGGTGCGCGGGCCTCTCACTATCGCGGCCTCTCTTGCTGCGGAGCACAAGCTCCAGACGCGCAGGCTCAGTAATTGTGGCTCAAGGGCCTAGTTGCTCCGCGGCATGTGGGATCTTCCCAGACCAGGGCTCGAACCTGTGTCCCCTGCATTGGCAGGCAGATTCTCAACCGCTGCGCCACCAGGGAAGCCCTGCTGGGGATTTTTATTGGGGTTTTATTGAATCAATCAATTAGAGGATAATATCTCTACAAGTTTCCTCCATTCTTTGGCTTTTCTATATCTTGGTATATTTTAATCCATGATCGTTGTACCTTCTTCCATTTATTTAAATCTTTTTTAGTTTCTCGGAATATTGTTTCCTTGCCTTGAATATCTTTCATTATATTTGGTTCTATATAATTTAATATGCTATTGTATATAATATCAATTTAAAAGTTTATTTTATATTTATTGCTGCTATATAAGAATACAATTATTTTTGTATTTTCTGTATTGATCTTGCATCTGGCAATTTATTGCAGTAATCTGTTTGTAAATTAAATTTTTTTTCTGCATACACAATTACATTATTTGAGAAAGAAAGGCAGTTGTAATTTTTACCTTCCAATTTTTATACCCAATATTTATTTTCATTGCGTTATTGCATTGGTTTGAACCACCAATAAAATGTTAAATAGTGGTGGTGATAGTAGACATCCTTATCCTGACCTAAGAGGGAAAGGTTTTCATATTTCACTGTGAAATATAGTATTTGCTGAAGAGTTTTAAAAAAGTATAAATGGATACAAAATGCTATCAAGTGCTTTTTCTGCATATATTGAGATACTTTTATGATTTTTCTTTTTTATTCTGTGAAGTGAATAACATTGATTGGTTTTCAAATGTAAAGCTTGTCTTGCATTCTTAGCATAAACCCAACTTGGTAATGATGTACTATATTTTTTATGTATATTGCTGGATTTGGTTTGCTGGTATTTTATTTAGGATTGTTGGACACTTCATGAGTGAGATTGGCCTATAAGTTTGTATATATAACTGTTTTTGTGGGTTTTGGAATCAAAGTCACACCGGCCTGATAAAACAAGTGAAGAGAAGTTCCCTCCTTTTCTATTTTTTGCAAGAGTCTTTATTCCCTTTAGATAGGCATTACTTTTACTTAGATATTTGGTATAATTTGGCAAAGTGAAGTCATCCAGGACTGCAATTTTTTTTTTGTGGAAAGAATATTTCAAAGTGGTTTTTTTGTTTTTTTTTACATTTTTATTTATTTATTTATTTATTTATTTATTTATTTATTTATTTGGCTGTGTTGGGTCTTCGTTTCTGTGCGAGGGCTTTCTCTAGTTGCGGCAAGCGGGGGCCACTCATCATCGTGGTGCGCAGGCCTCTCACTGTCGCGGCCTCTCTTGTTGTGGAGCACAGGCTCCAGACGCGCAGGCTCAGTAATTGTGGCTCAAGGGCCTAGTTGCTCCGCGGCATGTGGGATCTTCCCAGACCAGGGCTCAAACCCGTGTCCCCTGCATTAGCAGGCAGATTCTCAACCACTGCGCCTCCAGGGCAGCCCCTCAAAGTGTTTTAAAAATATTTTTTGAGGTATAATTTACAAACAGTAACATTCACTCTTTTTTTTTTTTTTTAAATTTATTTATTTATGGTTGTGTTGGGTCTTCGTTTCTGTGCGAGGGCTCTCTCTAGTTGCGGCAAGCGGGGGCCACTCTTCATCGCAGTGCGCGGGCCTCTCACTATCGCGGCCTCTCTTGCTGCGGAGCACAGGCTCCAGACGCGCAGGCTCAGTAGTTGTGGCTCACGGGCCTAGTTGCTCCGCGGCATGTGGGATCTTCCCAGACCAGGGCTCGAACCCGTGTACCCTGCATTGGCAGGCAGACTCTCAACCACTGCGCCACCAGGGAAGTCCAACATTCACTCTTTTTAAGTGTATATAGTTCAATGAGTTTTCACAAATATATACGGTTGTGAAACCACCACCAGAATGAGTACACAGAACCTTCCCGTCATGCCAGAAAGTTCCCTTATCCCTTTTTTGTAGTCAATTCCCTCCCTTGCATCCCGGTCCCAGGCAACCAGAAAGCTCAGCTTTCTGTCCCTGTCTCTTTGCCTTTTCCAGGATGCGGTTGGTACCAATGGCATCATAAAGCGCACCTTCTGAGCCTGGCTCCTTTACAAAGCACAAAGTCTGTGAGAGTCACCCGGTTGTGGCCTGTCTGGAGTTCATTCCTCTTTCCCGCTGAGTGTCACTGGTCAGGCAAATGGAAGCACCATTTTGCTGGATGCTGGATAAACCAGTTTGTTTATCCAGTTTAGGCTGTTATGAAAAGGTGGCTAAAAACATTCCTGTACAGGTCTTTCTGTGGACATACCTAGGAGTAAATAGCTAGGAGGGGTAAATCCTTAGGAGTGGGGTTGCTGGGTCATATGGGAAGTGTATGTTACACTTACTAGAAATGACCAAACTTGCCCAAAGTGGCTATACTATTTTACAACCTCACCAGCACTCTCACCAATATTTGATATTGTAAGTTTGAAACAAAACAAAGCAACCACTTTTTTTTTTTTTATTGCCCTCCACTTTATTGTGCTTCATAGATACTGCATTCTTTTTTTTTTTTTTTCAAACATCTTTATTGAAGTATAATTGCCTTACAATAGTGTGTTAGCATCTGCTTTATAACAAAGTGAATCAGTTATACATATACAATATGTTCCCATTTCTCTTCCCTCTTGCATCTCCCTCCCTCCCACCCTCCCCATCCCACCCCTCTAGGTGGTCACAAAGCACCGAGCTGATCTCCCTGTGCAAAGCAACCACTTTTGTTTTAGGGTTGTTTTTTTTTTTTTTAAAACAACTAGTAAGTTTTATTTATTTTTTAAATTTAATTTTATACTGGGGTAGAGTTGCTTTACAATGTTGTGCTAGTTTCAGGTGTACAGCAAAGTGATTCTGTTATACATATACATGTATCTATTCTTTTACAGATTCTTTTCCTGTATAGGTTATTTCAGAATATTGAGTAGAGTTCCCTGCGCTATACAGTAGGTCTTTGTTGATTATCTATTTTATGTATAGTGGTGTGTATCTGTTAATCCCAACCTCCTAATTTATCCCTCCCCCGAACTGGGGGTTTTAATATGCACTTTTCTAATGAAAAATAATACTAAGCTTATTTTCATGTGCTTATTTGCTATACATATAACTTTAGTGAAACATCTATTCAAATCTTTGGTTCAGTTTTTGTAGGGTTGCCTTCTTATAATTTAATTGGAAGATTCATTTATTTACTTCGGATACAAGTCTTTTCTCAGATATGTGTTATAGAAATATTTTCTCTTAAGTCTCTAGCTTGTTTTTTTCATGTTAAAGAGCAGAAATTTAAAATTTTGATGTAGTCCAGTTTACCATTTTTTTTTCTTTTGTGGTTCATGCTTTTAGTGTCTTGTCTAAAAATACTTTGCCTAACCCAAGTGACCAAGGTTTTCCTATGTTTTCTTCTATAAATTGTATAGTTTAGCTCTTCCATTTAGGTCTATGATTTTGAGTTAATTTTTGTATATCTTGTAAGTGTTCATGATCTTTTAAAAGTTTGTGGGAAAGACTATCATTCCTCCATTGGATTATCATGGCACCTTTGTCAAAATTCAATGGCCTGTATATGTGTGGGTCTGTTTCTAGACACTCTGTTCCTACATGTCTATCCTTACGCCAAAACCCCATTCTTTTGATTACTGTACCTTCATAGTAAAACTTGAAATCAAATGTTGGGGATCCTCTAACTTTGTTGTTCTTTTTTCAAAACTTCTGTATTTCAAATATATTTTACAATCACCTTATCAATTTCTACAGGGGGAAAAAAAAAGCCCTGCTGGGATTTTGATTGAGTTTGCATTGAATATGTAGATCAATTTGGGGAGAACTGACATCCTGATAATATTGAGTTTTCCTCAATATTGTAAACATGATATACCTATACATTTATTTAGATCTTCTTTAATTTCTAACAGCAATGTTTATAATTTTCAGCATCCAAGTTTTGCCCATCTTGTTGGATTTATCCCTAAATATTATATAGTTTAATACTATTATAAAGGGTGTTTTAAATTTCAATTTTTGATGGTTTGTTGCAAGAACACAGAAACAAAATTGATTTTTATATTGACTTTTTGTCCTATGACCTTGCAAAATCCACTTACTAATTCCAACTTTTTGTAGATTCTTTGAGCTTCCTACATAAAAGACAGTGTTGTCTGTAATTAAAGACAGGTTTATTTCTTCCTTTTGTTTCACATCTGTGGCTCGTTGTGCTGGCAAAGGGCTCCAGTACAAGGCTGTATAGAATTAGTGACAGCAAATATCATTCCCCTGTTCTATCTTAGGGGTAAAGCATTCAGTCTTTCATCATTAAATATGTATGAGGTTAGCTGTAGGTTTCTTATAGATTCCTTTTGTCAGGTTGAAGAAGTTCTCACCTATTCCTAGTTTTCTGAGAGTTTTAATCACGAATGGAAGTTGAATTTTGTCAAATGTTTTTTCTGCATCTGTTGAGCTGATCATGTGGGTTTTTTTCTTTTTAAATCTGTAGATTGGGTGAATTGCAATGATTGGTTATTACATGTTGAACCAAGAATTCCTAGGATAAACCCAACTTGATCTTTTTGATATATTGTAGAATCAATTTGGTAATATTTTATTGCATATTTTTGCATTTCTTTTCATCATGGACATTAGTCTGTGGCTTTCTTTTCTCATAATATCTTTGTCTGATTTGGGTGTCAGGGTAATGCTGGCCTCATAGAACGAGTTGGGAAGTGTTCCCTGTTCTTTTATTTTCTAGAAAATTTTTATGGAGAATCAGTATTATTTCTTTCTTAGTTGGTGGGATTCACCAGTGAAGCATGGATATGGAGTTTTCCTAACAGAAAGGTTTTAAATATGAATTCTTTTTCTTTAATATACATAGTGCTATTCAGGTTATGTATTTATGTTTACTTGACTGAGCTCTGGTAATTTGGTGTTTTCAAAAGGATTTATCCACTTCACTTAAGTTTGTTGAATTTATTTTCATATAGTTGTAGCTCATACTCATATTCCCTTATATATTTTTTATTGTAGTAAGACATTTAACATGAGATTTACCCTCTTGACAAATGTTTAAGGGCACAGTACACTAATGTTAACCGTAAGCACCATGTTGTACAGCAGATCTTTAGAAGGTATTCACCCTGCAGAACTGAAACTTTATATCCATTGAATAGCAATTCCATATTGTCCCCTTACTAACCCTTGATAGTCTGTTGGATCTGTAGTTATGTCATCTCTTTCCTTCTTGATATTGATAATTGTGTCCTCTCTGTATATATCTTTTTTTCCCCTCTGATCAATCTACATAGACATTTAACAATATTACCTTCTTCAAAGAATCGAGTTTTGCTTTTATTGATTTTTACTTTGTTTTTGTGTTTTCAAATTCATGTATTTCTGTCCTTATTGTTAATATTATTATTTCCTTCCTCTGCTTACTTGGATTTCTTTATCCAGTTTCTTAAGGTAGAAACTTAGATCATTGGTTTGAAATCTTTGTTCTTTTTTAATACAAGTATTTAATGCTATTGCTCTCCCTCTTGATATGGCTTTAGCTTGTGTCTCACAAGTTTTGATAGGTTTTAGTTTCATTTTCATTTGATTTAAATTTTTCTAATTCTCCTTTTGAGTTCTCCTTTGTTTTGTATGCTATTTAGAAGTATGTTGTTTAATTTCAAACCATTCAGGGATTCTCAGATATATTTGTTACTGATTCTTTGTTTAATTCTGTTGTGAAAGAAGATACCTATTAGATTTCAATTCTTTTAAAGTTTTGAGATTTGTTTCATGGCGCAGAATATAATCTATCTTGGTGAATGCTCCACGCATACATTTGAAAAGAATCCACATGCTTGAAAAGAATGTGTATTCTGCTGTTGTCAGGTTGAACATTCTATAAATGTCACTTAGCTCATGTTGGTCGATAGTCTTGTTCAGCTCTTCTACATTCTTATTAATGTTATGGTTTCTTGTTCTTTTAATTAAGCAGAGAGAAGTGTTAAACTCTCCAAATATGATTTTTCCTTCTACCAGGTTTTCCTTCATGTATTGTTATTATGTGCATACACAGTTAGGATTATGTCTTTTTGATCAGCTGTCCCCAATGTCATTATGTAATGTCCTTACTCATGGTAATATTCACTGTTCTGAAATCTAATTTTTCTCTGTTAATATTAGTATAGCCACTCCTAGTTTTTTGATTAGTGTTTGCATAACATATCTTTTTCTGTCCTTTTACTTTTAACTTACATATTTATTTATATTTAAATTTGTTTCTTATAGACAGCATATCATTGGGTCTTGGTTTTCTTACCCAATCAGACAATCTTTGCCTTTTAATTTGGGGTATTTAGTCTCCCTATATCTAATGTAATTATTAATATAGTTGGATTTAAATCAACTGTATTACTCATATTGTCCCATTTGTCTTTTGTCCCCTTTTGTTCTGTTTTTCTCCCCTTTTTTGTATTAAAATTATTCACAGGGAACTCGTCTCTACACTCTGTAATGACCTATATGGGAAAAGAATCTAAAAAGGAGTGGATATATGTATATGTATAACTGATTCACTTTGCTATACAGCAGAAATTAACACAACATTGTAAATCAACTATACTCCAATACAATTTTTTTAAAAGGGAAAAAAAGGAAAGCAAATTATATTGTATGATTTCACTTTATATCCACTATTGGCTTATTAGTCATACCTCTTTTTATAATTGGTTTCATTCTTACTCTAGGGATTACCGTATCTGGCATTAATTTATCAGAGTCTACTTTCAAATAATATTAGGCCACTTCAGGTATAGTGTGAGAACCCTGCAACATTATATTTACGTTTTCTCCCTCCCATGCTTTGAGTTATTTTTGACATAGATTTAACTTCTACACATGTTATAAACTCCAAAATTCATTGCTACTATTTTGCTTTAGACAGTGACTTTCCTTATAAAATAATACAAAATAAGAAAAATTATTTTATATTTACCTTTATTTTTACTATTTCTAGAGCTCTACATTTTTTGGGGTGTATGTAATACTAGAGTACTTCATTTCCATCTGGTAGCATTCTGCTGCCTCAAGAACTTTAACATTTCTTTTTGTCAGGTCTCCTGGCAATGAATTCCTTAGCTTTTGTTGTCTGAAAATTTTTTTTATTTAGCCTTCACATTTGAAAGACATTTTCACTGGATATAGAGTTCTGAGTTGACTTTTTATTCTCTTAGTACTATAAGGATGTGGCTCTATTATCTTCTGGTTTGCCTACTTTCTGACAAAAAAAGTCTGCTTGATATTCTTATCTTTGTTCCACTGTATTTTTTAAAAAACATCTTTATTGGAGTATAATTGCTTTACAATGGTGTGTTAGTTTCTGCTTTATAATAAAGTGAATCAGCTATACCTATGCATATATCTCCGTATCTCCTCCCTCTTGCATCTCCCTCCCACCCTCCCTATCCCACACCTCTAGGTGGTCACAAAGCACCTAGCTGATCTCCTGTGCTATGCAGCTGCTTCCCACTAGCTATCTATTTTACATTTGGTAGTATATATAAGTCCATGCCACTCTCTCACTTCATTCCAGCTTACCCTTCCCTCTTCCCGTGTCCTCAAGTCCATTCTCTATGTCTGGGTCTTTATTCCTGTCCTGGTCCTAGGTTCTTCAGAACCTTTTTTTTTTTAGATTCCATATATATGTGTTAGCGTACGGTATTTATTTTTCTCTTTCTGACTTACTTCACTCTGTATGACAGTCTCTAGGTCCATCCACCTCACTACAAATAACTCAATTTCATTTCTTTTTATGGCTGAGTAATATTCCATTGTATATATGTGCCACATCTTCTCCATCCATTCATCTGTCAATGGACACTTAGGCTGCTTCCATGTCCTGGCTATTGTAAATAGAGCTGCAATGAACATTGTGGTACATGACTCTTTTTGAATTATGGTTTTCTCTGGGTATATGCCCAGTAGTGGGATTGCTGGGTCATATGGTAATTCTTAGTTTTTTAAGGAACCTCCATACTGTTCTCCATAGTGGCTGTATCAATTTACATTCCCACCAACAGTGCAAGAGGGTTCCCTTTTCTCCACACCCTCTCCAGCATTTATTGTTTCTAGATTTTTTGGTGATGGCCATTCTGACTGGTGTGAGGTGATACCTCATTTTAGTTTTGATTTGCATTTCTCTAATGATTAGTGATGTTGAGCATCCTTTCATGTGTTTGTTGGCAATCTGTATACCTTCTTTGGAGAAATGTCTGTTTAGGT
Source organism: Balaenoptera acutorostrata (assembly GCF_949987535.1). Lineage (NCBI taxonomy): Eukaryota > Metazoa > Chordata > Mammalia > Artiodactyla > Balaenopteridae > Balaenoptera > Balaenoptera acutorostrata. The sequence goes on along the minus strand of NC_080079.1, from coordinate 72,101,285 downwards.
CTTCTGCCCATTTTTTGATTCGGTTGTTTGTTTTTTTGATATTGAGCTTCATGAGCTGCTGATAAATTATGGAGATTAATCCTTTGTCAGTTGTTTCATTTGCAAATATTTTCTCCCATTCTGAGGGCTGTCTTTTCATCTTGTTTATGGTTTCCTTTTCTGTGCAAAAGGTTTTAAGTTTCATTAGGTCCCATTTGTTTATTTGTGTTTTTATTTCCATTTCTCTAGGAGGTGGGTCAAAAAGGATCTTGCTGTGATTTATGTCATAGAGTGTTCTGCCTATGTTTTCCTCTAAGAGTTTTATAGTATCTGGCTTTACATTTAAGTCTTTAATCCATTTTGAGTTTACTTTGTATGGTGTTAGGGAGTGTTCTAATTTCATTCTTTTACATGTAGCTGTCCAGTTTTCCCAGCACCACTTATTGAACAAGGTGTCTTTTCTCCATTGTATATTCTTGCCTCCTTTATCAAAAATAAGGTGACCATATGTGCGTGGGTTTGTGTCTGGGCTTTCTATCCTGTTCCATTGATCTATATTTCTGTTTTTGTGCCAGTACCATGCTGTATTGATTACTGTAGCTTTGTAGTATAGTCTGAAGTCAGGGAGCCTGATTCCTCCAGCTCCGTTTTTCTTTCTCAAGATTGCTTTGGCTATTTGGGGTCTTTTGTGTTTCCATACAAATTGTGAAATTTTTTGTTCTAGTTCTGTGAAAAATGCCATTGGTAGTTTGATAGGGATTGCATTGGATCTGTAGATTGCTTTGGGTAGTATAGTCATTTTCACAATGTTGATTCTTCCAATCCAAGAACACGGTTGTTTTTCTCTTTCTTGTTCCACTGTATTTAATGTTACCTTTTCTCTAGTTGCTTTAAAAATTTTCCCTTTATCTTTGGTTTTCAGAAATTTGATTATAATGTGTGTATGTGTTATCCTATTTGAGGTTCTTTGAATTTCTTGTATCTGTGCTTTGTTGTTTTTAAACTGTTTTCAGAAAAACCTCAGTCATTGTCTCAACTATATCTCCCTCTCTCCCTCTCCCTCTCCTTCTTCCTCTCCTCTCCTTCTAGGACTCCATTTTTTGTTTCTATTTTTATTTCATTTGATGTTTCTCACGGCTCTTGATGCTATGGGTTTTGTTTTGTTTTTTCATTGTTTTCCTCTTTGGCCTGTTTTAATCATTTCTGCTGACTTGTCTTCAAGTTTTACTGATTCCTTCCTCACCAGTCCCTTTTAAACCTGGGAAAAGAATTCATCTTTGATATTAAGGTTTTTTTTTTCATACCTAACATTTCCATTTGACCTAAAAAAAAATCATCTCCACCTCTCTGCTAAAATTCTCCTTCTGTTCATGCATGTTGTCCACTCTTTCTGGCACATCATTTAACGTAGTGGTCATAGCCACTATAAAGGCCTGTTTGATAATTCTAACATCTGGGTCATTTCTTGTCTGATTTTGTTGACTGATTTATCCCTTAACAACCTATCTTCAAGTTCACTAATCCTCTATTAAGCTCTAATATATTTCTAAATCTATCCTTTGACTACTTCATTTCAGTGGTGTTTTTCAATTCTAGAACTTTCTATAAAGTTATTTTTATAGCTTCCAGATCTCTGCCAATATTCCCAAAATTGTCTTTTCTTTTCTTGAACGTATTAAACATAGTTAGTTTAAAATTCATGTTAGATAACCTCATTATCTGGATCATCTGTGGGTCTGCTGCTATTATCTGTGGTTTCCCTTGTGTTTTATAGAAATCATGTTGGCCCCTCTGTTTGAATTCATGCTATTTTTAAATTTATATCCCTGACATTGATGTGAAATTTTTATAAGAAAATTTGAGGCTCTGGATGATGTTATCTTTTCTAAGGAGGGTTCACATTTGCTTCTGGCAGGTAGGTAGGGGTGCTATCAACCCCAGATGAACTTAATTCAAGCATAGGTTGAGATGATTCAAAGTTGGGCTTCAGAACCTGTAAGAACTGATCTATTTCTGGTTCACCCTTACTCATAGGACACAACCCAACTCAAAACCTAAGGGATTTATCATGGCTACCTCTGTCGGTGAGCTGAAGCTTGAATTTGTCCTCCTAGCCCCTGGTCAGCCCTCAGCCTCCTCTTGTGGAACAACAGATGTCCCCTAGGCAAACAGGGTCCTGAACACCTTGCTCTCTTCTCTGGTTTCCCTTCTTTCGAATGTTAACCAAGTAACTTCTCACAGCTCTGGTAGCTCTCCATTGCCTTCAAATTATGTATAATACATGTTTTTCCAGCTGTTGTAGTTGATCAATGGAAAAAGATTTCTCCAAATTTCCATCTGTCACTGCTGGAAGTAAAAGTCCACCCTCACTCTCAGAGGAAGAAACAGGCCAAACACTCTGACCCAGGGCCTGAATAGACTGGATTATTCTTAGTCCCACTTTTCTGAATTATTGGTTTGTCTGATGAACCCAAATGCTGAGCTGTCTTGGACTCTGAACTCAAATTGCTTGGGATCAAATCTGGATTCTCATTAGCCGTGTGTCCTTGGTCAAGTTACTTAACTCCTTTATTCCTCTTTTTCATCATTTGCAAAACATATATAACAATGTCGCTATGAGAACTAAATAAGTATGTTGTTAACATAATTAGATTATTATCTGGCATATTGTAAAAGGTCAGAAAAAATTAACTTCTAATATTCTTTACTTGATTAACCTGGGGATAATATGGCTTAACGTATGACCTCAACTTCTTTTATTTCCAGACCAGGTGAAAACCAGTGGCAGTTTGTGCAGTAAGAGACTCTGATTTTGAAGATCAAATATCTAAACCACAGATAGGCAGAGAAGATGAAACTCTTTCCTCAAAGTATATGTCTTAGATTGCAGAGGAATCATTCTAGAATGGCATTTTTTAGTAGTATGATAATGACAAATTATACCCAGGGATCTCAGTGTGCTTATCTGCAAAACAAGGTTATTACAATGCCTGCTGTGCCTGCTTCCAGGGCCATTATAAAACCACACCTGTGAAAGTGCTTTAAAAATTATAAAGTGCAGTGGGAATATAAGTATTATTAATTAATGCCACTTATCAGAAAACTCCTCAACCTTCTTGTTTAAAATAGGAAGAGTAGAAGTCAAATTATAAGGAGTGTATGTACTTGGGCACACGCACACAGACACACACGCAGGATTTGCTTGCTGAAAAGAGAAAGGAGTATCTGCCAGCTGGTTTAAATCTTTACCTTGAATAGCTCTACCCCAGCCATCCCCACGGCAAGCAGCCCATCCTACAGCGGCTGCAGTAGAGCCAGACGGAGTCCTAAGCTTATCGGACGCTGATGGGCCTGAAGCAGAGAAATTCAATTGTTCTAACGTTCTCAGCCATCCCTGGGGGCCTGCAGCTGTCAGTAGAGTAATGAGAAAGAGGAACAAAGATGGGAAAAGACAAGCAGCTATTTACGAGGCTGTGGCCATCCCCGGCCCCACCCCAAACCACCTGCCGAAGGGAGCGATGTTGAAAGAACCGCATCCCTCCAAGCCAGACGAGCGGAGAAGCAGCCCAGCCTCTTCTAAATCGGTGCCTGATGGGGGAACAAAGAGTGACCCCACTGAAAGGCTGCATCTGTTAAATGAGTCCACAGCCTGAGAACCAAATCGAAACAGATGCACTCAAACAGCGGGGACTCCTCCCACGAGAGACACCCCTACCTGTGTCCCCCGCAGTCTCTCTCCACCAGGGGTCCGGTCAGGTGATGAAAACCGTGTACTGCCATCAGGGACTCCCGGGGCCTCCAGAGCCCGAGCCTCCTGGCACCCGTTATCTGCATGCCAGGGAGCCCAGACCACTCCCCACCTGAAGTCATCAGTGAAAGGGCGCATTCAGGGACAGTAAGCTCTCCTTCCCCGGATCATCTTCATTCCAGCTTCCTGTCCCCAGCTCAGCAGCTGGGTCGGAAACCTAAATCCTGGCCACCCTCCGAGGCCTGGCCCAGCTGACCCCTCCAGAGGCCGCCTCAGCCTCCCAGGATGGGCGTGTCACTTCCTTCTCCCAACATGTCTGTAAAAACCTCTACCACTGAGAGCCGCCAGGCGGCCTCAGGGGACTTGTGAATTTCCTGAAGGTTGGTGCAGACTTTTGTACTTAGCCATGTGTACATTTTTTTCTGGGAAAAAATTAATAACTTTTTGCAGGTTTCAGAGAGGCCTGTGCCCTAAAACCATTTAAGAGAAATGTGAGACACAAGAGGGAGGTGGTATGGGGATCTATGTATACGTAGAGCTGCTTTACTGTTATACAGCAGCAAGTAACACACCATTGTAAAGCAATCATACTCCAATAAAGATGTGAAAAAAAAGACATATGCACTATTCATTGCTAAAAACCATAATATAATAAACAGTTTACCAGTCCCATAAAAATTAAAAAAAAAAAAGATAAATGTGAACGCGACTCTACTACGGTATCTAACACTGATAGTGCGCGGTGTGTTGTGATGAACGGTCCTAGGCCTGCCACCCTGCTGACCCAGAGAAACCGCCCAGGTGATGCCGCTGGGGCATCACCCAGAAGGTCGTGCTCCCTGAGTGTCTGTTAGATCAGGGCTGGGTAAGTCACGACTCTCGGCTGTTGCAAAGGCTGGGCCCACAGGACTAGGAAGGCACGGATCTCAACCTTTTCCAGGATGAAAGGTACTTTAACAACCTACGGACACCCCCCCCCCAGCCCCTCACCCGGGCAGATGCACAGGCCTGACCAGCCACAGCACCCCCCGAAGCCCCTCCCCACATCCTCCCACAGAGCAGGACTCTCCAGGTGCCCAGCAGCTCCAGGAGGTGACCAGCCACGACCCAGAAAACGAGCCACAGAACAAAGTCCCTCCCTTTCCACCTTTGCCGTTGAAGGTCTGTGTTTGCCAGCCTCCACTCCCCTCTATCCCGACACTGCTCCCCGGCTGGCAGACTGGGCCAGAGAAAACCACAGGCCTGTGATGGGGACCCTCACCTCGGCCGGGGCGAGGGGACCCCTCACAGCATCCCACCTGCAGCACGGCTGTGTTGGAAACCTCTTCAAGGCAAACCCCCGCCTCTTCTCTCCCCTTCTCCCCCGCCTACGGGGTAACCAGGGTCTCTAACATGAGTGTCCTCAGATTTCCCCCCAACCTGGAAATCTCTCCTCTTCCTCTGGGTCTCCTTCAGGTCAGTTTCTGAGGAAAAAGGGTCTCTCCAACTTGCCAAGGCTAATCCCCCACATGCCTTTGTAACATTTAATTATTCAAAATTTCATACATATAAAAGTAACTAGAATATTAAAATGAGTCCCCGTATTTCCAGGACCTAGATTTATCTGTCAATATTTCCCGTATTTGTTTGTTCCCATTTTCCTTGCTGAAATATTATAAAGCAAAGTCTACATATCACATTGACTCTAAATGCTTTGGTCTGTGACACTAAAGTGTTAAGACATTTTCTTACCCAGCTGTAATACCATACTACACAAAACAAAATTAACGGTGATTCTTTAACATCATCTAGCACCAGTCTACATACAAATTTCCCTTATTGTCCCCCGCAAATGTTACAACTGATTGGCTTGAGACAGAATTCACACAAGGGCCACATTCTGCATTGGTTTTTACGTCTCTTAAACGTTTTTTAAATCTTAAGCTGCTCACCACCACCCCACCCCTGACCCCCGACTTCTTTCCCCAGGCCGTTGCCAGGTGGCAGGGACAGTTAGGATGTCCTCCAAAATGCTCCACTTTCTGGATTTATCTGATTCCTCACAGTCATTTTAACTCATTCTTCTCTGCCCCCGTATTTTCTATAGACCAAAAGTTTGAAGAGGCTCCAACTCTGGTATGTATCAAACTCACAGAGGGAACCTGGTAGAAGCCTGCTTCCCACGCCCTCACCTGCCTTGATGCTGGGGATCCATGTGCTTCACTGGTTGTTCTGGGCTCTCTGGTTCCGGGGCCACAAGGGATGCTTGTGCTCCTGTCATGTTCCAGCGAGACACACGTCTCACTGTCCAACTTCAGTGACACTGATACTGACCCTGGGTCCAGGTGGTGACAGGCCGAACCCACCAATGGCACGTTTTATGTGCACCTGTGCCTTTAATCTCACCTTGTCCAGAGTTCTTCAGGACCTTTTTCCATGACTTGTTTCCGTTTCCACTCATTTTTCTCAACTTCTCCTCTACCTACTTTCTCCTTCTATTAAACAAGAAAAAGAAACATCATGCTTATTACAGTGTGGTTTATAATAGTAAAGAGATGGATAAAGCTTAAATGTCCAAATAGAAAATTGGGTATACACTTTATTGAGTAAAATCATTTGCAGCCACTAAAAATTACATCATCAGAAATATATGAAGACTGGAAAAAAAATTCCTAATAAAATTTTAAATAAAAATAAAGCTATAAAACAGACATATAACAACAAAGTAGTTGTATCATGTATAGCTCTACGTTTCTGTAGAAACAATCTCACAAGCAACAGAACTACTATAAATGCCTATGCCTAGAAAAAAAGCACAAGATATAGTTAGTTGTGATTTTATCCAGATGATGAGATTATTTCCGTCTTTGGTGTTTCAGTAACTTCCAAATCTTCTAAAATGGGTACAAATTAATTTTAGAAACAAAAGCAATATGTTAATTAAAACAACAGAGAACATTTCTCTTCTGGACCTGGTATCCCCCTCGAGTTATTACTGCCCCTTCACCCCTGCATTCCTTGAATGGGTTGTCGACACTTACTGTTCCTGCATTTAGTGCTGTCCGTTCATCTGGTCTTTGTTCACTATCTGTTTCCAGTTTAAACAGACTACAGATCCCACTCCCTGCAGGTGCTGCATCTGCCATCTAGTCTCTGCTCTCACCTTGGCCTCCCCAAAGGGTTTGGAAATGTTGACATTGTTAAATTCTTCCTCTTTCTTGAGAAGGTCTCCTCCCTTTCCTCCCACAGAATTACTTCTTTTCCCACAGATATTTATTGAATACTTGACCTGTGCAGGCAGTGTTCCAAGTCGCTGGGACACATCGATGAAAAGAAACAGGCAAAAACCCTCTTCCTCATGAAGTTTATGTTCTGAGGGGGGAGGGAGGAGGAAGAATGAGACAAAATAAACAATAAGCGTAATAAATGAATTAAGTTATATGATCTTGTAGGTGATAAGTTCTGTGGGGAAAAACAAACCCAGGTTAGGGAGGTGCCAGGCAGTCTGCAGTGGTTCTAACAGGATGGTGGGGAAACCTCACCGTGAACATGACATCCAAACGAAGACTTGAGTGTGGTGAGGAGAATCACGGACCATCACTGGGGGACTCGGGAAAAGAGTGGTCCAGGCAGACCAACCGCTGGTGCAGAGGTACAGCCCGGAAGCCTGGATGGCCAGGTGACCAGGAAGGCAGTGGGAGGTGAAGCCTGAGGGGGTGGGCTGTGCAGGCTGTGAAGATTGGGCTCTTCCTCTGGGTGGTCCCCAGAGCCCCCAAGGGCTCAGAGAGGAGGTGAGACAGGATCTGACTTCTGCTTTGAGGACAGATGGCAGAGGTTGTTCGAGCAGAATCAGGGAGGCCCGTGAGCAGCCTCTGCAGGTGATAAATGTGCAGGGTAGTGGGGGAAGTGAGACGTGCCTGGACTCCAGATTCAGCTTGAGGACAGAGCCCGACCGTCATGCTCAGTCCTTTGCTGCCATATCTCCGTCCTGGTCTCTCTCTCTCTCTGCACAATATCCCCTGGTGAATTTGTCCACTTAGCTGTGCCAATGAAAATAATCAACAATCTATAACAGGAAGAGGAAAGAGTTTTTCTGAGACACGCTGAGGACTATAGCCTGGTAGACAGCCTCTCAGATAACTCTGAGGAACTGCTCCGGAGAAGCAGGGTTTTCAACACAGTTTCATGTCTTATCAGAACAAAGAACATCAAACAAGTCAGGGATACAGTCCTTCAAGGTCTCAGAAAAAAACAGACCAGCACGTACACGTGAGTCAGAATGGCCTTGGCACCTGGGAAGGGAGTCTTATCATGGAAGGAGGTCCAGCATCGACGTCCCAGGAAGGGAGGCATTTAATCTTTATTTTTAACATGGACTTTCTTTACTTCTGGTCAGTGCACCCTGTTCTTTAATAATTAAAGCAGATGGACAACGTAGGTTTGATAGGCCACAAATAGGCTGTTCTAGTTAACATCAAGTTCAAGCTAATTCACGTATAAGCCAAAACGACCTCCCCAGACGTCAGTATGTGAGCATTTCTTTTATCAGGTGGCTGCCTAAGTTCCCACAGTCAGACAGGGTGGCTCTCCCCTCTTCTTCCAGCTCTGGGCCACATTCTGACACCTCAGGTGGAGCGCCATGACCATCCTTCTGTCTGCTGGACATGATTTCAAGCCAAGAACTTGGGTCTCTTGTTCTCAGTCCCTGGGCGGGTCAGGACAGCTCTGTCCCATCCTGAGAACAGAACTGGGCCCTGGACTCCCATTTAGCATAGGGAGGACAATGCTTCACAAAGTACATTCATATCTAGTAGCCCATTACTTGCTTTGATTCCCATGATAACCCTGGGATACAGGCACGGCTGGTACAGTTATACCCATTTATGAATCAGGTAACTAAAAGATTGGGTGGCTTGGTGAACGACGGCAGCAGTAAGGGGTGGAGACAGGACTACAGCTCATGTCTCCCGGCTCCTCATCAGTGGTACCTGCTGTCTAATCACGGAGAATCCTGGGGTCCTCATCAAGGCAAGGACCATCATAATGCAAAACTAAGAGCATCTTGGTTTGCTGTGCAGTCTGGAAAAGAAAACACTGTGAGCCCAAGCAAACGTCGCAGGGCTGGTCAATGTTGCCCTGGCCCTCAGCTCAGGTAAGTCCCTCTTGACACGCCCAGCGTGGGCCATACCTCCATCCATCCATGGTCTACGCCAGGGTCGCCTGCAGCAGGAGGCCATCCTACCCCTTTTCCTTGAGGGTGATCTTTGCTAAGAGGAGGAAATGAGTTACCAGCTGGAGATTTACTCAGGGGTCCAGAGTCCAGACACGCTGCCGCTGGCGGTGGGGGGCAGGTGCCCTGTTGCTGGGAGGGCCTTAAAAACTGAATGGACGACGAAGCCTGACTGAGATACTCCACTTAGGCCAGAATTAATTTAGAATTTGAAATGGGGAGAAACCTTGTTTGTTTCAAATTTATTTATTTATTTAATTTATTTTTTGGCTGTGTCGGGTCTTCATTGCTGTGCACAGGCTTTCTCTAGTTGTGGTGAGCAGGGGCTACTCTTCGTTGTGGTGTGCAGGCCTCTCATTGCACAGGCTTCTCTTGTTGCGGAGCATGGGCTCTAGGTGTGCGGGCTTCAGTTGTTGTTGCACGCAGGCTTAGTAGTTGTGGCTCGTGGGGCTCAGTAGTTGTTACTCGCAGGGTCTAGAATGCAGGCTCAGTAGTTGTGGCACAAGGGCCTAGTTGCTCTGTAGCATGTGGGATCTTCCTGGACCAGGGCTCGAACCCGTGTCCCCTGCATTGGTAGGTGGATTCCTAACCGCTGCACCACCAGGGAAGTCCCCCTTGTTTGTTTCAAGCTGTTCAAGCCAGAGGCTGCCTCGGGGCAGTGATTTCTTCTCACAGTTCCATCAAAAACTATGTCTCTATGAAGTCAGCTCCATCCCACCACGGCAGCCCTTCTCCCTGACCCATTCCCATTATTAGAGCCATTAGTGTACAGCTTATGTGCCAGGAGATGAGTGACCCGTTGGTGGGAGGATGGGGGGACCTGTAGTCAGAGCTCCCCCCTCTCCAGGTGCTGTCTCTGTGCCATGAAGGGGAACACTCAGGTGCTGGGTTGATCATCTTGCTGGACTCAGCCTCCTGGAAGGTGGTCCTCCTGGGATGGGGATGGGGCTTCCATCAACCAGCAGAACAGCTGGAGCTGGGGGGCTGGCCAGGGGCCCAGAGTTCTTCTGTGGAGGGTGGAGTCACTCAACTACCAGCCACGGCACAGGGGCTGCCGCCATAACCGTTATGTCTCTGCGGGACCTCCCCGGGAAGGATTTCCCTTCCCCTCAGCCCAAAGGGCACACTTGGCACCTTTTAGAACTGGAGAGAATCAAGTGAGAAAATACCCTTTTCTGGAGCATCAAAGAACCCAGCCAAATGCTCTTCAGCATGGAGACCATGAAGTCAAACATAGCTCTGAGGTTTGTGGTAGAAAGCACAGGGATGACACAAAAAGAACAAAGGTGTAAACAGACGTGCTAAATCCAACCAAAGCATGTGGCAGCTGGAGGTCTGGCCGTCTGAGAGGGGTCAGCAGGATGAGGTCGTGTACAAGGAAAGTGTGGGTGAGTCAGGTGGGGTGACCACCCTCTTTGGAGAATATTGGTACAGTGACTATGAAGCCGGGATCACCTTGGCCACCAAGGTCACCCACAAAACCCAGGCAGTATTGCAGCCAGTGAGCCATTGGCCATTAAGACCCCTCAGCTAGCTGAGTGGCAACAACAAAAATCGTGTGAAAAGATAACCCAAACGTTGTTTGGAATTGACACCTTAGTAGGAGTACATCTTTCAACCACAGAAAGATTTAGATTTAAATTTAGAAATGCTGGAGAGAACCAACCCATAGGAAGACCATATTGCGGTTAAGGTGTTGAGGGATAGTCTTCCAACAGTTTCTCATGTTTCTGCACATTTGTGGGCAGAAGCACGACTGCCTTTGCTCTGGACCTCCTTTTCAAGGCTGTCTGGTGAACAGCTTAGGAAAACAGTCTCCCTCCAGAGTAAAGGGCAGCTTTGTTTACCGTCCAGTACAATAAAGACAATGTCTTCCTCTACAGCAAAAGTCAAACAGGCTTGCTGCCCATTAGAAGATGTTCAGGGCTTCCCGGGTGGCGCAGTGGTTGAGAATCTGCCTGCCAATGCAGGGGACACGGGCTCGAACCCTGGTCTGGGAAGATCCCACATGCCGCGGAGCAACTGGGCCCGTGAGCCACAATTGCTGAGCCTGCGCGTCTGGAGCCTGTGTTCCGCAACAAGAGAGGCCGCGAGAGTGAGAGGCCCGCGCACCGTGATGAAGAGTGGCCTCCGCTTGCCACAGCTAGAGGAAGCCCTCGCACAGAAACGAAGACCCAACACAGCCATAAATAAATAAATAAATAAAATTAAAGACAAAAACAAAAAAACCCTACCATATTCTCTTTACCTTCAATCCAAAATAAATAAATGACTTGAACAACAACAACAAAAAAAAACAGAAGATGTTCAGGCTCCCTAAGCTCAGAGCTCCTGCCCTGTTACCCACCGTGTGGGCTGGTGTCACCCGGCCCTCTTCACACCACGCTGTGGGGACTGGGACTTGGGGAACCGAGTCAAGGCTTGTACTCTGCCTACTATTCCTGCTGTGAGTGACGAAGCCCTCTGCCTCTGACCCAGGGGTCTCGTGTCTTTCACCGGCACCCACCAAACCTGTGATTTTGAAAGCAGGCTAAAATCTCAGACTCCCCACAATTCTTAAAATAAGCACTCTGCTCCTATTTAGTATTTAAGTTCTTGCAGTACTTAAGAGATTTTGGCCTATGCAAGTAAGAGAGCAGCTTTGTGATTCCATATTAAAATTAAATGATTTATACTTATGGTTTTTAACTTGAAATTTACTGTAACAGTAAACGGTATAGGAACATTTATGAAGATCTAGATGAATCCTGTTTATAATTGTAATTAATTAGATTTTGTGAAAATTACCTAAAGACCCCAGAAAGGTTTGATTTATCCATTAGATCACTAAGGTACCTTAAAAAGGAAATAAAATATATTACATTCATAAATCCTATTTTAAATGTCTGAAGGAGTTCAATAACTCCATTTGTAATTAGAACCAAAATTTTAAGATGCTTTACCTTTTTTGTTGTTGTTAAAAATCTGAGAATGATTTCCACTTCACCTAGAATGCAGAGAAATGGAAAGAGCTTCACTCTAACAATAAGAATATGTCAAAACAAAATGATAACTTTTCTTGGATTCACCAAAGAACAAACATCACAGGGCAACTAAGTAGCCCTCTGCCTTCTTTAAGTCTTTGAGGTGGCATCTAGCCCAGAAAGAGACATTCTGATTTTCTATCTTAGCCGGGATGGGGAAGTTACAAGAGTTTCCACTTGGCTTTCCTTAGCATCGTGGTTCTTACTCTGTAAGAGGGTTCTTCAAGCTGCTAAGCATGTCCATTCCAATTAGAAACTCAGGGACCAGGGAAACGGACACCAGGTGGGGTGTGATCCATTGGACCTCTATGAGACGGATTTGGAGCGAGCATTTCCCCACATCGACAGGAGGGCTGTGATGGTATTTTGGGTCCTGTGGTATCGGTTTCAGCTCCGATATTGTACCCACAGGTCTTCAAGGATCTGCGTCATTCCCTTTCCTCAGGAGAAGTAGCCCTAGGGCCTCTTGGTCCTAGACGAGAGCAATCACTACTGTGTAAGCTTGCTGTGACATCACAGCGTTATTCCTCAAGGACACCCAAGCTCCCCGTCAGTAGGTTGGCTCCTGGTCTGACAAGTGGCTCAGGTCTGGAAACTGGGCAAAGGATCATGATTTTCCATTGCAGCAGCTGACGTCAGCCCCTGGCTCACCTGCTCTTGATCTTTGGTTACATAGTGCAAGCAGCACGTTCCAATCTCACTGTTGGGAACCCCTCGGTCTCTGAGTCACTGCTCCTTCAGTCTTGCAAGTAAGGGTTCAGGGCGCCTTTTCTACTGTTACAATCATTGTTCACCTTGCCTGTGATGGTTAAGTGTTGCCAAGTCTGCTGTGTTCTTCTCAAAGCCTGTCCTCCCCAATGACACCAGGGAGCCCAGATCCACCGCAGCCTAGAAAGGCCAATCAGCAGGAGCTTCGCAGCCACGGTGGCGGCCCCTCACTGGCATATTCCTTATTTTTCTAGTGAAAAGCGTGCCTTCTGGGCTCTCCCAGAGACTGGTTAGTTGCTAGACTCTCTGGTCTTAAAGAATAAATCTATTTTCCGTGCCTCTCTCACTGAACATTCTACCCCTGCTGCTGCCTGAGCAGTTCTGGCAACTGCATCACATTTTCTTTCTTTTTTACTTTTTTTGTTTTGTTTGTTTGTTTGTTTGTTTTCCTTTCTTTTTTTTAATATTGGCTATATTCCCCGTGCTGTACAGTATATCCTGAAGTTTATTTATTTATTATCTTTATTGGAGTATAATTGCTTTACAATGGTGTGTTAGTTTCTGCTGTATCACAGAGTGAATCAGCTATACGTATACATATATCTCCCTATCCCCTCCCTCTTGAGCCTCCCTCCCACCCTCCTTATCCCACCCCTCTAGATCATCACAAGTATCTAGCTGATCTCTCTGTGCTATGCGGCTGCTTCCCACTAGCTAGCTATTTTACATTTGGTAGTGTATATATGTCCGTGCCACTCTCTCACTTCGTCCCAGCTTGCCCTTCCCCCACTGGGTCCTCAAGTCCGTTCTTTACATCTGAGTCTTACTTTCCTGAGGCAGCATCACTTCCGAGCTGCAGGGTGAGGTCTCAGCAGCAGATCAGGACTGGCTCTCGGTGTCCCTGCCAGGATGCAAATCCCGAGTCATGGGAGAGCGCCCGAATAGCAATAACCTCCCTTTATCCAGGCTTCTATCTTACTCCTAGTCCAGTCTGCTCAGGATTCGTTCCCAGACATGACATCCTGTGTTACGTGGGTGCATGTGAGCAAGGTTCCATGGCCCTTTCTGGAGCAGGCAGCCCCTCTCTTACCTGCTGTGCCGAACTATGCGAGGCCTTAGGATTGGCCTGGAGCAGGATTGGCACACTATGGCCCTTTGGTCAAATACAGCCTGTTTTTGGAAATAAAGTCTTATTGGAATCCAGCCACACCCATTTGTTTACATGTTACCTGTGCTGCTTTTGGACACAGTGGAAGAATTGAGTAGTTATGACAGAGATTGTATGGTCTGCAAGGCCTAAAATATCTCCCATGTGTCAATTTACAAAAAAAGTTTGCAGACCCTAGAAGCTGTGAGGGCTGGCGGGGGAGATCTTGAGAAGGGCAAGTATCACCTGCAAGGCATCTGCCCCAGCTGAGGACCGTGCATGATCTCGGGGCAAGAGAATGTTGCCATTGTCCACAGGAGGAGTGGATCTCATCTTCAAGCCCAGAGAGGCCCAGGGATTCTGAGGATTGAGGGTTCTCAAGCACATCTACCCAGGTGTCCCCATTCTAGGTCCTCGGGGCCCACACCTTCTTATCAGGCCCTTGACTTTGGCATAGGATATTTGCTAGGGCCGTAGATTCAGACTTCTCTGTACTTTTATCAGCAGCATGTGCCAGCCAGCCACAGCAGGCAGTCCTTTTAGGTGCTGCCACCAAGGACTTCTGGCTTCTAATTTTGTGCTTACTTGGATGCTTGGCTGACTTGAGCTGCCATTTCTTCCCCAGTGCATCCATGCACCTAACAATCCCCAGCCATCTCCACAGCCCTTATAGTCATCATGGCCACCACACCTCTTGAATGCTGGTGATACTGCATCTTCTGGCACCTGCCTCCCATCCTGTACCAGTCAGGCCCAGTCAGGGATCATAAACCACACCAGTGATTTCTACAGAGAGAATTTAATTTAGAGAATTTTAAGCCAGGTATCGAGGAACAGGACAGGTAAAAGGGGAACACTGAGACCAACCATCCTGGTTTGCCCAGAATTATGCTACTTTTAGCACTGAGAGTCCCGCATTCTGGGAAACTGCTTAGTCCCAGGCAAACCAGGCCTGTTGGCCATCCTCACTGAGGTATCACAGAAGTAGTAGTTGCAGGAAGCATCTAAGACCCCAGCACTGGGGAGTTCTATCCGAGTAGAGGGTACCAGTTAGCTGGTACTGGTATCCCTGGGGGATGCCATGAAACTGGTTCTGGGAAAAACCATGAACTGGAACCAACTGTTGCTTTCAGAACCAAGTTCACCGCCAGAGTGAAGAACCACTGCCAGAGTCACCGTGACACCCATGCGAAGCAAGCAGGAGGGAGCGAGTCCCTTCTCTCTTCTCCAGCCTCCAGTTTCCCTCCAGCCCTCCCACTAGCTCCCAGAGCCCACCTGGGAGGAGCTGGCAGAGCGGGAATGTGGTGTCCAGATCCCAGCGGCAGCATCACGGAGCAGGGTATGGAAGAGCCGTCTACACCTTGGTACACGGTGTGGGGTTACTAGGCTGGCTGCATGCATCCCAGTGATTTACAGGAGACGATGAACAGCTGTGCTGTCACAGCATCTGCGTGTTACCATCACCCACTCACCACCAAGAACCAGGTCCTGTTGCCATCCGACCAGCAAATGATGCAACGCTGAGGGTTTGCTGCCCGGACCACTTCTCATACTAACTCTCTTGGTTTGGGCTCTCCAGAAGCTGACCCCAAGGCAAGGATTTGAGTGAATGGTTTGTCTGGGAGCTTAGAGGGAAGCAAAGCGCGTGTCATCAGGCAGAGCCCACGTGGGTGGCTGCAGGGAAGCTCTCACTTCCAGGACCACAGCGAGCACCTCCTGGGCCCTCGAGCCTGGGGAGGCATCCCAGGCCGGTCACACCAAGCAGAGGGGCACGGCGCCTGCTGCAGGACCACAGCTGTGGTGCGGTGCTGGTGGCACACAGCGGCCACCACCGAAAAGGCAGGAGGAGAAACATGTGAGGTCTGCGGTCGCCTGAGTGAGGCGCCCGGGCAGCTGGGTAAATAAAGAGAACGTGGCAGGGGGCGGGGCCGTGTCGTGGTTCAGGTGACCCTAGAAGAGACCCTGAGAAGACTCAAACCCAAGTTGTCTGTTTGGGAGGTGAAGGGACACATCCGTAGGGGAGCAGTGAAGGGAGCCGGGAAGGGAGGGCCGCCAGCACAGGGGGTACGCCCCCAGCCCCGGGGTGACGGAGTTGGGTGCGCACGGAGACGGGGACTCAGAAACTCCCTGGGGGAGGGGCTGCGGCATTGAGGCCCGCTCCCGGCCGGCCCTCCCTGGGGCAAGGGGACCTTCTGCAGCTGCAGAAAAAGACCTCAGGCAAAGACGCAGACGCTGGCAGCTGGAACACCCTGGAGTGGCTGCCAGCAGAGGCAAAGAGAACGGACAGTCTGTGTAAGGAGAGTAACTCCCACTCCCCGTGCCCCAGGCTCCCCGGATGCTCTGCACGCGCCCCCTCGGGTAATCCTCACAAGCCGTGGCACGTGGACTATTATTATTTTCATTTTACAGATAAGAACACCGAGGCTCCAAGAGGTCTGACAACTTGCCCACAGCAGTGACGAAAGCAGACTTGGTCCCAGGTTCAAGAGCTGTGCTCCTGCTGTCGCCCCCCTGGACCGACTTGGGCTGTTGGACATGCGCACATCTGTCTCCCCCGGGCGCCAGGCGTGCGGGGCAGGGGCTCTGCCCCCGGCGGGGCTGTGGCACAACGTCTCGTCAAGGCCACCAGGCAGGTGGAGCTGGCTGTGCTGAGCGCAAAACACCCAGACTGCCAGGGTCTTGTGAGCTTACCTTCTCTGGGCACTTAGCAAGCCCAGGAAAAGAGCAGATCCTACCCCCAAGTCAGATTGCCTTCTTGCTGGGGGAAGTTTATAGTGATGACGCCAGAATGCAGGGGGAGAGTCACCTCTGCAAGATTCCTTGGGCTCTCTAATTCCTATATTCTATAGTGTCTGATGGTGCACACTCTACTAATTGTCTTGGGGGGGGGCAGATAATACTTAATTCCCTTTAGATAAGACAACTTATTTCAGTCCCTCCCTCAATACCTGTTTACAAATTGGCCCGAGGCCACCCAGTGTGTGACACAGAATGGGGGTTCTCCAACCTGGTTGATCTAGAGAATGCTTCATGATTCTTTTTGTGTTCTTCTTTTCTTAATGGTCTATTATGGAATCATTAAAACATACACAAAAGCAGAGAGAACAGTAAAATTAACCCCCAGGAGCTCATCACTGGGCTCTGGCCACTGTCAGCTAATGACCACTCTTGTTTCCCACCACCCCCCCCCCAGCTCTCCCCATACTCGGATTATTTAGGAGCTACTCCGAACACCATATCATTTTGACACTCTTCTAAAGGTATTGACTCCTAAGCTACTTCGCCTGAATTTTCTGATTCAGTAAGTCAGGAGTGGGGTCTGAGAATTGATATGATTTTTCAATTCCTCAGGTTTGGGGACCTATAGGGTTAAAAAAATTAGCATGGGCCTTTATAGTGAGAAAGTCATAGTCTGAGTGCTGGCTTTGCCCAAGCTATGTAATTTTGAGTGAAAACTTTAAATTTTCTGACCCTAGACTCTTTGTCTTGAAGAATTGCCACCTCTGTGAACTTGTGGCCCACTAAGACCCTCTGATACTTTTTACATTAAATAAATGCTACCAAATCTAGTGTCCCTCAGCCTTCCCTTGTCTTGGTTTGGGGGTAGGGATGAGGGCTGGGTTACGTGTGAGCTCTCCTACTGTACGTTGGTGGTGTCTACAAAAATCTCCCCAACTTGCACTCTCCATCCCCCAAGCTCTATCCCCCACCAGCCTCACCACTGTGTCCCCTTCAGTCCCTTTGTAGCCTCCCTCACTCTGTTTACTCCAACCCCCTCTTCCCAGCTCCTTGGGAACCGGAAGGACCAGACCTGCCCCTGAATGGTGGTCTTCAATCCACAAAATTCTCGGGCTTATATTAAAACGGCTTTTGGTCCACATTGCTGACCACTTTTTTGACCAAACCAAATCCTTAATTTCCGTGGTTGACACTCAGTGACTCAATGTTCATGAAAAAGAAAGCAGGCTTCGCTGAACTGCAAAAACAAGAACTTTACTTGCTTTTGGTGAGCTCAGCATTTTCCTGAATGAAGACGGCAGCTACTGACAGTACATAAAGCTCTTCTGGGGGGAGGAAAATAGATAAATAAGACAAGCAAGCTGGGACCCACATTTGGATCAGAATGAGGAAGGCATGGTTTCCTGAGGCAGAACACCTTGTACAGTGGAGCACAGCTTCATTCTGTGCGGTATCGCCCCTGCACATTGTGTTCTCAGCTGGTGTTCGGAGAAAAATGCACGCTTTCACCATGACAACTAGTAGCAGGGGGAGATGTGGGAAGTACGGGTCTGGGAGAGACTCACCTTCAGTGGGAATTTGGAAATCATCGCACGTGAGAGCTAAAAAGAACTGCAACAACCTCATTTACACCTGAAAAACAGAAGCTAAAAGGACAGTGTTACTTGCTCGGAGCCCCAGAGCTGGTTGGTAGATGAGCACAAAGCAGCATCCGGGTTCCTCACCAATGCTTGTTCCACCGAGAGGCGTTGATGGGTGGCAAGAAGCATGGCCATAGGAGGCAATCTGCCTAGGCTCACACTCCAGCGCTCTGCCCCCTCGGGCTGCATGGTCTTGGGCAGATTAACTCTCATGGGGTCTATATCAGTCGGGGTTCCAGTAGGAAATGGATGACACACCCAGATTAGCATCCTTGCAGGGTCTATTTACAAAGGGGACACCCAGGGCTAGTGCAGGGACTCAGGGCTGGTAGCCGTGGAGCTGTCACCACCTTAGGACAGAGGGAACGAGGGTAGAGAGACGTTACTGCAGCCCAGAAGGAGAGTCAGCCCCGAAAGCAGCAGTGTCCTCAGGCTGGGGACATAGACAGCCATGGCCACCTCGCACGCAGGGAGGGGGCCTGGGGACTTGCCTGTGACCTCACTCCCTCCACCCTCTGCTCTCCTGATAATGCTCCTCACCAGCTAAACTCAACCACAGGCCATGGAATATGGAAGCCTGTTGATGTAGCCCATAGAGACGTGGCTCCTAGGGCAGAGAGCATGGTGGAGGGAGGAGGACAAGTGGATCCGTGAGATCAGACAGTAAGTATCTGACACAGTGCCTCAGTATTCCCATCGGTAAGATGGGAGTCATAATGAAACCAACTCACAGCTTGTTGTGAAGGTTGATGACAACAAAGGGATGCAAAGCTCCTAGAATAGTGGTCTCTCTCATAGATGGTAGATAGATAGAAAGATAGATAGATGATAGATACGTAGATAGATAATGATGATGAAGATAGGTAGGTAGATACATAGATAGAGTTGACTCTTGAACAACGGAGGAGTTGGGGCGCCAACCCTCTGTCATGCAGGTGGAAATAACTTATGGTCAGCCCTCGTAACCACAATTCCTCTGTATCCGTGATTCCAAATCTGTGGAATCAACCAACTTCAGATCGTGTGGTATTGTAGTATTTACTATTGAAAAAAATCTGCATATGAGTGAACCCACACAGGTCAAATCCTTCTGGAAGGGCTGCCAGGAATGATTGATCATTTCTTTCACAATGTGCATCCTTCCCTCCTCAAGTGGGTTAAGCTCATTCGTGCTGAAAGCCGGGAGCTTGACCCGTGGGAAGGGAGAGCATCAGGGGCGGAGGGCGGCACAGACAAGGTCACAGCACCCAGAGCCCATGGAGAGGGCCGCCGGGATTGGGAGGGGAGGGCAGAAAGGCAAGAGCGGAGGCCAAAGACAAATGTCTTCAACTTCAAAGTGTTGCTTGAAACATGGTTCCCTCAAAGACTAGGAAAAGAAAGGACTTCGCATGGAAGGAAAGACTGTACCTGGTCCATCTGGATTCCTGTCTGTGTTCCCTCCACCCTGTGCCCTCTTCCAACTGCCCCCAACCCCTCCTCACCCCTGTTTGAAGCCCACTCCCTGTGAGTCGGCTCACCCGTGGGGTTTTGATGCCCCTTAGTTACTAGGTTCAGCTTCAGAATCTGCCCTGGTCCCTAAGTCAGTTCTCAGAGGCCAACTCACCCGCCCATCTTCACACCTGGACTTCATCTCGCTCATTTGTTTACTCTCCTTCCGCAAGCCTTTCTCAACCATGGGCAGCCACGGGAGTCAGCTGGGCTGGGTCACCTGCCAGGTGCTGACAGTCAGTCTGTCCAGGTCAACATGTGTCCTGGGCATTGCTCTTCACCTGTGCTTTCTCAGGTGGTCCCTGCCCCAGGGAGTGTGTGTGTGTGTGTGTGTGTGTGTGTGTGTAGGTGGGGGTCCTCTTGTCATCGTTTTTCCTAAACTAGATTCCATCTGTCACCCAGGACCAATGACTCTGGCTGGTTCTCGAAATACTTTATCTGAGCTACATTAGAGCTTATTTCGCTATTATTATTACTGTGACCAGTGAAGTTAACCACTAAGCATAATATTATTTCTTTAGGGAGATAATGCAAGCTCCAAACAACCAACTTAAAGTGAACTTTGGAGAAGTCACCCGTGCTAAATGAATTTTTGAAACACTCTCTCTGTGCCTATTACAAGGAGATTGGGAGTAAGTAGATATCACTTGATGGGCCTCAGTGTTATTTTTGTTCCCATGCAGCATACAATTAGCATTCAAGCCACACACTAATGTCGCCCAAGACCAGAAGCTGAAATACAAATACCACTCAAGAGAGGTTATTCAGATCCTCAATCAGATCGACCCGATCTAAGCCAATTATTTTTCCGGCGGAGTTAATTAGAATGTGTCTAAAGTGAGTGAAATGTGGAAGGCAACTTTCCATTACTTATTCCTTTATCAGTTGCCTTATAGCTGGAGTCTTGTCCTTAATTTCACATTACGAGTACCTTTTAGAGAGGAGAAGACTACGTGCAGCCTTTAAACATGGGAACCACAGTACGTTCCCGACTATTTCGGCTGAAATATTAAATTGGATAGAAGGTTAATCACAGGGATGTAGGAAGAATTACAAGCGAGAAACAGGAGTCCCAGCGAGGAGGTGAGGCTGGGGAGTGAAGAGCAGGAATCGGCCTGCACGGATCTCTACTTTCCTTTCTTAAAGCCCAAAGTCTTTGAGTGGATCCAGCAGAAGTCGAGAATCTTCTATCCTCTCAGTTTTCCATCCTGTGTCCGGTTGATGGTTTGACATTGGGGTACATCACCCAACAAGAGGGTGTTCCCTGTCGTGGGCCTCAGACTTGCCACCTGTGAAATGGGAATATGCCCTCTTGAGCAGACTGGAGTTGATGGTTTATGTTGTTCTGACCTTGGAACGCTTTTGACAAAGAAAAACATGAGAAATTGCTTTCAGGGCAAACAAGTCATCATTTATGAAGAAGATAATAATGAAATAATGAAAGAGAAAGAAGCAAAAGGCAAGATAGATAGCTAGTCTGATTTTTGAGCTAGAAAGGACACAAGCGTGTGCAAGTCCAGGCTTCCTGGGGCGTCCCTGACTGTTTGCAGGGATCAGACGAGGGGCAGAAGAGCAAGACAGCTGGGCATCCACTGTCCCAACCTCAGTGTGGACCTCAAGCCCAGCCTCTTTCTCGCCTGCCCTCAAGGGCTTTTCCCATGGAAATGAGGTTCTGAATGCTGATTTCTGTCTTAAAGCCCAAGACACACTTTAATCATCTGTGTGTAGTGTGGGCAGAATGTGTGTGTGCGTGTGTGTATGTGTGTCTGTGTGCACTCGCTTGAAGGAGGGAAGGGAAGGAGCCGGGGTAACTCCAGGAGATAAAAGAAAACAGCAAAGTAGCAGACACTTCTCTGCCTTCCAGGTGCTCCCGTCCAGGTGCTGCATGAAGGAGATGACTTGAGTGCGTGTAGGAGACCTGGCGGGCTGGGACTGCGACGGCTCTGTGGGCCTGGTGCATGTGAGCCCTTGTCACCCAGCCAGCCCATTTGCAGGGACCTCCTAGACAAGAACTTCCAACAGATCTAGAAGAGAGAAGGGCAAGCTCTTCTAGAAAGATTTCCTTTTTTAAATTAAAAACCATTTATTATGTTTTAAAATATTATTAAAAAGACACAGATTATAACTGTACATCTCAATGTATTTTATAAAGTGAATCACTGTGTAACCATCATCAAGATGAAGAAACAGAACATTACAAATGCCCCAGCCCCTCCCCTCACTCTCAGAGTCACTGACGCTACCCAAAGGAACCATCCTTCTGGCTTCTGTCACCACTGGTTTATTTTGGCTGTTTTTCAACTTGTGTATAAATTGAAAAATATAGTGTGTACTGTTTGTGTCTAGTTTTTTAACTCAACCTTATAATTTGTGGGCTATAATCCCTGTTGTTGTAAGTAGCAATAATTAGTTCCTTCTCAATATAAGAATGTATCACAATTTCTTTATCCATTTTACTACTGATGGAAGTTTGTGTTTTTTCCAGTTTAGTGCTTTTACAAATACTGTAACTTTTTGATATTTCTTGGTGTGCCTAACGATACATGTCTCTTGATTAGGTTCCTAGGAGTAGAATTTCTGGGTCATAGGGTTATAAGAAGATTTCTAAAGAAATCCACCAAGATAACCGTGGAGAGAACAATGTGGAGCTGGACAGATCTGAATTGAGGTCCCGCCTCCCCTCTCGCTGGCCTGAGATCTTGGTCCAGATGCCCATCTGTGGAGTTTTTCCTCATTGATGAGTAGGGCGTCCTTTTCAGGGCGTCCCTGCAAAGGAACCCACTCCTGACCCATCTCGCCCCTTCCTTTCCCAGCAGAGCTACTTAAAAGAGGCATCAGGACTTCCCTGGGGGTCCAGTGGTAAAGAATCCGCCTTACAATGCAGGGGACGCGGGTTTGATCCCTGGTCAGAGAACTATGATCTCACATGCCGCGGGGCAACTAAGCCCACGCACCACAACTACCGAGCTCGCACGCCTCAACTAGAGAGCCCACGTGCCGCAAACGACAGAGCCCATGTGCTCTGGAACCTGCGCGCCACAACTAGAGAAGAGAAAAACCCGCACGTCACAACTAGAGAGGAGCCCACACGCTGCAACAAAGAGCCCTCATGCCTCAGCGAAAGATCCCGCACGCCGCAACCAAGACCCGACGCAGACAAAAATAAACTAACTAAATAAATAAATAATAAAAATAAACCTTAAAAAAAAAAAGAGGCATCAACACACCCCGTCCCCCATGTCTCTCCTTCCACTCCGTCTCAAACTCTCCTGGCCAGGCCTCTGTCCTCAGCACTGAGAACACTGCCCAGCCTCTCAGCCACCCCCCAGCCTCCCTTCTCTTGGGGGCTCTGCAGCAGGTGGGGTGGATGCTGCCTTCTCTCAGCTTCCATGATGTCGCGGGCCTGCTGTCCTCTGAGTTGTCCTGCCATCCCTTCTCAGACTGTTTTGCTGGTTCAGCCTCCTCTCCCCAAACCCCAGGTGCTGCCGAGCCCACGGCTCAGACCCTGGCCTTTCTCTTTGCTGTCCAGATGACCTCTTGCAGGACTGTGGTTTCCCACACCGTCTCTCTGCTGCTGACCCCCAGGTATTACCTCCTGCCAGACCTCCTCCCTGACCTCCAAGTCTGACCCACTGATCAAGCTGCCCGCCCCACCTCTGCCTTCGGATGGCTCCAGGCCTCCTCACACTTCACACGACCCAAACTGACTTCCTGACTGTCCCTCCCTGGCAGCCCTGCCTCTCGGAGAAGGACAGTGCGAGGCTCCCAGCCACTCGGACAGAAGCTCTGGAATCTCTCTCCACCCCTGTCTTCCTATCCGTCCTCCATCTGGTCCAGCAGCAAACGCTCTTGGCTCCACCTTCAAGACGAAGGTGGCACTGGAGCACTTCCCGTGAGCACCATGACCGTCATCCTGAAGCCTGGCCCTCGCCCTGGTCCCTGCGAGGGCTCAGTAGGCAGGTTCTCTCCCACTGCCCTCGTCCACCCGCCGCATGATGTGAGCGCCGCGGAAAGCGACCCTGGCGAGATGTCCAGTGAGCCCCCGTCCCACGCAGGGTGAGCCCACACTCTCACAACGACCCCCCCCAGCCCCCTTAGCCCTTGGACCCCAACGCCTCCTTCATCCGCTGCAGGCACGGCTTCCGTGGAGAGCACACGCCTCTCAGGCCCTTTGCCCCCCTCCTACTCGCTCTGCCTGCCCTGCTCTCCCCCCCCCAACCCCAGAGACCCCACCGGGTCCTCCTGCATCCCTTCCCATCTCTTCTCAAAATTCGCATCCTGGCCACCCCACCTAAAAGGTCCCACAACCTGCATTTCCCACTGCCTCTCCTTGCTTGGTTTTGCTCATGACACTTACCACTACTGCTGTGCTATAAATTCTCCTCGTTTCTCACACACTGTCTCTCTCCTCTGGAAGAGAAGCCCAGTGAGAGAGGAAGCCTTGTTTGTTTGGCACGGTGCACAGAGGGGGCAGATGGAACGCCTACAGCAGCATCTCACACACAAAGTAACCACTCCATAAGAATGTATTCAGTGAACGAGTAACTAAATAAATGAGCAAGTAGAAGAACCCATCAATGAATTCATGGCTATGAGGAGATAACGTTCAGGAAGCAGCCCCATCCACAGTGGGTGCTCCCAGCAAGGGGAG
Organism: Balaenoptera acutorostrata; assembly: GCF_949987535.1. Taxonomy (NCBI): domain Eukaryota; kingdom Metazoa; phylum Chordata; class Mammalia; order Artiodactyla; family Balaenopteridae; genus Balaenoptera; species Balaenoptera acutorostrata. The sequence continues at coordinate 72,076,953 of NC_080079.1, read as the reverse complement.
TTTCGTTACCATTTCCCCTGGTCTCATGGGCTTGACCTGGAGCATGCCATGCCTGAGCCGGGACCGCTGTTTGCACTGGGGACACTGCAAGAGCTATCACGGGAACTGCCACCATGAGTACTGTCACCATGAGCACTGTCACCATGAGCACAGTCACCATGAGAACTGCCACAGTGAGCACTGTCACCATGAGCACTGCCAGCATGTGAAATGTCACCAAGGGCACTGCCACCATGGACACTGCCACAATGGGAAATGTCACCATGGGCACTGCCACCATGGACACTGACACGATGAGCATGGCCACCATGAGCACTGTCACCATGAGAACTATCACCGTGAGCACTGTCACCGTGAGCACTGTCACCGTGAGCACTGCCACCATGAGCATTGTCACCATAGATGCTGCCACCATGAGCACAGTAACCATGAGCACTGTCACCATGGGCACTGTCACCATGAGCACTGTCACAATGGGCACTGTCACCATGGGCACTGTCACCATGAGCACTATCACCATGAGCACTATCACCAAGGGCACTGTCACCGAGAGCACTGTCACCATGGACACTGTCACCATGAGCACTGTCTCATGAGCACTATAACCATGAGCACTGTCACTGTGGGCACTGAAACTGTGGGCACTGTGACCATGAGCACTGTCCCCATGAGCACTATCAAAATGGGCACTGTCACCATGTGAACTGTCACGATGAGCACTATCACCATGAGCACTATCACCATGGGCAGTGTCACCGTGAGCACTATCAACGTGAGCACTATCACTGTGAGCACTATCACCATGAACACTGTCACCGTGGGCACTGTCACCATGAGCAGTATCACCGTGAGCATTGTCACCATGAGCACTGTCACCGTGGGCAATGTCATGATTAGCACTATCACTGTGAGCACTGTCACCATGGGAACTGTCTCCATGAGCACTGTCACCAGGGACAGTGTCACCATGGGCAGTGTCACCATGGGCACTGTCACCATTGGCAGTGTCACCATGAGCACTGTCACCATGGGCAGTGTCACCATGGGCACTATCACCTAGGGCACTGTCACCGTGAGCACTATCACCATGAGCACTATCACCGTGAGCACTGTCACCATGAGCACTGTCACCATGGGCACTGTCACCATAGGAACTGTCACCATGGGCACTGTCACCATGGGAAATGTCACCATGGGCACTGTCAACATGACCACTGTCACCATGGGAACTCTCACCATGGGCACAGTCACCATGGGCACTGTCACCATGGGAAATGTCACCATGGGCACTGTCACCATGGGCAGTGTCAACATGAGCAATGTGATCATGGACACTGTCACCATGAGCACTATCATAAGGGGCAGTGCCACCATGAGGAATTTCACCATGGGAACTCAAACCATGTACACCGCCAGCATGAGCACAGTCACCATGGGCAGGCTCACCATGAGAACTGTCACCATGGGCACTTTCAACATGGGCACTGTCACCATGCGAACTGCCACCATGAGCACTATCACCATGAGCACTATCACCATAAGCACTATCACCAAGGGCACTGTCACAGTAAGCACTAACACCGTGAGCACTATCACCATGAGCACTGTCACCATGAGCACTGTCACCGTGGGCACTGTCACCATGAGCACTGTCACCATGGGGACTGTCACCATGGGGACTGTAACCATGAGCACTGTCAGTGTGGGCACTATCAGCGTTAGCACTATCACAATGGGCACTGTCAAGATGAGCACTGTCACCATGGGAACTCTCACCATGAACACTGTCACCATGGGAAATGTCACCATGGGCACTGTCACCGTGGGAACTGTTACCAAGAGCACTGTCAACATGGGCACTGTCATGATGGAAACACTCACCATGGGCACTGTCACCATGGGCAGTGTCCACATGAGCACTGTCACGATGGGCACTTTCAACATGGGCACTGTCAACATGGGCACTGTCACCAGGGACACTGTCATCAAGAGCTCTGTTACCATGGGAACTGTCACCATGAGCACTGTCATCTTGGGAAATGCCACCATGGACAGTGCCACCATGAGCACTGTAACCATTGGGACTGCCACCGTGGACACTATCACCATGGGTGCTGTCACAATGGTCATTGTCACCATGGACACTGCCACAGTGAGCACTGTCACCATGGGAACTCTCACCATGAGCACTGTCACCATGGGAAATGTCACCATGGGCACTGTCACCATAGACACTGCCACGGTGAGCACTGTCACCATGGGAACATTCACCATGAGCACTGTCACCAGGGAGAGTGTCTCCATGGACACTGTCACCATGGGCACTGTCAAAATGAGCACTGCCTCCATGGGAAATCTCACCATGAGCACTGTCACCTTGGGAAATGTCACCGTGGGCACTGTCACCATGGACACTGTCACCATGGGCACTGTCAACATGAGCACTATCACCAACGGCACTGTCACCATGGCACTGTCACCATGGGAACTGTCACCATGAACACTGTCACCATGGACACTGTCACCATGGGCACTGTCAACATGACCACTGTCTACATGGGAACTCTCACCATGGGCACAGTCACCATGGGCACTGTCACCATGGGCACTGTCACCATGGGAAGTCTCACCATGAGCACTGTTACCATGGGAAATGTCACCATGAGCACTGTCACCATGGGCACTGTCACCAAGGACACTCTCACCATGAGCACTATCATCATGGGCAGTGCCACCATGAGGAATTTCACCATGGGAACTCAAACCATGTACACCGCCAGCATGAGTACAGTCACCATGGGAAGGCTCACCATGAGAACTGTCACCATGGGCACTTTCAACATGGGCACTGTCACCAACGAACTGCCACGATGAGCACTATCACCATGAGCACTATCACCATAAGCACTATCACCAAGGGCACTGTCACAGTAAGCACTAACACCGTGAGCAGTATCACCGTGAGCACTGTCACCATGAGCACTGTCACCGTGGGCACTGTCACCATGAGCACTGTCACCATGGGGACTGTCACCATGGGAACTGTAACCATGAGCACTGTCAGTGTGGGCACTATCACCGTTAGCACTATCACAATGGGCACTCTCAAGATGAGCACTGTCACCATGGGAACTCTCACCATGAGCAGTGTCACCATGGGAAATGTCACCGTGGGAACTGTTACCAAGAGCACTGTCACCATGGGCACTGTCACGATGGACACACTCACCATGGGCACTCTCAACATGAGCACTGTCACCATGGGAACTCTCACCATGAGCACTGTCACCATGGGAAATGTCACCATGGCACTGTCACCATGGGCAGTGTCCCCATGAGCACTGTCACGATGGGCACTTTCAACATGGGCACTGTCACCATGGGCACTGTCATCATGAGGTCTGTTACCATGGGAACTGTCACCATGAGGTCTGTTACCATGGGCACTGTCACCATGGGTACTGTAACCATGAGCACTGTCAGTGTGGGCACTATCACCGTTAGCACTATCACAATGGGCACTGTCAAGATGAGCACTGTCACCATGGGAACTCTCATCATGAGCACTGTCACCATGGGAAATGTCACCATCGACACTGTCACGATGGGCACTGTCACCGTGGGAACTGTTACCAAGAGCACTGTCACCATGGGCACTGTGACTATGGACACACTCACCATGGGCACTGAAACATGAGCAATGTCACCATGGGAACTCTCACCATGAGCACTGTCACCATGGGCAGTGTCCCCATGAGCACTGTCAAGATGGGCACTTTCAACATGGGCACTGTCACTGTGGGCACTATCACCATGGACACTGTCATCATGAGCTCTGTTACCATGGGAACTGTCACCATGAGCACTGTCATCTTGGGAAATGCCACCATGGACACTGCCACCATGAGCACTGTAAACATTGGCACTGCCACCGTGGACACTATCACCATGGGTACTGTCACCATGGTCATTGTCACCATGGACACTGCCACAGTGAGCACTGTCACCGTGAGCAGTGTCACCATGGGAACTCTCAACATGAGCACTGTCACCATGGGAACTCTCACCATGAGCAATGTCACCATGGGAAATGTCACCATGGGCACTGTCAGCATGGGCAATGTCACCATGAGCACTGTCACCATGGGCACTGTCACCATGGACACTGTCACTATGAGCAGTATCATTATGGGCAGTGCCGCCATGAGGAATTTCACCACGGGAACTCCAAACATGTACACTGCCAGCATGAGCACAGTCACCATGGGCAGGCTCATCATTAGCACTGTCACCATGGGCACTTTCAACATGGGCACTGTCACCATGGGTACTGTCACCATGGGCACCGTCATCTTAGGAACTGCCACCATGGACAGTGCCACCATGAGCACTGTCACCATGGGCACTGTCACCATAGGAACTGTCACCATGAGCACTATCACCGTGAGCACTATCACCATGGGCAGTGTCACCGTGAGCAATATCACCATGGGCAGTGTCACCATGAGCACTATTACCATAGGCACTATCACAATGGGAACTGTTACCATGGGAACAGTCACCATGGGCACTGTCAAGATGAGCACTGTCACCATGGGCACTCTCACCATGGGCACTCTCACCATGGACACTGTCACCATGGGCACTGTCACCATGAGCACTGTCACCATGGGGACTGTCACCATGGGAACTGTAACCATGAGCACTGTCAGTGTGGGCACTATCACCGTTAGCACTATCACAATGGGCACTCTCAAGATGAGCACTGTCACCATGGGAACTCTCACCATGAGCACTGTCACCATGGGAAATGTCACCATGGGCACTGTCACCGTGGGAACTGTTACCAAGAGCACTGCCACCATGGGCACTGTCACGATGGACACACTCACCATGGGCACTGTCAACATGAGCACTATCACCATGGGAACTCTCACCATGAGCACTGTCACCATGGGCAGTGTCCCCATGAGCACTGTTACGATGGGCACTTTCAACATGGGCACTGTCACCATGGGCACTGTCACCATGGACACTGTCATCGTGAGCTCTGTTACCATGGGGACTGTCACCATGAGCACTGTCATCTTGGGAAATGCCACCGTAGACACTGCCACCATGAGCACTGTAACCATTGGGACTGCCACCGTGGACACTATCACCATGGGTACTGTCACCATGGGCATTGTCACCATGGACACTGCCACAGTGAGCACTGTCACCATGGGAACTCTCACCATGAGCACTGTCACCATGGGAAATGTCACCATGGGCACTGTCACCATAGACACTGCCACGGTGAGCACTGTCAGCATGAGCACTGTCACCAGGGACAGTGTCTCCATGGACACTCTCACCATGGGCACTGTCACCATGGACACTGTCATCATGAGCTTTGTTACCATGGGAACTGTCACCATGAGCACTGTCATCATGGGACCTGCCACCATGGACACTGACACCATGAGCACTGTAACCATTGGCAACATCACCGTGAGTACTGTCACCATGAGCACTGTCACCATGGGCACTGTCAACAAGAGCACTGTCACCATGGAAAATCTCACCATGGGCACTGTCACCATAGACACTGCCACGGTGAGCACTGTCACCATGGAACATTCACCATGAGCACTGTCACCAGGGACAGTGTCTCCATGGACACTGTCACCATAGACACTGTCAACATGAGCACTGCCTCCATGGGAACTCTAACCATGAGCACTGTCACCTTGGGAAATGTCACTGTGGGCACTGTCACCATGGACACTGTCACCATGGGCAGTGTCACCATGAGCATTGTCACCATGGGCAATGTCACAATGAGCACTATCATCAACGGCACTGTCACCGTGAGCACTGTCGCCCTGGGAACTCTCACCATGAACACTGTCATCATGGACACTGTTACCATGGGCACTGTCACCATGGGCACTCTCACCATGGGGACGCTCACCATGGACACTGTCACCATGGGCACTGTCAACATGAGCACTGTCACCATGGGAACTCTCACCATGAGCACTGTCACCATGGGAAATGTCACCATGGACAGTGTCACCATGAGCACTGTCACCATGGGCACTGTCACCATGGACAGTGTCACTAAGAGCACTATCATCATGGGCAGTGCCACCATGAGGAATTTCACCATGGGAACTCAAACCATGTACACCGCCAGCATGAGCACAGTCACCATGGGCAGGCTTACCATTAGCACTGTCACCATGGGCACTTTCAGCATGGGCACTGTCACCATGCGAACTGCCACCATGAGCACTATCACCATGAGCACTATCACCATGAGCACTATCACCAAGGGCATGGTAACCGTGAGCACTATCACCATGAGCACTATCACTGTGAGCACTGCCACCATGGGAACTGTCTCCATGAGCACTGTCACCAGGGACAGTGTCACCATGGACACTGTCAACATTAGCACTGTCACCATGGGAACTCTCACCATGAGCAGTGTCACCATGGGCAATGTCACCATGGGCAGTGTCACCATGGGAACTGTCACCATTGGCAGTGTCACCATGAGCACTGTCACCATGGGCAGTGTCACCATGGGCACTATCACCAAGGGCACTGTCACCGTGAGCACTATCACCATGAGCACTATCACCGTGAGCACTGTCACCATGAGCACTCTCACCATGGGCACTGTCACCATAGGAACTGTCATCATGAGCACTATCACCGTGAGCACTATCTCCATGGGCAGTGTCACCGTGAGCAATATCAACATGGGCAGTGTCACCGTGAGCAATATCACCATAGACACTATCACCATGGGAACTGTTACCATGGGAACGGTCACCATGGGCACTGTCAAGATGAGCACTGTAACCATGGGCACTCTCACCATGGACACTGTCACCATGGGCACTGTCAATATGACCACAGTCACCATGGGAACTCTCACCATGGGCACAGTCACCATGGGTACTGTCACCATGGGAACTCTCACCATGGGCATTGTCAACCTGAGCAATGTGACCATGGACACTGTCACCATGAGGACTATCATCATGGGCAGTGCCACCATGAGGAATTTCACCATGGGAACTCAAACCATGTACACCGCCAGCATGAGCACAGTCACCATGGGCAGGCTTACCATTAGCACTGTCACCATGGGCACTTTCAACATGGGCTCTGTCACCATGCGAACTGCCACCATGAGCTCTATCACCATGAGCACTATCACCAAGGGCACTGTCACGGTAAGCACTATCACCGTGAGCACTGTCACCGTGGGCCTTGTCACCATGAGCACTGTCACCATGGGCACTGTACAAATGGGAACTGTCACTGTGGACACTGTCAGTGTGGGCACAGTCACCGTGAGCATTATCACAATGGGCACTGTCACCATGAGCACTGTCACCATGGGCACTGTCACTGTGGAAAATGTGACCATAGGCACTGTAACCACGGATACTGTCCTCAGGAGCACTATCAGCATGGACACTCTCTCCATGATCATTGTCCCAAGTGCACTCTCACCATGTGAACTCTCACCTGGGGAGTGTCACCATGGGCACTTTCACTATGAGCAATGTCACCATGTGAACTGTAACCATGTGCACTGTCACCATGTGAACTGTCACCATGAGCACTGTTACCATGGGCACTGCCTACATGGACACTGTCACCATGGGCACTGTCACCATGGGCACTCTCACCATGGGCACTGTCACCATGGGCACTCTAACCATGGGCACTGTCACCATGGACACTGTCACCATGGGCACTGTCAACATGAGCACTGTCACCATGGGAACTCTCACCATGAGCACTGTCACCATGGGAAATGTCACCATGGGCACTGTCAGCATGGGCACTGTCACCATGTGCAGTGTCACCATGAGCACTATCACCAAGGGCACTGTCACCATGAGCACTATCACTGTGAGCACTATCACCGTGAGCACTGTCACCATGAGCACTGTCACCATGGGAAATGTCACCATGGGCACTGTCAGCATAGGCACTCTCACCGTGGGCACTGTCACCATGGACACTGTCACCAAGGGCACTGTCAACATGAGCACTGTCACGATGAGAACTCTGACCATGAGCACTGTCACCATGGGAAATGTCACCATGGGCACTGTCAGCATGGGCACTCTCACCATGGGCACTGTCACCATGGACACTGTCTCCAAGGGCACTGTCAACGTGAGCACTGTCACCATGAGAACTCTGACCATGAGCACTGTAACCATGGGAAATGTCACCATGGGCACAGTCACCATCAGCACTGTCACCATGGGCACTGTCACCATGGGCACTGTCACCATCACCACTATCATCGTGAGCATTATCACCATGGGCAGTGTCACCGTGAGCAATATCAACATGGGCAAAGTCACCGTGAGCACTATTACTAATGGGCACTATCATCATGAGCACTATCACCATGACCACTGTCACCGTGGGCACTGTCAACATGAGCACTGTCACCATGGGAACTCTCACCATGAACACTGTCACCATGGGAAATGTCACCATGGGCACTGTCACCATGGACACTGTCACCATGGGCAGTGTCACCATGAGCACTGTCACCATGGGCACTGTCACCAAGGACACTCTCACCATGAGCACTATCATCATGGGCAGTGCCACCATCAGGAATTTTACCATGGGAACTCCAACCATGTACACTGCCAGCAGGAGCACAGTCACCATGGGCAGGCTCACCATGAGCACTGTCACTATGGGCACTTTCAATATGGGCACTGTCACCATGCGAACTGTCACCATGAGCATTATCACCATGAGCACTATCACCATGAGCACTATCACCAAGGGCACTGTCACGGTAAGCATTATCACTGTGAGCACTATCACCGTGAGCACTGTCACCATGAGCACTGTCACTGTGGGCACTGTACAAATGGGAACTGTCACTGTGAGCACTGTCAGTGTGGGCACTATCACCATGGGAACATTCACCATGAGCACTGTCACCAGGGACAGTGTCACCATGGACACTGTCACCATGGGCAGTGTCAACATGAGCACTGTCTCCATGGGAACTCTCACCATGGGCACTCTCACTGCGGACAACGTCAACATGGGCACTGTCAACATGAGCACTGTCACCATGGGAACTCTCACCATGAGCACTGTCACCTTTGGGAATGTCACCGTGGGCACTGTCACCATGGGCAGTGTTACCACGGGCAGTGTCACCATGGGCACTGTCACCATGAGATCTATCACCAAGGGCACTGTAACCATGAGCACTATCACCGTAAGCAATGTCACCATGGGAAATGTCACCATGGGCACTGTCACCATGGGCAGTGTCACCATGAGCACTGTCACCATGGGCACTGTTACCATGGACACTGTCACCATGAGAACTGTCATCATGGGCAGTGCCACAATGAGGAATTTCACCATGGGAACTGCAACCATGTACACCGCCAGCATGAGCACAGTCACCATGGGCAATGTCACCATGAGCACTGTCACCATGGGCATTGTCACCATGGGCACTCTCACCATGGGCACTCTCACTATGGACACTGTCACCATGGGCTCTGTCAACATGAGCACTGTCACCATGGGAAGTGTCACCATGGGCACTGTCACCATGGGCACTCTCACCATGGGCACTCTCACTATGGACACTGTCACCATGTGCACTGTCAACATGAGCACTGTCACCATGGGAAGTGTCACCATGAGCACTGTCACCATGAGCACTGTTACCATGGGTAATATCACCGTGAGTACTGTCACCATGGGCACTGTCACTGTGTGCACTGTCAACATGAGCACTGTCAACATGGAAACCCTCACCATGAGCACTGTCACAATGCGAAATGTCACCATGGGAACTGTCACCATGGGCAGCGTCACAATGAGCACTTTCACCATGGGCACTGTCACCATGGACACTGTCATCATGACCTCTGTTACCATGGGGACTCTAACCATTAGCACTGTCATCTTGGGAACTAGCACCATGGACACTGCCACCATGAGCAGTGTAACCATTGTCAATGCCACCGTGGGCACTTTCACCATGGGTACTGTTACCATGGGCACTGTCAACATGGACACTGCCACAGTCAGCACTGTCACCATGGGAACATTCACCATGAGCACTGTCAACAGGGAAAGTGTCACCATGGACACTGTCGACATGGGCACTGTCAACATGAGCACTGTCTCCATGGGAACTCTCACCATGAGCAGTGTCACCTTGGGAAATGCCACCATGGGCACTGTCACCATGGGCACTGTCACCATGGGAAGTGTCACCATGAGCATTGTCACCATGGGCACTGTCACCATGAACAGTATCACCAATGGCACTGTAACCATGAGCACTGTCACCATGGGAACTCACCATGAGCACTGTCACCATGGGCACTCTCACAATGGACACTCTCACCATGGACACTGTCACCATGGGTGCTGTCAACCTGAGCACTGTCACCATGGGAACTCTCACCATGGGAATTTCACCATGGGCACTGTCAACATGAGCACTGTCACAATGGGAACTCTCACCATGAGCACTGTCACCATGGGAAATGTCACCATGGGCACTGTCACTATGGGCACTGTCACCATGGGCATTGTCACCATGACCATTGTCACCATGGGCACTGTCACTGTGGAAATTGTCACCATGGATACTGAAACCATGGACTCTGTCCTCAGGAGCACTATCACCATGGACACTGTCTCCATGAGCATTGTCCCCATGGGCACTGTCACCATGGGAACTGTCACCATGGGCACTTTTGCCATGGGCAGTGTCAACATGAGCAATGTCTCCATGGGAACTCTCACCATGAGCAAGGTCACCATGGGAAATGTCACCATGGTCACTGTCACCATGGACACTGTCACCATGGGCACTGCCATCATGAGCACTGTCACCATGGGCACTGTCACCATGGGCAGTGTCACCACGGTCACTGTCACCATGAGCACTATCATCATCGGCAGTGCCACCATGAGGAATTTCACCATTGGGTCTCCAACCATGTAAACTGCCAGCATGAGCACAGTCACCTTGGGCAGGCTCATCATGAGCACTGTCACCATGGGCACTTTCAACTTGGGCACTGTCACCATGGAAATTGGCACCATGAGCACTATCACCATGAGCACTATCACCATAAGCACTATCACCAAGGGCACTGCCACAGTAAACACTAACACCGTGAGCAGTATCACCGTGAGCACTGTCACCATGAGCACTGTCACCTTGGGCACTGTCACCATGGTGACTGTCAACATGGGAACTGTAACCATGAGCACTGTCAGTGTGGGCACTATCACCGTTAGCACTATCACAATGGGCACTGTCAAGATGAGCACTGTCACCATGGGAACTCTCACCATGAGCACTGTCACCATGGGAAATGTCACCATGGGCACTGTCACCATGGGAACTGTTAGCAAGAGCACTTTCACCATGGGCACTGTCACGATGGACACACTCACCATGGGCACTTTCAACATGAGCACTATCACCATGGAAACTCTCACCATGAGCACTGTCACCATGGGAAATGTCACCATGGGCACTGTCACCATGGGCAGTGTCCCCATGAGCACTGTCACGATGGGCACTTTCAACATGGGCACTGTCACCATGGGCACTGTCACCATGGACACTGTCATCGTGAGCTCTGTTACCATGGGAACTGTCACCATGAGCACTGTCATCTTGGGAAATGCCACTGTGGACACTGCCACCATGAGCACTGTAACCATTGGGACTGCCACCGTGGACACTATCACCATGGGTAATGTCACCATGGGCATTGTCACCATGGACACTGCCACAGTGAGCACTGTCACTATTAGCAGTGTCACCATGGGAACTCTCACCATGAGCACTGTCACCTGGGAAATGTCACCATGGGCGCTGTCACCATGGGCACTGTCAACATGAACACTGTCACCATGGGAAACTCACCATGAGAAATGTCACCAAGGGAAATGTCAACATTGGCACTGTCACCATTGGCAATGTCACCATGGGCACTGACACCATAGACACTGCCACGGTGAGCACTGTCACCAGGTACAGTGTCTCCATGGACACTGTCACCATGGGCACTGTCAACATGAACACTGCCTCCATGGGAACTCTCACCATGAGCACTGTCACCTTCGGAAATGTCACCGTGGGCACTGTCACCATATACACTGTCACCATGGCCACTGTCACCATGAGCATTATCACCAACGGCACTGTCACCGTGAGCACTGTCACCATGGGAACTGTCACCATGAACACTGTCACCATGGACACTGTCACCATTGGCACTGTCACCATGGGCACTCTCACCATGGACGCTGTCACCATGGGCACTGTCAACATGACCACTGTCATCATGGGAACTCTCACCATGGGCACCGTCACCATGGGCACTGTCACCATGGGCACTGTCACCATGGGAACTCTCACCATGAGCACTGTTACCATGGGAAATGTCACCATGGGCACTGTCACCATGGGCACTGTCACCATGAGCAGTGTCAACATGAGCAATGTGACCATGGATACTGTCAACATGAACACTATCATCATGGGCAGTGCCACCATGAGGAATTTCACCATGGGAACTCAAACCATGTACACCGCCAGCATAAGCACAGTCACCATGGGCAGGCTCACCATGAGAACTGTCACCATGGGAACTGTCACCATGCGAATTGCCACCATGAGCACTATCACCATGAGTACTATCACCATGAGCACTATCACCAAGTGCACTGTCACAGTATGCACTAACACCGTGAGCACTATCACCGTGAGCACTGTCAGCATGGGCACTGTCACCGTGGGCACTGTCACCATGAGCACTGTCACCATTGGCAATGTCACCATGGGCACTGTAACCATGAGCACGGTCAGTGTGGGCACTATCACCATTAGCACTATCACAATGGGCACTGTCAAGATAAGCACTGTCACCATGGGAACTCTCACCATGAGAACTGTCACCATGGGAAATGTCACCATGGGCACTGTCACCATGGGCACTGTCACCGTGGAAACTGTTACCAAGAGCACTGTCACCATGGGCACTGTCACTATGGACACACTCACCATGGGCACTGCCAACATGAGCACTGTCACCATGGGAACTCTCACCATGAGCACTGTCACCATGGGCAGTGTCCCCATGAGCACTGTCAAGATGGGCACTTTCAACATGGGCAGTGTCACCATGGGCACTGTCACCATGGACACTGTCATCATGAGCTCTGTCACCATGCAAACTGTCACCATGAACACTGTCCTCTTGGGAAATGCCACCATGGACACTGCCACCATGAGCACTGTAACCATTGGGACTGCCACCGTGGACACTATCACCAGGGGTACTGTCACCATGGGCATTGTCACCATGGACACTGCCACAGTGAGCACTGTCACTGTTAACAGTGTCACCATGGGAAATCTCACCATGAGCACTGTCACCTGGGAAATGTCACCATGGGCGCTGTCACCATGGGCACTGTCAACATGAACACTGTCACCATGGGAAACTCACCATGAGAAATGTCACCATGGGAAATGTCAACATTGGCACTGTCACTATTGGCAATGTCACCATGGACAGTGTCACCATGAGCACTGTCACCATGGGAACTGTCAACATGGACACTGTCACCATGGGCACTGTCACCATGGACACTGCCACAGTAAGCACTGTCACCGTGAGCACTCTCACCATGGGAACTGTCACCATGAACACTGTCACCATGGACACTGTCACCATTGGCACTGTCACCATGGGCACTCTCACCATGGGCACTCTCACCATGGACACTGTCACCATGGGCACTGTCAACATGACCACTGTCATCATGGGAACTCTCACCATGAGCACAGTCACCATGGGCACTGTCACCATGGGCACTGTCACCATGGGAACTCTCACCATGAGCACTGTTACCATGGGAAATGTCACCATGGGCACTGTTACCATGGGCACTGTCACCATGCGCACTATCACCAAGGGCACTGTCACCGTGAGCAATGTCACCGTGAGCACTATCACCGTGAGCACTGTCACCATGAGCACTGTCACCATGAGCAGTGTCACCGTGGGCACCCTCACCATGGGCAGTGTCACCATGAGCACTATCACCATTAGCACTATCACCGTGAGCACTATCACCATGGGCAGTGTCCCCGTGAGCAATATCACCATGGGCAGTGTCACCATGAGCAATAATACCATAGGCACTATCACAATGGGAACTGTTACCATGGGAACATTCACCATGGGCACTGTCAAGATGAGCACTGTCACCATGGGCACTCTCACCATGGACACTGTCACCATGGGCACTGTCAACATGACCACTGTCACCATGGGAACTCTCACCATGAGCACTGTTACCATGGGAAATGTCACCATGGGCACTGTTACCATGGGCACTGTCACCATGCGCACTATCACCAAGGGCACTGTCACCGTGAGCAATGTCACCGTGAGCACTATCACCGTGAGCACTGTCACCATGAGCACTGTCACCAGGGGAAATGTCACCATGGGCACTGGCAGCATGGGCACTCTCACCGTGGGCACTGTCACCATGGGCACTGTCAACATGAGCACTGTCACCATGGGCACTGTACAAATGGGAACTGTCACTGTGAGCACTGTCAGTGTGGGCACAATCACTGTGAGCATTATCACAATGGGCACTGTGACCATGGGCACTGTCACCATGAGCACTATCACCATGAGTACTATCACCAAGGGCACTGTCACGGTAAGCACTATCACCGTGAGTACTATCACCGTGAGCACTGTCACCATGAGCCCTGTCACCAGGGGAAATGTCACCATGGGCACTGTCAGCATGGGCACTCTCACCATGGGCACTGTCAACATGAGCACTGTCACCATGAGAACACTCACCATGAGTACTGTCACCATGGGAAATATCACCATGGGCACTGTCAGCATGGGCACTGTCACCATCAGCACTGTCACCATGGGCACTGTCACCATGGGCACTTTCACAATGACCACTATCAACGTGTGCATTATCACCATGGGCATTGCCACCGTGAGCAATATCAACATGGGCACTGTCACCGTGAGCACTATTACTAATGGGCACTATCAGCATGAGCACTATCACCATGACCACTGTCACCATGGGCACTGTCACCATGAACAGTATCACCAATGGCACTGTCACCGTGAGCACTGTAACCATGGGAACTGACCATGAGCACTGTCACCATGGACACTGTCACCATGGGCACTGTCACCATGGGCACTCTCACAATGGACACTCTCACCATGGACACTGTCACCATGGGCACTATCAACATGAGCACTGTCACCATGGGAACTCTCACCATGGGAAATTTCACCATGGGCACTGTCACCATGAGCACTGTCAACATGAGCACTGTCACCATGGGAACTCTCACCATGAGCACTGTCACCATGGGAAATGTCACCATGGGCACTGTCACTATGGGCACTGTCACCATGGGCACTGTCACCATGTACACTGCCAGCGTGAGCACAGTCACCATGGGCAGGTGCACCGTGAGCACTGTCACCATGGTCACTTTCAACTTGGGCACTGTCACCATGTGAACTGCCACAATGAGCACTATCACCATGAGGACTATCACCAAGGGCACTGTCACGGTAAGTTCTATCATCATGAGCACTATCACCGTGAGCACTGTCACCGTGGGCTCTTTCACCATGAGCACTGTCACCATGGGCACAGTCACCATGGGAAATGTAACCGTGAGCACTGTCAGTGTGGGCACTATCACCGTGAGCACTATTACAATGGGCACTGTGACCATGGGCACTGTCACCATTAGCACTATCACCATGACTACTGTCACCATGGGCACTGCCACTGTGGAAATTGTCACCATGGGCACTGTAACCATGGACACTGTCCTCACGAGCACTATCACCATGGACACTGTCTAAATGAGCATTGTCCCTATGGGCACTGTCATGATGGGAACTGTCACCATGGGCACTTTCACCATTGGCACTGTCAACATGAGCAAGGTCACCATGGGAAATGTCACCATGGGCACTGTCACCATGGACACTCTCACCATGGGCACTGTCACCATGAGCACTGTCACCTTGGGCAGTGTCACCATAGGCACTGTCACCATGGTCACTGTCACCATGAGCACTATCATCATGGGCAGTGCCACCATGAGGAATTTCACCATGGGAACTGCAACCATGTACACCACCAGCATGAGCACAGTCACCATGGGCAGTGTCACCATGGGCACTTTCAACATGGGCACTGTCACCATGGACACTGTCATCATGAGCTCTGTTACCATGGGCACTGTCAACATGAGCACTGTCACAATGGGAACTCTCACCATGAGCACTGTCACCATGGGAAATGTCACCATGGGCACTGTCACTATGGGCACTGTCACCATGGGCAGTGTCACCATGAGCACTGTCACCATGGGCACTGTCACCATGGACACTGTCAACATGAGCACTATCATCATGGGCAGTGCCACCATGATGAATTTCACCATTGGAACTCCAACCATGTACACTGCCAGCGTGAGCACAGTCACCATGGTCAGGCGCACCATGAGCACTGTCACCATGGTCACTTTCAACTTGGGCACTGTCACCATGTGAACTGCCACCATGAGCACTATCACCAAGGCACTGTCACGGTAAGTTCTATCACCGTGAGCACTATCACCGTGAGCACTGTCACCGTGGGCACTGTCACCATGGGCACAGTCACCATTGGAAATGTAACCGTGAGCACTGTCAGTGTGGGCACAATCACCGTGAGCATTATTACAATGGGCACTGTGACCATGGACACTGTCCTCACGAGCACTATCACCATGGACACTGTCTCCATGAGCATTGTCGCCATGGGCACTGTCACCATGTGAACTGTCACCATTTGCACTGTCACCATGTGAACGGTCACCATGAGCACTGTCACCATGGGCACTGCCTACATGCACACTGTCACCATGGGCAGTGTCACCATGGGCACTCTCACCATGGGCACTGTCACCATGGACACTGTCACCATGGGCACTGTCAACATGAGCACTGTCACCGTGAGCACTTTCAACATGAGCACTGTCACCAAGGGAAATGTCACCATGGGCACTGTCAGCATGGGCACTCTCACCATGGACACTGTCACCATGGGCACTATCAACATGAGCACTCTCACCATGAGAACACTCACCATGGCCACTGTCACCATGGGTACTGTCACCATGAGCACTATCACTGTGAGCATTATCACCATGGGCAGTGTCACTGTGAGCAATAGGAACACGGGCACTATCACCGTGAGCACTATTACTAATGGGCACTATCACCATGAGCACTTTCACCTTGGGCACTATCACCATTTGCACTGTCACCATGAGCACGGCCTACATGGACACTTTCACCTTGGGCACTGTCACCATGGACACTGTCACCATGGGCACTGTGAACATGAGCACTATCACCATGAGAACTCTCACCATGAGCACTGTCACCATGAGAAATGTCACCATGAGCACTGTCACCATGGACACTGCCACCATAAGCAGTGTCACCATGGATTGTGTCACCATGGGAACTTTCCCCATGGGCACTGTTACCATGGGCAATGTAACCATGCGAACTGTCACCATGAGCACTGTCACCATGGGCACTGTCACCATGGACACTGAAACCATGGGCACTGTCACCATGGGCACTCTCACCGTGGGCACTGTCACCATGGGCACTGTCACCATGGGCATTCTCACCATGGGCACTGTCACCATGGGCATTCTCACCATGAGCACAGTCACTGTGAGCACTATCACCATGAGCACTTTCGCCAAGGGGACTGTCACCATGAGCACTATCACCGTGAGCACTATCAACATGGGCAGTGTCACCGTGAGCACTATTACCATGGGCACTATTACCATGAGCACTATCACCATGAGGACTGTCACCGTGCGCACTGTCACCATGTGCACTATCATCATGAGCACTGTCTCCATAAGCACTATCACCATGGGAACTGTCACCATGGGAACGGTCACCATGGGCACTGTCAAAATGGGCACTCTCACCATGGGCACAGTCACCGTGGACACTGTCAGCATGGGAACTGTCAACATGAGAACTGTCACCATGGGAACTCTCACCATGAGCAATGTCACCATGGGAAATGTCACCATGGGCACTGTCACCATGAGCACTGTCACCATGGGCACTGTCACGATGGACACTGTCACCATGAGCACTATCATCTTGGGCAGTGGCACCATGAGGAATTTCACCATGGGAACTCCAACCATGTACACTGCCAGCATGAGCACAGTCACCTTGAGCAGGCTCATCATGAGCACTGTCACCATGGGCACTTTCAACATGGGCACTGTTACCATGCGAACTGCCACCATGAGCACTATCACCATGAGCAATATCACCATGAGCACTATCACCAATGGCACTATCATGGTAAGCACTCTCACCGTGAACACCATCACCGTCAGCACTGTCACCATGAGCACTGTCACCGTGGGCACTGTCACCATGAGCACTATCACCATGAGTACTATCACAAGGGCACTGTCATGGTAAGCACTATCACCGTGAGTACTATCACTGTGAGCACTGTCACCATGGTCACTGTCCCTGTGGAAAATGTGACCATGGACAATGTAACCATGGACACTGTCCTCAGGAGCACTATCACCATGGACACTGTCTCCATGAGCATTGTCCCCATGTGCACTGTCACCATGTGAACTCTCACCATGGGCACTGTCACCATGGGCACTTTCACCATGAGCAATGTCACCATGTGAACTGTAACCATGTGCACTGTCACCATGTGAACTGTCACCATGAGCACAGTCACCACGGGCACTGCCTACATGGGCACTGTCACCATGGGCACTGTCAGCATGGGCAATCTCACCATGGGCACTGTCACCATGGACACTGTCAACACGAGCACTGTCACCATGAGAACACTCACCATGAGTACTGTCCCCATGGGAAATGTCACCATGGGCACTGTCAGCATGGGCGCTGTCACCATCAGCACTGTCACCATGGCCACTGTCACCATGGGAACTGTCACCATGAGCACTATCACCGTGAACATTATCACCATGGGCAGTGTCACCATGAGCAATATCAAAACGGGCACTATCACCGTGAGCACTATTACTAATGGGCACTATCTCCATGAGCACTATCACCATGAGCACTGACACCATGGGCACTATCACCGTTTGCACTGTCACCAAGAGCACTGCCTACATGGAAACTGTCACCATGGGCACTGTCACCATGGGCAATGTCACCATGGACACTGTCAACATGGGCACTGTCAACATGAGCACTGTCACCATGAGAACTCTCACCATGAGCACTGTCACCATGGGAAATGTCACCATGGGCACCGTCTGCATGGGAACTGTCACCATGGGCAGTGTCACCATGAGCACTGTCACCAGGGGAAATGTCACCATGGGCACTGTCAGCATGGGCACTCTCACCGTGGGCACTATCACCATGGGCACTGTCAACATGAGCACTGTCACCATGGGAACTCTCACCATGAACACTGTCACCAACGGAAATATCACCATGGGAAGTGTCACCATGGGCACTGTCACCATGGGCAGTGACACCATGAGCACTGTCACCATGGGCAGTATCACTATGAGCACTATCACCAAGGGCACTGTCACCGTGAGCATTGTCACCATGAGCACTGTCACCATGGGCACTGTCACCATGTGCAGTGTCACCATGAGCACTGTCACCATGGGCAGTATCACTATGAGCACTATCACCAAGGGCACTGTCACCGTGAGCACTATCACAATGAGCATTGTCACCATGAGCACTGTCACCATGGGCACTGTCACCATAGGAACTGTCACCGTGAACACTATCACTGTGAGCACTATCACCATGGGCAGTGTCACTGTGAGCAATATCACCATGGTCAGTGTCACCATGAGCACTATCACCATAAGCACTATCACTGTGAGCACAGTCACCATGAGCAGTGTCACCGTGGGCACCCTCACCATGGGCAGTGTCACCATGAGCACTATCACCATTAGCACTATCACCGTGAGCACTATCACCATGGGCAGTGTCCCCGTGAGCAATATCACCATGGGCAGTGTCACCATGAGCAATAATACCATAGGCACTATCACAATGGGAACTGTTACCATGGGAACATTCACCATGGGCACTGTCAAGATGAGCACTGTCACCATGGGCACTCTCACCATGGACACTGTCACCATGGGCACTGTCAACATGACCACTGTCACCATGGGAACTTTCAACATGGGCACATTCACCATGGGCACTGTCACCATGTGAACTCTCACCATGTGCACTGTCACCATGGGAAATGTCACCATGGGCACTGTCACCATGGGCACTCTCACCATGGGCAGTGTCAACATGAGCAATGTGACCATGGACACTGTCACCATGAGGACTATCATCATGGGCAGTGCCACCATGAGGAATTTCACCATGGGAACTCAAACCATGTACACCGCCAGCATGAGCACAGTCACCATGGGCAGGCTCACCATGAGAACTGTCACCATGGGCACTTTCAACATGGGCACTGTCACCATGGAAATTGGCACCATGAGCACTATCACCATGAGCACTATCACCATAAGCACTATCACCAAGGGCACTGCCACAGTAAACACTAACACCGTGAGCAGTATCACCGTGAGCACTGTCACCATGAGCACTGTCACCTTGGGCACTGTCACCATGGGGACTGTCAACATGGGAACTGTAACCATGAGCACTGTCAGTGTGGGCACTATCACCGTTAGCACTATCACAATGGGCACTGTCAAGATGAGCACTGTCACCATGGGAACTCTCACCATGAGCACTGTCACCATGGGAAATGTCACCATGGGCACTGTCACCATGGGAACTGTTAGCAAGAGCACTTTCACCATGGGCACTGTCACGATGGACACACTCACCATGGGCACTTTCAACATGAGCACTATCACCATGGGAACTCTCACCATGAGCACTGTCACCATGGGAAATGTCACCATGGGCACTGTCACCATGGGCAGTGTCCCCATGAGCACTGTCACGATGGGCACTTTCAACATGGGCACTGTCACCATGGGCACTGTCACCATGGACACTGTCATCATGAGCTCTGTTACCATGGGAACTGTCACCATGAGCACTGTCATCTTGGGAAATGCCACTGTGGACACTGCCACCATGAGCACTGTAACCATTGGGACTGCCACCGTGGACACTATCACCAGGGGTACTGTCACCATGGGCATTGTCACCATGGACACTGCCACAGTGAGCACTGTCACTGTTAGCAGTGTCACCATGGGAACTCTCACATTGAGCACTGTCACCTGGGAAATGTCACCATGGGCGCTGTCACCATGGGCACTGTCAACATGAACACTGTCACCATGGGAAACTCACCATGAGAAATGTCACCAAGGGAAATGTCAACATTGGCACTATCACCATTGGCAATGTCACCATGGGCACTGTCACCATAGATACTGCCATGGTGAGCACTGTCACCAGTTACAGTGTCTCCATGGACACTGTCACCATGGGCACTGTCAACATGAACACTGCCTCCATGGGAACTCTCACCATGAGCACTGTCACCTTCGGAAATGTCACCGTGGGCACTGTCACCATATACACTGTCACCATGGACACTGTCACCATGAGCATTATCACCAACTGCACTGTCACCGTGAGCACTGTCACCATGGGAACTGTCACCATGAACACTGTCACCATGGACACTGTCACCATGGGCACTCTCACCATGGACGCTGTCACCATGGGCACTGTCAACATGACCACTGTCATCATGGGAACTCTCACCATGGGCACCGTCACCATGGGCACTGTCACCATGGGCACTGTCACCATGGGAACTCTCACCATGAGCACTGTTACCATGGGAAATGTCACCATGGGCACTGTCACCATGGGCACTGTCACCATGGGCAGTGTCAACATGAGCAATGTGACCATGGATACTGTCAACATGAGCACTATCATCATGGGCAGTGCCACCATGAGGAATTTCACCATGGGAACTCAAACCATGTACACCGCCAGCATAAGCACAGTCACCATGGGCAGGCTCACCATGAGAACTGTCACCATGGGAACTGTCACCATGCGAATTGCCACCATGAGCACTATCACCATGAGTACTATCACCATGAGCACTATCACCAAGTGCACTGTCACAGTATGCACTAACACCGTGAGCACTATCACCGTGAGCACTGTCACCATTGGCACTGTCACCATGGGCACTGTAACCATGAGCACGGTCAGTGTGGGCACTATCACCATTAGCACTATCACAATGGGCACTGTCAAGATAAGCACTGTCACCATGGGAACTCTCACCATGAGAACTGTCACCATGAGCACTATCATCATGGGCAGTGCCACCATGAGGAATTTCACCATTGGATCTCCAACCATGTACACTGCCAGCATGAGCACAGTCACCTTGAGCAGGCTCATCATGAGCACTGTCACCATGGGCACTTTCAACATGGGCAGTGTTACCATGCGAACTGCCGCCGTGAGCACTATTACCATGAGCAATATCACCATGAGCACTATCACCAATGGCACTGTCATGGTAAGCACTATCACCGTGAACACCATCACCGTGAGCACTGTCACCATGAGCACTGTCACCGTGGGCACTGTCACCATGAGCACTATCACCATGAGTACTATCACCAAGGGCACTGTCATGGTAAGCACTATCACCGTGAGTACTATCACTGTGAGCACTGTCACCATGAGCACTGTCACCATGGGCACTGTCACTGTGGAAAATGTGACCATGGACAATGTAACCATGGACACTGTCCTCAGGAGCACTATCACCATGGACACTGTCTCCATGAGCATTGTCCCCATGTGCACTGTCACCATGTGAACTCTCACCATGGGCACTGTCACCATGGGTACTTTCACCATGAGCAATGTCACCATGTGAACTGTAACCATGTGCACTGTCACCATGTGAACTGTCACCATGAGCACTATCACCGTGAACATTATCACCATGGGCAGTGTCACCGTGAGCAATATCAACACGGGCACTATCACCGTGAGGACTATTACTAATGGGCACTATCTCCATGAGCACTATCACCATGAGCACTGTCACCGTGGGCACTATCACTGTTGGCACTGTCACCAAGAGCACTGCCTACATGGAAACTGTCACCATGGGCACTGTCACCATGGGCAATGTCACCATGGACACTGTCAACATGGGCACTGTCAACATGAGCACTGTCACCATGAGAACTCTCACCATGAGCACTGTCACCATGGGAAATGTCACCATGGGCACCGTCTGCATGGGCACTGTCACAATGGACAGTGTCACCATGTGCACTATCACCAAGGACACTGTCACCGTGAGCAATGTCACCGTGAGCACTAGCACCGTGAGCACTGTCAACATGAGCACTGTCACCATGGGAACTCCCACCATGAGCACTGTTACCATGGGAAATGTCACCATGGGCACTGTTACCATGGGCACTGTCACCATGCGCACTATCACCAAGGGCACTGTCACCGTGAGCAATGTCACCGTGAGCACTATCACCGTGAGCACTGTCACCATGAGCACTGTCACCAGGGGAAATGTCACCATGGGCACTGGCAGCATGGGCACTCTCACCGTGGGCACTGTCACCATGGGCACTGTCAACATGAGCACTGTCACCATGGGCACTGTACAAATGGGAACTGTCACTGTGAGCACTGTCAGTGTGGGCACAATCACTGTGAGCATTATCACAATGGGCACTGTGACCATGGGCACTGTCACCATGAGCACTATCACCATGAGTACTATCACCAAGGGCACTGTCACGGTAAGCACTATCACCGTGAGTACTATCACCGTGAGCACTGTCACCATGAGCCCTGTCACCAGGGGAAATGTCACCATGGGCACTGTCAGCATGGGCACTCTCACCATGGGCACTGTCAACATGAGCACTGTCACCATGAGAACACTCACCATGAGTACTGTCACCATGGGAAATATCACCATGGGCACTGTCAGCATGGGCACTGTCACCATCAGCACTGTCACCATGGGCACTTTCACAATGACCACTATCAACGTGTGCATTATCACCATGGGCATTGCCACCGTGAGCAATATCAACATGGGCACTGTCACCGTGAGCACTATTACTAATGGGCACTATCAGCATGAGCACTATCACCATGACCACTGTCACCATGGGCACTGTCACCATGAACAGTATCACCAATGGCACTGTCACCGTGAGCACTGTAACCATGGGAACTGACCATGAGCACTGTCACCATGGACACTGTCACCATGGGCACTGTCACCATGGGCACTCTCACAATGGACACTCTCACCATGGACACTGTCACCATGGGCACTATCAACATGAGCACTGTCACCATGGGAACTCTCACCATGGGAAATTTCACCATGGGCACTGTCACCATGAGCACTGTCAACATGAGCACTGTCACCATGGGAACTCTCACCATGAGCACTGTCACCATGGGAAATGTCACCATGGGCACTGTCACTATGGGCACTGTCACCATGGGCACTGTCACCATGTACACTGCCAGCGTGAGCACAGTCACCATGGGCAGGTGCACCGTGAGCACTGTCACCATGGTCACTTTCAACTTGGGCACTGTCACCATGTGAACTGCCACAATGAGCACTATCACCATGAGGACTATCACCAAGGGCACTGTCACGGTAAGTTCTATCATCATGAGCACTATCACCGTGAGCACTGTCACCGTGGGCTCTTTCACCATGAGCACTGTCACCATGGGCACAGTCACCATGGGAAATGTAACCGTGAGCACTGTCAGTGTGGGCACTATCACCGTGAGCACTATTACAATGGGCACTGTGACCATGGGCACTGTCACCATTAGCACTATCACCATGACTACTGTCACCATGGGCACTGCCACTGTGGAAATTGTCACCATGGGCACTGTAACCATGGACACTGTCCTCACGAGCACTATCACCATGGACACTGTCTAAATGAGCATTGTCCCTATGGGCACTGTCATGATGGGAACTGTCACCATGGGCACTTTCACCATTGGCACTGTCAACATGAGCAAGGTCACCATGGGAAATGTCACCATGGGCACTGTCACCATGGACACTCTCACCATGGGCACTGTCACCATGAGCACTGTCACCTTGGGCAGTGTCACCATAGGCACTGTCACCATGGTCACTGTCACCATGAGCACTATCATCATGGGCAGTGCCACCATGAGGAATTTCACCATGGGAACTGCAACCATGTACACCACCAGCATGAGCACAGTCACCATGGGCACTTTCAACATGGGCACTGTCACCATGGACACTGTCATCATGAGCTCTGTTACCATGGGAACTGTCATCATGAGCACTGTCATCTTGGGAAATGCCACCATGGACACTGCCACCATGAGCACTGTAACCTATGGCACTGCCACCGTGGGCACTTTCACCATGGGTACTGTCACCATGGGCACTCTCACCATGGGCACTGTCACCATGGACACTGTCATCATGAGCTCTGTTACCATGGGAACTGTCATCATGAGCACTGTCATCTTGGGAAATTCCACCATGGACACTGCCACCATGAGCACTGTAACCATTGGCACTGCCACCGTGGGCACTTTCACAATGGGTACTGTCACCATGAGCACTGTCACCATGGACACTGCCACAGTGAGCACTGTCACCATGAGCACTATCATCATGGGCAGTGCCACCATGAGGAATTTCACCATTGGATCTCCAACCATGTACACTGCCAGCATGAGCACAGTCACCTTGAGCAGGCTCATCATGAGCACTGTCACCATGGGCACTTTCAACATGGGCAGTGTTACCATGCGAACTGCCACCGTGAGCACTATTACCATGAGCAATATCACCATGAGCACTATCACCAATGGCACTGTCATGGTAAGCACTATCACCGTGAACACCATCACCGTGAGCACTGTCACCATGAGCACTGTCACCGTGGGCACTGTCACCATGAGCACTATCACCATGAGTACTATCACCAAGGGCACTGTCATGGTAAGCACTATCACCGTGAGTACTATCACTGTGAGCACTGTCACCATGAGCACTGTCACCATGGGCACTGTCACTGTGGAAAATGTGACCATGGACAATGTAACCATGGACACTGTCCTCAGGAGCACTATCACCATGGACACTGTCTCCATGAGCATTGTCCCCATGTGCACTGTCACCATGTGAACTCTCACCATGGGCACTGTCACCATGGGTACTTTCACCATGAGCAATGTCACCATGTGAACTGTAACCATGTGCACTGTCACCATGAGCACTATCACCGTGAACATTATCACCATGGGCAGTGTCACCGTGAGCAATATCAACACGGGCACTATCACCGTGAGGACTATTACTAATGGGCACTATCTCCATGAGCACTATCACCATGAGCACTGTCACCGTGGGCACTATCACTGTTGGCACTGTCACCAAGAGCACTGCCTACATGGAAACTGTCACCATGGGCACTGTCACCATGGGCAATGTCACCATGGACACTGTCAACATGGGCACTGTCAACATGAGCACTGTCACCATGAGAACTCTCACCATGAGCACTGTCACCATGGGAAATGTCACCATGGGCACCGTCTGCATGGGCACTGTCACAATGGACAGTGTCACCATGTGCACTATCACCAAGGACACTGTCACCGTGAGCAATGTCACCGTGAGCACTAGCACCGTGAGCACTGTCAACATGAGCACTGTCACCATGGGAACTCCCACCATGAACACTGTCACCAACGGAAATGTCACCTTGGGAAGTGTCACCATGGGCACTGTCACCATGGGCAGTGACACCATGAGCACTGTCACCATGGGCAGTATCACTATGAGCACTATCACCAAGGGCACTGTCACCGTGAGCACTATCACCGTGAGCATTGTCACCATGGGCACTGTCACCATGGGCAGTGTCACCATGAGCACTGTCACCATGGGCAGTATCACTATGAGCACTATCACCAAGGGCACTCTCACCGTGAGCACTATCACTGTGAGCACTATCACAATGAGCATTGTCACCATGAGCACTGTCACCATGGGCACTGTCACCATAGGAACTGTCACTGTGAACACTATCACCGTGAGCACTATCACCATGGGCAGTGTCACCATGAGCACTATCACCATGAGCACTATCACCATGAGCACTGTCACCATGGTCAGTGTCACCATGAGCACTATCACCATGAGCACTATCACCATGAGCACTGTCACCATGAGCAGTGTCACCGTGGGCACCCTCACCATGGGCAGTGTCACCATGAGCACTATGACCATTAGCACTATCACCATGAGCACTATCACCATGGGAACTGTCACCATGAACACTGTCACCATGGACACTGTCACCATTGGCACTGTCACCATGGGCACTCTCACCATGGGCACTCTCACCATGGACACTGTCACCATGGGCACTGTCAACATGACCACTGTCATCATGGGAACTCTCACCATGGGCACCGTCACCATGGGCACTGTCACCATGGGAACTCTCACCATGAGCACTGTTACCATGGGAAATGTCACCATGGGCACTGTCACCATGGGCAGTGTCAACATGAGCAATGTGACCATGGACACTGTCAACATGAGCACTATCATCATGGGCAGTGCCACCATGAGGAATTTCACCATGGGAACTCAAACCATGTACACCGCCAGCATAAGCACAGTCACCATGGGCAGGCTCACCATGAGAACTGTCACCATGGGAACTGTCACCATGCGAATTGCCACCATGAGCACTATCACCATGAGTACTATCACCATGAGCACTATCACCAAGTGCACTGTCACAGTATGCACTAACACCGTGAGCACTATCACCGTGAGCACTGTCAGCATGGGCACTGTCACTGTGGGCACTGTCACCATGAGCACTGTCACCATTGGCACTGTCACCATGGGCACTGTAACCATGAGCACGGTCAGTGTGGGCACTATCACCGTTAGCACTATCACAATGGGCACTGTCAAGATAAGCACTGTCACCATGGGAACTCTCACCATGAGAACTGTCACCATGGGAAATGTCACCATGGGCACTGTCACCATGGGCACTGTCACCGTGGGAACTGTTACCAAGAGCACTGTCACCATGGGCACTGTCACTATGGACACACTCACCATGGGCACTGTCAACATGAGCACTGTCACCATGGGAACTCTCACCATGAGCACTGTCACCTTGGGCAGTGTCCCCATAAGCACTGTCAAGATGGGCACTTTCAACATGGGCACTGTCACCATGGGCACTGTCACCATGGACACTGTCATCATGAGCTCTGTCACCATGGGAACTGTCACCATGAGCACTGTCATCTTGGGAAATGCCACCATGGACACTGCCACCATTAGCACTGTAACCATTGGGACTGCCACCGTGGACACTATCACCAGGGGTACTGTCACCATGGGCATTGTCACCATGGACACTGCCACAGTGAGCACTGTCACTGTTAGCAGTGTCACCATGAGAACTCTCACCATGAGCACTGTCACCTGGGAAATGTCACCGTGGGCACTGTCACCATGGGCACTGTCAACATGAACACTGTCACCATGGGAAACTCACCATGAGAAATGTCACCATGGGAAATGTCACCATTGGCACTGTCACCATTGGCAATGTCACCATGGACAGTGTCACCATGAGCACTGTCACCATGGGAACTGTCAACATGGACACTGTCACCATGGGCACTGTCACCATGGACACTGCCACAGTAAGCACTGTCACCGTGAGCACTGTCACCATGGGAACTGTCACCATGAACACTGTCACCATGGACACTGTCACCATTGGCACTGTCACCATGGGCACTCTCAAGATAGACACTGTCACCATGGGCAATGTCAACATGAGCACTGTCACCATGGGAATTCTCACCATGGGAAATGTCACCATGGGCACTGTCACAATGAGCACTATCATCATGGGCACTGCCACCATGAGGAATTTCACCATGGGAACTCCAACCATGTACACCGCCAGCATGAGCACAGTCACCATGGGCAGGCTCACCATGAGCACTGTCACTATGGGCACTTTCAACATGGGCACAGTCACCATGCGAACTGCCACCATGAGCATTATCACCATGAGCACTATCACCATGAGCACTATCACCAAGGGCACTGTCACGGTAAGCACTATCACCGTGAGCACTATCACCGTGAGCACTGTCACCATGAGCACTGTCACAGTGGGCACTGTACAAATGGGAACTGTCACTGTGAGCACTGTCAGTGTGGGCACTATCACCATGGGACATTCACCATGAGCACTGTCACCAGGGACAGTGTCACCATGGACACTGTCACCATGGGCAGTGTCAACATGAGCACTGTCTCCATGGGAACTCTCACCATGGGCACTCTCACTATGGACAATGTCAACATGGGCACTGTCACCATGAGCACTGTCACCATGGGAACTCTCACCATGAGCACTGTCACCTTGGAAAATGTCACCGTGGGCACTGTTCACCATGGGCAGTGTTACCATGGGCAGTGTCACCATGGGCACTGTCACCATGAGATCTATCACCAAGGGCACTGTGACCATGAGCACTATCACCGTAAGCAGTGTCACCATGGGAAATGTCACCATGGGCACTGTCACCATGGGCAGTGTCAACATGAGCACTGTCACCATGGGCACTGTCACCAAGGACACTGTCACCATGAGCACTATCATCATGGGCAGTGCCACCATGAGGAATTTCACCATTGGATCTCCAACCATGTACACTGCCAGCATGAGCACAGTCACCATGGGCAGGCTCACCATTAGCACTGTCACCATGGGCACTTTCAACATGGGCACGGTCACCATGCGAACTGCCACCATGAGCACTATCACCATGAGCAATATCACCATGAGCAATATCACCAAGGGCACTGTCACGGTATGCACTATCACCATACACACTATCACCATGAGTACTGTCACAATGAGCACTGTCACCGTGGGCAATGTCACCATGAGCACTGTCACCATGGGCACTGTACAAATGGGATCTGTCACTGTGAGCACGGTCAGTGTAGGCACAATCACCATGAGCATTATCACAATGGGCACTGTGACCATGGGCACTGTCATCATGAGCACTATCACCATGAGTAGTATCACCAAGGGCACTGTCACGGTAAGCACTATCACCGTGAGTACTATCACCGTGAGCACTGTCACCATGAGGTCTGTCACCATGGGCACTGTCACTGTGGAAAATGTGACCATGGGCAGTGTCACCATGGACACTGTCACCATGGGCATTGTCACCATGACCACTATCACCGTGAGCATTATCACCATGGGCAGTGTCACCGTGAGCAATATCAACATGGGCAGTGTCACCGTGAGCACTATTACCATGGGCACTATCACCATGAGCACTATCACCGTGAGCACTGTCACCGTGTGCACTGTCAACATGAGCACTGTCACCAAGGGAAATCTCACCATGAGCACTGTCACCATGGGAAATGTCACCATGGGCACTGTCACCATGAGCACTATCATCATGGGCAGTGCCACCATGAGGAATTTCACCATGGGAACTCCAACCATGTACACCGGCAGCATGAGCACAGTCACCATGGGCAGTGTCACCATGAGCAATCTCACCATGGGCACTTTCAACATGGGCACTGTCACCATGCGAGCTTTCACCATGAGCACTATCACCGTGAGCACTATCGCCAAGTGCACTGTCACTGTGAGCACTATCACCGTGAGCACTGTCACCATGAGCACGGTCACCATGGGCAATATGAACGTGAGTACTGTCAACGTGGGCACTATCACCATGGGAACTTTCACCATGAGCACTATCACCGTGAGCAGTATAACCATGGGCAGTGTCACCGTGAGCAATATCACCATGGGCACTGTCACCGTGAGCACTATCACCGAGAGAACTGTCACCATGAGCACTGTCACCTTGGGCAATATCACCGTGTGTACTCTCACCATGAGCACTGTCACCATGGGCACTGTCACCGTGTGCACTGTCAACATGAGCACTGTCACCATGGAAACCCTCACCATGAGCACTGTCATGATGGGAAATGTCACCATGGGCACTGTCACCATGGGCAGTGTCACCATGAGCACTTTCACCATAGGCACTGTCACCATGGGCAATGTCATCATGAACTCTGTTACCATGGGAACTCTTACCAGTAGCACTGTCATCTTGGGAACTGCCACCATGGACACTGCCACCATGAGCACTGTAACCATTGTCACTGCCACCATGGGCACTGTCACCATGTGTACTGTCACCATGGGCACTGTCACCATGGGAAGTGTCACCATGAGCATTGTCACCATGGGCACTGTCACCATGAACAGTACCACCAATGGCACTGTCACCGTGAGCACTGTAACCATGGGAACTGACCATGAGCACTGTCACCATGGACACTGTCACCATGGGCACTGTCACCATGGGCACTCTCACAATGGACCCTCTCACCATGGACACTGTCACCCTGGGCACTGTCAACATGAGCACTGTCACCATGGGAACTCTCACCATGGGAAATTTCACCATGGGCACTGTCACCATGGGAAATGTCACCATGGGCACTGTCACTATGGGCACTGTCACCATGGGCAGTGTCACCATGAGCACTGTCACTATGGGCACTGTCACCATGGACACTGTCAACATGAGCACTATCATCATGGGCAGTGCCACCATGAGGAATTTCACCATTGGACCTCCAACCATGTACACTGCCAGCGTGAGCACAGTCACCATGGTCAGGCGCACCATGAGCACTGTCACCATGGTCACTTTCAACTTGGGCACTGTCACCATGTGAACTGCCACCATGAGCACTATCACCAAGGCACTGTCACGGTAAGTTCTATCACCGTGAGCACTATCACCGTGAGCACTGTCACCGTGGGCACTGTCACCATGGGCACTGTTACCATGGGCACAGTCACCATTGGAAATGTAACCGTGAGCACTGTCAGTGTGGGCACAATCACCGTGAGCATTATTACAATGGGCACTGTGACCATGGACACTGTCCTCACGAGCACTATCACCATGGACACTGTCTCCATGAGCATTGTCGCCATGGGCACTGTCACCATGTGAACTGTCACCATTTGCACTGTCACCATGTGAACGGTCACCATGAGCACTGTCACCATGGGCACTGCCTACATGCACACTGTCACCATGGGCAGTGTCACCATGGGCACTGTCAACATGAGCACTGTCACCGTGAGCACTTTCAACATGAGCACTGTCACCAAGGGAAATGTCACCGTGGGCACTGTCAGCATGGGCACTCTCACCATGGACACTGTCACCATGGGCACTATCAACATGAGCACTCTCACCATGAGAACACTCACCATGGCCACTGTCACCATGGGAACTGTCACCATGAGCACTATCACTGTGAGCATTATCACCATGGGCAGTGTCACTGTGAGCAATAGGAACACGGGCACTATCACTGTCAGCACTATTACTAATGGGCACTATCACCATGAGCACTTTCACCTTGGGCACTATCACCGTATGCACTGTCACCATGAGCACGGCCTACATGGACACTTTCACCATGGGCACTGTCACCATGGACACTGTCACCATGGGCACTGTGAACATGAGCACTATCACCATGAGAACTCTCACCATGAGCACTGTCACCATGAGAAATGTCACCATGAGCACTGTCACCATGGACACTGCCACCATTAGCAGTGTCACCATGGATTGTGTCACCATGGGAACTTTCCCCATGGGCACTGTTACCATGGGCAATGTAACCATGCGAACTGTCACCATGAGCACTGTCACCATGGGCACTGTCACCATGGGAACTCTCACCGTGGGAACTGTCACCATGGGCACTGTCACCATGGGCACTCTCACCGTGGGCACTGTCACCATGGGCATTCTCACCATGAGCACAGTCACTGTGAGCACTATCACCATGAGCACTTTCGCCAAGGGGACTGTCACCATGAGCACTATCACCGTGAGCACTATCACCATGGGCAGTGTCACCGTGAGCACTATTACCATGGGCACTATTACCATGAGCACTATCACCATGAGGACTGTCACCGTGCGCACTGTCACCATGTGCACTATCATCATGAGCACTGTCTCCATAAGCACTATCACCATGGGAACTGTCACCATGGGAACGGTCACCATGGGCACTGTCAAAATGGGCACTCTCACCATGGGCACAGTCACCGTGGACACTGTCAGCATGGGAACTGTCAACATGAGAACTGTCACCATGGGAACTCTCACCATGAGCAATGTCACCATGGGAAATGTCACCATGGGCACTGTCACCATGAGCACTGTCACCATGGGCACTTCACAATGGACACTGTCACCATGAGCACTATCATCTTGGGCAGTGGCACCATGAGGAATTTCACCATGGGAACTCCAACCATGTACACTGCCAGCATGAGCACAGTCACCTTGAGCAGGCTCATCATGAGCACTGTCACCATGGGCACTTTCAACATGGGCACTGTTACCATGCGAACTGCCACCATGAGCACTATCACCATGAGCAATATCACCATGAGCACTATCACCAATGGCACTATCATGGTAAGCACTCTCACTGTGAACACCATCACCGTGAGCACTGTCACCATGAGCACTGTCACCGTGGGCACTGTCACCATGAGCACTATCACCATGAGTACTATCACAAGGGCACTGTCATGGTAAGCACTATCACCGTGAGTACTATCACTGTGAGCACTGTCACCATGAGCACTGTCACCATGGTCACTGTCCCTGTGGAAAATGTGACCATGGACAATGTAACCATGGACACTGTCCTCAGGAGCACTATCACCATGGACACTGTCTCCATGAGCATTGTCCCCATGTGCACTGTCACCATGTGAACTCTCACCATGGCACTGTCACCATGGGCACTTTCACCATGAGCAATGTCACCATGTGAACTGTAACCATGTGCACTGTCACCATGTGAACTGTCACCATGAGCACAGTCACCACGGGCACTGCCTACATGGGCACTGTCACCATGGGCACTGTCAGCATGGGCAATCTCACCATGGGCACTGTCACCATGGACACTGTCAACACGAGCACTGTCACCATGAGAACACTCACCATGAGTACTGTCCCCATGGGAAATGTCACCATGGGCACTGTCAGCATGGGTGCTGTCACCATCAGCACTGTCACCATGGCCACTGTCACCATGGGAACTGTCACCATGAGCACTATCACCGTGAACATTATCACCATGGGCAGTGTCACCATGAGCAATATCAAAACGGGCACTATCACCGTGAGCACTATTACTAATGGGCACTATCTCCATGAGCACTATCACCATGAGCACTGACACCGTGGGCACTATCACCGTTTGCACTGTCACCAAGAGCACTGCCTACATGGAAACTGTCACCATGGGCACTGTCACCATGGGCAATGTCACCATGGACACTGTCAACATGGGCACTGTCAACATGAGCACTGTCACCATGAGAACTCTCACCATGAGCACTGTCACCATGGGAAATGTCACCATGGGCACCGTCTGCATGGGAACTGTCACCATGGGCAGTGTCACCATGTGCACGATCACCAAGGACACTGTCACCATGAGCAATGTCACCGTGAGCACTATCACCATGAGCACTGTCACCATGAGCACTGTCACCAGGGGAAATGTCACCATGGGCACTGTCAGCATGGGCACTCTCACCGTGGGCACTATCACCATGGGCACTGTCAACATGAGCACTGTCACCATGGGAACTCTCACCATGAACACAGTCACCAACGGAAATGTCACCATGGGAAGTGTCACCATGGGCACTGTCACCATGGGCAGTGACACCATGAGCACTGTCACCATGGGCAGTATCACTATGAGCACTATCACCAAGGGCACTGTCACCATGAGCACTATCACTGTGAGCACTATCACAATGAGCATTGTCACCATGAGCACTGTCACCATGGGCACTGTCACCACAGGAACTGTCACCGTGAACACTATCACCGTGAGCACTATCACCATGGGCAGTGTCACTGTGAGCAATATCACCATGGTCAGTGTCACCATGAGCACTATCACCATAAGCACTATCACTGTGAGCACTGTCACCATGAGCAGTGTCACCGTGGGCACCCTCACCATGGGCAGTGTCACCATGAGCACTATCACCATTAGCACTATCACCGTGAGCACTATCACCATGGGCAGTGTCCCCGTGAGCAATATCACCATGGGCAGTGTCACCATGAGCAATAATACCATAGGCACTATCACAATGGGAACTGTTACCATGGGAACATTCACCATGGGCACTGTCAAGATGAGCACTGTCACCATGGGCACTCTCACCATGGACACTGTCACCATGGGCACTGTCAACATGACCACTGTCACCATGGGAACTCTCACCATGAGCACTGTTACCATGGGAAATGTCACCATGGGCACTGTTACCATGGGCACTGTCACCATGCGCACTATCACCAAGGGCACTGTCACCGTGAGCAATGTCACCGTGAGCACTATCACCGTGAGCACTGTCACCATGAGCACTGTCACCAGGGGAAATGTCACCATGGGCACTGGCAGCATGGGCACTCTCACCGTGGGCACTGTCACCATGGGCACTGTCAACATGAGCACTGTCACCATGGGCACTGTACAAATGGGAACTGTCACTGTGAGCACTGTCAGTGTGGGCACAATCACTGTGAGCATTATCACAATGGGCACTGTGACCATGGGCACTGTCACCATGAGCACTATCACCATGAGTACTATCACCAAGGGCACTGTCACGGTAAGCACTATCACCGTGAGTACTATCACCGTGAGCACTGTCACCATGAGCCCTGTCACCAGGGGAAATGTCACCATGGGCACTGTCAGCATGGGCACTCTCACCATGGGCACTGTCAACATGAGCACTGTCACCATGAGAACACTCACCATGAGTACTGTCACCATGGGAAATATCACCATGGGCACTGTCAGCATGGGCACTGTCACCATCAGCACTGTCACCATGGGCACTGTCACCATGGGCACTGTCACCGTGGGCACTGTCACCATGAGCACTATCACCATGAGTACTATCACCAAGGGCACTGTCATGGTAAGCACTATCACCGTGAGTACTATCACTGTGAGCACTGTCACCATGAGCACTGTCACCATGGGCACTGTCACTGTGGAAAATGTGACCATGGACAATGTAACCATGGACACTGTCCTCAGGAGCACTATCACCATGGACACTGTCTCCATGAGCATTGTCCCCATGTGCACTGTCACCATGTGAACTCTCACCATGGGCACTGTCACCATGGGCACTATCAACATGAGCACTGTCACCATGGGAACTCTCACCATGGGAAATTTCACCATGGGCACTGTCACCATGAGCACTGTCAACATGAGCACTGTCACCATGGGAACTCTCACCATGAGCACTGTCACCATGGGAAATGTCACCATGGGCACTGTCACTATGGGCACTGTCACCATGGGCACTGTCACCATGTACACTGCCAGCGTGAGCACAGTCACCATGGGCAGGTGCACCGTGAGCACTGTCACCATGGTCACTTTCAACTTGGGCACTGTCACCATGTGAACTGCCACAATGAGCACTATCACCATGAGGACTATCACCAAGGGCACTGTCACGGTAAGTTCTATCATCATGAGCACTATCACCGTGAGCACTGTCACCGTGGGCTCTTTCACCATGAGCACTGTCACCATGGGCACAGTCACCATGGGAAATGTAACCGTGAGCACTGTCAGTGTGGGCACTATCACCGTGAGCACTATTACAATGGGCACTGTGACCATGGGCACTGTCACCATTAGCACTATCACCATGACTACTGTCACCATGGGCACTGCCACTGTGGAAATTGTCACCATGGGCACTGTAACCATGGACACTGTCCTCACGAGCACTATCACCATGGACACTGTCTAAATGAGCATTGTCCCTATGGGCACTGTCATGATGGGAACTGTCACCATGGGCACTTTCACCATTGGCACTGTCAACATGAGCAAGGTCACCATGGGAAATGTCACCATGGGCACTGTCACCATGGACACTCTCACCATGGGCACTGTCACCATGAGCACTGTCACCTTGGGCAGTGTCACCATAGGCACTGTCACCATGGTCACTGTCACCATGAGCACTATCATCATGGGCAGTGCCACCATGAGGAATTTCACCATGGGAACTGCAACCATGTACACCACCAGCATGAGCACAGTCACCATGGGCAGTGTCACCATGGGCACTTTCAACATGGGCACTGTCACCATGGACACTGTCATCATGAGCTCTGTTACCATGGGCACTGTCAACATGAGCACTGTCACAATGGGAACTCTCACCATGAGCACTGTCACCATGGGAAATGTCACCATGGGCACTGTCAGCATGGGCACTCTCACCATGGACACTGTCACCATGGGCACTATCAACATGAGCACTCTCACCATGAGAACACTCACCATGGCCACTGTCACCATGGGTACTGTCACCATGAGCACTATCACTGTGAGCATTATCACCATGGGCAGTGTCACTGTGAGCAATAGGAACACGGGCACTATCACCGTGAGCACTATTACTAATGGGCACTATCACCATGAGCACTTTCACCTTGGGCACTATCACCGTTTGCACTGTCACCATGAGCACGGCCTACATGGACACTTTCACCTTGGGCACTGTCACCATGGACACTGTCACCATGGGCACTGTGAACATGAGCACTATCACCATGAGAACTCTCACCATGAGCACTGTCACCATGAGAAATGTCACCATGAGCACTGTCACCATGGACACTGCCACCATAAGCAGTGTCACCATGGATTGTGTCACCATGGGAACTTTCCCCATGGGCACTGTTACCATGGGCAATGTAACCATGCGAACTGTCACCATGAGCACTGTCACCATGGGCACTGTCACCATGGACACTGAAACCATGGGCACTGTCACCATGGGCACTCTCACCGTGGGCACTGTCACCATGGGCACTGTCACCATGGGCATTCTCACCATGGGCACTGTCACCATGGGCATTCTCACCATGAGCACAGTCACTGTGAGCACTATCACCATGAGCACTTTCGCCAAGGGGACTGTCACCATGAGCACTATCACCGTGAGCACTATCAACATGGGCAGTGTCACCGTGAGCACTATTACCATGGGCACTATTACCATGAGCACTATCACCATGAGGACTGTCACCGTGCGCACTGTCACCATGTGCACTATCATCATGAGCACTGTCTCCATAAGCACTATCACCATGGGAACTGTCACCATGGGAACGGTCACCATGGGCACTGTCAAAATGGGCACTCTCACCATGGGCACAGTCACCGTGGACACTGTCAGCATGGGAACTGTCAACATGAGAACTGTCACCATGGGAACTCTCACCATGAGCAATGTCACCATGGGAAATGTCACCATGGGCACTGTCACCATGAGCACTGTCACCATGGGCACTGTCACGATGGACACTGTCACCATGAGCACTATCATCTTGGGCAGTGGCACCATGAGGAATTTCACCATGGGAACTCCAACCATGTACACTGCCAGCATGAGCACAGTCACCTTGAGCAGGCTCATCATGAGCACTGTCACCATGGGCACTTTCAACATGGGCACTGTTACCATGCGAACTGCCACCATGAGCACTATCACCATGAGCAATATCACCATGAGCACTATCACCAATGGCACTATCATGGTAAGCACTCTCACCGTGAACACCATCACCGTCAGCACTGTCACCATGAGCACTGTCACCGTGGGCACTGTCACCATGAGCACTATCACCATGAGTACTATCACAAGGGCACTGTCATGGTAAGCACTATCACCGTGAGTACTATCACTGTGAGCACTGTCACCATGGTCACTGTCCCTGTGGAAAATGTGACCATGGACAATGTAACCATGGACACTGTCCTCAGGAGCACTATCACCATGGACACTGTCTCCATGAGCATTGTCCCCATGTGCACTGTCACCATGTGAACTCTCACCATGGGCACTGTCACCATGGGCACTTTCACCATGAGCAATGTCACCATGTGAACTGTAACCATGTGCACTGTCACCATGTGAACTGTCACCATGAGCACAGTCACCACGGGCACTGCCTACATGGGCACTGTCACCATGGGCACTGTCAGCATGGGCAATCTCACCATGGGCACTGTCACCATGGACACTGTCAACACGAGCACTGTCACCATGAGAACACTCACCATGAGTACTGTCCCCATGGGAAATGTCACCATGGGCACTGTCAGCATGGGCGCTGTCACCATCAGCACTGTCACCATGGCCACTGTCACCATGGGAACTGTCACCATGAGCACTATCACCGTGAACATTATCACCATGGGCAGTGTCACCATGAGCAATATCAAAACGGGCACTATCACCGTGAGCACTATTACTAATGGGCACTATCTCCATGAGCACTATCACCATGAGCACTGACACCATGGGCACTATCACCGTTTGCACTGTCACCAAGAGCACTGCCTACATGGAAACTGTCACCATGGGCACTGTCACCATGGGCAATGTCACCATGGACACTGTCAACATGGGCACTGTCAACATGAGCACTGTCACCATGAGAACTCTCACCATGAGCACTGTCACCATGGGAAATGTCACCATGGGCACCGTCTGCATGGGAACTGTCACCATGGGCAGTGTCACCATGAGCACTGTCACCAGGGGAAATGTCACCATGGGCACTGTCAGCATGGGCACTCTCACCGTGGGCACTATCACCATGGGCACTGTCAACATGAGCACTGTCACCATGGGAACTCTCACCATGAACACTGTCACCAACGGAAATATCACCATGGGAAGTGTCACCATGGGCACTGTCACCATGGGCAGTGACACCATGAGCACTGTCACCATGGGCAGTATCACTATGAGCACTATCACCAAGGGCACTGTCACCGTGAGCATTGTCACCATGAGCACTGTCACCATGGGCACTGTCACCATGTGCAGTGTCACCATGAGCACTGTCACCATGGGCAGTATCACTATGAGCACTATCACCAAGGGCACTGTCACCGTGAGCACTATCACAATGAGCATTGTCACCATGAGCACTGTCACCATGGGCACTGTCACCATAGGAACTGTCACCGTGAACACTATCACTGTGAGCACTATCACCATGGGCAGTGTCACTGTGAGCAATATCACCATGGTCAGTGTCACCATGAGCACTATCACCATAAGCACTATCACTGTGAGCACTGTCACCATGAGCAGTGTCACCGTGGGCACCCTCACCATGGGCAGTGTCACCATGAGCACTATCACCATTAGCACTATCACCGTGAGCACTATCACCATGGGCAGTGTCCCCGTGAGCAATATCACCATGGGCAGTGTCACCATGAGCAATAATACCATAGGCACTATCACAATGGGAACTGTTACCATGGGAACATTCACCATGGGCACTGTCAAGATGAGCACTGTCACCATGGGCACTCTCACCATGGACACTGTCACCATGGGCACTGTCAACATGACCACTGTCACCATGGGAACTTTCAACATGGGCACATTCACCATGGGCACTGTCACCATGTGAACTCTCACCATGTGCACTGTCACCATGGGAAATGTCACCATGGGCACTGTCACCATGGGCACTCTCACCATGGGCAGTGTCAACATGAGCAATGTGACCATGGACACTGTCACCATGAGGACTATCATCATGGGCAGTGCCACCATGAGGAATTTCACCATGGGAACTCAAACCATGTACACCGCCAGCATGAGCACAGTCACCATGGGCAGGCTCACCATGAGAACTGTCACCATGGGCACTTTCAACATGGGCACTGTCACCATGGAAATTGGCACCATGAGCACTATCACCATGAGCACTATCACCATAAGCACTATCACCAAGGGCACTGCCACAGTAAACACTAACACCGTGAGCAGTATCACCGTGAGCACTGTCACCATGAGCACTGTCACCTTGGGCACTGTCACCATGGGGACTGTCAACATGGGAACTGTAACCATGAGCACTGTCAGTGTGGGCACTATCACCGTTAGCACTATCACAATGGGCACTGTCAAGATGAGCACTGTCACCATGGGAACTCTCACCATGAGCACTGTCACCATGGGAAATGTCACCATGGGCACTGTCACCATGGGAACTGTTAGCAAGAGCACTTTCACCATGGGCACTGTCACGATGGACACACTCACCATGGGCACTTTCAACATGAGCACTATCACCATGGGAACTCTCACCATGAGCACTGTCACCATGGGAAATGTCACCATGGGCACTGTCACCATGGGCAGTGTCCCCATGAGCACTGTCACGATGGGCACTTTCAACATGGGCACTGTCACCATGGGCACTGTCACCATGGACACTGTCATCGTGAGCTCTGTTACCATGGGAACTGTCACCATGAGCACTGTCATCTTGGGAAATGCCACTGTGGACACTGCCACCATGAGCACTGTAACCATTGGGACTGCCACCGTGGACACTATCACCAGGGGTACTGTCACCATGGGCATTGTCACCATGGACACTGCCACAGTGAGCACTGTCACTGTTAGCAGTGTCACCATGGGAACTCTCACATTGAGCACTGTCACCTGGGAAATGTCACCATGGGCGCTGTCACCATGGGCACTGTCAACATGAACACTGTCACCATGGGAAACTCACCATGAGAAATGTCACCAAGGGAAATGTCAACATTGGCACTATCACCATTGGCAATGTCACCATGGGCACTGTCACCATAGATACTGCCATGGTGAGCACTGTCACCAGGTACAGTGTCTCCATGGACACTGTCACCATGGGCACTGTCAACATGAACACTGCCTCCATGGGAACTCTCACCATGAGCACTGTCACCTTCGGAAATGTCACCGTGGGCACTGTCACCATATACACTGTCACCATGGACACTGTCACCATGAGCATTATCACCAACTGCACTGTCACCGTGAGCACTGTCACCATGGGAACTGTCACCATGAACACTGTCACCATGGACACTGTCACCATGGGCACTCTCACCATGGACGCTGTCACCATGGGCACTGTCAACATGACCACTGTCATCATGGGAACTCTCACCATGGGCACCGTCACCATGGGCACTGTCACCATGGGCACTGTCACCATGGGAACTCTCACCATGAGCACTGTTACCATGGGAAATGTCACCATGGGCACTGTCACCATGGGCACTGTCACCATGGGCAGTGTCAACATGAGCAATGTGACCATGGATACTGTCAACATGAGCACTATCATCATGGGCAGTGCCACCATGAGGAATTTCACCATGGGAACTCAAACCATGTACACCGCCAGCATAAGCACAGTCACCATGGGCAGGCTCACCATGAGAACTGTCACCATGGGAACTGTCACCATGCGAATTGCCACCATGAGCACTATCACCATGAGTACTATCACCATGAGCACTATCACCAAGTGCACTGTCACAGTATGCACTAACACCGTGAGCACTATCACCGTGA
The DNA here is from genome assembly GCF_949987535.1 of Balaenoptera acutorostrata. Lineage (NCBI taxonomy): Eukaryota > Metazoa > Chordata > Mammalia > Artiodactyla > Balaenopteridae > Balaenoptera > Balaenoptera acutorostrata. The sequence goes on along the minus strand of NC_080079.1, from coordinate 72,034,049 downwards.
GCACTGTCACCATTGGCACTGTCACCATGGGCACTGTAACCATGAGCACGGTCAGTGTGGGCACTATCACCATTAGCACTATCACAATGGGCACTGTCAAGATAAGCACTGTCACCATGGGAACTCTCACCATGAGAACTGTCACCATGAGCACTATCATCATGGGCAGTGCCACCATGAGGAATTTCACCATTGGATCTCCAACCATGTACACTGCCAGCATGAGCACAGTCACCTTGAGCAGGCTCATCATGAGCACTGTCACCATGGGCACTTTCAACATGGGCAGTGTTACCATGCGAACTGCCACCGTGAGCACTATTACCATGAGCAATATCACCATGAGCACTATCACCAATGGCACTGTCATGGTAAGCACTATCACCGTGAACACCATCACCGTGAGCACTGTCACCATGAGCACTGTCACCGTGGGCACTGTCACCATGAGCACTATCACCATGAGTACTATCACCAAGGGCACTGTCATGGTAAGCACTATCACCGTGAGTACTATCACTGTGAGCACTGTCACCATGAGCACTGTCACCATGGGCACTGTCACTGTGGAAAATGTGACCATGGACAATGTAACCATGGACACTGTCCTCAGGAGCACTATCACCATGGACACTGTCTCCATGAGCATTGTCCCCATGTGCACTGTCACCATGTGAACTCTCACCATGGGCACTGTCACCATGGGTACTTTCACCATGAGCAATGTCACCATGTGAACTGTAACCACGTGCACTGTCACCATGTGAACTGTCACCATGAGCACTATCACCGTGAACATTATCACCATGGGCAGTGTCACCGTGAGCAATATCAACACGGGCACTATCACCGTGAGGACTATTACTAATGGGCACTATCTCCATGAGCACTATCACCATGAGCACTGTCACCGTGGGCACTATCACTGTTGGCACTGTCACCAAGAGCACTGCCTACATGGAAACTGTCACCATGGGCACTGTCACCATGGGCAATGTCACCATGGACACTGTCAACATGGGCACTGTCAACATGAGCACTGTCACCATGAGAACTCTCACCATGAGCACTGTCACCATGGGAAATGTCACCATGGGCACCGTCTGCATGGGCACTGTCACAATGGACAGTGTCACCATGTGCACTATCACCAAGGACACTGTCACCGTGAGCAATGTCACCGTGAGCACTAGCACCGTGAGCACTGTCAACATGAGCACTGTCACCATGGGAACTCCCACCATGAGCACTGTTACCATGGGAAATGTCACCATGGGCACTGTTACCATGGGCACTGTCACCATGCGCACTATCACCAAGGGCACTGTCACCGTGAGCAATGTCACCGTGAGCACTATCACCGTGAGCACTGTCACCATGAGCACTGTCACCAGGGGAAATGTCACCATGGGCACTGGCAGCATGGGCACTCTCACCGTGGGCACTGTCACCATGGGCACTGTCAACATGAGCACTGTCACCATGGGCACTGTACAAATGGGAACTGTCACTGTGAGCACTGTCAGTGTGGGCACAATCACTGTGAGCATTATCACAATGGGCACTGTGACCATGGGCACTGTCACCATGAGCACTATCACCATGAGTACTATCACCAAGGGCACTGTCACGGTAAGCACTATCACCGTGAGTACTATCACCGTGAGCACTGTCACCATGAGCCCTGTCACCAGGGGAAATGTCACCATGGGCACTGTCAGCATGGGCACTCTCACCATGGGCACTGTCAACATGAGCACTGTCACCATGAGAACACTCACCATGAGTACTGTCACCATGGGAAATATCACCATGGGCACTGTCAGCATGGGCACTGTCACCATCAGCACTGTCACCATGGGCACTTTCACAATGACCACTATCAACGTGTGCATTATCACCATGGGCATTGCCACCGTGAGCAATATCAACATGGGCACTGTCACCGTGAGCACTATTACTAATGGGCACTATCAGCATGAGCACTATCACCATGACCACTGTCACCATGGGCACTGTCACCATGAACAGTATCACCAATGGCACTGTCACCGTGAGCACTGTAACCATGGGAACTGACCATGAGCACTGTCACCATGGACACTGTCACCATGGGCACTGTCACCATGGGCACTCTCACAATGGACACTCTCACCATGGACACTGTCACCATGGGCACTATCAACATGAGCACTGTCACCATGGGAACTCTCACCATGGGAAATTTCACCATGGGCACTGTCACCATGAGCACTGTCAACATGAGCACTGTCACCATGGGAACTCTCACCATGAGCACTGTCACCATGGGAAATGTCACCATGGGCACTGTCACTATGGGCACTGTCACCATGGGCACTGTCACCATGTACACTGCCAGCGTGAGCACAGTCACCATGGGCAGGTGCACCGTGAGCACTGTCACCATGGTCACTTTCAACTTGGGCACTGTCACCATGTGAACTGCCACAATGAGCACTATCACCATGAGGACTATCACCAAGGGCACTGTCACGGTAAGTTCTATCATCATGAGCACTATCACCGTGAGCACTGTCACCGTGGGCTCTTTCACCATGAGCACTGTCACCATGGGCACAGTCACCATGGGAAATGTAACCGTGAGCACTGTCAGTGTGGGCACTATCACCGTGAGCACTATTACAATGGGCACTGTGACCATGGGCACTGTCACCATTAGCACTATCACCATGACTACTGTCACCATGGGCACTGCCACTGTGGAAATTGTCACCATGGGCACTGTAACCATGGACACTGTCCTCACGAGCACTATCACCATGGACACTGTCTAAATGAGCATTGTCCCTATGGGCACTGTCATGATGGGAACTGTCACCATGGGCACTTTCACCATTGGCACTGTCAACATGAGCAAGGTCACCATGGGAAATGTCACCATGGGCACTGTCACCATGGACACTCTCACCATGGGCACTGTCACCATGAGCACTGTCACCTTGGGCAGTGTCACCATAGGCACTGTCACCATGGTCACTGTCACCATGAGCACTATCATCATGGGCAGTGCCACCATGAGGAATTTCACCATGGGAACTGCAACCATGTACACCACCAGCATGAGCACAGTCACCATGGGCACTTTCAACATGGGCACTGTCACCATGGACACTGTCATCATGAGCTCTGTTACCATGGGAACTGTCATCATGAGCACTGTCATCTTGGGAAATGCCACCATGGACACTGCCACCATGAGCACTGTAACCTATGGCACTGCCACCGTGGGCACTTTCACCATGGGTACTGTCACCATGGGCACTCTCACCATGGGCACTGTCACCATGGACACTGTCATCATGAGCTCTGTTACCATGGGAACTGTCATCATGAGCACTGTCATCTTGGGAAATTCCACCATGGACACTGCCACCATGAGCACTGTAACCATTGGCACTGCCACCGTGGGCACTTTCACAATGGGTACTGTCACCATGAGCACTGTCACCATGGACACTGCCACAGTGAGCACTGTCACCATGAGCACTATCATCATGGGCAGTGCCACCATGAGGAATTTCACCATTGGATCTCCAACCATGTACACTGCCAGCATGAGCACAGTCACCTTGAGCAGGCTCATCATGAGCACTGTCACCATGGGCACTTTCAACATGGGCAGTGTTACCATGCGAACTGCCACCGTGAGCACTATTACCATGAGCAATATCACCATGAGCACTATCACCAATGGCACTGTCATGGTAAGCACTATCACCGTGAACACCATCACCGTGAGCACTGTCACCATGAGCACTGTCACCGTGGGCACTGTCACCATGAGCACTATCACCATGAGTACTATCACCAAGGGCACTGTCATGGTAAGCACTATCACCGTGAGTACTATCACTGTGAGCACTGTCACCATGAGCACTGTCACCATGGGCACTGTCACTGTGGAAAATGTGACCATGGACAATGTAACCATGGACACTGTCCTCAGGAGCACTATCACCATGGACACTGTCTCCATGAGCATTGTCCCCATGTGCACTGTCACCATGTGAACTCTCACCATGGGCACTGTCACCATGGGTACTTTCACCATGAGCAATGTCACCATGTGAACTGTAACCATGTGCACTGTCACCATGAGCACTATCACCGTGAACATTATCACCATGGGCAGTGTCACCGTGAGCAATATCAACACGGGCACTATCACCGTGAGGACTATTACTAATGGGCACTATCTCCATGAGCACTATCACCATGAGCACTGTCACCGTGGGCACTATCACTGTTGGCACTGTCACCAAGAGCACTGCCTACATGGAAACTGTCACCATGGGCACTGTCACCATGGGCAATGTCACCATGGACACTGTCAACATGGGCACTGTCAACATGAGCACTGTCACCATGAGAACTCTCACCATGAGCACTGTCACCATGGGAAATGTCACCATGGGCACCGTCTGCATGGGCACTGTCACAATGGACAGTGTCACCATGTGCACTATCACCAAGGACACTGTCACCGTGAGCAATGTCACCGTGAGCACTAGCACCGTGAGCACTGTCAACATGAGCACTGTCACCATGGGAACTCCCACCATGAACACTGTCACCAACGGAAATGTCACCTTGGGAAGTGTCACCATGGGCACTGTCACCATGGGCAGTGACACCATGAGCACTGTCACCATGGGCAGTATCACTATGAGCACTATCACCAAGGGCACTGTCACCGTGAGCACTATCACCGTGAGCATTGTCACCATGGGCACTGTCACCATGGGCAGTGTCACCATGAGCACTGTCACCATGGGCAGTATCACTATGAGCACTATCACCAAGGGCACTCTCACCGTGAGCACTATCACTGTGAGCACTATCACAATGAGCATTGTCACCATGAGCACTGTCACCATGGGCACTGTCACCATAGGAACTGTCACTGTGAACACTATCACCGTGAGCACTATCACCATGGGCAGTGTCACCATGAGCACTATCACCATGAGCACTATCACCATGAGCACTGTCACCATGGTCAGTGTCACCATGAGCACTATCACCATGAGCACTATCACCATGAGCACTGTCACCATGAGCAGTGTCACCGTGGGCACCCTCACCATGGGCAGTGTCACCATGAGCACTATGACCATTAGCACTATCACCATGAGCACTATCACCATGGGAACTGTCACCATGAACACTGTCACCATGGACACTGTCACCATTGGCACTGTCACCATGGGCACTCTCACCATGGGCACTCTCACCATGGACACTGTCACCATGGGCACTGTCAACATGACCACTGTCATCATGGGAACTCTCACCATGGGCACCGTCACCATGGGCACTGTCACCATGGGAACTCTCACCATGAGCACTGTTACCATGGGAAATGTCACCATGGGCACTGTCACCATGGGCAGTGTCAACATGAGCAATGTGACCATGGACACTGTCAACATGAGCACTATCATCATGGGCAGTGCCACCATGAGGAATTTCACCATGGGAACTCAAACCATGTACACCGCCAGCATAAGCACAGTCACCATGGGCAGGCTCACCATGAGAACTGTCACCATGGGAACTGTCACCATGCGAATTGCCACCATGAGCACTATCACCATGAGTACTATCACCATGAGCACTATCACCAAGTGCACTGTCACAGTATGCACTAACACCGTGAGCACTATCACCGTGAGCACTGTCAGCATGGGCACTGTCACTGTGGGCACTGTCACCATGAGCACTGTCACCATTGGCACTGTCACCATGGGCACTGTAACCATGAGCACGGTCAGTGTGGGCACTATCACCGTTAGCACTATCACAATGGGCACTGTCAAGATAAGCACTGTCACCATGGGAACTCTCACCATGAGAACTGTCACCATGGGAAATGTCACCATGGGCACTGTCACCATGGGCACTGTCACCGTGGGAACTGTTACCAAGAGCACTGTCACCATGGGCACTGTCACTATGGACACACTCACCATGGGCACTGTCAACATGAGCACTGTCACCATGGGAACTCTCACCATGAGCACTGTCACCTTGGGCAGTGTCCCCATAAGCACTGTCAAGATGGGCACTTTCAACATGGGCACTGTCACCATGGGCACTGTCACCATGGACACTGTCATCATGAGCTCTGTCACCATGGGAACTGTCACCATGAGCACTGTCATCTTGGGAAATGCCACCATGGACACTGCCACCATTAGCACTGTAACCATTGGGACTGCCACCGTGGACACTATCACCAGGGGTACTGTCACCATGGGCATTGTCACCATGGACACTGCCACAGTGAGCACTGTCACTGTTAGCAGTGTCACCATGAGAACTCTCACCATGAGCACTGTCACCTGGGAAATGTCACCGTGGGCACTGTCACCATGGGCACTGTCAACATGAACACTGTCACCATGGGAAACTCACCATGAGAAATGTCACCATGGGAAATGTCACCATTGGCACTGTCACCATTGGCAATGTCACCATGGACAGTGTCACCATGAGCACTGTCACCATGGGAACTGTCAACATGGACACTGTCACCATGGGCACTGTCACCATGGACACTGCCACAGTAAGCACTGTCACCGTGAGCACTGTCACCATGGGAACTGTCACCATGAACACTGTCACCATGGACACTGTCACCATTGGCACTGTCACCATGGGCACTCTCAAGATAGACACTGTCACCATGGGCAATGTCAACATGAGCACTGTCACCATGGGAATTCTCACCATGGGAAATGTCACCATGGGCACTGTCACAATGAGCACTATCATCATGGGCACTGCCACCATGAGGAATTTCACCATGGGAACTCCAACCATGTACACCGCCAGCATGAGCACAGTCACCATGGGCAGGCTCACCATGAGCACTGTCACTATGGGCACTTTCAACATGGGCACAGTCACCATGCGAACTGCCACCATGAGCATTATCACCATGAGCACTATCACCATGAGCACTATCACCAAGGGCACTGTCACGGTAAGCACTATCACCGTGAGCACTATCACCGTGAGCACTGTCACCATGAGCACTGTCACAGTGGGCACTGTACAAATGGGAACTGTCACTGTGAGCACTGTCAGTGTGGGCACTATCACCATGGGACATTCACCATGAGCACTGTCACCAGGGACAGTGTCACCATGGACACTGTCACCATGGGCAGTGTCAACATGAGCACTGTCTCCATGGGAACTCTCACCATGGGCACTCTCACTATGGACAATGTCAACATGGGCACTGTCACCATGAGCACTGTCACCATGGGAACTCTCACCATGAGCACTGTCACCTTGGAAAATGTCACCGTGGGCACTGTTCACCATGGGCAGTGTTACCATGGGCAGTGTCACCATGGGCACTGTCACCATGAGATCTATCACCAAGGGCACTGTGACCATGAGCACTATCACCGTAAGCAGTGTCACCATGGGAAATGTCACCATGGGCACTGTCACCATGGGCAGTGTCAACATGAGCACTGTCACCATGGGCACTGTCACCAAGGACACTGTCACCATGAGCACTATCATCATGGGCAGTGCCACCATGAGGAATTTCACCATTGGATCTCCAACCATGTACACTGCCAGCATGAGCACAGTCACCATGGGCAGGCTCACCATTAGCACTGTCACCATGGGCACTTTCAACATGGGCACGGTCACCATGCGAACTGCCACCATGAGCACTATCACCATGAGCAATATCACCATGAGCAATATCACCAAGGGCACTGTCACGGTATGCACTATCACCATACACACTATCACCATGAGTACTGTCACAATGAGCACTGTCACCGTGGGCAATGTCACCATGAGCACTGTCACCATGGGCACTGTACAAATGGGATCTGTCACTGTGAGCACGGTCAGTGTAGGCACAATCACCATGAGCATTATCACAATGGGCACTGTGACCATGGGCACTGTCATCATGAGCACTATCACCATGAGTAGTATCACCAAGGGCACTGTCACGGTAAGCACTATCACCGTGAGTACTATCACCGTGAGCACTGTCACCATGAGGTCTGTCACCATGGGCACTGTCACTGTGGAAAATGTGACCATGGGCAGTGTCACCATGGACACTGTCACCATGGGCATTGTCACCATGACCACTATCACCGTGAGCATTATCACCATGGGCAGTGTCACCGTGAGCAATATCAACATGGGCAGTGTCACCGTGAGCACTATTACCATGGGCACTATCACCATGAGCACTATCACCGTGAGCACTGTCACCGTGTGCACTGTCAACATGAGCACTGTCACCAAGGGAAATCTCACCATGAGCACTGTCACCATGGGAAATGTCACCATGGGCACTGTCACCATGAGCACTATCATCATGGGCAGTGCCACCATGAGGAATTTCACCATGGGAACTCCAACCATGTACACCGGCAGCATGAGCACAGTCACCATGGGCAGTGTCACCATGAGCAATCTCACCATGGGCACTTTCAACATGGGCACTGTCACCATGCGAGCTTTCACCATGAGCACTATCACCGTGAGCACTATCGCCAAGTGCACTGTCACTGTGAGCACTATCACCGTGAGCACTGTCACCATGAGCACGGTCACCATGGGCAATATGAACGTGAGTACTGTCAACGTGGGCACTATCACCATGGGAACTTTCACCATGAGCACTATCACCGTGAGCAGTATAACCATGGGCAGTGTCACCGTGAGCAATATCACCATGGGCACTGTCACCGTGAGCACTATCACCGAGAGAACTGTCACCATGAGCACTGTCACCTTGGGCAATATCACCGTGTGTACTCTCACCATGAGCACTGTCACCATGGGCACTGTCACCGTGTGCACTGTCAACATGAGCACTGTCACCATGGAAACCCTCACCATGAGCACTGTCATGATGGGAAATGTCACCATGGGCACTGTCACCATGGGCAGTGTCACCATGAGCACTTTCACCATAGGCACTGTCACCATGGGCAATGTCATCATGAACTCTGTTACCATGGGAACTCTTACCAGTAGCACTGTCATCTTGGGAACTGCCACCATGGACACTGCCACCATGAGCACTGTAACCATTGTCACTGCCACCATGGGCACTGTCACCATGTGTACTGTCACCATGGGCACTGTCACCATGGGAAGTGTCACCATGAGCATTGTCACCATGGGCACTGTCACCATGAACAGTACCACCAATGGCACTGTCACCGTGAGCACTGTAACCATGGGAACTGACCATGAGCACTGTCACCATGGACACTGTCACCATGGGCACTGTCACCATGGGCACTCTCACAATGGACCCTCTCACCATGGACACTGTCACCCTGGGCACTGTCAACATGAGCACTGTCACCATGGGAACTCTCACCATGGGAAATTTCACCATGGGCACTGTCACCATGGGAAATGTCACCATGGGCACTGTCACTATGGGCACTGTCACCATGGGCAGTGTCACCATGAGCACTGTCACTATGGGCACTGTCACCATGGACACTGTCAACATGAGCACTATCATCATGGGCAGTGCCACCATGAGGAATTTCACCATTGGACCTCCAACCATGTACACTGCCAGCGTGAGCACAGTCACCATGGTCAGGCGCACCATGAGCACTGTCACCATGGTCACTTTCAACTTGGGCACTGTCACCATGTGAACTGCCACCATGAGCACTATCACCAAGGCACTGTCACGGTAAGTTCTATCACCGTGAGCACTATCACCGTGAGCACTGTCACCGTGGGCACTGTCACCATGGGCACTGTTACCATGGGCACAGTCACCATTGGAAATGTAACCGTGAGCACTGTCAGTGTGGGCACAATCACCGTGAGCATTATTACAATGGGCACTGTGACCATGGACACTGTCCTCACGAGCACTATCACCATGGACACTGTCTCCATGAGCATTGTCGCCATGGGCACTGTCACCATGTGAACTGTCACCATTTGCACTGTCACCATGTGAACGGTCACCATGAGCACTGTCACCATGGGCACTGCCTACATGCACACTGTCACCATGGGCAGTGTCACCATGGGCACTGTCAACATGAGCACTGTCACCGTGAGCACTTTCAACATGAGCACTGTCACCAAGGGAAATGTCACCGTGGGCACTGTCAGCATGGGCACTCTCACCATGGACACTGTCACCATGGGCACTATCAACATGAGCACTCTCACCATGAGAACACTCACCATGGCCACTGTCACCATGGGAACTGTCACCATGAGCACTATCACTGTGAGCATTATCACCATGGGCAGTGTCACTGTGAGCAATAGGAACACGGGCACTATCACTGTCAGCACTATTACTAATGGGCACTATCACCATGAGCACTTTCACCTTGGGCACTATCACCGTATGCACTGTCACCATGAGCACGGCCTACATGGACACTTTCACCATGGGCACTGTCACCATGGACACTGTCACCATGGGCACTGTGAACATGAGCACTATCACCATGAGAACTCTCACCATGAGCACTGTCACCATGAGAAATGTCACCATGAGCACTGTCACCATGGACACTGCCACCATTAGCAGTGTCACCATGGATTGTGTCACCATGGGAACTTTCCCCATGGGCACTGTTACCATGGGCAATGTAACCATGCGAACTGTCACCATGAGCACTGTCACCATGGGCACTGTCACCATGGGAACTCTCACCGTGGGAACTGTCACCATGGGCACTGTCACCATGGGCACTCTCACCGTGGGCACTGTCACCATGGGCATTCTCACCATGAGCACAGTCACTGTGAGCACTATCACCATGAGCACTTTCGCCAAGGGGACTGTCACCATGAGCACTATCACCGTGAGCACTATCACCATGGGCAGTGTCACCGTGAGCACTATTACCATGGGCACTATTACCATGAGCACTATCACCATGAGGACTGTCACCGTGCGCACTGTCACCATGTGCACTATCATCATGAGCACTGTCTCCATAAGCACTATCACCATGGGAACTGTCACCATGGGAACGGTCACCATGGGCACTGTCAAAATGGGCACTCTCACCATGGGCACAGTCACCGTGGACACTGTCAGCATGGGAACTGTCAACATGAGAACTGTCACCATGGGAACTCTCACCATGAGCAATGTCACCATGGGAAATGTCACCATGGGCACTGTCACCATGAGCACTGTCACCATGGGCACTTCACAATGGACACTGTCACCATGAGCACTATCATCTTGGGCAGTGGCACCATGAGGAATTTCACCATGGGAACTCCAACCATGTACACTGCCAGCATGAGCACAGTCACCTTGAGCAGGCTCATCATGAGCACTGTCACCATGGGCACTTTCAACATGGGCACTGTTACCATGCGAACTGCCACCATGAGCACTATCACCATGAGCAATATCACCATGAGCACTATCACCAATGGCACTATCATGGTAAGCACTCTCACTGTGAACACCATCACCGTGAGCACTGTCACCATGAGCACTGTCACCATGGGCACTGTCACCATGAGCACTATCACCATGAGTACTATCACAAGGGCACTGTCATGGTAAGCACTATCACCGTGAGTACTATCACTGTGAGCACTGTCACCATGAGCACTGTCACCATGGTCACTGTCCCTGTGGAAAATGTGACCATGGACAATGTAACCATGGACACTGTCCTCAGGAGCACTATCACCATGGACACTGTCTCCATGAGCATTGTCCCCATGTGCACTGTCACCATGTGAACTCTCACCATGGCACTGTCACCATGGGCACTTTCACCATGAGCAATGTCACCATGTGAACTGTAACCATGTGCACTGTCACCATGTGAACTGTCACCATGAGCACAGTCACCACGGGCACTGCCTACATGGGCACTGTCACCATGGGCACTGTCAGCATGGGCAATCTCACCATGGGCACTGTCACCATGGACACTGTCAACACGAGCACTGTCACCATGAGAACACTCACCATGAGTACTGTCCCCATGGGAAATGTCACCATGGGCACTGTCAGCATGGGTGCTGTCACCATCAGCACTGTCACCATGGCCACTGTCACCATGGGAACTGTCACCATGAGCACTATCACCGTGAACATTATCACCATGGGCAGTGTCACCATGAGCAATATCAAAACGGGCACTATCACCGTGAGCACTATTACTAATGGGCACTATCTCCATGAGCACTATCACCATGAGCACTGACACCGTGGGCACTATCACCGTTTGCACTGTCACCAAGAGCACTGCCTACATGGAAACTGTCACCATGGGCACTGTCACCATGGGCAATGTCACCATGGACACTGTCAACATGGGCACTGTCAACATGAGCACTGTCACCATGAGAACTCTCACCATGAGCACTGTCACCATGGGAAATGTCACCATGGGCACCGTCTGCATGGGAACTGTCACCATGGGCAGTGTCACCATGTGCACGATCACCAAGGACACTGTCACCATGAGCAATGTCACCGTGAGCACTATCACCATGAGCACTGTCACCATGAGCACTGTCACCAGGGGAAATGTCACCATGGGCACTGTCAGCATGGGCACTCTCACCGTGGGCACTATCACCATGGGCACTGTCAACATGAGCACTGTCACCATGGGAACTCTCACCATGAACACAGTCACCAACGGAAATGTCACCATGGGAAGTGTCACCATGGGCACTGTCACCATGGGCAGTGACACCATGAGCACTGTCACCATGGGCAGTATCACTATGAGCACTATCACCAAGGGCACTGTCACCATGAGCACTATCACTGTGAGCACTATCACAATGAGCATTGTCACCATGAGCACTGTCACCATGGGCACTGTCACCACAGGAACTGTCACCGTGAACACTATCACCGTGAGCACTATCACCATGGGCAGTGTCACTGTGAGCAATATCACCATGGTCAGTGTCACCATGAGCACTATCACCATAAGCACTATCACTGTGAGCACTGTCACCATGAGCAGTGTCACCGTGGGCACCCTCACCATGGGCAGTGTCACCATGAGCACTATCACCATTAGCACTATCACCGTGAGCACTATCACCATGGGCAGTGTCCCCGTGAGCAATATCACCATGGGCAGTGTCACCATGAGCAATAATACCATAGGCACTATCACAATGGGAACTGTTACCATGGGAACATTCACCATGGGCACTGTCAAGATGAGCACTGTCACCATGGGCACTCTCACCATGGACACTGTCACCATGGGCACTGTCAACATGACCACTGTCACCATGGGAACTCTCACCATGAGCACTGTTACCATGGGAAATGTCACCATGGGCACTGTTACCATGGGCACTGTCACCATGCGCACTATCACCAAGGGCACTGTCACCGTGAGCAATGTCACCGTGAGCACTATCACCGTGAGCACTGTCACCATGAGCACTGTCACCAGGGGAAATGTCACCATGGGCACTGGCAGCATGGGCACTCTCACCGTGGGCACTGTCACCATGGGCACTGTCAACATGAGCACTGTCACCATGGGCACTGTACAAATGGGAACTGTCACTGTGAGCACTGTCAGTGTGGGCACAATCACTGTGAGCATTATCACAATGGGCACTGTGACCATGGGCACTGTCACCATGAGCACTATCACCATGAGTACTATCACCAAGGGCACTGTCACGGTAAGCACTATCACCGTGAGTACTATCACCGTGAGCACTGTCACCATGAGCCCTGTCACCAGGGGAAATGTCACCATGGGCACTGTCAGCATGGGCACTCTCACCATGGGCACTGTCAACATGAGCACTGTCACCATGAGAACACTCACCATGAGTACTGTCACCATGGGAAATATCACCATGGGCACTGTCAGCATGGGCACTGTCACCATCAGCACTGTCACCATGGGCACTGTCACCATGGGCACTGTCACCGTGGGCACTGTCACCATGAGCACTATCACCATGAGTACTATCACCAAGGGCACTGTCATGGTAAGCACTATCACCGTGAGTACTATCACTGTGAGCACTGTCACCATGAGCACTGTCACCATGGGCACTGTCACTGTGGAAAATGTGACCATGGACAATGTAACCATGGACACTGTCCTCAGGAGCACTATCACCATGGACACTGTCTCCATGAGCATTGTCCCCATGTGCACTGTCACCATGTGAACTCTCACCATGGGCACTGTCACCATGGGCACTATCAACATGAGCACTGTCACCATGGGAACTCTCACCATGGGAAATTTCACCATGGGCACTGTCACCATGAGCACTGTCAACATGAGCACTGTCACCATGGGAACTCTCACCATGAGCACTGTCACCATGGGAAATGTCACCATGGGCACTGTCACTATGGGCACTGTCACCATGGGCACTGTCACCATGTACACTGCCAGCGTGAGCACAGTCACCATGGGCAGGTGCACCGTGAGCACTGTCACCATGGTCACTTTCAACTTGGGCACTGTCACCATGTGAACTGCCACAATGAGCACTATCACCATGAGGACTATCACCAAGGGCACTGTCACGGTAAGTTCTATCATCATGAGCACTATCACCGTGAGCACTGTCACCGTGGGCTCTTTCACCATGAGCACTGTCACCATGGGCACAGTCACCATGGGAAATGTAACCGTGAGCACTGTCAGTGTGGGCACTATCACCGTGAGCACTATTACAATGGGCACTGTGACCATGGGCACTGTCACCATTAGCACTATCACCATGACTACTGTCACCATGGGCACTGCCACTGTGGAAATTGTCACCATGGGCACTGTAACCATGGACACTGTCCTCACGAGCACTATCACCATGGACACTGTCTAAATGAGCATTGTCCCTATGGGCACTGTCATGATGGGAACTGTCACCATGGGCACTTTCACCATTGGCACTGTCAACATGAGCAAGGTCACCATGGGAAATGTCACCATGGGCACTGTCACCATGGACACTCTCACCATGGGCACTGTCACCATGAGCACTGTCACCTTGGGCAGTGTCACCATA
Source organism: Balaenoptera acutorostrata (assembly GCF_949987535.1). NCBI lineage: Eukaryota > Metazoa > Chordata > Mammalia > Artiodactyla > Balaenopteridae > Balaenoptera > Balaenoptera acutorostrata. The sequence goes on along the minus strand of NC_080079.1, from coordinate 72,018,965 downwards.
GGCACTGTCACCATGGTCACTGTCACCATGAGCACTATCATCATGGGCAGTGCCACCATGAGGAATTTCACCATGGGAACTGCAACCATGTACACCACCAGCATGAGCACAGTCACCATGGGCACTTTCAACATGGGCACTGTCACCATGGACACTGTCATCATGAGCTCTGTTACCATGGGAACTGTCATCATGAGCACTGTCATCTTGGGAAATGCCACCATGGACACTGCCACCATGAGCACTGTAACCTATGGCACTGCCACCGTGGGCACTTTCACCATGGGTACTGTCACCATGGGCACTCTCACCATGGGCACTGTCACCATGGACACTGTCATCATGAGCTCTGTTACCATGGGAACTGTCATCATGAGCACTGTCATCTTGGGAAATTCCACCATGGACACTGCCACCATGAGCACTGTAACCATTGGCACTGCCACCGTGGGCACTTTCACAATGGGTACTGTCACCATGAGCACTGTCACCATGGACACTGCCACAGTGAGCACTGTCACCATGAGCACTATCATCATGGGCAGTGCCACCATGAGGAATTTCACCATTGGATCTCCAACCATGTACACTGCCAGCATGAGCACAGTCACCTTGAGCAGGCTCATCATGAGCACTGTCACCATGGGCACTTTCAACATGGGCAGTGTTACCATGCGAACTGCCACCGTGAGCACTATTACCATGAGCAATATCACCATGAGCACTATCACCAATGGCACTGTCATGGTAAGCACTATCACCGTGAACACCATCACCGTGAGCACTGTCACCATGAGCACTGTCACCGTGGGCACTGTCACCATGAGCACTATCACCATGAGTACTATCACCAAGGGCACTGTCATGGTAAGCACTATCACCGTGAGTACTATCACTGTGAGCACTGTCACCATGAGCACTGTCACCATGGGCACTGTCACTGTGGAAAATGTGACCATGGACAATGTAACCATGGACACTGTCCTCAGGAGCACTATCACCATGGACACTGTCTCCATGAGCATTGTCCCCATGTGCACTGTCACCATGTGAACTCTCACCATGGGCACTGTCACCATGGGTACTTTCACCATGAGCAATGTCACCATGTGAACTGTAACCATGTGCACTGTCACCATGTGAACTGTCACCATGAGCACTATCACCGTGAACATTATCACCATGGGCAGTGTCACCGTGAGCAATATCAACACGGGCACTATCACCGTGAGGACTATTACTAATGGGCACTATCTCCATGAGCACTATCACCATGAGCACTGTCACCGTGGGCACTATCACTGTTGGCACTGTCACCAAGAGCACTGCCTACATGGAAACTGTCACCATGGGCACTGTCACCATGGGCAATGTCACCATGGACACTGTCAACATGGGCACTGTCAACATGAGCACTGTCACCATGAGAACTCTCACCATGAGCACTGTCACCATGGGAAATGTCACCATGGGCACCGTCTGCATGGGCACTGTCACAATGGACAGTGTCACCATGTGCACTATCACCAAGGACACTGTCACTGTGAGCAATGTCACGGTGAGCACTAGCACCGTGAGCACTGTCAACATGAGGACTGTCACCATGGGAACTCTCACCATGAGCACTGTTACCATGGGAAATGTCACCATGGGCACTGTTACCATGGGCACTGTCACCATGCGCACTATCACCAAGGGCACTGTCACCATGAGCAATGTCACCGTGAGCACTATCACCGTGAGCACTGTCACCATGAGCACTGTCACCAGGGGAAATGTCACCATGGGCACTGGCAGCATGGGCACTCTCACCGTGGGCACTGTCACCATGGGCACTGTCAACATGAGCACTGTCACCATGGGCACTGTACAAATGGGAACTTTCACTGTGAGCACTGTCAGTGTGGGCACAATCACTGTGAGCATTATCACAATGGGCACTGTGACCATGGGCACTGTCACCATGAGCACTGTCAACATGAGCACTGTCACCATGGGAACTCTCACCATGAGCACTGTCACCATGGGAAATGTCACCATGGGCACTGTCACTATGGGCACTGTCACCATGGGCACTGTCACCATGTACACTGCCAGCGTGAGCACAGTCACCATGGGCAGGTGCACCGTGAGCACTGTCACCATGGTCACTTTCAACTTGGGCACTGTCACCATGTGAACTGCCACAATGAGCACTATCACCATGAGGACTATCACCAAGGGCACTGTCACGGTAAGTTCTATCATCATGAGCACTATCACCGTGAGCACTGTCACCGTGGGCTCTTTCACCATGAGCACTGTCACCATGGGCACAGTCACCATGGGAAATGTAACCGTGAGCACTGTCAGTGTGGGCACTATCACCGTGAGCACTATTACAATGGGCACTGTGACCATGGGCACTGTCACCATTAGCACTATCACCATGAGTACTATCACCAAGGGCACTGTCATGGTAAGCACTATCACCGTGAGTACTATCACTGTGAGCACTGTCACCATGAGCACTGTCACCATGGGCACTGTCACTGTGGAAAATGTGACCATGGACAATGTAACCATGGACACTGTCCTCAGGAGCACTATCACCATGGACACTGTCTCCATGAGCATTGTCCCCATGTGCACTGTCACCATGTGAACTCTCACCATGGGCACTGTCACCATGGGTACTTTCACCATGAGCAATGTCACCATGTGAACTGTAACCATGTGCACTGTCACCATGTGAACTGTCACCATGAGCACTATCACCGTGAACATTATCACCATGGGCAGTGTCACCGTGAGCAATATCAACATGGGCACTATCACCGTGAGGACTATTACTAATGGGCACTATCTCCATGAGCACTATCACCATGAGCACTGTCACCGTGGGCACTATCACTGTTGGCACTGTCACCAAGAGCACTGCCTACATGGAAACTGTCACCATGGGCACTGTCACCATGGGCAATGTCACCATGGACACTGTCAACATGGGCACTGTCAACATGAGCACTGTCACCATGAGAACTCTCACCATGAGCACTGTCACCATGGGAAATGTCACCATGGGCACCGTCTGCATGGGCACTGTCACAATGGACAGTGTCACCATGTGCACTATCACCAAGGACACTGTCACCGTGAGCAATGTCACCGTGAGCACTAGCACCGTGAGCACTGTCAACATGAGCACTGTCACCATGGGAACTCCCACCATGAGCACTGTTACCATGGGAAATGTCACCATGGGCACTGTTACCATGGGCACTGTCACCATGCGCACTATCACCAAGGGCACTGTCACCGTGAGCAATGTCACCGTGAGCACTATCACCATGAGCACTGTCACCATGAGCACTGTCACCAGGGGAAATGTCACCATGGGCACTGGCAGCATGGGCACTCTCACCGTGGGCACTGTCACCATGGGCACTGTCAACATGAGCACTGTCACCATGGGCACTGTACAAATGGAACTGTCACTGTGAGCACTGTCAGTGTGGGCACAATCACTGTGAGCATTATCACAATGGGCACTGTGACCATGGGCACTGTCACCATGAGCACTATCACCATGAGTACTATCACCAAGGGCACTGTCACGGTAAGCACTATCACCGTGAGTACTATCACCGTGAGCACTGTCACCATGAGCCCTGTCACCAGGGGAAATGTCACCATGGGCACTCTCAGCATGGGCACTCTCACCATGGGCACTGTCAACATGAGCACTGTCACCATGAGAACACTCACCATGAGTACTGTCACCATGGGAAATATCACCATGGGCACTGTCAGCATGGGCACTGTCACCATCAGCACTGTCACCATGGGCACTTTCACAATGACCACTATCAACGTGTGCATTATCACCATGGGCATTGCCACCGTGAGCAATATCAACATGGGCACTGTCACCGTGAGCACTATTACTAATGGGCACTATCAGCATGAGCACTATCACCATGACCACTGTCACCATGGGCACTGTCACCATGAACAGTATCACCAATGGCACTGTCACCGTGAGCACTGTAACCATGGGAACTGACCATGAGCACTGTCACCATGGACACTGTCACCATGGGCACTGTCACCATGGGCACTCTCACAATGGACACTCTCACCATGGACACTGTCACCATGGGCACTATCAACATGAGCACTGTCACCATGGGAACTCTCACCATGGGAAATTTCACCATGGGCACTGTCACCATGAGCACTGTCAACATGAGCACTGTCACCATGGGAACTCTCACCATGAGCACTGTCACCATGGGAAATGTCACCATGGGCACTGTCACTATGGGCACTGTCACCATGGGCACTGTCACCATGTACACTGCCAGCGTGAGCACAGTCACCATGGGCAGGTGCACCGTGAGCACTGTCACCATGGTCACTTTCAACTTGGGCACTGTCACCATGTGAACTGCCACAATGAGCACTATCACCATGAGGACTATCACCAAGGGCACTGTCACGGTAAGTTCTATCATCATGAGCACTATCACCGTGAGCACTGTCACCGTGGGCTCTTTCACCATGAGCACTGTCACCATGGGCACAGTCACCATGGGAAATGTAACCGTGAGCACTGTCAGTGTGGGCACTATCACCGTGAGCACTATTACAATGGGCACTGTGACCATGGGCACTGTCACCATTAGCACTATCACCATGAGTACTATCACCAAGGGCACTGTCATGGTAAGCACTATCACCGTGAGTACTATCACTGTGAGCACTGTCACCATGAGCACTGTCACCATGGGAAACTCACCATGAGAAATGTCACCATGGGAAATGTCAACATTGGCACTGTCACTATTGGCAATGTCACCATGGACAGTGTCACCATGAGCACTGTCACCATGGGAACTGTCAACATGGACACTGTCACCATGGGCACTGTCACCATGGACACTGCCACAGTAAGCACTGTCACCGTGAGCACTCTCACCATGGGAACTGTCACCATGAACACTGTCACCATGGACACTGTCACCATGGGCACTGTCAACATGACCACTGTCATCATGGGAACTCTCACCATGAGCACAGTCACCATGGGCACTGTCACCATGGGCACTGTCACCATGGGAACTCTCACCATGAGCACTGTTACCATGGGAAATGTCACCATGGGCACTGTTACCATGGGCACTGTCACCATGCGCACTATCACCAAGGGCACTGTCACCGTGAGCACTGTAACCATGGGAACTGACCATGAGCACTGTCACCATGGACACTGTCACCATGGGCACTGTCACCATGGGCACTGTCACCATGGGCACTCTCACAATGGACACTCTCACCATGGACACTGTCACCATGGGCACTATCAACATGAGCACTGTCACCATGGGAACTCTCACCATGGGAAATTTCACCATGGGCACTGTCACCATGAGCACTGTCAACATGAGCACTGTCACCATGGGAACTCTCACCATGAGCACTGTCACCATGGGAAATGTCACCATGGGCACTGTCACTATGGGCACTGTCACCATGGGCACTGTCACCATGTACACTGCCAGCGTGAGCACAGTCACCATGGGCAGGTGCACCGTGAGCACTGTCACCATGGTCACTTTCAACTTGGGCACTGTCACCATGTGAACTGCCACAATGAGCACTATCACCATGAGGACTATCACCAAGGGCACTGTCACGGTAAGTTCTATCATCATGAGCACTATCACCGTGAGCACTGTCACCGTGGGCTCTTTCACCATGAGCACTGTCACCATGGGCACAGTCACCATGGGAAATGTAACCGTGAGCACTGTCAGTGTGGGCACTATCACCGTGAGCACTATTACAATGGGCACTGTGACCATGGGCACTGTCACCATTAGCACTATCACCATGACTACTGTTACCATGGGCACTGCCACTGTGGAAATTGTCACCATGGGCACTGTAACCATGGACACTGTCCTCACGAGCACTATCACCATGGACACTGTCTAAATGAGCATTGTCCCTATGGGCACTGTCATGATGGGAACTGTCACCATGGGCACTTTCACCATTGGCACTGTCAACATGAGCAAGGTCACCATGGGAAATGTCACCATGGGCACTGTCACCATGGACACTCTCACCATGGGCACTGTCACCATGAGCACTGTCACCTTGGGCAGTGTCACCATAGGCACTGTCACCATGGTCACTGTCACCATGAGCACTATCATCATGGGCAGTGCCACCATGAGGAATTTCACCATGGGAACTGCAACCATGTACACCACCAGCATGAGCACAGTCACCATGGGCACTTTCAACATGGGCACTGTCACCATGGACACTGTCATCATGAGCTCTGTTACCATGGGAACTGTCATCATGAGCACTGTCATCTTGGGAAATGCCACCATGGACACTGCCACCATGAGCACTGTAACCTATGGCACTGCCACCGTGGGCACTTTCACCATGGGTACTGTCACCATGGGCACTCTCACCATGGGCACTGTCACCATGGACACTGTCATCATGAGCTCTGTTACCATGGGAACTGTCATCATGAGCACTGTCATCTTGGGAAATTCCACCATGGACACTGCCACCATGAGCACTGTAACCATTGGCACTGCCACCGTGGGCACTTTCACAATGGGTACTGTCACCATGAGCACTGTCACCATGGACACTGCCACAGTGAGCACTGTCACCATGAGCACTATCATCATGGGCAGTGCCACCATGAGGAATTTCACCATTGGATCTCCAACCATGTACACTGCCAGCATGAGCACAGTCACCTTGAGCAGGCTCATCATGAGCACTGTCACCATGGGCACTTTCAACATGGGCAGTGTTACCATGCGAACTGCCACCGCGAGCACTATTACCATGAGCAATATCACCATGAGCACTATCACCAATGGCACTGTCATGGTAAGCACTATCACCGTGAACACCATCACCGTGAGCACTGTCACCATGAGCACTGTCACCGTGGGCACTGTCACCATGAGCACTATCACCATGAGTACTATCACCAAGGGCACTGTCATGGTAAGCACTATCACCGTGAGTACTATCACTGTGAGCACTGTCACCATGAGCACTGTCACCATGGGCACTGTCACTGTGGAAAATGTGACCATGGACAATGTAACCATGGACACTGTCCTCAGGAGCACTATCACCATGGACACTGTCTCCATGAGCATTGTCCCCATGTGCACTGTCACCATGTGAACTCTCACCATGGGCACTGTCACCATGGGTACTTTCACCATGAGCAATGTCACCATGTGAACTGTAACCATGTGCACTGTCACCATGTGAACTGTCACCATGAGCACTATCACCATGAACATTATCACCATGGGCAGTGTCACCGTGAGCAATATCAACACGGGCACTATCACCGTGAGGACTATTACTAATGGGCACTATCTCCATGAGCACTATCACCATGAGCACTGTCACCGTGGGCACTATCACTGTTGGCACTGTCACCAAGAGCACTGCCTAAATGGAAACTGTCACCATGGGCACTGTCACCATGGGCAATGTCACCATGGACACTGTCAACATGGGCACTGTCAACATGAGCACTGTCACCATGAGAACTCTCACCATGAGCACTGTCACCATGGGAAATGTCACCATGGGCACCGTCTGCATGGGCACTGTCACAATGGACAGTGTCACCATGTGCACTATCACCAAGGACACTGTCACCATGAGCAATGTCACCGTGAGCACTAGCACCTTGAGCACTGTCAACATGAGCACTGTCACCATGGGAACTCCCACCATGAACACTGTCACCAACGGAAATGTCACCTTGGGAAGTGTCACCATGGGCACTGTCACCATGGGCAGTGACACCATGAGCACTGTCACCATGGGCAGTATCACTATGAGCACTATCAGCAAGGGCACTGTCACCGTGAGCACTATCACCGTGAGCATTGTCACCATGGGCACTGTCACCATGGGCAGTGTCACCATGAGCACTGTCACCATGGGCAGTATCACTATGAGCACTATCACCAAGGGCACTGTCACCGTGAGCACTATCACTGTGAGCATTATCACAATGAGCATTGTCACCATGAGCACTGTCACCATGGGCACTGTCACCATAGGAACTGTCACTGTGAACACTATCACCATGAGCACTATCACCATGGGCAGTGTCACCATGGGCACTGTCACCATAGGAACTGTCACTGTGAACACTATCACCATGAGCACTATCACCATGGGCAGTGTCACCGTGAGCAATATCACCATGGTCAGTGTCACCATGAGCACTATCACCATGAGCACTATCACCGTGAGCACTGTCACCATGAGCAGTGTCACCGTGGGCACCCTCACCATGGGCAGTGTCACCATGAGCACTATCACCATTAGCACTATCACCGTGAGCACTATCACCATGGGAACTGTCACCATGAACACTGTCACCATGGACACTGTCACCATTGGCACTGTCACCATGGGCAGTCTCACCATGGGCACTCTCACCATGGACACTTTCACCATGGGCACTGTCAACATGACCACTGTCATCATGGGAACTCTCACCATGGGCACCGTCACCATGGGCACTGTCACCATGGGAACTCTCACCATGAGCACTGTTACCATGGGAAATGTCACCATGGGCAGTGTCAACATGAGCAATGTGACCATGGACACTGTCAACATGAGCACTATCATCATGGGCAGTGCCACCATGAGGAATTTCACCATGGGAACTCAAACCATGTACACCGCCAGCATAAGCACAGTCACCATGGGCAGGCTCACCATGAGAACTGTCACCATGGGAACTGTCACCATGCGAATTGCCACCATGAGCACTATCACCATGAGTACTATCACCATGAGCACTATCACCAAGTGCACTGTCACAGTATGCACTAACACCGTGAGCACTATCACCATGAGCACTGTCAGCATGGGCACTGTCACTGTGGGCACTGTCACCATGAGCACTGTCACCATTGTCACTTTCACCATGGGCACTGTAACCATGAGCATGGTCAGTGTGGGCACTATCACCGTTAGCACTATCACAATGGGCACTGTCAAGATAAGCACTGTCACCATGGGAACTCTCACCATGAGAACTGTCACCATGGGAAATGTCACCATGGGCACTGTCACCATGGGCACTGTCACCGTGGGAACTGTTACCAAGAGCACTGTCACCATGGGCACTGTCACTATGGACACACTCACTATGGGCACTGTCACCATGGGAACTCTCACCATGAGCACTGTCACCTTGGGCAGTGTCCCCATAAGCACTGTCAAGATGGGCACTTTCAACATGGGCACTGTCACCATGGGCACTGTCACCATGGACACTGTCATCATGAGCTATGTCACCATGGGAACTGTCACCATGAGCACTGTCATCTTGGGAAATGCCACCATGGACACTGCCACCATTAGCACTGTAACCATTGGGACTGCCACCGTGGACACTATCACCAGGGGTACTGTCACCATGGGCATTGTCACCATGGACACTGCCACAGTGAGCACTGTCACTGTTAGCAGTGTCACCATGGGAACTCTCACCATGAGCACTGTCACCTGGGAAATGTCACCGTGGGCACTGTCACCATGGGCACTGTCAACATGAACACTGTCACCATGGGAAACTCACCATGAGAAATGTCACCATGGGAAATGTCACCATTGGCACTGTCACCATTGGCAATGTCACCATGGACACTGTCACCATGAGCACTGTCACCATGGGAACTGTCAACATGGACACTGTCACCATGGGCACTGTCACCATGGACACTGCCACAGTAAGCACTGTCACCATGAGCACTGTCACCATGGGAACTGTCACCATGAACACTGTCACCATGGACACTGTCACCATTGGCACTGTCACCATGGGCACTCTCAAGATAGACACTGTCACCATGGGCAATGTCAACATGAGCACTGTCACCATGGGAATTCTCACCATGGGAAATGTCACCATGGGCACTGTCACAATGAGCACTATCATCATGGGCAGTGCCACCATGAGGAATTTCACCATGGGAACTCCAACCATGTACACCGCCAGCATGAGCACAGTCACCATGGGCAGGCTCACCATGAGCACTGTCACTATGGGCACTTTCAACATGGGCACAGTCACCATGCGAACTGCCACCATGAGCATTATCACCATGAGCACTATCACCATGAGCACTATCACCAAGGGCACTGTCACGGTAAGCACTATCACCGTGAGCACTATCACCGTGAGCACTGTCACCAAGAGCACTGTCACAGTGGGCACTGTACAAATGGGAACTGTCACTGTGAGCACTGTCAGTGTGGGCACTATCACCATGGGACTTTCACCATGAGCACTGTCACCAGGGACAGTGTCACCATGGACACTGTCACCATGGGCAGTGTCAACATGAACACTGTCTCCATGGGAACTCTCACCATGGGCACTCTCACTATGGACAATGTCAACATGGGCACTGTCAACATGAGCACTGTCACCATGGGAACTCTCACCATGAGCACTGTCACCTTGGAAAATGTCACCGTGGGCACTGTTCACCATGGGCAGTGTTACCATGGGCAGTGTCACCATGGGCACTGTCACCATGAGATCTATCACCAAGGGCACTGTGACCATGAGCACTATCACCGTAAGCAGTGTCACCATGGGAAATGTCACCATGGGCACTGTCACCATGGGCAGTGTCAACATGAGCACTGTCACCAAGGGCACTGTCACCATGGACACTGTCACCATGAGCACTGTCATCATGGGCAGTGCCACAATGAGGAATTTCACCATGGGAACTGCAACCATGTACACCGCCAGCATGAGCACAGTCACCATGGGCAATGTCACCATGAGCACTGTCACCATGGGCACTTTCAACATGGGCACTGTCACCATGGGCACTGTCACCATGGACACTGTCACCATGGGCACTGTTACCATGGGCACTCTCACCATGGGCACTCTCACTATGGACACTGTCACTATGGGCACTGTCAACATGAGCACTGTCACCATGGGACCTCTCACCATGGGCACTGTCACCATGAGAAATGTCACCATGGGCACTGTCAGCATGGGTAGTGTCACCATGAGCACTGTCACCATGGACACTGCCACCATAAGCAGTGTCACCATAGATAGTGTCACCATGGGAACTTATACCATGGGCACTCTTACCATGGGCACTGTAACCATGCGAACTGTCACCATTAGCACTGTCACCATGGGCACTGTCACCATGGACACTGTCACCATGGGAACTGTCACCATGGGCATTCTTACCATGGGCACTGTCACCATGAAAAATCTCACCATGAGCACTGTCACCATGGGGAATATCACCACAGGCACTGACAGCATGGGCACTGTCACCATGGGCAGTGTCACTGTGAGCAAGATCACCATAGGCAGTGTCACCATGAGCACAATCACTGTGAGCACTATCACCGTGAGCAATTTCGCCAAGTGGACTGTCACCATGAGCACTATCACCGTGAGCACTCTCGCCATGGGCAGTGTCACCGTGAGCAATATCACCATGGGCACTGTCACCGTGAGCACTATTACCATGGGCACTATTACCATGAGCACTCTCACCATGAGGACAGTCACCGTGTGCACTGTCACCATGTGCACTATCATCATGAGCACTGTCACCATGGACACTGTCATCATGAGTTCTGTTACCATGGGAGCTGTCACCATGAGCACTGTCATCTTGGGAACTGCCTCCATGGACACTGCCACCATGAGCACTGTCACCATGGGCACTGTCACCATGGACACTGCCACAGTGAGCAGTGTCACCATGGGAATATTCACCATCAGCACTGTCTCCAGGGACAATGTCACCATGGAAACTGTCACCATGGGCACTGTCAACATGAGCACTATCTCCATGGGAACTCTCACCATGAGCACTGTCACCTTGCGAAATGTCACCATGGCCACTGTCACCATGGGCACTGTCACCATGGACAGTGTCACCCTGAGCACTCTCACCATGGACACTGCCACCATAAGCAGTGTCACCATGGATAGTGTCACCATGGGAACTTACACCATGGGCACTCTTACCATGGGCACTGTAACCATGCGAACTGTCACCATTAGCACTGTCACCATGGGCACTGTCACCATGAGAACTATCACCAAGGGCACTGTCACCATGGGCACTGTCACTGTGGAAATTGTCACCATGGGCACTGTAACCATGGACACTGTCCTCACGAGCACTATCACCATGGACACTGTCTCCATGAGCATTGTCGCCATGGGCACTGTCACCATGTGAACTGTCACCATTTTCACTGTCACCATGTGAACGGTCACCATGAGCACTGTCACCATGGGCACTGCCTACATGCACACTGTCACCATGGGCACTGTCACCATGGGCACTCTCACCATGGGCACTGTCACCATGGACACTTTCACCATGGGCACTGTCAACATGAGCACTGTCACCGTGAGCACTTTCAACATGAGCACTGTCACCAAGGGAAATGTCACCATTGGCACTGTCAGCATGGGCACTGTCACCATGGGCACTGTCACCATGAGCACTCTCACCATGAGAACACTCACCATTAGCACTGTCACCATGGGAAATGTCAACATGGGCACTGTCAGCATGGGCACTGTCACCATCAGCACTGTCACCATGGCCACTGTCACCATGGGAACTGTCACCATGAGCACTATCACCGTGAGCACTATCACCATGGGCTGTGTCACTGTGAGCAATATCAACACGGGCACTATCACCGTGAGCACTATTACTAATGGGCACTATCACCATGAGCACTTTCACCTTGGGCACTATCACCGTTTGCACTGTCACCATGAGCATGGTCTACATGGACACTGTCACCATGGGCACTGTCACCAAGAGCAGTGTCACCATGGGCACTGTCACCATGGACAATGTCACCATGAGCACTATCATCATAGGCAGTGCCACCATGAGGAAATTCACAATGGGAACTGCAACCATGTACACCACCAGCATGAGCACAGTCACCATGGGCATTGTCACCATGAGCACTGTCACCATGGGCACTTTCAACATGGGCACTGTCACCATGGGCACTGTCACCATGGACAGTGTCATCATGAGCTCTGTTACCATGGGAACTCTCACCATCAGCACTGCCATCTTGGGAAATGCCACCGTGGACACTGCCACCATGAGCACTGTAACCATTGGCACTGCCCCCGTGGGCACTGTCACCATGGGCACAGTCACCATGGACACTTCCACAGTGAGCACTGTCACCATGAGCACTGTCACCATGGGAACTGTCACCATGAGCACTGTAACCATGGACACTGTCACCATGGGCACTGTCACCATGGGCACTCTCACTATGGACAATGTCACCATGGGCACTGTCAACATGAGCACTGTCACCATCGGACCTCTCACCATGAGCACTGTCACCATGGGAAATGTCACCATGGGCACTGTCACCATGGGCACTATCACCATGGGCAGTGTCACCATGAGCACTCTCACCATGGGCACTGTCACCAAGGACACTGTCACCATGAGCACTATCATCATGGGCAGTGCCACCATGAGGAATTTCACCATTGGAACTCCAACCATGTACACCGCCAGCATGAGCACAGTCACCATGGCCAGGCTCACCATGAGCACTGTCAGCATGGGCACTTTCAACATGGGCACTGTCACCATGTGAACTGCCACCATGAGCACTATCACCATGAGCACTATCACCATGAGCACTATCACCAAGGGCACTGTCACGGTAAGCACTATCACCATGAGCACTGTCACCGTGGGCCCTGTCACCATGAGCACTGTCACCATGGGCACTGTACAAATGGGAACAGTCACTGTGGGCACTGTCAGTGTGGGCACAATCAACGTGAGCATTATCACAATGGGCATTGTCACCATGAGCACTGTTACCATGGGCACTGTCACTGTGGAAAATGTGACCATGGGCACTGTAACCATGGACACTGTTCTCAGAAGCACTATCAGCATGGACACTCTCTCCATGAGCATTGTCCCAAGTGCACTCTCACCATGTGAACTCTCACTTTGGGCACTGTCACCATGGGCAATTTCACCATGAGCAATGTCACCATGTGAACTGTAACCATGTGCACTGTCACCATGAGCACTGTCACCATGGGCACTGCCTACATGGACACTGTCACCATGGGCATAGTCAGCATGGGCACTCTCACTGTGGGCACTGTCACCATGGACACTGTCACCAAGGGCACTGTCAACATGAGCACTGTCACCATGAGAACTCTGACCATGAGCACTGTAACCATGGGAAATGTCACCATGAGCACTGTCACCATGGGAAATATCACCATGGGCAGTGTCCCCATGAGCACTGTCACAATGGGCACTTTCAACATGGGCACTGTCAGCATGGGCCCTGTCACCATGGACACTGTCATCATGAGCTCTGTTACCATGGGAACTGTCACCATGAGCACTGTCATCTTGGGAAATGCCACCATGGAAACTTCCACCATGAGCACTGTGACCATTGGGACTGCCACCGTGGACACTATCACCATGGGTACTGTCACCTTGGGCATTGTCACTATGGACGCTGCTATAGTGAGCACTGTCACTGTGAGCACTGTCACCATGGGAACTCTCACCATGAGCACTGTCACCATGGGAAATGTCACCATGGACAGTGTCACCATGAGCACTGTCACCATGGGCACTGTCACCATGGACAGTGTCACTATGAGCACTATCATCATGGGCAGTGCCACCATCAGGAATTTCACCATGGGAACTCCAACCATGTACACCACCAGCATGAGCACAGTCACCATGGGCAGGCTCACCATTAGCACTGTCACCATGGGCACTTTCAACATGGGCACTGTCACCATGCGAACTGCCACCATGAGCACTATCACCATGAGCACTATCACCATGAGCACTATCACCAAGGGCACGGTAACTGTGAGCACTATCACCATGAGCAGTATCACCGTGAGCACTGTCACCGTGGGCAATGTCACGATGAGCACTATCACCGTGAGCACTGCCACCATGGGAACTGTCTCCATGAGCACTGTCACCAGGGACAGTGTCACCATGGACACTGTCAACATGGGAACTGTCAACATGAGCACTGTCACCCTGGGAACTCTCACCATGATCAGTGTCACCATGGGCAATGTCACCATGGGCAGTGTCACCATGGGCGCTGTCACCATTGGCAGTGTCACCATGAGCACTGTCACCATGGACAGTGTCACCATGGGCACTATCACCAATGGCACTGTCACCGTGAGCACTATCACCATGAGCACTGTCACCGTGAGCACTGTCACCATGAGCACTGTCACCATGGGCACTGTCACCATAGGAACTGTCATCATGAGAACTATCACCGTGAGCACTATCACCATGGGCAGTGTCACCATGAGCAATATCACCATGGGTAGTGTCACCACGAGCACTATTACCATAGGCACTATCACCATGGGAACTGTTACCATGGGAATGGTCACCATGGGCACTGTCAAGATGAGCACTGTCACCATGGGCACTGTCACCATGGGCACTCTCACCATGGACACTGTCACCATGGGCACTGTCAACGTGACCACTGTCACCATGGGAACTCTCACAATGGGCACAGTCACCATGGGCACTGTCACCATGGGAACTCTCACCATGAGCACTGTCACCATGGGCACTGTCACCATGGGCACTGTCACCATGGGCAGTGTCAACGTGAGCAATGTGACCATGGAAACTGTCACCATGAGCACCATCATCAGGGGCAGTGCCACCATGAGGAATTTCACCATGGGAACTCCAACCATGTACACCGCCAGCATGAGCACAGTCACCATGGGAAGGCTCACCATGAGTACTGTCACCATGGGAACTTTCAACATGGGCACTGTCACTGTGGAAAATGTGACCATGGGCACTGTAACCATGGACACTGTCCTCAGGAGCACTATCACCATGGACACTCTCTCCATGAGCATTGCCCCCAAGTACACTCTCAACATGTGAACTCTCACCATGGGCACTGTCACCATGTACACTTTTACCATGAGCAATGTCACCATGTGAACTGTAACCATGTGCACTGTCACCATGTGAAATGTCACCATGAGCACTGTCACCATGGGCACTGCCTACATGGACACTGTCACCATGAGCACTGTCACCAGGGGAAATTTCACCATGGGCACTGTCAGCATGGGCACTCTCACCGTGGGCACTGTCACCATGGGTACTGTCACCATGGGCACTGTCACCATGGACACTGCCACAGTGAGAACTCTCACCATGGGAACATTCACCATGAGCACTGTCAACAGGGACAGTGTCACCATGGACACTGTCACCATGGGCACTGTCAACATGAGCACTGTCACCATGGGAACTCTCACCATGTGCACTGTAACCTTGAGAAATGTCACCGTGGGCACTGTCACCATGGGCAGTGTTACCATGGGCAGTGTCACCATGGGCACTGTCAGCATGAGAACTATCATCAAGTGCACTGAGACCGTGAGCACTATCACCGTGAACACTATCACCATGTGCACTGTCACCATGGGAAATGTCACCATGGGCACTGTCACCATGGACACTGTCACCATGGGCAGTGTCACCAAGAGCACTGTCACCATGGACAATGTCACCATGAGCAATATCATCATGGGCAGTGCCACCATGAGGAATTTCAAAATGGGAACTGTAACCATGTACACCACCAGCATGAGCACAGTCACCATGGGCAGGGTCACCATGAGCACTGTCACCGTGGGCACTATCACCATGGGCACTGTCACCATGGACAGTGTCATCATGAACTCTGTTACCATGGGAACTGTCACCATGAGCACTGTCATCTTGGGAAATGCCACCATGGACACTGCCACCATGAGCACTGTCACCATGGGCACTGTCACCATGGACACTGCCACAGTGAGCACTGTCACCGTGAGCACTGTCACTATGAGCACTATTACCATGGACACTGTCTCAATGAGCATTGTCCCCATGTGCACTGTCACTATGTGAACTCTCACCCTGGGCACTGTCACCATGGGCACTTTCACCATGAGAAATGTCACCATGTGAACTGTAACCATGTGCACTGTCACCATGCGAACTGTCACCATGAGCACTGTCACCATGGGCACTACCTACATGGACACTGTCACCATGGGCACTGTCAGCATGGGCACTCTCACCATGGGCAATGTCACCATGGGCACTGTCAACATGAGCACTGTCACCATGAGAACACTCACCATGAGCACTGTCACCATGGGAAATGTCACCATGGGCACTGTCAGCATGGGCACTGTCACCATCACCACTGTCACCATGGCCACTGTCACTATGGGAACTGTCACCATGAGCACTATCACCGTGAGCATTATCACCATGAGCACTATCACCATGAGCACTGTCACCGTGGGCACTATCACCGTTTGCACTGTCACCATGAGCACTGCCAACATGGAAACTGTCACCATGGGCACTGTCACCATGGACACTGTCACCATGGGCACTGTCAACATGAGCACTGTCACCATGAGAACTCTAATGATGAGCACTGTCACCATGGGAAATGTCACCATGGGCACTGTCTGCATGGGCACTCTCACCATGGGCAGTGTCACCATGAGCACTATCACCAAGGGCACTCTCACCGTGAGCAATATCACCGTGAGCACTATCACCATGAGCACTGTTACCATGAGCACTGTCACCATGGGAAATGTCACCAGGGGCACTCTCAGCATGGGCACTCTCACCGTGGGCACTGTAACCATGGACACTGTCACCAAGGGCATTGTCAACATGAGCAATGTCACCATTAGAACACTCACCTTGAGCACTGTCACCATGGGAACTGTCACCATGAGCACTATCACCGTGAGCATTATCACCATGGGCAGTGTCACCATGAGCAATATCAACACGGGCACTATCACCATGAGCACTATTACTAATGGGCACTAGCACCATGAGCACTATCACCATGAGCACTGTCACCGTGGGCACTATCACCGTTTGCACTGTCACCATGAGCACTGCCTACATGGAAACTGTCACCATGGGCACTGTCACCATGGGCAATGTCACCATGGGCAATGTCAACATGCGCACTGTCAACATGAGCACTGTCACCATGGGAACTCTCATCATGAGCACTGTCACCATGGGAAATGTCACCATGGGCACTGTCAGCATGGGCACTGTCACCATGGGGAGTGTCACCATGAGCACTATCACCAAGGGCACTGTCACCATTAGCACTATCACCGTGAGCACTATCACCATGAGCACTGTCACCATGAGCACTGTCACCATGCGAAATATCACCATGGGCACTGTCAGCATGGGCACTCTCACCATGGGCACTGTAAACATGGACACTGTCACCAAGGGCACTGTCAACATGAGCACTGTCACCATGAGAACTCTCACCATGAGCACTGTCACCATTGCAAATGTCACCATGGACACTGTCAGCATGGGCACTGTCACCATGACCACTATTACCATGAGCATTATCACAATGGGCAGTGTCACCGTGAGCAATATCAACATGGGCACTGTCACCGTCAGCACTATTACTAATGGGCACTATCACCATGAGCACTATCACCATGACCACTGTCACCATGGGCACTGTCAACATGAGCACTGTCACCATGGGAACTCTCACCATGAGCACTGTCACCATGGGAAATGTCACCTTGGGCACTGTCACCATGGGCACTGTCACCATGGACACTGTCAACATGGGCAGTGTCATCATGAGCACTGTCACCATGGGCACTGTCACCAAGGACACTGTCATCATGAGCACTATCATCATGGGCAGTGACATCATGAGGAGTTTCACCATGGGTACTCCAACCATGTACACAGCCAGCATGAGCACAGTCACCATGGGCAGGCTCACCATGAGCACTGTCACCATGGGCACTTTCAACATGGGCACTGTCACCATGCGAACTGCCACCATGAGCATTATCACCATGAGCACTATCACCATGAGCACTATCACCAAGGGCACTGTCACGGTAAGCACTAACACTGTGAGCACTATCACCGTGAGCATTGTCACCATGAGCACTCTCACCGTGGGCACTGTACAAATGGGAACTGTCACTGTGATCACTGTCAGTGTGGGCACTATCACCATGGGAACATTCACCATAAGCACTGTTACCAGGAACAGTGTCACCATGGACACTGTTACCATGGGCACTGTCATCATGAGCACTGTGTCCATGGGAACACTCACCATGAGCACTTTCACCTTGGGAAATATCACCGTGGGCACTGTCACCATGGGCACTGTCACCATGGACACTGTCACCATGGGCAGTGTCACCGTGAGCACTATCAGCATGGGCAGTGCCACAATGAGGAATTTCACCATGGGAACTGCAACCATGTACACCGCCAGCATGAGCACAGTCACCATGGGCAGTGTCACCATGGGCACTGTCACCATGAGAACTATCACCAAGGGCACTGTCACCGTGAGCACTGTCACTGTAAGCAGTGTCACCATGGGAAATGTCACCATGGGCACTGTCACCATGGACACTGTCACCATGAGCACTATCATCATGGCCAGTGCCACAATGAGGAATTTCACCATGGGAACTGCAACCAAGTACACCGCCATCATGAGCACAGTCACCATGGGCAGTGTCACCATGAGCACTGTCAGCATGGGCACTTTCAAGTTGGGCACTGTCATCATGGACACTGTCATCATGAGCTCTGTTACCATGGGAATTGTCACCATGAACACTGTCATCTTGGGAAATGCCACCAAGGACACTGCCACCATGAGCACTGTAACCATTGGCACTGCCACCGTGGGCACTGTCACCATGGGTGCTGTCACCATGGGCACTGTCACCATGGACACTGCCACAGTGAGCACTGTCACCGTGAGCACTGTCACCATGGGAACTGTCACCAAGAGCACTGTCACCATGGACACTGTCACCATGGGCACAGTCACCATGGGCAGTCTCACTATGGACACTCTCACTATGGACACTTTCACCATGGGCACTGTCAACATGAGCACTGTCACCATGGGAACTCTCACCATAAGCACTGTCACCATGGGAAATGTCACCATGGGCACTGTCACCATGGGCACTGTCATCATGGGCACTGTCAACATGAGCACTGTCACCATGGGACCTCTCACCATGAGCACTGTCACCATGGGAAATGTCACCATGGGCACTGTCACCATGGGCACTATCACCATGGGCAGTGTCCCCATGAGCACTGTCACCATCGGCACTGTCACCAAGGACACTGTCACCATGAGCACTATCATCAGTTGCCGTGCCACCATGAGGAATTTCACCATTGGATCTCCAACCATGTACACTGCCAGCATGAGCACAGTCACCTTGGCAGGCTCATCATGCGCACTGTCACCATGGGCACTTTCAACATGGGCACTGTCTCCATGCGAACTGCCACCATGAGCACTATCACCATGAACACTATCACCGTGAGCACTGTCACCATGAGCACTGTCACCGTGGGCACTGTCACCATGGGCACTATACAAATGGGAACTGTCACTGTGAGCACTGTCAGTGTGGGCACAATCACCGTGAGCATTATCAGAATGGGCACTGTGACCATTGGCACTGTCACCATGAGCACTATCACCATGGGTACTTTCACCAAGGGCGCTGTCACGGTAAGCACTATCACCGTGAGTACTATCACCGTGAGCACTGTCACCATGAGCACTGTCACCATGGGCAGTGTCACTGTGGAAAATGTGACCATGGGCACTGTAACCATGGACACTGTCCTCAGGAGCACTATCACCATGGACACTGTCTCCATGAGCATTGTCCCCATGTGCACTGTCACCATGTGAACTCTCACCATGGGCACTGTCACCATGGGTACTTTCACCCTGAGCAATGTCACCATGTGAACTGTAACCATGTGCACTGTCACCATGTGAACTGTCACCATGAGCACTGTCACCATGGGCACTGCCTACATGGACACTGTCACCATGGGCACTGTCAGCATGGGCACTCTCACCATGGGCACTGTCACCATGGACACTGTCACCATGGGCACTGTCAACATGAGCACTGTCACCATGAGAACACTCACCATGAGCACTGTCACCATGGAAAATGTAACCATGGGCACTGTAAGCATGGGCACTGTCACCATCAGCACTGTCACCATGGCCACTGTCACCATGGGAACTGTCACTATGAGCACTATCACCGTGAGCATTATCACCATGGGCATTGTCACCATGAGCAATATCAACACGGGCACTATCACCGTGAGAATTATTACTAATGGGCACTATCACCATGAGCACTATCACCATGAGCACTGTCACCGTGGGCACTATCACCGTTTGCACTGTCACCATGAGCACTGCCTACATGGAAACTGTCACCATGGGCACTGACACCATGGACACTGTCAACATGAGCACTGTCACCATGAGAACTCTCACCATGAGCACTGTCACCATGGGAAATGTCACCGTGGACACTGTCTGCATGGGCACTGTCACCATGGGCAGTGTCACCATGAGCACTATCACCAAGGGCACTGTCACCGTGAGCAATATCACCGTGAGCACTATCACCGTGAGCACTGTTACCATGAGCACTGTCACCATGGGAAATGTCACCATGGGCACAGTCAGCATGGGCACTCTCACCGTGGGCACTGTCACCATGGACACTGTCACCAAGGGCACTGTCAACATGAGCACTGTCACCATGAGAACTCTCACCATGAGCACTGTCACCACGGGAAATGTCACCATGGGCACTGTCAGCATGGGCACTGTCACCATCAGCACTGTCACCATGGGCACTGTCACCATGGGCACTGTCACCATGACCACTATCACCATGAGCATTATCACCATGGGCAGTGTCACCGTGAGCAATATCAACATGGGCACTGTCACCGTGAGCACTATTAATAATGGGCACTATTACCATGAGCACTATCACCATGACCACTGTCACCATGGGCACTGTCAACATGAGCACTGTCACCATTGGCACTCTCACCATGAGCACTGTCACCATGGGAAATGTCACCTTGGGCACTGTCACCATGGAAACTGTCACCATAGGCAGTGTCACCATGAGCACTGTCACCATGGGCAATGTCACCAAGGACACAGTCACCATGAGCACTATCATCATGGGCAGTGCCACCATGAGGAATTTCACCACGAGTACTCCACCCATGTACACCGCCAGCATGAGCACAGTCACCATGGGCATGCTCACCATGAGCACTGTCACCTTGGGCACTTTCAACATGGGCACTGTCACCAAGGGCACTGTCATGGTAAGCACTATCACCGTGAGCACTATCACCATGAGCATTGTCACCATGAGCACTGTCACCGTGGGAACTGTACAAATGGGAACTGTCACTGTGAGCACTGTCAGTGTGGGCACTATCACCATGGGAACATTCACCATAAGCACTGTTACCAGGGACAGTGTCACCATGGACACTGTCACCATGGGCGCTGTCAACATGAGCACTGTGTCCATGTGAACTCTCACCATGAGCACTGTCACCTTGGGAAATGTCACCGTGGCCACTGTTACCATGGGCAGTGTCACCATGGGCAGTGTCACCATGGGCACTGTCACCATGAGAACTATCACCAGGGGCACTGTCACCGTGAGCACTATCACTGTAAGCAGTGTCACCATGGGAAATGTCACCATGGGCACTGTCACCATGGGCAGTGTCACCATGAGCACTGTCACCATGGGGACTTTCAACATGGGCAGTTTCACCATGAGAACTATCACCATGGGCACTGTCACCGTGAGCACTATCACTGTAAGCAGTGTCACCATGGGAATTCTCACCATGGGAAATTTCACCATGGGCACTGTCAACATGAGCACTGTCACAATGGGAACTCTCACCATGATCACTGTCACCATGGGAAATGTCACCATCGGCACTGTCACTATGGGCACTGTCACCATGGGCAGTGTCACCATGAGCACTGTCACCATGGGCACTGTCACCATGGACACTGTCAACATGAGCACTATCATCATGGGCAGTGCCACCATCAGGAATTTCACCGTTGGAACTCCAACCATGTACACTGCCAGCGTGAGCACAGTCACCATGGGCAGCCTCACCATGAGCACTGTCACCATGGTCACTTTCAACATGGGCACTGTCACCATGTTAACTGCCACCATGAGCACTATCACCATAAGCACTATCACCAAGGGCACTGTCACGGTAAGTTCTATCACCATGAGCACTATCACCGTGAGCACTGTCACCATGAGCACTGTCACCATGGGCACTGTACAAATGGGAACTGTCACTGTGAGCACTGTCAGTGTGGGCAATATCACCATGGGAACATTCACCATGAGCACTGTCACCAGGGACAGTGTCACCATGGACACTATCACCATGGGCACTGTCATCATGAGCACTCTCTCCATGGGAACTCTCACCATGTGCACTGTCACCATGGGCAGTGTCACCATGGGCATTCTCACCATGGGCACTCTCATTATGGACACTGTCACCATGGGCACTGTCAACATGAACACTGTCACCATGGGAACTCTCACCATGAGCACTGTCACCATGGGCACTGTCACCATGCACACTGTCACCATGGGTACTGTCACCATGGGCACTCTCACCATGAGCACTGTCACCATGGGAAATGTCACCATGGGCACTGTCAGCATGGGCACTGTCACCATGGATAGTGTCACCATGAGTACTGTCACCTTGAGCACTGTTCACCATGGACACTGCCACCATAAGCAGTGTCACCATGGACAGTGTCACCATGGGAACTTTCACCATGGGCACGGTTACCATGGGCACTGTAACCATGCGAACTGTCACCATGAGCACTGTCACAATGGGCACTGTCGCCATGGACACTGTCACCATGGGCACTGTCACCATGGGCACTCTCACCATGGGCACTGTCACTATGGGCACTGTCACCATGGGCATTCTCACCATGGGCCCTGTCACCATGAGCACTGTCACCATGGGAAATGTCACCACAGGCACTGACAGCATGGGCACTGTCACATGGTCTGTGTCACAATGAGCAATATCACCATAGGCAGTGTCACCATGAGCACAATCACTGTGAGCACTATCACCATGAGCACTGTCACCAAGGGGACTATCACCATGAGCACTATCACCGTGAGCACTATCAACATGAGCAGTGTCACCGTGAGCAATATCACCATGGGCACTGTCACCGTGAACACTATTACCATGGGCACTATTACCATGAGCACTATCATGATGAGGACTGTCACTGTGGGCACTGTCACCGTGTGCACTATCATCATGAGCACTGTCACCCTAAGCACTATCACCATGGGAACTGTCACCATGAGAACGGTCACCATGGGTGCTGTCAACGTGGGCACTCTCACCATGGGCACAGTCACCGTGGCCACTGTCACCATGGGCACTGTCAACATGAGAACTGTCACCATGGGAACTCTCACCATGAGCACTGTCACCATGGGCACTGTCACCATGAACACTCTCATCAACGGCTCTGTCACCGTGAGCACTGTCAACATGGGAACTGACCATGAGCACTGTCACCATGGACACTGTCACCATGGGCACTGTCACCATGGGCACTCTCACAATGGACACTCTCACCATGGACACTGTCACCATGGGCGCTGTCAACATGAGCACTGTCACCATGGGAACTCTCACCATGGGAAATTTCACCATGGGCACTGTCAACATGAGCACTGTCACAATGGGAACTCTCACCATGAGCACTGTCACCATGGGAAATGTCACCATGAGCACTGTCACTATGGGCACTGTCACCATGGGCAGTGTCACCATGAGCACTGTCTCCATGGGCACTGTCACCATGGACACTGTCAACATGAGCACTATCATCATGGGCAGTGCCACCATGAGGAATTTCACCATTGGATCTCCAACCATATACACTGCCAGCGTGAGCACAATCACCATGGTCAATTTCAACATAGGCACTGTCACCATGTGAACTGCCACCATGAGCACTATCACCATGAACACTATCACCAAGGGCACTGTCACGGTAAGTTCTATCACTGTGAGCACTATCACCGTGAGCACTATCACCATGAGCACTGTCACCATGGGCACTGTCACCATGAGCACTGTCACCATGGGCACTGTCACCATGGTCACTTTCAACATGGGCACTGACACCATGTGAACTGCCACCATGAGCACTATCACCATGAGCACTATCACCAAGGGCACTGTCACGGTAAGTTCTATCACTGTGAGCACTATCACCGTGAGCACTATCACCATGAGCACTGTCACCGTGGGCACTGTCAACATGAGCACTATCACCTTGAGCACTGTCACCGTGGGCACTGTCAACATGAGCACTATCTCTGTAAGCAGTGTCACCATGGGAACTCTCACCATGGGAAATTTCACCATGGGCACTGTCAACATGAGCACTGTCACAATGGGAACTCTCACTATGAGCACTGTCACCATGGGAAATGTCACCATGGGCACTGTCTCTATGGGCACTGTCACCATGGGCAGTGTCACCATGAGCACTGTCTCCATGGGCACTGTCAACATGGACACTGTCAACATGAGCACGATCATCATGGGCAGTGCCACCATGAGGAATTTCACCATTGGAACGCCAACCATGTACACTGCCAGTGTGAGCACAGTCACCATGGGCAGGCTCACCATGAGCACTGTCACCATGGTCACTTTCAACATGGGCACTGTCACCATGTGAACTGCCACCATGAGCACTATCACCAAGGGCACTGTCACAGTAAGTTCTATCACCGTGAGCACTATCACCGTGAGCACTGTCACCATGAGCACTGTCACCGTGGGCACTGTAAATATGGGAACTGTCACTGTGAGCACTGTCAGTGTGGGCACTATCACCATGGGAACATTCACCATGAGCACTGTCACCAGGGACAGTGTCACCATGAGCACTATCACCATGGGCAGTGCCACCATGAGGAATTTCACCATGGGAACTGCAACCATGTACACCACCAGCATGAGCACAGTCACCATGGGCTGTGTCACCATGAGCACTGTCACCATGGGCAATTTCAACATGGGCACTGTCACCTTGGGCACTGTCACCATGGACACTGTCATCATGAGCTCTGTTACCATGGGAACTATTACCATGAGCACTGTCATCTTGGGAAATGCCACCATGGACACTGCCACCATGAGCACTGTAACCATTGGCACTGCCACCGTGGGCACTGTCACCATGGGTACTGTCACCATGGGCACTGTCACCATGGACACTGTCATCATGGGCACTGTCAACATGAGCACTGTCACCATGGGACCTCTCACCATGAGCACTGTCACCATGGGCACTGTCACCATGGGCAGTATCACCATGGGCAGTGTCACCATGAGCACTGTCACCATAGGCACTGTCACCAAGGTCACTGTCACCATGAGCCCTATCATCATGGGCAGTGCCACCATGAGGAATTTCACCATGGGTACTCCAACCATGTACATTGCCAGCATGAGAACAGTCACCTTGGGCAGGCTCACCATGAGCACTGTCACCATGGGCACTTTCAACATGGGCATTGTCACCATGCGAACTGCCACCATGAGCACTATCACCATGAGCAATATCACCATGAGCACTACCACAAAGGGCACTGTCACGGTAAGCACTATCACCGTGCACACTATCACCGTGAGCACTGTCACCATGAGCACAGTCACCGTGGGCACTGTCACCATGAGCACTGTCACCATGGGCACTTTACAAATGGGAACTGTCACTGTGAGCACTGTCAGTGTGGGCACAATCACCGTGAGCATTATCACAATGGGCACTGTGACCATGGGCACTATCACCATGAGCACTATCACCATGAGTACTATCACCAAGGGCACTGTCACGGTAAGCACTATCACCGTTGAGTACTATCACCGTGAGCACTGTCACCATGAGCACTGTCACCATGGGCACTGTCACTGTGGAAAATGTGACCATGGGCACTGTAACCATGGACACTGTCCTCAGGAGCACTATCACCATGGACACTGTCTCCATGAGCATTGTCCCCATGAGCACTATCACCATGAGCACTATCACCAAGGGCACTGTCACGGTAAGTTCTATCACCGTGAGCACTATCACCGTGAGCACTGTCACCATGAGCACTGTCACCATGGGAAATGTCACCATGGGCACTGTCATCATGGGCACTGTCACCATGCACAGTGTCACCATGGGTACTGTAACCTTGAGCACTGTCACCATGGACACTGCCACCATAAGCAGTGTCACCATGGACATTGTCACCATGGGAACTTTCACCATGGGCACTGTTACCATGGGCACTGTAACCATGCGAACTGTCACCATGAGCACTGTCACCATGGGCACTGTCACCATGAACACTATTACCATGGGCACTATTACCATGAGCACTATCACGATGAGGACTGTCACTGTGGGCACTGTCAACGTATGCACTATCATCATGAGCACTGTCACCATAAGCACTATCACCATGGGAACTGTCACCATGGGAACGGTCACCATGGGCACTGTCAACATGAGCACTCTCACCATGGGCACAGTCACCGTGGCCACTGTCACCATGGGAACTCTCACCATGAGCACTGTCACCATGGGAAATGTCACCATGGGCAGTGTCACCATGAGCACTGTCACCATGGGCACTGTCACGATGGACACTGTCACCATGAGCACTATCATCTTGGGCAGTGGCACCATGAGGAATTTCACCATGGGAACTCCAACCATGTACACCGCCAGCATGAGCACAGTCACCTTGGGCATTGTCACCATGAGCACTGTCACCATGGGAACTTTCAACATGGGCACTGTTGCCATGGGCACTGTCACCCTGGACACTGTCTTCATGAGCTCTGTTACAATGGGAACTGTCACCATGAGCACTGTCATCTTGGGATCTGCTGCAATGGACACTGCCACCATGAGCAATGTAACCATTGGCACTGCCACCGTGGGCACTGTCACCATGGGTACTGTCACCATGGGCACTGTCACCATGGACACGGCCACAGTGAGCACTGTTACCATGGGAACAGTCACCATCAGCACTGTCACCAGGGACAGTGTCACCATGGACACTGTCATCATGGGCACTGTCAGCATGAGCACAGTCATCATGGGAACTATCACCATGAGCACTGTCACCATGGAAAATGTCACGATGGGCACTGTCACCATGAGCACTATCATCATTGGCAGTGTCACCATGAGGAATTTCACCATGGGAACTCCAACCATGTACAGGGCCAGCATGAGCACAGTCACCATGGGCAGTGTCACCATGAGCATTCTCACCATGGGCACTTTCAACATGGGCACTGTCCCCGTGCAATCTTTCACCATGAGCACTATCACCATGAGCACTCTCGCCAAGGGCACTGTCACTGTGAGCACTGTTACCATGAGCACGGTCACCATGGGCAATGTCACCGTGAGTAATGTCAACGTGGGCACTATCACCATGGGAACTGTCACCATGGGCACTATCACCATGAGCACTATCACAATGGGCAGTGTCACCGTGAGCAATATTACCATTGGCACTGTCACCGTGAGCACTATCACTGTGAGTACTGTCACCATGAGCACTGTCACCATGGTCACTGTCACCGTGTGCACTGTCAACATGAGCACTGTCACCATGGAAACCCTCACCATGAGCACAGTCACGATGGGAAATGTCACCATGGGAACTGTCACCATGGGCAGTGTCACCATGAGCACTTTCACCATGGGCACTGTCCCCATGGACACTGTCATCATGACCTCTGTTACCATGGGAACTCTTACCATTAGCACTGTCATCTTGGGAACTAGCACCATGGACACTGCCACCATGAGCAGGGTAACCATTGACAATGCCACCGTGGGCACTGTCACCATGGGTACTGTCACCATGGGCACTGTCACCATGGACACTGCCACAGTGAGCACTGTCACCATGGGAATATTCACCATGAGCACTATCAACACGGACAGTGTCACCATGGACACTGTCACCATGGGCACTGTCAACATGAGCACTGTCTCCATGGGAACTCTCACCATGAGCAGTGTCCCCTTGGGAAATGCCACCATGGGCACTGTCACCATGGGAAGTGTCACCATGAGCATTGTCACCATGGGCACTGTCACCATGAACAGTATCACCAACGGCACTGTCACCATGAGCACTGTCAAAATGGGAACTGAGCATGAGCACTGTCACCATGGACACTGTCACCATGGGCACTGTCACCATGGGCACTCTCACAATGGACACTCTCACCATGGACACTGTCACCATGGGAAATGTCACCATGGGCACTGTCACTATGGGCACTGTCACCATGGGCAGTGTCACCATGAGCACTTTCTCCATGGGCACTGTCACAATGGACACTCTCATCATGAGTACTATCATCATGGGCAGTGCCACCATCAGGAATTTCACCATTGGAACGCCAACCATGTACACTGCCAGCGTGAGCACATTCACCATGGGCAGCCTCACCATGAGCACTGTCACCATGGTCACTTTCAACATGGGCACTGTCATCATGTGAACTGCCACCATGAGCACTATCACCATGAGCACTATCACCAAGGGCACTGTCACGGTAAGTTCTATCACCGTGAGCACTATCACCATGAGCACTGTCACCATGAGCACTGTCACCGTGGGCACTGTCACCATGAGCACTGTCACCATGGGCACTGTCACCATGGGATTTGTCACCGTGAGCACTGTCAGTGTGGGCACTATCTCCGTGAGCACTATCACAATTTGCACTGTGACCATGGGCAGTGTCACCATGAGCACTATCACCATGAGCACTCTCACCATGGGCACTGTCACCATGGGCACTGTCACTGTGGAAATTGTCACCATGGGCACTGTAACCATGGACACTGTCCTCAGGAGCACTATCACCGTGGACACTGTCTCCATGAGCATTGTCCCCATGGGCACTGTCACCATGGGAAATGTCACCATGGGCACTTTCACCATGGGCACTGTCAACATGAGCAATGTCACCATGGGAACTCTCACCACGAGCAAGGTCACTATGGGAAATCTCACCATGGGCACTGTCAGTATGGACACTGTCACTATGGGCACTGTCACCATGAGCACTATCACCATGGGCACTGTCACCATGAGCAGTGTCACCATGAGTACTGTCAGCAAGTGCACTGTCACCATGGGCACTCTCACCATGGGCACTCTCACTATGGACACTGTCACCATGGGCACTGTCACCATGGGAACTCTCACCATGAGCACTGTCACCATGGGAAATGTCACATGGGCACTGTCACCATGGGCACTATCACCATGGGCAGTGTCACCATGAGCACTGTCACCATGGGCACTCTCACCAAGGACACTGTCACCCTGGGCACTATCAACATGAGCACTGTCACCATGGGAACTCTCACCATGGGAAATTTCACCATGGGCACTGTCACCATGAGCACTGTCAACATGAGCACTGTCACCATGGGAACTCTCACCATGAGCACTGTCACCATGGGAAATGTCACCATGGGCACTGTCACCATGAGCACTATCATCATGGGCAGTGCCAACATGAGGAGTTTCACCATTGGATCTCCAACCATGTACTATGCCAGCATGAGCACAGTCACCTTAGTCAGGCTCATCATGAGCACTGTCACCGTGGGCACTGTCACCATGAGCACTGTCACCATGGGCACTTTACAGATGGGAACTGTCACTGTGAGCACTGTCAGTGTGGGCACAATCACCATGAGCATTATCACAGTGGGCACTGTGACCATGAGCACTATCACCATGAGTACTATCACCAAGGGCACTGTCACTGTAAACACTATCACCGTGAGTACTATCACCGTGAGCACTGTCACCATGAGCACTCTCACCATGGGCACTGTCACTGTGGAAAATGTGACCATGGGCACTGTAACAATGGACACTGTCCTCAGGAGCACTATCACCATGGACACTGTCTCCATGAGCATTGTTCCCATGTGCACTGTCACCATGTGAACTCTCACCATGGGCACTGTCACCATGGGCACTGCCTACATGGACACTGTCACCATGGGCACTGTCAGCATGGGCACTCTCACCATGGGCACTGTCACCATGGACACTGTCACCATGGGCACTGTCACCATGAGCACTGTCACCATGAGAACACTCACCATGAGCACTGTCACCATGGGAAATGTCACCATGGGCACTGTCACCATCAGCACTGTCACCATGGTCACTGTCACCATGGGAACTGTCACCATGAGCACTATCACCGTGAGCATTATCACCATGGGCAGTGTCACCATGAGCAATATCAACACGGCCACTATCACCGTGAGCACTATTACTAATGGGCAGTATCACCATGAGCACTGTCACTGTGGGCACTATCACCATTTGCACTGTCACCATGAGCACTGCCTACATGGAAACTGTCACCATGGGCAGGGTCACCATGGGCACTGTCACCATGGGAAATGTCACCTTGGGCACTGTCACCATGGCACTGTAACCATGAACACTGTCACCAGGAGCACTATCACCATGGACACTGTCTCCATGAGTATTGTCCCCATGTACACTGTCAACATGGGAACTGCCATCATGGGCACTGTCACCATGGGCACTGTCACCATGAGCACCGTCAATATGGGAAGTGTTACCATGAGCACTGTCATCATGGGCACTGCCACCATGAGCACTGTCACCATGACCATTGACACCATGAGCATTTTCATCATGGGAAGTGTCACCATGAGCACTCTCATCTCCAGGACTATCACAGTGAGCACTGTCACAGTGAGCACTGTGACCATGAGCACTTTCATCATGAGCACTCTCACAATGAGTAATATCACCTCGAGCACTGTCACCGTGAAAACTGTCACAATGAGCACTCTCACCGTGAGCACTGTCATCATAGGAACTGCCACCATGAGAAATTACACCATGATAACTTCCACCATGGACACTGCCGCCATGAGCATTGTCACCGTGAGCACTGTCACCGTGAGCATTGTCAACATGAGCACTGTCACCATGGGAACTGATGCCATGAGCACTGTCACCATGGGAACTGTCACCATGGATACTGCCACCATGGGGACAGTCACCATGGGCACTGTCACCATGGGAAATATCACCATGGGCACTGTCACCATGGACACTGCCACCATGGGTAGTGTCACAGTGGGCACTGTTCCAAAGGACACTATCACCATGGACACTGTAACCATTGACACTGTCACCATGGGAAATGTCACCATGAGCACTCTCACCATCAGCACTGTCACCATGGGCAGTGTCATCGGGAGCAATTTCACCATGGGCACTGTCACCGAGAGCACTATTACTATGGGCACTCTCAGCATGAGCACTGTCACCATTAGCACTGTCAACGGGGGCAGTGTCACCATGCGAACTGTAACCATGAGCACTATCACTATGGGCAGTGTCACCGTGAGCAATATCACCATGGGCACTGTCACCGTGAGCACTATTACCATGGGCACTATCACCATGGGCAGTGTCACCGTGAGCAATATCACCATGGGCAGTGTCACCGTGGGCACTGTCACCATGTGCACTGTCACCTTGAGCACTGTCACCATGGAAACTGTCACCATGGGAACAGTCACCATGGGCCCTGTCACCATGACCACTGTCACCATAGGAACTCTCACCATGTGCACTGTCACCATGGGAACTGTCACCATGGGCACTTTCAACATGGGCACTGTCACCATGCGAACTGTCACCATGAGCACTATCACCGTGAGCACTGTCACCATGGCTACTGTCACCATGGGAATTGTCACCATGAGCACTATCACCGTGAACACTAACACCATGGGCAGTGTCACCGTGAATAATATCACAATGGGCACTGTCACCATGAGCACTATTACCATGGGCACTATCACCATGAGCACTATCACCATGAGCACTGTCACCGTGGGCACTGTCATCATGAGTACTATCACTATGGGAACTGTCAGCATGGGAACGGTCACCATGGGCACTGTCAACATGAGCACTGTCACCATGGGAAATGTCACCATGGGAAATATCACCATGAGCACTGTCACCATGGGAACTGTCATCATGAGCACTGTAACCATGGGCACTGTCACCATGAAAACTGTCACCATGGGCACTGTCACCTCGGGCACTCTCACCATGGGCACTGTCACCATGGACACTGTCAACATGGGCACTATAAACATGAGCACTGTCACCATGGGAACTCTCACCATGAGCACCGTCACCATGGAAAATGTCACCATGGGCACTGTCACCATGGGCAGTGTCACCATGAGCACTGTCACCATGGTCACTGTCTCCATGAGCACTATCATCATGGGCAGTCCCACCATGAGGAATTTCACCATGGGAACTCCTACCATGTACACCGCCAGCATGAGCACAGTCACCATGGGCAGTGTCACCGTGGGAACTGTCACCATGAGCACTTTCAACATGGGCACTGTCACCATGCGAACTGTCACCATGAGCACTATCACCATGAGCACTATCACCAAGGGCACTTTCACTGTGAGCACTGTCACCGTAAGCACTATCACCATGGGCAGTGTCACCATGAGCAATATCACCATGGGCAGTGTCAACATGAGCACTGTCACCATGGGCACTGTCACCATGGACACTGTCGCCATGGGCACTCCAACCATGTACACCACCAGCATGAGCACAGTCACCATGGGCAGTGTCACCATGAGCACTGTCACCATGGGCACTTTCAACATGGGCACTGTCACCATGGGAACTGTCACCATGGGAACGGTCACCATGGGAAGTCTCACCATGAGCACTGTCACCATGGGCACTTTCAACATGGGCACTGTCACCATGCGAAGTGTCACCATGAGCACTATCACCATGAGCACTATCACAAAGGGCACTGTCACCATGAGCACTATCACCGTGAGCACTATCACCGTGAGCACTGTCACCATGAGCACTGTCACCGTGGGCAATGTCACCGTGAGCACTGTCACCGTGGGCACTGTCACCATGACCACTATCACCGTGAGCACTATAACCATGGGCAGTGTCACCGTGAGCAATATCACCATGGGCATTGTCACCGTGAGCACTGTCACCATGGGCACTGTCACCATGGGCACTGTCACCGTGAGCACTATCACCATGAGCACTGTCACCATGGGCACAGTCACCATGAGCACTGTCACCATGAGCACTGTCACCATGGGCACAGTCACCATGAGCACTGTCACCATGGGCACTGTCACCATGGGCACTGTCACCGTGAGCACTATCACCATGAGCACTGTCACCATGGGCACAGTCACCATGAGCACTGTCACCATGGGCACTGTCACCGTGAGCACTGTCACCATGGGCACTGTCACCGTGAGCACTGTCACCGTGAGCACTGTCACCATGAGCATTGTCAACGTGAGCACTGTCACCATGGGCACTGTCACCGTGAGCACTGTCACCATGAGCACTGTCACCCTGGGAACATCCACCATGGACAGTGTCACCATGGGCACTGTCACCATTAGCAGTGTCACCATGAGCACTATCGCCTTGAGCACTGTCACCATGAGCACTGTCATCATAGGCACTGTCACCGTGAACACTGTCACCATGGACACTACCACCATGAGCACTGTCAGCATGGGCACTGTCAACATGGGCACTGCCACTCTGGACACTGCCCTCATGAGCACTGTCAACATGGGCACTGCCACCATGAGCACTGTCACCATGAGCGCTGTCACCTTGGGAATTGCCATCATGGACACTATCACCATGAACACTGTCATCATGAGCACAGTAACCATGAGCAGTGTCACCATGGGCACTGTCACCATGCGCACTGCCACCATGAACACTGTCATCATGAGCACTGTCACCATGGGAACTGTCACCATTGACTGTGCCACCATGAGCACTGTCACACTGGGATCTACCACCATGGACACTGCCACCATGAGCACTGTCATCATGAGCACTGTCACCATGGGAACTGTCACCATGGGCACTGTCACCATTGACTCTGCCACCATGAGCACTGCCACTGTGAGCACTGTCACCATCAGCACTGTCACCCCGGGAATTGCCACCATGGACACTGCCACCATGCACACTGTAACCATGGGCACTGCCACCATGAGCACTGTCATCATGAGCACTGTCACCATGGGAACTGTCATCATGGGCACTGTCACCTTTGACTCTGCCACAATGATCACTGTCACCGTGAGCACTGTCACTGTGAGCACTGTCACCATGGGCACTGCCACCATGAGCACTATCACCATGAGCACTGTCACCATGAACACTATCACCGTGAGCACTGTCACCAAGGTCACTGTCACCATGAGCACTGTCACCATGGGATCTGTCACCATGAGCAATGTCACCATGGACACTGCCTCCATGGACACTGCCACCATGAGCACTGTCACCGTGAGCACTGTCACCATGAGCATTGTCACCATGAGCACTGTTACCATGAGCATTGTCACCATGGGAACTGTCACCATGAGAACTGTCACCATGGGCACTGTCACCGTGAGCACTGTCACCATGGACACTGTCACCATGGGTACTGTCACCGTGAGCACTGTCACCATGAGCACTCTCACCATGGGCAATGTCACCGTGAGCACTGTCACCATGGGCACTGTCACCATGGACACTGTCACCGTGAGCACTGTCACCATGGGCACTGTCATCATGGGCTCTGTCACCGTGAGCACTGTTACCATGAGCACTGTCACCATGGGAACTGTCACCATGAGCACTGTTACCATGGGCATTGTCACCGTGAGCAC
The DNA here is from genome assembly GCF_949987535.1 of Balaenoptera acutorostrata. Taxonomy (NCBI): domain Eukaryota; kingdom Metazoa; phylum Chordata; class Mammalia; order Artiodactyla; family Balaenopteridae; genus Balaenoptera; species Balaenoptera acutorostrata. The sequence continues at coordinate 71,982,935 of NC_080079.1, read as the reverse complement.
TGTCACCATGGGCAATGTCACCATGAGCACTATCACCATTAGCACTGTCACCGTGAGCACTGTCACCATGGGCACTGTCACCATGGGTAATGTCACCATGAGCACTGTCACCATGGGCACTGTCACCGTGGGTACTGTCACCGTGGTCACTGTCACCGTGGGCAGTCTCACCACATTCACTGATAGTGTCCGCAGCTGCCGTTCTGCTTCCTAGTCGTCGCTCTCATAGTCTGGATGTTCTCAGCAAACCCTCCAGGGTTGACCATTTCAGGGGCAACTGCTCACACACACTGGCACATGTTTCTCAGCCCTGCAGTCAGAATGGGTTTGGAGGGCGAGGAGAGCAGAGACTGAAGCTCCCTGGACGTTACTGGGGAGAACACACAAGGCGGGTCCCAGGCATCCCTCAGCACCGGTCGCTTCCTGCTTGGGCCTTGCCCTCCACCCTCCCAGGAGCAAGGGCTTCTACCTGGTCCACTTCCTCCAAAGGTGAGATGTGCCCTTTCTCCCCCACCCAGAGCGTCTCTGCCAGCATCCCATCTGGATGCTGTGTCCCACCTTCCCCTGAGAGCCCCACGCAGGATATTGCCCCTTCTGTGTGTGCCGGCCGGCCCTCCTCCCGCCGGCGGTCGCCATCCCCAGGTTTCACTTGCCCTGTGACATTAACTACTCACCTGGCACTTTGCTCAGCAGGCCGAGCTCTGTGAGTGGACCCACATCTTGCCTAGGGAATGAGAGAAGAGGAAATGAAATTGGCTCTTTTAGAGCAATGAGAGTATTAGTTACGTGTCTGCTAAGATGACATGGAAGCAGGTGGAAGGGATGCTGAAGTACCCCACAGGCTTCTTAGAGGAAACAACTCTCCCCCCACCCCCCACTTCAGGTTACATGGCAAACGCGTTCGCTTGGGCAACACTTTGCCTCCCATGTTTTCGCATAAGGTCCTCTTCACTGAAACCATTTAGCATTCATACACCTGTCCTCTGAGAGGGCATCCTAACCACAGCATCCCGTATTCATGATGCCAGAGCAGGGACAGTCACCGTGGTAACGGAAAAGCATCCACAGAGGGGGCCGGCTCCCAGGCGATGCTGGTGTTTCTAGAAGGAGGCAGCCGGCAGGTTTGGGTGGGGCCCCGTATTAGGTGACAGCCTGGGCAGCAAGCGGTGAGTGGAAGTCGTGAGCCAACACCGTCTGTGCCCTGCACTGGCCCAGGCGAGTCTCTGCTCTCAGCTGAGGAGTGAACTTCTGGAATCTGCAGACGCCCAGACAGAACCTCAGACATTCTGATCTAACGGTCAGCCAGGCCTGAGAGCTCCTGCCCTACAGGACACAAGCTTCTGTCCACCTGAGCCTTCCTGAGGGGGTGCGATTCTGCAGAGAGAAACCTCGCCCGTCCTCCTCGGAGCTGGGCTGGGGGAGGGCAGGCCAGGCGGAGATATTTCAGCATCTCCTTCCTCCTCCTCTGCTCACCCACCCCCTCTGCCCCCCAAGGCCCTGTGCTGCTCCTGGTCTCCGCGCCCCTGCACCACCACAGGGTTCCCCCGGGGCCCAACCTTTTGGACAAGCGCCCCGTGCAGGTGCTTCCTTCTCTCTCCCAGCGATGATTCTCCCCCCTCCAGGCCCCCTGGATCCTGCCGGGCGATTTGGGCTAATCTCAGAGTGATGTTCAGGGCTGAAATTGCCTTCTCTGTTATGGTTTGAATTGTGTTCCTCCCAAATTCCTATGTTGAAGCCCTAACCCAGCACCTCAGAATGTGACCTTATTTGGTGTCTTAGTCTGTTTCAGCTGCTATAACAAAATGGCACAGACTGGCTGGTGTATAAACAACAGAAATGTATTCTTCACCGTTCTGGACAGTGGGAAGTTCGAGATCGGGGCGCCGGCATGGTCACATTCTGGTGACAGCCATCCTCCTGGGTCACAGCAGGCATCTTTTCACTGTGTCCTCACAGAGCAGAAGGGGTCTCTGTGAGGCCTCTTTTATAAAAGCACCAATCCCATCAGGAGGGTGGGACCCTCACGATCTAAGCACCTCCTAAAGGCCCCGCCTCCAAATACCATCACCTTTGGGGTTAGGATTTCAACATATGAGTTTGGGTGGGGACACAAATATTGAGACCATAACACTTGAAGACAGGGTCTTTGCAGAGATACTCAAGGTAAAATGGGGTCATTAGGGCGAGTCCTACTCCAATACGACTGGGAAATTTGGAGACAGACACACAGGGAGGACGCCACGCAAGGATGAAGACGGCCGTCTACAAGCTGAGGAGAGAGGCCTGGACCACAGTCGCCCTCACAGCCTCAGAGGGAGCAACCCTGCCGACGCCCCGAACTTGGACTTGCAGGGTCCAGAGCTGCGAGACAGTACATCTCCGCTGTCTGAGCCACCCCGTCCGTGGTGGTTCATCACGGCAGCACCCTCGGACTGTGAGGCTGGGTCCACAGTGCCCAGCACAGGAAAGTGACCTGTGATGAGCATTCAGGAGGCGCGTGTTGAATTAGCTAATAAAGGAATCCATCGAATTTCCCTTTACAGGGTGCCCTCTGCTCCCATGACGCAAAGGACAGACTTACAGGGCATATCACCGTGCCGTGAAGAAGAAGGAGACTTCCTTCTCCTCAAGGCTCGAGGGGGTGACGTGGCGGCTGCTGGGGTCTTCCCCGAGGTCCCCTCCCTCCTTGCTATTAGCACACAAAGTCACGCCTGACTTGGTGTCAGGCCTCATGGGCACTGCTACCATTCACTCCCTTACATCGCTTAGCTACTGCTGCCTCAAGAGCCCCGTCTGCTGTGTGGATCGCAGCAATGAGGGAGAAGATCTGAAGGCAGCTGGCCCACCAGCAAAGATGCAGGGGTTACAAAGGTGAAGGTCATGACCCTGGCCACCTGGGAGCTCACTGGGGGGCTGGCAGGGTTCTCCATACACCAGGTTGGTGCGGTGACAGCTCACGGGCCGTGGGAATGCAAAGAGGCAGCCTTTACCCAGAGCTTCTGGGGCTTCTGGAAGTTTGTTAAGCATCAGCTGATTGAACAAGATCTGAGGGGTCATCTAATATAACCCCCTGAACTGAGACGACAGCCCAGCTCAGCATCTCAGGGTGAGGCAGGAAGAGTCAGAGCCAAGGCCAGACCAGGATCCCAGCTCCCAGCCTCAAGCCACGTGTGCTTGCCAGGAGCCCGTGCCCAGTGGCCAAGACCAGCGTCCACCTCTGGCGCTCAGCCTGGCGCCTCCCCGGGCACACAGGGCCTCATCTTCCTCCCCCTCCTCGCACTGCTTTTCTGAGTCTGGCCAGAGGTCTCCACAAGTGTACGGCCAGGGCATCACAAACCCGTTCTCCTTCTGGGCAGAAGGAGACATAAAACCAGGGCCTTGGGGAGACTCTGGGTCAGAACCACGTCTCTGGCGGCCGTGAGCCAGCAGCAGTCTTGCAGCTGAGTCTCAGTGCCTCCAGCAGGACACTCGGGCTCCCGTGGGTAAAATGATGACACCGCCCCAAGCGGGAGACCGTGGGAACATCCCTCCGGCCTGGACTCAACGGACACATTCAGACACGTTGCCCTCCGCCGCCTTTCCTGCTCCTCCATTGTCTCCTCCTGGGACCCCACAAGGTCATGACACCTGAGGACAAGGGGGCACTTGGAGGACAGAGACGTGATGTCTGGAGATGTCTTCTTATTCTTTGGGCAAGGGAACGAAAAGGAGGACCGGTGTCATTAATCCCCAAGAGTCTACATAACGTATTCAATGTCTTGTTATAACTGAAAACTACACCCACCCCGCTCGCTTCTCTTCCTCCTTGAAAAAAACCCTTGTCAGGCTAGACTTCGACGTCAGTAAACTACAAGCCATTTTCCTGTTTTCCTGAATGCCTGAAAAAGTGATTAAATCGGACTGATCAATAGGAAAGAAGGAGGTAGAAGAAGCCAGGCCCTGCACCTTCCCCCTGGGCTGCACAGGCTCCCAGATCCTTCCCCATTAGTGCACCTCTGGCCCAGCGGGGGAGATGCCCATCGTGGGCATCCACTCAAGGGTGCACCTCCCAAGTGGCTCAGGAAAGTCGGATAAAGGCCCGCGGGGAGCAGAGCTGCCTGTACCTTGTTGAAGTGCTTGAAATGGCAAGAGTATAAAGGGGAAGGTGGAGGTGGGGGAAGTGACCCCAGATGATCAACGCACAGCAGAGAAATTGGGGGTCACTGAGGGGAACTTGGGAGCCGGGGTTGGGCTCACTTTTGTCACCGGTGGTCACTGGTTTTCTGATTTGGGAACCGCTGCTTTCATCCTGTCCCTCCTTTGCTCGGAGGACCCCTCGGACCCTCCCACTGCCTACAGGTAACAACCGTCTAGAGCTTTCCACGTGGAGACTCAGGGACCAGGAATTTGCCTGTCTGGGGAGCCAGCCCACGCCCGCAGAGGGTCAGCGCTGCCCCTTCCCCGGACCCCGGCACCGTCCTCTGCTCCTGCGCCCTTGCTTCAGGCGATGCTTACGCGTGTCTGTCCGTCTCCACCTCAGGACCGCGAGCTCAGTGAGGACAGAGACCGCATCTTGTTTGGATGAATAGCCCAGAGCGGGCTCTCGGCCGAGCTGCACGATTGCTCCTGAATCGCCCACAAAGCCCGGCACCATTTAGCACGAGCTCACCCTTCAGCCTGATTTCCCACTTCCTTTCCCTGCACAAACCCCTGGACCTGCCAAGCTGAGCGACTCCGTACTCCCTGAACAAGCCCCTCTAAGTTCCCCTCTGCCCTTATTCAGTCCTCCTTCCTGTTCCCGGGGACTCAGAGCCAAGCTTGTGGGCTCCTCTGCACAGTGCCCCGGGCACCCACCCCCAGGCCCCGTGTCCCCCGGCCATGGCACGTGGTGTAAGTGGCGCGGTCTCTGAGACACCCTCCGCAGTTTGCCTGGCACTCGGGGTCATTCGTCTCCTTTCTATGCTGGACACTGTTTTCCCAGCTGGGGGCCAGGTCCTTTCTGCCCTCGCCACCCCCCCCACACACACACACACCAGTGTCCTGTGTAACCTAATCACCTAATCCACGCATCCCAAATTTCAGACTGCCTAAAACGGCCCAGGGAGCCTGGGGGGGAAATGTAGATTCTGCCTCAGCGTATTCCAGGCAGGGCCCAGGAATCCCAATTCCCTCTGGTATTTGCTCTTCCGCAAATAATCCAGGGTCTCGCTTTGAAAAACAGCCTCCCCTGAATGCCATACGTGTTTGCGATGGGCAGGTTGGTGAGGCCACGCCCTCTGCTTCCCTTCCCAGTGTGCCTGCCCAAAAGTCCTTTTTCCATTTTTCAGTCCAGTCTTTGGTTGGGGTCCTGTTTCCAGGCAGAGGCAGTGAAAGCAAATAAGGAGCACGTGCCTGCAGATCCTCCCGCACCAAGTGAGGGGAATGCAGGCCAGGCTGCAGCCCCCGGGCACAGCTGTCTCCAGGCTGGGCGGGCAGTGGGCCCACAGCTGGAAGGAGCCCCTGGGGCTCCGGTCCTCAGTATCACCATTCAGCCTCTTCCCTCGGGCTCTCAGTTCCCTCTCTCTGCCTTTCCACAGGCCCCTGCCGTTCAGCCTCCAAATATGCTCACATTACTCCAGCCTCTGCCTTCAACCCCCATCCACCGAATTCTCGAATTCTTGATGTTCCTTTACCCCCAGTCAGGTGGGTTCCGAAGCTGTGTTCTCAGAGCTTGCCTGTGTGGTGGTCACCCCGATGGGCAGGTGTGCTCTGTCCAAGGCTAAGGCCAGAGGTCACACGGTGGCCCTCGCAGGGGGACATCAGGTCGACAGCAGGAGGGTCAGGTCCCAATGACATCACAAGTTAGGACAATTTCCTGCAAGTGGAGCTCATGTTCCTGAGGACGACATCTCTTCCCAGTTTGCATGTTGACACCATAAGGGCCCCCGTTACCCATGAGCTGCAGGCCAACAGATCCACTGGTCCTGCCCTCTGTCCTCACCCTGGGGGAGTCATCACCAGGGTCTGCCCTCCTGGAAGCTCCCATTTCCTTCAGCATCACCTCCTCCTGAACTTAGGGGTTATGAGTATCCAAGTCCCATCCTGACAATTCCTCCTACCTCACTGGTTTCTTTCTTTTTGTTCCATCAGCATCAGTGATGCTCGGGGCCTGACCTCAGCCTTCCTCTCCTCTCTCCAGGCACACGTTCTCTGGGTCAGTTCATCCCATCCCGTGGCTTCCCGTGGGTCCACGTACCTGAAACACAGCCCTGTGCTCGATAATTAAAATCATCACTCCTTGCATTTATGAGGGCGAGAGTTCCTGTGAAAATCTCAGAAAAGATTTTTAGAAACCTGGAACATCAGAACCGGAAAGCGCTTAGAGATCATCTGGTGAGAGGCACTCAAAGATAATAACAAAAGACAACGATAATGTTCAAGCGTAGAAAGGTCCATGCACGAATCTCAGCCCCCAGATACGTAATCTCATTTAATCCTCACACCAACCCTCTGAAGATGGAGTATCGTTACCTCCTTTTACAGATGGGGACACTGAGACCCAGAGATATTCAAATGACAAGCCCAGGCCTCTCAAATACTGCAGAGCAGAGCCAGGGGTCAAGCCCAGGGAGACCTGCTTTGGATTCTAAGAGGCCTGAGGTCAGACTCTGATTGACCACTCAGCCTGATCAAGAGTCCTGGCCTTGGCTTGTGGGTCCCTGCCCAGTGTGGTCCCCACCCCTACCCCTTTAGCCCCATTCGCCCCTCCAGGCTGTATTCACCTTCACTCTTCACCTCTGCTCCCACCCACCCCCGCGGCCTCTGTAAGCTTTCCATGTGTCCATGTCCCCCTCCGACCACAGGGCCTTTTCACATGCTGTTCTCTGCCTGGAACATTCTTCCCCACCCTCTTTCCTCCAGGGATGTCCCTCCTTCTGGTCTGTGCTGAGTATTTTGTGCACAGGGGAGCCTCCCTGCCATCCCCCCATCACAAGCTAGGGCAAGCCTCCCTCATACACCCGTAGCACAGTCACAAGTGTCACATCTGTTGTGATGACTCAGCTTCTCCGGCTAGACAGAGAGTGGCAGGAAGAGGGAGTGTGGTCTGCTTACCACTGACCCTCCAGGGGCTGGTACCATGCCAGGCTGCATAGGTATCTGTTGAATAAATAACTAAATGGCAGAATGGATGGCTCTTCTGAATCCCAAACTATGCGTTCCTGGAATTCTACACTTTTTTCTTCTCCGTTATAGCTGAGGAAAAGAGCCCCAGTGATGGCAAAAAGATCCTGGTATTATATGCACTGGGTACAGAAAAAAAACATCTAATGCCTTTCTTGCTGGTTTACATTTCTTTTTATTTTCCCTGTAAATCTACAAAAGTATTCACATTTCATTAAGGTGATTCAGATTGCATCTAAATGAGGGTTAAATATGATTTTCTGAATTCTACCACTCTGTTAATTCCTGTGTCTGAAGCAAACATAAACAGTTGAAAATGAGGTGATGGGCGAGATTTCATGTGGTAGTTTCCACCCTGCTCATTTGCTCCAGATAATCAGATTTGCCACAGAAAATATCTGTGTGCTTCTTGTACTTGAGCTTAATTGTGTCCTGGTGTTTCTACAGTTACATTCTAGACACTTATGACTCACATGCCTTGGGTGGAAAAGGGGGAACGGGAGGCGTGGGGATCTGGTGCTCCCTGGAGACCCTGAATATCTTCCCAAAACTCCTGCTGGGGAGTGAGGCAGGGCAGGGTGCCCTCTGGGATCGGCAGAGGCTCTCCTCACCCAGGACCTCGCTGTGAGAGTCACTCAAGCCCAAGTGGTTTCGTCTGGGGACGTCACTCAGGGCAGCCTGGTCCGTGGCACTCAGATGACAGCTCTTGGGATGATATTAAATCTCCCTACCGGATACAAAGTCTCCTGTTAAAAAGCAATCAAAATCAACCTTGGGAACAGGTGGAAGATAAATTAACGAACAGAATCTTTTCCTTCAAATTGTGTTGTGGAGGAAATTAATTACTGGGCAAGTGAGGAACAAAGAGGGACCCCGCCTCTTGCAGCCTCTGAGCCCTGTGCTATTTTGTTCTCCGGAAATCTAATTTCCATGAAACACTTCAGGGCAGCGCACGTTGTTAGCATAAGAATTTCTTAGCAGGCGTGCTAAAGGAACACCATCATTCCATGGTAAAGAGCGAGCTGAGCTCTAAAAGCCTCCGACAGACAAGGGTTATATTTCAGAGGGGCTCACGGTCGGTTCCCAGATCCTGTTAATAACCCCATACAGATTAGGTGCTGACTGAGCCGTGGGGATCAGACCTCTGGAAGGTGACTGTAAGTTGTATGTGTAGGCACATCCATGGATAGATATGTACAAACACATAAAATCTTTATTTTCAATAACATAAATTCGATTCCTGCCTAGAATATAAATGAACTTTCCTGGCGATCCAGTGTCCTTGGCAGAGAGTTTCCAAGGCAGAGCCCTCTGCAATGTCACCCCTGCAGCTATTTATAGGGCTCTGGCAAGTGGCTGGCGCTGTCTGATGGGGGCTGGCCCGGTGACACTCGGAGTACGGCTGCTGGCCTCCTAAATCACTCCTCTCACAGGTCCCTTCTCCCTTCCCGGCCTGGACCACAGAGAACAGGACAGCTGCTTCTTGCTGGTGTGGGGCAGATCTGCCGGGGCCGCTCAGGCCCTGGGAGGGGAGGGCCGCTCAGGCCCTGGGAGGGGAGGGATGCTCAGGCCCTGGGAGGGGAGGGATGCTCAGGCCCTGGGAGGGGAGGGATGCTCAGGCCCTGGGAGGGGAGGGATGCTCGCTGGCCTGGCCTTGAGCCACCCTGGGCTGAGAGACGCACTGTGAGTCCTCCGAACACCCATGGGCTTTGCCACTTCCATCCCTGTCTTGAACATGAGGAACACGAGACCAGAGGTTATACTTCTTTCCAAGACAGACAGCTGGTACGTGGCTAATAGGACCCAGGTACCCCACGACCCAATGGCCCTGCTTTCCCCAGCACTTTGTACTGCCGTCGAGGCAGTACCTCTCGCTTTTCTTTATCCCTCTTCACTCTCAGAAGCCAGCTAGTGATGCTCTGAGCTCGGGAAGGCAGCAGGATGTGGCCCAGGGCCCGGGGCTGCAGGGGCTGCACCCTCCCAGGCTGTGTGGCGCGGGACTCCTTTCAGCCTCCCTTCCTGCTGCCTTGTTGGCAAAGCGAGGACACTACTTCGCAGAGCCCGGGGCTGGACCCTGCCCGGCGCATGGGAAGTGTTCTCCTCGTCCGTCGGGCCCGCCAGGGCAGCTGCAGTGCTGGGTGCTGGTCCTGCCACAGTCACTCACAAGCCTTCTCATCTCAGATAAATCATTTCATCTGTCTGAGCTTCGGTTTTCTCACCAGTGAGGTGGGAATCACATCTTCCCCACAACTTCACATGTAAAGTAGTGAAAACTGTAGGCAATTCATGGGTAATTTGAAAATCACAGATTTTCCTACAAATGTAAGCTTGTACCATGCTAGAGGGTCACAAGGAGCTCAAATATTGTAAGACACAAACTTACACCCATTAGGATGGCTATCATTAAAAAAAATCAACAGCGCAATAAATAACAAGCATTGGCAAAGATGTGGATAAATTGAAACCCTTATACACTGTTAGGGGGAACGTACGTTGGTGCAGCTACTGTGGAAAACAGTATAGAGGCTTCTCAAAAAATTAAACATTGAACTACCATATGATCCAGCAATCGCACTTCTGGGAATATACCCAAAATAACTGAACCCAGGGACTTGAACAGATATTTATACACTCATGTTTATAGCAGCATTATTCACAATAGCCAAAGGGTGGAAGAACCCAAGTGTCCACCAACTGACTAACGGATAAACAAAATGTGGTCCATCCTTACGACGGAGTATTATTCAGCCTTAAAAAGGAAGGAAACTCTGACACAGGCTACAACATGGGTGAATCTTGAGGACACGATGCTCAGTGAAATAAACCAGTCACAAAAGAACAAGTACTGTATGATTCTATTTATAGAGAGATACTGAGAGCAGGGCTGGGACTGGGGGAGGGGGAAATGGGGGAGTGATTGGGTAACAGGCACAGAGTTTCAGTTTTGCAAAATGAAAGTGTTCTGGGAACGGATGGTAGTGATGGTTGCACAACAGTGTGAACATTTTTCCAGCCACTGAACCTACACTTAGAGAATGGTTAAAATGGTGGCTTTCATGTTATGTGTATTTTATCACCATTAAAAATAAAAATTAAAAAGGGAGTGATAAGACACAGCCCCTGCCCTCAAGGTACTCCACGTCACTCTTTTGTCTCCTTCTCACGGTCTCAGTGATTTGTTTGCCTGCGTCTCAGCCAGGCCAGCTCAGCCAGGAGAGGTTAGACAGAAACATTGGCAATAAGGATGTTTCTAAGGACAGTTGGTGGCGGTGGGAGGGAAACAGGCTCGGGCCGAGCTGCATGGGGTCCGGGCCCTGCTCTGCCCCTTCTCAGCGGTTCCAGCAGCCAAGTCCCCTCACCTGTCGGGGCAGCAGCTCTCTCACCTGCGGCTAGAGGTGCTAGCGATGCACACCTGTAAGGTGTAACTGCATTAATACCCGGAAGTCGCAGAGCAGCGCCAGGGCACGCACACACTTGATCAGTATCAGCGATCACTGACATTTGAAAGGAAGGAAACACCTCCCTTATTCCAGCTTCCGTGGAGCTGAGGTGAACCCTGCAAGGAGCACAGCGCGACTGCTGGAAAAGTCTTGTGTGGTGTGCTCCCAGGAAGAAGAACAAGATAAACTCAAAAGGCCAGTACTGCCGGAACAAGGAGTTACAGGACTCCCATCACTCTGTCACAATGGGACCATTGTCACAATGGGACCATTGCCATGTCCCAGAGCCCTCCCAAGCAGCATGCCCTGTCCCTTTCCCATCCCATATAAGGAAAGACATTTGCCCCGTTTTTCTCCCGCTCAGCACACTGAAAGTACACATACCCTGCCCAGTCAGCAGATGACTTGCAGCTTCTCTGGCTATAAAAACAGACAAGCAACCCATGCTCAGTGTCGACTTTCCCTGGCTACCAGGAAGTCGGCCTGCTGTTCTGGCAGCGACCCTTCTCTTTAATAAACTCTATCTTCCTTACGTTCTGCCCTGTGTCTGGAAATGGTTTTGCAACCCGAGCTCGGATCACGACATTTTGTTCACTTTTTCAGAGTCAGCCCCGAGAACCCACTTGGGCATCCACGTGTGGCCGGCAGGACCCCCTGTCCCGAGGGCACCTGCCACCTAGAGATGCCTCACCCAGGAGGGGCAGGTGGGGGTGGGGGGGATCTGCTTCCCTCTCCTCCCATTAATCTCCAGGAGGTTCATGGATTCATGACACCGTGTGTCCCTCCCACCCCCTCTCCCCAATCCCCCCGCTGCCACAGGGAGAATGAACTGGACTCAAAAACGACTGCCTGCAGCACAAAGCACCGAGTAGTACTGGGGTCCAGGATGGCGTAGTGAGAGCCTCAGGTCTAATCACACAAATATGAAAATTGAGATTCAGACAAAGCTTTACCTTGTAGCTGTGTTCCATCAGGAAACCCAGAAGAAAGCGTTCTACACCTGGAATAGGAAGTCCCGGTCAAAGCTAAGGGTCTAAATGACAGGTGGGCTGGAAGAAGCTTCGCAAAACTGCAAGCAGGTGAGGGGTAGGACCTTCAGGAGTTGGTGGAAAACCATCCACCGGAAGCAGACGTTTCAGGCAGGGAACCTGAGAGGCGGATCTGGTGAAGCAGCTGTGAAAGGGGTGATGGGGGCAGGGCTGTCTCCCCAGCCTTTGCTGCCCTTGGTGAAGAGGAATTGAACCGTGTGTTGGGTGGAGATGAATATGCTGTCGTATGTGCAGCTGCTCACCTAAGTCAGGAACCAAGGCCTGGGGCCTGGGGAGACCCCAGCTGAGCAGGACTCACCCAGACTGCCCTTAATGTCCCACACGTGCAGCATCTAAGGCAAACAACCTGGCCATAGGGGATGGCGGATGTGCCCAACCTGCTGGAGACAGAGGGTGACCCCGCCCCTGGGGGTAGGAGAATGTTTTCTCGGAAGGAAGTGCACATCCTGGAGGAGAGAGATTGCACAGCAGGACCGTCACTGGGCGGGCAGGCTGTGCCCAATGGCTCTGTGCTCTGCTTGCATCTTCTGGGCCCACTTAGGCCGGCAGCCTGCCCAGGAGCAGAGTGGTCCAGGGAACCCCCCTGACACACACGCAAAACACCAGGTGGGCAGTTGAGAGAGGTGGCCCCACAGGGTCACAGCACGAGCACCAGAGCCGGACGGCACGACCCAGGCGGCCTTCCCTCCTTCCCGTTCACACCCCCTCCTCGCCCGCCCCCCTGGGGTCACCAAGGACTTGTCTCAGGCTCTGCTTTCCAGAAGCCCAGGCAGAAACACAGAGAGGAGGGGGCAAGGGGGCCCCTGCCCCTCTGGAGCCTGACGGCTCTTGCTGGATTCAGAAGGGCTGTCCCCTGACACTCGGAGGTAGCCCCGGAGCTGGGCCACGAAGGGTGGGAAGGTCTCTGGTGACTTAACGTCATACCTGGCAGCACTGGGGAGCCCCCATCACCCCCGAGTGTCCTGGTGAGATATCACGACCAGGCACCAGCACGGGGTGGGGCTGAGGGTACACAGCCAGGGGCAAAGTCCTGCCCTGCCTCCAACTAACTTACAACGTTGGGCAAATGACTAAACCTCGGCTCGTCTGGAAAATGGAGCCGATGTCCCTTTATTACCTGATACAATGAAGTAATCGTGTGAAGCATTTAGCCTGATACCCGGGAACTGCTTAAATTGTTCCTGTTACTATGACCTTCTCTGTGACTTTGGTTCATCTGTTACGGAGGCTTGAATGGGTTTTAGATGCCGACTGTTCCTTTGTTCCAGAAAACAACCTGACTGAAGAAGGTTCCAATCACTGTTCCTGGAGAAAACTGTAAAGGGACCATTGACCTAAACACAGGCACTGCAGACTCAGCAGCCAAGAGAGCTGTTTTGTTTGTTTGTGTAACACGAATTGTCGGGCATGGGGAGGTCCAAGCTTTTTCTCCGCAGATTTCGGCCTTGGGCCTGAGCGGTGAGGGCGACAGCCCAGGGGAGATCAGAGGACCAGGTGAGCAGGAGGAAAGATCTGGAAGCACAGGCGTACCCCGGCAGCAGGAACTGACAAGGAGCTGGGAAAGGACCACTGCCTGGGGACACTGGATGGAGGAAGCTTGAAGGAAGACACTGGGCCTTGTTCTCCGTCTGAAATGTACGTGTGGCATCACTCCTTGCGTGGCAGCGGTTACAGAATCTGAGGATCTAGTTCACCGTCAGGGGCCAACGCAGCCAGAGGCCGGCCAAGGGCGGGGTCGCTGGACACAGCCAGGCTGGTGGTGTAAGAGTTCTGCAAACGAGCGTTGCCTCTGCCCGCTGCACACAGACGAAACAGCCGCCAGATACAGAGGGAGGGCCTGCTGCAGGTGGAACAAAGACCTTCCCCCGTTCGTGGCTGTTATAAATTGAAGATGTGCCTATGTTAGAGACGTAAAAATGCAGATGAGAAAGCAGAGATCAGCTGCGTTCTTACCAGCTAGAGACAGCTACTTGGCTGCTGTTTTCCATTCATCTTTTCGTGCACATTTAAGCTCTCTTTAGGAGATTGGGATCATGAGAGAGAGAGAGGGAGAGGGAGAGAGAGAGAATTTTTCTGATGGCCTTTTTTTTAATGACAGTATTTATCTTTTTACTGAAATTATTATTTTTTAATTTTTAATGGCTACATGTCACTCCACTTTATGGCTCTGTATTCTTTGTTTAACTAGCTCCCTGTTGTTGACCATTTAGGCTTGACCCAATTTTGTAACTCCAGTGTCTATCTTTCCACAGCATTCTTTGTCTTCGCATAGCTTCTTATCAAGTTTTGCTCCCACCGTCTCTGCTATTGCTTGTGTAACCTTGTGGCCAAATCAATGTATAAGTCAGTTGATGGGGGTGGGGTGCATTCAGTGCATTGCCCTGGGCTTTGAACTTCCTGGGTGAGACTCCACTAGTAAATAAGCTCAATGAACTTGAAATGCCCACCCTGGCCCCTTTATGGACGCAACTTCCAACCACGTGGGAGCCAGGATGGACGGCAATGTGAGTGCCAAGGGCTTCCCCTGCCTCCTGGTGACCAGGCCCCAGAGTCTCCAGGGTGGGGCTGCTGAGGTTAGGGGACAAAGGAGCAGCCCAGCTTGTCCCAGGCAGCCTGGTCCCCCGGTCCCCGTCCCTGCTTGATGACCAGTGCAAAGCCACGCTTCTGAGAGAGGCCAGAGCCAGGGTCACAGGCGGGTGCTGGGGGCTCAGTCCAGGTGGGCCAGGACACCTTGCAGGGCCCCTCCTCTCCTCTCAGCTGAGACCCTGTCCTGCACACTCCCCTCAGGAGGGCACTGGGTGGGGGGGTAGAAGGACTGCGTTAGTGCTATCCCAGGGAAATTTTGAAGAGAGTCGAAAACATGGCTCTCAACAGAATGAACACACGCCCAAGATTGTATTAAGCCCATCAATTAAGGAGGGAGCCAGGAAGTCAGTAATGCTGGTTCAAATGGCATCTGAAGCACTAGAATTTATATAGTGCATAGAGAAAGACTCCCTAAAATAGATTTTTAATGTTTGAGACAAATCTGGTTAATGTTCTGTAGGGCAATAAATTGGTGGTTCTCTCTTTTCACTGAACAGGGAATCATTTTGTCTCTACTGGACAAATATCTAGAATGTAACATGGAACTTCACAGAGTCTGAGCGCTTAACTAATAGTAGATAACAGAGTCAAACAATGGTCCATCCTCCTAAAAATGCGGCTACGCCTCGGGTAGGCCTATAAAACAAAGCCTCCAGGCGATGCTGGAAACACACGCAGGCCTCTTGGCCTTATTTCCAGAGTTTGGATACTTTCTGTTAACAGCACAAGCTTATGACCACCCTTGCAAAAGCGGCTCAAGTCATGCCCTCTGCTGTGCTAGGTCTTCAGAAGAGCTCTCCAGCTCTTTTTCACCTTCGTGCATGAAAACACCCCTAGAACTTGGAGGAAAGCACTTAGCAGCAGTGCCAGCAGGGACTCTGCCCTGAATCTCTGTCTTAAGTGAGACGCATGTGGTCCTCGACATCCTATTTTTTGTTGTATTTCTGTTTCTTGTATCTCCAACCATGTGGCAAACTTTTTTATGGCAGAGCCCATGACTTATACATCCATAGACCTCTAGAAATAGAGCTACGTTAAGATTTTTTTGTCCAATGCTCTTATTTATCAGATGGCCTGTGCCCCAGCTTCATTAAGGGACTTACCTAAAGCCAACTGGCTAGGGGGTGCAGAATCAGGAGAAACGCAAGCTCTTTAGACCCCCGCCCCATGTTTTGCCCAGTCTTCTTCCTTCACCCTCAGCGCGGCTTTGGATACACAGTGTATGTGGGTGAGATGGAAGGATAGATAAATGGGTGGATGCATGAAGGGATGGGTGGATGGATGGATGAGTGCATGGGTGGGTGGGTAGGTGGATGGATGGATGGGTGGTTGGGTGGATGGATGAATGCATGGGTGGGTAGGTAGGTAGGTGGATGGGTGGATGGGTGGGTAGGTAGGTGGATGGGTGGATGGGTGGGTGGGTAGGTGGATGGATGAATGGGTGGTTGGGTGGATGGATGAATGCATGGGTGGGTAGGTAGGTAGGTGGATGGGTGGGTGGGTAGGTGGATGGGTGGAAGGATGGATGGGTGGTTGGGTGGATGGATGAATGCATGGGTGGGTGGGTAGGTAGGTGGATGGGTGGGTGGATAGATGAATAGATGGGCAGGTGGGTGGATGGGTGGATGGGTGGGTGGGTAGGTGGATGGGTGGAAGGATGGATGGGTGGATGGGTGAATGAATGGATGGATAGATTGATGTTGTAAATATATTATTCTTTTTTCTTTTAGAGAAGAAAATGACTTGTGAACACCAACACAGTTTATTCCCTTTTCTGGGAGGAGAAGAAAAAATTGGTTGTAACTTTACAGCATTTCTTCCCCAGTGTCCTACTCTTGCTTGCATTAAGGACAGTCAGCCTCGTAGGGGATGGAGGAGGTGGTTAGGCCTTCACCTTTTGCATGGTTCTCAACCCCAGCTGCACATCGAAATTTCCTGGGACTGGTTCTCCTCCTCAGGCCAATTAAGTCAGGATCCCTAGGAATGGGGCCCCAGCCCTACCTTTGTACTACAGCCCCTCCAGGTAATAATCACTGACAATCGCAGTGAGAGGATGATAAGTAAGTCTGGGGACCAAGGGCCAACTGGGCTGGCCTCTGAGTGGGAGGAGCCTCTGTGCCAGGGAGTCCCCATGATTTGACAGCTGTGTTCTTCTCCCTGGGCTCAGAACTAATAGGTCCAATAAAAGCGCCCCTGGCCCAGCCACCACGGATGAGCCGGGGCAGCCAGACCTTGGTTAGGCTGAGCGAGGAGACCCCCTCTCCAGGGAAGGATAAGGGGCAGCCCATCTGATTGCTTTCGCTGGAGTCAGCCTCCCGGGAGGTAGGAGCTGCATTGCCTCCGAAGAAAAATCCGGCTCTAGGAGAAAACTCCAGCTGGAACCCAGCAGAGGCCCTCAGGGTTGGGGGTGGGGGGGGCACGGAGCACAGGCTTATCTTTTAATTTGTGTGCATGACCTTCTAAGAATAGAAGCTTAACCTTTTATCAAGGTTTGCTGTAAGTGGCTGTATGACAGTGTCTGGATCTTTTGTGACACCACTTTGTCCATTATGTTATTCAGTCACTTAAACGCATCCCCAATAGAATGAATGACAGGAAGATGTTTCTTCCTTTGAACAAATGGGGCAATCCTTTAATGGGACAATTAGAACCATTTTTGCTTTCACATCAAGATAAACACCACTTTTACTACTAAATTACATCCATTCTTGCTAGCTCAGGCTTCTTGGAGAATCATTTTTAGTTCCCCCCATTATAACCAAGGGCACATAACCCAGCTTACTCAGTCAGAAACCCATACCCGTGAAGACCACGTGAGCTCAAGATCACGTAGAAACTTAACACTCAGCGATTGGCACACAAGGGCCAGATGTGAGCCAAAAGTGAATGAAAGACTATTTACAAACAGCCTTCTTTTGCCAGGAATTCTGCCTAATACCCGGCTTTATGATGTACTTTCTATGGAATTTCACTTGAACGGCTCACAATTATATACTTAACTACCTGCAGCTTCATTTGCCATGATCAACGGCTCGGTCCGGCCAGGGCGACACCTGGCAACAGTCGTTTGGAGGAAGCTGGTGGTGGCTACATGAGAAGACCACATCATCCCACTTGTTCACATCTTCTGATCAAATAATGGAAACACTGATTTCAACTAAATGTCTCAGACAAGCCAACGCCTCAGGGCAAGGAAGCCACTTTTCTCTGGATGCTCACAAACCAGGATCCCGGAAACTGCACCACACCACGGTCCCTCTTCAGCCATAAAAGTGGTCCTGAGTCCTCTGAGCGGCAGTACATCCTACCAGGTGGCCCGCTTTTTTGTTTTTCTGCCAGCATGATTTTAATGCATGTCTACTTAATTATACTTAATGCCCCTGGTTAAACTGACTCCTTTGAGGAGGAAAAGACTAATTTGCATGCGAATGCAAACAGAACAAACAGAAGTAGATGCTGGGGGAAGGAAGGAGGTTTTTTTTTATAGGTTATCAAGATAGCAACACAGATGCCTCATTTTCTACATAGAGGTCTACTGATATCGGAGCTTAATGTTTATAAAGCACTAAGCAATTTGCAAGGGCTCCCGCATACATGACCTCATTATATCAAGAGCACTTCAGTGACATGGCTTCCATTCCTGCGCTTAGAGAAAGGGTATCAGGCAGGACTCAGGAGCCGCTCACGCCCGCCAGGGGCTCCAAGACCAGCCCCATTCAAGCCCTGGCAAGTCTTCTCCACTCTGTGCCTCCAGGTCAGACCCTTGGTTCTCACTCCTGTTTCCCATAGGGCCAGAGGCTGGTGAACATGAGTCATTTGTTGGATGCTTTTTGGAGGAAGGGGATTAGGACCCATCACTTTAGATCTCAAGCAGACGCGTGCTCATGCATGATGTAACACTGACGCGGGGTTTGCCAGAACTGAGGCTTTAAAAATGGTAAGAGAATAGTATTTTTCCCAATCACCATTTACAAGTAACTAAAGCCATTTTCCACGGACTCCACTAAAAATGCCATTACTGGGCTAAAAACAAACAGAAAATGTTGGATCCTGATAGAAGACTTTCCCCAAATTAAAAGAATGCAACCAAGCGCTGCACAGAGTGGTGGGGCCCTGACGCTCACGCTGCAGACAAGCGGGGGGAGGGGAACCCCTTGTCTGACCCTCCTGTTTTTTTTTATAAATTTATTTATTTATTTATTTTTGGCTGCGTTGGGTCTTCTTTGCTGAGCGTGGGCTTTCTCTAGTTGCAGTGAGCAGGGGCTACTCTTCTTTGCGGTGCGCGGGCTTCTCACTGCAGTGGCTTCTCCTGTTGCGGAGCACGGGCTCTAGGTGCGCAGGCTTCAGTAGTTGTGCCACGTGGGTTCAGTAGTTGTGGATCGTGGGCTCTAGAGCGCAGCCTCAGCAGTTGTGGTGCACGGGCTTAGTTGCTTCCCGGCATGTGGGATCTTCCCGGACCAGGGCTCGAACCCGTGTCCCCTGCACTGGCAGGTGGATTCTTAACCACTGTGCCACCAGGGAAGTCCTGACCCTCCTGTTTTATGGAAGAGCAGACAGAAGGCCAGACACGGAGACAGACTGGCTGCCTGAGCAACGCCTGTGGCGCGTGTGGCAGAGCCAGGGCCAGACTCCGGGCCCCCTAACTCCCAGGTCTGCTTCTTCCCACCAGCTGTGCTTCTAGGATGGGGCACACACTCCTGCGGAGCCAGGAACCGCCGGCCACACCTTCTGGAGCCTAGATTTCTACCCGCCACAGTTTAGGGAAAACACTATTATTATAGCAAAACACAGGGGTCTGTCGAGGAGAAGGAAAAGCTCTCATGAATTTTTTGTTTTTTACTTTATGTATATATATATATATATATATATATATATTTTAAACATCTTTATTGGAGTATAACTGCTTTACAATGGTGTGTTAGTCTCCCATGAATTTTAACACTACACAAATTCTACAGATAAACTTTGGCCATGTGGTAGGTCAGCGTAGGCTGGACCCCCAGGCCCTGCAGGGGTGGAGATCCCTGGTTAGGGGACGCAGGTGGGAAGGTGCTCGACTACTCCAAGTCCAGCACGACCCCAGGCTGCCTGGGGATGGAAGGATGGGCGTCCCTTAGCTGACCCTTCACTGAAGGTCAGGACCCTCACTGGAGCAGAGTGGCTGCTTCTTTCAGCGCCCAGTTGAGCAAAGGATGCTCTTAAAGGAGCATCGGGCCCCCGGGCTGCCCCGAAGGACAGAGAAGGGCAGCCCCAGGGAAGCCCGCCCCGCCTGCGCATCCTGGCCTCAGCCGGGAGACCCAGGACATTCCCCGCAGACTCCGCCTGGTCACCTGGTTGCTCCTGAGCCAGGGACCTGCAGCAGAAATGTCCTCCCAGCCTCACCATCCTCACATCGTGCTCCTGAGTGGGGCTGGGGCTCCTCTGATGGGGAGTGAAATAAGGGGACGGCAAAGCAGCTGGCTGGCTCTGCTTGGAGAAATGTCTAAGGAGGACCAGCCTGTTCTGTGCAAGGCAGCCAGGCCGTGTTTTTTTAAGTCTGTGGCTTAAGAAACTGCATGCTCATCGCCAAGTGTGAAGGGCCAAGTCATATCACGTTCATGACGGATTTGTTTACTGAAACAAACACAAGGCTCTGACTAACGCAGTGGAAGAAATTGTGTAGAAGGAAAGAGAATCTGTATGTGAGGAGGAGGGGATGACACCGGGAGCTAAGCATCTGTCGCCCCACCAGGGACAGAGAGACACACACCACGTACGTGGAGGCCTCCCTGCCAGGACCACGGGCAGAGACGGGCCAGAACACTGTGAATGCGCTGCTCTGTGTTCTCACAACACCTAGGACGTCTGCTCCCAGAAAAATCTTCCTCTGTCAAGGAGGGGCACGTGCTAAGGAGTTTTCAAGCAGTAGCTTGCTGTGACCCCCGCTCTTCACACACCTGCCCTCGCCTCCTCAGGTGTTTGCTCAGGTGACATTCCTAGTAAGACCTCCTGTAGCCAATCTCTTTAAAGTTGGTCCTGGCATTCTTCTGTCCCTGTTCCCGCTTTGTTTTTCTCTTGAGCACCAATCACTGTTTATTACTCTATCTTTACTTAGTTATGGTTTTACTTTTTTGCCTTCCCCGTTAGCACACGAGCTCCATAAAGGCAGGTCACTGTCTCTGTTGTTTACTAGATCCCCGTGGCCTAGAGCTGAGCCATCGCCCAGGCTGCACCTGGAAACTTCCATTTCCTAAAGCTCCTTTCGGGACAGAACACCTAAAGATGACGGGAAATACTCAAAGCACCCTTCTGGATACACAGTTGCAGCAATAAGCACAACCCGGGACCATGAGGCCCCGTGGTTTTTGATCCCTGGCGGCCAAGAGCAGGGTCAGTAGATTACATGTGGAGGGGAGGAGACCCAGACAGAGGTCCGGTCGGGCTGCGAAGTCAGGTCAGAGGCCCTCGTGAAAAACCAGCACTTCTGCAGGGCGACAGCTCTGGTGAACTGGGAAAAGCCCACCCAGCAGAGGGACATGGAGGAGATAACTGTCTGTCTTGCCTTAGTTCTTAGATAAGCAGAAAAAAATAAAACATATACCTCTTGAAAATTCCTAGCTACCAGCCCACACTCACACAGATTTGGAATTTAAGTTCCCACTGTACAGGATGGTGATTCGAACCCAAACAAAACCCGCCTAGAGTCCATACTTTTAACCTCTATATTATACCACCACCTACAGAAGGCCCCAAAAGGGGAAATGTGAAAGGACAGATAGATCAGGTAAATATTAACCAAAGGAAAGCTGGCATAATGACATTATATCAGACTTAAAGGCAAAAAGTATCATCAAAGATAAAGAAATGGAAGGCATAGTTCACTCTAAGATTTGATAGTTCCAGACTTGCATGCCCTTCAAAACATAGCTTCAAAATACACAGAGTAAAAATTGACAGAACCACAAAAGGAAGTCAACAAATATAACATCTTAATGGGACTTTTTTTTTTTTAATTTGTTTTTTGGCTGCTTTGGGTCTTCGTTGTTGCACACGGGCTTTCTCTAGTTGCAGTGGTGCACGGCCTTCTCATTGCTGTGGCTTCTCTCGTTGTGGAGCACGGGCTCTAGGCGTGCGGGCTTCAGTAGTTGCAGCAAGCGGGCTCAGTAGTTGGGGCGCACAGGCTTAGTTGCTCCACAGCCTGTGGAATCTTCCCGGACCAGGGATTGAACTCATGTCCCCTGCATTGGCAGGCAGATTCTTAACCACTGCGCCACCAGGGAAGTCCATAATGGGATATTTTAACATACCTCTCTCAGTAGACAGAACATCAATAAGAATTTGGAATATTTGAACAAGCTTGATCTGCTGCAGACTAGGAAACATGGCACCCCGAAACTCAAGAATACACACTCCTTCCCATGTATATATGGTACATTCGTAAAAACTTATCACATACATCATGAAACATACACCATGAAACATCATGAACAAACTTCAAAGAATCATCATCCAAACCGCAGTTTCTGACCACAATGCAATTACCTTAGAAATCAGAGTCCAGAGGAAGGGTGTGTGAGGTTTAACCAAGGAAGTAGCACCACAGATGGACAAAAGAGGGCGGCATCTATAGATATTTCCACTGTTGGCAAAGAAGGAGTTGAGGGTATCACCAAAGTTTCTAGGTCAGGCGGCCAGGGGTTGTCAGAGCCATTAATCAAGAGGCAGGGAGAGCTGGAGGGAAGGTTTGGGCGAGAACGTAAAGCAGCATCAGTTACTGCGATGAGCTGAGTGGGACGGAGACTGGGAAACAGGACCCAGCCCCGACTTCAGGAGAGCACAGAGTGGAGGGGTCACACCCAGGCTGCGATGGTTTGAGGAGCAAACGGGCGGAGAGCAAGAGTCGGTTAAGTGTGGATCTCTCTTCCAAGAAATTTAATGAGGAAGGTAAAGAGGATGCCAAGGAAGGAAGGGTTTGTTGGTTTTTGTCTATTATTTTGAATGGGAAGGACTTGAGTGAAACAAAGGTGAAATGGCTGTGAGCACAGCCCCAAAGAGTCCCAGGGGATCACCTCCAGCTCTTTCCTGTCACCCCTACTCATGGCCGTGTTGCTCACTGCCCACTCTGCCCGTTAACCCTTAAGTGACTGTGGGGCTGGAGGGGTGCAACTGTCCTCCACCATCACCATCATTCCATTGCCGGCCCCTTCGCATCAACGAATCCCTGCCATTTCCAGGGCCCAGCTGCTGGAATCAAAACTCCCAAGAAAAACAAAATTACCATTTTTAAACCTTTAAATCATGCCAAGCCAATCATGTCTGTGCCATCCAGGGTTTATTATAATCATTTACTGAGTACTTGGATTGGGATAAAGGGCTTGTACTGGCTTGTACTATGCACTTTTTATTAATAAATGCATGGTATTCATTAATAGTAAAAAAAAAAAAAAAACACAAAACCACACACTAGTGACAACAGCTCCCAAGTCTCAGGTGTCGCTGGCCTCAGTTGCAAGGAAAAGAAAAGCCCAAGAGTGAGATGGGGTGCGGGGGCTATGGAGCACAAAGGTAGGGGGGAACACACATTGATCATTTTGGTCCCAACTGATTGATTCTTTTTTAAACTACTACAAGATTGAATGGACTGCAGTGGGGTGGGGCAATGAAATTCTCATTTTAAAGTATGCAGGCAATTTGAAGATGGAATTGTGTCAGAGCCAAGTACAAAATATAGCTGAAATTAAGGATGCATCTATTCAATTTCCTCTTTTGTAGTAGCAGGATATTAGGAACAAGCACAATATTCGGAGGATAATGAAACAACAGTGTGCAGATGAACCTAAAATTGTTATAATCATCCTTGTAATTATTAGTCAACTTCCTAATGCCGGAACACAATGGAGCCAAATTCTGTTACCTTAAAGTGTGAGCTGATTCTTTTTGCATTTCTTTGTTCCATTGTGTCCTTCCCCTGGCCCATCTCTTTCTGCGCCCCCAGCCCCACCCCAGGCCCCCTGAACTTGCCTGTGGCTCTCTGCCCCTGCCAAACACATACCCTCCCCTTCTGAGCCCCTCATGTCCTTGCCTTTGTCAGGACTTGCTCACAGCCTGTTTGGATATTTTTTTTCTTATTAAAATTTAATATAAGTGCATTGTACACATTTTATAAAATACGTACATTGTAGAAAAGCAAAAGGAAGAAAATAAGAGTCGTCTGTCATCCTTAACACCCAGAGGTATCCGCTGAAGCGTATTTTCATGTATAAAATTCTCTTCTTTCTTATGTGTACTATATACACGGACGTATATTAAACTTCATTAACCAGCTGGCACCAGAATTGCTCTTAGGAAGAGAACTGACTTTGATAGGGAAGATACTTGGATAGAAACTTGAAGTAGATAAAAGTTGGGAGAGTCCCATCCCATCCCACCCCTGAGAGCCAAGGGAGAGGCTGCTTTATGTAAATATCTTAGGGCAGGGAAGGCACTGCTCCCAGAGGGGTGAGGGAGAGGGAAGGAGAAACAGAGCAAGAGAAGGGCAAAATGGCACATGGCTGCACACCCCCCTGGGTGACTTCTTCATGACCCCCAAGTCCTCAATAAAGCTTGTTGAATTCAAAAAAGCCTAGTGTGGGTGACTTCCATGGTGCGAAGTGAAAGAAGGGGCCGGGTGTATGTCAGTAAACAGAGGCTGGGCTGCCCTTGAGAAAGATGGAGCCCCAGAAGCAAAGAAGATTCGAAGGATGTAAGACCCTGGTCCAGTTTGTACCCCAGGAATGAGCAGAAATCACAGGAGAGGATTAAGGGGTTCATGGTAATTTTGAGACAAGCTGGGACCTGGGACCTGGGACCCTTTGCTGCAGTGCTTGCACCTGGACAAATATCTCCTCATGCAACAGAAGACAAAGAAACTATAAGGGACTAAAAATAACTGCATGCATCTGCAGTTGGGGCAAATTATGGACACTAAGATACAAAAAGACTAAAAACCCAACTGCCACTTCCAAGAGCTAGGAGCAGAAACAGAGTGTTGGGAGAAAAAGTAGGGTACAACGCATGCCCCCTGCACTCAACACCACCAAAGGGGTGGGCAGATCACCTAAGCACCTCTCTGCCCGACCCCTGGACACACCCATACCCTCACCCCGTATGAGGAATCAGCTCGACCCCGCCTCAGTGAGCAAGCTAGCAAGGGAACCTGTTACTTGTTCTGGCTCCGCCCTGCTGCAGCAGAGGCCCCAGTCAAGCCTTGCTTGAATTTCTTGTCTGTCATCTTCTCAATTTCTATTGATTACGGAGGCCAAGAACACTGGTCGGTAACAATTTCCTCACTCCACAAATGGGGAGTTCACAGGCCCACTTCCCAACCACACACACACACACAGATCTTTTTTTCCTGCAAAAAACAGGATCATATTACTTAGAATTTACAAACAATTACAATTGTGATGATTAGCTTTGCTTTACCTGTGTCATCCATAACCTGTGATCTCAGTATATTCAGCAGTCCCTGCGTTGCAGTGTAAGGCTGGACTGGAAAAATGACAATGGCAGCTGAAACCGTGCAAATGAGCTTAACAATCATTGAGAAAATTATGATCGTTAAGCAACTCTTTATAAATTTCATACAAACATTAAAAGCTCTTTCGTTGGTGGTTATAAATATATAGGGAAATGAAAAACTAGTGAACAAATATTATTTAGCACACTGTAATTTAAAACATTAGAAACATTGACAGGGTGTTGCATCTCTTTGTAAAAAACTTAGTAAGAGGAGTTGGAACAGTGGCTGTCTTCTTGTCATATAACTTACTACACTGAGTGAACATCTTTTCTGTGTCTTGGCAAAGTGTCATGGTCCTTTCTAAGTTTGGATCGGCTTCCGATCTTTTATCCTTTATGCTTTCAATGTTACAAACTACCTCTGAGAGTTCCTTTAACATCAAGTTTTTTGCTGGTGTCACTGTCCTGTTCTTTGTGAGGTAGGAGATAGAAGGACCGCAGGCTGAGCAGCCGGAGTCTGTCCCCTGTGGAAAGGTACTCCAAGATAAAGATAATGGCAAGATCAAGGAGCAGCTGAGTCCTGCTTGGATAAAAGATAAAGAGACCACATATTTCTCATTCTTAAGGTCAAGGAGACCTCCCCAACAACACATGCAGAAAGGCTCCTCGGGGGTCAAAAGGGATGGGGTACCACCCCGTAAGGGGTGTTGTCAGCGTTCCCATAGGCCTCTGCACTGGAATCCATCTTGGCAAAGTGATGCGTACGCATACTGGGGAGGGTCCTAGGGCAGGTCAGGTGTGGAAAAAGAAGTGAGATAATTGGCCAAAGGTAAAGAAAGACCCAGAAGAACTGCCCTGTATAAATGATTTAACCACCTCTTTACTGCACTTCTCCTCATTAGGGAGGATGCCCACACCCTTTCTCTCCGGGTGTGTATTTCTGCCTTGCTTCTGTCTTAAATAAACAAACTGTTTCTCTGTGTGTTCTCCCACATGTTCTGCTGTGTCTCTAATAATAAACTTTGTACCTGTTTTTACAGTTTTTGCCTCTCTGAAACGTTCTTGCTTTCAAACGGGGCAAGAGCCAGGGCAACTTTACTTCTAGCCTCTAGGCCCTGGTGCACTGGAGGCTAGGATTCCTGGTTTTCATCCAGGCTACTCAGCTCCAATTCCTGGGCAGGGAACTAAGATCCTGCTTCAAGCCACCACTCACTGTTCTCTCCCCGAGATCATTTGTATTCATTGGCCTTTTCCCACATGATTTATACCATAGACCTAGGTCTCTTCTACTGCTGCTTTGCCATCACCATTTTCACATCTTCTAGTCATAACATCTTCATTTCCAACATTATCGCTTTTTGTTTCTTCACTGCATTTCATCTTTTTTGGCCAATCCCTTCTTTCAATCATCCATTTTTGTAAAAAGGCACTTAAGTTAATCACTGGGAGGCAAGGAGGCAACACAGTGACACCTTTGCTGACGGTGTATAAGCTGAAGGATGGGAGACACCAGGTACCTAGTCAGCCCCCCAGACTTGAAAGACATGGCGTGGTTGGTTACTGGTCATGATGTGCATCTGTTATTACTTAGTAGTTAGTTGTGGAGGGCTGCTTTATACAGTTTCTTGTAATTAACAGATGGTGGTAACTGCAGGTTGAAGCATATTATTGAGGGACTAGTATTATTTAACTAAACTCTATGAACTGATGAGACTCGTGCATGCCGGGACCATGCAAAGTGAGGGTTGTCCGGACAATGTGTTTCCTACCCTTAGGGTACAAGAAGGAAAACTTTACTTGGAATTCTTTGCTCTTGTTCTCACTTGGGTCTCTTCTCTTATCCCTAGTTAGTTTCTATTTTTTTCTCCCCACTTTTGGCATTTTCTTCCGTATTTTGAGTCATGCAGTCCCTTTACCCCCAGTTCCCACTTCCTTAATTTGCTCGTCTTCCTGACTGCGGCTGGAGCACCAGGGAGTGATCAGACTCTCAGATGGACCCCCTCACTGACAGGCTGAGCAGACTGGACATGGTCCCTGAAGAATGAAACAAGGGAGGCCAACTCCGTGAATTAAAGGCACAAAGCATTGTCCAATCCAAAAAGCCAAGAGCTAGACACCATCAGGCATCAATGGGCTCTTTCCAGGAATCGTTGCTGTGTTTCTATTTGTAAACAAACACATGAAAAGTTACCACTCATCACTCTGCCGGGGAGCGGGTATGACCCTGGGACCCAGGGAGTGACACAGAGAGCCTGGGAGATCTGGAGAGAATGGTAACACACGCCGCAAAGCCCAGCCCAGCTCCTCTCTAGTGGGGAGGGAGCAAGGAGAGTGAGGGCAGGCCACCCTGTGCTGTAAACTCACATTGTAGTCACTCTGAGCACCTCATCCTCTGCGTGGGTTCCTCCACAGACAAAGGACTCCTGGTTTGACCCCAGCTGCTGATGGAAAACTGGGTTGTTCTCATTTCTCCAGGTCAGGGGTGCTGTGCTGTCCTCTCTACGAAAATGGAGAAAATTAGTCCCAACTGCTCCCCCACCAGAAGGGTGGCCAATTAGCAATCTTAAAGGCACTTGGGAGAAAACAAGCCATTTGATTTGTAGAGCACAGGCTAAGTAGGTGAGGAGAGGCACTCAAGTGTGTCCCTCTGAAGCCCCATTGGTCTCATAAACTTGCGACACTCACGGAAGCAGCCAGGTTGCAGGTAGAAGGTATTTGTTTTGCTCTGATAATAGGCTACCCCCGGCAAGCTGCTTGGCACCTGCTTCGGGGAGCTGGTGGAACAGAGGCAGAGCCTGAAGTATCTGGGAGGAATTCAAGGAGATTTGAAGAGGAAAATAAAAGCTCCTCACGCATGAAACCCCAACAGCAAAGTGATCTGGGCTCGCTGTGATTCTGCCTTCACCTGATTCCAGTGATCTCCTTCCTAGCGGTCCAGGGACAGCTGGGGCCCTGCAGAGTCGTTCTAAATGCAGAACCAACAGATAGAAGGCTTTGTGCCACTTGCAAACAGATACAGCCCCCAAGAGCATGCTGCACTTTGCTTAATAGTTACTCTCCTGCCTCCTTATAGGAGATCATATAGATGGTTACTGCATGGATATGGAAATGGGGAGTGTATGGAAACATCTCATTTTCTCACTTGCTTGAGGTCATGGTTCTCAAACTGTGGACAATCACTGTTAGTGATGGATCTTATTAAAAATGCAGAATCCATGACTTAACCCCTGGGAATATTAAATCAGAATACAGGGAAATAGCGCCCAGGTATCTGCAGTGTAATAAGTCCCCATCCCGTTATGCTCACTAAACACTGCCCTAGGTGTTCTCTCTGAGGTCCGCAGCAATGGCCAGTGCTGGGAACACTGTCACGAAACCCACTCCCCAGACCTGGACCAGTTTCATAGCTGAACTCCTCTGCTTTTAGCAACGTCTTCCTTGTATACAAGGTTGTAATGACAGCCTTTGGGCCTTGGATCTGCTTTCTAGATATTTATCATTCAAATGTGCTTTGGTTAAAATAGTGAGCCCCACCCAAGTGCTCGCAGCCTGTGGCTTCTTGTGTGGAGGGAATGAACGTGTGCCAGTGGGACTGGCCCATTGTCCCAGAATCTGGTGCTCAACCTGGATTGTCAAGAGGCTCTTGTCCTGGTGGTAGGGTGACCAGGAGTCTCAGTTTTCTCAGGGCTGAGGGGGCTCCTGAGGCAGAGTTCTTTCCGTTTTAAAACCAGGAAAGTTCCAGGAAAACTGGGATATGGTCACCCTACACGGTAGCATTACTACACTCTAGCAAAATTCACCAGAGACTGAGAAACCACCATCCAATTTATTTAATTGTCAAACATGCGTTGATCAGTCAACGCGATCAATCCATCATGGAAAAGTCTATTTGGGAAACCAAATTACTATCAAAGGTTTGGTTGGAGAGAACAGAATCAGAGCAAAGGAAGTGAGCTGATCTTAAGCGAGAGGCTGGATGACCTGTGTAGTGCTGACAGCAACAAATTCTCAGACTCCAGCTGCGTGTCCAACAATTCAGTTCAATTCTGACACCATCCACCTGGAATCAGCGCTGACTCCACAGTCAAAGGTCCAGTCTCACAAGACTGCCCCCACGCCAGACATGAGTTGCACGTCTCGGGGGCCATACGCACATCTGCCCAATGGGCTGTAAATTTGGGGGATTCCCATGACACCCCCTGCAGTTTTGATAATTCACTAGAATGACTCCTAGAACTCAGGAAAGTGCTACCATCATGGTTTTATTTAAAGGTTACAACTCAGAAACAGCCAAATGGAAGATACATAGGCAAGTATGGGGGGTGGCAGGCACAGATTTCCATGTCCTCTCCTTCTGGGATCGGCATGCCACCCTCCTAGAACATCGATGTCTTAACCAACCAGGAAGCTCTCTTAGCCTCATTGTTTCAGTGTTTTTATTAAAGTTTTATTATATGGGCACGATTGAGTAAATCATTCTCCAAGTGACTGAACTCAACCTCCAGCCCCTCTCCCAGGAATCCCGGGGGGGTAAGGCTGATAGTTCTAACTCTCGAATCATGGAGTTGGTTCTCCTGGTGTCCAGCCCCCATCCAGAGGCTTTCTAGGGCAGCGGTCCCCAACATTTTTGGCGCTAGGGACCAGTTTCGTGGAAGACAGTTTTTGTACAGACCGGTGGCGGGGGTTGGTGGGGGATGGTGCAGGCGGTCATGTGAGCGATGGGGAGTGGCAGATGAAGATTTGCCTGCTCGCCACTCACCTCCCACTGTGCGGCCTGGTTCCCAGCAGGCTGCGGACCCACTACTGGTCTGCGGCCCCGGGGGTTGGGGACCCCTGCTCTGGGGTCTCCCTCCACACCTAGGGCCAAGAATCACCTCATTAGCATAAGCTCAGGTGTTATCAAAGGGGCTCATTGCAAATCACAAAAGACACTCTTATCAGGAAATTCTAAGGGTTTGGGGAGCTCTGTGCCCAGAAGCAAGGACAAAAAACAAATGTGCTCTTTATTATGCCACACACCTGTAACACTGTTACACCTGTAATACTACAAGGGTACAAGAGCACTCCTGTCTGCCATTGAGGGCATCCTTTCCAGCATGGTGCTGGGACAGCACTCAATATTTACTGCACTCTGACTCAGTCCCCATGTTGCATATCCCATGTTGATGGGATGTAACAAATCTCCACCATGGCAGCTGGGAAGCATGGCCTTTGTTGCATACCTCCCGGGAGCCCAGCTGCATGCAGCAAACAGGAACCCTGCCCTCTGTGCCCCACTGAGGCCCCCATAGGAGACAGCTCAGCCTCACAGCAATGCTCTTAGGACATCGCTGAGGGTGGGCAATTTTTGGAAGCTGGATGTCATTGCTTTCCCTCTTGTCTCCACTCCTATGGGCACATCCCATTTAGAGCCAGTGTCTCTCTGACCTCATGCAGACCTTTCTCAGCGCAGAAGTTTTCCAAATTGTAGCATTATCTATAATTGAGAAAAATTAGGAAACAAGCACAAGGTTAAATAAGCTGTGATGAAATACCAAATAAATTATTTTGCAGCCACTGAAGTGATGTTTAACTTTTACTGACATGTGAAGTTGTTCACAATACAGCTTGAAGTCATATGTGTACAAAAAAGGCTGCAGAGGAAGAGCTGCTATCACCGGGGTGATGAAATAAGAGTGGATTCTTATTTTCTTCTATGCTTTTCCTTCTTTTTTCCTACAATGATCATGCATAATTTTTATAGCTAAATATATATATAGATAGATATAAAATTTCCTTATGAAAAAAGGCAATACAATTACAAATGTTCCTGGTTTGTCCCTTGCCTGGGCCTGCTCACATGATTTTACCTCTGGTACCTGGGCTGCTGGCTGCTTCTCAAGCCTCTTCCAGACCCGTCTCCCATGAATGCCTGTCACCAAGGTCCCCCTCTGCCCACGACATCTCCTCCTGGCCTCAGAGAAAGCCTAACAGTGACTATCCTTCCTCCCCTCCCTGTCCCCAACCCTATGACCAAGCTGGCAAACTTTCCTCAGAATCTCTTTCACTAAATCCTGCCACAGCAAGGAGAACCATCAGAAGGAAGTTAGACGTTTAAGGAGACGAATAAGTTAGTAGACAAAAATCCACTGCATGTCATTATAGATCCATAAGTGTGTATATGACCAGACTATCACATCACCCGCTGATAAACGATACCTTAGCAGCCCTGAGACCCACAGCAGAGCCACTTCCAAGATGACCTGATTTTCACAGGCAATTGTCCCCCTTAATCAATTCAAGATCATGTTCAACAAGCACTAATTGAGCATCTACTGTGTGCCGGGCCCTGGGCATGGAAAGAAATAATCCCATTTAATGTAATGACAGACAGTACACATTAAGTAAATGTGTGTTGAATAAAAACAGTAAGAAAATACTGACCTGAGCCCATCCAAATAGCCAGAGACAAAGGAAAGACTGCTGCTTGAATCTTCTGGTTATCTGATAACCTAAACCTTTCATAAAAAGTTCAACGAATGACTCAGAGATGTCGACCTTCCCCTCTTCCATCCAGGGAAGTCCTCCCCTCTTTCTAGCTAACTCTACGCACCAGAGTTCAGAAGATCCAGCTCTTCTGAGCCCAAGTGACTGTTCAGGGTCCTTATCAAGATCACGCACCCTGAGACTTTTAAAAATATTTAACGGCAGTGTGTTCTCCTGAGCCTTCATTTCTCTAAGTCAGTGGTTCTCAAACAGGGGTGACCATGAGGGGTCATCCCCCAGGGGACACTTAGCAATGTCTGAAGATATTGTTTGCCGTCACAACTGGGGGACAGCATGCTGTGGCATCTGGTGGGTGGAAGCCAGGGATGCCGCTAAACACCTTACAGTGAGCAGGACGGCCCCCCAACAAAGAACAATGCAGCCCCAAGTGTCAAAACGCCACTGCTGAGAAACCTGGTCTAGGCGGCACACCCCGAGATGCCTGTGCAGTCACTCAGTGGACTTAGTGTGGGTGTTCCCTCCCCACATCCTATAAATTCACTCTATTTATCTAACGTTCCCCGAAAATACACAGCCCAGAGCTGATCGCCTTGTCCAGGGATGGTGCAACTGTAATAGGGAAGAACAAATCTAACTCTATATTAGATCTGTTACTTTTACTTTAACCTTTGGATTCTGTTGCTTTTGCTTCCAGTTAAGAATGTAAGAATGTTGCCTATAGCCTGAAATATACAGAATAGTCCATTCTGAGGGCTCTGGTCTTTAAAGCTATAATACTTCCATTCATATAGAGATAAAAAGTTGCAGAACAGAGAATAACATTTGTCTTGTTGGAGGTTTACAGATTCATCATGACCTGACCTATTTGGACAGCTGCTAGAACAAAGGATTCTGACCCCAAGAAGTCCGCAACAACCAACCACTCCCCTCCCTCACCTGGCCTTTAAAAATGCTTTCCTGAAACGCTTAGGGGAGTTTGGGGTTTGGGGGGCACGAGCCACCTGTCTCCTTGCATGGTCCTGCAATAAACCTTTCTCTGCTCCACACTCCGACACTTCGGTTTGTTTGGCCTCGCTGTGAGCCGGGCCCACGAATTGCATTCGGTTACATGATGAGCGCTGAGCAGAACCCTCTGCTGGCCCCGCAGTCCCCGCAGCAGAAAGCCAGTCCCTGGGGCTCGAAGGCGGGCCCAAGTCCACTGAGGTCTCTGCTCCTCTCGACCGGGTACCCCTTGGGTGAGCTAATGAACCTCTCTACACTTAGTTTTCTCATGTTTAAAATAGTTGTTAAGTAGTGAAACATAGTGATAAAGTATGAAATAGTACCCTCATCTTTGGAGGGATTGGGAGGATTAATGAAACGATCTGTGGGATGCACTTCATGCACGTGCTAGGCACCTGGAGGAGCTCAGGCAGTGCTGGTCAGGGATGGTCACGCGTGGTCTACCTTAAGGTTTTAAACTTTTCTTTTAGGGGTTGTTTATTTCTAAACTCAACGACCTTAACTGGGAAGGCTTTCAAACCCTCCTCTGTGTCTCTCAGGAAGCACCTTTCTGTTTTTCTCCATTTATTCATTCGACAAAATGTCGCCAGAGTCCCTACTGGGCACCACCCCTGCCTTCACTTCCTGCCCTCCCACTACTCAGCGAGGGGGCTGCACCTGAAAGCTTTTAGATCATTCACAGTCACTGAAGAGAAATTCATTTTCCCAAGCCAAGAGAGAGGAGGTAAACAAGAAAAGATACCGAATACCATTCGCTACAATAACCCTTGATGTATACACTGATTTACAGCTCACAAAGTACTTCATATCCATTATCTCATTCTGTCTATTTTCCACGTTTGGCCTCTGGCTGCCACTGGGAGCTGCCCAGAGAGTGGATAACCTCATTCCCACCTTCACTATTACTCATCCCGGACAAACAGCAATGGCCACTCATTCATGAAGCCAATAATGTTGCCGCTGAGCCGGCCAGGAAAATGTCAAGGCTCGGAATCACCTCTCTTTTGCTTAGGCAAATGATGCTCCGCTGGTCCCTCCACCTATCAGCTGTGATAAGGAAGACGTGTCATGGCTGCTGCTCAGGGGCAAGTGCTCCCAGCCATTTGGCTGTTTAGAGGGAACTGTTGGGCTATAGATAAAGCCAAGTGAGAACAGGGAGAGTGGGTGTCAAAGGCAGCCTGAGCCCCAAGCTTTCTATGCTAGAACACTGAGGCAGCTGGCCGACTTCACACGTGAATTGAAGGCTTAGCGTGGGGTGGGTATAGG
This sequence comes from Balaenoptera acutorostrata, assembly GCF_949987535.1. Classification (NCBI taxonomy): domain Eukaryota; kingdom Metazoa; phylum Chordata; class Mammalia; order Artiodactyla; family Balaenopteridae; genus Balaenoptera; species Balaenoptera acutorostrata. The sequence goes on along the minus strand of NC_080079.1, from coordinate 71,949,487 downwards.
TCTGCATCTCACAGCTGCCGTGACTGTGTCAGGAAGCAGGAGAGCGTGCAGAGCGAGCTCAGGAGCCTGAGCTCCGAGAGGACCCTGAAAAGCAGGAGGATCCTCTCTGTGCAGGGGAGGCACAGACAGCCCAGACCGAGCCAGGACTCAGCAGGAGGGATCTCTCTCTGCGGGGCCACAAGGGGTCTGCATGTTTTTAGAATATGATCTCCTCAAAGCAAGGTGTCCTCTGCATCTTCTACAAAAGCACCGTCTCACCCACAGGGGATGCTCCTCTTCCTCGCCCTCCCATCATCACTGACTGTGGGTGATCCCAGAAGGCATACGGGACTGAAAGCAAAGCAAAGAAGTAACAGAAGAGGAAGAGAAATGTCATAACTTGGCCAGACTCTTTCACGGCATGCTTAGTTGGACAGGAACAGGGCAATTACGGGCAACCAGTCAGTGATCCTGAGGTTCTGGGAGAATGGGGACTGGGACCCACGCTGGCTGTGGATGCCGGCTCCAGAAGAGGGGCCAGGCAGCCCTGGGGCTGCAGGGGTTGAGGGCCACAACAGTGTGTCCAAATTGGGAATGGCTGGAGCCAAAGCAACAATTCAGGGTGACAGACTCCATTGGCGGGGGCCGGTGGGGTCCAGGCAGTGAGTAGTTACTTGAGAGCCAGAAGGGCAGGGATCATGTTGCAGGAGCTCCATCCAGATGGCGGGACCCCAGTACATCCATCAGCAGGAGAAGCCAGAAGGATGCCAGGACCCTATCACACAGGCTGGAGCAGAGGAGGGCTCCAGTTCCAGAATGGTGGGAAAGGGGGTTCTGGATGTAGGACCAAGGACCGCCTTGTCCCAGAGGGAAGGGAACCACTGCCTTCCCAGGGACCGGCTGAGAAGGGAGCCCCCGGAGAGTAATGTCCCTCCCCCTCTCTAGGGTTCTCCTCTTCCTGGCTCCCTCCCACGAGTGGTCTGCCTGGTAGAAGGAAGAGCCAGATGCCCACTTTGGCAGGAAGAGCCCAGCCCCCACCACTCCCCCTTGGTGGTCTCTGCTCACCTCTGTGTGGGGCGGTCCTGATCAGCTTAGCAACTGGCTGGGCTAGTGTCCGCTCCACCACATCTACAGGTGGCCACAGATGGCAGGAAGCCCCGTGTTGGCCTCCAGCGCAAGCCCCCAGAGCTGGCCTTAATCAGAGAGCGCTGACGAAGCTCCTCTCTCCACCCCATCCAGCTCCTTGTGTTCATTTCTCAGCTGGTGGGAGCCCCAAGAGAGGCGCTGAGTCCCTAGCACCTGCAGAAGCAGCTCTTTCCAGGAAGAGGGCAGAGCGGCCTGTCAGGGCTTTGTAGGGGGGCCAGCATCTCAGTCTCACCCCAGGGACTGGCTCGGTTTGAGGGAACCAGGAGGCTTTGCCCTGAGTCTGTGCATCTGGTCCTGAGCCCTACTGGCAGCAAAGATTTGGGCCCTACCTCTGAGGGAGCCAGCTGTGTGGACCTGCGGACAGCAGAGGCAAATGGAATAAGCCAGAAGGAGGGAGAGAGAGAGAGGGAGAGGGAGGGAGGGAAGGAGAGAGAGAGAGAGGGGAAGCCAACAGAGTTCATGGGTAGGGGATGGGGCCGCCTGTCAGGAAAAGAAGGCACTCCCCACCACCCCCGCCCCACCAGCTCCCACATCGGTGAGGGCTGCCTGAGCCCATTTGTTGAGGGGCCCAGGAGGGTTTGTCTGAACTGCCGTCACCACTGGTTTCTCACGCTAAACGGCTGGTCCCTCACAGGACCTGGTTGGAGGAGAAAGGGAAGAGCTGACAGTTTTGATTGAAGTTGGAACTTTTTATTATTACATATATTCTAGACTAGATATTCGAATCTCTGAATTGAGACTGTGTTTGGGACTTAAAGTGACCACAGGACTTTTTATTATTCAAGTGTTAGCAGAAAATTCATGCACCATCCCAAGTTTTTACCCAGGAAAAGAACTTCCACCGCCGAACAAATTTTAAAAGGAGACCGGAATACAAATATAGAGATATCTCCTGGTTGTATCACAGGACCGCTTCTTATTCAATGTCCATTTATGACTATAGAGTTGGTCTTTGGGGTTGGAAGAGAGTTTCTTTTCGTATTATTTGGGTTCGTACACTTTGAGGGGAGAATGGGGATGGGTGGAAGGTAAAGGCTCTAGGAGGTAAGAGAGAGGTTTCATTTTTTATTGAATCCTGCAGAAGTGCCTAGTTTGGCCTCATTTTTTAAAAAATACAACACCTTGAGGAAACTCCCTCGTGGGGGCATTCTAGGCTTTATCAGACTCTAAGAGGTAAGGGCTCAGTTATTCCCATTCAATAGAGAGACGCCTGACACCATGGGTGATCATCTCAAGAAGTCAGTCCACCTTAAGGGAACCACGATGGAGGAAGGAAGTGAAAGCCACCCGGGCCCCGCCCAGGTGTCAGTCCGCCAACGTGAGCGCTAACAGGGTGGTGTTGCAGGGGCGGGGCAGGGGCGGGGCAGGCTGCACCGAGCAGCGGCTCTGGGGACCATGGGGTCAGCTCAGGCCTGTGGTCCTGGAGGGGAGCCATCGGCTAACCCACCAGGCTGATTCTGAATCCAGCGCAGCTTTCCCACAGCCCAGCAAACTGTACATGTCATGGGGCCACTAAGACCTTCTCTCGTCCCTGCTGCCTGCCCGCACCGCCCAGGGCCATCCCAGCAGCCTCAGGGTGAGGCCAGCTCAAGTGCACGGGGTCCTGGCCGCTAGTTCTTGAGCTCAGCAGGGCCACTTCCTGCAACAACTCTCCTCTCTGTGCTGTGGCTGTACAAACAGAAACAGAGAGGCTCCCTGAGAGACAGGGATTTGTTGATTTCAGACCTCCTCTCCACGGTGCTTTTCTCCAAGCGCAGCCAAAGGGGAGCTGGCAAGCCCTCGTGATCTGGCAGCCAGACGCCTTCTCGGGAAAGCACAGCCCCAATGGGCTTGACCCTGCAGCTGGGTTTGCCCATAGGAACCCTGAAACCTGGAACTGGGCTCCCGGCAGGGATTTGCGGGGCATGGGATAGAGATGTCTAGAGTCATAAGGGGCTCGCAGCAGGGGCGGCCGGTGGGGCACAGTTCTCTGTAAATCCTAATGTAGAAAGTTTACAGAGTTGCACATCAAAGAGGGAACTGTAGTTTAGTTTTGTGATACCATAATAGACATGGGACCCAGAGTCAATTCTCGCTCTGTCTCTCTGTCTCTGTCTCTGCCTCACCCCCCTGCCCCCCCCAATTCAGTGTAAATAAATGTACATGGTTTTACAAGTCAAATGTTACTAAAGGCTAGTAATAGAAATCATCAGTGCCCTGCGTGTCCTTCATCCTCTCTCAAGCTCCCCCTCAGAAGCATGTCCTCTCAAATCATCTAGCTTTTCCCCTTGTTTTAACCTCATTTCTTTTTTCTAAAAATTTTTGGGCCGCCAGCGTGGCGTGTGGGATCCTAGTTCCCCGACCAGGGATCAAACCCATGCCCCTTGCAGTGGAAAGACGGAGTCTTGACCACTGGACCACCAGGGAATTCCCATGTTTTATTTTATTTTTATTAACCTCTTCATTTCTAAATAATCTGTCTACACTGCTGAATCCTAAATTGTCATTTGGAGACATTGCCCACTGACTCCCTACTGTGGGAGCTGAAGACTTAGCTCTCCTGTTTTGTCTCAGCCCTCCTTCCCCACCTCTCCCAGAACGGTTATGACACCATCTTTAATTAAGTCAATACACAGCGTTTATGTGACTACGACTATAAAATATGATTCCCTCTTGAGCCAAAAAGTTCATTATGATCACACTTCCTTCCTCCTGCAATTCTTTCTTTTCTCCCGGAGTTAATCATTGCTCTGTTTTTTCATTTGTCAAATTTTCTATGTTCCCATAGTTACTTTTGCCCCCAAATAATCCAAAATCGGTAACAGTATTTATATACACTCAAGTACAGAGGTTCTGTTCTTCACTCTTGCTGGCGAATTCCTCCCAGAAAGCTCCGACCCCTGAGCCAGTGTGGAGGCCCCTACCCAAGACGTCCCCTGGCCGTTCCCATGTAGAATCATCTGTTATCTAGGTGACACGCCATCTTCCTCTTTCTTGATTAATTTCCTTCTTCTGCTGAAGCACATATTCGTAAGGAAAGTGCATAGAAGGTAAAATATTTGAGCCTTTGGTTTTCTGAAAATGTCTTTCTCTTACAGTTTCTCTTGATTAATAGTTTGCCTGAGGATACTAGTGGCTGAAAGTCATTTTCCTTCAGAATATTGAAGGCATGTGTCGTTATCTTCTACCTTTCAGTTTTGCTATTCAGAAGTTCAACGCTATTCTGGTTGCAAATTCTTCATCACACACGCACTCATACACACACACTCACACGCCAGCCGCACCGGGAAGCTTTTAGAAGTTTTCTCTTTATTCCTGGTAATCCTACATGACGATGTGACACTTTTCTAGAAATTCATTACAGTGGGCCCTCTGTGTTCCACTTTCAACGTAAACTTCTGCCCGTTGATTCTGGAAGATGTTTTTTTAATATCACAGCTTTGATAATTTCCTCTCCACCAGCATCTCTGTGCTTTCCTCCTATAGTTTCTCTTCATCAGATGTTGAAACTTCCAGACCGTGTCTCTAACGTCTCTTTTTCCACTTGCCATGGGTTTGTTTTTGTTGTCCCTTGTCAATTCTTCGGAATATTTCCTGAACTTTATCTTCCAACCCTGTTAATGAAGTTTCTATATTCATATTCCATTTTTCAAACCCTAGTTTTAATTTCCATGAGGTCTTTCGCAGGCCTTGGCGATATTAAGAAGTTGGGGTTTGTTGTTGTAGGGTTCCACCTCCTGCATTATCAGTGTTTTCTCTGGACCCCTTTTTTCTATTGATTTCCCTTTTTTGCTCTCTTTGATATTGACGACTTCCCTCAAACATTGGTTTCTATTAAAAATTCAGGTACCAAAAAGCTGACGGTAAGATGTGTACGCGTGGCAGGGCTTGGGCATAGGTCTGTCCACAAGGAAGGTAATGAGAATCCATGTTTTCCAACGGAGGGGTCCCCAAGTGTCAGCCACCGTCTGCCTGGAGAGAGGTCTTCTCCTCTTCTCTCCTACCTAGAGATGGCAGGGGGAGCAGAGTGCAGATCCAACGGCCAGCCTTTGACAAGGAGCTGAGTGAGGGTCCACAGTTCGTTCTGCTTCCCCTACACCCCACCCTCCACTCCCCTCTCTGTCTGGGGTCCCCGGTCAGCTTTTCCAGATATAAACCCCCCATCTCTCCCTAGGTGGAGGGAGACGGGAGAGGAGGTGTGGGGATTTAACATGCTGTGTGCAAACTTCCTTGAAATCCCACTCCATGCCTCACCCCTGTTTTCTGTGGGACTTTGCACTTTCCAAGTCCTGAGGCTTTTTCAGGACTTGGGCAAATCATTTCATTTTTCAAGTGTATAAGCAATCTTATAAATATGTTCATTTCTTAAGTTCTGCCGTAGACACTCAAGCTAAGGCTTCTTTTAATCCACTGAATCTGCAACTGCCCTGTTTTCCATCCTGAAAAAAAATTTGTTGAAACTTATCAGCTATTGCCTATTTTCCCAACCTCTTTTTTTTCTCGTAGGTTGTACTTTTTCCTTCAGAGTTTTTGGATGATGAGGAAATTGACTGTGGTCAGTCTGCTCTGTTTTCGGACTCTGTCCTGAGAATCAGTCAAGGATCTGCTGTTTATTAACAGTGGGGTCTTGGGCAAGTTATTTGCCACTCTAAGCCTCAGTTCCCTCATCTGTAAAACTGTGACCAATGCCTGTCGTACACAGGTCACAGTTCTCTTCTGGTGATTAAATGAAATAATGTAAATGTATAAAAGCACTTTGCAAATCCAAGGAATCCACTAAAAAAACTGTTAGAGCCAATAAACAAGTTCAGCAAGATTGCAGGATACAAGATCAATATACAAAAATTTCTTTTATTTCTATACACTATTAACAAACAACTCTAAAATTAAGAAAACAACTTCATTCACAATAGCATGAAAAAGAATAGAAATTTGAGGGATAAATTTGATAAAAAGAAGTGCAAAACTTGTATACTGAAAACTACAAAACATTGTTGAAAGACACTATCTAAACAGAGGAAAGGGCATGCCATGATCGTAGGTTGGAAGTGCTGACATTGTTTCGATGGCAACACTCCCCAAATTGATCTATAGATTCAACAAAACCCCTATCAAAATCCCAACTGGAATTTTTTGTGAAAATTGACAAGTTGATCCTAAAATTTGTATGGAAATACAAAGGGATTCAGAATAGCCAAAAACAGTAGTGCAAAAGAACAAGGTAGGAGGCCTTACACTTTCTGATTTCAAATTTTACTACAAAGCTACAATAACCAAGACTGAGGTACTGACATAATGATAGACATGCATATCAATGGGATAGAACTGAGAGTCTAGAAAGAAATCTTTACATTTATGGTCAATTGATTTTTGACAAGGGTTCCAAGACCACTCAATGGGAAAAGAATAAACTTTCAACAGATAGTACAGGGACAGCTGTTTATCCACATGCAAAAGAATGAAGTTGTACCTATTTCTCACATAATTGACATAAATTAACTCAAAATGGATTATAGACCTAAAGGAAGAGTTAAAACCATTAAATTCTTAGGTGAAAATATAGGAATAAATCTTTGTGACTTTGAGTTAGGCAGTAGTTTCTTAGATAAGACACCAAAAGCACAAGCAACAAAAGGAAACAGTAGGAAAAAAAAGGGAAAACAATAGATAAATGGAACGTCATAAAGATTAAAAACTGTGCTACAAAGAATAGCATCAAGAAAATGAACAGACAATCCATAGAATGGGGAAAGATATTGGCAAGTCTATAAAGGACATGCATCCAGAATATATAAAGAACTCTTACCAAGCAATAATAAAAAGATAACTAACCCAATAAAAAATGGACAAGGATTTAAATAGATAATTGTTCGAAAAAGGTATGCAAAAGACCAATAAGCATATGAAAAGATACTCAATATCATTAGTCATTAGGGAAATGCAAATCAAAAGCACAATAAGATACCACTTCACACCCACCAGGATGACTGTGGTAAGATTAAAAACTATATATTTGGTCTTTGCCCTTGGTTCTTGGCATAGGGTTCCTAAACTCTTTGGAATTTCTTGAATGGTAAGGGTGTCTTTGTTATTCAAAATGAGCCCCTTTTGACCACATCTGAATCTATGTTAATGAGGTGGCTTTTTGTGGGCCCTTAGGTAGCTTCAAGATGGGGGCTTGCTGCCAGAGGAGCCAACAACATGACCAGAAACTTAGGACCATCAGCCCCAACCCTGGTTCTCTAGGGAAGGGAGATGGAGATTGAGTTCAATCACCAACGGCCATTGATTTAATCAATCGTACCTAGTCAATGAAACTTTGATAGAAACACTGAAACAAAGAGGCTAAGAGAGCTCTGGACTGTGGACCATGTTAACACCCTGGGGGTGTAGCACACCTGGAGAGGGCAGGAAGCACTGCACCCCATCCCCACCCCTTGCCCTATGCATCTCTTCCACTTGGCTGTTCCTAAGTTGGATCCTTTAAAATAAAACTGTAATCATAAGTATAGAGTTCTCCTGAGTTCTATTATTGGCTAAAATAATTTTAGCCAATTATTGCACCTGAGGTGAGGTCATGGGAAACCCTGAATTTGTATTCAGCTGAACAGAAGTGCCAGTGGCCTGGGGGCCCCATTTGCAGCTGGTGTGTGAAGGGGAGGTGGTCTTATGGGACTGAGCCTTTAAACCTGCGGGGTCTGTGCTGACTCCAGGTACTTAGTGTCAGAACGGAAATGAATGGTAGTGAAACCAAGTGGGACCCTGTGGGGCTCCTGGACATGGAAGCCTTTCTGTGTCCCCCATTTCTTGAGTACAGGAAATAGGCTTCATTCAGCCTCCATGACCTTCCCTGTGTTCCAAAGGGCAGGTTCAAACCGTTGCTAATCAGGGAAGGAAGGGGATGCAGAGACAGGGAAGAGCAGTCTAGAAACAATAGTGCAGCCTTGGGTCAGGGTCTTGGTACCCCCTCAAGGGATTCACACAACAATATCTTTGAGCTGTTTTGCAGATACTGAAACCCTCACTAAATGGAAGATGTTAACGACTTGATGAAACATTCTTCATTCCAGAGAGAAGGTCACAGTTCAATAAACTCAAGAACCGCAGAAGCCTACCACAACACCACCTGCTGCCAGATGATCTCTGGATTGAAGGAATGCAGGCCCTGCACGTACCCTGATCCCTATCAGCAGCCCTGCCCCTGGGCTATAAGACTCCTCACAAAGCAGCTCCGCCCCACCTGGTTGAGACACACAATGTTGAGGGCATTAGCCTGCTGTAGCCCCCTTTGCCTGGCAAAGCAATAAAGCTATTCCTTTCTTTTCTTTTTTATAAGTTTATTTATTTTATTTATTTTTGGCTGTGTTGGGTTTTCATTGCTACGCATGGGTTTTTCTCTAGTTGCGGCGAGCAGGGGCTACTCTTCGTTGTGGTGCACGGGCCTCTCATTGCGTTGGCTTCTCTTGTTGCAGAGCATGGGGTCTAGGCGTGTGGGCTTCAGTAGTTGCGGCGCACGGGCTTCATTGCTCCGGGCCATGTGGGTTCCACCAGGACCAGGGCTCGAACCCGTGTCCCCTGCTTTGGCAGGCAGGTTCTTAACCACTGTGCCATCAGGGAAACCGAAGCTATTCTCTTCTACTTCACCCAAACTCTGTCTCTGAGATTCAATTCAGTGCCAGTATAGAGGCCGATTTTCAGTATCAGTAGGACACCCAGTTGAAGTCAGAAAATTGGAGAATTGGTTTTTTGTTTGGAAAACAATGTCTATGATTAAAAAAAAGAATAGCAAGTGTTGGTGAGGGTGTGGAGAAATTAGAACATTTTACATTGCTAATGGGAACGTAAAATGGTACAGCCACTTTGAAAAACAATCTGGCAGTTCCTCAAAATATTAAACACACTTATTTATGACTCAGCAGTTCTGCTCCTGGGCGTATGTCCAAGAGAAATGAAAATATAGATCTACCAAAAATCTTGTACGTGAATGTTTGCAGCAGCATTATTTATAATAGCCAAAAAGTAGAAACAACCCAAACGTTCATCAACTGATGAATGGACAAGTAAAATGTGGTCTATTCATTCAATGGACTATTATTCAGCAATAAAAAACGAATGAATAACTGACACGTGTTACAACATGGATGAACCTCAAAAATGTTACGCACTTAAGTGAAAGAAGCCAGTTATAAAAGAGCTTATATTGTATGATTCCATTTATATGTAATGTCCATAGAGATAGAAAGTAGGTTAGTGGGTACCTAAGTCGGGGGATGTGGGGTGATGGGAACTGACTGCTAATAGGCATGGAGTTTACTTTTGGGGTGAAAAAATGTTCTAAAATTAGATTGTGCTGATGATCGCACAACTCCGAGAATATACAAAACCATTGAGCTGTACACCTTAAATGGGTGAATTGTGCGGTTATGTGAATTATATGACAACAAAACTGCTTTTTAAAAGTAGTTTGCAAACTATAAAATTAAATATAAAAACCAATTTTTTACTTAACATTATTAGTAGTAGTAAAACAGAATATAAACATTGGGAATCATTTCAGCCACTAGTCTTAATTATTATTTGACATTTATTTCTCAGCTGCCCTATAGGTCACTGTTCAGAACTTCAATTTCACAAATGAAAGCAACTGCTCCTAAGGAAGCTGCTTCAAACTTTATGGATCTGCCTGGATGCAGAAAGGCTGTGATTGGGGGCGACCGACATTTAGGATCACCTGTGTATGTGGTCCCCAAAAAAGCTCCTGTTTGAACCAAATTTGATGTCTTTAACAGTCCAAGAAAACCCTCTACTGAGTAGAACAACATTGCTTCACATCTCAGAAATCAAAGGCTCGAGTTCCAGTAAAAATGCTGTTCTCAAAGCCACTTGACATTAGACTTTCAGCTCAATTTCCTGAAGAATCATCAGAGCCACAGGATGGAGAAAGTAATCATTCTTCTAGAGTCACGGCAGTAACAGGCAGGAAGGGCTGCTGCTACTAAATTCACAAGCACGAGCCTGAAAGCATCTCGCAATAGCTCACCTGCTTGATGATTAAAATTTGAAGTGGAGTTGGATGGAGGAAAGGAGTGGGCCAATGTGAGCTCGGGGCATTGTGTTCTGCAACCTTGTAGGAAACGCAGGCAAGCAAAATGAGCAAAAGGCCACTTTCTTCACATGTGGCTGACATGCTTCCCGTATATATATATGTGTGTGTGCGTGAAAGTATATCATTTTCTAAAAATGAAATACTGTGGCAAATACAGTTCTGTAGCCTGTGTTATTCACCCAGCAGTATGTTATGAAAATCTACTGATATCATTTAAAAGGAGTCAGGTGGTTGCAATGCATTCCACCGTATAACAGTACCTTCATTTTACCAATCTCCTCTGATCGGATATTTAAGATTGAATCTGGGTTTGGTCATTTACTATGATAAACATCTCTTCAGTGGAGTGCCCCAATATTCACGCTCCCAGTGGTCCCTGGTGCCTTCTGGTAGCTGTTTTTACCACATAGGAAGAAGGGTACAATTCTTCTTGTAATGCTTCGCTGTAATAAAGTTTTGTGCTGGCGTCAGACATAGAAACCTGGGCAGCTGGTCAGGAATTCAGGCAAGATGCCTAAGAAATAGGCACAGGAGGACATTTACTGAGAACCAAGCATGTTTCAGACACTTTCTAAACGGCCACATCCCAACCCCTCATTTTATAGAGGAGGAAATTGAGGCCCAAAGTAAACTGCAGAGCTTCTCGCTTTATCTGACACCAAAGCGCAAGAAAGGATGAACATGTGAGAGCTCCGGGAAGGTGGGAGATGGACCGAGGCCCAAGGGCTAAAGGCAGCTGTGGCCAAGGAGGAGCCCCGTGATTTGCCTGGAAACGCTAGGCCACCAGCCCTCTCGAGAGCTCACGGGTTTCCTGAGCCTTAGGCCCCTGCCAAGTGTTTACATGCTCATATGTTTGGGGAAAATTTTCCAAATTAACATAATTTTTGCTCCTTTTCTTAAGGATACTCCCATCATTGTTTCTGCTTGAAGGCCCGCAAACTCCATGGAGGGGCTGGAGTCGAAACTGTTCACCCAACAGCGAGCAGGGCCCTCAGGCTGGGGCTGCAGGAGGGACCCCCCCCCCCAAAGAGGCGCTGCATTCACCCTGCTGGCCCACGTCACAGTCTGAGCTTGGCTATCCCGTCCCCCTCAGCAAAGGGGCTACGGACTTTCGGGTTCTGGCTTTTTACAGATTCTCCTGGCAGTTCACACCCAGCTGTAAGGACAGACTCCTTTGAAAAGAGCCCAAACTGCCACCGCATCATATTTTCAAAGGGAACTGGCCTCCTGCTCCTGAATTCAACAGTAAATTTTGACAGAGAGAAAGGGTTGAGAAGAAAAGAATTTTTAATGTCACGTTACCAAAACTCCTGGCTCCCAGATGGCTGACGCTCACAGGTAAAGTCCATCCAGGTGGCCGCCTTGGAGGGTTCTTCCCTTGAGAAACCCAGGACATCTCCATGGCGCTCCTTAACTGGCCATGAAAAAGTTGCCCTTTTAGCTTCTCGTAGTGAGAGATTGTCATAGGTTGTTTGAGAAAAACTTTAGCTGCAGTTGGCAAAGATTTCTGAATTCAAATGAAAGTAATCACAATCGATCCTTTTGAAGACAGAGATCTTATGTTTAACCAATATGCTTTCCCTACCTTTTACGTCTCATAACCCTAATCAGCCTCCGCTGTTTGAGCTCACGCTCCCGTGTGGCAGAGCAATAAGGCTGGGTGCTCAACAGCCCTGTACAGGTGATGCCTCTCTCCTTGCATCTGCAGGGTGTGGGCAAGCCATGGACGTCAGTGCTCCCTGAGGGTCACACAGGCAGAGCGGCTCTGCTCACCCCACAAAAATGGCGTTTGTGTAATAAACAAATTAGTTAATTAAATTTAAAAGTTAAAAATTAACAAATTAAAAATTAAAAAAATTTTTTAAACCCACAACATTGTAAATCAACTCTACTTCAATTAAAAAAATGAGGGACTTCCCTGGTGGTCCAGTGGGTAAGACTCTGCGCTCCCAATGCAGGGGGCCTGGGTTCGATCCCTGGTCGGGGAACTAGATCCCACATGCCACAACTAAGAGTCCGCATGCCGCAACTAAGACCCAACGCAGCCAGAAACAAATAATAAAATAAATATATAAATTTAAAACTTTTTTAATTTTTAAAAATTAAAAATAATAAAATAAAATAAAACCCCACAACATTGTAAATCAACTATACATCAATAAAAAAAAATAAAAAAAATAAAAGCTATTTGTGGAAGGATGGAAGTCAGAGTCGTCCGCCGAAGCAGCACAAGGGCAGTGCCTGGGGCACGTGCAGGTAGGATCCAGGCCTCATCGTCCCTGTGTTCTCATGGGGCCTGCTGGCTGCACAGCCTGCGGTGGGGAGCCCTGAACTGGACCACAAGTGGCAGTGGGCTGGGCACCTGAGCAGAGGCAGGACCACAGGGCCAGGCAGCCCACACGTGGTTCCAATGGTGGCTCGGGGCAGGGGGGCGGGTACATCGTGACATAGTGGGCTTTCCCACCACGGGCCAGGAGAGGAGAGGGCATCAGGGGCCGGTGGACCCATTCAGTGTGTTGGCCCACTCAGCGGGGCAGTGAAGATGCCTTCCCTGTATCACCGTGGATGGGGAAGTCTGAGCTCAGGGCGTCAATGCTGGAAGCTGGGGCTGAGATTCAAACCAGTTCTACATGATTCCAAAGGCTTGCCCTGTGGCCACCTCCTCCAGCCACACGAGGACTGTCCTCTCAGTGAGGCCACAAGATCAGCGTGTATAAGCAACAGGAAACATTGAGGCCCACAAGTGACAGGCCTCAGGGAAGGGAGAGCTGTGGGCCTGGACGCAGTGTGGAAGGGGTCATTCACGTGGGTTTGAATGAGCAGGAAAAAGCATTCTTTCCCCCATAAGAACACAGGTCCCCCTCAGCAGAGGAGCTGCAGACCCACCCTAGCTGCAAGAGTGTGGGTGGGATGTGTTTGGCTTGGTGTCTGGTGACAAGAAGGATGGAAACAAAGGGGCAGAGACTGCCAGGCTCTGTGTGTTTGCTTCCTGGAGCTGCTGTAACAAAGCACCACACACCAGGGGCTCCACAACACACAGCTAGTGTCTCCCACCTCTGGAGGCTGGAAGTCCGAGATCAAGGTGTCGGCAGGGCCAGTTCCTCCTGAGGCCTCTCTCCTTGGCGTGCAGATGGCCGTCTTCTCCCCATGTCCTCACACTGTCCCTCCTCTGTGCTTGTCTGTGTCCTAATCTCCTCTTCTTATAAGGACACCAGTCAGGTTGGATGAGGGTCCACCCCGATGACCTCATTTTACCTTAATCACCTCTTTAACAACTCTGTCTCCCAACACAGTCCCATTCTGAGGTCCTGGGGGTTAGCACTGCAGCTTATGAATTTGGGGGACACTATTCTGCTGTAGCACAAAGGACAGATGGGCTCCACGAGTGGCTGACGGGGCACCAGTTCCAGTGGTCACTATCGCGGGGGACACCAAGGGCTGGAGCTCACCTGTTAACCCTTTCCCGACACCGGTGTTTGCAGCTGCACACGGTGTCCTGACCTCACAGGATGCACGGGGCAGCTTTGCAGAGGGGGCCTCGCCCTGATGCTCTGTGCTCCAGACCTCGCTAGGCCCGGACACACCTTCCCCACCCGGCTCTCACAGGCTCCAGACTGCAGCAGAGAAGACCCAGCGAAGCCCTCGGAACCCGGGCGTGGAGCCTCCCCGGGCACTTGGCAGGTGTGTCTTCCACGGGAGCTGGTTTCAGGAGCGGTGGGAGGAAGCCAGGGCTTCCCAGGCCACAGACTGTCCGGTGCTATAGCACTGGCTTTCTCACGTTTCTCAGCACAGCCTGGAGAGTCAGGTCCGACCCCTGCCTTTACGGATGGGCCGTGAGCACTCAGCAAGGGGATTTGCCTGCAGTCACGCAGCTCATAGGGCCAGAGCTAAACGACTAAGCTTTAATGAACCTGACAACAAAGGCTGCATCTGTCCGCCCTCTTACAGTAACTCGAGCAAATCCAAGGACAGGATCGAATCCAACTTTCGGAACTTTCTTCCTCTCCTCCCCAACCACGGAGACCTGCCACCCCGGGCCGCTGGCCACTCCCACCACCTGTGCTCGGCCGTGCTCCCCGCCCACACGTGCTGTCCCCTCGTCTGCCACCCACACCCCAGCTCCACTCAGGAGTCACCCCATCTGAGGCTTCCCACGCTCTCCGTGGTCCCCCTCCTCCTGCAGTACTTTATTCAGACTTCTCTGATGCAATCGATCCCATTGTAATGAAACCCTTGCCCCTGGACTGCTGGTTTTGCTCATCTTTCTGTCATCAGAGTGTAGCCAGCACCTGGCACATAGTAGGAGCTCAGAGAGTTCATGGAGCTACAGTGGATTGCAGAGCCCTGGCCTGGTATGGCCTCAGCCTTGCTTTTACCGACCTCCCACTCAGCCTTCCTGAAGCGCTCAAGCAGGCCCTCAGGGTCCACGTCCAGCACCAGGCCCCAGACTTGCCTTTGACCTTCTTTTCCATACTTGCCTGGGTTTTTTTTTTAAGGTTTTTTGTAATTATTTATTTGTTTGTTTGTTTGTTTGTTTGTTTATTTATTATTTTTGGCTGTGTTAGGTCTTCATTTCTGCGCAAGGGCTTTCTCTAGTTGCAGCAAGCGGGGGCCACTCTTCATCGCAGTGCGCGGGCCTCTCACTATCGCGGCCTCTCTTGTTGCGGAGCACAGGCTCCAGACACGCAGGCTCAGCAGTTGTGGCTCACGGGCCCAGCTGCTCCACGGCATGTGGGATCCTCCCAGACCAGGGCTCGAACCCGTGTCCCCTGCATTGGCAGGCAGATTCTCAACCACTGCGCCACCAGGGAAGCCCTTTGCCTGGGTTTTGAGGTCCCACCTTCCCAGGCTGATGCTCTTCCTGCCACCCTGGCCCATGCCTTCCACTTCTACATCCTGGGCTCACTGAAGGGCCAGGGGAAACCCTGATTTCAGGTTTATAGACGTCACAATTTGAGGTCTCTGAAGGAAAGCTCCATTCACAAACTAACTTCAAAATAACAGCCACCCTGTTAGGGAAACAATGAGGGCATTCCAAGTGGGTTTCCTCATCTGTGCAACATCCAACACAAACTACCACACTGCCAAGAGACAAGGCTGCAGGAGAGTTGCACGGAAAGGGTTTATAATATAACGGCATGATAGAAGAGCAGGTTACACTACAACATATGAAGTGTGCTCCCATCTCTGTACACACACACACACGCACGCACACACCCACGGGAGCACAAATATACATGCAATAGTGCTTGGAAAGTAACTACTCCAAAGCTTAATCGTGGTTATCTCTCAGTGGTGGGATTTCAGTTCATAGTTAGCTTTTTAAAAACATAGCTGTTTAAGAGGATAGATTTGTTGAGTTCTCACAATAACATTCTTTTTAAAACATCTGGAAGATATGTATTATTTTGCAATGAGATAGAAAACAATATAAAGTTACTTTTCAAATGTCAAAATAAGATTATTTTCATACATACATTTTATGGATATTGAAACTGACAGTGTTAAATGAGACTTATTATCACATTAGGATCTAAACAAGCTGCCCAAAATGTATGTACTCCTATGATTCGACTTTAACCTAACCTCTTTAAACTTTCTGCTTCTCAGAGTAAAGTTGAGTCATAGGAGTATATACATTTTGAGCAGCTTGTTTAGATCCTATTACATTTTGTCTAGGGCCATGCCACGGGTATCTGTAGGTGTCCCCGCCTTCTTTCTGTACCTCCCATTCGGGAGGTGGCCCGTCTCACAGAAGGTGAGCAGGTGACCCGAGGGCTGTCCTTCACGAATGAGGACAGACTGCTGAGGAAGCTGATTTCTGAGCCAAGGGCCCACCCTCAGCAGGAATAGCAAATAGAGTCTCCAAAGTCAGAGGCTTAAGCCATCTGACTCCTTGGCCGCCCCCGCCTCCAGCTCCTTGGATAAGGGTTCTGTCCAGAAAGATTGTAAATTGCTTTGAAAGTCCAAGGCGTGTATTAACAACCCCGTAGTGCTCCCTGGAGCTATATAAA
Organism: Balaenoptera acutorostrata; assembly: GCF_949987535.1. NCBI lineage: Eukaryota > Metazoa > Chordata > Mammalia > Artiodactyla > Balaenopteridae > Balaenoptera > Balaenoptera acutorostrata. Next base: position 71,933,263 of record NC_080079.1, on the reverse strand, counting down.
TGCTAAGTAGAACAGAAATTTCTCTGGAGGATCCTCTCACCCGAAAGATCGCCCAGATATAACTGCTTTTGATAAGTCATCAACACAACTTTTAAAATAAAGCAGCCTCAGCCCTTTCACTTCTGACCACGAGACAAAACGTATTGAACCAAAGGTTAAACTCCAGTTGATTCAGGCCTTTCTCTGGCTTTTCCCTCCTCTGGATCCTCTTTATTGCAGTGAATCAAGATGAGTCCCTGGGTGGCTTTTATTTAGGTGGCCATTGTGCTTGCTGGCACTGGCATCCGCCCCCTACCTTGCACCCACCCCATTCCCCAGGTGAACAGCCCAGAATTGGCTTTTACCTACGTGACTTGAAATGCCAACTGGGTGAATAAACTATAACCCTCACCCACGCACGTTGCCTCTCAGAGTAAATTTGGGGTCATGAAATGTTCCAGTGAAGTTTCCAGTTGACTAAATATAAGGGTCTTATTTTTCCAACTTTAGCTGGTCATATATGGTCGCTCTCTGGACTTCAGATGGTTGCATGCACTTGGCCGGAGGGATTTCGAGCTTGCTCACTGTATGGCAATGCCCCTCCCACCCCACATCCCTCCAGCAGCCTGCAGAGCAAATGGGCGTCTGCACAGAATCCGTTTTGCCCTGGGCTTTCTTTCTTTTTTTTTTTTTTTTAACATCTTTATTGGCGTATAATTGCTTTACAATGGTGTGTTAGTTTCTGCTTTGTAACAAAGTGAATCAGCTATACATATACATATGTTCCCATATCTCCTCCCTCTTTCATCTCCCTCCCTCCTACCCTCCCTATCCCACCCCTCTAGGTGGTCACAAAGCACCGAGCTGATCTCCCTGTGCTATGCGGCTGCTTCCCACTAGCTATCTATTTTACGTTTGGTAGTGTATATATGTCCATGCCACTTTCTCACTTTGTCACAGCTTACCCTTCCCCCTCCCCATATCCTCAAGTCCATTCTCTAGTAGGTCTGTGTCTTTATTCCCGTCTTACCCCTAGGTTCTTCATGACCCTTTTTTTTTTTTCTTAGATTCCATATATATGTGTTAGCATATGGTATTTGTTTTTCTCTTTCTGACTTACTTCACTCTGTATGACAGACTCTAGGTCCATCCACCTCAATACAAATAACTCAATTTCGTTTATTTTTATGGCTGAGTAATATTCCATTGTGCCACATCTTCTTTATCCATTCATCTGTTGATGGACACTTAGGTTGCTTCCGTGTCCTGGCTATTGTAAATAGAGCTGCAATGAACAAAGGATTAATCTCTAAAGTTTACAAGCAGCTCATGCAGCTCAATAACAAAAAAGCAAACAACCCAATCCAAAAATGGGCAGAAGACCTAAATAGACATTTCTCCAAAGAAGATATACAGATTGCCCTGGGCTTTCTTGTGCTCTCAACCTGGCGTTCCTCTTAAAACCTCGTCCCCTTCCTTTTCACCTCCATGAATCCTCCATCTCGTGCCTCACGTTCCCTGGATCCTTCCTCGTATTTCCATGGGGTCACAGACTGAAAGTGTAGCTGTTACCATGGCTCCAAGGTGCGTCTTCTCTCTTGTTCTTTTGGTACCTCATTCTGAGTCTGCACTCTTTACGATGATATCAGACTCTTCATAGTCAAAATGGAATTTCCTTCTTATTTCTTTTTTTTCCGTTCATCTCTCTCTCCTAAATTCTGTCTTGAATGGGAGTGGTAATATCTTTAAACTTCATAAACTTAAAGGGAAGGAAATTCGGAATCCCTTGGCTAGTCTGGTTTATAATTTTGTGTCTCCGGAAATTGAAGATGTGGTCAGAAAAAAATGTTACCTGAGGCTTAAATCTGACCCACAAGAAAAATTGGGTCAATGAAATGGAAATGGCAAGAATCTTAAAAGGATATGATCATCTAATTTTTAATCAAAATAATGATTTTATTTTTTTATAAAATAAACTTTGGGTTGTTATTAAAAATTAAAGCAATAAAGAAAACAGAAGAAAATAATGAATTACTCAAAATCGTAATACCCAGTAATAATCAGTGTTAACATTTGGTGGCATCACCCCATACACATCTGCTTATAAAAGATACAGTTTGATGGGTAGATAGACAGGTGGTTTGAGGATGCTGTTTCCAAGATGTTAGTTCCTTAAATATCTCATCACGTTGAAGAAAAATGACTACAAAAATCTTTTAAAAAGTTAGAGTCTTTTTTTAAACTACATGTTTCAGTTTCAGACAATATTGATTACCTGCTATGAGAGATAAGACATGCAGTATTCGTAGGCTTTCCTCCAACACCCCTTGTCCCAGCCTCCCAAGATTTGTTCTGTGCATTATTATTGCTTGCAGAGGCCTAATGACATTCGTGTTCTGATGTACAATTCTTACCCCCCAGTTGCTTGATCTTAGTTCTGCTGTTAAATGAATTCAACAGTCAGCATCAGGGTTTGCCTGGTGAACACAGCTTTTCCATTTTACTTTATTATTTTATTTTTATTTTTTTTCACAGCTTTGTTGGAATATAATTGCTTTACAATGGTGTGTTAGTTTCTGCTGTATAACAAAGTGAATCAGCTATATGTATACATATATCCCCATATCCCCTCCCTCTTGAGCCTCCCTCCCACCTTCCCTATCCCACCCCTCTAGGTGGACACAAAGCACCGAGCTGATCTCCCTGTGCTATGCGGCTGCTTCCCACTAGCTATCTATTTTACATTTGGTAGTGTATATATGTCCATGCCACTCTCTCACTTCGTCCCAGCTTCCCCTTCCCCCTCTGTGTGCTCAAGTCCATTCTCTACATCTGCATCTTAATTCCTGTCCTGCCCCTAGGTTCATCAGAACCTTTTTTTTTTTTTTAGATTCTATGTATATGTGTTACCATATGGTATTCGTTTTTCCCTTTCTGACTTACTTCACTCTGTATGACAGACTCTAGGTCCATCTACTTCACTACAAATAACTCAATTTCATTTCTTTTTATAACTGAGTAATATTCCATTGTATATATGTGCCACATCTTCTTTGTCCATTCATCTGTTGATGGACACTTAGGCTGCTTCCATGTCCTGGCTATTGTAAATAGAGCTGCAGTGAACATTGTGGTGCATGACTCTCTTTGAATTATGGTTTTTTCCAGGTATATGCCCAGTAGTGGGATTGCTGGGTCGTATGGTAGTTCTATTTTTAGTTTTTTAAGGAACCTCCATACTGTTCTCCATAGTGGCTGTATCAAGTTACATTCCCACCAACAGTGCAAGAGGGTTCCCTTTTCTCCACACCCTCTCCAGTATTTATTGTTTGTAGATTTTTTGATGATGGCCATTCTGACTGGTGTGAGGTGATACCTCATTGTAGCTTTGATTTGCATTTCTCTAATGATTAGTGATGTTGAGCATCTTTTCCTGTGTTTGTTGGCCATCTGTATGTCTTCTTTGGAGAAATTTCTATTTAGGTCTTCTGCCCATTTTTGGATTGGGTTTTTGTTTTTTTTGCTATTGAGCTGCATGAGCTACTTTTATATTTTGGAGATTAATTCTTAGTTGCTTCATTTGCAAATATTTTCTCCCATTTTGAGGGTTGTCTTTTCATCTTGTTTATGGTTATCTTTGCTGTGCAAAAGCTTTTAAGTTTCATTAGGTCCCATTTGTTTTTTTTTGTTTTTATTTCCATTACTCTAGGAGGTGGGTCAAAAAGGATCTTGCTGTGATTTATGTCATAGAGTGTTCTGCCTATGTTTTGCTCTAAGTGTTTTATAGTGTCTGGCCTTACATTTAAGTCTTTAATCCATTTTGAGTTTACTTTGTGTATGGTGTTAGGGAGTGTTCTAATTCCATTCTTTTACCTGTAGCTGTTCATTTTCCCCAGCACCACTTAATGAAGAGGCTGTCTTTTCTCCATTGTATATTCTTGCCTCCTTTGTCAAAGATAAAGTGACCATATGTGTGTGGGTTTATCTCTGGGCTTTCTATCCTGTTCCATTGATCTATAGTTCTGTTTTTGTGCCAGTACCATACTGTCTGATTACTGTAGCTTTGTAGTATAATCTGAAATCGGGGAGCCTGATTCCTCCAGCTCCATTTATTTCCCTCAAGATTGCTTTGGCTATTTGGGGTCTTTTGTGTTTCTAAACAAAGTGTTAAATTTCTTGTTCTAGTTCTGTGAAAAATGACATTGGTAGTTTGATAGGGATTGCATTGTATCTGTAGATTGCTTTGGGTAGTATAGTCATTTTCACAATATTGATTCTTCCAATCCAAGAACATGGTATATCTCTCCACCTGTTTGTATCTTCTTTGATTTCTTTCATCAGTGTCTTATAGTTTTCTGCATACAGGTCTCTTACCTGCTTAGGTAGGTTTATTCCTAGGTATTTTATTCTTTTTGGTGCAATGGTAAATGGGAGTGTTTCCTTCATTTCTCTTTCTGATTTTTCATTGTTAGTGTGTAGGAATGCAAGAGATTTCTGTGCATTAATATTGTATCCTGCTACTTTACCAAATTCATTGATTAGCTCTAGTAGTTTTCTGGTGGCATCTTTAGGATTATGTAGGTATAGTATCATGTTATCTGCAAACAGTGAAAGTTTTACTTCTTCTTTTCAAATTTGTATTCCTTTTATTTTTTTTTCTTCTCTGATTTCTGTGGCTAAAACTTCCAAAAACATGTTGAGTGCTAGTGGTGAGAGGGGGCACCCTTGTCTTGTTCCTGATCTTAGAGGAAATGCTTTCAATTTTTCACCATTAAGAATGATGTTGGCTGTGGGTTTGTCATATATGGGCTTTATTATGTTGAGGTAGGTTCCCTCTATGCCAACTTTCTGGAGAGTTTTTATCATAAATCGGTGTTAAATTTTTTCAGAACCTTTTTCTGCTCCTATTGAGATTATCACATGGTTTTTATCCTTCAGTTTGTTAATATGGTGTATCACGTTGATTGATTTGTGTGTATTGAAGAATCCTTGCATTCCTGGGATAAACCCCACTTGATCATGGTGTATGATCCTTTTAATGTGCTGTTGGATTCTGTTTGCTAGTATTTTGTTGCGGATTTTTGCATCTTTGTTCATCAGTGATACTGGCCTGTAATTTTCTTTTTTTTGTGACATCTTTGTCTGGTTTTGGTATCAGGGTGTTGGTGGCCTTGTAGAATGAGTTTGGGAGTGTTCCTCCCTCTGCTATATTTTGGAAGAGTTTGAGAAGGATAGGTGTTAGCTCTTCTCTAAATGTTTGATAGAATTCGCCTGTGAGGCCATCTGGCCCTGGGCTTTTGTTTGTTGGAAGATTTTTAAGCACAGTTTCAATTTCAGTGCTTGTGATTGGTCTGTTCATGTTTTCTGTTTCTTCCTGGTTCAGTCTTGGAAGGTTGTACTTTTCTAAGAATTTGTCCGTTTCTTCCAGGTTGTCCATTTTATTGGCATATAGTTGCTTGTAGTAGTCTCTCATGATCCTTTCTATTTCTGCGGTGTCAGTTGTTACTTCTCTTTTTCATGTCTAATTCTGTTGATATGAGTCTTCTCCCTTTTTTTCCTGTTGAGTCTCGCTAATGGTTTATCAATTTTGTTTATCTTCTCAAAGAACCAGCTTTTAGTTTTATTGATTTTTGCTATTGGTTCCTTCATTTCTTTTTCATTTATTTGTGATCTGATCTTTGTGATTTCTTTCCTTCTAACTCTGGGGGTTTTTTGTTGTTGTTGTTCTTCTTCTTCTTCTTTCTCTAATTGCTTTAGGTGTAAGGTTAGGTTGTTTTTTTGAGATCTTTCTTGTTTCTTGAGGTAGGATTGTATTGCTATAAACCTCCATCTTAGAACTGCTTTTACTGCATCCCATAGGTTTTGGGTCATCATGTTTTCATTGTCATTTGTCTCTAGGTATTTTTTGATTTCCTTTTTGATTTCTTCAGTGATCCATTGGTGGTTTAGTAGCATACTGTTTAGCCTTCATGTGTTTGTATTTTTTACAATTTTTTTCCTAAAGTTGATATCTAGTCTCATAGCGTTGTGGTCGGGAAAGATGCTTGACATGACTTCAATTTTCTTAAATTTACCAAGACTTGATTTGTGACCCAAAATGTGATCTATCTTGGGGGATGTTCCATGTGCACTTGAGAAGAAAGTGTATTCTGTTGTTTTTGGATGGAATGTACTATAAATATCGATTAAGCCCATCTGGTCAAATGTGTCATATAGAGCTTGTGTTTTCTTATTTATTTTCTGTTTGGGTGATCTGTCCTTTGGTGTAAGTGGGGTGTTAAAGTCCCCTACTATGATTGTGTTATTGTTGATTTCCCGTTCTATGGCTGTTAGCATTTGCCTTATGTATTGAGGTGCTCCTATGCTGGGTGCACAGATATTTACAATTGTTATATCTTCTTCTTGGATTGATCCTTTGATCATTATGTAGTGTCCTTCCTTGTCTCTTGTAATAGTTTTTATTTTAAAGTCTGTTGTGTCTGATATGAGTATTACTACTCCAGATTTCTTTTGATTTCCATTTGCATGGAATATCTTTTTCCATCCCCTCACCTTCAGTCTGTATGTGTCCCTAGGTCTGAAGTGGGTCTCTTGTAGACAGGATATATATGGGTCTTGTTTTTGTATCCATTCAGCCAGTCTGTGTCTTTTGGTTGGAGCATTTACTCTATTTACATTTAAAGTAATTATTGATATGTATGTTCCTATTACCATTTTCTTAATTGTTTTGGGTTGTTTTTGTAGGTCTTTTCCTTCTCTTGTGTTTCCTGCCTAGAGGAGTTCCTTTAGCATTTGTTGTAAAGCTGGTTTGGTGGTGCTGGATTCTCTTAACTTTTGTTTGTCTGTAAAGCTTTTAATTTCTCCATTGAATCTGAATGAGATCCTTGCTGGGTAGAGTGATCTTGGTTGTAGGTTTTTCCTTTTCATCACTTTAAGTATATCCTGCCACTCCCTTCTGGCTTGCAGAGTTTCTGCTGAAAGATCAGCTGTTAACCTTATGGGGATTCCCTTATATGTTATCTGTTGCTTTTCCCTTGCTGCTTTTAATTTAATTTTTTCTTTGCGTTTAAATTTTGTTAGTTTGATTAATATGTGTCTTGGTGTGTTTCTCTTTGGGTGTATCCTGTATGGGACTCTCTGTGCTTCCTGGACTTGACTGACTATTTCCTTTCCCATGTTAGGGAAGTTTTCAACTATAATCTCTTCAAATATTTTCTCAGACCCTTTCTTTTTTTCTTCTTCTTCTGGGACACCTGTAATTCGAATGTTGGTGCACTTAATGTTGTCCCAGCGGTCTCTGAGGCTGTCCTCCATTCTTTTCATTCTTTTTTCTTTATTCTGCTCTGTGGCAGTTATTTCCACCATTTTATTTTCCAGCTAACTCATCTGTTCTTCTGGCTCAGTTATTCTGCTATTGATTCCTTCTAGAGTATTTTTAATTTCAGTTATTGTGTTGTTCATTACTGTTTGTTTGCTCTTTACTTCTTCTAGGTCCTTGTTAAACATTTCTTGTATTTTCTCTATTGAATTTTCGAGATTTTGTATCTTTACTATCATTATTCTAAATTATTTTTCAGGTATTTTGCCTATTTCCTCTTCATTTATTTGGTCTTGTGGGTTTTTATCTTGCTCCTCTGCCTGTAAGATATTTCTCTGTCTTCTCATTTTGTCTAATTTACAGTATTTGAGGTCTCCTTTCCCTAGGCTGCAGGATTGTAGTTCCTCTTGCTTCTGTTCTCTGCCCCCAGTGGTGGGGTTGGTCCAGTGTCTTGCTTAGGCTTCCTGATGGGAGGGACTGGTACCTGAGTTCTGGTGGGTGGAGCTGAGTCTTTTCCCTCTGATGAGCAGGACCATGTCAGCTGGTATGTTTTGGGGTGTCTGTGAGCTTAGTATGACTTTAGGTAGTCTGTATGCTGATGGGTAGGTTTGTGTTCCTGTCTTGTTTATTGTTTGGTGTGAGGTGTCCAGTGCTGGCAGCTGCAGGCAATTAGGTGGAGTCAGGTCTTGGATTCAGATAGAGGCCTCTGTGAGAGCTCTCAGTGATTGATCTTCCCTGGGGCAGGGAATTCTCTAGTGGTCCAGCATCCTGGACTCAGTGCTCTCACCCCAGAGCCTCAGGCCTGACTTCCGGTTGATGAACCAAGACTTGCATGTCGCTCGTCCCAGCAATAAAGGAAATTGAAAAAAAAAAGACCAATAAAACCCCAGATAAATGGTAAAAAGTAAAATCAAACAAACAAAAACAGAAACAAGGAAACACACACACACACAAAAGAAACAAAAACAGAACCAAATAAAACAGAAAGCAAGAGAACAACCAAACAAAAGAACCCAAGAATGAAATAAACAATTAAAATGAAAACTAACAAGAACACAAAACCAAAAAAGAAAACCAAAGCAGAGCACAAACTGAAGAATGAAGCAAAGAAACAAAACAAACCAACAAAAATGATTTTTTAAAAAAGAGAAAAACAAAGTGGAAAGAAGACAGAACAACAGAAAAGCAATGTAGAAATAGAAATATTTTTAAAAATTAAAAATAAAGAAAGAAGAAGAAAAAAAAGAGAAAACCCTAGAGAAGTGATAAAACCAAAATCAAACAAAAACAGAAACAAGGAAACACACACACACACATAAAAGAAACAAAAACAGAACCAAATAAAAAGCAAGAGAGCAACCAGACAAACAGAAGAACCCCTAAACAAAATCAAACAGAATCAGAACTAAGAAAAACAAAAAACTTAAAAATAAAACCAAAGCAGTGTGCCAACTGAAGGATAAAGAAAGGAAACAGAACAAACTGATAAAAATGATAAAATAAAATGGGAAAAAACACAGAACAGAAAAGCAGAATAGAAATGGAAATTAAAATAAAAATTAAAAATATATTAAAGAAAAAGAAGAAGAAAAAAAATAAGAGAAAAGAACACAGAATAACAGAAAAGCAAAGTAAAAATAGAAATATATTAAAAAATAAAAATAAAAAATATGTTGTAAAACACGATCCCAAAAGACTAAATAAAAAAAAAGATTACCAAAACAACAACAACAAACAAAGGAACAAAAAAAGCCAGAACCAACAACAGAATGAATCAAAACATAATAAAATTAATAGTAATAATTATGTTTCCCTGGGGTTTTTTACATTTATGTAAAAGAGGTGCTGTCTCTATATTTAAATAACAACTGGGAACAGTATTCTCAAGTAGCTCTTTCCTTTAGAATTCTATGGATATTGCTCCAATTTCCTCTCTATGCTCTTTATTAAAATGAGTTTATGTTCTTATTCACATGTAGTTTGAAACACTCATGAGGAAGATGCTTCTGGCTTAAGGATTATATTTTCTTCCAGGCTGGATTCTTCTTCTGTATTTTGAATGCAGTATAATGTTCCTCTTTTTTAGTCACGTGTGTGTGGTGGGGCATGTCTGCAGAGTTGCCAGGCCATTTCTTTTCATCTTGTTCATACTGAACAAGGAGAGTTCTGTCTAAACCTTCTATTTCTTGGTACATTAAAAGTGAAATTTCCTTAGTACACATCACACCTTATCTGGAACCAGTTTGTTCCTTCTTTCCCCCAGAGTTACAATTTCTGGATTGGGTATTGCATTCTCCCCACTTTTCTGAAGCCTGAGGGCACAGGAGTGGGGGAGGGAGAGGTTGCTACTGGGGGGTGGAGACTCTACTCTCTCTCTCGAGATCTCATGAAACACCCTGTATTAAATGCTCACTTCATCGAGTTAGAGATGTGTCCCATTTCTGTGAGCTCTGCTCATCCCTCCTACTCAGCCCAGGTCACTGGGAAGTTTTTGAGCTCTGGCTGTCTGATCATATCATTTTACACATGTTAAATGAGGAGAATGTTAGGCATTTCAGACATGGACCCTAGACCTTTTCAGTCATATCTTCATACATTCAACAAACATTTATTAAGTATTTACTCTGTAACAAGACTCCAACCGGCATGAGGAGGGTCCTCAGTTTCTCTGCTGCCTTCAACCCTAACCCCCTCTCCCCTTTTTCCCCTACATCCCCCACCCTGTGAACCTTGACTGACCAAAAAAACTGCAAGGTTTGCAAAAACAGTTCTTTAAAGCACTGTTATAATGGGTACCAGGACGGGACCACACAATCCTGAGCAAGATGCATGAAAACCAGGACAACCTCCAGGGGCAAGTTTCACAGCAGTAAAAGACAAAAGCTTTTACCTGACCTGAATCAGCAGGACACACCCGCCTGTCTTTCCCTCACCCTACAGAGCTCCAGCCCTGCTATGAATGGGGAGTTACTCAGTCTTCATGTGTTCCCTGACCTGATGTGAACCAGCTGAATGAAGCCTTTGACCTCGACTTGAGACCCTTGAATTATTTTCTTTGGGCAACCCATGGGAGTCCTTAATATGAGGCACTGGACATACAAATGTGCATAATACATACTCTAGGTGAGGCATACAAACATCAGTGAATAAATACAATACAGGAATAAGGAGATAAGTCTTTCCCTTTCTTTAATAGTTGACATATGAATAAGCCAAATAATCAGGAAAATGTGACATCTTCACAACAGAATTTCCAAAACTCACAAACTACACAGGGAAAGACATTAGAGACAAGGCCTGGGATGCAGCCGGGATCTGGGCCAGGTGATAGGCCATCCCTGGGCTAAGTCTATGGCAACCATGTGTCCAGGCAAGGTCCCCAGAAGTGCTCCTGAATTCTGTAAGACAGTACTTCCTCATCATTAGAAAACATGATTCCTATTTCTGTTGTACACACAGTACACCGAGAGAGAGCTTCTCTATGAAATAGCATTTCTTTCCTAGCTGTCATACTGAAGTGTCCTCAGAAAAGCAGCAGCGTTCTCCTTAGCAAGTCCACGGCCACACTTGCAGCAGGGTCTGCCTTGGTGGTACACACCACCGTGCTCCTTACAGGAATTATGTACTAAGCAAGAGAATGAGACAAGGTAGATTCTTCTGAAGCCCTTGATGTATCCCAGCTGCTTATTTATGTGTTGACTGGTTTGTTTTGATGGATGGCTCTGCTAGTGGTTGCTTACTTGATCTGACACTGCTGAGATTTGCCAAAGGGAGCGATTGGCTCATAAGAGGAGCATAGTCCTATTGTGTTTGCATTACCATTGATCTCGATAGCCAGATGCCCAGAACAGGTTGAGAGGTGCAGTTGCTTTGGGCAAAGGAACAGAATCAGATTTTCCTGTGGAGCAAGAAAATAAGCAGAATTTTACCCAAACCAACTCTCAACAAGCTCATAAAAGAAGGAGCCATAATTGCTGCAAGAGAGGCTTAGAATTCAGTGATGCAACTAATGAGTGCTCCAGCAGAGAAGAGGTGGGAGCAGAGGCTGCTTTTCTCTGGCAGGAGTAATGACTTTGGCCCAATTCCTTTTCATGCAAGAAAAATGGCAGCCATCCTAGAAATATTCGGAATAGCTGTGTTAACTAATCTGCTAATGCTGGTTTCAGATTGAAAGAAAGAAAACTTAAACACGAGTGGAATTAGGACCAGCTGGTGGTTAGCTGCTGGTTAGAGGTCAGCTGACTTCCTTTCAAAGCTAATCAGTAGCCCATGCTCATGCCTTTCAAATGCCATATAACCCACATATGTGAGGTCCCCTCATGATGAAATGAGCCCACATCCAGGAAACCAACTCACAGAAGCTTCCTGCAAATGACTGCCTACTCTCATTTCCCTGGGTAATTCCTTGCAAAATATTATTTATGGTGACAAACAGGGTGAAAAGGAGGTAAAAGGACTTCAGATGGGCATGTGTTATAGGGGGCTGGTACCTCCCTGGGGTTCTTACATAGTTTGTCAACACCCAAGAGAGACCCTCCAGTTCCTCAACTCATTCCAGACATTGAATGGAAATTCACCAACTAATTCAAGTAAGGGGGGCAGGGGTGTCCTTGTGAAGACAAACAGGGGTCCTGTCAATATCAAGACCAGAGGGGTGTCCACATCCCCTTCAGCCTTATGACTACAAATTGCAATATATGGGTCATTGACAACATTTTGGAGTGTGGCGTCGCAATCTATTTGCGGGGAAGTACTGCATTCTGTCTATGACCCCTTGAGATCCAGTGTCTATGGCGGGAAGGAGGGGAGAGATGTGAAGAAGTCCTGTGTTTGGTGTGGGAGGATGAGCATCACATCTCTGAATGGAGAAGAATGCTGCTCTCTTTATGAGCTCTAGAGTGGGGAGTGAGTTGCAGTGGAGTCCAGCTTGGAAATCTATCTGGTAAACTCGGAGATGCTCCGGTGTTTGCTCTTCTCTTGGTGGGAGATCCCTTTTATAAGCACCAATCAAAAGTGCATTCTCCTAGACCTCTCTTTTTTCTCTCTCTCTCTTTTTTTCTCCTAGACCTCTGGTTTCCTTATCTTCTTTACTTCTCTACTTCTCCACTGTCAAAAATTATGTGCTTAGTTTTATAGGAGACACCAGAAAAATACAATACGTCACCCCGTTCTTAATCTTCTTACAATCTGGTTTGGGAATCAAGAGGATAACACAAGTGAATACATGATTGCATAATCAGTTCAGGGGTTCAGCTTGAAGTACTACTAAATATTAGAGAAGGAAGAGGTCACCAGAAATCTGGCTGGAGAAATCTGATCACCATAACATCGTAACTTGAGATGGGCACCCACTTAACAAGCAATTTACATGTGACAGGGACTCTGCTGGATACAATGTAATTTTTTAAAAATGTAAATCCTCCCAACAGCATCTAGAAATAACTATTATGATCCTCATTTTAAAGATAAGAATATTGAGGCCCATAGAGTGGGTGAACTCATCTTGGGCAAGATAGATTTTGCTTAGATAAGAGAGAAGGTGACGATTCCTAGTGGGGAAACTTCTGAGCACTGCACTTACACACACACACACACACACACACACACACACGTCCACATACACACACATCCCCCCAGGGATTGAAGGAACTAGCCTAGCAGACCACCTCATGGTTTGGAGTTCAGTGGTACTGAGTTAGGACATGGTACCGCATTAGAGAGAATCAGAGCAAAGGAACTAGAGTTAATCCCCAGCTGAAGCTCCCCGGGGACTGCTAAGGGATGAACTGGAAAGGGAAGGTCAGTTAATAAGCCCAATGTGTAAAAAAACTGGAGGAGAGACAGAAAGCAGATATAAGCTAAGATGGGATCAGAGAAAACCGGAATGACACAGGGGTGAGGTGTAAGAGATTCAACCATGAAACTCTTCAAATAGAGCAGAGGGGCAGACGTTCACCATACAGGCCACTGGGGCACAGTCTGCTTGGCTTGGACGTGAAGACAGCTGCAGGGGACCCAAAAGAGACAAAGACACTAGGCCAGCCTGGGCCCGCAGCAGACAGAATGGACTACCTGAGGTAACATGCCTGCCCACTGGGTGTGGGGACATAGAGTTAAAGGCAGGGACAGGTTGGGAGGAGCCTCAAACACCAAGAGTTTGGATCCAAAGCACACAGCTATCAGAAGCCAACGGAGAGAAATATGGTTTTGGTTTCTCAACTTTAAAAAATTCATCCCGGACCTATATTTTTGACAAAGTAATCTCCAAATATGAAAACATTGCTAACACTTTCAGAATTAAGTTTGTTTTGTAATTTGATCAGTGACCATGAGAGAGACCATTTATAGCAGGGGTCCCCAACCCCTGGGCTGTGGACCAGTATTGGTCCAATATTGGTCCAGTATTGGCCTGTTAGGAACCGGGCCACACAGCAGGAGGTGAGCGGCGGGCAAGCGAATGAAGCTTCATCTGTATTTATAGCCGCTCCCCATCTTTCACATTACTGCCTGAACCATCCCCGCCCCCGTCTGTGGAACAATTGTCTTCCACGAAACCAGTCCCTGGTGCCAAAAAGGTGGGGGACCGCTGATTTATAGGCATCAAAACCCAGTTTCCCTGCGACTTACTTCCCCAAGGATTAGAGACAGTCGAGACCTGATATTCAGATGAGACTTCCACAGCCAATCCTCTCACTTTAAAACTAATTTACTCTTGAGTGGATAAAGCTATACATGTTTTTGGATAGGAATTTAAATTGTCAAATTCTCTTCTTGCGTAGTCACTCAAGAACTACTTGTTTCTAATTCCATGATGTGATCTCTAGTACTATGACCATACGCCTCAGATGTCCCCAATATCCTGTCCCATTGTCCATATAGTATACTCAATGTAAGAATATAGAAAATATTAAATGATGTTCTATCCAGGTCTTGGATGACAACTTCTGGAAAGCAAGACAATGTCCCTCTCCCAATTAACTGGCACTGCTAAGAGCTCAAAGCTACCTATTTTACAAGGAGTCAAAACTCTGTCCTAGGTCCCCTTGCAGAGCATTCAAGTGTATTAAGATTCATACCTTTGATCAGGAGATTTTTGGACTGTGAGAGATGTCCATGTTGGCTTACTGGAGGGAGAAATACTGCTTTGCTTCTTTTTCTCCCAAAAGAGAAATATGGAGATGTGGGCTTCGTGACTGGCTGAGATCAGATGGCCATTAAGCACACCAGTAACAAAGGCTCTGTGGCCCTGCGCTTCACAGCACCCTCGTCCCTACGTACAGTTCTCTTTCTTCTTCCCTTCAAAGCTTTTCTTAAAATGTAGGCTTTCCATAAATCCCCTGTTTTCTCACCACTTCCTTATGTCTTATTCTATTCAGTCAGACTTTGGGCTGTGATTCAATTGTGCCTACAAAACTCATTAGGGACCTGCGGTAGCCATGTCACTGTGCTCTCTCCCTCCTCCCCGGCCTCCTTCCCCTTCCTCCCCCTCCTTCCCTCCTCCTCCCCCTCCCTCCCTTCCTCCCCCTGCCCTCCTCTCTCTGCAGCATTTGTCACTGTTCACTGCTTCTCCTTCCTGGAGCTCTCTCCCCTCCCAGCTTCCTGTACCCCCGTTTTCCCCTTGGTTCTCCTTGGGTATCCTCAATCCCACCATCCAAGGCTACTTTACGATCTCCTTCCTTCTCCTGTCCTCATAATAGAGATATTGCCCCAAAGTTTATCTCCTTGTCCTTCTTCTCTTCTTACCCCAATATTGGTCTCTGAGTGATTGAACCCCTGCCACGCCTCCAGTTACTTCCTTCCGTGAAGATGTCTCCTAGATCAACACCACTCGCCATCCCCACTCTCAGCAGCTTCCTGCTTCCTAACCACCTGGCACACACCTCAGTGTGATTGCCTGTGGAGCCTCACACGCATGACACTCAGCTTGGTCCTGGTTGCGAGATATGCAGGAAGCTCGCCTTTGGAGGAAGAAGAGCCCTTCCACAGCAACCATGGCGTGAGGGCTGGGAAGACGGGCCAGCTTAGGCAGCGATCATCCTCAGGGAGGAGAAGCAATCCTAAACCAGATCAGAGCTGGCACAGAAGACTCAAGTCTCACCCAGACCTGGATTCCTAGCCGGGAAGCTCTGATGTAACAGATCAACATTTGGTCCGTCCAGATTCTAAACCAGGGAGAATCATTTGGGATGAAGTGATGGACCCCAGAAGCAAAGCCCAGTTCAGGGGTAAAGGGAGAGACAGGAACTCCTCCAGAGGACCAGGACTCCATGGAGAGCCAGGGCAGAAGAGCCCCAGGTACTACATAGAGATGAAGCTTTGTGTTCACATAAGGACCTGGCACCCAGGCTCGGGGCGTGGGGGGACAGATCAATTCTTGACATGGCTTGCTGGAGAGGAGTGGCTTCAAACAGACACCAACCCACTCTTGATTCTCATTGTTCCAGAGCCCAGGGAGGGCGAAGCCTGCAGGGAGCAGGCACTATTTGGGCAGCTGTGATTGGCAAGGTCTGGCAGAACTCACTCTGTCTTAAAATAGAACTCATTTCAGAGTCATTTCCAGACTGGCCTGCGTCCAGATTTTCCTTTCTCTAGTGAAGGCTTGGAACCATTCTGGACCCCAAAGGCACTCTTCATTCTGTCTGTTGTCAAGTCCAATTGGTTGTTAATCTATGTCTAATCCATGTATACTTCACATCATTCCAAAGAGGATTTGAAGTGACTTGCAAAGGTGCATACATCGAAACAAGACTTAAAAACAAGTGAGAAAAGGGGGGAAAGAAAATGAGGATAAGAAAAAGAAGATAAAGCCAGGATATGACACAAAACGTCTGTGCCATGATGCCCCACAATAAAGTCAATCTCCAAGTTTGGTTTCAAGTTGCGCGATAGCTAACGCAAAGAGGAAGCAGTGCTCAGTATCACTAATCACAATGCCCCAAAGATGGAAACCAAGACTTGTTCAAGAGAAGCGCGGCCGTGCCTGGTACCAAGACTTAAGAGAGTGCATGCACACAAAGTTTCGGACCGAGAGCCTGTGATGATGTGGGAAGAAATGGAAGAATCCCAAGGCTGCGCCTCATGTCCCTCAGGGTGGGCGAGTGGTGTAAGACCAGAGCGCTGCAGTGCTCTCACAGTCTTTCTTTAAATTGTCATTTGCCTCCACCTCCACTTTTCATGACTTTCTTCCTTAAACCAGCCCCATAGCCTCCCCCAAGCCTGTCTTGCACCAGCACCAACCAGCCCCTCCTCTCCTCTCTTCACAAACCTTGTCCCATGAGGCACACCCTCCACCCTCTGCCCCTTCGCAGGCCTGGTCCCCCCTCCCACCTGCTCCAGCCCCCGCACGGACCACTCACTTTCCCCAGCCATGCTCACACTTTCCTGCCTTCACAAATTTACTCTCTGTGGTGGTTGATTTTATGTGTCAACGTGGCTGGGCCACAGTGCCCAGATATTTGGTCAAACATTATTCTGGATGTTTCTGTTAAAGAAATTTTTGGCTAAGATGTACATTTCAATCAGTGGACTTCGAGTAAAGCAGACTGCCCTCCATAATGTGGGTGGGCCTCCTCTAATCAGTTGAAGGTCTTAAGAAAAAGATAGGTCTCCCACTGAAGAGGGAATTCTGCAGCGGACAGCCTTTGGACATGACCTGCAGCTCTCCCTGGGTCTGCAGCCCGGCGGCCTGCCCTGCAGACTTTGGACTTGTCGGCCGCCACTGTCATATGAGCCAGTTGCTGAAAATCAATCTTTCTCCATATATTTACGCACATCCTGTTGGTTCTGTTTCTGTTCTTCCACCATTCCTATTGGTCAAAATCTGATCTATACTTCAAGGGCTTCTCTGTGGGGCACCCCAATTCCACACACGTGTGGCCAGCCCCTCTCCTCTCTCCGGCAGCAGCCACACCCTGCTGTCTTGTAGTTTTATCTGTTCTGGGCTCACCACCTCGTTGGAGCATCAGCCCCATGAAGGCAGAGATTCTTGGCCTGGACTTAAGCACCCAGTGAATATAAAAAGATGCGGAGAATTTTCCCAGCGAGAGCCACTTCAAAATGTATCTTCCCAGAGTATACATCACTGTATCAGCCACAAATCTCCATTTTGTAAGGAAATTTAGAGTAAGATATGTACCTATAGTGAATCAGTCACAAAAATGAATACGGGAGCAGAGTTTCTGATGTCTTTTTCTTTAGCACTGGGTCATTATACACGGGGGCATTTCTTTTTTCATCAATTCGTAAAAACCTATATAGCAAGACGAAGAAAAGCTGGGACAACCCGCGGCTGACTGCTCCCACTGGCGGCCCCGTCAAGGTCCTGGTGGGGTAATTACACCTCCTCGTGTGCAGCCTCCTAGTGGCCTGTGACCGCCCAGGAGGGACCCCGGGAGCGCTTGCCAGGCTGTGCCCATCACGTGCAGACCTTCCACTGGAGGAGGGGAGCGGAGGCAACGTGCAGGCGCACAAGTCCCTGTGGGGCAGCGAGGTTGCCGCGGAGCCGCAGGTGGAGCCCCACGGATTCCTGCCCGGCTCCGCGCTCCTTTGGAAGCCATGACTCTGGCACTCGTGGAGTGCATGGCCTGCTGCTGAGGGCGTAAAATTAATAATGCACACTTAGCATTTAGGTACCACTGTCAGGCTGGCCCGATTAGTAGTCCTCGCATTTTCTATTTCTTCCAGGAATTGCTTCCCAGAGAGATAATTGTTGCCTTGCTGATGGTGAACGTACCGCTAAAGAGAAGTGGCGAGGCGTGGGTCACCCTCTTGTCCGGGCTCGAGACCAAACTCCAGCAGAGGTTAGCCCCAAAGACACACAGGCACCGCAGCCATCGAGGCACAGGGGCCAGGCAGAAGGCTGGCAGTTCTGGTCCAGCATCCTTGGGCCAGTCATGTAGTCTAAGCAGGCCTCAGCTTCTTGTCTGCAGATGAAGAGAAAGGGCCATAGCATCTCCAAGTCCCTTCCAGGCTAAACACCCTATGCCAGGGGCAGTCCTTTTGGCGCAGGCAGAGGCTGCCACCCTAGGGGACTGTTTTCCATTCCTGACCACCCTCAGCAGTGGGGTCATCTTCTCCCTCAGGGCTCTGTGTGCCCACATACAGGGGCGTGTAGAATTCTAGCACAGATGGGTGGCCTTGCACCCTTTAATTTGCTATCTGCTTGGTAACAAAGTGAACCGACGGCTTTGGATGCTGGTCTAGTAAATGGACTCTCTTGATTCTTCATTCAGGTCACTGTGCGTGTCTCAGCCCCTGATGCCGAGCATGGGCAATTAGCTGCTGGAGACTAGTGGCACTGAGGTTCTTTGCAGAGGGGACCATCTGTGATGCCCCACCTGTCGCTCAGGGTAAGGTCAGGCTGCACTTGCGGCTTCCACCGCCTCCCAGTTTCCAGGTGGAAACGTGGAGTGCCCGCCTCTGAGAGGTGAGACTCAGCAATCAACGTGAACACACGTAGGTGTTCAGTCCCACTGGGAGAAGGTCTGTGGAGACCTCCGCATGCACCCCTTGCCATCTGCAGCAGAGCAAGAGAGACAGTCAGTACTCAACACCCACCTCCCCGACAAACTCGCACAGCATCAGGGCTGGCAGGACACGCAGCCAAAGGATGACGTGGCCAGGGCTCCCTCATCCGGTGAGGACCGCGGTGTGGCAGGGCCGTGGGACTAAGATCAAGGAGGTGAGACTTAAATGTGCTGAGAAGGCCTTTTGGGGAGTCTCCGTATAAGAGAGGCAGAGGGACAGGGGAGCTGTTTTGCCCTCTCCCCTCCCCCCCGCCCCGAATGCTCATGGGGTGCCGGAGGTGCGGAGGCCACCTGGACCAGGACGTACCCTGAAGAATGGGAGCCCACGGTGAGATGGTGGAGCTGAAGTTGCCTGGGACCCTGTTGGCGGTGACCCGCCACACCAGCCCTGCTCTGTCTGCCCCTGGACTTCTGAGAGAGGAAAATAGCCTCCTTTTCTCTTTGAGAAGATTCACGGTGCATTTGAGTCTTCTCTTAAATGTCGACAGTGTAACCCTACCCGCCAAGCCTCCCCAGACAGCAATCGCAGTTTGGGAGCCGTGAGCTGGTCCACATCTTCCGTGACCTGGAGTGAGTTTCAGGGGGCACATTCCGGGCTGCAGTCTGGAACCACCTCCATCCCCTCCTCACAGGCCAGCAGACGCTGAGCTGGAGCGAAGCCTGACCTTTGTGTTTTGTGTCTGTTTTGTTCTCACCAGGAGGGATGAGGGAGCTCTGCCAGCCCCTCCTACAGGCTCTGGGGTCAGAGCTGGGACGGAGGGGTCCCTGAGCTGAGTAAGGAGGCCGTGACAAGGGATGAAATTGATAAATAAAGCACAGAGGCCCTTTCACTAAAAGGCACTTGCGAATGCCAGGGGGTAAAGACTGTCACCATGGCAACGCAGGGCCGGGGCCGGGACAGCAGAGGCGCTAGCTGTGAACAAGCGGCTGGAGAGCCCAGCAGCGGTGGGAAGTCCACCTCCGGCTTGGGTGCTTCTGACCTCCAAAGAGGGAATAAGCCTTTCAAAGCCAAGCAGGGCACAGGACAGCCCTGACCTGGCCCCTCCAGACCACCTGCCCCTGGGACGCCTGCTCCAGAGCCCACTGTCTGGAATCAGGTCTCCCCCTCTGTGGCAGTCAGGGGAAAGGAATCACATTCTCCTGCCTTCCTTCGTCTCTTTCCACTTTAGTCTGTGCCAGAGCCCCTAATTAGGGAAGATTGTGTAATAGGGTGAAAACTTTCCACATCAACCCCAAGCTCTCTGGGCATATCAATCAGGAATTCACTTGTCTCTAATGGGAACCTAGTTAAAGGGACTTAAAAAAACAAGTGTTAGTGGTTCTCACATATCATAGAGTCTGAGTCCTAGCCGTCCAGTGCTGGAGCAGTTGTTCAACGATGCTATTGGAGACCAAGCCTCATTCTACCTTCCTGTTTCACCACACCCCACACACACTGGCATTCATCCTTAAGCTGTTCCCTCTTAGTACAAGATGGCTGCAGCCCCTCCAGACCTCACACCCATGCTTTGGACAGAAATATGAAAGAAGAAGAAAAAGAGAAGGGGAGACATCCAAGTCAGGAAAGCAAATATTTCCAGAAACTCTCAAAAAAAAACTTTTTTTTTTTAACAAAAGAAACATTTTTATTTGGTCCATCGGAGCCTGAGTCTGGAAACCACCCACGGAGACTCATCCTACAGGGAGGGGGACTGAAAATTGATGAAATAGTCACTCTCAGAAGAATAAAAAAGAAGAGCTGGCCATATTTACAGGGTTAAAAACATTCACAGCTCAGAGTAAATGAAGATATAAAAGCGGGGGGGGGCCTAAGGGGGAGAGCATAGTGCTTCCTGGTGTTTCTTTAGCTGTAAAAACCCCCATAAGCCCCATGGGATGTGAGGGGCCCTGGGCTGGGCCACCGGACAGAACTGTGTTGAGTGGCTGTTTCTAAATGCGAGGAGTTCTGAGAAGGCAAGTATTTTCAGCTGAGCACATCACTGCCCTGAACATAACTCCGGTTATGCAGTAAAAAGCGGGGGTGGGTGGGTAGAGGGATGGGAATGAATATTGGGTAGGAACTAACATTTTCCTCCAGGCTGGAGGGTCAGGACAAGATATTTAATCCTTCTGGCCTCAGTTTCTTCAGTTATAAAATGGGTGTTGGGCTAGATATAAAAATTCCAAACTCTTTTATCTGAGAGTAAATGATAGCCAACTCCTTATCCTATTCCTATTTTAGAGGCCTACAAGATTTCACTGAAGTCTCGTATTTAATCTTAAAAACTCAAGTTTTTCATGATGTCATAATATGTTTGGTTTCATATAAAAATACCTTTTTTTAATCTACAGGTAAAATTCCTACATGTTTGTCCTGTGACTTTGCACACACCCGCTTCTCGGGGTATGTGTACCACAGTTCGAGAAACTCATAAATTCAGGGCTAAGCATGGCAGGATTTTCCAGTTTCCACCGCAGGAAAGACTTGCTGTGAGGTTGGCATTGCAGGACCGAGGCAGGACGGTGAGAGCAGTGGCTGGTCCCTCTGAGGCTTGAGCTAGGGCTTCCTTTAAAGAGAGGCCAGTTGCTCCCAATGGATGCACGCTGACAGACCACAGCTGTCCTCTGAGCCCTAGAACTTGGAACTCTGCCTCTTAACCACCATCACTTTGGCTAATGCGCTGTTGGTGGGGGACTTCTTGAGTTACCATAGCAAACAGCCATGGGCCAGGTCACCAGATGGTGTTGGAGGACCAAGGGGGTCCTGGGGCCTGTTCCTTCCCAATCTCCACGGGTGACACCCAAGAAACAGACGTGCTCAGGGATCCTCAAGCCCAGGGACAGACACGCCAGCCTGCAGCAGCGGCCTCTGCTGACCTGGCCCACTCTCCTTAGTTCCCTCCTCTTTATCCACATATAGGGGAAGAAGAGCTAGGAGCTATCTCAGGACAGAGGAGAATGTGCCCCTCCCCACCTGCATTCCTCACTGGGCATGGCTACATCAAAACTTTGTCCCCTTTCCCCAAGGCTAAGAGTTTTGTTTTGTTTTATTTTTTTAATTTTTGGCTGCATTGGGTCTTCGTTGCTGCACATGGGCTTTCTCTAGTTGCGGCGAGCAGGGGCCACTCTTCGCTGTGGTGCGCGGGCCCCTCACTGCAGTGGCCTCTCCCGCTGCAGAGCACAGGCTCCAGGCATGTGGGCCTCAGTAGTTGTGGCTCGCAGGCTCCAGTGCACAGGCTCAGTAGTTGTGGCTCACGGGCTTAGCTGCTCTGTGGCATGTGGGATCTTCCCAGACCAGGGATCAAACCCATGTCCCCTGCATTGGCAGGCAGATTCTTAACCACTGTGCCACCAGGGAAGTCCCGGGCTAAGAGTTTTTAAACACCCATTTTCTCTACTGGTGATGTTAGGAAACCATTGATTTTGAGAAGAGACGTGCCAATAGATAAACATTCCTCTAAACCTTGTTACACAGAACATTCTGGAGATGCTAAGTGGACGGTGGGGTGGGTGGGAGGTGCCCTGTGGAGAGAGGCAGCGTTCTGTGCCCCTCCCCGGGCAGACTCTCGGTGGGTCCCTTCCGGTTAAGACTGAGAATCCTGTAGGAAGGAGACCTATTTAATTGCATCAGGCCCAGAATCTCCTAAACCCATGCATGTGGAACTGGTTTTCACTGCTTACCTGTTAACCACAAAAAGGTGTTGTTTCCTGCAACGGGGTTTGAGGAGATGCAGCCCAGACTGGCTGTCCGGTGGGCAGTAATGCAGACACGTCCACATGGGGCTCCCACTCAGGAAACCTCCTCCACTGTCTGAGACACGACGGGAGGAGCCAGGGGATTCTGTGATTTATTCTCAGCAGATATTCTGCTCCATGTTGCCTTGTATAAATAAGCTATGGCTTATTTTTCCCCATCTGCAAACAAGGATGGTAACACTTACCTGCCAAGAACGTGGTGGAAGTTACTTGTAAAGTGTTTTTAAGAAGAAAAAGCTGATCATTAATGGAAAGGACAGAAGGCATCTTGGTAGGGACAGGTCTTATTTCACTTAAACCTGTATTCTGGCTTGGACTGGACTGAAATGTAGAATGTTAAAATTTTTAAGATTTGATTTTAAATTATGTGATGTGACTGAAAATTAAGCCTGTCATTAGGAGAGAAAAAGAGAAAGAGAAGAAAAAGAAACATGGAGGGAGCAAAATTTAAAAAGCAGTGACCCAAAGAGGAGGAGAGGAAGAGCCAGAGGGGGGCTTCCCAAGGCTGTGGTCTCAGACACACCGGGCACGTGCAGTGTTGCATCCCTGGATGGTCCATTGCCCTCCTCCCCGCGACAAAAATTAAATGTGGGTGGGTTTTAATGCCTTTAACGAAAAGGAACTGAAGAGAATATCAAATGCTGATCCGGCTGTGTCAGGAAAGATTCCCCCTAAAATCCCATCTAATCAGTTGCGTGAGGGACTGAGAGCTAAAATTGGCTGCCACATCAGTAAGCAAAGGATACTACAGCCATCAAGCCATCACATTACAGCTGCCCAGACGGTGAGCCCTGAAGGAAACTCAGGATGAAGGCAGCATTTGCCCCCCTTCCCCCCATCTAGCAGTCAGCTGCTGCAGCTACCCCCGAGGGTGCACCCTGAGGAAACTCTGGATGAGAAAACACAGGACACTGGACCCAGAGAGCTGAGGTGCACATCAAAGGAAAGATTTCAGTGAGCCCAGACTCTTGCACGTGCCCATACATAGGAAAGCACTAAATTCCCTAACTTGAGATGTCTGGTTTTCTTTAACGAACAATAACCTTTTGATGTTCTGACTTCCTGATCTTCTGTTGTAAAAAAAACTATATATCCTGTTTCCTCTCTGCGCTCTGGGGAGCAGTCTCCTGGAGTGATCTGAGACGCTGTGTCCCGGGCTGAAGTCCTCAGTCCACCGAATAAAACATAACTCTCAACTTTCAGGTTCTGCATTTTTTTTTCAGTCGACAGGATGTTGTAAAGGCAGCACGTAGGGCCCAGCAGTGTGTGGGGTGTGGAGGCTGTGATGGGGGAAAGGAGACCTCCCCAACTGCACATGCCCAGAAAGGCTCCTCGGGGGTCAGAGGAGGGTGAGGGTGCCAGACCATAATATGCTCTTCTTCCCAGAAACCCTTGCGCTGGAATTCATCTTGGCTAAGAGATTGCACATGTCCACAGGGGAGGACCCTGAGTTAGACCAAATGCGGACTCAGAGCCAGGCAAAGCAAGGTGATTGACCAGAGGAAACCCGGAAGAAATGCTCCGTATAAGTGATTTAACCACCCCTTTACTGCACTTCTCCTCATTAGGGAGGATGCCCACACCCTTTCTCTCCCAGCGTGTATTTCTGCCTTGCTTTTGTCTTAAATAAACAAGTTGTTTCTCTGTGTGCTCTGCCACATGTTGCGCTGTGTCTCTAATTATAAACTTTGTACCTGATTTTACAGTTTTTGCCTCTTTGAAACATGCTTGCTTTCACACGGGGCAAGAGCCAGGAGAGCTTTGTTTCTAGCCTCTAGCCCCTGGTGCACTGGAGGCTAGGATTCCTGGTTTTCATCCAGGCTACTCAGCTCCAATTCCTGGGCAGGGAACTAAGATCCTGCTTCAAGCCACCACTCACTGTTCTCTCCCCGAGATCAGGGGGAACAGGAAGGTGCGGGGGGAAAGGGGAGCCAACGCAGGAGACAGAGACAGAGACTCGGGTGATGCTGGTGGGTTGCTGCCCCCAGGAGCCCTGTTCTCCTTCTTCCTGATTTGGGGGAAAAAAGAAAATAAGATGCTCTTGTTCATTAAATTTAAGATGGCGATATTCACCTCTGAGACCTTTCAAATCCTTTTCAAACAAAAAGGTGCAGGATAAATAATTAAACAAGGGCTTCCCTGGTGGCGCAGTGGTTGAGAATCTGCCTGCTAATGCAGGGGACACGGGTTCGAGCCCTGGTCTGGGAAGATCCCACATGTCGCGGAGCAAGTAGGCCCGTGAGCCACAACTACTGAGCCTGCGCGTCTGGAGCCTGTGCTCCGCAACAAGAGAGGCCGCAATAGTGAGAGGCCCGCGCACCACGATGAAGAGTGGCCCCCGCTTGCCGCAACTGGAGAAAGCCCTCGCACAGAAACGAAGACCCAACATAGCAATCAATCAATCAATCAATCAATCTTTAAAAAATAATAATAATAATAATTAAACAAAAAGAACAGAAGGAGATAGAATGGAAGGGCCCGGGACTCTAGATCAGAAGACCTGGGTTCAAACTCGAATCCTGACAGCCAAATCTTTACGCGCCTGGGATCCCTGGGCTTCTCAGAGCCTCGACTTCATCATCTGTGCAAGGAGGGGGGTGCATTTCTCCCAGGCCTGTGACCAGCAGCTGCCGTCACACTGCTCAGACTGTCCCCTGTCCCCCACAGTGGTACGTGGGAGCAGAGAGCACTCGGCATCTCAAGCACCGCTGCTCTTCTGCACCCGATCGGGGTGAGAATCCTAAGAGGGGCTTTCAACACGGTGCCCGGCCAGGAGCAGTAGTTCACATCACGGCAAACCACTCTCACCCTGCTGCTGAGGGCTATAATCTCGATGCTTTTTCTGCTTTTAAACACAAATATTTTACAACAGGGAACATCACGGGCAGCCAGTTCTTTAAAACCTCCCACCTGAGGAATGCAGCTGGTAAGAGGTTGATGATACACGAACTTGTGATAAATATTGAAATGTGATGAAGTTACCAAGAGCCTTTTATACTATATGAGCCTCTGATTTTTATACTTTTAGGTCTGGTGAATGACAGGTTTATGTTTTTGTTCGTTTGCTTTTCATTTTTATTTTATATTGGAGCATAGTTGATTAACAATGCTGTGTTAGTTTCAGGTGTCCAGAAAAGTGATTCAGTTCAACATAGGCATGTATCTATTCTTTTTCAAATTCTTTTCCCATTTGGCTTATTACAGAATATTGAGCAGCGTTCCCTGTGCTATACAGTAGGTTCTTGTTGGTTACCTATTTTAAATATAGCAGTGTGTACATGAATGACAGGTTTATTTTTTTAGAAAAAAGCATTACCCATTTTCAAAGATAACTAAGGTTAACATTTTGATGTATTTCTCTTTAATCAAGAACTAAAGGAGATGCCACAGCTGTCCCCAGGGAGCCGGGCTCCACCCGGTCCCCAGGCCCAGGAACAACCTGCCCATCTAAGATCAGGAAGTCTGTGTCAGGTGGGCACACTTGACAGCGAGTCTCCTTGGAGACCTGCTCTTCAGTGAGTCCTGGTCCCAGCCAACAACCCCGCCACCTGGGCCCCTCCTTCCCTTCTGGTGACCATTTCCTTCCTGCCCCACTCTCCCACTCTGTGGGCCATTTCTCCCGTGAGTCTGTCAGCTGACCCCATTGACTTGCTCCAGGGAACACTCCCCTGCCTTTCATTACCCTCCTGCCTTCCAAGCCATTGGGTTGGTCCTTGGTGTCACCTTGTTTATCCAGACACCTGCCTGCCTGACTCAGCCCAGGACCTGCTCCACCAGGCACATCATGCCTCCAGCATGGGCCAGTCATCCCAGGCACTCAAAACACCTGTCTACTTATCAGGGCGCACACTTTCCTAGGACTATCAAGAAGCAGCATTAAAGGATATGGTGCCTGTAGCTAGGAAGGGAGTTGCTAGATGGAGAAGCAAGTCCATGCCTGACCAGAGCTAAAGAGCTGGCAGCCCAGGCTGATGGATCAAAGGTGAAGAGGTCCATTCCTTGAGAGAATCAGACTCCCTTTCCTTGGTCTTCCCCCAGTTTCTCTCTCCTCCTCCCCCTTTCCCTCCCTCTCTTTGATTCATCCCCCCTCTTTCCCTTCCAAAGCCTAAGCAGTGACAAGGTTAGTTACATTCACCGAAAGCCATCTGCAAGTTGAAATGAAAGTTCTGAAGCCTTCACCCCCCCCCAAAAAAAGAAAGAAAGAAAGAAAAAGAAAAGAAAGAATGAAAGAAAAGGAAAGAAGTAAGGAAGAAAGAAAGAAAGACCCAGAAAAGATAAGAGAAAGATTTTTTTTAATGTATCTACTGAAGCCGGGAAATAGTACTAGAATGAAACAAAAACCATATGTCCAGCCATGGGCTTCAGTTACCACGAATGTACAGGTGATTCATGGGTTTACCTCTCCTGCCCCTCTTCTGAGCTCATCCTGCCCACCGGCTGCCACGTAATGCCTCTATGATCTCAAATGACATGTCCAGAGTCACACTTTGTTCTTTCACCCCAAATTCTATCCTCCTTCTGGGTTTGATTTCGGATGCACGGAAAATAAGCAGCAGCTTGCAGCAAGCAGCAGTGAGTGGTAGCTGGAAGCAAGATCTTGGTTCCCAGACCGGGAGTCCTAACTGCTAGACCACAGAGGCCAGTGACTAAACCCTCAGTTCTTGCCGGCCTTGTCAAGACAGAATTCAGGAAAGGAGGCAGAAGGTAAAGAGAAAAGGAAAAACTTTATTGGAAAAGCAAAGTACCTGCAGAAAGACACACGGGCGAACTCAGAGAGAGAGTCGTGCCTTTGGGAAGTTTAAATCCTTTATGCAGTTTTCTGGGTCTTTGTCCTCCTTCTGGCCAATCATCTTGCTTTTCTCCCCCTGGCTAATTTGTCTCAGGACCCTCCTCTTAGGTGCGCACACACCTCTCAGCCAAGATGGATCTCAAAACAAAGGAGTCTGGGGGAAGCAAGACTCAGTATGGCCTGGCATTGTCCCCTGACTTTTGACCCCCAAGGAGCCTTTCTGGGCATGTGCAGTGTCTCCTTTGCCCCAAGGAGGGAAATATGTGACCTCTTGATCTTTTCCTCAAACAGGGTTTAGCCCCTCTCTGCTCCTGCCATGACTGTTATGTTAAAGCGTCCACAGGAGACAAAGCCTGGCTATCCTGTTTCTGTTGTTATTTCCATTTCGGAGAGCAAACAGGAGGCTGGTTGTGAATATCTAGGCTGGAGCCCATCTATCTCCTGTCTCAGGTTTCCATCCTCAGGTCGTCCTCCTGTACATGCCAGAAATCAGAAAGTGCTTTTGGACCCCTTCCTCCCTTCCGGTGGGAAGCATGTTCAACCTGCAACAAAATTTTCCGGTGGGAAGCATGTTCAACCTGCAACAACTACTGAGCCTGCACTTTAGAGCCTGTGAGCCACAGCTACTGAGCCCATGTGCCACAACTACTGAAGCCCGTGTGCCTAGAGCCCATGCTCTGCAACAAGAGAAGCCACTGCAATGAGAAGCCCACGCACTGCAACGAAGATCCAACGCAGCCAAAAATAAATAAATAATTAATTTTTAAAAAAAACTTTAATAAATGATGCCTGAAAATTTTCCAAAACCAATGAAAACTCTAAACCCAAAGATCCAGGTATTTCCTGGTGGTCCAGTGGTTAGGACTCCACAATTGCACGGCAGGGGGCACAGGTTTGATCCCTGGTCAGGGAACTAAGATCCCACAAGCTGTGCAGCATGGCCAAAAGAATAATTTTTTTAACTAAAAAAAAAAACAAAACCCAAAGATCCAAGAATCTTAACAAACCCCAATTATCACAATAACTAACAGGGACAACTACACCAGGGAACATTATAATCAAACTGATGAAAACCTGTGATAAAGAGAAAAACCTTAAAAGTAGCCAGAGGAAAATGACACATTACAGACAAAGGAAGAAAGATATAAATTACTATGACCTTCTTGATGGAAATTATGCAAGCCTGAAGACAATGGAGTGCTGAAAGGAAAAAAAATTCTATACCCAGTGTACAGCTAAAAGCAAAATAAAAACTTTCAGATGAGAAAAAGCTGAAAGAATTTCCCAGCAGCAGACTTGCCCTAAAAGAAATGTAATTCTGAGGGGTGTCCAGATAGCAGAGTAGGAAGATCCTGGCTCACCTCCTGCCACAGAAAACCAGACCTGCAACTATTTATGAAGCAACCATCAAGGAGAATCCACAACTGAAGGTATAAAGAAGGATCAACAACAAAAGGGGTAAGAGGGGCATGTGTAGTCAAGAACCACACCCTCAGGCAAGCAAACCACAAAGCACGGCAGGCCTCAGCAGCCGCAGCTCATGAGCTCCAGAGCACAGGCCCAGCAGCCGTGGCCCACAGGCTCCGCCGCTCCACAGCATGTGGGATCCTCCCCAACCAGGGCCCGAACCCGCGCCCCCTGCACCGGCAGAAGGACCCCCAACCACTGTGCCACCAGGGAAGCTCTTTTTTTTTTAATAAATTTATGTATTTATTTATTTATGGCTGCGTCGGGTCTTTGTTGCTGCACGTGGGCTTTCTCTAGTTGTGGTGAACAGGGGCTACTCTTGGTTGCGGTGCGCGGGCTTCTTATTGCATTGGCTTCTCTTGTTGTGGAGCACAGGCTCTAGGCGTGCGGGCTTCAGTAGTTGTGGCACACAGGCTTCAGTAGTTGTAGCACGCGGGCTCAGTAGTTGTGGCTCACTGGCTCTAGAGCTCAGGCTCAGTAGTTGTGGCACATGGGCTTAGTTGCTCCGCGGAATGTGGGATCTTCCCAGGCCAGGGATCGAACCCATGTCCCCTGCACTGGCAGGCGGATTCTTAACCACTGTGCCACCAGGGAAGCCCCCGAAGATTTCTTTTAAAATGTTAAGGTAATCCTTTCTTTAGGAGACAGTCATTCTGCTCGGTCTTCTGAGAACTTTGCCCCATCTTTCCTGGCATGAATGAATCTTATTACTCCCCACAGGTTCCCCACATTTCTCTTGGAGTTCTGCTTCTCCCAACCAGGGGGTGGGGGGAGGGTAGGAGGGAGAAGGGGTCTTCTTAGGGACACTGATTTTCTTTGCAATCCAGTCCAATTGTATCATGACTTCTCTCCAATCTTCACATTTTTTCCTAAGTTCTTCCCTTTTCCCCCAAAGACCTAAACTTTTGAAACTCAGAACTCAGGAAAAGATTCCTTTGTCTCTGCTATACACTGTTTCCCTCTGAAGGTAGGAGCATAAAACAGTGCCCCTGAGTCCTCAAAGTATGGTCCTCAGACCAGCAACACTGGCATCTCCTGGGAGCTTGGTAGACACGTGCAGATTTCAATCCCATATAAGAAAAGCTCTCCATCTGTCTTCAGTCATTTGATATGTATATATTTCCAGTATGAAAATCCTATTTCCTTGTAGGAGGAGGAGAAAAGAGCAGACAACAAACAACTCCCACTCAGACGGGGCTCGAAGCTCAAATAACCAGGGAGGATAGTCACAATACTAGAGGTTCTCCAAGCCCTGCATCGGGTGCCTCAGCACCAGGAAGATGAGCCCCCAGAACACTTGGCTTTAAGGCCAGTGGGGCTTGTGCACAGAGGAGCCAAGGGCTGTAGGAAACAGAGACTCTGCTCTTAAAGGACACATGCAAAATCTCACATGCTCCAAGACCCAGAGCAGAGGCATCGATTTTTAAGGAGTCTGGATCAGACCCACTTGCTGAAGTTGGAGAGCTGCCTAGAGAGACAGGAGGCAGTTGGGACTCCCCCTGGGGATATAGACACTGGCGACAGCCATTTTTGAAAGCTCATTCAACTGTGAAGACACTAGTGCTGAGAAGGGACATTTTGGAGTCCTCCCTCTAGCCTACTAGCACCTGGGGTTTAACTGTCTACCAGCTGGTCAGCACCAGCCACAGACCACTTCCTCAGCCCTCCCAGCCAGCAGCCCCAAGGTCCAGCCCCAGCCTTAAGCAGGCCCAGGACCTGACCTTGCCCACAAGTAGGTTGGAACCAGCTCCAGGACACCCAAGGTCCCAGTCCTGCCCATCACTGGGCTGGCACCAGCCTCAAAGGCCCCAGACAACAATGTTAGCTACACCAGTACCCTGTCCTGCCCATCAGTAGCCAGCAGCCTCCACACAAGGCAGGGCCTGGCAGCCAGCGGGGTCGGGGCCCAGCCCTGTGAACCAGCATGCCCACAGTAGTTGGCCTGGCCACAACAGAAGGAACCACGCAGCCCACATAGGGGGCACCCCAAGAGCGTACAGCTCTGATGACCAGCAAGGAGTGTGCTGTTGGGCCCCACAGGACACCTCTTACATAAGGTCACTTCTCCAAGATCAGGAAATGTAACTGGCATACCGAATACATAGAAATAAAAACTATGAGATTTAGGTTAAATGAGGCAATAGTGGAATATCTTCCAAACGAAGGAACAAGATAAAACCCCAAAAGAACTAAGCAAAGTGGAGATAAGTAACCTACCTGATAAAGAGTTTAAGGCGATGATCATAAAGATGCCCAATGAACTCAGAAGAATGGATGATCACAGTGAGAGACCCCACACTTACATGGTCAATTCATCTATGACAAAGGAGGCAAGAATATACAATGGGGAAAAGACCACCTCTTCAATAAAGGGTGTTGGGAAAACTAGACAGCTACATGCAAAAGAATCAAACTGCAGGAGGAAGTTGCAAGGTGGAGGAGTAGAAGGACGTGAGCTCACCCATTCTTACAAAAACACCAAAATCACAACTTAATGTTGAACAACCATTGACAAAAAACCCCTGGAAACTATCAAAAAAGATACCCTACATCCAAAGACAAATAAGAAGCCACAATGAGGCAGTAGGGGGGGCACAATCACAATATATCAAATACCATACCTGCCGGTTGGGTGACCCACAAACTGGAAAATAATTATACCACAGAAGTTCTCCCACAGGAGTGAAAGTCCTGAGCCACACATCAGGCTTCCAAGCCTGGGGGTCTGGCAAGAGGAGGAGGAGCCCACAGAGAAACTGGCTTTTAAGGCCAGCAGGGTTTGATCACAGGAATTCCACAGGACTGGGGGAAACAGAAACTCCACTCTTGGAGGGTGCACACAGGTTCTCATGCACACTAAGACCCAGGGGGAAAAAGCAGTGACCTCATAAGAGACTGAGCCATACCTACCTGCTAGTATTAGAGGGTCTTCTGCAGGGACAGGGGCAGCTGTGGCTCACTGTGGGGACAAAAACATTGGCAACAGCAGTTCTGGAAGTACTCATTGGTGTGAGCCCTCCTGAAGGCTTCCATTTCCTCCCCAAGACCTAGCCCCACCCCTCAACAGCCAGTAGGCTCCAGTGCTGGGATGCCTCAGGCTGAAAACCAACAGGGCAGGAACACAGCCCCACCCATCAGCAGACAAGCTGCTTAAAGTCTTCCTGAGCACAGCCCTGCCCACCAGAGGGACAAGACCCAGTTCCACCCACCAGTGGGCAAGAACCAGTCCCTCACACCAGGAAGCCTGCACAGCCTCTTAGATAGCCTGATCCACCAGAGGACAGACAGCAGAAGTAAGAAAACTACAATCCTGCAGCCTACAGAAAGGAAACTGCAGTCACAGAAAGTTAGACAAAACGAGGCAGCAGAGGAAGATGTCCCAGAGGAAGGAACAAGATAAAACCCCAGAAGAACAACTAAGAGAAGTGGAGATAGGCAACCTGCCAGAAAAAGAATTCACAGCAATGATCATGAAGATGATCCAAGATCTCAGAAAAAGAATGGAGGCACAGATCGAGAAGATACAAGAAATTTTTACCAAAGACCTAGAAGAACTAAAGAACAAACAAACAGAGATGAACAATAAAATAACTGAAATGAAAAATACACTAGAAGGAATCAACAGCAGAATAACTAAGGCAGAAGAACGAATAAGTGAGCTGGAAGACAGAATGGTGAAAATTACTGCCACAGAACAGAATAAAGAAAAAAGAATGAAAAGAAATGGGGACTGTCTCAGAGACCTCTGGGACAACATTAAATGCACCATCATTCACATTATAGGGGTCCCAGAAGAAGAAGAAAAAGAGAAAAGTCCTGAGAAAATATTTGAAGAGATAATAGCTGAAAACTTCCATAACATAGGAAAGGAAATAGTCACCCAAGTCCAGGAAGTGCAGAGAGTCCCAGGCAGGATAAACCCAAAGAGGAACACACTGAAAGACATAGTAATCAAACTGACAAAAATTAAAGACAAAGAAAAAAATATTAAAAGCAGCAAGGAAAAAGCAATAAATAACATACAAGGGAACTCCCATAATGTTATCAGCTGATTTCGCAGCAGAAACTCAGCAGATCAGAGGGAGTGGCATGGTATATTTAAAGTGATGAAAGGGAAGAACCTACAACCAAGAATACTCTACTCAGCAAGGCTCTCGTTAAGATTCAACAGAGAAATCAAAAGTTTTACAGACAAGCAAAGGAGAACTCAGCACCACCAGACCTGCTTTGCAACAAATGCTAAAGGAACTTCTCTTAGCAGAAAAGAAAAGGCTACTACTAGAAACAAGAAAATTACGAATGGAAAACGTCACCAGTAAAGGCAAACATACAATACAGGTAAGAAATCATCCACACACAAGTATGATATCAAAACCATCATTTGTGAGGAAAGAATAAATGCAGGATACTGGAGATGCATTTGAAATTAAAAGACCAGCAACTTAAAACAATCTTGTTTATATATAGACTGCTATATCAAAACCTCATGGTAATGGCAAACTGAAAATCTACAACACATACACACACACAAAAGAAAAAAGAATCCAAACACAACACAAGTTAGTCATCAAATCACAAGAGAAGAGAACAAAAGAGGAAGGGAAGAAAAAAGATTACAAAAACAAATATAAAACAATTAAGACGATGGAAATAGGAACATACATATTGATATTTACCTTAAATGTAAATGGATTAAATGCTCCAACCAAAAGACATAGACTGGCTGAATGGATACAAAAACAAGACCCCTATCTATGCTGTCTACAAGAGATCCACTTCAGATCTAGGGACACATGCAGACTGAAAGTGAGGGGATGGAAAAAGTATTCCATGCAAATGGAAATCAAAAGAAACCTGGAGTAGCAGTACTCATATCAGATAAAATAGACGTTAAAATAAAGACTGTTACAAGAGACAAAGAAGGACACTACATAATGATCAAGGGATCAATCCAAGAAGAAGATGTAATAATTGTAAATATTTATGCACCCAACATAGGAGCACCCCAATATATAAGGCAAACGCTAACAACCATAAAAGGGAAAATCGACAGTAACACAATAATAGTGGGAGACTTTAATACCCCACTTTCATCAATGGACAGATCATCCAGACAGAAGTTCAGTAAGGAAATACAGGCCTTAAAAGACACATTAGACTGGCTGGACTTCATTGATATTTATACAGCATTCCATCCAAAAGCACCAGAATACATGTTCTTCTCAAGTGCACATGGAACATTCTCCAGGATTGATCATATGCTGGGCCACAAAGTGAGCCTCTGTAAATTTAACAAAATTGAAATCATATCAAAGCTTCTTTTCCAACCACAATGCTATGAGACTAGAAATCGACTACAAGAACAAAAACTGTAAAAAACACAAACATGTAGAGGCTAAACAATATGCTACTAAACAACCAATGGATTACTGAGGAAATCAAAAAATACCTAGAGACAAATGAAAACAAAAGCATGATGATCCAAAAAGGGAACTCTCCTACACAATTGGTATACAATTGGTACAGCCAATGGACATCGGTACATTGGTACAGTCCCTATGGAGAACAGTATAGAGGTTCCTTAAAAAACTAAAAATATAGCTACCATATGATCCAGCAATCCCACTCCTGGGCATATATCTGGAGAAAAACATGGTTTGAAAGGATACATGCACTCCAATGTTCATTGCAGTGCTGTTTAAAGTAGCCAAGACATGGAAGCAAGCTAAATGTCCATTGACAGATGAATGGATAAAGAAGATGTGGTACATATATACAATGGAATATTACTCAGCCATTATAAAGAAAGAAATAAGGCCATTTGCAGCAACATGGATGGACCTGGAGATTATCATACTAAGTGAAGTAAGTCAGACAGAGAAAGACAAATATATGATATCACTTATATGGGGAATCTAAAAAAAAATGATCCAAATGAACTTATTTAACAGAAACAGAAAAGACTCACAGACTTAGGGAACTAAACTTATGGTTACCAGGGGGAAGGGGAACAGGGATAGACTGGGAGTTTAGGATTGACATGTACACACTGCTATATTTAAAATGGATAACTAACAAGCACCTACTGTATAGCACAGGGAACTCTGCTCAATATTCTGTAATAACCTAAATGGGAAAAGAATTTGAAAAAGAATAGATACATGTATATGTATAACTGAATCAGTTTACTGTACACCTGAAGCTAACAAAACATTGTTAATCAATTATAGTCCAATATAAAATAAAAATTTTTAAAAAAAGAAAGAAACAGCAAGGACGCCAGTGCAGCTGCAAGAGAATGAGAATTAGGAGAAGGAGATGGGACCAACGAGTAATGGAGGACAAGACCATATGGGACCTTCTAGGACATTATATGGACAATGGCTATCACTCTGAGTTCATCTGAGGTAGACAAGACTGAGATGGATTATTGAGAAAAAAAAACTTTTGTTGGAGTCAAAGACAAAAGAGAAATTAGAGAGATAAAGTGATTAGGGAATTCAGAAAGAATATGTGTCTACATCATCTGAGTAGAAAGGGTCACAGAGATCTGGCACTAATTTTGTATGGTTCTCTGTATGTAACAGACCTTCTAATAGCACTTTGAGTTTTTAATATGTAAAAAGAAAAGAATCAAACTGGACTAGTCTCTCACACCATATACAAAAATAAACCCAAAATGGATTAAAGACTTAAATATAAGACCTGAAACCATAAAACTCATAGCAGAAAACCTAGGCAGTAAGCTCTTTGATGTCAGTCTTAGCGATTTTTTTTGGATCTGTCTCCTCAGGCAAGGGAAATAAAAGCAAAAATAAACAAATGGGACTACATCAAACTAAAAGGTTTTTGTGCAGCAAAGGAAACTATCAACAAAATGAAAAGGCTGCCTACTAAATGGGAGAAGATATTTGCAAACGATATATCTGATAAGGGGTTAATATCCAAAATAGACAAAGAATTTATATAACTCAACATCAAAAAAAGCAAAGAAACCTGATTAAAAAATGGGCAGAGGATCTGAATAGACATTTTTCCAAAGAAGACATACAGATGGCCAACAGACACATGAAAAGATGTTCAACATCACTAATCATTAGGGAAATGCAAATCAAAACCGCAATGAGATATCATCTCACACCCGTTCAAATGGCTGTTATCAAAAAGACAACAAAAACAAGCATTGGGGAGAATGTAGAGAGAAGAGAACCCCCCTGCACTGTTGTGGGAATGTAAACGGGTGCAGCCATTGTGGAAAACTGAATAGAGATTCCTCAAAAAATTAAAACTAGAACTAGATCCAGCAATTTCACTTCTGGGTATTTTTCCAAAGAAAACAAAAACACTAAGTCAAAAAGATACATGCAGCCCTATGGTTGTTGCAGCATTATTTACAACAGGCAAGATATGGAAGCAAACTAAGTATCCATTGATGGATGAATAGATGAATAAGACATGAGTATACATATACATATATATGTATATGTGTATATATGTATACCTTTGTGTGTGTGTGTATATATGTGTGTGTGTGTGTGTATATATATATATACACACATACACATTAGGATATTACTCAGCCATTAAGAAAAACTGAAATCTTGCCACTTGCAGTGATTGGACCTAGAGGGTATTATGCTTAGTGAAATAAATCAGACAGAGAAAGAAA
The DNA here is from genome assembly GCF_949987535.1 of Balaenoptera acutorostrata. Taxonomy (NCBI): domain Eukaryota; kingdom Metazoa; phylum Chordata; class Mammalia; order Artiodactyla; family Balaenopteridae; genus Balaenoptera; species Balaenoptera acutorostrata. Next base: position 71,896,781 of record NC_080079.1, on the reverse strand, counting down.
AATACCATATGACTTCACTTATGTGTGGAATCTCTAAAACCAAACAAACATGCAGAAACAGACTCATAGATATACAGAACAAACAAGTGGTTCCAGGAGGAGAGGGGGTGGGAGGATGAGTGAAATAGGTGAGGGAGCTTAAGAGGTATAAACTTCCAGTTACAAAATAAATGAGTCAGGGGGATGAAATGTACGGCATGAGGCATGTAGTAAATAACATTGTAACATCTTTGTATGATGATAGATGGCAACTAGATTTATAGTGGTGATCATTTTGTAATGTATAAAAAATTCAAACTGCTATGTTGTACACATAGAACTGATATATTTTGTAGGTCAATTATACTTCAATTAAAAAATAGAAATGTAATTCTTCATGAAGCTCTTCAAGAAGAAGGAAACACGATAAAACTTGTATCTACACACAGAAAAATGAAAAATGCCAGAAATGGTAATATGTAGGTAACTATAACACATTTTTCTCATTTTAAATTTCCTTAAAAAATAATTGACTACAGGGCTTCCCTGGTGGTACAGTGGTTAGGAATCCGCCTACCAATGCAGGGGACACGGGTTCAAGCCCTGGTGCGGGAAGATCCCACATGTCGTGGAGCAACTAAGCCCATGCGCCACAACTATTGAGCCTGTGCTCTAGAGCCTGTGAGCCACAACTACTGAGCCTGCGTGCCTAGAGCCTGTGCTCCGCAACAAGAGAAGCCACCACAATGAGAAGCCCCCGCACCACAACAAAGAGTAGCCCCCGCTTGCCACAGCTAGAGAAAGCCCACATGCAGCAATGAAGACCCAATGCAGCCAAAAATAAATAAATAAATAAATTTATTTTTTTAAAAAAGATATTGACTATAAAGCAAAATGGTAACAATGAATTATGTGTGACAACATATAAAAGTAAAATCTATTAAAACAATTGCATAAAGGTTAAGAAGGGGTAAATGAAAGTACACTGTTTTTAGTTTCTTACACTATTACTTGAAGTAGTATAATATTATACGAAAGTAAAATGTGATTAGTTTAAAATGCATATTTTAAGCCTTAGAGCAACAATTAAAAAGTAAAGAAAATGGTGGTTGCTTAGGCAGCACATATAGTAAAAAGAAAAGAAAAGAAAACAAGATTAGCTAATAAGCCAATAGTAGAGATAAAATGGAATCCTAAAGCTATAACCAATTAATCCAAAGAAAGCAGGAAAAGTAGAAAAAGAACAATATGGATAAAAAGGAAACAGATGACAACATGGTAGACTTAATTCCAATCATATCCCTAACTGTATTATAGAATCTAAACATTACTATCAAAAGGCATATATTGCCAGTTTAGATTTAAAAATCAAAACTGAATTATATACAGTCTATAAGATATTCACATTAAATATAAAGGCACAAGTTGGTTAGAAGTAAAAGAATGAAAAAGATAAATCATTAAAACACTATCCCCCCAAAAGCTGGAATAGTTATGTTAATATCAGAAACGTAGCTCTCAGAACAAGAAATACTACCAAGAATAAAGAGGGACATTTTATATTGATAGAGGGGTGAATGCATCAGGAAGACACAACAATTCTAAATATATAAGCACCTAAAAACGAAGCTTCAAAAACATGAAGCAAAACTGATAGAACTGAAAGGAAAAATAGAAAAATCCACAATAATAGTCGGAGAGTCTTTCATTCTTGTCTCAGCAATGATACAAGTAGACAGAAAATCAGCAGAAATATATGAGACTTGAAGAATACATGAAATAGGATGTTCAGTAAGACTACTGTCCTGGAATTGGCACTAAGACCTATAGCTGAAAACCATAGGCTCTAAGTATTCCATATTCTAAAGAAAGCTGCCAAAAATTGAAGCCAGCACCCCTTTATTAAGTGATAGACAAATTAGCCCTACTACTCTCTACCAGCATTCCAACTAACATCCACCTGCCTCACCACAAGCCCATATGGGGAAACAATTGTCAAGGGGAAGCATTAAAGTTGGAAGTCTCTGGCTTAGGGAAGAGTCCAAGATTCATATTAAAGAGGCTCCCCAGCCCAGTTTTGGGAGGGGGACCAAAGAAAATCCATTTTAGAGTCTGAGATTACTTGCCTGAAGGAAAGGCATCTCTCCACTGGCTGCATCCTTGGTGAGCTGTAAGCCAGCAGGACCATAATAATGCAGCCACCAGCATGGAGAGAAATAAGAGAATTATTGGGAGAGCTTGATCTGTAGCCCTGGGAGTTGTGCAGCACTTGTGAGTTTGACAAAGGCATTTTCTTCTCCTCTGGAAATTTCTGGAGGCAAGCAGCCTATAGGAGCAGCTGAAAGCAGAGAGGAAAGAAAGTGCTGTGATTCTCAAGAGGAAGATTCTCAGCATCCTCTCCCAGCTCACAGAGTCAGAGGGGGAGAACCAGAGTCCCTGCAGCCCCAAATGCAAGGAGCCCTGAGGGTGGAGGAGACAAAGAGACCAAAACCAAGGTTATGGCCCAGCAGCCACCTGCCAAGCAGGGCACTCTCAAGTCAGGACCATAGGGTCCCTGTCCCTCCTCCTCTTCCAGTCTCCAACACCACAGGAATTAGACCTCGAAAATCAGTGGGAGTTGAGCGACTCATAAGTCCAAGATCAGACCCCCACCTACGGCTTCCTTCTAAAATGCTGCAGAGGAGACAGTGACAGAGCAGCTTACGTGCCCTCCCTCTTAAGCGAGACCGGTGGGCTCTGCGGGGGAAGGGGATGAGCTCAGCCCGAAGTCACACCCAGGCCTGGAGTCTGAATAACCGAAAGCAACTGGAAACCTGTGGGACTGGCCGATAATGCTGCCAAGGTAAACGAGGGGGACTTGACGGAGTACAGTGATAGGGAAAACGTAAGACTATTTCAGGTCTATATCCCACTGGGTTCCAAGAGCTTAACAAAACCAGATTGAGTATTGCCGTGTATCTAAATAGTGCACGTATTTGTCAATCTCAGTGACTTTCTGTCACATTTGTGTGTGTTGCATTATATCTAGATGCAATGATGTGTCACTGAACATTTGGGTTACTTCCATTTTTCCCCTTAGAAACAGGGTTGCTGTAAACATCTTGGGATACATCACTCTATATTTCTTCTTAGCTCTGTCCTTTGGTGTATGCCGGAAGACCCCCTTCCATCCAGTCGCTTAGCTCACATCTACCCCTGTCAATCTACAGTGACATCCTATCAGTAGAGCAAATGCATGGGTTGGTTTTCCTTCTGTGTAGGTGATGGCGTGCAGCTCGGGCTGGCTTGTACACAGAAGAGAACTTATTGACTCACACAGCGGAAAGTCCAAGGGCAGAGCTGACTACAGGCTCCCCCGTCCGGAGCCTCCGAAGGCACCAGCCGGCTGTGTTCTGATCTCTTTGTTCTGCTTTCTCCAGGAGTGGACTTCATCCCCCACTGGACACTCCAAGGAACTGCGATGGCGGCGGCAGCTTCCAAACCTCACACCTTCACGAAATACAGGGAAAGGGAGTGTATCTTTCCCACAAGCCCCAGCAAACATCTGTATTCACCTCATTGGCTCCAAAGGAGTTCTGTACCATCTCTGAACCAATTACTGTGGCCAGGGGGGTGAAATACAGTGATAGAATTAAATTAGGGGCGACTGGGTGAGTGGTCAATCTATTCACATGGTAGAAAGGAGGAGATGTTTATAAAGAAGATTTAGACTCTTGTTGTCAAAAAGAGGGAGCATGGATTCTGGGCACCAAACCACATGTGTCCACTACACCCATGAATGTGTCTCTTTCTCCCTGTAGGATTATAAACTCTGAGGGCAGGGGTTATACTGACTTCACCACTGTGTTCACAGAACCCAGAACAGTGCCTGACACAAGAAAGATAAATGGTTAGTGACTTCATTGAATGAAAAACTTCCCCAAAGTGGAATAACCAAGCCAGAGGAAATAAACATTTTTTAAAGATCTTATTACCTGTTGCCAGATTCTTCTCCAGAAAAAAAAAAAAAGTACCAATGTATAATAGAATTGTGGTAAAGAATAGTATAATGGTAATGTATGTTAGGATAGCTATTTCCCCAAAAAATTGCCAACATTGAGCTTTATTGTTTTGGTTCACTTCTGATAATACAATATGGGTTAGCAGATTTTTAAGATGCTTCATTTTACATGCATTTAATCATTAACAAAGTTGATCATTTGCAGAGCTAAAATATTAAATATAAAGTTGGTCTCTACATTTTTAAAAGCTATTCAGTAAGATTTTATAAATCTCCCTTTCCAAGTTACAGCTTCCAGTATATTTCCACAGTGAATTGTCTCTGAGGATTTTTTTAATTGTAGTAAAATACACATAATATAAAATTTACCATCTTAGCCTTTTTTCAGTGTACAGTTCAGTAGTGTTAAGTACATACACACTGTTGTGAAACCAATCTCTGGAACTCTTTTTACCTTGTAAAACTGAAATTTTATACCCATGAAACATCAACACCCCATTTACCCCTTCAGACAGCACCTGGCAACCACCATTCTACTTTCTATCTCCATGAATTGGACTCCTCTACATACCTCCCATATATAGAATCACACAGTGTTTGTCTTTTTGTGACTGACTTATTTCACTTAGCATGATGTCCTCAAGGTTCATGATGTTGTAACCTGTGTCAGAATGTCCTTCCTTTTTAAGGCTGAATAGTATTCCATTGTATGTGTATATCACATTGCTTTATCCATTCATCTATTGATGGACACGTGTTGTTTCCACTTTTTGACTATTGTAACTAATGCCGCAATGGACATGGATGTACAGATATCTGTCCAAGACCTTGTTTTCCACAGTGGCTACAGCGTTTTACATTCCCACCAACAGCACATAAGGGTTCCAATTTCTCCACATCCTCACCAACATTTTTTATCTTCTGTTTTTCTTTTTTATAGTAGCCATCTTAATGGGTATGATCTGAGGATTTTATGTCCCATAAAGATGATACGGAACACAAGATGGGTAGTGTCATGTTAAAGGTGTTGAAAGGGAGTTTCTTCCAAGAAAACAGACAATGACAATCTCTCATTGACAGCTAGTGTCCCTGTCCCACATCTACATGCATATTTTGAAGAAAAAGAAACATCCCATTTCTTGTTCTCAAGAACCAGAAAATTTTGGAGAAGCATGGGTTGTTTCTATTGTAATTATCTTCCTGGTGTCATTGTCAGGAAGCCAGACATTTCCTGAGGATTAAAAAGAATGGCAACTCTTAACATATGTAAGAGCAGCAAAAGAGAATAATTGGAAAAATATAAAACAAGAGGAGAAACGATAGGAAATATTATGCATTTCAAGGAATACAGAATGCAGTTAGGAGAAAGAGAGTAAAAGAAACCAAGTTTCCTGTGAATAAGAGGCTGCAAGTCCTCTGCAGGCCACCAGCTATAAGGACAGGAGGGGTGAGGTAGGAGGTGGAAGGGCTCCTGGGCTGGGCAGCTGGTGCTTGTCAAGTGGAGCAACGCTGAAGCTCTGTTTTCCCTGGACACACCCAGGACCAAGTTAATGGCAGGAGCTGAGCTCTGCTGGAGCAAAGAGATAAGACGATCACTCCTGAGGTCAAGGAGACCTCCCCTACTAAACATGCACAGTAAGTCTCCTGGCGGGTCAAAAAGGAGGGGTCGCTACCCCATAGTAGGTGTTGTCAAACCTCCCATTAGCCTCTGCTCTGAAACCCATCTTGGCAAAAAGATGTGTACGCATATTGGGAAAGATCCTAGGGCAGGTCAGGTGTGGGAAAAGAAGTGAGATAATTGGCCAAAGGAGAACAAAGACCCGGAAGAACTGCCCTACATAAATGATTTAACCATCTCTTTACTGCACTCCTCCTCATTAGAGAGGATGCCCACACCCTTTCTCTCCGGGTGTGTATTTCTGCCTTGCTTCTGTCTTAAATAAACAAACTGTTTCTCTGTGTGTTCTCCCACATGTTGTGCTGTGTCTCTAATAATAAACTTTGTACCTGTTTTTACAGTTTTTGCCTCTTTGAGAAATTCATTTTTCAAACAGGGCAAGAGCCAGGGGAACTTTGCTTCTAGCCTCTAGGCCCTGGTGCACTGGAGGCTAGGATTCCTGGTTTTCATCCAGGCTACCCAGGTGCAATTCCTGGGCAGGGAACTAAGATCCAGCTTCAAGACCACTTGCTGCTGTCTCCTCGAGATCAGAAATACCAGCAGAAACATCTTGAGAGAAGTGAACAGAGGGTGATGGTGTCACTCATTTATTTATTGAGCTTGTCCTATGTGTCAGACACTTTTGGAGACACTGGAGATTACACCATTGAACAAAATAGACAAGTTCCACCTTCATGGCGTTTCATTATAGAGAAGGAGGCTGATGATTAAGTAAATATATAGCATTTCAGATGGTGAGTGCTATGGAGAATGACACAGGGCAAGGGTAAAAGGAATATGTTGGTGGGACTGCCATGTGTTCCCATGTTATATAGAAAGACCAGGAGAGGAGCCTCTATTACAGGAGCCTCTATTATATCTGAAGAGACACCTGGGGGAAGAGAGGGATCGAGAGGGAGTGAACCATGCAGATATCTGGGGGAGGAGAATCCAGGCATGTGCAAAAGCACTGACGCAGAAACAAGTCCAGGCATGTCGGAGGGACAGTAAGGAAATCTGTGTGGCTTGAAGGGATGGATGACCAGAAAGTGATAGGAAATGGTGTCAAGAGTAGGAGGGTAGAAATCCGGACCCCTGGTACTTGGTGATCCTGGCAGCAAAGTGGTGTTCCCTTTAACTTGAGTTTGAACCATCTTAAAAAATATTGATTAATTATAGTTGCTATGAAATCATTTTATTCTGCATTATGTTTATAAAATTACATTGGTAATGAAGCAAAGGGGGCAAAATGTTAATAAGTAGCCAATTTGGGTAAAGGTGTGTAGGAATTTTTTGTTCTGCTTTTGTGACTTTTCTGTAAGTATGAAATTATGTTAAAATTTTAAAGTTATATAAATTCCATTGACAACTTTTTTTTTTTTTTGGCTGCATTGGGTCTTTGTTGCTGTGCGGGCTTTCTCTAGTTGTGGCGAGCGGGGGCTACTCTTCATTTTGGTGCATGGGCTTCTCATCGCAGTGGCTTCTCTTGTTGTGGAGCACGGGCTCTAGGCACGCAGCCTTCAGTAGTTGTGGCTCGCAGGCTCAGTAGTTGTGGCACACGGGCTTAGCTGCTCCGCGACATGTGGGATCTTCCTGGACCAGGGCTCGAACCCGTGTCCCCTACATTGGCAGGCGGATTCTTAACCACTGCACCACCAGGGAAGTCCTGATTTCTGTTTTTAAAATATCATTCTGTCAGGGTATTTGGCAAGAAGAGGAAACTGTCTAGGGCTGGGTTAAAAGCAGAGAAACCAGTTAGAAGGCACTTGCCATAACCCAGGACAGATGGCAGTAGCTGGGATCAGGGTGGGAGTGATGGCTGTGGAAGGAAGTCATCAAGGCTTAGATGTATTTTGAAGGTTGAGCTGTCAACATTTGGTGATGGCTTGGACGTGGGGTATGAGAGAAAGAGAGGGTTAAAGGATGTCTGGACTTCGGCCTGAGCTACTGGTAGGGCTGGATTGCCATTTGCTGGGAAGAAGAACCGAGGAGGAGCAGATGTGGTGAGAGCCCAGGAGTTCAGGTTTGGACTGTTAGTCTGAGGTGCTGCTTGGATGTGGAGCAGTTGAGGAGGTGGTTGGGTGTGACAGTCGGCAGCTCAGGGAAAAGTCAGGGCTAGAAAGGCAGCCAGAGACTAGCTCAGCCACCTCCAACTGTGAATGTCGCCAGCAGCCTGTGTGAGAAAGATTAGAGGCTGGAACATAACTCACATCCCTCGCTTTCATATGTTATAAGGTATGGTAATGAGCTGCGTAGGTCTAAAACCTAATAGAATTAGGTAACAGTAATATGTATATAACAATATATTTTCAAGTAATATGCTCCAGTAATGACTACATCCTCCCTGTGACCTGCATCCATTCATCTTGTCTCCCTGTTAGGGCCCTCCATGTCCCCTTTCACCATGGGGCATTTGCACATGCTTTCCCTCCACCCAGAGCCTCACGCCCCCACGACTACCCAGGAAACTCTTACTGCTCACCCTTCAGACCTCAGTTCCCACATCCCTTCCCTAGGAAGCCTCACCCACAGCTCAGACCCCTAGGCTCCAGCCATCCTACAAGGGCCAACCCTTCTTTCCAGTGGTAGTTTTATATTTATTCTAGTGATTATTTGATTAACATCCCTCTCATTCATTAGAATGTAAGCCTAGTATAGAATTTTATTCATGACAGTTTCTCTGGGACCTAGCCTATATCTGGCACAGATACTCAATCATTGTTGGATCAGTGAATAAACAGGAAGAAAATCAGACAATAAGATTTTCCCTTAATGGTTTGAGAAACCTGAAGAACAAATGTGGTCGCTAAGGTCCAAGTCCTCTACATTAATATTAATAATCCCTGAAAACTATGCTAAAGTGAAAGGAAATTTTTAAATGTGTTTACATGTTATAAGAGGATCCTATTTCCCAAAGAGCTAAAAAATGGTGAAATTGCTCCTCACACCAGGGCTTTTCATTTGATATCTGATGACATTTTCAGTGTTCTGTACATATTCCTTAATTTTGTACTTCTTCTTTCACAATTGAACACATTCTCAACTGGCTTAATTCTAAAGAACAGCCAAGTGAGGCTAAAGTTTCTACTGTCAGCATACCTAATGATTTGCATCATTGTTTTAATCAAATTAAGTTTATAAGATCTATACCTTTATCACTATTATTGGCACTTTCATTTTCCTTTCACTTTTATAAAATAATAAGGGACAAATGCAATAAAATATTTAAATGCACACACTATTGTACAAATGGAAATGGTGACAGTGCCCAAGCACTGCTGTGGGCTTCCAAGCCAAGACCCACTGAGCTGTAGATCAAAATACTCACCCATAATGGAGCATGGATTGCAAGCAGAAAAGATAAAATAAAGATACTTAGTAGTAACCTGGTGGTGGAGAAAGATGTATGCAGAAATAATTTTAAGACAAAAACTGCAATAAAGTGTTATGGTATAGAAAGCCAAAAATGATATGGGGAAGATGATTATAAGCTGGTTGATAATAAAATCCACTTGGAATAAGTGGAATTCAAACAAGGTCTGGCAAGGAAAAGAGTTAACAAGCAGATAATAGCAGAAAGAGATCATCAAAGGAGTGACATTATAGAAAAAAGCAGAGTAGGAAGTTCCAGGAATCCATCCTTCCACCTAAGCAATCATCAAACTGGCAGGAATGGTCTGAAGTAACTATTTTGGGACCCTATAGTCTAGTTAAACACTTGCAGCTTCCAGGGGAGACATTGATGAAGAGGCCAGTAAATTTCAGTGAAGTTTAACCTGTTGCATGTTAGAGATTACCAGTCACCAGTCCCTAGCCCTGTGGCAGGCGTCCATGGCGGTGACTGCCTGCATTCCTGGTGTGGCTTGCTGGAACCAGGCTGGACAATAGGACCTTGTCTTCCAAATATCAAGACTGTGTGTTCTGATTGCTGATTGCTGCCTTTGATCACTGAGGGACTGGCAGTCACTGTTTCAATCCCCGTGGGCTGAAGTGGCTTCCAGGGAACTTAAAAAGACTCTCCTTTTAGGAGTCAGGCATTTAAGTAAATCTTTGTCAGGACATTGGCTGACCACAGAGAAAATGGAATAGAAACTTCAGCAACCACATCCAATAAGGAATACACACCTTGCAAAAATATTTTGGAAAAGTCACAGAGGATGGCTCCAGCTCTCAACAAGTAAGATTCACCAATCCCTGAGGAATGGGAGAATTAGATTTTCAGAGTTACCATAATATCCAAAATGTCCAGCTTCTCAATAAAAAAATTATAAAACTTACAAAGAAATGGGAAAATATAGCCCATTCATGGGAAAAAAAGAATTTGACAGAAACCATCCCTGAGGAAGCTTAGACATTGAAATTATTACTTGAGATGTTAAATCAGCTGTCTTAAATACACTCGATGAGCTAAAGGAAACTACAGACAACGAACTAAAGGAAATCAGGGAAACAATGTATGATCAACATGAGAATATCAATTAAAAAGATAGAAATTATAAAAAGAAACCAAACACACTGTGAGCTAAAAAGTACAGTAACTAAAATGAAAATTTTACTAGAGGAGTTCAATAGCAGATTTGAGCAGGTGGGAGAAAGGATCAGTGAATTTAAAGATAAGACCATTGATATTATCCAGTCTTTGGAGCAGGAAGAAAAAAGAATGGGGAAAATGAACAGAGACTGAGGGACCTATGGAGCACCATCAAATGTATCAACGTTCACATTATAGGACTCCCACAGGAGAAGAAAGAAAAGAGCAGAAAAATAATTTGAGAAAAAAATGGCCCCAAACTTCCCAAATCTGAGGAAAGATATGAACATACACATCCAAGAATCTCAGTGAATTCCAATGAGGATAAATTCTAAAAAAGACTCACACAGAGACACATTAGAACCAATCTCTTAAAACCCAAAGACAAAGAGAGAATCTTGAAAGCAGCAAGAGAGAAATGACTCATTATGGCCAAGGAATCCTCAATAAAATAAGCAGCTGATTTCTTCTCAGAAACTGGAAATGCCAGAAGACAGCAGGATAACATATTTAAAGTGCTGAAAGAAAAATTATCAACCCAAACGTCCATATCCAGCAAAACTGTTTTTCAAGAATGAGGGAGAAATTAAGATATTTCTAGATAAACAAAAGCTGAGAGAGTTATCACCAGTAGACCTGCTTTACAAGAAATTCAAAAGAAAATTCTTCAGGTTGAAATTAGAAAACACTAGAGAATAACTCAAAACCATAAGAAAAAATAAAGAGCACTGGTAAAGGTAACTACATAGGTTAATATAAAAGACCAATAAATATAAAAGCCAATTTATTGTATTTTTGGTGTGATTTGTAACTTCTCTCTTTTTCCTATGTGATTTAATGGGCAAACACAATAAACAATTATTATAAATCTACGTCTATAGAAGTACAATGTAGAAAGATATAATCTGTGACAATAACAATGTAAAGGGGGAAGGATAGAGGTGTGTAAGAGCAGAGTGTTTGTATTCTATAGAAACTAAGTTTATCTTATTCAAAATAGGTTGTTATAAATTTAAGATGTTAACTGTAATCCCCAAGGTAACCTCCAAGAAAATAACTAAAAAATGAACAGATAAGAAAAAAGATGAGAATCCACATGATGCACTACAAAAAAAAATAAAGATGAATATGAAAAAAGGAAGTAATATGTAAAAGAAGTAATGGAGGGATTGAACAACAAAAAATATGTGACATACAGAACACAAATACATAAATGGCAGAAGTAAATTCTTCTATATCCGTGATAACATTAAATGTAAATTGATTAAATTATCCTATTATAAGGCAGAGATTGGCAGATTGGGTTAAAAAAAAAGAAACTATCTATATGCTTTCTACAAGAGACTCACTTCAAATAAAAGGGCACAAAGAGGTTGAAAGTAAAAGGATGTAAAAATATATTCCATGCAAATATTAACAAAAAGAGAGATGAAGTGGCTATATTGTTGTCAAAGTAGACTTTAAATCAAAAAAGGTTACAAGAGACAAAAAGGACACTATATATTGGTAAAAGGTTTGAAACAGCAAGAAGATATAACATTTATAAACATATAAGGCAAGACAGTTCTATAATAATAGCTGTATATTTCAATAATGGATAGAACAACCAGACAGAAGATCAGTGAGGAGATAGAGGGATTTAAAAGGCACCGTAAACCAATTAGACCTAAAAGATATCTACAGAACACTCCATCCAACAACAGCAACATATACATTCTTCTCAAGTGTACATGAAACATCCTCTAGAATAGACCATATGTTAGGACACAAAATGAGTCTTAATAAATTTTAAATGATTGAAATAAAAATTATCTTTTTGACCAGCTACAAATGAATAATAGAAGTAAAACTGGAAATTTTGAAAATATGTGAAAATAAAACAACACACTCTTAAACAATCAATAGGTAAAACATGAGATCATAAGGAAGATTATAAAATACTTTGAGGTAAATGAGGAATAAAAACACAACGTACCGGGCTTCCCTGGTGGCGCAGTGGTTGAGAATCTGCCTGCCAATGCAGGGGACACGGGTTCGAGCCCTGGTCTGGGAAGATCCCACATGCCGCGGAGCAACTAGGCCCGTGAGCCACAATTACTGAGCCTGCGCGTCTGGAGCCTGTGCTCCGCAACAAGAGAGGCCGTGATACTGAGAGGCCCGCACGGCGATGAAGAGTGACCCCCGCTCGCTGCAACTGGAGAAAGCCCTCGCACAGAAACGAAGACCCAACACAGCCATAAATAAATAAATAAATAAAAAGTTGAACCTTCTTTAAAAAAAAAAAAAAAAAAAAAAAAAACACAACGTACCAACACTTATGGGATGCAGCAAAAATAGTACTAAGAGATAAGTTTACAGCTATAAATGCATTCATAAAAAAGATCTCGAATCAATAACCTAACTGTACACTTTAAGGAACTTGATAAAGAAGAGCAAACTAAACCCAGAGCTAGTAAAAGGAATGAAATAATAAAAATTTGAATGGAAATAAGTGAAATAGAGAGTAGAAAAACAATAAAGGAAATCAATGAAACTGAAAGTTATATCTTTGAAAAGATCAACAAAATTGAAAAACTTCAGCTAGATTGACCAAGAAAAGAAGAGAGAAGATTTAAATTACTGGATCAGAAATAAAAGATAGGATATTACTAATTTTTATATTACAGAAATAAAAAGCATTACAAGGGAATACTGTAAATAATCATATGCCAACAAATTGGATAACTTAAATGGAATATATAAGAAAGACACAATCTTCCAAAAATGATTCATGAAGAAATAGAAAACCTGAATAGACAAGTAAGGAGATTGAATCAGCAATCAAAAACCTCTCAACAAAGAAAAGCCTTGAAGACCAGATGACTTCACTGGAGAATTATACCAAACATCTAAAGAAAAGCTAATGTTCTTCCTCCTGAAACTCTGCCAATGAATTGAAGAGGAAGGAACACTTCCTAACTCATTCTATGAGGGCAGCACTACTCTTATACCAAAGCCTGACAAAGGCACTACAGAAAAAAAAAGAAACTACAAATCAATATGTCTTACACATATTGATACAAATATTAGCAAACTGAATTCAGCAGCATATTAAAAGTATTACACACCATGACCAAGTGGGATTCATTCCTGGAATGCAAAGGAGAGTTCAAAATACGAAAATCAATTAATATAATACACCACATTGACAGAGTAAAGGGGGGAAAACACACAATCATTTCAATTGATGCAGAAAAAGCATTTGACAAACTTCAACATCATTTCATGATTAAAAAAAATACGCAACAAATTAGGAATAGGAGGAAACTTCCTTAAATAATAAAGGCCATATATGAAATACTCATACCTAACTTCACATTCAATGATTAAAGACTGAAAGCTTCTCCCCTAAGATCAGGAATAAGGATGCCTGCTTTTACAGCGATATTTAGCATAGTAACACAAGTTCTAGCAAGAGCAAATAGTCAAGAAAAAGGAATTAAAGACATCTAAATTGGAAAGGAAAAAGTAAAATTATCTCTGTTCACAGATGACATGACCTTATATGTAGAAAACCCTAAAGATTACACACACACAGACACACACAACTGTTAGAGCTAATAAATCAATTCAGCAAAGTTGCAAGATAAAAAAAATCAATGCTTAACAGAAGGGAAAAGAACTTCAGGGGCCTATGGAGGTAGTCTGTTGGCTGGGCCTGCAGCCAGGGAGAGATATCTGAGCCTGCCTGGAGCGTTAGGACCTGGGCAAAGGCAGGGAATCAGGCACACCACTGGAACATTGGCTCCAGGAGGGCAGGTACCCTCTCCACATTCATCATTTTATCACCAGTCCCTGACACATAGCAGGCACTCAAAATGTATTTGTTGAATGAATGAATGCTAGAAAGAAGTAGTTCTCAAACCGTATCATGATGTATGATATCAGAATGTATCTGTACGCATCAGAATCCTTGGAGGCCTTGTCAGAGCACACATTGCTGAGCCCAGAGCTCCTGATTCAATAGATTGGGGATGGAGCCTGAGAATTTGCATTTCTGACAGGTTTCCTGGTGACACTGATGTCGCAGGTCTGGGACCACACATTGAGAACCACTGATTTAGAAGGAACAATCACCATTGTTGAAGGACCAGGTCCCTTCAACAAATGTCTAAGTAAATATGTAAACCCCTAGATTCTTTTTAAAATCCTAGGCTGGGGAGCCCAAAACATGACTGAATTTCTTGCTCCCATAACTGGCAAATTAAATCTAAAAGCCAGATTTAATTAGATTGAAAGAAAAAGAAAGCAATATGGCTTTTCGTGTATGTGACTGTTAAATTTTTACTCAATAAAACAGGTGAAGAAACCAGTTCCTGAAGGAAGTTAGTCCTCAATGAGACCCATATAGGCAAAACCAGAAATGGATTGAAATTCTGAGTCTGCTGCTCGCTAGCTGTGTGACTGTGGGTAAAATATCCAACCTCTCTGGACTTCAAATACTGTACCTTAAAATAGAGATGATAACAGCAAACTCATAGGGTAATCATAAGGACTGGATGAGACAGAGTAAATAAAACATAGGAGAAGCTCTCTTACCAATTGCTACTCAACTAACTTGCCAGTTTAATTTCTCCATCTTCCTGACCTAGGCCTGCTGCGGATTCACAGTCTACATGCCCTTGCCCGTACTTCCCATAGAATCAGCCCTCTGCATCCACGGAGGCAGGACACTTGGATGTGGAGGGCTGACTGTACTCCACCATTTTATATAAGGGACTTGAGCATCTGTGGATTTTGGTACCCACGGGGGTCCTGGCACCAATCCCCATGGATACTGAGGGATACTTCAGCTCTCACCAGTGGAGTCAGAGACGTTCCACATCAGGTGGGTCTATTATCAAGCCTGTTTGCTGGCTGTACTTCACAATGTAATTATGTAATTTAACTCAATATTACTTAAATCGATGAAATATGAGTGCAAAAAGAAAGGACACTATTGTTTCTATGAAAGACAACTTGAATGCGTTGGAAAATCTCCATAAAGGCCAGTTTTTAAAATAAATTACTATCAGATTACATGCACGTGAGACATCTGTGAAAGAGTGGGGAAAACAGTCAAAATCTAGAAAGACGCTTTGCTTGATTGGTCCACATACCTTCAGGTCCTTGCTCCACTTTAGAGGATCTCACACTGGAAATCCTAGCTGAGGGATCACAGATGTAGTTTATGCAAGAATAATGATATGGAATACCAGTCAGCTTCTATCCTCAAAGAAAGAGTCCTGGCCTTAAATCAATAGATCAGCCCCCAAAATGAACAGATTCATGTCTTAAAGTAAAATGTTTAAGGTCTGAGTATATCACTCTGTATGCTTCCCCACTTCGACTTGTTAACAGACCATAGCACCAGTCCGATCACATCAGATAAGAAGTGTTCACAATACTTGGCACTGCCTAAATGTTAACTTCCTTCTCTCACCAACACCCTTGCCACCTTGAAAGATCCATTTGGTTTCACACCCAAATGCCACTCCTGTTCCTTAACATTTCATTGGTAAATACACACTGTTGAAGTGTGCTATTTGCAGAGAGCATTTGAGGCCCGGGACATTTCCATTTTACACATTCCAGAAGCCTCAGCCCCACAGCTCAGCAGGATCCAGGGAGGCCGGGGAAGCTGGCAGCCGCAGAGATGCTCATGAATAATCATCCAGGCTTTAATAAAAAATACAGCACCTGCCTTTACACAGCACGCTACAATGATGAGCCCTTGGAAGACGTAGGTTAATCTCCTGGCACCCCTCGGAGCGGGGCCAGCCCTGCTCTCTTCCTCTTAGACGGTTAGGGAGTGGGTCACAGAAAGGTTAATTGACCTGCTTAAGTCAGCACTACAACTTAGCAGAAGAGATAGAGTCAGAGGTCGGGTGGCTGAGGTTGCCTGCTGTCAGCCGGGTCTCGGGGTTTGGGTCTGGCTCCCTTCCCAAGAGCTTATGTGTGTTTGCTGAGCACAGTAATGTCTTTATATAAAATACGTGTGTGCGTGTGCATATGCATGTATGTATATGTATCTTTCCTCCTTCATGAAAATGCCTGGAAAAGAAATAGTGTGTTTAATATTTTGTCATACTTCACTCTGTTCTAACCCCTCAATTGACTGGAAAGAGCCCAGCATGCCCCCTCCTCCCTCCCCGTTTCTGCATTCCCTGACAACTTGTTTCTCAAAGAAAGAAGCAGATGCCAGGGCCACTGCGTACACCATCCCAGCCCATCCGCAGCAACGGGAAAAGTTGGAGAAACAGCCCAATCTGGGCAAAGGACTGTAGCCTGGAGATAAACTCCAGAAGACCAGGCTACGCTGGCCCTCAGCGAGTCCTGGAATTTGGAGACAGGCAGACTACCTATATTTAGAACATCCTGCTGTATAAAAATAGGATTCCTTGGTACCTAGGAACATTCCTACCCACTCTTTCCCACACCCCTTGGCTGTGGCCCTGTCACGGTTAGGACACTTAGAGAGGTCAGTCATAAACTGTGACAGTTGGCATGTAAGTTACTTGCATGGTATAAGGAGGAAAAGTTATGCAAATATGAGCTCAGTGTGAGGAGCAAATATAGGTGAGCCACAGAGAATGTCAAGAGGGAAGGTTGATAATATTCTGTTGTCTCTCCCAGGGCCAACCTGAGAGGCACTGGGACCAGCATTCATTCATCCGCAAAAGGCTTTCAAGTGGCCGCTGTGCACCAAGCACCAGGGGAGAGTCTGGGTGCTGGTGGTCGGGAGGAAACCCCACTCACCAGAGCAAGAGTGGGGCAGAGGGCAGGAACAGACTAGGAAAACGAACAAGGAGGAGATTGCGGTACCTATGGACTCGGTACAGTCTCTGCGGTTGCCTAGTAAGTCCCGGACTCCACTCTGGGGCCAGTGCCCCTTCTGCCTGCCCCCATGTCTCCTGTTTCCCTCCCCAGACTTTAGAGGTCCACAGAGGGTGATCGTCTTGCCCCACGAGGATGGCCAGGGTCTGTGTCACATGGAACCAGCAGAACTATTATAGAATCCTTCATTCTGGTCTCAGTAGAGCAGGAAATTGGAAATGAAATGCAACTACTTTGCTTCTCAATTAACTCTGATTTTCAAGGCCACACATGGGCTTAGAAACCCCTCAGGGTGTCATTCTCTACTGTACCTCAAGACGGGTTTAAAGTAAGTCATACTACTATTAACAAAAAGATGAGAGATTAACAAACGCTGATGAGGATGTGGAGAAAAGGGTTAACCCTCGTGCATGGTTGGTAGGAATGTAAACTGGTGCAGCTGCTATGGAAAACACTATGGAGGTTACTCAAAATTTTTAAATAGAGTTACCATATGATCCAGCAATTTCACTCTCAGGTATTTATTGGAAGAAAATGAAATCACTATCTTGAAGAGATATCTGCCCCCCCCCACCCATGTTCATTGCAATGTTATTCACAACAGCTGAGACATGGAAACAACCTAACTGGATAAAGAAAATGTAATCTATATCTGTTTTATTTATATACCTATATTTACATCTATACACACACAATGGAATATTATTCAGCCATAAAAAAGAAAGCAATTCTGACATTTGCAACAACATGGATAGACCTTGAGGGCATCATGCTAAGTGAAATAAGTCAGACAGGGAAAGAGAAATACTGTATGATCTCACTTATATGTGGAACCTAAAAAAGCCAAATTCATAGAAACAGAGAGTAGATGGGTGGTTGCCAGGGGCTGGGGGCTGGTGGAAATGGGGAGATGTTCCAACAGCACGATCTTCACTGTGAGATGAATAAGCTCTGGAGAGCTAGTGGACAGCCTGGTGAGTATAGGTAACAAGACTGTGTTATAACTGGAAAGTTGCTAAGAGAGCAGACCGTAAGGTGTTTTTAACACACGCACACACACACAGTAATTATGTGAGGGGGTAGAGATGTTAATTAACATTTTGGAAATGATTTCACAACATATACATATATCAAATCCACACGTTGAACACCTTAAACTCACACAATGCTGTATGTCATTTATACCTCAATAAAGCTAGAAAAAAGAGTAAGCCATATCACGGGAAAGTCAACATTCACAAATGTGACCTCCCTTACTTTTTTAAAAGATAACACATTTTGAAGGTGTGAAACTGAAGGAGCACTGACTATCCTGAGGTTTAAGAAGACCTGGCGGGCTTCCCTGGTGGCGCAGTGGTTGAGAATCTGCCTGCCAATGCAGGCGACACGGGTTCGAGCCCTGGTCTGGGAGGATCCCACATGCCGCGGAGCAACTAGGCCTGTGAGCCACAATTACTGAGCATGCGCGTCTGGAGCCTGTGCTCCGCAACAAGAGAGGCCGCGACAGTGAGAGGCCCGCGCACCGCGATGAAGAGTGGCCCCCACTTGCCACAACTGGAGAAAGCTCTCTCACAAAAACGAAGACCCAACACAGCCATGAATAGATAAATAAATAATAAATAAAAATTTTTTAAAAAAGAAGAAGACCTGGCATCCCAGCTCGGTCACAAATAAGTTCCGGGTCAGTCGCTTCACAGCACTCAGACAGCTCAGGTCACCCATTTACCCCCGTACTTAGGGTGTGCATTTCAGAAGGTATGTGGAGCCCATTGGTGTCTGGGTCCTGCTTCACAGGAGAATTGAGGGCAGGTCCCTCATTCCTTACCTCTATAAAAGAGTAACCATTAGACTCTCTACATTTGCTTCATTGTGCCACCAGAACCATTTTCTAAACTCTGCTCTGAACACAAAGCCAGCAGTTGGTCAGGGGGTGAGGTCATGGCCCACCTTTACTCCTGGCCCATTCATTGAGAGGGGCAACAGCCCTGTGATGGAGCCCTGCCCACCCCCAGGCTCCAGCTCCAGGGCCGAGGCTTCAGGAGGTTGGCTGCTGAGAGCCCCACCCAAGCTGCTCTTTGAGGACCCCCCTCATGTGGAGGGAATGCCAGGGCTCCAGTTTACTGTCCTCCCTGAGACTCCTCATCGTGTGGGGTCCGAAGGCCCAGGCCCCCAGCCTCATTTAAGACAACCCAGAGGGCTGTCCCCGCGTCAGAGTCCCTGGGAGATGAACCAGAGTCCCCTCCCCCCCATTAACCCCCATACTCAGTCTCCAGCTCAGAGTCTGTCACTCGGCAAAGAAGCTAAGCTAACCTAGGACAGCTACCCACCCATGCCCACACACTGGCGGGCCTGAAGCCTGGCTCACTCAGATGCTTTACAATGACAAAGGAACTCTTCCTCCTACACTTTTCAGTGAAAGGATGATTAACCGGTGGGGTGTGTGTGTGTGTGTGTGTGTGTGTGTGTGTGTGTGTGTGTGTGTGTGTGTGTACCCATTCCAGAAGAACTGAGAACAAACGGGGTGATGTCCTACATGGAACTGACTATGACATTCGATCAGGTTGGCTAATTAAGACACATTCACTGCCATCTCCTGAGATGGAAGCTACCGTGGGGCTCACATAGAAAACAATTAACCCCACTCAAGTTCAAACAGCTTATGTGAGCTGAGAGAGCCCATTCCCCCTTCTGGAGCCATTAATTAATGAGTCTGTTTCTTCCCCCTCCCCATCCCTCATTACCATCATAACTTCTTTCACTGGTGGCATCAATTGTCATTCCGTGCAATTCCCCAACTGACAACACAAATGCAAATTTGGAGAGAAAATCACAGGGCAAGAACACACTGTGCCTGGGGATATCAACATCTGTTTCGGTGGAGATGCTCCTTTTACTTGAAAGCGTATCACAGCCTGGCTCATGCAAGGAGCTGCAGTCTTGAGAGACATCAGCAAGAAACCCAGGGGCCCTGAAAATCCTCACTAATATAAATGAGTGTGGCTTCCATTTAGTAGGGTGAGGGAAATGGGGTGTTTTTAAATGAGAAGACCTGAAGCATTGTCGGTAAAATGAGAGGCCTCTCTTCACAGGTTTGCGTATGTACCACTCAGATCCTGGTGCTGGATGCTTGAGGCTTGGAATTACCCACATCCACAGTTCTTTTGAATGGACCTGGTTATTTGCCAACTAGGTTACTGACTGTCATTTTTAAATCCACTGGTGCCAAAAGAGATGCACTGTTTTCTCATGGGACCTTTTTTCCTTATGCCTGTGGTTGTGATCTTGGGTTTCTCCAGTGTTGTAATGAAGAGCAAGGAGAGAGGTGGGTTCAGCTAGAGGCTTCTTGGGATTCTGCTGATCTCAGACCAGTCTCTAGGGGGATAAGTCTCACAAACCAAGGCCATGGGAGACTGAGTTGTAAAGGAGATGGCCACTGACATACAGCTGGGGAATGAGAGCATGGGGTAGCAGGAGGAGATGGGTGAGTGTGTACAGACAGAAACACTCAGAGTCACTGTACAGGGCACCTCCTCACTAGGAAGTTATCTGAAGTAGTAACTGGAAGATTAAGCAGAGAATCAGAGCAAAAGGAGTTGGTAGGTTATTTTATCCAGTCTAGAGAAGACCATGCAGAATGACCTCAGTGCTGCCTAGAGTTTACTGTTGAAGGAACTAGAATATTTTATCTTTCTTTAAAATTCAGTCTCTTTTTCTCCCCATTAGACAGTGCTAGATAAACATAAACTCTTTGCTTCCAAATTCTTTTCCTAAGCTCCATGTAAATTACCACCCTACAGTTGGCATTTACCATAAAAATGTTGCAATTGCCAAGATTACTGTTTATCATATAAAAGCTAATAAATTGACTTTAGGTGACAGTATCTGTCCTGTTCTCCAGTGTAGGGGTTCACCATTGTGGTGTTTCTCCATGCTTCTACTACACCCAGCTTCTTTTTCTAAACTGTGACATTGGGACCCATATGGTGGTCTTTAGAGTTAGAAAGTACTATTAGAACTCAAATTGAGGAGCTAAGAAACAGAGAGAGATGACATAGTTAACAATAAGAAAGGGTGGTGGAGGAAGAATGGACAGATCAGTGATATATCATTGGGAAAATGAGCCAGGATTCACATTCACACATGTGAAAGGAATTTGAAAGACAGAATATCCCAAGAATGAAGAAATCCCTGGTGTAAGGCAAAGGTGGCCAACCTGCTAGTTGTAATTAGTAACTCCAGGGTTTCCAAACTCAGAATGCCACCTGCTACATCAATGAATTCCCATGGGTTTCTTTAGAAGACAGTTCAGACTTATGCATCTTTTAGCCCCAAGTCCCTATTTTATTTCCTACCCTAGAGAACTGGGCTGTGAAAACTCCTTTAGCCCCTCTAGACTAAGAAACAATTTCTGGTTCCCTGTCTCCCTTCTCCAGGGAAGGGTCCTTGCTTCCACATGGTTTCTAAAGATGATGAGAAGAGAGGAAGCACTTCTGCAACAGCAGAGTAAGGACCTCCAAAATTCCTCTCCTCCATAGCAGCAGCTATGACACTGGCAAAAAATTCCCAAAGTTGATGTTTCAGAACTCTGGACATTAACCAAAGGCTTGCAACAATCAAAAAAATATTTATTCAAGAAAAACAGCTGAATGTCAGTAAGAACAATGAGCTTTGTAGTATTTTCACTTGTCCTAATTCCACTCCCCTCTCCCTAGTTCCACCTTAGCCTGGAAAACCAATAGCCTCACAATACAGTAACTGTGAAAATCTTTAGCCTAACAACCGCTGGATGGGGGACAATGGGTTTGGAACTCTTCCAAAGCCTTGTCCCCAGAGAATTATCACTACTTAAACAGTTTGACAGCTGCCTGAAAAACTCCATTCTCAGGAATTGTCTTTATTTGACCTGACTCAGTGCAAGCAGTCCTATCCCCAGGGCATTTGTCAAAAACAATCAGTAGCAATTGTTTAACATCTCAGCTGCCTGAGGCAGAATACCATTTGGGACTGACAACAGGCTGAACAAAACTCTTAAAAGGAAAAACTAGAGAATAAGGTATCTGTAGGGGGAATAATCCCATAGGTTGAAATTTTCCAACATAATCCTAAGACTCTAGAAGGCCACACATGTACAGAGTTATGTGCATGCCCAAGAAAGACCTGAGAAGCCCCTAATTTCCCTCTGGCTGACCTTCAATCTTTGCACAAGCAAAAAGTGAAGACTATAAGGAAGAGTTGTAAACTGCCTGCCAGTACCATTGATGGCATACCTTAACACACACACACACACACACACAGACATATTGATCCAAAGTATGTAAAGAAATCTCTCTCTAATCATTATCTGGCCACTATGCTAAACAAGTATAGATTTCAATGGCTGCAGATAACAAAGAATACAGATTTGACAGACTTAGTCCAGAGACATCACTAAACAAACAGCGACAACAACTAACAGAAACAACAAACCCTGGAGAATAGGGTGATCTTATTTCTACAATTACCATATTATATTATTTAATGTCCAGTTTCAAATAAAAAATTACAAGACATGAAGAGAAACAGGAAAGTATGGCACATCGATAGTTAAAATAAACTGTCATGATAAACTGTCCCTGAGGAAGCCTGGATATTGGGCTTACTAGAAAAAGGTATTAGATGAGCTATTATAAATATGTTCAAAGAACTAAAGAAAACTCTGTCTAAGAAATAAAGGGACTCTTGAGAATGATGTCTCATCAAATAGAGAATATCTATAAATATAAATTATTTTTAAAGAACCAAATAGAAATTCTTGAGTTGAAAAGCACAGAAGTTGAAACAAAAAATTCACTGGATAAGCTCAACAAATATTTGAACTGGCAGAAGAAAGAATCAGCAAACTTGAAGACAGAGAAATTGAGATCATCTAGTCTAAGAAAAAGAAAAAAAAAATGAAGAAAAGTGAATAGAGCCTAAGAGACACCATCAGAATACTAACATACACATGAGAAAGAAAGAGAAAGGAGAGAAAGAATATTTGAAGAAATAATGGCCCAATTACTTCTCAAATTTGATGAAAAACATTAATTAATCTGCAAATCTAAGAGATTCAATAAAGCCCAAGTTGGATATATTAAAAATATCGACACCTAGACACACCATCATCAAATTCTCAAAAAACAAGACAGAGAAGCAACTCACCATATACAAATATCTCCAATAAGATTAACAGCTGAATTCTCATCAGAAAACATGGAGGTCAGAAGGCAATAGGATGACATATTCAAAGAGCTGAAAGAAAAAGACAATCAATCAAGAATTCTATATCCAGCAAAACAATCTTTCATAAAACAAAGGAGAAATTAAGATATTTCCAGAAAAACAACAACTGAGAGAATTCATCACTAGCAGACTGGCCCTACAAGAAATAGTAAAGGGAGTCCTTCATGCTGAAATTAAAGGTCACTAGACAATAACTTGAATCCACAGGAAGAAATAAAGAGCAACAATAATAGTAACTACATAGGTGAATATGACAATATGAATGTATTTTGTTTGTAACTCTTTTATTCTCCTATTTGACTTTTTAAAAAGCTGCACAAAGCAATAATTATAAAACTGTGTTGATGGGCTTATAATGTATAAGGATTTAATTTGTATTATAAAAATAGTACAAAGGAGGGAGAGGACACAAAGCTTTATTGGAACAAAGTTTCTGTATATTATTTAAATGAAGCCAATTTTGATATGAACCATATTGTTTTAAGTTAAGGTGTTAATTGTAGGGCTTCCCTGGTGGTACAGTGGTTAAAAATCTGCCTGCCAATGCAGGGGACACAGGTTCGAGCCCTGTCCAGGAAGATCCCACATGCCGCGGAGCAACTAAGCCCGTGCACACAACTACTGAGCCTGCACTCTAGAGCCCGTGAACCATAACTACTGAGCCCGCGTGCCGCAACTACTGAAGTCTGTGCGCCTATAGCCCATGCTACGCAACAAGAGAAGCCACTGCAATGAGAAGCCCGCGAACCACAACGAAGAGTAGCCCCCACTCGCTGCAACTAGGAAAAGCCCACACGCAGCAACAAAGACCCAATGCAGCCAAAAATAAAATACATAAAATAAATAAATGTTTTTAAAAAGATGTTAACTGTAATTCCAGGGAAACCATTAAGAAAATAACTAAAAATATGGTAGAAATAGCAAGGAAATAAGAATGATATATTAGAAAATATCTAACTAAAAAGAAGGCAGTAACAAAGGAAGAGAAGATCAAATAAGACATAAAACATACCAAAAACAAATAGCAAAATGGCAGATGTAAACCCTACCTCATAAGTAATTACAATTAAATGTAAATGGAATAAACATTTTAACCAAAAGGTAGAGATGATTGGCAGCATGGTTTTTGAAAAAAATGGTAGAGACAATTTAGATTCAAGGCATAACAGATTGAAAGTAAAAGGATGGAAAAAGACATATCATACTTTAGTACAATAGTACCCAAAAGAGAGCTGGAATGGCTAAACAGACAAAACAGACTAAGACAAAAATTGTTACTAGAAGCAAAGGAGGACATTTTATAATGATAAGAGGATCAATCCATCAGAAAGATATAGCAATTATAAACCTGTATGTAATACTAGAGCCCCAAAATACATGAAGGAAAAATGACAGAATTGAAAAGAGAAATATACAATTCAACAATAATAGTTGGAGATTTCAATACCCTACATTCAATAATGGATAGAACAACTGGGCAGAAAATCAACAACAAAGAAATAAAGAGTATGAGAAGAGATATTTCTTTCCTGGTTGGAAGATAATCTAGGCCTACTTTATCACCCACATTCCATTAGAAGGAAGAGAAAGAAGTAGTCCAAAGCAGAAGAAGGGTCCAGCAACACCAAAAGAGGGGTGTTCCCAAAAGAATGCCTCCCTCTGAAGGAACAAAAGCTTTTAATCTCTTTGTTTTTCCTGGAGAAGTGTGCCCACCCCCAGTAACTGACCCATTTGCTGGTCCTTGATCCAAATCAGTACTTCTCATCAGGGGGAGGAGTAGGGGGTGTGGAAATGGGTTGTCGATCATCCTTTAAAAATTAGAAAGTGTCCTATCCATATCTTCCTAAACAATATTAACTGCCTGTTATTTTGAGAGATGGAGACACAGGAAAACGACATCAGCCTCCCAGCACTCCTAAAAATGTCATGACAGAATTGTTCACCTGAGGAGGCAGGGAATACCTGGAAGTGATCATCAGGCTACCACCTTTTATTTAGAACTCTTGGTATGACATATATGTTGAAAAATATATGAAAAAATGAGAGTATACAAAAATTAATCAGATACCAATAGAAGAAAAATTTTAAAATTAATTTAAATTAAAGAATAGCACATAACTATTTTTATTAACTAATAAAAATTAAACAATTTTTGTCTCATTTGAAGAGACCTATATTTTTTCTATACCTGGAAAAAAATTTGGCACTTTTTCTTCCCTCAAAGATTATAAACACTTTGCTATGTCACTAGGCAAGCAATGATTAATTGATTTAAGTTCAGCACTCCACTGTGGAATGCATTACTGCATACATTAAAGCTGATTTTCTGTTACCTTGTAATTTATTGACTAATTCCTTCAATCAAGTCCATTTAAGGGCTTTACTAGATTTCTAGGGTAGTTTAATGATTTTTGCCAGTGCCCTCCTAGAATAGTACTTTTTTTAAAGCATTCTTTTAAAGCTTTATAATCTTTATTAGTTAATCTTCACAATACTCCAATGAAGTTAGATGAGAATTACTCCATTTTTATGGAAGACTTAGTGGAGTGACTCTCATAAAAGAGTGCACATCAAAATCACCAAGGTTACTTGTTAAAAGTGAAGATTCTTGGGCCCCATCCCCTAGAAAACTTTGATTCAATAGGTCTGATTGAGACTTAATACCCTGTAGTTTAAGTAAACAGACCTGATTTAGATGATAGAGAACAACACTTTGAAAAACACTATCTTAACCCACAGATCTCTAGACAAGAACATCTATTGTTTTTCAAAATATGGCAGACTATCTACCTTGACTTCAACCCCACAAGATTACTTTCATGTTATATTGTAAAATAGCTTTAGTGCTGGCTAATACATAACACAACTTTTAAACACAGTAAGTCTGAGGAGAAGTTAAGGAATACCTAAAGGGCAGCACTCAAGAAAATGAGAACTGAAGAGGTAAATGAAGACCTGAAGCCAACGTCCATCTTGAAAGCCAGACCAGTGGATTTTGTTCTCAGTTTTTACACCCTCAGGGAACACAAGACCCAGAGACAAAAACCAGGGCCTCCCCAAGGTGGGAAATTTTTAAGAGACACCTCCCTTATGCTAAAGAAGATCTAAAGAGGCTATACTGTCAGTGCAATCAGAAGTAAACCTGTCCTCACCCAGAGTGATTATGAGAAAAATTGCTGACTCACACTGGCTCTGGATGGAGAGGAGGGGAAAAACTACCCTGAAATTCATAACCACATGTTAGTTCTCACATGGATTTTCAGCCCAAATTCATACTACCTGTATAGTTTGAAAAATCTCAAACTCGGTCTTTTTAAAAATTAGGTCCTAGGGTCAATCCAACAAGAGGATCCAGTACTTGTAAATATTTATGCACCCAACACAGGAGCACCTAAATATATAAAGCAAATATTAGCAGAACTAAAGGGAGAAATAGACAGCAATACAATAATAGTAGGGGATTTAACACCTCACCTCTATCAAGGGATAGAGCATCCAGACAGAAAATCAATAAGGAAACATCAGACACATTAGATCACAGAGACTTAACACACATATACAGAACATTCCATCCAAAAGCCACAGAATACACATTCTTCTCAAATACACATGGGACATTCTCCAGGATAGATTATATATTAGCCAACAAAACGTCTTAATAAATTAAGAAGACAAATAAAATTAAGCATCTGTTCCAACCACAGTGGTATAAAACTGGAAATCAGTTATAAGAAGAAAACTGGAAAATTGACAAATATGTGGAGATTAAACAATATGCTACTGAAGAACCAATGGGTCAAAGAAGAAATCAAAAGAGAATTAAAGAAATACCTTGAGACAAATGAAAATGGAAATACAGCATACCAAAACATGGGATGCAGCAAAAGCAGTTCTAAGAAGGAAGTTTATAGCAATAAATGCTTACATCAAGAACAAGGAAGATCTCAAATAAACAACCTAAATTTACACCTCAGGGAATTAGAAAAAGAGGCACAAACAAAGCCCAAATTTAGTAGTTACAAAGAAATAACAAACATCAAAGTAGAAATAAATTAAGACTAAAGACAATAGAAATGATCAATGAAAGTAAGAGATTTTTTTGGAAAAGATAAACAAAATAGACAAATCTTTAGCTAGAATCACCAAGAAAAAGAGAGGCCTCAAATAAATAAAATCAAAAATAAAAGAGGAGATGTTACAAGTGATACCACAGAAATGCAAAATATTATAAGACTACTACTAAGAACAATTATACACCAACAAATTGAACAACCTAAAATAAATGGATAAATTCCTAGAAACATACAACCTACCAAAAGTGAATCATGAAGATATAGAAAATCTGAACAGACTGTTTACTAGTAAGGAGATTGAATCAGTAATCAAAAACTTCCCAAAGACAAAAGTCCAGGACCAGATGGCTTCACTGGTGAATTCTACCAAACATTTAAAGAATTAATACCAATACTTCTCAAACTCTTCCAAAAAATAGAAGAGGTGGAAACACTTCCAAACTCATTTTATGAGACCAGCATTACCCTGATACCAAAACCAGACAAGGACACTACAAGGAAAGACAATTATATACCAATATCCCTGGTGAACATAAATGCAAAAATCCTCAACAAAATATTAGCATATCAAATTCAACAATATAGTAAAAGGATCACACACTATGATCAAGTGGAATTTATTCCAGACATGCAAGGATGGTTCATATCTGCAAACAAATAAATGTGATATACCACATTAACAAAATGAAGAATGAAAATCATATGATCATCCCAATAGATACAGAAAAAACATTTGACAAAATTTAACATCAATTTATGATTTAAAAAAAAAAACCTCTCAACAAAGTGGGTATAGAGGTAACGTACCTCACCAACATCAAAGGTCATTTATGAAAAGACCAGAACCAATATCCTATTCAATGGTGAAAAGCTGAAAGCTTTTTCTTTAAGATCAGGAACAAGAAAAGGATGCCCACTTTAGCCACTTTTATTTAACATAGTATGGTAGTATGGGAAGTCCTAGCCAGAGCATTTAGGCAAGAAGAGGAAATAAAGACATCCAAATAAGAAAGGAAGAAGTAAATCTGTCTCTATTTATAGATGACATGATATTAAATATAGAAAACACTAAAGACTCCATCAAAAAACTGTTAGAATAAACACATTCAGTAAGGTTGAAGCGTACAAAATCACTATATAAAAATTGGTTGGGTTTCTATATGCTAACAATGAACTATCAGAAAGAGAAATTAAGAAAACAATCCCATTTACAATTGCATCAAAAAGAATAAAATACTGTAAGTCCCCTACATATGAACAAGTTCCCTTCTGAGAGCACATTAGTAAGTCCAATTTGTTTGTAAGTCCAACAAAATTAGCCTAGGTAGCCAATTAACACAATCAGCTATATAGTACTGTACTGTAATAGGTTTATAATATTTTTCACACAAATTATACATAAAAAACAAACACAAAAAATAAAGAAAACATTTTTAATCTTACAGTATAGTCCCTTGAAAAGTACAGTAGTGCAGTACAACAGCTGGCATCCAGGGGCTGGCATCGAGTGAACAGGCAAGAAGAGTTACTGACTGGAGGAGGGAGAGGAGGTGGGAGATGGTAGAGCTGAAGGATCGCCAGCAATAGGAGACGGACGGCAAGCTGCAATTTCACTCACGCCTGACGTTGATGTCACAGGTTCTGGTTCCTTGCTGGATTCTATTCTACCCCCCCTCTTGAAGAAACGATCCAGTGATGTCTGGGTAGTAGCTCTTTTTTTCTTGTCATAGATGACATGGTAGCACTGGATTGCATTCTGAACGGTTGCATTCGTGTACTGTTCTACAATCAGGTCCTGTGCCTCAAAGACGAACAGTGCCTCCTCAAATAAAGAAAATGTCCTTGCCATTCCCTGTGTTGTGAATCTCTTCAGTTCTTCAGTTACTTATTCTTCCTCTTGTCACTCCACTCGCTCAAAATTATTATTATTATTATTATTATTATTATTATTATTATTTTGGCTGCATTGGGTCTTCATTGCTGTATGCAGGCTTTCTCTAGTTGTGGCGAGCAGGGACTACTCTTCATTGCGGTGCACGGGCTTCTCATTGCGGTGGCTTCTCTTGTTGCAGAGCACAGGCCCTAGAGTGAGAGGGCTTCAGTAGTTGTGGCTCGTGGGCTCTAGAGTGCAGGCTCAGTAGTTGTGGTGCAAGGGCCTAGTTGCTCCGTGGCATGTGGGATCTTCCTGGACCAGGGATCGAACCCATGTCCTCTGCATTTGCAGGTAGATTCTCAACCACTGCGCCACCAGGGAAGTCCCCCACTCTCTCAATTATTTTCACTTTTGTTTCCATCATTATCACTTGGTGCTTCTTAGCATAGCAGTACCAACTACATCACCGCTGCTTTTATGCTTGCTTCCAGACATCCTGGGCTTGAAATAAAGATACTGTACTCTGTACAGTACTGTACAGTAAAGTATGCAAAAGAACAACCACTTGTAGAGGATGCACACACGTGACAAGGTACACCAGACACATGAACTAACTTATGTGATTGGACATGCAAATGCACGTTCACATCTTTGAAAGTTCGAAACTTGAAGGTTCGTATGAGGGGACTTACTGTACCTAGGAATATTTAATCAATGAAGTGAAAGTCCTTTACACTAAAAACTATAAGACATTGAAGAAACAAATTGAAGAAGACACAAATAAATGGAAAGATACTCTTTGTTCATGGATTGGAAGAATTAATATTGTTAAAATGTCTGTACTACCCAAAACAGTCTACAGATTCAATGCAATTCCTAACAAAATTTCAATGACATTTTTCACAGAAATAGAACAAACAATCCTAAAATTCGTATGAAACCACAAGAGACCCCAAATAGTGAAATCTTGAGAATATTGAGACAGAAGAACAAAGCTGGAAACATGACACTTTCTGATTTCAAACTATATTACAAAGCTATAATAATCAAAACACTATAGTATTGACATACAGATACATAAATCAATGGAACAGAATTGGGTGCCCAGCATAGATGAACCTAGAGATGATCATACTAAGTGAAGTAAGCCAGACAGAGAAAGAGAAATATTTTATGATATAGCTTATATGTGAAATCTGAAAAAAAAAAGATACAAATGAACTTATTTACAGAACAGAAATAGACCCACAGACATAGAAAACAAACTTATAGTTACCAAAGGGGAAGGGGTGGGAGGGATAAATTAGGACAATGGTATTAACATATACAAACTACTATATATAAAATAGATAAACAACAAGGGATTACATCAAACTAAAAAGTTTCTGCACAACAAAGGAAATCATCAACAAAATGAAGAGGCAACCTACTAAATGGGAGAAAGTATCTGCAAATCATATATGTGATAAGTAGTTAATATCCAAAATACACACAAAAAAAAACTCATACAACTTAACTTAATCTGATTTAAAAATGGGCAGAGGATCTGAACAGACATTTTTCCAAGAAGAAATATAAAGGGCCAGCGAGTATATGAAATGATGCTCAACATCACTAATCAGCAGGGAATTACAAATTCAAACCACAGTGTTAGAATGGCTATTATCAAAAAGACAAGAAATAATAAGTGCTGGCAAAAATGTGGAGAGAAAGGAACACTTGTGCACAGTTGATGGGAATGTGAACTGGTGCAGCCACTATGGAAAACAGTACGGATTTTCCTCAAAAAATTAAAAATAGAGCTACCATATGATCCAGCAATTCTGCTACTGAGTATTTATCCAAAGGAAACAAAATCACTATTTTGCCAGATTTATGCCTCCCCCACCATGTTGACTGCAGCATTATCTACAATAGCCAAGACATGGAAGCAACCTGTGTCCATCAATGGATGGGTGAATAGATAAAGAAAATGTGAATATATATATATATATACATATATGTGTGTGTGTGTGTGTGTGTGTGTGTATATATATATATATATATATATATATATATATACACACACACACACACACACACACACATTCAGCCATAAAAAAGAAGGGAATCTTGCCTTTCGCAACAACATGGATGGACCTCGAGGGCATTATGCTAAGTGAAATCAGTCAGACAGAAAAAGACAAATGATGAATGGTCTCACATATGCAGAATCTACAGAAAAGCAAAAAACAAAACAAAACAAATTCATAGATACAAAGAATAGACTGGTGGTTGTCAGAGGCACGGGGTGAGGGGTGGGCAAAATGGGTGAAGGGGGTCAAAAGGTACAAACTTCCAGTTGTAAAATAAGTAAGTCCTGGGCACGTGATGTACAGCACGGCAACTATAGTTAATAAGACTGTGCTGTGTATTTGAAAGCTGCTAAGAAAGTAGATCTTAAAAAGCTTTTATCACATGAAAAAAGAAATTTATAATTGTGGTGAAGGATGTTAACTAGACTTATTGTGGTGATCATTTCACAATATATACGCATACCAAATCATTATGTTGTCTACCTAAAACTAATATAATGTTATATGTCAATTATTTCTCAATTTAAAAAAAAAAAAAGGTCCTGAGTTGATAGTACCCCCAGGCAACTGACAGATACAAACCATTCCTGGAGAAAACCACTTTCAAAGGAAGACTCAAAGAATTTCCACTGCTAAAATCCATCAATTATGAGGTCACAATAAAAATATCATTTAATACCAAGGAAATAAGTCTCCATGAGACAGATCCAGGAAGAAAACAAACAGCAGAATCAGGTTCACAAAAACTTGTAAAATTGGAAATTTTATTAGACACAGAATATAAAAGCATATATATAATATGTTTAAAGAATAAATATTTTATATGACCAAGGTTTAGAAAATCTAAAAATACAATAATTGAAATTTAAAACTCCATGTTGAGTTTAACAGCAGATGGGATACAGATGAAGAGAAAATTATAGAATGGAAAATAAACCTGAAGACAGTATGTAAAATGAGGTATAAAGAACAAAATATAGAAAATTTAAAAGAAAGATTAAGAGAAAGGTTAAAAGAGTGAGAAGGACTGACAAATGTATATTGGAATTCCAGAAGAAGAAACAGAAATAGATTCAGAGACAGTATTCAAAGTAACAATAGCTGAGAATTTTCTAAAACTTATAAAAGATAAAAATCCTTGGATTCAAGAATCCCAAAGAATCCTAAGCAGGATTCTTAGACATGTCATAGTAAAATTGCAAAATACCATAGACTCAGGGTCAGCAAACTTTTTCTGAATAGGATTAGTTAGTAAAAATTTTAGGTTTTACAGGCCAAACTCTTGGTGTTACCACTATTCAATTCTGCTATTGTAGAGTGGAAGCAGCTACAGTACGTAAATGAGTGAGCCAGGCTGTATTCCAATAAAACTTTATTTACATAAACTATTGGTAGGTCAGATTTGGCATGCAGACTGAGTTTGTTGACTCCTGACATAGACTAAAAGATCTTAAAAGGAACTAGAGAGAAAAGACAAGTTGCCTACAAAGGAATGACAATTAGATTTGTATCTGACTTCTCAATAGCAAAAATGAAGACACTGGAATAATGTCCGCACTGTGCTGAGAGAAAAACCACCAACCCAAAATTACACCAGTCAAAATAACTTTCACAGATGGAAGAGGTAAAAAAGTTATTTCTTACAAATAAAAATTGAAATTAGGCACAAACAGACCCTTACTTCAGAAACAAATTCTGATGGATGTATTTCAAGCACCAGGAAAGTCATCCCAGATGGAAGGTCTAACAGAAAAAAAAAGAAATGATGAGAAGCAAAGTTGAAAAAAGAAAAAAATGGTGAGCATTATGACGAGATTTGTTTTATGGCTTAGCATATGATCTATTTTAATTAAATTTTCTCGGGCAATTGAAAAGAATTCATATTCTGCTTTTATTAGGTGGAGTAGGCTATATGCACAACCTAGGTCAAATCTTAGGTAGTTGTATTATATATTGTTGCATGGCAAATTACCCCAAAACAATAAAGTTTCTGAGAATCAGGAATCTAGGAGTGGCTTAGCTAGGTAGTTCTGGCTGAGGGTCTCTCATGGGGTTGCAGCCAAGCTGTTGGCCAGAGTTTCTGAAGACTTGGTTGCAGCTGAAGGATTCAGTCCCAAGCTCCATCACAAGGCTATTGGCAGAAGGCCTCATTCCTTGCCACGCAGGTCTCTCTACAGGGCTGTTCACACACTGGCTTCCCCCAGGGCGAGTAGACCAAGAGAGGGAACATGAGCCACAAGAGAGAAGCCACAGTCTTTTATAACCTAACCTTAGATGTGACATGTCACCTCCTCTGCCATGTGACATAGGTCTCAGATCAACACTGCATGATGTGGAGGGGGCTACCCAGAGGTATAAATACCAGAAGGCAGCGACCAGATCTCACAACTGTGTTGTTCAAGTTTCTAGACCTGTACCATTTTGTTATGGTGGTAGTTGCTTGCCACTGGTTCTACCAATTACTGAGAGAGGAATGTTGGCATTTCCAACTATAATTGTGAATATGACTCTCTCTCCTTTCAGTTCCATCCTTTTTTGCTTTATGCATTTCGGAGCTGTGTTGTCAGATGCATACATTGCATACATGTATGCAATGTATGCATACATTTAGAACGATTACATCTTCTTAAGGTACTGACCCCTTTGTTATTATAAAAAGTCTTTACTTAACCCTGGTGAAACTCCTGGCTTGGGAACTGGCTTTGTCTGATAATAATATAATCACTCCTGCTTTCTTTCGTTGACTGTTCTCATCCATTGACTTTCATCCTAAAAATGACTTGATATTTAAAGTGGGGTCACCCACATTCCCTGGCTTGTGATTCCCTCCTCCGTTTTCAAAGCCAGCAACAAGGGGCAGAGTTTTTCTCGTGCTGCCATGTCTCTGCAGCCAGGAAAGGCTCTCCACGTTTAAGGACTCATGTGATTACACTGGGCCCACCTGGATAATCCAGCATCAGTCTCCCCATCGCAAGGCCCTTAACCCTGAGGACTTTCATCCCTTCAAGGAGCTTTTCGTGTGACTGATACTCTCACTTTCGATCTGTCTGAGGAACTAGCAAACTGTTGTACAGCTGCTGCCTCCATTTACCCACATTCGGAAGTCAACAGCCTCAGCTCTACGTAGGCCTTTAAAAAGTTATAATGTTGCACATTATCTGGATTTTTCTCATGAGGGTAGGAGCAATGTGGTCTTGCAGCTTTTTGCATCCTAAGTAGCGGTGAAAACTCTACTTAACATTTAATAAAATATTTAACTAAATATTTAATAAAAACATTTTTAGGGAAACAAGGAAAAAAAAAAGAAATGACATTACTGATGGTGAGATAAGCCAGGGTAAATGCTAATCACATAACTGAGAAGTTGGTCACAAGACCAACTGCGTAAGGAAAAAAGATTAGACCTGCAGTAAATTTTTTTTCTTTTGATTTAAACAATTTCAGGCTAATACACAAAGATATAATTTCTGGTTAAACCATCCCAATGTCCTCTCAAAGACTGGCATATTTGATACCATCTAGTGAGCAAGGTAAATGATCTCTGGAGTACACTTAGCTCAGTGGACCTCCATTATCAGAATTAGCAATGGTACGATCATAGATTAACACACAGCACATCCTTCCACCCCCATCTCAAGGCGGGGGACAAAGTGACTTCAGCATTTACAATAAAGGACAGTACATGTTGGCAGCCAGCCACATCTATCCTGAAGTCTGGGAACCAAAGAAGATTATCTCCCCTGAATCCTGATTCTTGCCCCTAAAAGCAGATAAAATATAACTTTATAACCTAGAAAGGGCAGATATTTCTGTCACAGAAATAGAGTTAGAAGGCACCCCAAATGTAGCTCCCTCCCCCAAGCAAAGCCAACATAAATTGGTTTGCAGACTTATCAAGACTGGGAACAGTGCTTTTTATACATACAGAAACAGCGAATTTGGTCCTCCTTTGAGTCTGGGATGAGTATGTGTGTGGGGAAAACTATTCATTTTTATGGCATCTTTTCCTGTTATTTTTCAACATATTTAATGGAAATAAGTAAGACTTCTGTAAAAGATTTCAGTTATTACGTGACCTCAAGTCATTTCTACATGGTGGGGACTTTTTTCTTTTAGAACTTCTGAGACGCTGTTGGGTCAAGACAAGGAACAAAGAAACAGCATAAAAAATTAAAGAGGGAGTTTAATCTATTCCAAGCACACTTCTTTCCTACAAGTCACAATCAGGGGGCCCAGCTGTCCTGAAACCCATAAGTGGTTCTCTCTCACTGGTGTGGAAATTGTTTATTTCCCCTGGCATTTATGCTCCTAGAGAAACTATGTAGCAAAGTTCTCTCTCTGAGGGATAAGCGGTCTGAGCCTGTGCGTTTACAAACTTGAGGTCAGCCAAGGATGGGGGTATTTGAGGTCACTTGTGTTTGTGCACAGTAATAATTGGGAGGATGTGTTTGGTTCCACAGTTTTGCCTGTTGGTCTGGCCTTGCATGGGAGTCTCAGAGGAGCAAAAAAAAAAAAAAAAAAGGCAAGAAGATACAAAAAAAAGCAACATTGCATCATTGCATCCATGCGCTACCATGAAGGGTCCGCCTGCTGCTGCCCAGCGTGCTTTGGCTTAGCTATTTGACTCCCTGTGACTGCCACGTGTGGTCCAGGGCTGTGGAAAGGATGTGTCCATGTGGATGAGTGAACGCAGGGCACCAGAGCTGCCTGCTCCATGCCAGGCACCGTGCAAGGTCCAGATGTGTCTGATCTATTCTAACTCAACCCAGCAAGAGTTACATTGTATCCCCACTGGATCAATGCAGAGGCCAGCTCAGAGAGGGTAAGTAACTTGTACAAGGTTGCACAGCTAGTTAGTGGCCAAACCAGGATTCAACCCTGTTAAAGCCCTGCCTTCCTTCAAGGGCACCAAGTGCCTCCATCCTGAAGAAGTACATTTCCACTTGCACCCCAGGAAGCAGCTCTATCTGGCAGGGAGGAAAGCAGCATATAATCCTGGATCAACCTCACTGGGCAGGCCAGATTTTGCCAGGGCTAGTTTTCGGGGTCTCTAATTGTGGTCTTCATCTGTCCTGTTCGAGACACCCCGTCAGTCAATGATTCTTCAGAAGATGTGAAGTGCCAGCTTTGTCCAAACCCTCAATTAAGAAGTGAGGTTTGAACGCTTTGCCCAAGGTCACCCTGCTTTCAGTGAGAGCCCTGCCTGGGACCGAGATGCCTGAGCCCTCAACACAGCTCCTTCTGTGCACGTGCGGCCCATCTGAGGACAGTCAGAGGCTCAGCGTTGGGCTGACTCCCAAAGGATGTTGAGTGTCCATCCCAGACTGAGTTAGAAAACAACATCCCTTCCAACTGGAGACATTGCATAGTCCCTGCTGGGAAGTTCTCTGCTGTGGTAGAGCTGCCTGCAGGTTGGGGACAGGGGTGGCCAGGGCTGCCGACCCAGGACTGTGCCTCCCCTCCGGGTGTGGGAAGTGGGTGTGTCAGCGGCACCCATCTCCACAGCATGGACCAAACTCCGGGGGTGACTAGGGGAAGCCTCTCCCAGCCTCTCCACCGACCTGAATCCCGCCCCTCCTTCAAGGCCAGGGTCGAGTTTTGCCCCCTCCTGATGTCCCTGTGGACCAGCTGGGATTTTTCAGAGTGAGTCCTCCGTCCTCTGAAATGGACACACCCTCATGGCAGCTACCATCCTTTTGACAATACATCAGCCCCCTCCGTGGTTGCCATGGCTCTGTTCCCGTCACCTGAGACTGTTACGTGGTCACGGCGTCCCTTCTGAGTGAGGGTCACGGTTACGCGTTTGGGCCCCACCGGTCCTCACGCATGGCTCCCAAGGGGAGGCCCTTGCTTGCCAGCTCCTCACCATTTCACCTGGGCACCTAATCCGATATATCGGCTCCCAAACATCGGGCGTAAGAGGAGGGGTGAACGGTGTCGTGAGGCTTTGGCATGGCTCCCCCAGCTGAGGATCTGTTATGTCCTTAGAGCCGGTGGCTTGGCGAGGGCTTGGCCGGAGGGGAGGTGGGGAAGGGCGTGGTGAGGATGATTCCAGCTCTGGCTCTCTGGCTGCACAACTCTGGGACAAGGCCGCCTTTTCGTGTCCTCATGTGTAGGATGTCGATACCCACATGCCCACCTAACAAGCCTTTCAGGGGCCGAAGGAGGTCACGCATGGACGTGACCTGCACAGAGCAGGTTAGCTGCTTTGATTTTTCCTTCCTGGTACTTGTCATCATTTGCTATTGCATATTCACGTGTGTGATGACTTGACTAAGAACTGTCTGCTCCACTAAAAGACACGCTCGGCGAAGCCAGAAGCTCTGTCTCTTCTGCTCGTCTCTGCGCCTCAGTGACTCCCAGCCCACTCTCTAGCACACAGCACATAACTGATAAATATTTGGTGACTATGTGAATGTACAAGTGAATAGAAGGCACTGAATCAGGGTTTGTTGGATCATAAAAGAGCAAGGTGTGCCTGGAAGGGCTGCTAAGGTTGTTTCTTGACCTGGGTGCTGCTGACATCCACTGGCAATACACCCAAGTTTCGAAATGTAGGTTTTAGTATCATTCAGATGCGGCCAGTCCAGCAGATCAGGAGACGACTGCTGCTGGAAAGATAGTTTGCTAGTCACAGCCCCAAGAGGAAGGAGCAGACTATGCCATGGTGGGGGGCGGGGGCAGGCATAGGAGAAGGGCACCAGGAGAGAGGCGGACACGCAGGCAGAAGCCTGCATTGTGGCTTCCATGGGAATGAACGGATGAGGCAGGGACAACAGGCTCAGGACTGGCCAGTCGGAGTAATTTCAGGGCTCTGGGAGTAGGGTCATCCTTAGTTGTCTGGTGCCCGACCCTGGGTCATTAGGGCAGGGGGACAGTGGCCCCAAGTGACAGCCCCATGGAGGAGGTGTTGGTGATGTGGGCCCTGGGTGGGTTGCTTTGTATACAGAAGGCAGGCTAGCAGAAGAGTTGTTTCCTATCTTTAGGAATCAGCTAGTCCTGGGGGGCGGGCAGGCCCTCCAAGGTCATCAGGGCTCCAAGATGTCAAAACATCAGAAATACAGAAAATAAAAAGGCAGGATGAATATGACATACAATCTGGGCACCCTCCTGTGTGTATATTGTACGTCGATAAAAAGTGCACAACATCAAATGAGTACGTTAGAGACTGTTTTTAAAGCCACTCTGACATTCATTTCTCAGGGTCCCAAATGAGCCAACAGGGCCAGCAGGGCTGCAATTTCTAGAGGGGAGAGAAGGGCGCCCTCGGCAGGGCTGGTGGCTGAGGCCGAGGTGGGTCCTGGAGGGGGCTTCTCACCCCTTATCGCGGGGAGGGGACCCCTTTGCTGCCTCTTCTACAGCTCCATTCTCCATGCCCGGCCCCTCCATCCCCACACCTGCTCCCATCTTCCTGAGCTGCCCGCTTTGAGGGGCTCCGTCTGGGAGTGTGGACATGACTGGGGTGTCGACCTAAAGCTATGCCTTCTCTGGAGGATGCTCTGGTCTGCAGGGGTCTGAGCCGTGGGGGGCCTCGTTCACTTGGGCGGGTTCTATACGTGCCTCATCATGGTCGAATCTGGCCAGGGAGCTGCAGCATCGCGTTGGGGCCGTGCAGCCACAGCTGAAGTCCTGGCTCTGCTGCTTGACCTTAGGATGAGTTTACTAACCCTGCCATGACCCCGCCTCCTCATCTATAAGTGCAGGTTATGATATTAAAATTAATAAGGCCTACCTTATAGGGTTACTGTGAGTCTCAAAGGAGTTATTGTATCTAGAACATGTCCAGAACATAGAAAAGGTAGTGGAAATGTTTGTTACGCTTGTACAGCACTTTATTGTACTGCCCAGTAATTAGGCACAAATGACCATTAGTTAAAAAAACAATGGTTATAATTACCGTTAATTGTACACAAGCTGATCAGGTCCTTAGTTTTTCTTTCTTCTGTCTCAAACGTTCATCGTCAGACCCTTACTGAGCAACCCCACTCAGTGCCAGGACCTGAGCTAGTCTCTGGAGACTTCTAAACCAATGTGTCAGTAGGAGACAGCGGTGGTCCTTCGTTGAAAGTTTGCTAAACGTCAGGTGGCATGTTAAACGCTTGGCACAGGTGAGCTGACATAACCCTGCCACATCATCACAGGGTGGATGTCACTGGTCCCATTTTACACACAAGGGACCTGGGGCTCGGGGGCACCGCACTTGCCCACATTGGGAGCCATGCGGTCTGACCGGCCACTGACCTGGGAACACACAGCACAGTGAACTTCACCACCCAGGCGGGGAGAGAGCGCCTACAAGGTTTCCAGGAAACATGACTCCTGACCTGAGGTTTGAAGGATGTGCAGGAGTTATCCCACCCTGTGAGGATGAAGGCAGTCTGTGCAGAGAAGAACCATGCACACACAGTGGAAGTGCTGGGCAGGTGCAATCCTGGAAGACCCCAGTGTACCTGTGAGATGCGAGGGATGCTGCTGGAGAGGTGCCAGGGGCCAGGCCATTCTCTAGAAGGTTCCAGAAGAGTCCAGAATTCATTCTCAGGGGTCAAATTCTGTACACCCTGGCCATTTGAAATGGCCAAAATTCCAACCACAAACACATGAGACAATTTCCCATCACCGGTCTTTTCAGGTACCAGGGGTCAAATCTTGAAATAAGGCCTGCCTTTGGCTTAATGGAAAAATCCAAAGTGCTCTGTCTCTGTGGGACCAGTTGCTCATCAAATCCGACCGCCTCTCCCAGCTGCACTGCTCGCCAAGGGGCAGGGACAAAGGGAGGCAGGTGGCGGAGGTCACGCCAGCCCCCTCCTGCTGCGGATTAACCCAGGCATCACCACGCCTCTCACCCCCTGGGGCCGCCCCCAGCAGCCGCAGCTGGTTTGTCGGGATGGTACCTCTGTCCTCCTGGGGCCCGCCGGTGTGGCCAGCAAAGGGGCGGACGAGCGCGTGTCTGTGCCCGCCGGGCGCGGTGCCTCGTGCTGCCCCTTCTTTCAGCTCTGCCTCACCATCCGCCTGGGATTGACGAGGGCCTGCCTTCCCTGAGCAGCGGGAGAAAGGGCCCCAGACAAGCTCTCAGCCCTGGACACCCAGTATTTCCCGGGAACTTGTGATTCAGAGAGACTGGGTGAGCCGTGCCCCTGGGTGTGCAAAGCTCCGCCGCAGTTGGAAGCGCAGCCAAGACTGCGGTCCTGGACTCTCTCCAGCTGCCCCGCGCTTGGTCTCTGATAGGATGCCCAGGAGGGAAGCCAGCCCCTTCCAGTCCCTGCGAGCCAAATACAGCTCTTCACATATCTCAGGATGACGCACCTGGTAGAAAGCAAGGCCAGTGACAGTGACCACATTTGCATACTGGTCTAGACACACTCTCTCTAGCCTAACTCCAAATCCTAGGAAGAGACATTTGAGGACAAGTATTCACCCATAAATTCCTCAACTACGGCCTAAGTAAAGAACAGTAATTGGTCCATATTAGCTGCCTTTTCCTGGTCCAGTAACTGTAACCAGGGAGACATGATCACATACAGCAGAGGTAGCTACAGGAGCCCACCATGGCTACTGTGTGGATTTGAGGGACAAAATAGCAAAAAAAACAAGAGACATCTGCTATGGTGAGTGTGAAGCATCAGAATATAATCGATAACACAGTGTACTAATGGTCGGTGGTAAACACAGAGGGCTACGAGACCCTGTAAGAGGGGCCCTAGCGTCTACATAGTAGGGACAGAGAGGGAGACACCATATTGAATAAGGCAGCTACACACAAGCTTGGGCTATATTTTTGTTTGTTTATTTTCTAAAGCCAAAACCAAGAAAGACAGTCCTAGCAAGGTGGTGATGGCAAACTCAGGAGCTGAGGGCAGTCCAAGGGAGCCAGAAAGATTCACAGTTCAAGTTCAGAGAGCTAGTAACTTGCAGGTTGAGCTCTGAGGCCAAGTCTATCCAATTCCAATGCCCATGCTCTTTCCCCTACTCATCACTACAGCTCTTTGGGTAGAAAAATATTTTGCCAGTCTAAGCAAGTATGAAAAAAAAAAAAAGCTCATGGGCTTCCCTGGTGGCGCAGTGGTTGAGAATCTGCCTGCCAATGCAGGGGACACGGGTTCGAGCCCTGGTCTGGGAAGATCCCACATGCCGCGGAGCAACTAGGCCCGTGAGCCACAACTACTGAGCCTGCGCGTCTGGAGCCTGTGCTCCGCAACAAGAGAGGTCGCGATAGTGAGAGGCCCGCGCACCGCGATGAAGAGTGGCCCCCGCTTGCCACAACTAGAGAAAGCCCTCGCACAGAAACGAAGACCCAACACAGCCATAAATAAATAAATAAACAAATAAATATTTTTAAAAAAGCTCATAAAGTTATTCATTTGTTTGCTGATATAATGGCTTGGTTTTATAAAGTTTCTGAGAGGCACATAAAAATACATAATTTTCAAAAATTGCTTATTAAACATTTACCATGTGGCAGGTACATGCTAAAGTTTTTACCTACACTCTGGCATTTTATCTGCAATAACCCTTTACAGTAGGTAGTATTATTATCTCCATTTTGGGGGGTGAAAAACTGGGATTAAGAGAGACTTTAATTTGCACAATGCAATACAGTTAGTAAGTGGTAAAGCTAGAATTCAAAT
Source organism: Balaenoptera acutorostrata (assembly GCF_949987535.1). Classification (NCBI taxonomy): domain Eukaryota; kingdom Metazoa; phylum Chordata; class Mammalia; order Artiodactyla; family Balaenopteridae; genus Balaenoptera; species Balaenoptera acutorostrata. The sequence continues at coordinate 71,854,852 of NC_080079.1, read as the reverse complement.
CAGGTCTGAGGCCTTAAGGCCTTAACCGTTAGGAGAAATAGCTGAGAAGTCAAGGTAAAGGAAAAACATGATTAAGAAATTACAGCCTGATTACCCCCTAGAATTACATTCCATATCATCCTGATCGGAAGTCAGGAATGAGCCAAAAATACTAAAGATTCCTAGCAGAAAAAGCAGAAAAGAAGAATACTAATTATGAGTCACAATATGCTTAAGATAAGAACTGGGAACTCCCTGGTGGTCCAGTGGTTAGGACTCCACTGCAGGGGACCCAGGTTCAATCCCTGGTTGGAGAACTAAAGATCCTGCAAGCCACCTGACGTGGCCAAAAAAAGAAAAAAAATTAGGATAGCCCCAGTTTTTCTGATATTGCGAATTTTACCCGTGAGTCTTCACAAAGAGAATAAAACTGTGTGAAGTCATGGATAATGTCCTAACCACGTTTTTACAATAAGTACAATGACAAGTTTCATACGTCATACACTTGCAATTCACACACTTCATCGCAGTCAGGATAAAACAAAAGAATGTGTGAGTTTAAGAAATTCCGTGTGAGGCCAAACAAATGCAGTCCAATTCACAGCTCTCTGAGCAACTGATCTGAGCCAGGGTGTGTGTGTGTGTGTGTGTGTGTGTGTGTGTGTGTGTACAGACTTCACTTCGTTCAGGGAATCCTCCATACATATTTGAATAGGAGTTATACAGGGAGCCCTAGTTGTCATTTCTGTTAAAATTGAGGAACTAGGAAAGGTTTACCTGGATGGATGGTCACCCGATCTACATGGAATAATTTGATTTGATCAATATTAACTCATAAATATTATTTTTCAATATCAATAGGCGGAATTCTATGAAATGCTATGTAAAACTATTTTAAGAACAATATGTGAAATACAAATTCATATGCCAATGCTATTTTCTGTTCTCTCAATTGTTTTGAAAAGAAAAGCAATGATTCTTACCGTTTAATTCTAAATAGAAAAGGACTTTAATAATCTAATAAACAATGGCCAGTGCATGTAATTGGATTATAGATGGAAGCAAATGAGGCAGCTCCCTTTAAAGCACAGCTTTGATCATGTAGTAAAGAATTGTTGTTTGAAAGATTTTCCTCTCTTCTTTATAATGGAAATAAAGTGCCTTACAAATGAAGTTTTTATTAAGTATTCAAAGAAAGCAATGAGAACAGAAGGAACTTGGAATGAGGTGGAATTGTTGAGGAAGACGTATTAGTAGAAAATACATCAAAATATATGAAGATGTCAAATAAAATATGACTTGGAACGTCTGCCAGGTAGTATTCAGCATACAGGTTAAAATTGGGAACAAAATATTCTGATGTTTCTATTTAAGTCAGGAATAAAATGAAAAGCTAATAGGCCTAATACCATGAAGTGAAGAATTCACAATTTGGCTAATCAAAAAGGATTATTGGATTTAAACATAAAAGAAAACTATTAAATTCACTTGAGAATCACCTGTGATAGTTTTTGCTCATGATGTGGTTTTCGTAACACAGACTGAAGTGAAAGGTGGCTAAGATCCAGGGCCTCTGCAAAAAATGGATGGAGTGTAAATCTTAATGAGAAAAAAATGGGATGATGATTAGCGAAAATGGGCTGATGTCTTTATGACACCAGCTACAGAAACCAGAAGAAGTTCGCTGAAGAAAAATGTGGACCTGTACCAACTTTTTAAACATCTTTATTGCTGTGACATACAGTAAAGAAGTTATATGTTGATGTTTAAGTTAGGATGCAGAGTTTAGGCCAATTCCTCAATTTTAGTTTTAACTAAAATGAAAATAATTTGGTTAAAACACTTTCTTACAGCCTCACTCACATATGCCTTTGCGATCACAGCTGAATGGTACGTTGCTGCCCGTTTGCATCACTGGGCAGACTTGTCTGTTTGCTTCACTGTTATACCCGCAGCACCTAGAACAGTGTGACACACAATTACTGCCCAAGAAGTATTTGTTAAAAGAATGAATGCTTTTGAATGAATGAATGTCATTTAGACACAGAAGTAAATGCCCCCAAAACTTGGAAATAAAGTTGCTTCTGGGAATGAAATTAATAATAAGATATACTAAAATACCATAGCTGTAAAAATAACCCCAAATATTGCCTATACATATGAGAATGAGGAGATTTGGGACTCCTTAGTATAATCAAGATATGGGGTGTAGTATTAGGGAGTTATGATATAACATGATCACAACCAAGAAAAGAAAAGACATTTTTTATATGTTGCTGGAAAAAACTAAGTAACAGAATGGGATCTGGGAAATAAGGGATCAGTGATTAAGAATTTTTAATTTCTCTGACTCCCTTACTAGTGAGAAAATAAGCTCCACGGGGGCAGAGACTTTTTTTTTTTTTGGTTTGGATGGGTGGATGGAGGGATGGATGAATGGGTGGATGGAGGGAGGGATGGATGCATGGATGGATGGATGGGGTGGATGGGTGGATGGATGAATGGTTGGATGGATGGATGGATGGATGGGTGGGTTGATGAATGGGTGGATGGAAGGGTGGACAGATGATTCATTCATTCATTTATTCATGTAGTAAAGAATTGTCCTTGCTAATCCAAATGGTAAGTCTTAGACTCACTGCGTCTCAAGCCTCCTATGGATCTGTTCCGCACACCTGCGTCTCATCTGTGCTGGAGGAGAGAGACAGAGGCTGGAAGTCTGAGCACAGATGTGTCTTGCTGCCAGGGAAAGGGGTGCATGAGGACGTGAGGTGAACTGTGACCCCTGGCTCTGCAAGCACAGACGGACACTCAAGTGCAGCCCCTAGCTCTTCTGCCTGGTCACCTGCTGACCCCAGGGTATTCGCCTTGTCTACGTGGCTGCACTCCAGGCAGCAGGAGAAAGAACCCATTCCCTCTCCTCCTGGAGAACGACAGGGCAGATGTGCACATGGCTTCCACTCATGCCCCACTAGCCACGTGGCCACGCCAGGTAGGCTGGGAGGCGTAGCCTTTATGCTCCATGGCCACAACCCTGGTGAATCTCTTCCTCGGCAAGGGGAGGACAGACACTGAGGGACAGCGTCTGTCCTTTGCTGGTGTGGTGGGTTCATTTGTAAGGTATTTTGGGGGTAATCTGACACCAGTAAAAGTTAAAATATTGATGTTTGTAAATGAGCTGTTGCAATTTGCAAATCATCTCTCTCCTTGACTGTCTTTCATTTCAACACCACTCTGAGTGAAAAGCAAGGCACAGAGCCTCGTCTGGCACAACTGCGTACATGAGCATGGCTTTGGTGGCCCCCAGACTTCATCAGACAAGCATGTCACAGTCGGGGGCAGGGGGAGAAAGGCACAAACCACACTGTAATTAGGGAGCTGAGAGTGCAGCAGCCTGGGCTAGAAAGCCACGTGGGAGCCCTGCAGCAGCTCGGCATTGCCCGCATTTGAAGCGCAGGAGGAATGATGTGGAAAGACCCATGTGAAGTGTCCTTAGAACCCTGCAGATCCCTTTACACAAGCATCACCCTCACCAAGCAAACCCGGATAAGAATCAGCTTCCCAAGGACCCTGAAACTGGGTAGGGCTTGGTGCCTTTGTTAATAGGTCAAATATGGCAGTCACCATCAATAGATCTTGTCCCCTGTAAACCTCTTTCAAGTTTGGGGATCATCACATTGTGAGTTAACTCAGAACCTAGCTGATGCTGGGCTCACTGATATGGTGAATGTTCCCCAACTAGCGCGTGAATGCACGTCACCAGAACACAGGGACCCTGGGTGAGGGGCCCGGTCCATGGCGAGCACACCCTTGGCGTTTCTATCACCGCATGACTCATGGCAACAGAATAAGCCCAACACCATGTATGTGGCGTCATGGCTTAAACATGCATGTTTACACCAGGAGGACTGCCTGCCAACCAGAAGATGCAACAGGATGGCAGACCTATCCCTACAGCCACCCATGTGAGACACAGGTGCTACTCTAGCCACCAAGAATCACAGCAACTCTCAGGGCAAATAAGCACAGAAATCCCTAAATGCCTTTTTCCCAGCACTAAAAAAAATTAGACCATTCCAGTATTTCTGATTTAACATGGCTGACTTGAGATTCATATACTGGGGAGAAAAAAGGGACAGATCTCTTGCCAATAGCTACAATGGAAATAAAATAGCAAAACTTTACAAAAAGCCCAAATCAGAAATACATTGTAAATATAATCAAAGGTACATAATGCCCTGCCTATCAATTTGCGTAAGTGATCTTTTCATTTTCAGTGAAAATTATAGGCATAGCTGTTCTCAATAAATGTGTAATTTGGATGGAGAAAAGCCCAGAGCTAGCGTAAAATTCATCACTACCAGTTGGTGTTTAGCTGTTTCTAAAATGAAATAGAGCAGAAACAATTTCAAAGCTCCCAGAAAGTGAGCGGGTCCAAAGAGGTAGCAAATAAAAAGGAAACACCTGCAAAGCCCCCAGCGTCCAGCCACCTCGGAGTATGTTCTGATTCCAGTAGACTGTGTCCACTTTAGGAACCCAAATGTCTTTCTCTTTCTGTGTCAAAATATCCTTCATTGCCTAGAGCTAAGGATATCAGTTCAAGTCTATGACTCAAAAGGCAAGGACCACAAAGAGAATAATGGTTAAGAAGGTCAAGGCTTTTCTTAAATTTCATCACGTATTTTATTTTTCTGGTTCTATTATAAACCCCAATTTCCGATACTTCCGAGAGCAGCTTAAGTGTCCAAAAAGAAAACCCACCAAACCCTAACTTCACGCAAGGTGATCTCTCAACATAAAAGTCCTTTTCCTGTGCCTCTCTGTCCCAGGGGTGGGATGGATCTTGTCTGGTCACCTAGAGTTTCTCAAACCTCAATATCTTAAAATGTCAGCATCCCAGTTTCCAGTGGAGTTCTTCACAAGTGCCACATCTAGTAACAAACCCCTCTTAAGCTCCCTGAGTTGCCCTCATCAAATACAGAGCATGCCCTTCAACATCCAGCTCTTGCTTATCTTTAATAATAACAGTTTCTAAGACTGCCTCTTATGACGTTTTGTCTGGTGATGGGGGCAGAGAGCTGTTTGGTTGCTTTTGTTGTGGGACCCGATTCAGGTTCAAGGAGTGCTTGTTTCATCTCAGTAGTTTCCTAATCTAGAACATCTTCTCGCCTTTTTCTTTTTTTCAAGACATTGACTTTTTGAAGAGTTTTCTAGAATGTCTCAAATTCTTGTTTTATCAGATTGTTTCCTCACAGTGTCATTTACGTTGTTCCTCCATTCTTCAACTTTCTGAAAGTTAGGTCCAATAGAAGTATGATGTGTGCCACATATGTGATTCTAAATTTTCTCAGAGAAGCCCGCTCACCGCAACAAAGACCAGCCCCCCGCTCGCCGCAACTCGAGAAAGCCCGCGTGCAGCAACGAAGACCCAACGCAGACAAAAATAAACAAGTTAATTAGTTAATTAATTTTTAAAAAATAAAAATAAATTTAAAAAAATAAATTTTCTCATAGCCACATTAAAACATTTTTTAAAACAGGTGAAGTTAGTGTTAATAACATACTTTATGTAACTCACTATACCTTAAATCTTATCATTTCAACACTTAATCAGTACTTTTTAAATGACTAATTAAATATTTCACATTATTTCTTCATACCAAGTCTTCAAAATTTGGAACATATTTTATACTTAGAGCACATCTCAAGCACATACGGCTGGCTAGTGGCTACCATACTGAACAGTACAGGTCTGCAGGCTTGATTGATTATGGGCAGTTATTTTAGCACTTAGGTGATGATGTGTAAGCAGACCACTACGTAGTGGCAGTATGTTAACATGGCCAGATCTCTCTTTGGTAAAGATCCCTTCCTCCCTCTTTGTACTCACAAGTAGTCCTCGGGGTAATACTTTGGCATCATCAAATATTCTTCTTGGGATGACTGGAAAAATTTAAATATAGACTGACATTAAATGATTTTATGGAATTATTTTGACTTTTCTTAGGTGTGATAAGGGGATTGTGGTTATGTAGGAGAATGTCCTTATTATTAGGAGCAGGATAAAGTTTTAGGAATGAAACATCATGATGTTGGCAACTTCCTTTTACACTATATTAGCAAAAGTTTTATATATGTAGATATATAGATAGATAGATTGATTGATTGATTGATATATTTACAGAGATAAAGCAAATATGTCAAAATATTTACACGTTTTATATCCAGGTGCAGAGTATATGGGTGTTTATTGTGCTACATTTTCAATCATTCTATAACTTTGAAAATTTTTACAGTAAAAAGTTGAGGGGGAGTTTTTTGAAATAATAATAATGGCACTTATCCTCTTCCAGGGACTGTGCTAAAATGTACACTACTAAAAGGCTTTCATCCATTATCACATTTAATCCCTGAAACAACTAGACAAGGTAGGTGCTATTATTTTCCCACTTTTCCTGACAGGAGAACCAAGGAACAGAGGTTAGGTGATTTGCACAGTCACTCAGATAGTTTAATAAATGACAAGGAAGATTCGAATTGAGTACCTCTGACCTGGAGTCCATGTTCTGAATCACAAAAGTGTATTGTCTCCTCAGAATTCAAAACAAAGAATCAAAGTTCAGAAAAGTCACTTTCCTAGGTCTTTATAAGCTCAATCTTTATTCTAAGGATCCAGCAGCAGTGGGATATGAACTCAGAGAAACTTGAAACTTGATTCAGGACCGTGACATTGACTGCAGCCAAGGGCAGACCTGCTCACAGGACCACACCTGCCGTGTCCTCTGACATCAACGGGCCTTTGCACTTGCTCGGTCTGTCGTCTCCAACAGCTATGATGATCTTCTCCAGCCATCCAGAGGCAAGGGCCAACACAAGTTAATTCAAACACTACTGGCTGTTCAGCAAGGTTAGATTTCAACTCATTTCTCTCTCACTGGTGATAGAATAATAATGATGAGAACAGCTACTGTTTATTGAACACTTGCTATGTGCCAGCCACTGTTCTAAATGTTCTCCATATGCTACCTAACTCATCCTTCAACAGCTCTGTGAGGTGTGTTCTAGAAGGAAAACGAAGCACAGAAGCCACAGCAGTAAGTAGAGCCTTGCAGCATCATTCCAGAACATGTTTGTCACCACTGCAGAGCAGGGTGGGAGGTGCTGCGCCCAGAGAGCTCATCACGCGGGGAACAGGGTTAAGGCTGGGCTGGCCGTGAGCACCTTGGCGGCAGCCATGGCATCATATCGCCCTCTGGGGAGGAGAGGGAGGATTGGCAGGGGAGAACAACCACATCTGTTGAACTCCTCCTATGGCTGGTATTGGGTGAAGCCCTTTAAGATCCATTGCCTTGCTTAAAGGGCAGGACCCCTCTGGGGTAAATAATTATTATCTCCATGTCACAGATGAGAAAAATGAAACTTGGAAAATTAAGTCACTTCCCCAGAATCTCACCATTAAGACATGGTTCCTGCTACAGAGTCAAAGTTAACAAATGTTTGCTAAATGAAAGCAAGAATATATAGTTCCATGAGTTAAAAATAAAAATACAGAGGCTGTCAGATTCCATAAGCAGATGTATTTGTTTGCCAGAGGAAAACTATGGCCCAGTGCCCGAGGATCCTGACACGGGGCACACTGAGGGCCTAGCCGAAGGAGGGGAAGGACCCAGGGCCAAATCCTCACGTCTGAGCAGGCACAGGAAGCCCAAGGCAACACCAAATGCCTCTGGGAAGCAGGGTCTGGAACCAAACTCAGGGCAGGTGGGGGAGGGACCCCATGAGCAGTGAGCACAGAGTCTGCTCATGAGGGGGTGTCTGAGCTGTACTTGGGGTGCCCAGGCTGGGGCACAGGCCACAGTGGCACAGGTGGCATGGGGGACCCCACTGGTCACTCTGGGAAAGCAGGTGAGCAGTATTCCCTCAGAGCTGAGAGAAGAAGGCATTTGCCTCTGGGCAGGCACAGGTCCCTGGACACAAGGCTCAGCAAACAGAGTTCAGATGAGGAACTTTTGGGCAGTGCACAGACTGTACACCTGTACACGGCAGCCCTGAAGGTAGGCAGGTAGCTGGAGAGTCTGTATCAGAACCTCTGGACCCCAGACACCGCCTGTCTCCTGGTCCAGCTCTGTGTGGATTGTGACCTCCTGCGACACAAGCAGGGCTCACTGAGCATCCTACCCGTCGGCTTCCCTGGAGAGAGGCCTCCTCCCCATCTCCCACCTGAAGCCTAAACAATGCAGGTGCAGCCCACTGGGCAGGAGCGGGACATACCCTCCTTTCTAGGAGCTCTCTCTTCTCTGCTTCACGGCCCTGCCCTCACTCCTCTCCCTGGATCGTATTCCAGAAATAAAATAAGATCACACGTGTCCTCTGTCTCACACTCTGCTTTCTGGGGAGCAGAGATAGATAGCTAAGAGAGTAAATGGAAGCCCCCTCCCCAGAAAAACGCACATGCCAACAAACTGAGGCATGGCGTCTCCGTGGTTCGTGGCTCCCCTGAAGGCCAGGCTAAGACCTAGGTACGAGTTTCGGTTTTGAAGTAAATGCACATTTCTTTCTCTTATCTGTGAAGACACTCCAGCACTTCTGACCCCAGGAGAGCTCAAGAGTTGGTGGTGAGGAGGGGAGCTCGACATAGCACAGGGCAGCCCCAACACAGTCACCAGAAGCTAAAACCAGATGGGGGTGAGGCAGCTGTCAGAGGCTCCTGGAGACCTGGATGGGGGTTTGAAGTGGATCTGAGACAGGACGGGGTGTTTCCGCCGCACTGCTCTGGCCCTTGACCAATCTCAGCTCACATGGTCTTTTCCCAAAACTCCCCTGTATCTTAGCAAGAAGCATCAATGTTGTTCAGTAAGATAAAAGGTTCATTACAAAACCTTCCATGGTCCAGAAGCCCACCGGCGGGAAGGGCTACCCACCTGGACCGCAGTTCCTCCAGCCCTGCTGCCGTGGCCGTCCCACGTGTGCAGACACCTGAACCACTGCACCGCTCCCCCCGACACCCCTACCCCCTGGAATTTTGGTGGGTTTCTGTTTGCCAGAGACCTTGAAAGACCTGAAGGTTCTCCCTCGTCTCCTCTAAGGAGGGAAGAAGCAGCCCCCTGGCCACGTGCCTGCATCTATGAGGATGAGCTTTGAAGGGGCTGGAGGAAACCATTAGCCATCGCTGGACACACAGCCAATGCACCAGCCTTGGACACGCACGCTAATCGGTACAACCTGTCAACTGAAAACCAGCAGTGGCATCCAAATGCCACCCAGAGAACCCCCGAGAGGCAGGTAGGCATTTAGGTCTGCCAAGCACCCCTACTCTGTGCAAAGGTGCTGCAGACAGACAGACAGGCTGGCTGCTTTTAACCCACGCCAGCTCCTCTGAATACTTCCTCCTCTTTTCACACCCCCATTGCAAAGGGAGCCAAATCTGAAAGACGACCAAAACTAGGTGCCTGGCAGACAGGTTCCCGAAATATCAGCCTCTGGTGCTAAAAGCGCCCTCCTGACATGTGCCAGATTAGGGATGATGGATCTGGAAATTGCGACAATCAGGAAGCTAAAAAAATATTACAATGCTAGCATCACATTTCCAGTAAGCTGTGGGAGGGCGTTAAGTGGAAGGAGGCTGCAATAACGCTTCCCTGCGGTAAATAGTGACCTCAGAGGCTCAGACCACACGGCATTGGCCCACTCGCTCGTTCTCCCAAATATTTATTCTACGAAGACACATTCATTGACATTTGTGGAAGCAGGAGGGTGGAGGGCAGGTTTTCAAACTGCTCTGCTACAAGCCCAGAGCTCCCAAGGGGCTTTCATTCAACGAGTATGAACCGAGCACCTACTACGCGCTGGCGCTCTTCCTGGTGCTGAAATACAGCAGCTAACAGCACAGTCCCTGTTCGCATGGAGAGAGGACACCAGAGAAAATTCATAAGTAAAGTACGTATAAATTGAGAGCAATAAATACTGAGGAAAAGGGAATAAAGCAGGGAAGGGGTTAGGACAGCCAAAGCAGGAGGCTGGGGCTTTAGGTTCCCAGGGAAGGCTTCCAGGAGAAAGGAACATTCAGTAAAGCTGTGAGAGAAAAGGAGACCCTGGTGGTCCAGCAGGGTAGGGAGGGAGCGGGGGGAGAAGGAGGCAGAGCCAGGAACGTTGTAAGGGAGGTAAGAGCCAAGGGGAGGGAGAGGGAGGGGAAGAAAGAGCTGGAGAGGGATGGGGGCTGACCCGGAAAAAGCCAGGATTAGGAAGGGGAGGGAGGGAAGAGCGGGCTGTACGGGGGGACCAGATGCTTCAATCATGGTAGCCCTATTTTCATCTGTTCAAAACACTGATGTTCTACATCAGATTTATCTTGTTTTGGAAAATCACTCACTGCTAAAGGGGGGCTGGGGGACAGTTTGAAAACGCCTTTCACCCGTGTGGTGTGAAAGGCTTTGGAATAAGGCAATGCTGGGTTTGATTCCCAGGTCGGTCACATGCAGCCTGAGTGTCCTGGAGCTCTGACTTGCAGCTGACCCTCCCTCTCTGCACGCCCAGCACGAGGAGGCTTGGGGAAAGAGCCCTTGACAGAGAGTCTGCAGCTTACCAGAGCTCAACGGACGGTTTCCCTGATCCTGTCTCTAGCACGGTCAGGCTGGGCTTGAGGGACACACAGGCTGGGACCCGCCTTCAAGGAACCACAGCCAGGAAGCAAGGTGAGATAGTGCACACAGGACATAGTGAGAGGCAGCCTCAGGCCACAGTCGAGCTAGAGGTTTAACCTCCAGAAGCCACTGTTTTCAGCTACAGGGACCAGGAGGAGGTGATTCATTAGGGAGGACATTGCAGGTGGAGGGGACGAGGTGCAGGTTTATCAAGCAGGGTGTGTTGGAGGACGCCAGGGAGACACTTGGGTGAAGGTCCATCCTGGACAGCTGGAAAGGCTGTCGATGGACCGTAGTCAGATCACAGAGAGCCTCCAGCGCCAGGATGAGAGGGTGGTTTTTAGAAGAAAATGGGTCCTTGGAGGTTTTAAAGGTGAGATACAACCATTAGGACCATTTAGACACAATGTATGGGATGGATGGCCAGGGGCAGCAGGAGATGGAGGGAAGACAGGGGCTGGGGTGCAACGCAGATGCGAGCGGCAGGGGCTCAGAGCCCTGGCAGGGCTTAGATAGCAGTCTGGGCGGCTGACCGAGAAACTCGCCCTGTCCTCTCCGGTTGTCGACTCGAGAGACGAGGCAATTCGAGGAGTAGAAATTGGGAATTTTAAGAGGGACTTTGCTCAGAGGTAACCGGTGATGTCGGAGGGGGAGGAGAGGAAGCAGGTCCAGAGACGACTGTCAGGGACTGACCCCTGGGGACACAGGTCCTGAGGGAGAGCGAGCTTCGGGGACACCCGGGACCCTGGAGATGGAAGAAGCAGAAAAGCCAAAGGTGCCTGGATACAAGGAAGATGGAGGGCCAACCCAATAGCCCCGAAGCTGGGTGGTTCAAACTGGCCCCAGGATCTTTCCGAGGGCAGCTTCAAGGGGGAGGATATCAAGGTAAATAGGAATGACAAACGTAGACTACTCATCTCTGGTCGGCGGTCAAGAGAAGGGTCTGGGGTGATTTGGGAGAACTATAGGATTGATATTCAAGTTTTTTAGATTAAATATATTCTGTGTGCATCAGTAAACAGAAAGGAAAGTGATAGAGGTTTGAGAGATTGAGGATGTGGTTAGAAGACTGGGAAAAGGCTATGTGACTCATTTAATCTGGGATAAAAGCCCAGAGGGTAGAGAAGATACCAGCACATGCCACCTGGCCAGAGAGCCGGGACACCAAGTGCCATGGGCACCCACACGTGCACAGACAAGGGCAATCACCTCGGTCCTGAAAGTGGCCTCGGTGGTCAGCTGCGTGTGACCACATCCTGTATGCTGACTTGCATGGCTGCCGTCCTGCTTCCTCTGGGGCTCACCACCACTGTGGCATCTGCCAGGCGGTCTCTGCTGGCATCTTCATGGTTCCGTTTTTCCGAACGTGCTCCTCATCCCGACGCCTGTGGAGCCGGTCCTGCTGCCTGCAGCATGGTTGAGGCCCCCTCCGCGGAGTCGCACCCCTCGGCCCTCCTTTGTAACGAGGACCCTTTCCCACTCGTCTCGGTTGCATTCACGATGGAGCATTTTGCAAACCTTTCTCTCATCCGTAACATTCATGTTCTACCATCAGCTATAACCTCACGTAAAATCATTACAACAATCCAATCATCACCACGAATTCATAGCACCTCAAAGCCATGCTGCCTCGGCCATGCTTCTTCCTCCGAGGAAGAAAGAGATTTTCCTCCCAATAGGTGGACCCAGCCGAGGAGCGAGAAGAGGATTTTCTGGGGAACCATCATGATTCTGTTACTTCTCCAGCCACAGAGCTTCCGGCCCCGCCCGGGAGCAGGATAACCAGAGCGTGACAAAGTGACAAGAGCCAAAGAAGGGGGATGATCGTGAGGCATGGCGGGCACGGTGCGCGGAGGGACGAGGGGCAGGCCGAGACCGGGCAGCGCGGAGGGGAGGGGACACTGGGGGGGGCCCCTTGAAGCAAGCGGTCTCCCGCGGGAGGGTGAACAGCTAGTGGCTGGTGGCCGAGTGGGGACAGATGTGGGGACCGCGGGAAGGGGCCCAGAGGTGAGGAGGTCCTCGGTGTGGGCGCCAAGGCTACAAAGAACGGAGGCAGGAAATGGGAGGGAACTGGACACAGAGCCACGGAACCAGCAAGCGGGAGGGGGCTGGGAGGCACGGGGCAGGTTGTCCACAGTGACACAGGTGACGAGAGTCCTCCGGCCCAGCGCCCAGGACGACACCTGTGACACCCATCAGGCCGGGGAGGAGACAGATAGAGGGGCTTGAGACCCTCCGAAAGGAAAGGGAAACGAGAAAGAGAAAGAGAGTGTTAGGAACACACGGGAGCGAACGAAGAATCAAAAGTGACCCAGCCTCCACCTCTGCAGAGGATTTCGTGGGACTTGAAGCATAAAGGTGAGAGCTGATTAGACAAAACAGGAAGGGGCGTAGCTGAATTATTTTGAAGATGAAATGAGAAACCAGGCAAATGAAAACTTTCAACCTAAATTGCTCCCAGGCACGCACGAACCCTCCTTGGCCGGACCCTGGGAAGCTGCGGAGAAGACAGGCCACAAAGGCCCGGCCGCCCTGGTCCATGGGGGGCAGTCAGAATGGCCAGGGCAGCCCCCGCAGGCACAGCCCAGAGCACCACATTAATCCTCCTCACCCCTCCAACTTCCAGCACATCTGTCCTGCCCTTCGGGTGCCCGTCCGTGGCCAAAACCAGGGTGACAAGCGATGTCCGTGCAGCCTGACTGAAGGCCCCTGGGGGCTCCTGGTCATCCCGGCAGGTCTCAGCTCAGACATCACCTCCCCAGGACGGCCCCACCCTCACCCAGCGCCTGCACCGGGGCCCTCTGCCCTGATCCTGCTTACCTGACGGGGGGTCACGGTCAGTGTCCCCGGCAGGAAGCCAGCTCCGCGAGGCCCAGCACCGCCCTGCACAAAGGGACTGATGTCAGCGTGTCAGATGCAGGAACCGCACAGGCTTCCAGTGCAGAGGCTGGGGCCACACAGGTCACGGGGGTCTCACCGTCACCCCGGAATGCCCCACTGCCACGCGGAGAGCGGCCGGGGCCACCTCTCTGCCTGCAAGGTCTAGTCTGATAAAGTATGAAAAATGAGCACTGCCGAGCTCCCATGATTACCACTAAGAAAATGGTTTCCTCTTCCCTATTAACCACCAATACAGAGTGGAAAATTATTCTCCCCTAGGAAGGTTTAGCGTTCAAGCAGAGATGTCTGCAGGGACGGCCCGGATCCACAGGCCCCTCGTCCCCTCCCTCCCAGGCTGCAGGCGCCTCTGAGTCCCGAGCGAGGAGCGCAGCCCTGCAGTGCCACCACCAGGACGCTCGAGGAACTGCTCCGGGACTGCACCCGGGGAAGGGTCCCAAAGCAGGGGGATTCCTGAACTTCTGGCAGAGAAAAAAACAGGCGCCAATCTGTGAGGGCCTCGGAGACCACTGACCCTCCTGTCGGGGCACTTGACCAAGAGGGTAAAGCCAAGAGCACGGTTTTCATTCCAGCTTTGTTTGCAGTCTGCGTCTGTAAGGTCCCCCGCAGGCTGCAGCACAGCATCTCCAGGTGTGAAAAAGGAACAACATCAACCCCGCGGACATGCTGCAGGGAACCGGGCACAGGGACAGGATTCCGCCGATGCAGAGCATTAGGCAAAAGATGTCAGACCCCCGGATCCATTTCTGGTCACCAGAGTTTAGAAAGCTTCTACACACAGATGTCTAGACAGAGGGTAGGAAACGGATAAAACATATAGAATGCAAAGCAGAACGATCTCCCAGACTCGGTCAGCCAATGCAAGAAATACAATCAAATCTTGAGGCGTGAAAAATGGGGTATTTCTCTTAGGTTGCCAAAAAATCCATTTTATATTGTCTGCTACAATAACACGTGCTTGAAAAGTTAGGATTAAAAAAAAAAATACCTTTTGCTTAGGGATGATCCTTCAAATAATTTGTGTATATTTTGACTGACTAAAAAAGGGGTATCAAGAGAATTCCAACATAAATTCCACAAAGATAATGAGTAAGAAAAAAAGCAAATATCCCAATTGAGAAACAGGCTAATATTACATAAGAAACGTAACTGTGTAAACATAATTTTTATAAGAAATAAAAACGGTAAGTATAAAAAATGAAAAATCTCAGTAATTAGAGAAATTCAAAACAAAATAACATTTCTCTATCAAGGAGGCATTAAAACAAAGGAAATCAAGAACATTAAAGTTGGGCTTCCCTGGTGGCGCAGTGGTTGAGAATCTGCCTGCTAATGCAGGGGACACGGGTTCGAGCCCTGGTCTGGGAAGATCCCACATGCCACGGAGCAGCTGGGCCCGTGAGCCACAATTGCTGAGCCTGCGCGTCTGGAGCCTGTGCCCCGCGACGGGAGGGGCCGCGATAGAGAAAGGCCCGCGCACCGCGATGAAGAGCGGTCCCCGCACCGCGATGAAGAGTGGCCCCCGCTTGCCGCAACTGGAGAAAGCCCTCGCACGAACCGAAGACCCAACACAGCCAAAAATAAATAAGTAAATAAATAAATAAATAAGAAAATCCTTTAAAAAAAAAAAAAAAAAAAAAAGAACATTAAAGTTGATTCACTGGAGGGAAAATAAATTTGTACACCTTCTGGAGGGCAATTTGGCAATATTTACATAAATCCTTAAAAACCGACAGGATTTTTTGACAAATAATACAACTTACGGGAATTTATCTTATAGAAATAATTATAGCAGGAAAGAGTTGGCTGCAAGCATCATCTGTAAAAGGAAATTTGTCAAGAATCTGATGTCTACCACGAGGATTTATTAAACAAAACAGCTGTGTCTACTCAGCAGACAACTATGCAGCCATTAGTGTGTCTAGTATCTGTATGGTCCCCAAGATGTTACTGAAATATTACACAGGAAAAAAAGTTGGGTAACTAAAACAAACAAAAAAATGCAAAACTTATGATCCAATTTGGCAACTATATATACATTTATTTAAATACACATCTACATATACATACGCAAAGGGACAGAAACAAGGCCCTCCCAGATGACGGCGGCTGTCTAGACAGCTGAGACTAGGGGTAGTTTTAAGTTTTTTCCCTTTTATTTTCTGAGGTTGCTACAATGAAATATATTGCTTAGGCGATACAAAAAAACAAGAGTATTTCTTAATATTAAATTAAATTTTAAAAAAGAGGAAAATAAAATTCCAAACTAAACTCCCGAGAGTGGAAGCAGGAAGGAAGAGCAGGCGGGACACGGAGCCCCAGGCCCAGCACCTTCCCGCCGAGCATCCACCCGCACGACAGGGGCCACCAACCCCGCCCGGAGCGGCCACCCAGCCGACACCGAGTCCCCATGCTCTGACTTGCCCAGCTCCATCGGAAGACGCGCTCAGAGGGAGGGCAGAAAAGCGGTGTTTCAGAATACGTCCCATGCTTCTTGAAGAACGTAAAAGGCAAAGATATTTAAACTGGGCTTCATTACACACCCATGTACCTGAAGTGAAAAAAACAAGTTCTACATAGTTCCTAGCGGGGAGAGGGGACCCCAAACCACTGGACCGAGACAAGAACCACATTTGGAATGGCCACAAGGGAGATCTGGCAAATTTTATTGAATTCAGGATCTATTTTCAGGATTCTATTGCAATACTTACTGCATAAAAAAATGTTAAGAAATAGTGTGAAAAAATAACTGTAAAATGCAATACATATTATATAAACTCCAAAGGATTTTCCACGTGTTTCAATGCCGCGGATTCAAGCATCTGAGTCCTGCATCCTCCAGCTCTCTTGGACCCGGGGCCACGGCTGCACGTCTGTGCGCGGCTTAGACGGCGTATCTTCTCTCTCCCTCGTGCTTTGCCTTGTGGTACTTCACGTAATCACTGTGCAGCTCCTTAAAGACGTCTCGCACCCCCGGCTGCAGCGAGGCCCGCAGGAACTGGATGTCGGGCTCGATGCACAGGTCCAGGATGAGGTAGATGCCCTCCTGCAGGAGGCCTTTCACCGCCGGATACAAGGTGACCTGGGAGAGGGGGACACACTTCTCTGTGAGCGCAAACAGGCAGGTGCCAGACCCTTGAGGCTCTGACGAGGGATTCCAGCTTCTGCCACCAACTTGAGAAAAGATGTTCCTTTTAAAATGCCATTTTGCATGTAAGTTAAACAACTGACTATGCATACACTTTTAAGTTTATATCTGGGGGAAACAGAGGTCAACTCAAGCAAACAAAAACCTGAGATGGAGTAAAACATCACGAAATCACAGGGGTAGCTTTGCTATTCAGTGAATGATGCCTCCGCACTTACCAGGGGCACTTAAAAACTTGAATCTTTAGATTTAAAAAATCTTATGGTAGGACTTCCCTGGTGGCACAGTGGTTTAGAACCCGCCTGCCAATGCAGGGGACACAAGTTCAAGCCCTGGTCCAGGAAGATTCCACATGCTGAGGAGCAACTAAGCCCGTGCGCCACAACTACTGAGCCTGTACTCTAGAGCCCGTGAGCCACAACTACTGAGCCCACGTGCCACAACTACTGAGCCCATGTGCCACAACTACTGAGCCCACGTGCCACAACTACTGAGCCCACGTGCCACAACTACTGAGCCCACATGCCACAACTACTGAAGCCCGCATGCCTAGAGCCTGTGCTCCATAACAAGAGACGCCACTGCAATGAGAAGCCCGTGCACCGCAACGAAGAGTAGCCCCCGCTCACCACAACTAGAGAAAGCCCGCGCGCAGCAACAAAGACCCTACACAGCCTAAATTAATAAATAAATAAATAAATTTATGGAAAAAAAAAACATCTTATGGTAAGAGCCACCTGAACACCGTGTCATATTCTTCCTCGTGGCCAATCACGTTGGAAGCTCTACTAACTGTGGGATGAGGGCGGCAATGTCGCCACCTCCCCCCAGAGCAGGGCAGGTAGGCAGTGGCTCTGACACTCTCCAGTCGGATCCTTGATAGATCCCGTCACGTGGCTCAGTGTCAGACGTGACTTATAATTACCACTTCACAGATATTTTTACTTCTTTCAACAATAACACAATGGGCCCTAAATCCCTAACTGCCCCAGAATGGTTTAATCGGTCCCTGTGTCCAAAGATGCAAGCCTTCCTAAAAATCTGGGTTAACCCAAATCTGGGCCACAGCAGGAGGAGCGGCGGCCCAGCTCTGGCGTGGCTACGTCGGCTACTGGCACAAACTTTGCAGATCAGAGATTCAGGCTGGTGTGTGGACAAAGAGGCCAGGACAGCAGGCACTACTCACCCTGCCAGAGCCGCCCAGGCTTCAGCCGGACCTGGGCAGGGCAGCGTCTGCCCACTGCAGCAGCTGCAGCCAGAAAGCAGCAGCAAGGTTCCGGCTGACAGGCCTGGGAAGTGGCCAGTTCTTCATTAGTGTCCTGATGACCTAGGAGTTCATGCCTCTCTGCAGACATGCAGCTTCTAGAGAGGATACATTTTATTAACTAGAAGAAGCATGATTCACCAAGGCAACCTCCAGGAGACAGAGTCCTAAAGAGGCGCTTTGTTTCTGCCCCTAAGAGGATGCTGTTCTTCACAGATATGGTTATTTTCACACAATACCTCAAAAAACATTTGACAGGTGATCATCTTAATTAAATTTTACTGTTTTATAGATGATAAGAACATTCAAGGACCACAGGAGGAATGGCTTGTCTGTGATTCCATACTAAGGTATTAGGGAGGGAAAGAAAAAATAAAACAGACAAACTGAAAACAGAAGAAGTCCTTAACCTCACTAGCTGGGTGAGGGCTTGCTCATTCATTCACTGAATCACCACTCACTAAACAATCCCGCTTCTAAAGGCAAAAAGAGGCGCAGTAATTTCCCCAGTGGCAGCACTGAGATCTGAACGGGGCATCTGAGTCCAGATGTCACAGCCCTTCAGCTGGTGTGTCTCCTTGTGAAGTACAGCCCGGAGCATGGGGAGGGGGGAATGGGACAGCAAGGCCGGTAGTATCAGGACAGCACAGCCCCTTTGCATCTTTACATTAGACAGCTTATTTGGAAAACAGGGGAAAAAAGTTAATTTCTACAACGTTACGGTCACTGGCCAACGAATGGGAACATCTCTAAGTTAACCTAAAAGGACCTTAGGCCAGGGGAGTAGTGCAAACTATTTACTCTAAGCTATCGATATAGAGGGACAGTTGTAAATCTGATCTACGGGTAAAAGAGAAGATAAAAGTGACCGTAACTTCCCTGACACGTCTCCAGGGTGACACATCTCTGCATGGAAGGAACAAGGTCTGTAGGAGCAGCTGCCCCTCCTGCCCGAGGCCGTCTCACCGTCATCGGCCCCAACCACCGAAAGACCTTCACCTACGCCGCGCGCTGCTGACACTTGCCGTCTAGCCTGTAATTAAACTTCAACACGTCTTCCTGGTCTAGAAAGATTTATGGCTCTCTCAGTAGAAGCCTCTAATACATATGGAATACTTTCTTCATTCCTGATTTTAAAAACAAGTAAGAGTTAAAATGTAGACTGTCCTGCCAGTGGATTCTGGGACGCAACAGCCTCAGATAATTCCCAATGCCTTTGGCCTTCAAGATTAAAATTAAAAAATAACAGATAAGCGTAAATTAGACACGAATAATGAGGCTGACAAACCAGAGACTCTTCATAAAGTAAATCTCAGAATAATAATCAGTGACTTCAGAGTTCAAATCACAGCCTCTGCTCCTGGTCCTTGGGTAAGTGATATTGCTGTGTCTCATTTTGTTCTTCAGTGAAACAAAAAAATCATGCCAGCTCGTGTTCCAGCAAAAGCTCACACATTAATGACCTGACTGCTTGGGAAACAACAAGATTCTATAAAAATGTTAAATAATTGCAAGGAAACCAAACCCCAAGCCCATATCTCATTCAAGGACGACCTGCAGGGGCCCTTGTATGCGGTCCCAGCTCCCACACACCCGCCCCCCGACCCGGCCAACCGTCCGCCCACCTGACAGGCATCTCCACTGGCTGAGGGATTGGGGCCGGGGCTGCGGAAACACCCTGAAGCGGGGCCAGGATGGAAGCTGAGGCCACACCAGGCTTTCTAAGGAAGCCCATTCAGACGACCCTCCCTTGAGAAACGCCGGCACCTCTAATGGAACATATTTAACCAGTGGCTCACCACCATTCTTACGAGATTTACAAAGGGGGGTATTCTACTGAGAGCAAGATAAACGATGTAACTGTATATCTATACCTGCACAAGGAGGCAGATAATACACCTGAACACACTACTTTAAGCCTCTGACATTCCATTTAAACAAGTAAGACATGAAGTCTTGTAACGAACGTACTACCCAGGTCACGCGAGGTCTTGTGGAATTGTGAAAATAGCACACTGACACTCCAAAGCGAGATCACTGTTGAAGAATGAATGAATTATCCAGACTACTAAGGCCAAAAGTCAGATTAATTGGGACCAGAGCGCTTAATCCAGTTGAACAAGTCTACCGGGATCTCCCCCAGGCCATCTACCTGAGCGTCGGAGAGCGGCCCCATGAGCCCCTGTTGCTGAGGGACCCCAGGACCCCTCTTTCTGCCTCCTGCTCTTGGACCTGGGTAACATTTCACCTCCCTCATGACCCCAGAGACTGCGCAAAACAGCCCCAGGGTTTGTGCCAGAGCAAGAAGAGAGCTACCGGTGGCTGAGGGCCCCCGCGACCCAGGCACCGCCAGCGCCCTGCGTCTTCGTGCAGCCCGCACGGGGACCCTCAGGGGCTGCCGTACACGCGGGACAGCCGCCACCGCACAGGCCCGCCAGGCCCCACGGGTCGCTGGCCGCACAGCTGGGGGATCCCGCGACCGAGGACTGGGCGGGAGCGCGTGGGGAGGCTGGCGGCTCGGCTTACCTTCTGCGCCTCCATCACATACTGGGCCACCATGAAGGGGGAAAACACCCTGAACTCCTCGGCCCGCAGTGCCACGTGGCTGTACATCCTTTCCACGAGGCGGGCGCACTCCAGCACCACTGGCAGGTCCTCTGCGCCTCCTGCAGAAGCAAAGAGTTTCCAAACCGATTAGCTCAGAAGCCGTGCGTTTTAACTCTTCCAATTTTACACTTTCAACGTAGCTCCAATTATTCAAACCTTCTGTTTTTTTTTTTTTTTCCAGACTCTTTCATTGGCTCAATTTGAAGACAGAATTAGGGAGACAGGATGTGTCCAAATATTGATCTATATTACAAAAGGAAGGGCACTTACAATCCTCAACAGTCCATGGGTTTTTTTAAGGGTCGGACTAGAATAACTAAGATTTTAGGGTGAAATCTACGATTGCTATTGTATTTAGAAAGGAAAATATGATTCTAAAGATAAGATGGCCTAATTATGTCTTTGCCTCGTTAAGTTTCAGAAATCATCTAGGATTTCTCCTTTATAGACAGACGTGAGACTCAACTATCATTACTAGACCTCTTGCTGGCTTCCCAGGTTTATTTCTGACCCCTAGTTCTTCCCACCCTAAAATGCCAGGATCACACACTCCTCCCAGGGGTTCTAACAGCCTGAAATGTCCCCGCGGCCCAGGTTACATGCGCCCCGGCCCCCGCCAGCCAGGCCGTCACAGCAGCTGGGGGGACCCCAACTCAGCAGAGCAACCTCCGCGGTTTTCACTCAGCATAGTAATACACCATTTTTATAAAATTCTAGAAAATGTAAACAAGCCTACAGTGACAAAAAACACATCAGTGGCTCCCTGGGGCTGGGGCTGGGGCTGGGGCTGGACCCCAAGAGGGCTCTTTCGGGGATGATGCAAATGCCCTGTGTTTTGACTGTTGGTGGTGCTTCCCCGCGCGAATTTACCCATCAAAACTCATTAACGTATATACTTTAAACAGATGCAGTTTGTTATACATATGTTAGGCGTCAATGAACTTGACTTTTGGAATGCACAGTATAATATGCAAATTTCTAAATACTGAGACTCTCCCCCGAATTAGAAATTTAGCAAGAATCAACAAACCTCAAGGCTGGAAAACAAGCTGTACCCATAATTTATGTGATTGTCATATGGAAGCTTGCTTCATTGGTAAACAAACACAACCTTGCTGAGCTGCAGCAGGAAAAGCTGTAGGAACTCCGCCCCCTTATAAGATGAGCAGAGAGCTGGCTCTACCACTGCCCGTTCCTCCTTAATCTCCCCATTAAACTGTGAGCTCTGTGAGGGCAAGAATGGAATTGTAGACGCTTTTACATCCCCAGTAAATGAGAGTAAATATTTCCTGAGTCTAGATACTTTTTTTCTCCAGAAAAGAACTATTTCAATTAGGGGATGTCAAATGCATTCACTGCTGTGGATATAGTTAAAAAATGTCACAGTCTGAAATTTTTTAAATTGTTTTACGTGTTCATTTGATGATCTGAATATTTCTCTTATGTAAACTCAACTGTGTGGTTTTATCTTCCGTAACATATGTGGCCAGAGACACCTGTAAAATAAACACATTTGAAATCTGTATCTGATACTGTTACTCTGAATTACCTTTGTCCTTCTGCCGCCCTTCGCGTATAACTGAACACACCAATCTATGAAAACAGTTCAAGAAAGAAGGGATGGCTTTCAGCATTACCTGCAATGACAGACAAAAGAATATGAAAATATGTAGGCAACTGTTTATTTCAAGATCTACTTTAAAGGAGTTCATATTTATTTCCTTCTTAACCTTATCTATCAGGACGCTCAAAACAGTGTGGCAACTCCTTTTTGCCAGGATTTTCTAGGGAAATGCTCACCCTACTTACTTAACTCTTTTACATCCGTTTTCATGGTTCGGGGTGGGGCTTCCATGCTGCATAACTTTAGGAATCTAATGAAGCAATCCTAGTTTAGGATTTGCTGAATCTGTCTTTTACTCTGTTAGTGGTGCATTCTGGAAATGGGTAGAAATAAATAACAAAACGTACAGTAGCCAGTGTATTCAAGTATAATTGCCACTAGAGAAAAAGATTACATAAAGCAAATCCATTTAAAATGAGAAACAAAACTTCTCATTTTTCAGCAATGAAAAGGTCTGGCTGGGACTTGATCTTGAAAAATGATACGAAAGTTATAAAACAGGCTTCTTTTATACTCAACCGTCCTGAGATCATGATCAAAGCAATGCACTGTCCAATAAGGCAGCCACAAGCCACATGTGGCCACTGAAATGTTAATTAATTAAAGTTAAAATTCAGTTCCTAGTCATACAATTCCACATTTTACGTAGTCAAGACACGTGTGGCCAACAGTTCCTGTGCTGGGTGGTGCAGATACGGAACACGCCCGGCCCGGGAGAAGTTCTACTGGGCGGCACTGCTCTAAGGCTCAGGGTGAACAAGGAGTGAATCAAGTGTTGGGACTCTTTCCTTTGGTACAGTTTATCCAAGCAAAGTCTGGAGAGCATAACACCACATTCTTTATGTCAAGTTATCAGCTTCAGCAACATGTTCAGAAAGAGGTCATTTTTGCCAAAGTATTCCGGGGCGTCATCACATTTCCAGAGGCCCCGTCTTCCTCCTCTGCTATCACGGTGAATAAATGCACACAGATCCAGGGCCAGACCATCTGAGTTCATACCCTGGCTTAATATGCAATCCCGGACAGAACACTGACCCTTTCTGTGCCTGTTTCCTCATTTGCAAAGTGAAGATAAGAACAGGTTGTCGTGAGGGTTAAATAAGTTAAAACGTGTCAAGAGCTCAGAATGGTACCAGTTGCAGATCGCCCTGCCGGGGACCCTGGCTGCGCTCACTCTGTGCTGCTCCCTTCACATTTACCCAAGCCGATTCCAGCCGGGGGCCCGTATCAACCCCCATCCACCGCCCACATGGCCCAACGCGTGGGCCCCGCTCCCCCGAGTCTGTCCCGCGAGCAATGAGTGTGAGCTGCCGTCGTTAAGTCACATCCTTCTTTACTGCAATACCATGTCATTATCCTTGTCAATTCTCTCCTTTCATTAAATGGTCTAATTCTGCTCAATGGTCATTCCTCACTGGTTTTTCAGGAGATGCAAACAGTCTTCCAATGTCACTTTCATCAACTGCATGAAATCCTGAATCTTTTGCAAGATCTGCGGTGTCAGTTTATAATTGATTGGTATCGCATTTACATTCTACGGGCACACAAAAATCTAAGAATCAGCAGAGACCTGACAACAAAGAGCCTCACAAGACAGACAGGACCGAAGGCGATTCTTAAGCGGGGAGGACATTGGATGGAATGCTTAGTTTACCAGAGAATAAATTTTTTAAAAACTGCACTGCTGGCAGGTCTCCAACCTTAGAACATTAAAACACTTAAAAATATTTGAACGTGCCTATGTACATGTGTTATCTGTCCTATTTGTTAAGTTCCCACGCTTCACACGTATAGCAGAGGGACAAATGAACACCCGCCAAGGAAATCCAGTCTTGTAGCTAAAATTCAGACTCAGCTGGGTGACATTGGTCAAAGCATTCAGCAGCTCTGAGCATCAGTTTCTCTACCAATGAAATGGGATTGCCACCGGCTACACAGACTCGCTGTAGGGGTGAAAGGAGACACACAGCAAACGTTCAATAAATGGTGGCTAAACTGGAATCTCTTCTATGGGGCATTTGCTCCTAGTCTTATTTTATTTAAAAAGCAGCACACTGTAAAACCGGAACTCAGGATGGTTCACTCCCTATACCCAACTGAATTATAAACCCGAGAAGAGATCTAAGCCAGTGAGTGACACTTAAATATATGATCTGCAAAAACAGAATAATTTCTAATGGGCTTCCAGAAACACCTAGTACACAGGTATGTTCAAAGTGTCAGATCCAACACAGCCTGATGTGAAGGTCACACATTTCTGTGCTTGAGAAACCACCTGGGCCCTAGAAATTACTCGAAGCCAAAAGTTTGTTTCGCAAATCATTGTTTTTCCCACGCCACTGCTCTTCTGAAGGATGCGTTTCCCTGCCCAGCGGGCGCCCTGCCCTCTTCACCTTCGGGTGACACTGCAGGATTGAGAAGAGCACGTTGTGGACCCGCAGGAAGATGCGCTCATACTCGGGAGGCCTCAGGGCGTCCAAGGGCACGGCCAGCAGGACGCCGAAGGCCAGGCCAACGTGGTGCGGGTTGCTGATGGTCTCCTCCCCCTGCCTCAGCAGCGTAGCCAGGACGTCCAAGATGGGCCCGACCAGTGCCAGCGCCATGGGCTGTTCCCGACAAGCCTCTCGGGTCTGCAGCTACAGGGTGAGGAACAAGGGACAGAAGATGAAGGCGATTCTCCGGAGAAACAGCCCCAAACCCAAAATGACAGAGGGAAGAATGTCCAGACTCCAAAATGACCTGAGTTGTCACTGGGCAGTTCAAAGAGACAAGGAGACCAGCGTTCAACCCCCTGGGGGGGCACCTACTAGAGACTTGGCCGTATTGGTCCACACCCTCTGACGGATGCGCCTACCATGAAGAGAAGTAATTTCTCATAGAAGAGTTGATTCACCTACTTTCTCAGAATAAAAAAACTTCACATCACACACTCAACAATATTCTCCCAAAAAGATCCTTAGTTCTAAAATGTCTATAATTAAACTCCATTTGTTACATTTCATAAAGAACAGCTCTAGTTCAAGACATTCAATTATTGCTCTAAAGAATAAAGAGAAGAGACTGAAGCTGAGGGGTGGCCCGAAGTCTTACCTGGGTACCCTGGGCGAGCCCACCTGTGACAGCCCTCCTCACATGGCCAGCTGTAAACAGCACCCCAGCTGAGGCCGCCTGGGGCCTCTCACAGTGATCACCTTCTCTGGGTACCCTGGCTGTGCTGACGCTGTGCTATCCCCTTTAGAGTGACCTAAACGCCCAGCCTGGTGTTTATATCCACGTGGCCCTACTATGCGCTCGGCCAACACTGACCAGGCACCGCCCTGGGTCCTATTCCCCCCTCCCCCCGCCCTCTTCCTCCTGATGGTCCCCCTACACACACCTAAGTACAAATGGGCTTCGTCCACTAATGCAGATTCCCAGGGAAACAACAAAGCAACAAAACAAAAGATCAGAGAAGAAAGCAATGTCTATTCTCTAGACCCTTTTGCCCTGAGAATATGCTAACCCAGGGCAATGCTCTCACGTAGCACAAGCTATAATCAGGGTTGATAATGATGGTCAAATAGGCACTGCTCTTCCGAACCCAAGTCTGGGAATACTGACCCCAGACTCTTTTGAGGGCAGGAACACAGACAGCCCCAATTGGAACCAGGCTTTTGTTCTAATGAAACAAAAAGTCATGTGACTACTGTGCATGTTCACATGTGCCAAAATTTAACGTCTGCATGGGATTAACAATCGTCTATCTGCAACGTTACTATCCTAGTCTAGAGCCATTTTTTTTCTCACTGAATCGTCACTTAAACACACATATTCCTACACATGAATGAATGCACTAAACTGACCACAGAATTCTGTGTGGACACAGAGAGGCCCAGGGCTCCTTCTCCTGTCACCTAATTTAAATGGAAGCCTCCTGTGGGCACCATGTTCCTTCCATCACGGACCACGAATGCTTCCTGACGCCCAAGGGCCTTCACATCACACCTACAGATGACACTACGTGCGCAGCCAGACAGAGGTGCTGCCTGGACACCCAGACAGAAAAGCAGTGTGCTTACAGCCATCTTCAGGACACGGCCCCCGCAAACACACTCTGCATAATAAAACCAGAGCGTGACCGAAGAAGTGCCGCCCCGTCTGTACGTGAAAGGCAGGGGCCGGGGGACGCACAACCCAGAGGTACTCACCATTAGAGCCATGACCACCTGTGGGCACGCACGCCAGAACAAACTGGCCTTCTCGCCACCAAATGGGCAGTTCAAGAGCAATTTGACCAACGTCACAGCCGACAAAACAGCCTAGGGGAAAAGGGAAAACACTCAACAGTGGGGGGAGCCGGCTCTCTCGGAATGCCCATCTCGGGAAGCAGGCTGGTCACCGGTGCTGCGACAAAGCAGAGCCCGTTAGAACCCCGCGTTGGGGCAGGGACGAGACCCAGCTTGGGTCAAGTCCTGAGGGTGGTGCCCTGCACGTCACCTGCGGGAAGAAATGAACAAGGCGAGCAGACTGCGGCGAAGGAAGGGCCTTCTCTGCAGCGTCTCACTAAACCGAACACGTAAATGTGCCAGGACCGTGAAACACAAGAGGCCATGGCGATCTAATCAGAGGCCCGTCTCGTCGAGGTGGCGTTGGAAGAAGAGGCCGCTGTAACTCACCCGCGAGAACCGCACGTGCATAGGGGTGAAAGGAGACACGGACAACGTGCGACAATTAGACCAGGTGCCGGATGACAGGTGACGGTTTTCGACCATGGGAAGGGAGGGGAAGGGACTCAGTGACCCGTGCTGGGCATCTCTCACCATCCAATTCATCCACCGGCCCCTTCCTCCTGCCCCTAACGCTGCAGAGCCCACACCACGAAATCCTGGCTTCTGCCCTTTGCTCCCTGACCACAACCCCCCAAGCCCGAGCTCCGCTCCCCTCTCCCGCCCCGCTGCAGGGTGTGTCTCCCCACCGAGGGTCTGCTGGCTGGCGCCCCCAGCGCCCCCTCCTCACACTCACCCGCGCTCACTGCGCTGTGCACGCACTACCCCCTCTCTGTCTCCACAGCAATGCCCCCCAGCCCCCCACCAAAGCCTCTCCACCTCTGACCTCAGCTCAGCCTTACCCCCTCCACGACTCTCCTCTGACCATCTGACAGGCTTACGTAGAAGTTTATGGTTTGTCTCCCCTGGCTTGCTGAAGGGAAGCCCAGAGGCCTTCTCAAAGCTGAGCCCATCGGGCTGCGCACGCACAGTGAAGACTTCCAGAGGGAGGAGGGCGGCAGCAGAGACGGGCTTCGTGCTCACACAGAGGAGATGTGAGTCCTCCCTGCTGCCCCCAATCTGCCCTCTCCAGCTCTCCTCCCACCCAAAGCAAAACCCAGCCCCTGGGTGCCGATTATAACCAGCAGTCAAGAAGCCACTCACACGGCAGAGAAAGCTCAGAACCAGAAGACCTGGGCCGCCACCCTGGGCCCAGACAGCGAGCTCCCAGCCTTCCTCCGCCTGTGCGAGCAGGGACAGCCGCCGGCCGCTCCGGCGCTCAGGGCCGTTCAGGGGACCGAAGTCGAGCACATCAGCCTCTGAGACACACAGGCCGAGTGGGAGTGAGGGGCTTCGTTAGCAACTACCAAACAGACTAGGGGGCTAAGGACCAAAGGGCAGCTCGTCACCCTGAAAGAGCCTCACACGGGACCCAGGCTACGTGACCAAACCAAGTAAAATCAGAAGTACGATGTGAGAGGTCCCACACAATGGACGTGAATGTAACTTTTTACGTGTCAGCGCACGAGTATAGATTGATTTTGCATGTTTGTTTAGTTTCAGCGCTGACACCGCATTGCAAGTCACTTTTCCCATTGAAGCCCGTATCACTTACGTGCTGCCGTGCAAGAGAGAGAGGAGCAACCCACCTGCAGATCTGCTCTCCACACGTTACTGACGTCCAATCCCCGGAGGATACACTGCAGCGCCATCCGGAAGTCCTCTGTCGTCCCAACCTCCAACATTTGGGTGAACAAGGCTCCCAAATGAGGCTCTATCTCCTCAACTACCTGAACCGGAATCGCAGGATCTGCGAGGAAAACAAAACTGCTGTGACAGACAAGGGGCAGGTGAAATGGGTACAGCTGCTAAAGGTCAGCATCTCAGGGACGCAGAAACGGTCATGGTGCAGGTCAAAACTGCAGGGCACATTCACAGCGTGACACCACACCCAGCACCTGTGCCCTGCCCATGGCACCTGTGCCCTGCCTGCGGCACCTGTGCCCTGCCTGCAGCACCTGTGCACTGCCCATGGCACCTATGTCCTGCTTGTAGCACCTATGCCCTGCCTGCAGTACCTGTGTCCTGCCCATGGCACCTGTGCCCTGCCCGCGGTACCTGTGCCCTGCCCGCGGCACCTGTGCCCTGCCCGCGGCACCTGTGCTCTGCACCCGGCACCTGTGCCCTGCCTGTGGCACCGGTGCCCTGCCCGCGGCACCGGTGCCCTGCCCGCTGTGCCCTGCCCGCGGCACCTGTGCCCTGCCCGCGGCACCTGTGCCCTGCCCGCGGCACCTGTGCCCTGCACCCGGCACCTGTGTCCTGCCCGCGGCACCTGTGCCCTGCCCCCGGCACCTGTGCCCTGCCCGCGGCACCTGTGCCCTGCACCCGGCACCTGTGCCCTGCCCGTGGCACCTGTGCCCTGCCCGCTGTGCCCTGCCCACGGCACCTGTGCCCTGCACCCGGCACCTGCGCCCTGCCCGCGGCACCTGTGCCCTGCACCCAGCCCAGAGAAAAGCCCGAGAGAATGAGCAGGAGGACGGCGATGTTGAGCAGGGCTTACCTCTGGACCACGGGAGAAGGTGACTGGCACTTTCTTTATACTCTTTTTCTACTTTGCGTATATTCTTTTATAAAATCAATAGGGGCACAGGGCTGGGGTGGTGCTTTTACACAGACGGGGATGTTGAAGAGATGGAAAGAACCCCAAGCTTGTGGGGACTGCCCGCTGCAGTCACCCAGTTGTTCCCACTTAATGCAGGACAGCCTTCTGAAGTACACCCGGTGTCCCCGGGTTTCATCAGAGAGCCCACGGTTAGGGAGTTCAAGGCCCTTTACAATCTGACTCCAGAGTAACTTTCCAGCCCCGTTCCAGCCAGCAGACTATCCCACACTGCAGAAGACCCTCCTACGCCCCAGTCTTTGCTTACGGGGGGCGGGCGGGACCAAGGCTTCGAGAGAGAACATCTAGGTCCAAGTGTTCCACAAACTGTAAAATCCTGGATGCAGGACCTCTCTGGGCCTCAATTCCCTCATCCGTGAAATGGGTAGAACTGCACCAACTCCTGTGGTTGGCAAATCAAAGAAAGGGCACCGCAGACTCCCATCCCTGGAAAGCTGAGCGTCAGCACTGCCGCCTCACCCGCCCTCCCGTCACCCACCTCCCATGGCGGAGGCCTCGCCTGCCTGCACAATCCACCGTTCTGGTCATTTCAGAGTCTTTCCTCACCCTGTGACTCAGGTAACTTGTGTGAATGTCTGTTTACTAAATTAGACAAGTCAAAATCAACAGCTCATTCACCTCCAGAGGAGGACACAGTTCCACATATAGATAAAGCGTTTTTAAACTGATGGGTTCTTATAATTGAACTGAGGCAGCTGATTCTCCTGTCAGAGAGCATTTCTTACAAATGCTCATTTTTCTGAGCTGAAACCTACCTGAATCACCACCGAGGACCCAGGTGGCCACCTTAACCCTCCCTCTCCCAGCCCGAAGCCTTGGGCCACTCCCCCCTTGGCCTTTGCTCCAGACCTCCCACCACCCTGGTCCCTTCTCTAGGCCCAGGCTAGCAGCTCAGGTGCCTGAGGCCTGGGCCCTGGGGCAGTGCTCAGGCCTGCAGTCTGGGGGAGCAGTGGGGTGGCTGGCCTCACCCCCGACCGCGGCTCTGCCCCCAAAGTCAAAGGTACCACCAGTCCAAGGACACACAGTTAGGACTTAGGGGCCACCTCCACTGCAGGGATAAAGGCGGACACTGCGTTCTGCAGGGGGTTGCAGGGATAAAGGGGGACACTGCATTCTGTCTAACGAAGGGGCAGGGGGGTCAGAGCTTCGGACCACCGGGGGCCATATCTTAGGACGTTCGTTTAGAATGCTCTAACCAGTGTTAACAGAAGACTGAATTTCAGCCCCCATTAAGAAGGTGACACCATTCCCTAAGACAGTAGCTGACAGGGTGAGACAGAACACGTGTGACTGAAGTCTTTCAGTCAATCCACAACCAGGGCAGATCAAAAAGGGGGGCAGCAGAGTGTCCTTCAAGCTACAGCACCCCAGCCCTGGCCTTGGCCCAGGCGGCCTTGCTTCCTACAGGGGCCCAGTGAACACGTGTGTGTGCTGTGATGGCTGGGCTAGGCTGGCCGACTCCCCAGCCCCACCTCAGACGACTGCCCTAACTAGCCTCCACCTCAGTAACAACCACACAGGAAGAAAATGGACCCGCGCCCACTGGGAACAGTGCCACCCTCATGAGCTCAAGTTAGGGACGGACCCTAGCCTGCTAACCTCTGACCTCGGGGACAGCAGGTAGTGACTGTCCTGCTGGAGAGAATGAAGACACCGGCTGGGTTTTCAGTCCTGATTAGCTGGCCGGCAAGGGTGACATCCGACTACAACACTGCGATGACATCACAGGCTGAGCCTCTGTCCAATCAGCACCCACAGCCCCACGACGCCTGGTACCACTCTGAGACCTGCGGGACGATGTCCTGCCCTCAAGGAATTTTATGAGGTTCCCTATAAAGTAAGTCACTTGGAGTTTTGAAAAGTTGGCAGATTTTATCTTTCTGAAGTCCACTGATGGCGCTGAAGATCTGATACTGAAGGGCCTACAAATAAAGATGAAACTATCTATGTTGACCTCTGGGGCCAGGACAGAAAAAGGCTAAAACAGAGAAGAGTGGTTCAAAACTATAAACTAGAACAATCTCCAAAATAAGTGAAAAACTAAAGTGCAAAACAATATACCTAGAAGGCTGCTGTTTGTCTAAAAAGCAGGAAAACAACTGTGAAGGTAACTGCTTACAGGTGCAGAGAAGGCAGACGGCGGAAACGAACTCCAGGGAGGGAGAGTTTCTCCCAGCTCATCGTGTGGTACCTTCGGAAATGCAGACCTGCTCCAAAAAGGAGAGGGGCAGCAACTCACCTGGCTGCCGCTTAGCGACCTCTCACCAAAAGCTCTACAGTACAGAACTAGCTCAAGAGAAGATGTCTCACCTGCAAGGACTTTTCTCACAGATCGAAACACGGAGGTAAACACAGACTCCTTCTGGGGGTGCAGTTCTGGGGCTAAAAAGAACAGAGTCAAAAACTGCACGGCTGCCTGGAGAGATGGGGTGTCTCCTGCTAGAGCCGCCAACTCCGACAGGATCTGAGAGTAGACAGCCTGGTAGAGGGCGGCATGGGGCAGCAGCACGTGGTCCGTCCCTCCGGGAACCTCCGTCCCGCTGTGCCCGGAGCACAGGGCCAAATCGGCCTCCAAGAGCGAGGCGACCGACGAGAGGACGGGGGGCGGGAGGCGGCGGTCCCGGGCCCCGCGGGCGGCGCAGAGCTGGAGCACGGCCCCCGCCTGCAGCACGGCCGCCTGCAACAGCTCGCACGGCGCTTCCAGGGCCTCGTGCTGCTTCTGCGCCTTGACTAAAGGCCCCAGCACTTGGCACAGCTTGGTTAAAGACACCAGAAGGAGCTGCTGGCCCAGAGGTGTCTGATCTTCCGACCGTCTGCCTGAAGTTGCTTCAGGGCACAGATGGGACCTCGAGAGGAATGCGAGGATTTTCCCGAAATTGAGCCCCGGGCTGAGCTTCCTCTGGAGCAGCATTTGCAGCGGCTGTTCTAAGAAGGTCCCCACCACCTGGAGGAATTCCAGCCAAGAGGGGTCATCCACGTCCACAAGAAACCGCCTACTGGCTCTGAACAAGGAGGTCAGCGTGATCTCAAAGATGTCGCTAACGTACGTGACCCTGAGCGCCGACTGGGCGCTCTTCCCTCTCTGCAGGTGACCGAGGAGCCGGTAGCACGTCATCAAACACCTGAGGGTCAGCGAGGAGGGGCAAGAGCTGCCCGGCGTGGTGACGGCCACGGTCAGCAACAGGAGAAAACAATGCACGTGACAGGGGGGCAGGAGGCTGTCCAGCTGCAGAGCAGAAAGAACCTCCAAAAGCCGAAGAACGCCCTCCAGCTGCTCCCCCTCCAGCTCAACGGCGGAGTCACCCCTGGCCAAGGAGAGTAAGCTCTGGGCGATTTCTCCTCTTGGCTCTATGCCTTCAGATCCGACCTTTGGAAATCTGCTTTCCCAGTGAGCCACGGCCACATAATTCCCTTCAAAAAGCCAGGGCAGCTGCTGGCGGAGAAGAGCAGGGCCCCTCCGGGCGCCGGCACACAGGATGCCGGCGCAGCTCGCGGTCACGCACAGTAAGAACGCAGAGTGGAGGGACTGCATTTCGGGGAAGAGAGGGCTGTGGAGGACGGCCTTCGATATGTTTTCAAGTGTGATGTCTGGCTCCTCCTCCGCTGAGCCCTCCTGGGCTTTGCTCGTTGGCAAAGTTCTCAGCAGGACACCGGCCAGGTACCGCAGGTCGTCCGGACAAAGATAGGGTGTTAAAATCGTGAGATGGGACACGACCGAGTGCCAGTGGGCGACGGGGTAGGTGAGCGCACTCACCGTCCCCACCTGGCCGTCCCAGGAGGCCGTCGTCCCCCGGGTCAGGCTCGCTCTCCCGGAGCCCAGGATGTAGGCGGCGTCGCGCCTCAGAGCGAGGAGGGCTTCTTCAGACTGGACGCCAGTTTGCAGCAAGGTGTTTCTCATTCTCTGCAGGTGGAGCTGCTCCAAGCAGTACCTGCCGAGGGAGTCGGACTGAGCCGTAAACGCCTCTATCTCCTTCCAGTGCTTGGCCTCCAGGCCCGGGAGCAGCGGGGGGAGGCCCGAGGGCTCCGGGGCGGTGCCTGCGAGGGACCCGGGCTCAGAGCGGTACGGGCCGCAGCTCAAGCCCAGCACAGTGTCCACCTGGGCCCAGGTGTGGGCGAGCAGGAGCGCAGAGTCACCGACCCTCTGTCGCCAGGGCTCGGGCACCAAGGGCCGCGGCTGGCGGAGGAGGTCCAGCAGGGGCCGCACGAGGCCCCGCAACGTCTCGTCCATGGTGCGCCGCGTGCGCCTGACCACGGGCAGGGGCGAGTCGCCATCCAGGCTCCGCGCGTGGACCATGACGCAGTGCAGCAGCGAGCTCAGGGACACGGACTTCAGGGCCATGTCCATGTCACCCCGCAAATCAGGCAGGACCAGGGATTGGAACCTCTCCAGCATGAGGGCCCAGGCGTCCAGGACCTGGCTCGGGGGCAGATCCGGGAGGCACTCGCGGAGCACAGCAGCGGGGCCTGCGGACAGCACGGGCAGCCTGAGCGCCTCGGCCGCGGGGCGACAGATCACCCCCAGCACCTCCCTGAACAGCCGGGGCACCTGCCGGAGCTTGGCGAACGTCTGGAAGAGCGTGTGGATCAGCGCCTCCTGGGCTTTCTGGGTCCGCGACTCTGTGACTTCTGCGTCGATCCAAGCTGAAGACAACAGGTCATCCAGGTCTGGCTCCAGAATCAAATGATTCAGAGACAGCAAAACCCTGAGGCAGCGGAACCAGGCTGGCATGGGGGCCTGCGGATGGTTCAGCAGCATCTCGGCCAGACGGCGGTAGAAGTGGAACTGAGTCTCCCCGTGCCGAATCCGGTCAGTGGCAATGTTGTAGATAGTACTATTGGCCACTGAATTTAGCAGCTGTTCCAAGGCCAGGAGTTCCGTGGTCCAATCAGACGCAGGCAGGGCTTGCAACTGCTCCTCCTGCAGGTGGGAAATCCTTAAGCAACCAAACAGCCGAGGGAGCACCTTGAAGCAGAGCAGCCGGTTCCCCTCCGTGAGGTAAGAATCTACGAAGAGCTTGTACAGCAAGGCCACGGAGTTGGCCACCACAGCAGCCTGAAGGGACGGTTCACAGTAGCCAGGATCCACCAGCCTGGCCATCACGGTGCCCAGGGGCGCTAGGAGATTCTTCATGGCCCCCATCTTCGTGTCACCTTGCTGCTGGTCCAAGAGCTCCTCTTTGTAGGAAGGGAGCAGCTCGGCCTGAAAAGCTCCGCCTCGAAGCACGGCCTCAATCTGACTCCTAATGTCCCGGCCCAGTGCCGGCCGCAGCTGGCCCTGGCCAGCCTGGGTCCACGTGCCTGCCGAGAGTAAGTGTCTCAGGACCAGGCAGGGCTGGAGCAAGTG
Source organism: Balaenoptera acutorostrata (assembly GCF_949987535.1). Taxonomy (NCBI): domain Eukaryota; kingdom Metazoa; phylum Chordata; class Mammalia; order Artiodactyla; family Balaenopteridae; genus Balaenoptera; species Balaenoptera acutorostrata. The sequence continues at coordinate 71,820,424 of NC_080079.1, read as the reverse complement.
TGTGGTCACCTCCCCAAAGGTGCGTCTTGGGTTGACCTGCTGCCGCTGAATCGAGAGGTAAAGGCCGAGGGTCAGGTGAAGAACTTCGAACAACTGGGGCATCACGGCTCCCGGCTGCCTACAGGCCAACCAGCACAGCTGGCTCAGCAGGTCGACCGTCAGCTCCTGCCTGGCCGCGTAGATGACGGCAAGGGCGGGCGTCGAGAGGATACCCTGGCAGCAGCTCAGCACAACACAGATGCTCCTCTGAGATCCCAAGAGAGCGAACTCGGCCATTCTCTCATTGATGATCTGAGCATTAAGAAAGAAAGAAAACTCATCACTGACCCTAAACCCACACACGTACACACAAAAAATACAACACAATCAGTGTGAACTCACTCCTTGCCCTCATCTGAATGAGAAAGAAATGCCCAGATTCACACATCTAAATGAACGTGGCATTTCCTTAGCGCACCAAAGGAAGGCAGAGGACCTGTCGTAACTCCTACACACATCCATGTCCTACCCGTATAAACTTGGGAAGGGGCTCAGTGCCTTTGTAAATTTGCTGTGCCTTTTTAAAGAGTAGAGTTTTATAAGGCTTAAACCTCAAAGATTTCACTTTTTCTTAGATCCTAAACCTATAATTCAACTTAGATGCTACAGGTAGTTGGACAGTGGCCTTGGGTTATGATCCTGTGGTCCAAAACACATTTTTATAATCAGTCATACTGTTTGTATTTAAAAAGCCAAAGCAAAAGGCATTCTTAAAAGAGAAAAGCAAACGCTGCCAGCTACTACTTAATATACAGCAAACCCACAGTCTATTGCTTCCAAAATTCTGAAATTCACAAACACCAGAAATTATGAGGGCCAGGCAGGTTCCAAAGTTCACTTATAGGCTAAGTGACTTGCTCCCAGCCTTACAGCATCTGATAATCAAATTTATCCTAGGTGTTAAGTTAGCAGTAGCCCAAGGACACAGGTGTGTTTATCTCCATCCGAGTAACTGCTGGCTCTGGAAAAGCCCAAACAAAGATATCACATACTTAAATGCCAGCACACTTACTACAGTGATCTCCAAATTTTTCTGATTATACAACTTTTTCCACACTTATACCTGATAAGGTTATAAATTACACGTATGCACTACAGTACTAGTATCTTATATAATTATAAAGCATACATAGAAATTCAAGTGACTTTTTAAAAAACATATAGAGATGTAAGATTTTCTTCCCACATTTCCAAAGAACCATTCAGAATAACCCACTTTGGTGACCACTGGTCTATCATTTTAAAAAGTGACACAATTTAGAGCATAATTTCAAGAACCAGTAAAGCCTATGAACCATCAGGCATCCACCATTTAATTCTTCTGTTCCCAGCCTCTACTGCTTTTCTCCTCCTGCCCGCATGCTCGTGTGGGTGAGGCTGCAGGGTAGAGCGCAGGCTTTGCCGTCAGACAGATGGAGGTTCAAATCCCAGCTCTGCCACTTACTTGCTGTGTGACTTTCGGCAGGTTACCTGGCCCACGTTCAGTGCTCATTATTCGTGCTTTTTATTGTCACCAGCTATCCTCACAGTATTTCAAAATACTCAAGTATTGACAGTGAAGTTCATAATCCCGACCTGAGACTTCAAAATCACTGAGTCAAAAACCTTTGAGGAAATTCTCATCCAGATTTTGGCCTTTGACCTCCCTCCAGTCCAGCAGAAAGGTGAAAAAACAAAAGTCATAAAGTAGCATCATTTGCTGGCTACCTTTTCCAACTAAAAAGGTAATTAACCACTTTACGAAAGAGTTCTAAGCTTTTCATAATATAAAGTGCTTAGCATGGTGTAGAGCATACGATGTGCATTCAATAAATATCAGTCATTATTATAACTCTAAAAATATTATTTCTTTCTCCTCCCCTACCTTGATATTTTCTGTATCTTCATATAATTAACCATAAGACAAATAAGCCTCCAGCATTAACAGGAAATCAATAGAGATACATGTAACACAGGATAACACAGGAAACTGTTAATTACCTTGATGAGGGAAATCTGAAGGTTAATTGTCTTTCCATTCTTGAGGAGATTCTGCAATTTTCTGCTATGTAGAATGTTATCCATATAGATCCAAAGCCTTTCAACAATGTCTTCCTTCAGTTCAAGTTTTTTCTTATAAAACGCAACCAATGACTGTCGTGCCCAATCAAGTAATACCTGAATTTGGAATATACTTTAAAAATAAATGAATTTCTTTACCAAGAAAGAAAGACACTGGACATTTATAGGGACATCACATGCATAACCAAATACAATTGCCAGGGGGGAAAAACTCTCCTTTAAAACTTATCTTTGGTAACATTATGTTATGTTTTGGTGTCTTAAAATATTTATTATGAAAGAATCAAAAAAACTGTGTCTTCATATGGGGCCAATAAAAAGTTTCAAGAGAAACGGTTTCTTCTAACTAATCGCTTCTAAGTTTTAAAAGTTAAAAGCACAACAACAATTGCTCAGAATGGCCACAAAAGGAATGACACACAAAAGCAAAAATGCAGAGTCAGAAGACCAGGGTTTGTGTCCTGGCTTCCCGAGTTACCTGCAGCTTCATCCCTAAACCTATTTACCCTGTTCAGAAGACAGAGAGTCTTCTATGAAATGATTCAGAAGTGCTGTATTAAAAGGAGGGCTGGACATAAACAGTTTCCATTATTGTGACATGTTTCCTTATTCATAAACACAAGGAAAGGTGGTGAGGCTTCAGCTCAGGACACCAGAACTGTCAATAACAGCATGAATAGTGACAAATGCTAAAAGGAAAAAACTCTCTCCGGAGAAGGGTAGTGGAAATCTTGATGAAATTGCCTGCCACGGCTGCCAGGTCAAGCAGCCAAAATGATTCTCAGGTGCAGCCAGATTTAGAAACTACTAGCTCTGCTAGTGCTCTACATACTGGACCTCATCATTTCAATGGCTGTAATCCACCTGACACATTTTGTGCTGCTTAATACTAGCAAATGAGTATCTCACTGCATGAGGTCATCATCCTGGTGTCTCCATTGTATTAACTGTTTTTCTTAGTCAGATAAGCTTGAGAAATGTTAACAAAGAGCTAAGTCTTTCTTGGTTCCTAATCTGTTTCTAATCTATCATTTCTAATCTATTTCCCCTCAGTTTATTACAAATGCTAAAGCTTCTCTACTTCCCAGCCTTGGTTCATCAAGTTCCAAAGATGTTTAACAAAGCACCAACAAGAATTGCTCATGGAGCATCACTTAGGATTTACAAACAAATGAAGCTGCCAACAGACTCAGAACTTAACTTCTGTAACCTAAATCCTAATTTGCTCACTGATGCACATACTTAATTCGGAATATAAGGGATGTTTCCAAACATAAACGAAATGCTGAGGTTTTGTAACAGAAAAACTTTGTTAATGTAATACCTAACTACTTACTTTTTTCTCACTGATAGGACTTTTAACTTTCTAACCATGTTTCCTTCCCCGACCTTTTCTCTAATCTTTTTAAATTTTAACTAAATGTCAATATGCAATTTACATAAGTGATCATTAGTTTAGGTTGTAAAAATGTAACTTTCACATTAAACTTACTTGTTCTTTATTTGGAAGAACACACTGATGGGAAATCCAAGCAAAGTGAGCTAGTTTTAGTTTATCTTCCCAGGAAGTTGTCTTGCTTTTAAGTTTTAGAGAAATGCCAGAATAAACAGCAGCCATTGCTGCGCTTTACCTACAATTTAAAGCAATGGAAAAAATTTATATTTTTTTAATATAAAGGACCAGAATATTAAGGTCAAACTTAATAGGCATCAGAAAATGAACACTATGTACCTTACTGTCTACATAACTTATACTCCTTTAAAAATATTTTTCTAATGAATTAAAACACTGTTGGGCAGAAATTTATACATAAGATGCTTGAGTCCATGAGTTTTTTGGAGGAAATTCAAACAGAAGATGGATTACACACACACGTACAAGTATTCCTGCTGTGATCAAACATCACATCCTCAGAGGTCAGTGCGCAGGAATTCAATGGAACAAGACCCAAAGTTTTCAAATTACTTGTGAAAAGATTCGTTCACACATGGTTTTAGATTGAAAGAGTTGTTTCTGCAAAAATATTCTAATACATACTATAGAGTATATACTAGGACCCACCCCACTGAACAGTTTAAAAAGATAAATAAGCAGTATTTCGAAATAGTAATATTTCTCCAAGTACAAAAGAAATATAGTATAAACCCAGTCCCAACAGAAAGAATGCTTTTTCAGCTGCAACAGTAACTTCATAAACTTACCAACACACACTGTTTCTAAGACTCTACAGAATATAGTTACACGATTAACGCTGGAAAAATACAATTATGAATAAAGAAAGAACACAAACATACCAACCACCTATAATCCTATAAAACTGAGCTAAATGTAGCTTTGAGTTTCCTAAACGCCATAGTAAAAAGGGGAAAACATATCAGGTTAAGTCATTTTCATTACATAGAAGTAAACAAGTCAGTTCCTCAAGGGAGAAAGTTTTTCATGATACTTAATACTAAAATAAAATTATCGTAAATAACAACAAAATAGGACCAATGAAGTACCGAGAAAAGATCGCGGCCCCGTGATTCCAATTTAAATACTGTCAAACCAAAACAATTTGCTATCCTGAGAACTGGATCGCTGGATTTTTTAAATCTAAGGGGTCTGAAATCCTACAGACCTCCCTTCAGAGCTAATTCTCAATAGGGATCTTTACAGGGAATGGGCGAACATCGGATGAAAGACAGTTAGGTTCAGCACGGTACCCTTCACTCTATTACAGAGGCCAGAACAGTCAAAGGCTGTCAGTCTTCCTCTTTGTCAAAACGTCCAATATCCATTCAACAGCTACTAATTTAACTTCTAAATTCAATGTTATGCAGCCATCGCGACAGCTACAAAGTACTCTAAAAGCACCTGCAGAACTGGCTACAAAGACGCCCCATACACCCTCCCGGATCTGTCAACCTTGGGCTCTCGGTGCCCGCAGCGATCCCTGCGAGCGGGCGTGGAAAGCCCGGTGCGGACCGCAAAGTCGCGTCCGTCCTCACGCGGCCACGCTAAACCCTGCGGAACAGAAGGAAGCGAGCAGCCAGGAGCGAGGCGAGAGGCCGCCGGAGGAGCAAGCCAGCGGGGGATGGCCGTGCCCAGGTAGGGAGCTCACCTGGAGGCACCTGGTCACCTGGGAGGGACTGCGGGCGGGGCGGAGGGCCGGCTGGGAGGGGGCTCACCTGCAGGCCGCCCCCAGGTGAGGAACTCACGCAGACCCCGCCGTGAGGGGCGGCGGGCGGGGCGGAGGGCAGTCACCGGGTGGGGAGCTCTCCCGGCGGCCAGCCCCGGATGGGGACCGCGCGGGGACGAACGGCCGCAGCGGCGGCGGGACCGACTCCGGGGCCACCACGTGGGGCTTCGCGCTCCTTCCTCCGGACTCCGGCTGCGCGGGGAGCGGCGGGGCGGCGCTGGACGGGGCGGAAGGAACGTGGGGCGGGGCGGCTCGCACGCCAGGCATCGCCAGCCGAGCGCCGAGGCGCCGCGCCCATTGGCGGAGACGGTCGCGCGTCGAGGCCCGAGCGGCCCGGCCCAGCCCGCGGCGGCTCCGCGTCAATCAGTCATGGGGCTGCAGCCCAGAGCCGCCGCGGGGGCGGCGGGGCACGGGGCGCGGGGGCCCGGCTGAGCCGGCCGCGGAGCGCGAGCCTGCCGCGGAGACGACGGAGGCGGACGCGGGGCGACCCCGGCGGCGGCGGGGGGAGCGGGAGCCGCCTGGGATGTTCAGTGAGTGCGGGCGGCGGGCCGAGGGCGCGGGCGGCAGCGCGGCCTGGGCGGTGGGGGCGGGGCGAGCGGGCGGCACCGCCTGGAGGCCCGGAGCGCGGGCCCGGCCTCTCCTTCATTTACGGGAGAGGGAAGTGTCTGTGGGTCGAAGTCGGGATGAAACTTGGCGCATGGTGGCGGGGAGGACGCGGGCGAGCGCGGCGATGCCCACCTGCAAGGGCGCCCGCGAGGCGGCCGCGCCCCTGACAGCCGCGTACGGGGTGCGCGCCGCGGAGCCCCGAGGCCCTGAGCGCCCGGGCGCGACGTGGGCGGGGAGCCGAGGGTGAGGGACCGGGTGTCCTCGGAGGCTCAGCGGAAGTGCTGCCCTCCCGACAGCGGTGAGAGCGCCCTGGGCCCGTGCCCCGCGGCGGCAGGCTGGAAGCGCTGACCTCTGACCTTGCAGGTGGAGGTCTAGGAAGGGAGACCCGGCTAGCAGGAATCGGGGCTGCGCTGGGAGGGGCGCGCGGGCGGGGGCCGTCTACTCTTAGGTGACCTAGCGCTGCGGGGTAGGGCGGACACGGTGGCCGCCCCGGTCTGGGTCCCAGCTCTGCTTGAGGGTGGGAGTAGGAAGAGGAGTTTGGGGCCCTAGCTTTACACTCGGAGAAGCTTCATGCAGCGGAGGGGGCTCGGTGACTACATCGGCCTCAGGTCGAAACCATGTAACTATCTGTAACCTCTCGGCGCCTTTGTTTCCTCTTCTGTAAAATGGGGTAATGACTGATAACTTAAACTGGACCTTTTAAAGGATACCCAGAAAAGGATTAATGAATGTGAAAATGCCTGACAAATGGGAAGTGTTCTGTAAATACTAGTTATCAGCTATTACAATTTCTTTTTTTGGCAGAGAATACTTTCTAGGTTCGTCGTAGGGCTACATTTGTTGCGTTAAATGTAATTTTGATTTTTGTCAATTATAAATCATTCCTGCCTTAAAAATCAGTGTTAAATTGGCAAACCAAAAAGTGGGCTTGCCTTGACCATGTTTTTTGTTTGTTTTGTGTCATCAACAGTAAAGCAGATTCTGTGTTTTGGAATAGTTTTGTTGCTTCTCCCTCTGAATCTGTGAAATTTGTTTGGTTCTATCACTGTGGAACTAGATAAAGGCCCCTCTTAACTATTCAGTCACTGGTTTTTTGGTTTTACTTCCGCAAACAGATGTCCTTCATAATACCTATGAAGGACATCTCTGGAGAAAGGGTTGTTGTTTGTTTGTTTGTTTTGTTTATTTGATAATTCGTTTTAGCTGGAAGGGAGCCCCAGGGGCGCTCTGTTAAACCAGCATTACCCAGTGGACAGTGCTAGAAGCCGTTTCTGGCCTCTCCATGTGACAGACAGCTTCTCAGGTAGTAACTGTTGTGATCACTCTCTCAACAAGCATTTGGTAAGCTTTCACTGTTGTGTTTGCCAAGAGAAGCCTTTGAGCCGCAAGACACCGGAAAGAGTAAGAGCTCAGACCATGCAACCAGGTGGCACTGTGGACCCTTGGGCACCTGTCTGACTTCTTTGAGCCTCAGCTTTCTTATCTGAAAAATGTTCCCTAGCTTATAGGGTTCTTGGGAGGCATAAACGAGATAATCTACGTAAAGCACTTAAAATAGTATCTTACCTGTGATGCACACTCAGTAAGTGCTAGGTATTGGTAGTGGCGGTGTAGGAAACAAATAGTATGGTGATTCCTGTGATAGGGGTTTGTTCCTGGGTTTGGTGGGTGGAAGGAATCAGGCTCAAGGAAGCTTTGGGGAGGAAGAAGTGGCCAAGCTGGGCTGTGAAGCATGAGTGGGAGTTAGCTAAACCAGCTAGGAGTGCCATTTGGGGTGTTCTTACAGTTAATGGAGGAGCCTTGACCAAAGCCCCTAAGATGAGAAGGCTTTGTGGTACCCACCTGTTTTGTAAACAAAGGCAGATAAGAGTAACCTCAAGGTGACACAGTGGAGACTGGATTTTTTTTATCCTCCGCACTGGTGAAGGAAGGAGAAAGTTTTTAAGCTGAGCACAGATGGCATCAGATTAGCTGTTTGGAAAGATTGTGCCTGTAGTGGTGTGGGATTAAAAGTAGGGAAGGCCCAGCCACTTGTCCTGGCAGTTTTGTGTCTGCCTGTGACTCCAAAAGGTAAATGACTGCTTAGCAGAGGCAGGCATTTTAATCCAAATCTGGAAGCCTAAAGAGCACTTTGAGAAGGCATGAAGAAACCAGATCATTCCAGGCAACCTTCTCTCCTAAAAAGCATCTTCAAGGATGTACTGTATATGCCTGACTACAAGGCAGGATTCCCCCCAAAGTATCCCTCTGAAAAGAGGGTGGTACCACATGTTTAAGTCTCTCCTATTACAGGCACTGTAATTACTCTTTCCAACAACAAGATGCCATTTGGGAAATACATATTGGACTGAAACAATCTCAGTCAGTGCTAGTTTGGGATATTTATACAACCATTGTATCAACAGTAAGTGATAAGTTTAAAAAGTTCTGCCCACCTGAATGGGTATTGATGGCTTGCGTTGAGATTTCCAGCGAGAGCATCAAGTGCTGTGTCATAGATGATTTGGTAGGTGCGAAGGTGGTGTGTGTTCTGGAAAATGGAGTTTGATGATTCAGAGTGGGTTAAGTGACCACAGAGACGCTGATGTTGAAGATGTAAGTGAATAGTTGGCGTAAAATTGTTTCATGAATTAATGTGTTGCCTTATATATTTTTAAATACATGGAAGTTAATAAATTAAAGATTATAAGCAGACATTTGACTAATTGATCTACAGTCGTAAAGGTTTTTTTTCTAGTTTAAGTTAACCAAAAATTTTTTTTTTTAATTTTCTCATTGCAGGGGTAAAGTTGTCTTAGGTTCGAGCTTGCCTTTTATGTGACCGTTTTACAGAAAGTAACTGCTGCTCTTTTCGTCTACTGAAACAAAATTCCTTTTTCCCGTCTCATTTTTTAACTTTAAGGAGGTTTCAAGAATGTTGTGTACTGGCAAGTTTTAGAAAACACTATAGAAAACTCCCATTTATAAATCTTTGTTTAGCAGTCAAATGAGATATCTTTCTGTTAAGATGTATGTAAATGTATATGTATCGTAGTAACCTTACAGTGTTTGACAGTAATAAAAAGGTAGCTCCATTTTTACTAACAAAATACTAATTTCTGGAGATTTGGCAATTTAGGAATCAGAAGTGTTTTGCAAGACTTTGTGCACTGCCATTTTTAAGTCAAGGCGCTGCTGCTTTAGCTTCACAAAGTAATGCCATGCTCTGGAACTGTGTTGTCCAATACAGAAAGCACGGGCCATGTGTGGTTGCTTACATTTAACTTAATGAAAATTAAAAATTCAATTCCTCAGCTGCGTTAGCCACATTTTAATTGCTAGACAGCCCTTTGTGGCTGGTGGCTAGCACACTGAACAGTGCAGACCTAGAACATTTCCGTCATTGCAGGAAGTCCTATGGGCAGCACTACTCTAGAATAAAAAGTGACCCCTCTGCTCTGTGAGACACACACGCACAAAGGATCCAGTGTCATTAAAGCATCTCCAAAACCTCACTTGCTGCACTTTAGTTCCATTTCCGGGAGAATGATAAACATAGGAAACCATATCCCCCGTATTCTGAGAGCACAGCATCCTGTTTCTTCTGTCTGCAGTGGTTGTAAATGGAGCACACGTGAAAGGTGTTCTTTATGACACGGTACATGTAGGCAGCCGTTCTGTAAGTTGTGCCACGCTCTTCCATGTTAACAGGGTTTTGTATAGAAATAATTTTTCTGAGCACCAAAATAGTTTTGAAGTAAGAATCAAATATTTGTGGCTTTCTTGGTTCATAAGAATCCAGAGAAATCATGTGCCTAAAGTAAACCGTCAAGAATTCCAAGCAGAAGCTAGACGACACTCACTTTATTTTTAACGTGAATTTCAAAGATAAAAGCCCTGTTCTAGGGAACTCTCCATCTGGGGGGAACTAAAGAACGGCGATGGCAGGAGTGGGCAGTCTGCATGGGGTGCAGAGGATGATTTTAAGCATGGGAGTAGCATAGTCAGTCTTTTTGTCTGGCTGCATTCAAAAGGGTTTTTGAGGTTGGCCTAGAGTAGTAGGAGGACATTGGAATAGTCCAGGTGAGAAGTGATTTGTGCTGTCCAATCGCAGCAGTGAGGATATGGTAGCACAATGGCTCCAAGAGAGTCCTGTTCAGAATAAAAGAGTTGATGGCCATTTAGAAGTGAGGGGGAGGGAGATAGAGAAAAGCGCCTTAAGGTGACTAGTTTTCATTTGATTGGTTGGTTTTGCTTGTGGTTTTTTTTTTTTTTTTTTAATTTTATTTATTTATTTATTTATCCATTTTTGGCTGTGCTGGGTCTTCGGTTCGTGCGAGGGCTTTCTCCAGTTGCGGCAAGTGGGGGCCACTCCTCATCGCGGTGCGGGGACCGCTCTTCATCGCGGTGCGCGGGCCTTTCACCATCGCGGCCCCTCCCGTTGCGGGGCACAGGCTCCAGACGCGCAGGCTCAGCAGCTGTGGCTCACGGGCCCAGCCGCTCTGCGGCATGTGGGATCTTCCCAGACCAGGGCTCGAACCCGTGTCTCCTGCATTAGCAGGCAGACTCTCAACCACTGCGCCACCAGGGAAGCCCTTGCTTGTGGTTTTTGTTGTGGTTTTCTCTGTTGGTGGATGGCGGCACCATTAAGCTGGCTGGGAAAACTAGGAGAAGGAAGAAGTATGGAAGGAAGAGAATCTGAGCACGTCGAATTTCAGATGTTTGCAGCGTCCAGGTAGAGAAGTCTTTTAGACTTGAGCTCAGGAAGGTGATCTGACTAGAGACGGCGCGAGTCTTGTGTCAGTAGGGAACGTGAAGGATGGAAGAGGGGAGCCAGAGACCCGCTTGCAGGGGAGGCGGCGTGTTCAGCAACCTAGAAACCATGTAAGATAGTGGGGAAAAGTGACTTAGATTTGACAAGAGTTGAGGAATCTCAAGTCTTAGTAAATAGCCCGCTGGCATAGGAAGCAGGGTCGGCTGGCTGAGTAAGGAGACTGGAGCAGATTTGGGGGTGGCTGCAGGTAGGAAGCTGCAGGGAAAGGAAGTAGTTGACAAGAAAAGACTTCTGGGACTTTATGGCGGTCCCAGCTGATGTTAATCAAGTTCTACTGGCCTCTGCCTGGCTGTATGATTTCTGCTCCACCCCCAGCCCTCCTCCCCCAATTAAACCCCCAGATTCTACATTGCCTCCTGAGCCCCCAGCTGTGAGCCTTGTTCATGTGCCATTTACTTCTTAGGACACCATGGGAAAGAGCACAGGCTTTAGTTCAAGTGTATTCATGTTAAGTCCGTGTCTGAGCAAAGCCTGAATATGAAAGGCCAACCTAATTTAAAAATTATACCATGATGACTGAAACCGAGTTCATTTATTTTTCAGCTACGATTTTTATTTTCACAAGCATTTTATCACAATGATTAATGGCAAAAGCTTATTAGGTTTGTAGGTGCTACTTAGAATGACCTTTTGATGGATTTTACAAGCACTTAGAATACTGCAAGGAAAGAGAAGAGAACTGATATATGAGCACCTAGTAGGCACTTTACATGACCTCTCAGTTAAGAAAAAATACAAAATAATTTTTATCTGTTTTTAAGCATAAATTTATAATTGGAAAAAATACACTGTTAAAAAACAACAACAACAGAAACACCTAGCTACTGTCAGTATACTCAGTTGGGGAACTGATTTGAGGATAGTGGTGGTGAGTTTGCCTGGATTTGTTTTGAACTCATTCATCCTCAAAGCTGCCACCTTATATCTGAGGGGCAGGGGGAGACACACTGTTCATATAGTACTCTGTTGGCATCTCATGGAATTGGGTAGTGCTTAGCCCATGAAGTGCTGGGCTGGGGGTGTCTCTCCGAGCACCCCTCCACCAGCCATACACATTTGAACATAAGTGGGTGGGGTTAGGCTGCAGCAGAGAGTATTAAGAGAGTGGTTCTTCCTGCACAGTTGTTACTTTAAGGCCGGAAGGTTATCATGTCCTGATTTTCCGTAGCAACTTTGGTAAAGTATTAAACAGTAGGCAACTATTAATGCATGAGAAATAGATACATATTGTGTCGGAATCCTCATGTTAATTTCCAGAAATACTAATATGTGACATGAATAGAAAGGTATGTGATCATCTATTTTTAACTTTAAAGTTAAAATATTTTATGTCAATTGAAAATTAAGGGAAAACCTGAAATTTTTAACAAAGATGTAATTAGATTGAAACTCAATTTAAATTTAAAAGATTTTATAATTATGGGAAAAGATAAACAGGTAACTTGGAATTGCAGTGTTAGTCTCATGTCCGAGTCTCTCAAAAGACAGGTCTGTTTTTAAGGAGGTTTTTTTTTTTTTTTCCCCATTCATGTGTCCATTTATGGGTATTAGTACTGTGGAAATCAGTCAAGAGAGGGGGAATGATTTCTCTGCAGAACTCTTTTAATTTATTATTTATTTCACTTGAAATATGTGTGCCCTGGAATCAAGTCCAGGGCAGTCAGTTGGATAATGTCTCTGGTATTTCAGTTGAGCGTGGCTGTAAAAGAGACTAATGCCGGCGTTCCTGCCCCTCAGACTCTTGGCCCTGAAGTTGGCTCACAGCCCACCCTCAGGGAAGGTCCTTGTCATACATGGTGGTTTGGAGCCAGAAACCGCTGTTCCAGACAGCTAATTTGGGCAAATTCATTAGAATCAGTATTTACCAGCTAGTTTCTAGTAATCTCCAATGTGGCCAGTTTTTTACTATTGTTCATTCTCACTGCTTTCTCTTCGCTCTCTCTTTTCCCCTCCTCTTCAGACATGCATATACATTGTCCCGCCTTGGGAACACTTGTCATTGCAGGGTGTGCTGTGTCAGTTTTCCCATGTCTTTTCCTATGCACATTTTTTTTTTTCCTGTTAGAGAGGTGACCTCTTATTCCCATCTTATCTGAAACACTGAGGGACACACATTGATACAAGCGTGCACTCCCGTGGCAACAAGAGATGGGCAGTAGGAAATCTGGAAAAGTTTTAGTCCCGGCCAAAATACAAGGCATCTGGCTGCTTTGGAAGAGTTTGGAGACTAAGAACTCTTGAAGTTAGATTGAAAGCATCTTCAGCAAGTGGCGTAGGGTCATGTGGTGGCGGGGCCGGGGGTGGGCGGGCGGGGAGTGGAGCCTGGTGGATTGACTGCTTCTGACTTGGGTCCAGACTGGCAAAGGGTAAGTAAGTACTCTCCCAGTCTCTGTGTGTACTTAAATTTTTTTTCTCTAAATATAACATTGAATCAGAATCTCCAAGGCTGAAATAATTTATACACACACTCGCAGGAGATTCTTATATGTAACCAGGTTAGAAAACCATAGAGCATCACTGAAATAGTCAAACTGATACAGGAATGCTTATTAGTAACCACAAAGAAACAATTACCTGTCTTCATCAATGGACAGATGAATACTTAGAGCAGTGATTCCCACTCTCAAAGTCTCAGAATTCTTGTATGAGCAATAGAAAAAAAATCTTAATTAAAAAATAATCTGGGGACTTCTCTGGTGGTGCACTGGCTAAGAATCCACCTGCCAATGCAGGGGACACGGGTTCGAGCCCTGGTCCGGGAAGATCCCACATGCCGCGGAGCAGCTAAGCCCACGTGCCACAACTACTGAGCCTGCGCTCTAGAGCCCACGAGCCACAACTACTGAGCCCACGTGCCACAACTACTGAAGCCTGCGTGCCTAGAGCCCGTGCTCCGCAACAAGAGAAGCCACCGCAATGAAAAGCCCACCTGCCTCAACGAAGAATAGCCCCCGCTCGCCGCAACTAGAGAAAGCCCGCGCGCAGCAATGAAGACCCAACGTAGCCAAAAATTTAAAAAAAAAAAATCTGAGTTGTCATACAGTGAAAGACTAACACACCATAACCAAGTGAGGCAAATTCCATAGTGAAAGGTGGTACAGTATGAGGAAATTTATTACTATGTTTCATTGTATCACTGAATCTCAATCCTTTCAGACCCAGTGCCCCTCCTTTCTAACAGATATTTGATACTGTCTTTGGTAGTCCAGAAATGAAATGCATAGATAATATAATCATTCTTTAAACCTGGTTTAAAATAATATATTCATGATGTCTTAACATTTTATATTTGTATATAACTATATGTGTTTTTGTGTGTGCACGTCTCCAACCTTCACCATTTGCTCTGTTGTATGACTTTTAGGCAATTGAAAAATCGATCTTCAGATTGTGTTTTAAAAGAGTTACCATGAATCAGTTTGGAAGGATTATTTATTTGCAGATGATTTTGGAACAACTTGTTTGCTGCAGTATCTGGATAAAATAGTTGTTTGGTTATTCACCACATATTGTACACTGAAAGAAATTGCAATGGATAAATATTAGATACAGATAAACTTTCTTTAATATTTAAAGAAAAAATAAATAACAGGTTTTTGGAATGGGGGGAATTTTAAATCTTAAAAACGAATGGATGGGCTTCCCTGGTGGCGCAGTGGTTGAGAGTCTGCCTGCCAGTGCAGGGGACACGGGTTCGTGCCCTGGTCTGGGAGGATCCCACATGCCGCGAAGCGGCTGGGCCCGTGAGCCACAATTGCTGAGCCTGCGCGTCTGGAGCCTGTGCTCCGCAACAAGAGAGGCCGCGACGGTGAGAGGCCCGCGCACCGCGATGAAGAGTGGCCCCCGCTTGCCGCAACTGGAGAAAGCCCTCGCACAGAAACGAAGACCCAACACAGCCATAAATAAATAAAAATAAAACAAAATAAATTTATAAAAAAAAAAAAAAAAACGAATGGAGGAAATCACAAAGGAGAAGAAGACCAGTGCATGTAACTGAAACTGAAAATTTAAACACATCCAAATAAATTATCAAAAACACATCTTCCATACACAAAAAATTAGAAGTCCTTGATTTAGAGAAAGTTACCCTGGTGGGGACCATCACATGTGTATGGATAATGTTGCATGCGTTCCAAAACGGACACGATATTTTGATCCTGAAGAAGAAAATATTTTTTACATCACAGAAGTGAACCTAGAAAATTCATTCAGCTGTCACTGGTCATCTGGACTGCAATATTCTTTACTCCAGGCACAGGAGTGTTTGAGGCCCATGGCAGTATCGGGGTTCCTGTCATTCTTGATAATAAATTTAGCAGTCAAGGAAAATAGTCCTTTTGGAGGGGGAACCCCCAACTTAGCTTGAATTATCAGAAGTTATTTACCCCTGTTGAGTGCATTTCCTTCTGTATAAGAATTCATGAGACATTTTCTAACACATACACATACCCTCTTACAATTTTGATGCTTTTCTGTACCTGACGTTACAAATAAAGAGTGAAAGAGGTAAACAGTATGATTGACATGAAAACACACTGGTCAAGTCCTTGACTCAGCGCCAGCAGCCTTTTCCTGACTGCTAAGAAAATCATAGCTCTCCCTTTCCCCGTTATTAACTTCTCGCTTTCTAACATCTCTTTACCTGGTTTCTGAATGTCTCAGGGCTCTGATTTCGTGCTGCCTCCTGCCTGCTTTCTGGCTGGCTCCCTGCTCCCTGACCCCTCTGCCTGAGCGAGGAGCAGCCGGGAACACGGGGCCCTGGAATTCCTCGGGGTGGATTGAAATCATGGTCCTAAATGGAGTTTGCCGGGGATCTGTGGAGCTGGTTTTTTTGGGGGGCCACACCTTGCAATACGTAGGCATGTGGGATCTTAGTTCCCCAACCAGGGATCGACCCCGTGCCCCCTACAGTGGAAGCGCGGAGTGTTAACACTGGACCGCCAGGGAAGTCCTGTGGGGCTTTGTTATCTAGGCTATTCCCGTTTTCCGTCATTGAAGTTGGCCGTGTTGTCATTGGGACAATACATAAAGTGGAAGAGAGGGTGAGGTTGGTCTTAAGGCTCTCAAGTCAGCCAGGAGACTGGCCACGTGGCCTCTACCCGCGCGTGACGTCCGGCTGTCCCTATGGTTCCCCCGCAGGTCATGAAACGGGTGCGCACCGAGCAGATCCAGATGGCCGTGTCCTGCTACCTCAAACGCCGGCAGTACGGGGACGCGGACGGCCCGCTGAAGCAAGGCCTGCGGCTGTCGCAGAGCGCCGAGGAGATGGCCACCAGCCTCGCAGGTACCACCCACCCACCCCCGTCCCGGAGGCAGCGTCCAGCCCAGGTGCCTCTCTGAAAACCCCCCACCCAACACGTCCTCCCGCAGGATCCCGGGGGCTTTGAGCTGTACCTGATGTCGTGTGCGACTTTCTCCTTCCGTGAACTAGGGCCAGGGTCTCTGTCCCCCTCTTGCACGTGTCCCCTCCCCTCTCACCTGGGCCTCACCCGTGGGAGGCAGGTTCTCCAGGTGGATGAGTCCTTTGGGATCAGTGGGTGGAAATGTTGGCATCATATACGTGTTCCTGAGACTTTTAACATTTCTTTTTGCTTTTGCTGTTTGTTTTGAAATTGGATTTGGATTCTTTTTTAGAAAAACTTTGGAGAAATTTTTCCTGCCATGCTTTCAGGGTGGTTATGAGCGTCTTTAAATGGCCGGGTGTAGGAAGCTTAAGGTTGCAGTGCCTTCTCCAGCTCAGCCCGGCTCCTCAGGGGAAGCCTCCTTCCCTTCAGTGTCAGGCCCACTCACTCTCTCTTGCCTTCAGACTCTGCTGGGTTCCCCTGACAAGGACAGGGCCAGGCGATGAACTTGGAATCGATTCATGAAAGCCTTAATGTTTCTAGGAGGATGGCCAGTGTACAGGACCAGAGTAATTCCTTCTAAACTCGCCGTCACGGCCTTTGATAAGCTCCTGCTGCCCTGTGTTCATTGGAACCTGTGCTGTTGCTGATAGACAATAGGGCAAGCACTATTAAATTTGTGTTCTCTGTTGTCTTCTTTTAGATACGATGGTGTATTAGGAGAGTCAGTGTTCCTGGAAAACCACCAGGAAAAGCGAGAAGCTTTTAAAATGCGATTATTGTAAGATTTTGTCCTAGGTTTTTCTGTTGATTGAGTAATCTGAATACTTACCTCTGCGTTCAGCAGATGGTGGTGAAGGTCTGCTGGTGGCCAGGTGCTGAGAAGTGCTCGAGAGAGCTAAGACTTGATCCTGGCTCCTGAGGAGCTCTGTTACAGTCAGGAGGTGAGGCAGGCAGACAAGCGCGCGTGGGCGGGCGTGACATAGTGAGTCCTGTGAGGGGAGCTCAGCCTCCGTAGGAACACAGAAGATGGTGCTCTCAGGTGGGCCGGCAGGTCAAGAAGGGCTTCCAGAAGGTCTCCTGGTTCCCAGCGTATAGTCAGGGGTCAGTAAATCGTAGAAGGAATGAGCTGCGTTTCCAAAGAACCATTAAGAGCTTATCGGGGGGCAAGCTGGAGGTGGGTATCCAAGTTATCAAATGTGGATCTTAGGAGGATGGCTGTGGTGGCTGTGTTGACGGGGGAGGGCCCGGATTGGCACCAGGGGAGCTAGTCAGAAGGCCGCAGTGTGATCCAGTGAGAGGTGAGGACAGCCTGCGCTAAAGGGTGGTCATCGGAATGGCAAGGGGAGGACGCCCGTGAGGACTTGTGACTGTAGGACTCGAGACGGTTCCCTCACGGCGGGGCAGCAGGAGGGGGGCCTGTTCGTGCGCGTGCAGCCTTCAGCGTGTCTCCGGGTTCTCGGAGGGGATGCTGACTCTCTTCCCGTCTGTCTCCCCGTCTCTCGACGTTCTCCGTCGTGGCTCCTCGGCCCTGCTGCATTAACTACATTCCTGCTTCCTCCTTCTCACGTGCGTCAGTGTTCGTCCGGATTGTTGTTGAAGATGGCTCCTCAGTCCCCCGCCGCCTCTCCCCAGCTGTGAGGTCCCCCATCCCACCCCCAGCAGAAAGGGTAGGAGGATTTGCTTTTCTTGTTAGAAAGCATGAACTCACAGAATGGCGCTGAAGCGCATGTTTACATCCTGAGTATTGAGACTCCAGCCTTCTTCCTCCTCTCGCTGCCGAGAACACTGGCACCCAGGCACCTGCTGTCCAGGAAGGTGATTAAAAGCCTCGCCCCTGGTGAATCTGCCCTGCCCAACAGAATGGACCTGAGGACATCGCCAGCGGGAAATTGCCCATCCAGGTCCTCTTGGGTGATAAGCGCACGCCCAGGGTTCTCATCAGCTCTGTGGTGCCTCGCTTTCAGATAACTAGGGACTGTCAGACCCTGGAAGAAACTGATCTGCTTCATATGAAAAATGGAAGGAAACAGTGAGAAGCAACTTGAAGGAAGCAAACAGCAGAGAGAAAAAAAACTTCAAAAATACCATCATTGATAGCCTTGAAACAAGGAGAGATGGCTATTTTTAAGAGAAGAAAACATTCAGATAAATACATGACAGTGAAACTGAAAAATCATTAGAAGGGTTGAAAGTTGAGGAAGCCTCCCAGAAAGTAGAGCAGAAAGACAAAAAGTGGAATCTGGGAGACATTAAAGGATCAGTTCAGGAGACTTACCTCGAAATTGTAGGCGTCCCAGAAAGAGAACACAGGAGAGAAAGCAACAAAATGATGCAAGAAAATTTCTCAGAACTGCAAGACATGAATTTCCAGATTGAAAGGGCCCACTGAATGCCCAGCACGGGGGTCGAAGACGGACCCATCCCAAGGCACACGATGGTACAGTGTCAGGTCCTGGGGTCAGATGTGTCCAGAGGAGTCCCTCGTGAGCCTGTGCGCCTCTCCTCTCTGGTCCAGCTCGTGTACCCTGTGCTTTGTACCTTTCGTGCCTCTGCTGTCACGTCCCTGGGTGTCAGGAGGGGGTGGGGTAGACATGTCGGTCATATTTAACCAGAAGCCCCAACGTACTTTGAAAATGGGCTGAGATGTCAGGTGCTGCTGCTGCTCCTCCTTCCATCCATCCTGCCACGTTTTGGGCTGGCGATTGTCTTTGCCGCCCCCATCTTACGTATCTTTTCCTCCTTAGTCCAATCGGAATCTGGTTGTGCCAACATAGTGTCTGCGGCCCCTTGCCAGGCAGAGCCCCAGCAATATGAAGTGCAGTTCGGACGGCTGCGGAATTTCCTCACCGGTAAGTACTCCGCACGACCCCCTTCTCTTGTTAAAAAAGGGCGCTGCGAATTTCCCTCAGAACCGTCTATGTTCCAGCTCTGGTGTTAGGCACCAGGGATTCAAAGGTGGTTGAACGCAGGCCTGGCATTCACACTTATGGTCTATTGGAACCCCCAAGAGAGTCGAATCAGGAGATTAAAGTGTGCAAGGGCAGGGCTCTGGGTGCGTTACTCACTGTTTCGTCCGTGGCCTTCAACACAGTGACTGTGACTTGTGTTGAATAAGTAGAAGCTCAGTCAGCTGTGTAGGGAAACCTCCTTAAATGCAGCAGGTGTGAAATGGACGTTGACATCACTACCAGTGATACAGTACATCTCAAAATGGTCTTTTCCCCTTATTTCCAAAAATGCAAGACAGTAATCCTCATGAATCAGCACCACCACAAAATTAGAAGTTGTAATTTAGACCAGTTTGTGGGTGCTGTGATAGCCACAGACACACTGAATCAGTAGATATGAGTTCTGATGAGTTTTTCTCATTCACTGTATGACTCTTTAAATTAATCACTCTAAAAAATGTAGTCGTATAGCCTTTCTGGGGCCTTTAGTTCCTCATATGTGAAGTGAAGAAGGCTATTCAAAGGCAAAACCAAGTGATTTCGTCTAGTCCTAAGATGACTGATTATAATTTTAATGTTGAAAAGATGATTACAGTAAGAGGGACCATGTTGATTCTGGTTATTAATCAAAGTCTTTTGTTGAGTACTTTATACAAAACACCTTGAGGTACAAGAAATACAAAACTTTCTCTGTCCTCAAAGGATGGAGAGTAATTAGCATGTATTGGTTAGTAGAAAGTTATAGTTAAAATACTTTGAAGTTGTTTTATTTTTATTTCCTTATTTGAACAACCCTCAGGTTAATAATTTTTAATGGTAAAGAGGCATAGTAAGTGATCAATATATAAACCAAAATAATATACCTAATTTTGCACACTTAGAGTTGTCCTAATTTTACTTCACCCTTATAATGGTTAGTATATTAAAGGAAAGAATCCACATTTCCTGTATTCTGTAGTTGGGCAAAATGACCAAAATGTTACAGGAAATAAAGATTATAAAATAAAACCCTAAAGAGGGTCATCTTATCAGTCTCAGAGTTGTTGAGTGATGGGATTCATTCTGTTAAATTGTTACAAAAATGAAAAAATTGCGAAGATTAAGGGTCTAATAAAAAGAGTCTATTATGTTTAAACTGGAAAGAAACTCCATGAAGATCCTCATATCATATAAATGTTAAATGTCTCAGAACAGTGGTCAGCTGCTTTCCATGCCCACTAGAGATAAAAAAAGAAAAATTGGATTTATAAGAAGGATTCCATTCAGAGGTAAGCAAGAACTTGGAGATAATCAAGTTATTTTTCATTATTGGCATTGGTGTTTGAGGCTTTAAGCAATTTTTACATTTTTTAAAATCAGTTTTTAGAAAGTTATTTTACTCGGTTTTTAAAATACGGTTATGATTTCTCCCTGAGAGACTTGCCTCATCAATCTAGCAGTGAGGAAGCTGGTTTAGAAAGAAGTGCCTGGCGTCTTTTGGCCCTTCTCTTTCATTCATTCCGCCTGTACCTGCGTGAGGCTCTGGCTGTCCTGGGCTAGGTATTGCAGGAGAGTGTATTGATGGGGGCCCGCCCGCTGATGAGGGAACCAGGCAGCATGGAAGCTCCAAACCTGTCACTGTAACAGTCTCCATCAGCCTTCTCCTACGCGATTTCTCGTCTTGTTTCAGAACTGAGAAGGCTGTCTGTTACCTTGTCTGTAATTTAATTCTTTAATCCTTGGTCACAGGTTATTTTGAGGGGGTGAGTATACGTGTCTTTCCTCACAGACTGCTTTTCCTGGAACATTTTTCTCCACGTTCAGGGCTCTGAAGAGCAGTCAACCAAATCAAATGAATAGTTATTTCCTGAGCACCAAGATGAAGTATACCATGTAGTCATTAATCTGAACTGAAAGTTAACCCTAACATAAGGGGGCTAAAAGTCACTGTTTTGCACGAGATGTGACTGGGGGAGTGTTTTCATAGGCCAAGACGGAGCCAGTCGCTGGGTGTTCGTGGGAGCTGCATTTGGAGTGAAGGGAGGGGCTGGCGTGGGGTGGTCAGAGGCGGCCTTCCTGAGGCGGGTAGGGTCGACATTAGCACTTGCATGTCGGGCACCTGTGCCAGAGTAGGAGGATCCGGCCTGCGTGCGAAGGCATGACCAAAGGGGCAGAGACAGTGATTATTTTTTTCAGGAACAGCGAAGGAACCAGCTTTGTTGAAAATGGGCTTTCGGGGAGGGATAAATTGGGAGATTGGGATTGACATATACACACTACTATATGCAAAATAGGTAACTAATAAGGACCTACTGTACAGCACAGTGAACTCTACTCAGTACTCTGTAATGACCTATATGGGGAAAGAACCTAAAAAAGAGTGGATAGATGTATGTGTATAGCTGACTCACTTTGCTGTACAGCAGAAACTAACACAACATGGTAAGTTAATTATACTCCAATAAAAAAAAATTTTTTTTAAAGAAAAAAGAAAAGAAAAGGAAAAAGAAAATGAGCTTTCAGATTGGAGATAGAGACAGACAAAATGGAGGCAAGATCTGACCACAGGGGTAGAAGTGTGACCCTCATCCTGCGTGATGGAGACAAGCCCGGGCGTGAATGTGGGTGTGGAAGCAGTGGACGAGAGTGTTGGTGAGAGGGGCGATGGGAGGCCAGCCTGAGTCCAGTGTGGTCCCTTAGGAGTGAGACAGGGCTGTGGATGCCAAAAGTGGGGTCTTCAGTTCATAGTTACATTGTCAGGGTAGGATCTCCAGGGCTAAGGAGTAAAGGAGGGAGAAGAGCTGAGTATGCCTCAGGCTCTTTGTGGGGGGGTGGGGGGGCGGGGTATATTGAACAGAAATAAGTCAGGTTTTACTTTTTACGTTGTTACGATGATAGCATCCTGCTGCGTAACACAGAAGATACAGACTGTGATACAGAACTCAGCATCAGCCCCGGGGAGGTACAAAGTAAAGTCTAGGAGGTGGTAACTCTCACAGGAGATAATAGAGGAAGGTAAGAGGTTCTAAGGCTGTAGCTCCCTCCAGTATTTCTCCTCCGGAAGCTGTGGGGCTGCGAGCTCCCGTGAGCTCACCTGTTGCTCCAGGGCCTTTCCTACAGGACGTGTAGTGGGAAGAGCACAGACTATGGGGTCGGTCCCTCTGGATCTGAATCTAGGGACAGCTGTTGGCTCCTAGACACAATGTGGGTGTAAGTGCCCGGCTCATGGGAGGCACACGTGCAGTGTTAGTTCCTCAAAGTGAGGAAGAGGAGCCCCCAGGCAGGGACATGAAGGGGCAGGCCAGCTGGTGCTGTTTCAGAGCTAAGGACGGTGTGCGGTCGGTGGGCCCAGCCCTGCGGAGAAGGGCCGGGGAATGAGGACCAACAAGCTCGGTGTTTGTTTAACTTAGTGTCCTTTCAGTAAAATATAAGGTGTATGTTATGATTTCAAGGGAACAAGATTAAAATTGAGTTAAGACTTAATGTTAGTCTCACCTTGTTCCACATATAGAATATGTTGATTGGAACTTTTATTCCTAATATACTGTTCTCTTCAGACAAGAAAGAACAATTAAGCAGCTTTGAAACTATGAGCTGAAACAACGGTGAATTTCAGTAAGTTTTAAAGTACTGCATCCCTATTTCTAGATGGCTAGTTTTTTTTAATCCTGAACTTAGTAAATTAAAATGCCTCTCGTTTTCGAAAATAAGCCTGAAACTAAGATTGTAAGGAGTTGAAAACAGCCCTTCATCCCAATAGAATATATTGGAAGTCTAATTGGTAAGAGTTGAATCTTTTTGTTTGTTTTAATTAGTATTTTGGGAAAGAAATATTCCAGAGGTCTTCTAAAGAATTACAGTATTTAAAGAAATACTGAAATCTGTATTAGGGTTCTCCAGAGAAACAGAACCAACAAAATGTGTATGTATAGAGAGATTTATCTTAAGGAATTGGCTCAAGTGATTGTGGAGACTGACGAGTCCAAAATCTGTGGGGCAGACCCGCAGGCTGGGACCCAGGAGAGCTGCAGTTCATGTCCAGAGGCCGCCTGCTGGCCGATTCCTTCTCCCCACAAGGGAGGTCAGTCTTTGTTCTCCTAAGGCCTTCAACTCATTAGACGAGGCCCACCCACATGTGGAGGGTAATCCACTGTACTTAGTCTACTGATTTAAATGTTCATCTCATCTAAAAAAATGCCTTCACAGAAATATCTAGAATAATGTGTGAACAAGTTTCTGGGCACTGTGGCCCAGCCAAGTTGACACATAAAATTAACCGTCACAAGTCCACCACCTATGGACTTGTGATGGCATCCTTACCCATCTCCTTAAACCATAATTAACCTGCAAATAAAGGTGATTAACAAGGTCATAATTCTACTTAACATGGTACAGCTATCCCAAGTACAACCAAAAATGCCCTAATGCCTTCCTCAGAAGAGGAAGCAAAGTCCACAGGTGATGTTTACTCTTCTCCTTGAGATCCCATAATTTAAATACTGTGACCTAAAGTTAGCAATACTTAAACACTATGATATAGGAAATTCCCTGGTGGTCCAGTGGTTAGGATTCCACGTTTCCACTGCAGGGGGCTGAGGTTCGATCACTGGTCGGGGAACTAAAATCCCACATGCTACACGGCACGGCCAGAAAAAAAAGAGTAAATACTATGATACAAAGTCAGTATAACTTATGTTCCATGGTAAGGGGATAAGAAAGGAAAGAAAACAAAGATATTTGCTTATGTATAGATATACACACACACAAACATGTTCATAACAAAATGAGGAATACTCGTGACAGGTTCTGTCACTGGTCACGTGGTCATAGCTGGTCTTTACCTTCCTCTGCCGCCTATTCTGTATTCCCTTTGCCTTCAGTTATCGCCTCAGCTGGTCCTGGTTCTTTCCCTGGTGGGATGATGCAAACCTTCGTTCCTGAAGGGCCTGGGCCACTACCAGTCCTGCCTGGATTGGATTGTTGCGTATTTCCACTCACCTTAACCTCGGGGACGGTAATACTAAGAGACGCCCTAAGTGACCTCCTGTGTCCCAGACACCTTGTCCTCGGCTCCCTGTGGAGCATAGGTCAGTTTCCCCTCAGCATTCAGGGTCACTCACCACAGCCAGCACCAGAGCTCCCTGTGCCTGTTGGTACAGAGGCAGGAGCCCGAACTTCAGCTCAGCGGGATCACTGCAATTGAAGTCCATCTTCTAAGAATGCATCTGAGTGGGGGCACGTTGATCCTCAAATGCACCTACTATGCAATTAATTCACCTGTGATGAGGTGAAATAGAGCATCAAGCAGAGATAGCCTGCAGGGATCATCTCCCTTCCGGTTAGGGAGATAAGATTCCCTAACGCAGTGTTCCTGAATCTTGAGCCAGGTGTGAATTCCTTTTCAGGAAAAAAAAAAAGAAAGAAAGAAAATGCTAGCAGAAGTGCTAAGAGCTGACTTAAAACATTTTTATATTAATTACTTAGGTATGTACAGACATTACACATGAAACCTTTATGCGTACTTTATTTTGTATAAAAGCTAAACTCATTTACATATGAAGTACAAGCAAAACCACAAAAGTAAACTTCAAATTAACAGCAAGTGAAAGTAACAGATGGATTTTTTTTTTTTAATGATATTCTTGTCTGCTTACATTCTTTTTATGTATGTATGTATGTATGTATGTATGGCTGTGTTGGGTCTTCGTTTCTGTGCGAGGGCTTTCTCTAGTTGTGGCAAGCGGGGGCCACTCTTCATCGCGGTGCGTGGGCCTCTCACTATCGCGGCCTCTCGTTGCCGCGCACAGGCTCCAGACGCGCAGGCTCAGTAATTGTGGCTCACGGGCCGAGTTGCTCCGCGGCATGTGGGATCTTCCCAGACCAGGGCTCGAACCCGCGTTCTCTGCATTGGCAGGCAGATTCTCAACCACTGCGCCACCAGGGAAGCCCTAACAGATGGATTTTGCCAGTCATAACTCGCTACTCTAACGGGCCTAGGGCTGGTGTCACTCAGCTTCCCTGAGGTGCTGGTGCCTGCAATGGCCCTGCTCGCTGACCACTCGCTGGCCACTCCGTCCAGATGGCTGTGGAACCTTCGCTCCATCACAGCTCTCTCTGCCCTCCCTCACTTAGGTGCCACACACACTTCTGTGCTTTTCTCACTGGCCGTGACAAAGCTGTACACGTTTTTGAACATTCTTTGTCATGTACTTCCATGGTGTTAAAGTCTCAGATTAGTAAATGATTTAGTCTTGACATGAAAGTGTTCCACTTGTAAATTATCACTGCAAAAGAGAAGTTGTACTTTTTAACCAACAAAATCAAAATGAGTACACTGACAGATGTGGGACAATTACAGATGAACGATGTCATGTTGGCGTTGAGACACGCCAGCCAGGGGAGCTAGACATGTTATTGGACCCACTAAAATAAGAACTTGATGTTACTGCAGGGGATGGGGCCAAAAGGAATCACAGAACAAAACACTAAAACTGTACGTTAGTACTTACTTGCTAAAGGCCATCCAGAGAATTCTGAATTTACCTGTGTTCACTGTTTTTTAAATTATCAAGTTAAAGTTTCTGTGAAGAACTCAAGTGTCCCGAGAATGCATCTGAGGTCTCTCCAAGGTCTCAGGTCCCAGCTGGAGCAGCACTAATGTGCTGGGGAACATACTAAGCCTTGAAGACTCAGGTACGAGCTGCTGAATGCATGTGAGAACAGGCACGTCGCTTAACCTCTGGGCGTCGAATTCCGGGTTTGCGGCTGACTTCGGGCCGGGTTTCCCGGCCTTCAGGGCCCGTGCTCTTCCTTCCTCGGTCCCGGCTTGGACTTTGAGTGTCCAGAATTCTGTGTTGGGCTTATACTTCCATCCATAGCCTCAGAAAGTAGGGTCCTGGCCAGAAGAGGCCATGTGATGGCGGGCTCCCCAGGAGACTCTGCTGACTGTAAAGGCCCTGCTTCTCTTTCATTACAGATTCTGAATCCCAGCACAGCCACGAAGTGATGCCTCTCCTCTACCCTCTCTTTGTCTACCTCCACCTCAACCTGGTCCAGAACAGTCCCAAGAGCACAGTGGAAAGCTTTTACAGCCGCTTCCATGGAATGTTCCTGCAGAATGCCAGCCAGAAGGACGTCATCGAGCAGCTGCAGACCACCCAGACCATCCAGGACATCCTGTCTAACTTCCGGCTGCGGGCCTTCCTGGACAACAAGTACGTGGTCCGCCTGCAGGAAGACAGCTACCACTACCTTCTCCGCTACCTCCAGAGTGACAACAACACCGCGCTCTGCAGAGTCCTCACCTGGCACATCCACCTGGACGTGCAGCCCGCCAAGAGGACGGACTACCAGCTCTACGCCAGCGGCGGCCCCTCCCGGGGCGAGGGCGGCGGCCTGGAGCCTGCCGACGTGCCCGCGCCCATCCTGCAGAACGAGGCCGCGCTGGAGGTCCTGCAGGAGAGCATTAAACGTGTCAAGGACGGCCCCCCCTCTCTCACCACCATCTGCTTCTACGCCTTCTACAACACGGAGCAGCTGCTGAACACGGCGGAGGTCTCCCCGGACAGCAAGCTGCTCGCCGCCGGCTTTGACAACTCCTGTATAAAACTGTGGAGTCTGCATCCCAAGAAGTTAAAATCCGAGCCCCATCGAGTAGACGTGTCCCGCATCCACTTGGCTTGTGATATCCTGGAGAAGGAGGTAGGAATGTCGGTCTTTCTTCCCTGCGTCTGCCTTACTAATCAGCTTGGAATATTCCTACCAAACATGACAGATCTTATGGCAAACGCACTTCCTTATTTCCCGCATCGTATAGCTAACGCCAGACTCATGTCTCGTAACCTGTAGCCAGTGACTCCCTGCTAATGCCCAGCCTTGGCGGAGACAGTAAGCAATGAGACGTAGGATCACTGGGTCAGAGGGTCTGCGTTTTAAAGTGTGATATTGCCGTCTCCCAGTCCCATCAGCAGTAAACGAGGACACTGGTTTCTCTCCACCCTCACCCACCCTGGCTGCTCTTGGCCTTTCGAGGGCAGTACAGGTCCTCTGGCTTCACCCAGGGTGCCCCCATTTCGTCCAGCAATCGGTGTAATGAGCTGGTTCGCTTTGTTTGCGGGTGGCAGTTGAAAAGGGCAGGCCCAGTGGCCTGAGTTTCAGGTCACCGAGAACCACTGCCTCGGAAAAAGCGTGGGCAAAGGGAGAGAGAAGTTGAACTTCACAGAGTTCACCTTCCCTGAGAGTGGCCCCACGGAAGTCGTGAGTAGGATAGCTCTGTCGTATCACCACTGAAATTCAGGAAGCTCGGCCTCAAGTTACTTTGGGTGGAAAACCTTTGCACCAGGTTGAAAAGTTAATGAGTAAAAAAAAAAAATCACTCAAGTTAATTTCCAGTTACCGATGAGGGTATCAAGAATGTTGGGTGTACAGAGTAAGACCTATTTCTACCTATTCCTGTTTTCTTAGTCACCTTCCACTTAGTATGGCCTTCGAGTCTTTGCTTCTTGCAGTTAAGACAGTATAATTAGAGGAGTTTGTTATGATGAGTAAAGAGTCTAAATTCCAATGCACAAACTTTGATTTCTAGAATTCTGTAGTGCCCTCCAGAATATTTTTCAATGCACAAGTTTCTCTTCCTTGGAGACAGCTCTAGCTTCTTGGGGGTTCTTCACATACAGTGAGGGATACTGCCCTCATTTACTCTCAATTTTTTACTTAAAAAAATTATTCCTACCAACCTTATTAGCTTTGATGATACTGAGTTTGGGGATTATTCTAGGCATTAAAAAATAATATACAGGAAGATTGCAAAGGTAGAAAGATAGATGCAAAGATGGAAAGAACATTAGCCTAAAATAAAAATTTATAAGATTCTACCGTGGCTACCGCTAAATTTTGTAACATGTGAATTATATCTCATTTTTAAAAAAAAATCAAAAACAGTAACCAAAAGCTCCTGTGTAAGCATAAAATTATCCCCAATACGACTGGATTTACAGCCCTGCCCTCCTGCTTCTGTCGTCTCCACGTGAAGAGAACCTAGATTAGCCTCAGAAACGTGTTTGCTGGGCCCGCAGTGCCGCTCCCGTCACCCGGGACCGGCAGCCTTGGAATGGGCAGCGGGCCTGCCCTCCCTGCCCCACTTCGCTGCACACCGGACAGAGGTAGCTTGTCGATTGGCAGCTGTGTGTTTTTAATATTTGCACAGCATGGCAAAACCACAGGTCCCCAGTGGAGGACTTGCCCTTCTTTCCAGTTACGTGGACAGGACAGGACCACCCTCATCACCACCAGCCACCCCGCCCTCAGCCCAGCAGTGCAGCACCTGTGTTCAGTTCATTTAACGTCTGGTCATTTCTGCCCCCGATCTGGTCATCTTTAGGTTTGAAAAATAAAGTCTGTGTTGTCAGTAATACTCAGTTCTGTAATTTGTGTGTAAAACTATCATTTAGACCCGGCCAGTAGGAATATAATGTGAGCCATATATGTAACTTAAATTGTCCTGGTAGTCACACTACAAAAGTAAAAAGAAGTAGTCAAAATTAATTTCAGTAATGTATTTTCAATCCAGTATGGCCAAAATATTGTCATTTCTACACGTAAGCAGTAGTTTTTAAATATTAATGAAGTGTGTTACATTCTCCCTTTTTGTCCTAAGCCTTAGAAATCCGTTGTGTGTTTACACATACAGCACACGTCCATTCACACTAGCCAGCAGCCACCTTTTCTCTCCTAGATGAGGCTGCTGTCATCTCTCACACAGGTAGCAGTGTCTCACTTGCTTCCAAGTCTTACCCACTCCCAAGCCCAGCCATATTTAATTTCTTTCAGCTCCATCGGTAGCTAATTGGAGAACAGCCCAGGGCTGACTTTCAGACCCCAAAGTACCCTGATCTAGGAATGACCACACTGTGAGCTGGGCCACCTGGAAC
Organism: Balaenoptera acutorostrata; assembly: GCF_949987535.1. Lineage (NCBI taxonomy): Eukaryota > Metazoa > Chordata > Mammalia > Artiodactyla > Balaenopteridae > Balaenoptera > Balaenoptera acutorostrata. Next base: position 71,791,522 of record NC_080079.1, on the reverse strand, counting down.
GTCCTAGTCCAGAAGCAGACGGAGGGACTCCGTGGCCTAAAGCAGGGTCAGCAGACTATAGTATTTGAAGATCTGTTATTTTTCTTATTCTTTGAAAATTTCTAGTTTAAGCATGTCTTATCATGTACATAATATAGTTCATTATTACGTGAAAGTACTTTACAAATTAGAAATTCCTATTTGGGATGCATCTGGGGTGGAATGTACTGTGAGGGTTCAGACAGGGGCAGGGCATTTGGGGTGCTGTCCTGTCAGCATGGGAGGCTCTGTGAGGCCAGGCACGTGTGACCCACTGCCTGTTCAGGGCTTCAGCTCGACTGTGCTGAGGCCCTCATGGGGATGGGTTGAGCCACAGAAAAAAATGCGGCCGGACTATTTTAAGCTGTGGTCCTGGCAGGGAGCTGATAGGGATAGCCAGCAGGCCCATTCTGGCTTCCCCATTTCTTGGTTTGCAGAGTCAACCAGGCACTTTTCCACAGGCTCAGGACCATGGTCGGGCCCCTGGGAAGTCCAGCTTGACTCCGGTGTGTCCTCCTCTCTGCCTGTGAGCACACAGAGGGGAGACCCACTTCCATAACTGCCTGCTCCAAGCGAAGACCTCTTAAGCCTCAGAGACAGTCATGTGCGCCCCGGTCGGCCGCTAGCTTTCAGAGGCCCTCTGTGTAACTCACCCAGGGTCGTTTCTTGCCCCCGCAGCTCTTACACAAACTCTCCGGTGCAGAGCAGTGAGTCATTCCTGTAACTTTAAAGTGTTGTTGTAATCTCTTCGGAAAGGAAAATTACTAATACTCTTGGTAACGCTCAGTAGAACCTTAAGCTCTCAAACGCTCCTGTGCTTGTAATGTTGAGTATCTGGAAGAGCCATTTTGAATATCATGGACATCAGTGTTTATTTTCTCTTAACTTTTCTCCAATATGTAAACATTGGAGGCATTCATTCTATTTTGAATTTAATAGTTTTCAGATTAAAAGGATGCCCTTTTTCTGTCCAAAGGCTCACGAGGCAAGCTGGTCCAAGAAGCTTCATCCTACCCCCTGCTCTTCCAGTGAGGTCACTTGACTTTATGAATTCCAGGGTGAGGACGGCTGCAGTTATAAGGAGCTTGTCCACGAGAGAATGAACGGAGAGTGGCTTTGAACACAGTGTGCTTGTGGGGAAGAGGATGAGGAGAGGGGCTCTCCCCCCACACCACGAGTCGTCTTTCTGCCACACGTAGGGATTCATTTCCAAGACTCACATGAGTCACTTGGCTTTATTCAGAGCAATTCTGAATCCACACCTCGTTTGTTACTTTGGGAAAATATTTGAGACCCTCCAGAAAGTCACGGTTTCAAAACTGTTCTTTCCTTTTGGACACCAGCCATTCATGCCTGGTCACAGGGCGTGAGCATAATTTACTGATGGCTGCACCTTCCTGGCCTACTGTTATTTCTGTGGTATGTCCAGGTTTTATTTTTGGCTGAACTCCCACAGCGGTTCTGTAGAAAAATCTCGAAGTGAAAGCACGCCTGCCTCCATCACTGACCCCAGGCGTGGCAGTAACAGGCGCGTGGGGATTTTCCTAAATGGACTAGAGACAGGGAGCAGCATGGCCTACAAAGCAGCTGAGACTGACGGGCGAAGACATGCCAGTAGAATAAAAGCACCTAAGAACATAAGTTCAAAAGTACATCTTTTCGAGTGATCGGCTCTGGAAATCGGTTCTCCTCAACCTGAGAGTAAGGTCCACAGTCATCACTCTGCACTAACAGCCTTGCTGTAGTCTTAGCTGCGAGGTGAATTTAAGGAAGGCAGTTTGTAAGTTGTAGGAGACATTTTATTCAGTTACGCAATTAAAGAGTTCTTCTCCTGGAGTCACCCTAAAGAGCAGGGTCATTTACTGAGTAGGTGCTGTTTCCCAAGCAGGTCTGTTTGTTTCTAGACGTTTGTTTTCCATGACAGACCACTAAACACTCTTTTCTTGTGTGTGTGTGTGTGTGTGTGTGTGTGTGTGCACATGCGTGTGTCCCCGCAGGACGACGAGGACGATAACGCAGGCACGGAGATGAGGGTCCTGCGGGGACACTGCGGGCCAGTGTACAGCACCAGGTTCCTTGCGGACAGCTCAGGGCTGCTCTCCTGCTCTGAGGACATGTCCATCAGGTACTGGGACCTCGGCAGCTTCACCAACACCGTGCTGTACCGGGGCCATGCCTACCCCGTGTGGGACCTGGACATCAGCCCGCACAGCCTGTACTTCGCCAGCGGGTCCCACGACCGCACGGCCAGGCTGTGGTCGTTTGATCGGACGCACCCGCTGCGCATCTACGCCGGGCACCTGGCGGATGTGGACTGCGTCAAGTTCCACCCCAATTCCAACTACTTAGCCACGGGCTCGACCGACAAGACGGTCCGGCTGTGGAGCACCCAGCAGGGGAACTCGGTGAGGCTCTTCACGGGCCACCGCGGCCCTGTGCTCTCTCTGGCCTTTTCCCCCAACGGTAAGTACTTGGCGTCGGCGGGCGAGGACCAGCGGCTGAAGCTGTGGGACTTGGCGTCCGGGACGCTCTACAAAGAGCTTCGGGGCCACACGGACAGCGTCACCAGCCTCACCTTCAGCCCGGACAGCAGCCTGCTCGCGTCGGCCTCCATGGACAACTCGGTGCGCGTCTGGGACATCAGGAGCGCGCACTGCAGCACGCCCGCCGACGGCTCGTCCAGCGAGCTCGTGGGCGTCTACACCGGCCAGACGAGCAACGTGCTGAGCGTGCAGTTCATGGCCTGCAACCTCCTGCTGGTGACCGGAATCACACAAGAAAAGGAACATTGATTTTTATCTCTGATGTAACGGACTGGGGCGTGCGAAGGGCTCCAGACGGCAGGTCTTAGGACAGACGGATGGAATCACTGACTGACTGTGAAGGACTCCCCGCGTCCCCCCGCATCCCCCCTCATCCCCCCTCATGCCCCCTCGTCCCGCGGACATCCCGAGCCCGCCACCCTTCGCTCAGCCCCCAAGTGTGGAAGGACGGGGAAGGAAGGGCAGTGGTGGGGAACGAACGTGAGATCAAGAATCATGGAGATCCCGCTGTGTCCTTGTGCCGGCCCCTTCCTGTCTCTGGAGCCATGGTGCCCTCACCTCGCCGGGGCTGCACTTGGCCAGAGGAGGTTTGCTGGGCACCCTCCCCGGGAGCAGTGCTCTAGGGTCACTGGGTGGAAGGGACTCTTATCTGGGTAGAATTCGGGGGCGGGAACTAGGAAAGGGGGCAGGGTCATCCTGGCAAACGTCTTTCCTTTTTCGTGATTACAGAGAACCAGGATTTTTTATTATTATTATAATTATAATTATTATTATTATTAATGAGAAGAGGAAACCTAGCACTGGCAGAGGGGGCCTTCTCTGCTCTCATCTTTCAGGTTTTACTCCTGGCACTGGCTGTGATACTTGGAATTTTGAGGTTCAGGGAATTCAGAGAATCTGGTCGTACAGTGTATTGGGAGAAAGGGAAAATTTCTGGGTGACAGATTGATCACTCCGGCTGACATGTTTCTAGAAGTGGGCGGGTGGCTTTGATTGAGAAAGTCTTGGGCTCTTGCAGTGATGGTGGGATAGATTCTTTTCGTGGCTGCACTTCTATTAACAATTCTCTCCACTGAAAGGACAGATTGTGGTAAAGAAATGAAAATAATTGGAAGTGAGAAGTCAAAAGATAGAATTAGAAAATATTGAATTTCCAAATGATTCCGAGGTGTGGCTTTTCCAGCGTCTTTTCCCCCTGAGATCGTCCCTCCCACCTCCTGCTTTGCAATAGCAGTTTAATGAACAGTCTGTGAAACAAATCTTAAGTACGAACACACACGTCGAAAACTACGCTCTGAGGATAAAGCAACTTCTAATTTGTGGAAAAAGGATTAAATATTTCTGTTTTCTGAAAAGAGTTATTTTGTATTTTGTTTTCTATTAAAATGTATTTAGTTTCAAAAAACAAAAAGCGTTGGCATCTCTTTTAAACTGAGGATAGGCGGGGGTGTGGGCTGTTCTGGGGACACAGCTCAGCTTTCTGCAGGGTGGCAGCCAGTTACATAGCCCGGACTCCCCGGGGAGCTGCTCTTCCGTCTCTTGTATTCTGTCCAGCTTGTTTCAAATCATTCCTCTTGGCATTCATGTGGATTATTGGTAGCATACAATACTTTTTATACATCCAAACTTGCCAGTTGCTCGCCAGAGACAACATAGATTTTTCTCTCTAGAGTTTTTTGGTGAGATCCTACTTCAGTTTTCTTTAAAGACCCCATTGTAAAATCTCTAAGGAGCATAAGGACGGTGTCATTTAATTAACTCAGACCATTTATTGAACCATTCCAGGTAAAGGACTCATTCAAAGATTTAAATGATGCAAGAATTTTTTAAATGTACTTTAAAACATAATTTTCTGGCAAGGACACCAAGTGTATCACGAAATTAAATGGGAAGATGAGAATTCTAGGCCAAAAAAATTTTTTTACTTGAGCCTAAGATCCTAATTAACAGGAAATCTTTCTTATAAAAATCCATATATTTGAGATATTGTAAGAAAGAATATTTGGCAGCTTACCCAGGCAGCATCACCTTTCACATGGTCTGCTGGTAGAGCCTAGAATTCAAGCGTGTTCTTATCTGTAATAAGTGAACTCTGAAGTTAGATTGTGTGGTATATTGCTAGAAACAATGAAATCCCTAAACTGGGCTGAATCATTCTCAGAAGTGAAAGTACCACCGATTTTATGTTTCATGTGTGTGTTTTAATGCAGAATTTCTCTGATTAAACACAAAAATGCATTAGGTTGGTCGGCCATCACACTACCAATCACATATACACTTTGTGATTTCAGTTCAAGCTCTCAATGGTCTGCATATTTGGCCTTTTTCTTTTGTGAACTAATCTTAATATGGGATATAGTTAAATTACCCCACATTACTTCCCCAAAGTCTTAGAAATATTATAAGGGTGTGTATGTGTCCTTATGTCCACAACGGTGCATGAGAACATGGTCACAGTCTTCAGGTCGCTTTCTTGTACTGCTTTATTTTATCCTCAGAGCAATCCTGTGAGGCAGACAGGACTAGAGATATTACCATTTTGTAGGTGAAATACCTAAAATACCCAGAAAAGCTGTATTATCTATCTGTACCCAGCATGGAATAGTCAACATGTCTTGAGTGTGTTATGTAGACGATCTATATTCCAAATCCTCAAGTTCTATAGCTAGAGGGTATAGTCCTGAAGATAGAAGAACTTTTTAAAATCTCCGAAAAGGAAATATGAGTATAAATAAGTTATTTAACAAGCATATATATATATATATATATATATATACATATATATATATATATATATATGTGTATATATATATATAGTGCTTACTCTCTACCAGAAACTGCTCCAAGAGTTTTATGAAAAGTAACTTATCTCCATAACAACGCTGTGAGTTAAGTGCTGTTTTTCATCCCCATTTTACAGACGAGGAATCGGAGGCACTGATGGATTAAGTCACTTGCCAAGCGTCATCAATTACAGCTAGTAACTGATGAAGCCAGAGTTTGAAGTGGGCAGTCTGGCTCAGGGTCCATGTTTCATCCATGCTGTTGCCTCCCTTCATTCCCACAGAACCAGGTAAAGAGTGACCTGAGGTCTGTAGTTAACAGTGTTCCTGGCAGTAGTTACAAGACTCATGCTTCCCTTTGCCAGATAAATCAGTAGAAACCAGCAGGATCAGGAACTGCTAGTAAGAAAAAACTTAATATATAGTTAAAAGAAACCTCAGAATATTCACTTATTTTGAAGCACAATGATAAATCTCTGCAATGTGTTTAAGGTGAGGGGCAGGGGGGGAACAGCTGAAATTTCTTAGACTGACAGGCTCAGAAAATCTGACTGTAATTTAGCAATATAGACTAGCCAAAAGAGGGAAAATTAGGATAAAGGAAAGTAATGAAAGACATAAAACAGGAAACAATTTAAAGCTTTTATGTTCAAGATCCAGCTTCTAAGGGTATCCATGATTCCTAGTTTTTCATTTGCTTTATTCCTATATTTAAAATGTCTTGGTTGTATTTTTTTTTTAATCTGTTGCATATGTAGGCTTCTGATTTTGCTATCACCCAGATTGGTATTAAGTACATGGATTAAAAGATTAGTCTGTACTTCAACTTGTCTTTCAGTTGCATGTTTTAGAGAAGTGTCCATTGTATCTATGCCCGGCCCACACCAAAAATTCATATTATTGCCACCTGCATAGTAGCCAAGTGACTCAAACTGCTTTGTGGGGAACAGAAAATCTTCACTGTGGAGCTTAAGGAATGCAAATGTTCCCTGTCAATTTCACACATTGAAGGACACTTAAATACTCTCCTATGATTGACTGAAATTCAAAAAAAAATTTTTTTATGTTAATATGTGAGTGTCTGTTACAATCAGATATCATGTTAGTGGGTGGAAATACAGTGGTAAGCAAAACTGATACAGTCCCTGGCTTGACTTTAGAGAGGGAGGCAGATATTGATCAAATGATGCCATAAATATATACATACATGATTTCAATCTGTAGCGCGTGCTGTACTGGCTGCGGTGGAAGAAGAAACCCAGGGATCCGAAGAAGTAGTAATTAAGCCGAGGCCTGGAGGGTAGGTGAGAGTTATCCAGGTAGAGTCAGGAGAGAACCGGGCACACTCAGGGAAGTCCAGTGGGGCAGGTAAGGAACGCCACAGCGTGACGTGAGCTTGGGTAACAGGCACGGCGTCAGGCACCGTCAGGAGTTTGGGATGGAAGCCACTGAAGGCTGTAGAACAGGGAAAGGATGCAGCCCGGTTTCCACCTTAATATTGCTGGCAACAGGAAGGCATACAGACACATATTTACAACTGGAATTCACTTCAGCGTCAGGATAACGAGGCATCGATTACTGAACCCAGGCTGCCAGGCACTGCGGGGCACAGCTGAGTGGTGGAAGCCAGCTGCCCTGCTGAGTGGTCCCCGGGGCGGTGAACTGAGAGCAGCCTCCAACCCAGAGCCGGTGAGGACCTAATTCTGCCAAAGGCCACACGAGTGAGCTTGGGTGCAGATCCTGCCTGGCCGAGCCTCAGATAAGACCGTTCCTGACCAACCTGGAAGCAGAAGCATTCAGTAAGTGCCCAGATCCCCAGCTCACACTGGGGTGAAAGAATTACTGATTTAAAAAGAAATCACTAGCAGCTGTAAGGAATACAGAGTGAGGGGCAGGGTGGTGGGCAGTTAGGGTCACTGCAGTCATGCAGGGGAGAGAGGCGGGCAGCATGGGCCAGAGTGGCTACAGTGGGCAAGGAGAGAAGGGGACAAATCCAGTGAGTATTTCAGAGCTGGCTTTGGCTGGACTTTGTCCTGGGTTGGATGGGAGAAAAGAAGAAAGGAATAGTGGATGACCCCAATGTTTCTGGCAAGAGCAATTTCATAGCTGTTGTTGCCACTTACCGTGATGAAAACACTAGAGGAAGAGGAGGTTTGGGGAAGAGAGAAAGAGTTCACTTTGGGGCCTCTTAAGTTTGAGGTGATTATTAGAGAACCAAGTGAAGACATCAGACTGGCCTTTAGAGAGGGATAGACGCCTGGCGCTCAGGAGACATCGGGCCTCGACCTGCTAATTCGGGAGTTGTCTTCATTACAGTGCTTTCTGCCACACGGGACAGAAATAGGACTCCCAAGTGGCTTTAAAAATAACGAATCTTATTGGTTCACATGACAAAGTCTAAAGGTCAGGTGGGTCTCCTGTGCAGAGCGCTACCAACAGCAACGAGGGCCAGACATTCATGTCCAGTGGGAATGTGACCTTACTTTCCGTTCCTTGCTCTTAAGAACAAGGAAAAATGTTTCTGGAAGCACCATCAAACCTCTCCGATTTGGATTAGGCCTGCTAATCACTGAATCAGTCCCTGACAGGGCAAGAATCCTTGGCATGTAGTTGGAATTGGAAACCTTGCAAATAGATGAGATGACCAAGGATAATCAGGAGGAGATCAGGGGTTAGGACTATGTCTTGATGTTCCCTTACATTTAAAGGTCAGGAAGGAGTTACAGCCAACAAAGGAAGAAAAACAGGAGAGGGTACCGTTCCAGAAGCCTATGGGAGAAAATACTTCAAAATCGGAATGGTCAGCTGTGCTACTGAGAATTCACAAAAGATAAGGATTCAAAATTATCCATTAGACATGGTGGTGAGGGGTGGTGGGGACTGACAATGTGAGCACTAGAAGTTTTGGTTGAGTAATGGACATTGAAAGAGCGTTGAAACTGATTGAAAAGAGGAAAGGTCATAGGAAACAAATATGAAACTGTGAAGGTGACACACACAGCAAGGGAGGAAGGAGAGATTTTGTGCTACAGTGCTAAGACAACTGGCAATCGACAGGGAAAAAAATTAAATTAGACCCATAACTCCCTATGCATGAAAATCAGCTCCAAGTAAATTAAAGCCTAAATGTGAAAGGCAGAAATCTAAAGCATTTATTTATTTATTTATTTATTTATTTATTTTTGGCTGTGCTGGGTCTTTGGTTCGTGCGAGGGCTTTCTCCAGTTGCGGCAAGTGGGGGCCACTCTTCATCGCGGTGCGAGGACCGCTCTTCATCGCGGTGCGCGGGCCTTTCACTATCGCGGCCCCTCCCGTCGCGGGGCACAGGCTCCAGAAGCGCAGGCTCAGCAGCCGTGGCTCACGGGCCCAGCCGCTCCGCGGCATGTGGGATCCTCCCAGACCAGGGCTCGAACCCGTGTCCCCTGCATTAGCAGGCAGATTCTCAACCACTGCGCCACCAGGGAAGCCCCAGAAATCTAAAGCATTTAAAAGAATATCCTCATGACCTAGAAATAGGAAGAAATTCCTAAAGACACAAAAGGCTCGCAATAAAAAAACAAAAGATTGATTAAATTCAAAAACATCCATTCATCAAAAGAACCAAAAAAGAAAAAGTGAAGAGCCTATAAATAGAAAGACGGACTAAGTAACATGTGACGGACATAGACAAACGTCTGGAACTGCACTGGACAGTAGAATCAGCTGTGAGGAGGGGAATGTTCCCTAGTCCTCTCCTGTAGAACGTTCTGGGAAAGTTCTCAGGTTCTATCCTGTGTAACGTTCTGTGAGGAGGGGAATGTTCTCAGGTTCTGTCCTGTGGAACGTTTTGTGACAGGGGAATATGCTCTGGTTTTTTCCTGTGATAAGTTCTCTGAAGAGGGGAATGTTCTCTAGACATGTCCTGTCCTGTAGAACGTTCTGAGAGCAGGGGAATGTTCTCAAGTTCTGTCCTGTGGAACATTCTGTGTGGAGGGGAATGTCCTCCAGACCTGTGTGTGGAAGATTCCATGAAGAGGGGAATGTTCTCTAGTCCTGTCTTGTCCTTTGGAACATCTGTGAGTAGGGGAATGTACTCTACTCCTGTCGTGTAGAATGGACTGTAGAGAGGGGAATGTCCTCTAGTCCTGTCCTGTAGAAAGTTCTGAGAGCAGGGGAATGTTCTCAGGTTCTGTCGTGTGGAACAATGTGTTAGGAGGGGAATGTTCTCTAGTCCTATCCTGCAGAACGTTCTCAGAGGAGGGGAATGTTCTCTGGTTCTGTCCTGTGGAACGTTCGGTGAGGAGGGGAATGTCCACTGGTTGTTCCTGTCCTGTGGAACGTTTTGTCAGGAAGGGAATGTTCTCTGGTTCTGTGCTGTGGAATGTGCTGTGAGGAGGGGAATGTTCTCTGCTTCTATCCTGCGGAACGTTCTCTGAGGAGGGGAATGTCCTCTGATGCTGTGTATGGAACATTGTATGAGGAAGGGAATATTATCTCGTCCTGTCCTTTCCTATGCAAAGTTCCGTGAGAGATGAATGTTCTCAAGTTCTGTCCTGTCCTGTGGATCATCTGTGAGTAGGGGAATGTACTCTGCTCCTGTCCTGTGAAATGGACTGTAAGGAGTTGAATATCTTCTAATTCTATCCTGTGGAGCATTCTGTGAGGAGGGGAATGTTCTCAGGTTCTGTCCTGTGGAACGTTCTGAGAGGAGAGGAGTGTTCTCAGGTTCTGTCCTGTGGAATGTTCTGAGAGGAGGGGAATGTTCTCAAGTACTGTCCTGTCCTGTCCTGTAGAACGTTCTGACAGGAGGTGGATATTCTCAGGTTCAGTGCTGTGGAACGTTCTGTGAGGAGGGGAATGTCTCCTAGTCCTGTCCTGTCCTGTAGAACATTCTGAGAGGAGGGGAATGTTCTCAGGTTCTGTGCTGTGGAACGTTCTGTGAGGAGGGGGGGAATGTCCTCTAGTCCTGCCCTGTGAACGTTCTGAGAGGAGGGGAATGTCCTCTAGTCCTGTCCTGTGGAATGATCTGTTAGGAGGTGAATGATCTCTAGTTGTGTCCTGTCCTGTAGAACGTTCTGTGAGGAGAGATTGTTCTCTAATTCTGTCCTGTGGAATGTTCTGTGAGGAGGGGAATGCTCTCTACTCCTGTCCTGTAGAACATTCTGATGTGAGGGGAGTGTTCTGTGGCCCTATCCTGTACAATGTTCTGTGAGGAGGTGATTGTTCTCTGATTCTGTCCTGTGGAACGTTCTGTGAGGAGGGAATGTTCTCTAGTCCTGTCCTGTCCTGTAGAATGTTCGGAGAGGAGGGGAATGTACTCAGGTTCTGCCCTGTGGAACGTTCTGTGAGGAGGAGCATGTTTTCTACTGCTGTCATGTGGATTGTTCTCTAAGGAGGGGAATGTTCTCTGGTTCTGTCCTGTTGAACCTTCTGTTGGAGGGGAATATTCTCTAGGGCTGTCTTGTGGAATGTTCTGTGAGGAGCCGAATGTTCTCTGTTTCTGTCCTGTGGAACGTTCTGTGAGGAGCGGAATGTTGTCGAGTCCTGTCCTGTGAACGTTCTAAGAGCAGGGGAATGTTCTCATGTTCTGTCCTGTGGAACATTCTATGAGGAGGGGAATGTTCTCTACTCCTGTCCTGTCCTCTCCTGTAGAAGGTTCTGAGAGGAGGGTACTGTTCTCAGGTTCTGTCCTGTGGAACGTTCTCTTAGGAGGGGAATGTTTTCTATTCCTGTCCTATGAACGTTCTGTGAGGAGGGGAACCTTCTCTAGTCCTGTCCTGTCCTGTGGAACGTTCGGTAAGGATGGGAATGTCTCTAGTGCGGTCCTGTCCTGTAGAACGTTCTAAGAAGAGGGGAATGTTCTCACGTTCTTGCCTGTGGAACGTGCTATGAGGAGGGGAATGTTCTCCAGGCCTGTCCTGTCCTGTCCTGTAGAAAATTCTGTGATGAGGGTAATGTTCTCGAGTTTTGTGCTGTGGAACGTTCTGTATGGAAATGAATGTTCTCTGGTCCTGTCCTGTCCTGTAGTACGTTTTGAGAGCAGAGGAATGTTCTCAGGTTCTGACCTAAGGAATGTTTTGTAAGGAGATTAATGTTCTCTAGTCCTGTCCTGTAGAAAGTTCTGAGAGGGCGGGAATGTTCTCTGGTTCTCTCCTGTGGAACGTTGGGTGAGGAGGGGACTGTCCTCTACTCCTTTCCTGTTCTGTCCTGTAGAACGTTCTGAGAGGAGGGGAATGTTCTCTGGTCCTGTACTGTGGAACGTTCTGTGAGGAGGGGAATGTTCTCTCCTCCTGTCCTGTCCTGTAGAAAGTTCTGTGATGAGGGGAATGTTCTCGAGTTTTGTGCTGTGGAACGTTCTGTGAGGAGGGGAATGTTCTCTAGTCCCGTCCTGTGGGATGTTCTGTGAGGAGAGGAATGATCTCTAGTTCTGTGTAACATTCTGTGAGGAGGGGAATGTCCTCTAGTTTTGTGTGTGGAACATTCTATGAGGAAGGGAATGTTCCCTATTCCTGTCCTCTCCTGTGGAATATTCTGTGAGGAGAGGAATGTTCTCTGGTTCATTCCTGTGGAACGTTCTATGTGGAGGGGGATATTCTCTAGTCCTGTCCTGTCCTGTGGAACGTTTTGAGAGCAGGGGAATGTTCTCAATTTCTGTCGTGTGGAACGTTCTATGAGGAGGGGAATGTTTTCTAGTCCTGTCCTGTGAACGTTCTGTGAGGAGGGGAATGTTCTCAGGTTCTGTACTGTAAAACGTTCTGAGACGAGGGGAATGTTCTCAGGTTCTGTCCTGCAGAACGTTCTGAGAGGAGGGGAATGTTCCCTGGTTCTGTCCTGTGGAACGTTCGGTGAGGAGGGGAATGTCCACTGGTCCTGTCCTGTGGAACGTTTTGTGAGGAAGGGAATGTTCTCTGGTTCTGTCCTGTGGAATGTTCTGTGAGGAGGGGAATGTTCTCTGTTTCTATCCTGTGGAATGTTCTGTGAGGAGAGGAATGTTCTCTAGTCCTGTCCTGTCCTGTAGAACATTCTGAGAGGAGGGGAATATTCTCAGGTTCTGTCCTGTGGAACGTTCTCTGAGGAGGGGAATGTTCTCTGGTTCTGTCCTATGGAACGTTCTGTGAGGAGAGGAATGTCCTCTTGTCCTTTGTGTGGAACATTCTAGGAGGAGGGGAATGTTCTCTAATGTTGTCCTGTTCTGTGGAAAGTTCTGTGAGGAGGGGAATGTTTTCTAGTCCTTTCCTATCCTGTAGAACGTTCCTAGAGGAGGTGAATGTCCTCTAGTGCTGTGTATGGAATATTGTATGAGGAAGGGAATGTCTCTAGTCCTGTCCTGTCCTGTAGAACGTTCTGAGAGGAGGGGAATGGTCTCTGGTTCTATCTTTCAGAACGTTCTCTGAGGAGGGAAATGTTTTCTGGTTCTGTCCTGTGAATGTTCTGGGAGGAGGGGAATGTTCTCTATTCGTGTCCTGTAGAACGTTCTGAGAGGAGGGGAATGTTACCTGGTTCCGCCCTGTGGAAGCTTCTGTGTGCACGGGCATGTTCTCTAGACCTGCCCTGTTCTGTAGAACGTTCTGAGAGAATTGGAATTTTCTCATGTTCCATCCTGTGGAACGTTCTGTGAGGAGGGGAATTTTTTCTAGTATAGTCCTGTCCTCTCCTGTAGAACGTTCTGAGAAGAGGGGAATGTTCTCAGGTTCTGTCCTCTGGAACTTTCTTAGAGGAGGTGAATGTTCTCAGTTATGTACTCTCGAACGTTTTGTGAGGAAGAGAATGTTCTCTAATCCTGTCCTGTCCTTTCCTGTAGAACGTTCTGTGAGGGAGGGAATGTTCTCGGGTTTTGTCCTGTGGTACGTTTTGTGAGGAGCGGGATGTTCTCTAGTCCTGTCCTGTGGAATGTTCTGTTAGGAGGTTAATGTTCGGTAGTCCTGTCCTGTCATGTAGAACGTTCTGAGGGGAGTGGAATGTTCTCAGGTTCTGTCCTGTGGAACGTTCTTTGAGGAGGGGAATGTTATCTGGTTCTGTCTGGTGGAACGTTCTGTGAGGAGGGAATGTTCTCTAGTTCTGTCCTGTGGAAAGTTCTGTGAGGAGGAGAATATTCTCTAGTCTTGTACTGTCCTGTAGAACATTCTGAGAGGAAGGGAATGTTCTCAGGTTCTGTCCTGTGGAACGTTTTGTGAGAAGGAGAATGTTCTCTAGTGCTGTCGTGTGGAATGTTCTCTGAGGAGGGGAATGTTATCTGGTTCTGTCCTGTGGAACGTTCTGTTAGGAGGCGAATGTTCTGTAGTGCTGTCCTGTCCTGTAGTACGTTTTGAGAGCAGAGGAATGTTCTCTGCTTCTCTCCTGTGGAACGTTCTGTGAGGAGGTGATTGTTCTCTAGTCCTGTCCTGTAGAAAGTTCTGAGAGGAGGGGAATGTTCTTGGTTCTCTCCTGTGGAACGATGTGTGAGGAGGCGAATGTTCTCTAGTGCTGTTCTGTCCTCTAGAACGTTCTGAGAGCAGGGGAATGTTCTCAGGTTGTGTCATGTGGAACATTCTTTTAGGAGGGGAATGTTCTCTAGTCCTCTTCTGTAGAACCTTCTGAGAGGAGGGGAAGGTTCTCTGGTTCTGTCCTTTGGAATGTTCTATGAGGAGGGGAGTGTTCTCTGGTCTGTCCTGTGGAATGTTCTGTGAGGAGGGGAATGTCCTCTAGTCCTGTCCTGTGGAACGTTGTGTGAGGTGGGCAATGTTTTCAACTCCTGTCCTGAGAACATTCTGTGAGAAGGGCAATGTTCTCTGGTTCTGTCCTGTAATATGTTCTCTGAGGAAGGGAATGTTCTCTAGTCCTGTCCTGTCCTGTAGAACATTCTGTAGCATGTGAAGCTTCTCAGGATCTGTCGTGTGGAACGTTCTATGAGAGGGGTGTTTTCTCTTGTCCTGTCCCGTGGAATGTTATGTGTAGAGGGGAATGTTTGCTATTCCTGTCCTGTCCTGTAGAACGTTCTGAGAGAGTGGAATGTTCTCAGGTTCTGTCCTGTGGAACGTTCTGTGAGGAGGGGAATGTCTCTACTCCTGTCCTGTCTTGTAGAACGTTCTGAGAGAAGGGCAAGATACTCAAGTTTTTTCCTATGGAACGTTCTGTGAGGAGGGGAATGTTCTCTATTCCTGTCCTGTGGAATGTTCTGAGAGGAGGGTAATGTTACTGGTTCAGTCTTGTGGAAGCTTGTGTGAGCACGGAAATGTTCGCTAGACTTGTCCTGTTCTGTAGAACGTTCTGAGAGGATTGGCATTTCCTCATGTTCTGTCCTAAGGAACGATCTGTTAGGAGGGGAATGTTCTCTATATGGTCCTGTGCTAACCTGTAAAACGTTCTGAGAAGAGGGGAATGTTCTCAGCTTCTGTCCTGTGGAACGTACTGAGAGGAGGGGAATGTTCTCAGGTTCTGTCCAATGGAACGTTCTGTGAGCAGGGGAATGTCCTCTAGTCTGGTCCTGTCCTGTCCTATAGAACTTTCTAAGAGGAGGAGAATGTTCTCAGGTTCTGTCCTGTGGAACGTTCTGTGAGGAGGGGAATGTCCTCTAGTCGTGTCCTGTGAACGGTCTGTGAGGAGGGGAATGTTCTTAGGTTCTGTCCTGTCCTTTTCTATAGAACGTTCTGTGAAGAGGGAAATGTTCCCTAGTCCTGTCCTAAGGAGTGTTGTGTGAGAAGGGGAATATTCTCTGGTTCTGTCCTGTGTAACATTCTGTGAGGAGGGGAATGTCCTCTTGTCCTTAGTGTGGAACATTCTAGGAGGAGGGGAATGTTCCTTATTGCTGTCCTGTCCCGTGGAACGTTGTGAGAGGGGAATGTTCTCTGGTTCGGTCCTGTGGAATGTTCTCTGAGGAGGAGAATGTTCTCTGGTTCAGCCCTGTGGTAAGTTCTCTGAAGGGGGGGGGGGATGTTCTCTAGTCCTCTCCTGTCCTGTAGAACGTTCTGAGAGGAGGGGTATATTCTCATGTTCTGTCATGTGGAACGTTCTGTGAGGAGGGGAATGTTGTCTACTCCTGTCCCGTAGAATGTTCTGAGGGGACGGGACTGTTCTCTGGTTCTGTGCTATGGAACATTCTGTGATGAGTGGAATGTTCTCTGGTTCTCTCCTGTGGAATGTTCTGTGAGGAGGGGAATGTCCTCTGGTTCTGTCCTATGGAACGTTCTGTGTGGAGGGGAATGTTCTCTAGTCCTGTCGTGTCCTGTACAACATTCTGAGAGAAGGAGAATGTTCTCTGGTACTGTCCTATGGAACGTTCTTTGAGGATGGGAATGTTCTCTGGTTCTATCCTGTGAGGAGGGGAGTGTTCTCCAGTCCTTTCCTGTTCTGTAGAACGTTCTTAGAGGAGGGGAATATCCTCTAGTGCTGTGTGTGGAACATTGTATGAGGAGGGGAATGTTCTCTAGTGCTGTCCTTTCCTATGGAAAGTTCTGTGAGAGATGAATATTTTCTAGTCCTGTTCTGTCCTGTGGAACATCTGTGAGTAGGGGAATGTACTCTACTCCTGTCCTGTGGAATGGACTGTAAGGAGTTGAATGTCTTCTAGTCCTGACCTGTGGAACGTTCTGTGAGGAGGGGAATGTGCTCTGGTTCGGTCCTGTGGAATGTTCTCTGAGGAGGGGCATATTCTCTGGTTCTGTCCTGTGGTAAGTTCTCTGAGGGGAGGAATGTTCTCTATTACTGTCCTGTCCTGTAGAACATTCTGAGAGGAGGGGTATGTTCTTAGGTTCTGTCCTGTGTACGTTCTGTGTGGAGGGGAATGTTCTCAGATTCTGTCCTGTTGAACGTTTTGTGAGGAGGGGAATGCTCTCTGGTTCTGTCCTGTGGAGTGTTCTCTGAGGATGGGAATGTTCTCTGGTTCTGCCCTGTGGTAAGTTATCTGAAGGGGGGAATGTTTTCTAGTCCTGCCTTTTCCTGTAGAACGTTCTGAGAGGAGGGGAATATTCTCACGTTCTGTCATGTGGAACGTTCTGTGAGGAGGGGAATGTTCTCTAGTCCTGTCCTGTAGAACGTTCTGAAGGGAGGGGAGTGTTCTCTCGTTCTGTCCTGTGGAACGTTCTGTGAGGAAGGGAATGTTCTCTGGTTCTATCCTGTGGAATGTTCTTTGAGGAGGGGTATGTTCTCTGGTTCTGTCCTGTACAACGTTCTGAGAGGAGAATGTTCTCTGGTACTGTCCTGTGGAACATTCTTTGAGGATGGGAATGTTCTCTGGTTCTTTCCTGTGAGGAGGGGAGTGTTCTCCAGTCCTGTCCTATCCTGTGGAATGTTCTTTGAGGAGGGGAATGTTCTCCAGTCCTGTCCTGTTCTGTAAAACATTCTGAGATGAGGGGAATGTTCTCTGGTTCTGCCGTGTGGAACGTTCTGTGAGGGGGCTGGGGGAATGTTCTGTAGTCCTGTCCTGTGAATGTTCTGTGAGGAGAGTAATGTTCTCTGGTTCTGTCCTGTGGAATGTCCTGTGAGGAGGGGACTGTTCTCTAGTCCTATCCTCTCCTATGGAACGTTCTGTGAGAGACGAATGTTCTCTAGTCCTGTCCTGTCCTGTGGACCATCTTTGAGTAGGGGAATGTTCTCTAGTCCTGTCTTGTGGAATAGACTGTAAGTGGGCGATATCCTCTAGTCCTATCCTGTGGAACGCTCTGTGAGGAGGGAATGTTCTCTAGTCCTATCCTGTGAACGTTCTGTGAGGAGGGGAATGTTCTCTAGTTCTGTCCTCTGGAACGTTCTGTGAGGAGGGGAATGTCCCCTAGTCCTGTGTGTGGAACATTCTATGAGGAGGGGAATGGTCTCTAATCCTTTCTTGTCCTTTGGAATGTTCTGTGAGGAGAGGAATGTTCTCTAGTCCTTTCCTGTCCTGTAGAACGTTCTGAGAGGATTGGAATGTCCTCTAGTGCTGTGTGTGGAACATTCTATGAGGAGGCATGTGTTCTCTAGTCTTGTCCTGTCCTATGGAGCATTCTGTTGGAGACGAATGTTCTCTAGTCCTGTCCTGTCTTGTGGAACACCTGTGAGAAGGGAATGTTCTCTATTCCTGTCCTGTGGAATGGACGCTAAAGAGGAGAATGTCCTGTAGTCCTGTCCTGTGAAACGTTCTGTGAGGATGGGAATGTTTTCTGGTACTGTCCTGTGGAACGTTCTGTGAGGAGGGGAATGTTCTCTAGTCCTGTCCTGTGGTGTGTTCTGTGAGGACGGGAATGTTCTCTAGTCATATCCTGTGAGACGGTCTGTGAGGAGGGGAATGTTCTCAGATTTTGTGCTGTGGAAAGTTCTGTGAGGAGGGGAATGTTCTCAGGTTTTGTCCTGTGGAATATTCTGTGAGGAGGGGAATGTTCTCTGGTTCTGTCCTGTGGAACATTCTGTGAGGAGGGGAATGTTCTCTTGTCCCGTCATATGGATGTTGTGTGAGGGCGCGAATGTTCTCTAGTTCTCTGCTTTCCAGTAAGGTAGCTGGAAGCCCCATGTAGCTATTGAGCAGTTGAAATATGGATAGTATAACTGAGGAACTGATTTTGTTTAATTTAATGACTTTAACCACATGAGACTACTGACTACCATATTAGTCTGCAGAATTTTATCTTATGAAGAAATCCTACATATTAGTGAGGAAAAAAAGCTTATAGTCAGTGGGGAAGAAAAGCAAAAGTCTTAACAGGAAACACTTCACAAAAGAAACTCAAATGGCCAAGAACAAATTTAAAATTACTCATCCTTGTATTATTCAGGGAAATGCAAATTTAAAATATTAGATTCCAGCATAGACACATCAGTCTAAGAACTTTGTAAAAGCCTGTCCGTGCTAAGTTTGGTGTGTTGGGACCCTTGTAACACAGGTGGGAATGGAGGTGCCTTATGTCTTTGAGACACAGTCTGGAATTACACAAGGAAGCTGAAGAAAGGCAGACTCTGTCATCCCAGCCATCCCACCGGCTGTCTGGGATGCATGCTTACACTGCTCAGGAAGAGACACGAAAAAGTCCACGGCAACAGTGTTCACCGTTTTCCAAAGCTGGAAACAAACTAACTGCCCATGAGGTGAAAGGATATATACATTAGTGAGTAGTCACATGGTGATAAAATACAACAAGAAAAACGGACAGAGCAGAGCTACAAGCAACAACATGTTTGTACCTCACAGTGTTGAGTGAAGAGGAAGAAAGACAAATTACTTGCACAGAACGATTCCATTTACACAGAGTTCAAGTCCCACAAAACTAACTGTGTATTTTGTAGTATGTGTTCAAAGACAACTAAACTGGGCTTCCCTGTTGGCGCAGTGGTTAAGAATCCACCTGCCAATGCAGGGCACACGGGTTCGAGCCCTGGTCTGGGAAGATCCTACATGCCATGGAGCAACTAAACCTGTGCGCCACAACTACTGAGCCTGCGCTCTAGAGCCCACGAGCCACAACTACTGAGCCTGCGTGCCACAACTACTGAAGCCCACGCGCCTAGAGCCCGTGCTCCACAACGAGAGAAGCCACCGCAATGAGAAGCTCGCGCACCGCAAGAAAGAGCAGCCCCCGCTCGCCGCAACTAGAGAAAGCCCGTGTGCAGCAATGAAGACCCAACATGGCCAAAAATAAATGAATAAAGTTATTAAAAAAAAAAAAAAGACAACCAAACTGTAAGGGGGCCAGGGTCCTGATCAGGAGGGGCTGCTAGCATGCCAGGGATGACTTAGGTCATGGTGTCCCCAGTGGACACTTGAGAACTATCCATTATGTGGTGCAGGGAAGTTTTATTTCATTATGTTTAAAATGTTTCCAGAAGAGTAAAAAGTTGAGGAGGGAGTGGCAGGTGGAGCTGGTGCAAGCGGCTCCTTAAAGGGGGCAGAGACTGAGCCATGTGGAAGCAGAAAGAATGGTTTTGTTTGCCTGCTTGTTTGTTTTTGTTGGTTTTAATGAAAATTCCTAAAGCAGGGGCTTTCAAACTTTTAGACCTCAACCTACAGGAAAAAATATGTTTTATACTGTGACCTAGTGCACATATATACAGGGTTTCATTGAACTTAAGACTCCATTGATTATAAGAGGTATTTTTTTAAGCTGTCATCAAATGATGAACAATGCTTTCTTATTGCTTATAAGTTTTGTTTTATTTCATGGGTTTTTTTCCTTTTTTTTTTTTTTTAAAGAAATGAGGTTTTTTAAACTTTATTTTTGGCTGCGTTGGGTTTTTCTTGCTTCACACGGGCTTTCTCTAGTTGCGGCGAGTGGGGGTTACCCTTCGTTGCAGTGCGCGGGCTTCTCACAGTGGTGGCTTTTCTCGTTGTGAAGCACGGGCTCTAGGCGCGCGGAATTCAGTAGTTGTGGCACGTGGGCTCAGTAGTTGTGGCACACGGGCTTAGTTGCTCCACGGCATGTGGGATCTTCCCAGACCAGGGACCAAACCCGTGTCCCCTGCACTGGCAGGCGAATTCTTAATCACTGCGCCACCAGGGAAGTCCTCATTTTATGTTTATTTAAAGCACTTTCAGACTTACATAGTCTTATAACATAAGTGAAATACATTGGTATGGGTGTTCCTAAAACTTCCTCACCCAGAGTCCAACTTTTTGAGTCAGTCCTCAGTATCTAAGTTTTCCCCTCTGTGCCCTCAAATACACCATGGTTGGAGCATCTTAGGAGGAGGCAGCCTGTTGTCCCCAGGATTTCATTCCAGGCCATTGACACCCGTCCTGCAAGGCTTGATGTCAGCACCTTCGTTATCCTGGTGTCAACAGAAGCTTTCAGAAAACGACCAGGTTTCTTATTCCTTCCTAAATCGTCCTTAAATATTTTGCTGACAGAAATGAGTGGCTGCAGTGACGCGGGCTTGGCAGCTGGACTAACCACCCACTCCACATGTCAAAACCATCACCTGGCCGAGGGTAGCTAAGGTGCCATCCAGTTGTGAGGCCCATTCTCTCCTGAGTCCAGAAATGTTCAAAAATGTGTCTTGGACTCAACAGAGTACAACACGTAGAAAACCACTTCCATGTGTCATGTACTGTGAGATACAACATTTAATACTGGTCACAACCCACACATTAAGTTCATGGCCCACGAGGGACATCCCTGGCGGTCCAGTGGTTAGGACTCCGAGCTTCCACTGCAGGTGACACGGGTTGGATCCCTGGTCAGGGAACTAAAATCCCGCCTGCTGTGCAGCGTAGCCAAAAGAAAAAAAGAAAGAAAAAGTTCATGACCCACAAGCCAGGCCATCACAGGCAGATGGGAGGGTGCTGCCCTGGACCCCCGAAAAGCTGGCGAGAGGAGGCCAGGGTAGGGAGGGGCGGGCAGGAGAGGAGAAGGTGGGAGGGCTGGGGTCAGGGCACACAGGGGGGAGAAGGAAAGGAAGGGGAGAGGGAGGGGCGTTGTAAATAACAAGAATGAGCTTCTGAACCCACATATGTTGGATCACTGGGATTATTTCTGCATTAGGTTTTGTTCACATCACTTAGCTTTGATGACAGATATACTGCCCGGAGCAAGCAGCTTAGTCTCTCTGAACTTGAGACTGTTTTTCAAAACACAAAGGAAAAAAACTAGAGAGTTGCCATAATGCTGGCGGTCTTGTGTGGGTACAGTCCCAGCGACGGTGGCGCCTTCGGCCTGGACTTGAGCCTCCCATAGCCCCGTCGCACTGCTTTCCTCTGGCTTCCAGGAGAAGTGGCAGGGTGTACAGTCTACCCCCTGTGGCAGTGCAGACCCAAATTCAGATGCTTTGAAATGCACGTACCTGTAAGAAGGAAATCTGGGCTTTAGGGGGGTTGTAGGGAGAAGGGTATTTAATCAGCTTGCTTGGTTTGAGCCGGTGCAGGGGTGGGGCCCGGGGTCTCTTTGCAGAAGGAACGCTGAGGCCTGAAAAGATAAGTGTGCTGCTGAACCCCAGCGCCAGTGAGCTGTGCTATGGCCCTGGGGCTGTCACTTGGCTTCTCTGAGCCTGTTGACTCATCTCTGAATGCGGAAAAAAGGAATTGAAGTAGCAGTGAAGACACAAATTTTAACAGTCAAAGGATGCCATAATATGTACTCAGAAATATTGAGTAAAAAATCTAGCATATCTCTTACCAACGTATGGAAAAGCCAACAAGCGTGCCTAGAGAAATCAAAGTTCAACTCAGAAGGTAACATGAGATGATGAAAATTGTGGTGTGCTACTCTCAATATACAAAACACCATCGGGTTGTACACTTTAAAGGGGTGAATTAAATCTCAATAAAGCTGTTACCCAAAAAATTCAGAAGGAAGATCCTGCCTCCAAATGATGTAAGTGCCCTGTAATCCGCACACAAAGGTTTCCTGAAGCAGGAGAGGATGCCACACGGCAAGGACAGCTGCACAGTCCGGGGAGACAGCAGGCAGGCCCTTGACTTTGAGAAGATTTCAGCTCCACTTCCAGCAGGACACCAAGGGCTGACCTCTCCGCTGGAAAGATTAACTCAAGGCCTCGAGTTTTGTGTGGTGAATCATTCTAGTTTCTTCTGCTATTTTTTTAGTCTTTTGGCCACACCGTGCAGCATGTGGGATCTTAGTTCCCTGACCAGGGATCAAACCCGCACCCCCTGCATTGGAAGCACAGAGTCTTAACCACTGGACCACCCGGGAAGTCCCTCTTCTGCTATTTTTTAAAATGGGATTTATACTTCCTAACAGTGTTTCTCAATTTTTTAAAAATGCATTTCTTGTTTAAGCCAACATTCCTGGGTTTACAAATGTTTCTAAGTTTCCCTCTATTTATAGATAAAGTTCAAACTTGACTTAACCCACAAGTTGATCTGATGGCTCATTGAGTTTGTTGGTAAAATCCTTTGGCCTCTCAGAATGAAACCACAGGTATGTCCAACAAGGGACCAGAAGTGAAGAAGAATAAAATACAGCTCCTTCTACTGGAGTGAAGAAGAATAAAACACAGCAATCCAGGCGCCATCAAGCTATACGTCAAGGCCCAGAAAGGCACCACAGTGAGCCCTTGGATTAACCTCCTTCACAACTGTCATCTTTGTTAAGGGCTAGTTATAAAAAACTGAGAAGTCAAAAGCCTACCTCTTAAAGGACAGAAAATGAATGTCTCCTTAATTAGAAATACTTCTCTTTAACTTTAAACTTTTTAATCCTCAAATAAGAGTGAGATCCCGGGACTTCCCTGGTGGCACAGTGGTTAAGAATCCGCCTGCCAATGCAGGGGACATGAGTTCGAGCCCTGGTCTGGGAAGATCCCACATGCCGCAGAGCAACTAAGCCCGTGCGCCACAACTACTGAGCCTGTGTGCCACAACTACTGAAGCCCATGTGCCTAGAGCCTGTGCTCCACAGCAAGAGAAGCCACCGCAATGAGAAGCCCACGCACTGCAGCGAAGAGTAGCCCCCATTCACCACAACTAGAGAAAGCCTGTGCACAGCAACGAAGACCCAATGCAGCCATAAATAAATAAATAAATTTATAGAATAAAGTTTGAAAAAAAAATTTTTTTTAAAAAGAGTGAGATCCCTAGATTCCACTGCTATTGAGAATCTGTCACCCCCAAAGTTTAGCCCTCTCTTTGGAGAGCCCTCTTCATTTCTTATCTTCCTGGTGCTTTTCTCAGCCAGTTCCCGCATTGTTTTCGAGCCTCCTGCCTTTTCTCTCCTTGCTAAGAGTTCCCAAACCGTGATGGAGCTTAGCATCTGTGACTGTGTGAGGGGTGGGATCCGCTCGCCTGCACATAGAGCACTGGGGCGCAGGCTCCCGAGGCAGCTCTTCCACCATGGGCCCCGTGGGTCCCCACCAGGGAGGACGGTGCCCCCCGCAGCTTCCCTCCAGCAGCTGGGGAGCTCGAAGCGGCCTTCTGCGGTGTCAGAGTCCGTCCGAGCCGCGGTCCAAAGCAGCGCCTTTCTGAGGAGCCCTGAGATGCCCTGGCAGCCGCAGCGCATCCCTGCCCGGCCTTACCCTGCTCTGCTGTGCTCTGAGCAACTCTGGGATGAACTGGAAGCCGGCCAGGTGACTTCGAACAGAAAGATACTAAGGAAGTTCTGCTATTACACACAATGACCAGGACAATGCTTTGAAAGACCTCATGGCTCGGGCGGGAGCCGGCTGAGACCAGCCCTGCCTAGGCCCTGCCACGGAACTACCCCTGCAGGAGGCCCTGAGGAGAACACCTGTGGGCAAGAAGGGGCACACTTCCAGATTTTCTTTTAGGGGTGGAAGGTCAGGTGTAGAGACCGTGCTTGCCAAGTCTCTATGAACCTAGGTCCTGAGCTGGGGAGAAAGTGGGGAAGATTTGGGCATGCAAATGCCCCCAGAACTGTCCTGGCTCCTTCCATAGTAAAAGTGTTTGTATTCTGAGAAGTGTCCTTCCCACCTTGGCCATCCAGAGAGACTTCTCTGGTCTTTCTGGGGTCTGTATGGCCTCAGCCGAAACCTGGCCCAGCTGCCAAAAGGAGTTGGGGAGAAGGAGGTGGGAGGGCCTGACTCAGTGCCGCTCTGGGGCTAGATGTTTCCCACCTCTGTAAGGGTGGACTAACCTCTAATCCGAGTTGAGTGCAATTGAAAGGTTCTTCCAGGGTTTTGTTTTTTCCCCTTTTAACAACGTCACTTAGTGTTACACTGGTTCTACAATGTCTCTGAGGTGCAAAGAAGGCCCTTCTCCTCTTGGGGCCCTGAGTTTGCCTCTTCTGCCAGGCAGTTACCACACTTCCCTGCCCCAGCCTGTTTCTTTTGGCCTGGTTTGGACCATAGTCTTCTGCTACCCGAGATTTGAGAGCCCCCTGCTCTAGAAAACAGTTGTCGGTTTAAGAAATCATTGGCCCCTTCCCAGCACATCAAGTGGGGAAGAAAGAGGCTGTGATTTAGTCACCCAGCACTAACAACAACAACAACAAAAAAACAGTTCAAAAACAGCTTCTCTGTTTTTGGACTTATTCTCCCAGGGCCTTATGTTCTGATAACATAGTTCTCAGAGCCAGTGGTTAGCACGTTCCTTTTTGAGGGTCCTGGAGAGCTTCCCTCACTCCCCCGATCCTTTCACCTTCTTGGTGAGATAAGAGGGGTGAACCCCTTGAGGAAGTGGAAGGCGGTTTTTCTCTGCAGGGTCCCCCAGTGAAACAGCAGGACTGGCACTTAGGTTGTAATCAATGTTAAGCCAAAACAAAGCCATGGTAAATAATAAGAGACTCTGGGGCAATGTCTTTTGGTAACTGGGACATTTGTTGGGGGAGGAGGGAGGGGAGTAGATTTTTAAAAAGGAGCAGGGGATCATAATAAAAACTACCACTTAGGGGACTTCCCTGGTGGTGCAGGGGTTAAGAATCCGCCTGCCAATGCAGGGGACACGGGTTCGAGCCCTGGTCCGGGAGGATCCCACATGCCGCGGAGCAACTAAGCCCGTGCGCCACAGCTACTGAGCCCACGCTCTAGAGCCTGTGAGCCACAACTACTGCAACTACTGAAGCCCACGTGCCTAGAGTCCGTGCTCCCCAACAAGAGAAGCCACCACAATGAGCAGCTCGAGCACCACAATGAAGAGTAGCCCCCACTCGCCACAACTAGAGAAAGCCCGTGCTCAGCAACGAAGACCCAACACAGCCAGAAATAAATGAATGAATAAATAAATTTATTAAAAAAAGAAAAACAACTACCACTTATAGACTATACGCTGTGTGCCAGGCATCGCGCTAGATGCCAGAGACTCTGTGATAAATCAGATGTCACCTCCACCTTCCAGTTACCAGAGAGGCCTTGTCTCAGCAGCTTCTCAGACATCACTGAACTGAAATGTCTGAGGGTCAGCAGCTTAAGATCTATCTGCTTCTAGTAAGTGTGCGCAACAGTTCAAGAAATTCCTGTGAGCAGTGATACCATGGATCTGGCCTATTAACAAAAACAAACACCTAAAATACTTCCAGCTGGTCAGCGGGGGTAATGCAGCACAGGGCTCTGTCTACTGATGCGGTATCCTGCAAGTTCAAAGAGGATAACGTTAAGTGTGTCTGGGAATTTGAAGATTACGTAAGAAATGTATTACACTTAGAACTACGTCAACTAAGCCCTTTAAATATTCGTAGGTGGCACCCATTTCTAGACAAAGTTATTGAGACTGTGTGATGTAGGGTGAATATTTCGCACTTCCAGATTTGCTCAACTGGTATCTCCATTTGTCAGTTAACAGAGAGGTCAGCCTTGTGACTAGTAGGTACTCAGACACCTGAAATGTTTGCATGTAGGTTGAACACTAACAACGTTTGCTAAGCCTGCCCAGTAAGTTGTTTTGTTTTTTTCTTGGTAAGTGTACCCAACCGTTCAAGAAATTCCTATGAATGTGAATGCCCTAGATCTAGCCTATTAAGGAAAAACAAATTTCTTCTTTCTTAAAGTCAACTGATTTAAAGCAGTGCTCAAAATCAAGTTTGATGGCAAATTTCAACACTGTAAAACTTAACTCATTTTTGTCACGTTACATGTTATCTGACCTGATGATTTGGTCCCCCAAAAAGCAGAAAATTGGCAAACTATTTGCCTTAATCATTCTCTTTTTTGTTTTCTTTTTCTGGCCTTGTGGCATGCGGGATCTTAGTTCCCCAACCGGGGATTGAACCAGTTCCCCCAGCAAGTGGAAGCACACAATCCTAACCACTGGACCACCAGGGAATTCCTCCTTAATCATTCTTGTACTGCTTTAGGACCACATATTTTTATATTGGAGATGTGTGTCATGTTTTTCTACCAATATATGTGCCTGACCCAACCCATGAGAAAGTAGCCAAACTTTCCAGGTACGTACAACATACAGTGCTGGCGTCAAGCTGGTCCAGCTGGACAAGCAAGCACGCTGGAGGCTCGGTAAGACACAGAGATAATCCTCACAAAGATTCAGAGGCTTGCCCGCCCCCCCAGCCTGGTGCCTCGGGGTATGGCGCTCAGGGGTGTGCTGGGACACACGTGCTAAGTAAAAGACTGACTGCAACTCCTGGCATCCCTCACCACAGAGAAAGAGGCCTCTGTGGATTCTGGTGATGCATGGTGATGCACCCTCAGGACAAGCTCTCCAGTCCATATACCAGGTGACCCAAAGGCACCCCTTCGCATGGGGCCTGGAGCAGGAAGGAAGTCTTCACTGCGCCCAGGCTACAGGCAAAGCAGTTCTGCTCGGGCCACATGATCCAACGGGCCTGAAGCTAGTGGAGGTGATGCTGTGAGGGGCCATCGGCCAGCTCAAGGGAGAGGCACAATGCAGGCCCAGCTCTGCTGCTTGAAAAATAGCTCCTGATTACGCTACAGGGCTCTGGAAGGGATTGAATGTCTGACCATGGACACCAAGTGGCCCCACATCAGCACTGCTCGACATGACCTGGGTTCTGTCAGACTCATAGGACCAGGGGAGCCCAGAGACGATCCATAACAAGATGGTGCACCCAGGCTGAGCCCAGGCAGGACAAGAGAGCACGCGTGAGCCGTGTGAGCAGCAGCCAGACCCCTGCCCCCACCATGGCTGCACTTGTCACCCCTCTCCCCACCGCAACTGACATGGATAGCCACATGGTGGCGGGGGTCCCGTAAAACCAGATGAAGCAGGAAGCAAGTGCCCACACTTGATTATGAGGGGTTGGCTCAGTGAGAGAATTCAAGCCAGAAAATGGATGGCAACTTCATTGTAGCCACACTCAGGAGTTACCTTGAAAGACAGTGGCATGGGGAAGTCTTCCCGATGGGCAGTGTACCTGATGGTATGTGCTGAGTGAAAGGAAAAGCAGCCCCGGATAAAAATATAGAGGGACTCACGGGCAGTGGTGAATGACCTGGCTGGCTATTTTGGGCACCTGGAAGACCAAAGATGAGGAGGTCTGGGATGGAGGACCCCTTTGTGGGTGGATGTCAGGGTGTGGGCTCAGGGTGGGAAGACCTGGAAAGTGCACGCCATGCTCAGCAGAAAGCACCCACCACAGAAGAGGCGCCCGCCAGTCAGCTACATCGACAGACGGACTCAGCCTGTGGACATCCACCGGCCTTTGTCATCAGCCACCCCAGCACTGGAAAGAAGGTCACAGAAATGGAGTGGCCGTAGTGCCAGAGATGGACAGCTGACATGAGCCCCATGGCGTGGACTCCTACGTGCCAAGGCTGATCTAGCTACCTCTGCCTCTGAACGTCCAACCTCCCAGCGACTGAAACCATCCCAGAGCCCCCGCAGTGGCACTATTTTCTGACAGAACCAACCAGCCACTTGGTGGCAAGTTTACAGCATCCTGGAAGGTGCACAGCGTGTCCCACAGGAATGAGCACTTATTCCAGGCCGACTGCCCTTCCTGCACACAGAACCTCAGCCAGCACCACACCTGGGGGCCGTGAAGTGTCTGACCCACCTAGCGTTCACCCCAGAGACCCACTTCAGCATCCTGCACATCCCAGCCCCGGCGGGGCCCAGCACTGGGAGGCCCTGCCCCCAGCACAGCGGAGGGACCCGTTTGGAAACAGCCCTCTGCCGCCAGGATGAGATGCCATCTTCCAGGTCGTGTGCTCTGAGCCTGAGGCCTCTGCAGCGGCGTCTCCAGTACACAGGATGCAAGGGCCCAAGAACCAAAGGGCAGAAGTGGGAGCAGCCTGCTTACCGTCCTTCTCGAGGGCCCCTGGGGGCCTTCCTGCTGGCCATCCCTCCCCCTCTGCACTCTGGAAAGCCAGGGGACACCACGAAGTTCCCACCGAGCTACAGGATATGGCTGCTTTGTGCCCGTGTGTCCAGAGGCCCAGAGGTAAGGGGACAAGCCCCACCTTGGCAGGGGTAATTGGCTCTGAGCACCACTAGGGGTAGAGCTGCCGCCCCACAGCAAGGGCAGCGGTCACTGCGGTGATCCACGTGGGACCACTGTGACCATGAACGGTCAAGTGCAGCAACACCAACCCGAGGATCGGATCCTCAGAAACGAGGGCTGGGGTCACACCACCAAGCCAGCCACCAGGACTAGGAGTGACAGAGGAGGGCAGGAGGAACTGAGGAGACGGTGGCGGAGGAGCCAGCGTGCATCGGCATGGCCCTGAGTCCTCGAGCAGCCACAGACCGTAGTTCGTCCCACCGCCCAGGAGCCCTGGAGCAGCTGAGCGGAGCCCTGTGGCAGGCGGCGGACGGGGCTGCCAGGGTGGGTGCGCTTGAACCTCCCTCCAAGGCAGAGCCCACGGCCAGTGACACTGTAGCCACTGGGGGCTCCACCCAGCCTTCAGCCCGCGGCCACGCCCTCCCAGGCAGCCCCCAGCCAAGGACTGGCCAGGACCGTGCGTGCCCAAAGTGGGACTCCTTTAAGGGACAGCCTTGACCCTGGCCCTCCCGTTGAGCTGACCAAGGCTTCGCCAGATTGCCAGCCTAGGCGAGGGCCCTCCCTGCCCGGCCCTGCAGCTTTCCTCTGTCCCTTCCACACGTGTGCGTCAGGCCCACATTGTGACCTGCGAGCTTTTCCTGCTCGGTTTTGCTTCCTCTCCTTGGGTCTTTCTCAAGCTTTCCCCCGCCCCTTGCGTCTCCTGTCGCTGCCAGAACGTGTTACCACAGCCTGGGTGGCTGCACACGACAGCAGTGTGTCGCCTCACAGTTCTGGGCGCTGGAAGTCCGAAATCGAGCTGTCAGTAGAGCCGCGCTCCCCCTGACGACCGAGGGAGGAATCGGCCCCAGCTTCCGGGGGCCCCTAGCCCTGAGGACCGAGGGAGGAATCGGTCCCAGTTTCCGGGGGCCCCTAGCCCTTGGGATGCCCCTTGGCTCGTCGCCATGTCACCCCAGTCTCCACCTCCGTCCTGAACATGGCACTCTGTCCTGTGTGTCTGCTTCTCATGAGGACACCGGTCATGTCGGACTAAAGGCCCGCCCTGCTCCAGGGTGACCGCCTCCCAGCTTACATTTTAATCACATCTGCAAAGATCCTCTTCCTAAATAAAGGCACGTTCACGGCTACCAGGGGTTAGGATTCCAACATATCTTTTATTTGGGGGGGCAGGACCCGATTCAACCCACACCCCCACCAGCTCACTCACGTTCACTGTCTGCTTCCAGAGGTCCCAACTGACACAAAAGGTAAAAAGGTGGTTGACATGTCAATTCAGTTTACATAGAGAATTAATTATTCAGTCATCGAGCGGAATGCACCAAGTTTGACTTTATCATTTCCTTAAAGCCCAGATACTGTGAAGCACTGTGATATGTAGATTTCTATCAGAGAGAAAAGGTCAGCCCAGAGGTTATTGCCCTGTAGGACATTAACCCATTTTGTATCTATTAGCCAGTTCATTTCAGTGTTCCCAGGACTGACTATATAAATCTCTGTTCCTCAAATTCCCTTTTGAACCAGACTTGTTATCCTACTGGTTCCCCCATTAATTACAAGTTGAATAAAATCTTTGACAGGTGTTCCTTTTGTACATATTTGAGAGTCACATTGCAAACTTGTTGACATTGTGCTTTAACAGCAACTTGGACCTCCCTGTGACCATGAACTCACCGCCTGCATCCCTCCTCCCGGGAGCCCTGGGCAACCCACCCTGAAAGAACAAATTTCTGTGGGCCAGCCTTGCAGAAAAACCACAAGCCCATAATCTTGACACCATACACGCTTAATGCTCAAAGGTGACAAATTTTCATTGCGTTTTATCACCTGATAAATCTATGAAGTTGGTGACTAATAGGAAATTGAAGAAGGCCATTCACAGAGTTGTTCAAATTCAGATTTTGCATGCTAGAGTAACGCACTGCCGACAGTTTGATAGGGCTCTGCTACCTAATTCAAACCTCACTATGAGCGATATTACACACATTTTTACAGATGAGAAAATTGAGTCTCAAAGGAATGTAAGCAATCGGTCTGTCTCAGGCTACCACCTGGCACTGCAGGAAGTCAAGTCCACATTTCCAGCCTCTACACCAGCCTTCCTCACGTCTCAACTGCTGAAGAGGGTTCTCTTCCTAAAAGTTACATCACATGTGTTTTACCTAAATACGTGTGAATCTATTAATTATGCATACACAGAAAATAATGGGACATCTACCAGGAATTTCTAAAGTAAATACCACCATTATTTCTCTGTATCTTAGCACAATATAAATCATTACAAACTCAAAAGTGAATCCAAAGTCTAAAGTGAATCATGTTTATTCCTTCTTTTTTCTTCTTTTTTTTATTGAAGTATACTTGATTTACAATGTCATGTTAGTTTCAGGTATATAGTACAGTGTATATATATATGTATTCTTTTTCAGATTCTTTTCCCTTTTAGGTTATTACAAAATATCGAGTAGAGTTCCCTGTGCTGTACAGATCCTTGCTGATTATCTATTTTATATACAGTAGTGTGTATATGTTAATCCCAACCTCCCCCCACCCCCTTTCCCTTTGGTAACCATAAATTACTTTTCTGTGTCTGTGAGTCTATTTCTGTTTTGTAAATAAGTTCATCATTTTTTTTGATTCCATATGTAAGTGATACCATATGATACTTGCCTTTCTCTGTGTAACTTACTTAATACGATAACCTCTAGGTCCATCCATGTTGCTGCGAATGGCATTATTTCATTCTTTTTTATGGCTGAGTAATATTAAATTGTATATATATATATATAAAACACATCTTATCTATTCTTCTCTCGATGGACATTTAGGTTGCTTCCATGTCTTGGCTATTGTAAATAGTGCTGCTATGAACATTGGGGTGCATGTATCTTTTCAAATTATAGTTTTCTCCAGATATATGCCCAGGAGTGGAAATGCAGGATCATATAGTAACTCTATTTTTAGTTTTTTTAAGGAGCCTCCATACTGTTCTCCATAGTGGCTGCACCAATTTACATTCCCACCAACAGTGTAGAAGGGTTCCCTTTTTCTCCACACCCTCTCCAGCATTTATTATTTGTAGACTTTTCCATGACGGCCACTCTGAAGGGAGTGAGGTGATACCTCATTGTAGTTTTGATTTGCATTTCTCTAATCATTAGCAATGTTGAGCACTTTTTCATGTGCCTGTTGGCCGTCTGTATGTCTTCTTTGGAGAAATGTCTATTTAGATCTTCTGCCCATTTTTTGATTGGGTTGTTTGGTTTTTTTTGATATTGAGTTGTATGAGCTGTTTATATATTTTGGGAATTAATCCCTTGTCAGTTGCATCATGTGCAAATATTTTCTCCCATTTTGTGGGCTGTCTTTTTTTTTATGGTTTCCTTTGCTCTGCAAAACTTTTAAGTTTAATTAGGTCCTATTTGCTTATTTTTGTTTTTATTTTCATTACTCTAGGAGACGGATCCAAAAAGATATTGTTGTGATTTATGTGGAAGAGTGTTGTGCCTATGTTTTCCTCTAGGAGTTTTATAGTATACAGTCTTACATTTGAATCATGTTTGTTAACACAAGGGTAACATATTCCCCTAACACCTTCTCAGTCTGTGAGTATGTGGTGTGGCAGTTATCAAGCCTGGAAAGCATACCCTGAAATTGGAGACATAGAAGACCAGTGCTTGATTCAACCTAAGATGCTCAAGTGGGCTGTGTGCACAAGACGAGGGTGGCTGTGCTGGGATCAGCCTACACTCCCACCATTTGTCAGGATGGGATACACAAACGCTTCCTGAAGACCAGATGTGGGTCATGCCAGAGAGCGCTATCCTGTGGTCATCTTGTGCCCTACAGATACTCTGCAAAGCCAGAGGGGACCCAATAGCAAGATGCTGGAGGCCAAGGCTAAATTTTTAGGGGCTGAGGAAGGAGGACCAAATGAGCATCCCAAATAGTGATGCATCAGCCTGGATCAGGGGAACAAGGGTCCCCGACACTAGGACTCTCCTGGGATCCTGTGGTATCACCTGCAGAAGGCAACTGACTCATTAGTCAGTTTCAAACGTCTACCCTGCCCGGAGAGCATCCTGAACCGTGCCAGTTCAAAGAGGGGCTTTCCTACTGTAT
Organism: Balaenoptera acutorostrata; assembly: GCF_949987535.1. Lineage (NCBI taxonomy): Eukaryota > Metazoa > Chordata > Mammalia > Artiodactyla > Balaenopteridae > Balaenoptera > Balaenoptera acutorostrata. The sequence goes on along the minus strand of NC_080079.1, from coordinate 71,759,317 downwards.
ATGCCTCTCTCCCCTGACCCTTTTCCAACACTGGAGTGCGTCCAAGAAACTGGATGGGATACAAGAGCAGGAAGACCAGGAGAGAAGAAGAGGCTAAGGGCAAGACAGGGAAAGAGCGAAGAAGCCAACCACCTGCCCTGATCCACACTGGGGAAGGGAAGGAGATTTGGTGCAAAATTAGAACTGACTGTTACCTCAGAATAGCAGGAAATCCTTGTGCCTGCCTGACTTTTCTTCCAGGAACAAGGGAAGATTACCTCTGCTCAATAACCTTTGTATGGACTGTAGGAGACAAAAATAAAACTGAATTTCCAGTATGTTACAAATACTGCTTGTTTCACATACCAGCTATACGCATATTAACGCCCAGTAGGAAGGAAACCTGTTTAGCTTTGGCTTAATGTGTTTATTAAGAAAATTATCCAAATTTTGGAAAGAGGAAAAAGGGATTATGAGTTGTTGTTTCAGTGTCCAGCTCAAAGTTTCTAACAAGCTTGCTAGAAAAACCTTCGTCTGACTTGCTACTTAGTATTGGTTAGGATGTTATAAAATTCTAAAGGAGATTAACTTGAAGAAAACTGATAGCACAGCAACTGATATTTGTCTTAGAGTAGAGCTAACCCCCAAAAGTATCATTTATTGCTCTGTGGGAAATTAGCCATCTTTGTAGTAATGCAGTAATCTCATTCTACATTTTAAAAAAAAAGTCTTTCCTGATTAACAAATGGACTCTTATTCCTCAAATGCTCCTTGAGGCTTTACCATCCTGCTGGTCCTCTCATTAATGACTTAATCAATCCTTGACACATTTTGATTTTATATTTGTATGAGATAGTCATGCTTTGTAACTTTTTGAAAATTAAACTTTACAACTGTTTCCAAAACTTACTTAGCTGCCAAAATACTACTAGCTTTTTTCCTAATCTCATTAAGCCCACTGACATCCCTGGGGACCATATCTCAAGGAATCTGCTTTGGAAGTTGCCACCAAGGCAGTCTGTTAGCCAGGAGAACAAAGGAAGTGCCTGGTTTGTAAATAGGCATGATGACCCTTGTTGATTAAGCCAAAGGAAGATTTCAGGCCGTCCAAAAAGACTAAAAATCGAGACAGCATCCCAATTCACACACTCCTCTCATCCCCTAATCACCCCTGAGAGTAAAGTGAGGTTCTGCTGTTTAGGAAAATGCAACTAATGTAAACATCCTCATGCCAAATATTTAATTAGGTGTTTGAACTTTGGTATAGATACATAGATACATGTAGGAACATATGAGGTTGTTTTTTAATTAAAAGAGAGTTCTTTTTTATTGGAGGCTACTTGGAAAAGACCAATAATCACAAAACTAAATATTAGAATTACAGGTAACTACACCTTCAGAGAGAATTGAGCCATATTTGGCTGTTTAATCAATTGTTCTCATTTGCAGAATCAGGATGAACCCTAAGATGCTATTAATGTCATCTCCTTTCTTCATTTAACAATATGTCATAAATATTGTCATTAAATATTGTTCTGCATGATTTTTAATGGCCTCAAAGTTGTCCATTGCAGGAAGGTACCAAAATTTATTTTATGAATCTTGAACTGTGGACCATTCAGGTTGCTACAAATTCCTAACAATTTCTTTAGGTTAAGTTCCTAGAAGTGGAACATTAAAATGAAGTGTATTTGTCGAGGTTTTTTTTAACATGTTGCCAAATAGTCCTCCCAAAAGATTGTACAATTAAGAATTCCACCAATAGGTGTATGAGTGTGCTGTTTCCTTACATTCTCCACAATACTGGGTATGGTACTTTTAAATATTTTGCTGAATTTTTAAAATTGAATTATAGTTGATTGACAATATTGTGCTAGTTTTCAGTGTACAACAGTGATTCAGTTATATATATATAAAACATTATATATATATAAATGTTTTTTTAAAATTATAAAATTTTTAAAAATCTAAAATTATAATTTAAAAAAAGTTTAATTATAGTTTAAAATTTGAAAAATTATAATTTAAAATTTTATAAATTTAAAAAATTTTAAATCTTAAAAATTTTAGGGGGAGGAGCTTCAAGATGGCGGAAGAGTAAGACGCGGAGATCACCTTCCTCCCCACAGATACATCAGAAATACATCTACCTGTGGAACAACCCCTACAGAACACCTACTGAACGCTGGCAGAAGACCTCAGACCTCCCAAAAGGCAAACTCCCCACGAACCTGGGTAGGGCAAAAAAGAAAAAACAGACAAAAGAATAGGGACGGGATCTGCACCAGTGGGAGTGAGCTGTGAAGGAGGAAAGGTGTCCACACACTAGGAAGCCCCTTCGCGGGCGGAGACTGCGGGTGGCGGAGGGGGGAAGCATCGGAGCCGTGGAGGAGAGCGCAGCCACAGGGGTGCGGAGGGCAAAGCGGAGAGATTCCCGCACGGAGGCTCGGCGCCGAGCAGCACTCACCAGCCCGAGAGGCTTGTCTGCTCAGCCGCTGGGGTGGGCGGGGCTGGGAGCTGAGGCTCGGTCTTCAGGCGGATCGCAGGGAGAGGACTGGGGTTGGCGGCGTGAACACAGCCTGCAGGGGGCTAGTGCCCCACGGCTAGCCGGGAGGGAGTCCGGGAAAAAGTCTGGAGCTGCTGAAGAGGCAGGAGACTTTTTCTTGCCTCTTTGTTTCCTGGTGCGCGAGGAGAGGGGATGCAGAGCACCGCTTAAAGGAGGTCCAGAGACGGGCACGAGCCGCGGCTATCAGCGTGGACCCCAGAGACGGGCATGAGATGCTAAGGCTGCTGCTGCAGCCACCAAGAAGCCTGTGTGCGAGCACAGGTCACTCTCCACACCGCCCCTCCCGGGAGCCTGTGCAGCCCACCACAGCCAGGGTCCCGTGATCCGGGGACAACTTCCCCGGGAGAATACACAGCGCGCCTCAGGCTGCTGCAACGTCATGCTGGCCTCTGCCACCGCAGGCTCGCCCCGCATCCGTACCCCTCCCTCCCCCTGCCTGAGTGAGCCAGAGCCCCCGAAGCAGCTGCTCCTTTAACCCCATCCTGTGTGAGCAAAGAACAGACGCCCTCAGGCGACCGACACGCAGAGGCGGGTCCAAATCCAAAGCTGAACCCCGGGAGCTGTGCGAACAAAGAAGAGAAAAGGAAATCTCTCCCAGCAGCGTCAGGAGCAGCGGATTAAATCTCCACAATCAACTTGATGTACCTGCATCTGTGGAACACCTGAATAGACAACGAATCATCCCACATTGAGGAGGTGGACTTTGGGAGCAACAATATATATATTTTTTTCCCTTTTTCTCTTTTTGTGAGTGTGTATGTGTATGCTTCTGTGTGTGATTTTGTCTGTATAGCTTTGCTTTTACCATTCGTCCTAGGGTTCTGTCTGTCCATTTTTGTTTTTATACTTAAAAAAATTTTTTTCATAATAATTATTTTGTATTTTAATAACTTTATTTTATTTTACTTTATTTTATCTTCTTCTCTCTTTCTTTTTTTCCTCCCTTTTATTCTGAGCCGTGTGGAGGACAGGCTCTTGGTGCTCCAGCCAGGCGTCAGGGCTGTGCCTCTGACATGGGAGAGCCAAGTTCAGGACACTGATCCACAAGAGACGTCCCAGCTCCACATACTCTCAAACAGCGAAAATCTCCCAGAGATCTCCATCTCAACGCCAAGACCCAGCTCCACTCAATGACCAGCAAGCTACAGTGCTGGACACCCTATGCCAAACAACTAGCAAGACAGGAACACAGCCCCATCCATTAGCAGAGAGGCTGCCTAAAATCATAATAAGGCCACAGACATCCCAAAACACACCACCAGACGTGGACCTGCCCACCAGAAAGACAAAATCCAGCCTCATTCACCAGAACACAGGCACTAGTCCCCTCCACCAGGAAGCCTACACAACCCACTGAACCAACCTCGGCCACAGGGGGCAGACACCAAAAACAACGGGAACTACGAACCGGCAGCCTGCGAAAAGGAGACCCCCAAACACAGTAAGTTAAGCAAAATGAGAAGACAGAGAAACACACAGCAGATGAAGGAGTTAGGCAAAAACCCACCAGACCTAACAAACGAAGAGGAAATAGACAGTCTACCTGAAAAAGAATTCAGAATAATGATAGTAAAGATGATCCAAAATCTTGGAAATAGAATGGAGAAAATACAAGACACGTTTAACAAGGACCTAGAAGAACTAAAGAGCAAACAGTGATGAACAACACAATAAATGAAATTAAAAATTCTCTAGAAGGGATCAATAGCAGAATAACTGAGGCAGAAGAACGGATAAGTGACCTAGAAGATAAAATAGTGGAAATAACTACTGCAGAGCAGAATAAAGAAAAAGAATGAAAAGAACTGAGGACAGTCTCAGAGACCTCTGGGACAACATTAAACGCACCAACATTCGAATTATAGGGGTCCCAGAAGAAAAAGAGCAAAAGGAAGGGACTGAGAAAATATCTGAAGAGACTATAGTTGAAAACTTCCCTAACATGGGAAAGGAAATAGTTCATCAAGTCCAGGAAGCACAGAGAGTCCAATACAGGATAAATCCAAGGAGAAACACGCCAAGACACATATTAATCAAACTGTCAAAAATTAAATACAAAGAACAAATATTAAAAGCAGCAAGGGAAAAACAACACATAACACATAAGGGAATCCCCATAAGGTTAACAGCTGATCTTTCAGCAGAAACCCTGCAAGCCAGAAGGGAGTGGCAGGACATATTTAAAGTGATGAAGGAGAAAAACCTACACCCAAGATTACTCTACCCAGCAAGGATCTCATTCAGATTTGACAGAGAAATTAAAACCTTTACAGACAAGCAAAAGCTAAGAGAATTCAGCACCACCAAACCAGCTTTACAACAAATGCTAAAGGAACTTCTCTAGGCAGGAAACACAAGAGAAGGAAAAGACCTACAATAATAAACCCATAACAATTAAGAAAATGGTAATAGGAACATACATATCGATAATTACCTTAAATGTAAAAGGATTAAATGCTCCAACCAAAAGACATAGACTGGCTGAATGGATCCAAAAACAATACCCGTATGATATGCTGTCTACAAGAGACCCACTTCATACCTTGGGACACATACAGACTGAAAGTGAGGGGATGGAAAAAGATATTCCATGCAAATGGAAATCAAAAGAAAGCTGGAATAGCAATTCTCATATCAGACAAAATAGACTTTAAAACAAAGACTATTACAAGAGACAAAGAAGGACACTACATAATGATCAAGGGATCAATCCAAGAAGAAGATATAACAATTGTAACTATTTATGCATCCAACATAGGAGCACCTCAATACATAAAGCAAACACTAACAGCCACAAAAGGAGAAATCGACAGTAACACAATCATAGTAGGGGACTTTAACACCCCACTTTCACCAATGGACACATCATCCAAAATGAAAATAAATCAGGAAACACAAGCTTTAAATGATACATTAAACAAGATGGACTTAATTGATATTTATAGGACATTCCATCCAAAAACAACAGAATACACATTCTTCTCAAGTGCTCATAGAACATTCTCCAGGATAGATCATATCTTGGGTCACAAATCAAGCCTTGGTAAATTTAAGAAAATTGAAATCGTATCAAGTATCTTTTCCAACCACAACGCTATGAGACTAGATATCACTTACAGGAAAAAATCTGTAAGAAATACAAACACATGGAGGCTAAACAACACACTACTCAATAAGCAAGAGATCACTGAAGAAATCAAAGAGGAAATCAAAAAATACCTAGAAACAAATGACAATGAAAACACAACGACCCAAAACCTATGGGATGCAGCAAAAGTAGTTCTAAGAGGGAAGTTTATAGCAATACAATCCTACCTTAAGAAACAAGAAACATCTCAAATAAACAACCTAACCTTACACCTAAAGCAATTAGAGAAAGAAGAACAAAACCCCCCCCCCCAAAAAAAAACCCCAAAGTTAGCAGAAGGAAAGAAATCATAAAGATCAGATCAGAAATAAATGAAAAAGAAATGAAGGAAACGATAGCAAAGATCAATAAAACTAAAAGCTGGTTCTTTGAGAAGATAAACAGAATTGATAAGCCATTAGCCAGACTCATCAAGAAAAAAAGGGAGAAGACTCAAATCAATAGAATTAGAAATGAAAAAGGAAGTAACAACTGACACTGCAGAAATACAAAGGATCATGAGAGATTACTACAAGCAACTGTATGCCAATAAAATGGACAACCTGGAAGAAATGGACAACTTCTTAGAAATGCACAACCTTCTGAGACTGAACCAGGAAGAAATAGAAAATATGAACAGACCAATCACAAGCACTGATTAGAAATGCACAACCTTCTGAGACTGAACCAGGAAGAAATAGAAAATATGAACAGACCAATCACAAGCACTGAAATTGAAACTGTGATTAAAAATCTTCCAACAAACAAAAGCCCAGGACCAGATGGCTTCACAGGCGAATTCTATCAAACATTTAGAGAAGAGCTAACACATATCCTTCTCAAACTCTTCCAAAATATAGCAGAGGGAGGAACACACCCAAACTCATTTACGAGGCCACCATCACTCTGATACCAAAACCAGACAAAGATGTCACAAAGAAAGAAAACTACAGGCTAATATCACTGATGAACATAGATGCAAAAATCCTCAACAAAATACTAGCAAACAGAATCCAACAACACATTAAAAGGATCATACACTATGATCAAGTGGGGTTTATCCCAGGAATGCAAGGCTTCTTCAATATACGCAAATCAATCAACATGACACACCATATTAACAAATTGAAGGAGAAAAACCATATGATCATCTCAATAGATGCAGAGAAAGCTTTTGACAAAATTCAACACCTATTTATGATAAAAACCCTCCAGAAAGTAGGCATAGAGGGAACTTTCCTCAACATAATAAAGGCCATATATGACAAACCCACAGCCAACATCGTCCTCAATGGTGAAAAACTGAAACCATTTCCACTAAGATCAGGAACAAAACAAGGTTGCCCACTCTCACCACTATTATTCAACATAGTTTTGGCAGTTTTAACCACAGCAATCAGAGAAGAAAAAGAAATAAAAGGAATCCAAATCGGAAAAGAAGAAGTAAAGCTGTCACTGTTTGCAGATGACATGATAGTATACATAGAGAATCCTAAAGATGCTACCAGAAAACTACTAGAGCTAATCAATGAATTTGGTAAAGTAGCAGGATACAAAATTAATGCACAGAAATCTCTTGCATTCCTATACACTAATGATGAAAAATCTGAAAGTGAAATTAAGAAAACACTCCCATTTACCATTGCAACAAAAAGAATAAAATATCTAGGAATAAACCTACCTAAGGAGACAAAAGACCTGTATGCAGAAAATTATAAGACACTGATGAAGGAAATTAAAGATGATACAAATAGATGGAGAGATACACCATGTTCTTGGATTGGAAGAAGCAACATTGTTAAAATGACTCTACTACCCAAAGCAATCTACAGATTCAATGCAATCCCTATCAAACTACCACTGGCATTTTTCACAGAACTAGAACAAAAAATTTCACAATTTGTATGGAAACACAAAAGACCCCAAACAGCCAAAGCAATCTTGAGACAGAAAAACGGAGCTGGAGGAATCAGGCTCCCTGACTTCAGACTATACTACAAAGCTACAGTAATCAAGACAGTATGGAACTGGCACAGAAACAGAAATATAGATCAATGGAACACGATAGAAAGCCCAGAGATAAACCCACGCACATATGGTCACCTTATCTTTGATAAAGGAGGCAAGAATATACAGTGGAGAAAAGACAACCTCTTCAATAAGTGGTGCTGGGAAAACTGGACAGGTTCATGTAAAAGAATGAAATTAGAACACTCCCTGACACCATACACAAAAATAAACTCAAAATGGATTAAAGACCTAAATGTAAGGCCAGACAGCATCAAACTCTCAGAGGAAAACATAGGCAGAACACTCTATGACATAAATCACAGCAAGACTCTTTTTGACCCACCTCCTAGAGAAATGGAAATAAAAACAAAAATAAATAAATGGGACCTAATGAAACTTAAAAGCTTTTGCACAGCAAAGGAAACCATAAACAAGACCAAAAGACAACCCTCAGAATGGGAGAAAATATTTGCAAATGAAGCAACTGACAAAGCATTAATCTCCAAGATTTACAAGCAGCTCATGCAGCTCAATAACAAAAAAACAAACAACCCAATCCAAAAAAGGGCAGAAGGCCTAAATAGACATTTCTCCAAAGATATACAGATTGCCAACAAACACATGAAAGAATGCTCAACATCACTAATCATTAGAGAAATGGAAATCAAAACTACAATGAGGTATCACCTCACACCGGTCAGAATGGCCATCATCAGAAAATCTGCAAACAATAAATGCTGGAGAGGGTGTGGAGAAAAGGGAACACTCTTGCACTGTTGGTGGGAATGTAAATTGATACAGCCACTATGGAGAACAGTATGGAGGTTCCTTAAAAAACTAAAAATAGAACTACCATACGACCCAGCAATCCCACTACTGGGCATATACCCTGAGAAAACCATAATTCAAAAAGAGTCATGTACCAAAATGTTCACTGCACCTCTATTTACAATAGCCAGGACATGGAAGCAACCTAAGTGTCCATCATTGGATGAATGGATAAAGAAGATGTGGCACATATATACAATGAAATATTACTCAGTCATAAAAAGAAATGAAATTGAGTTATTTGTAGTGAGGTGGATGGAGTTAGAGTCTGTCATACAGAGTGAAGTAAGTCAGAAAGAGAAAAACAATTACAGTATGCTAACACATATATATGGAATCTAAGGAAAAAAAAAAAAAGGTCACGAAGAACCTAGGGGTAAGACGGGAATAAAGACACAGACCTACTAGAGAATGGACTTGAGGATATGGAGAGGGGTAAGCATAAGCTGTGACAAAGTGAGAGAGTGGCATGGACATATATACACTACCAAATGTAAAATAGATAGCTAATGGGAAGCAACCGCATAGCACAGGGAGATCAGCTCGGTGCTTTGTGACCACCTAGGGCGGTGGGATAGGGAGGGTGGTAGGGAGGGAGATGCAAGAGGGAAGAGATATGGGGACATATGTATATGTATAACTGATTCACTTTATTATAAAGCAGAAACTAACACACCATTGTAAAGCAATTATACTCCAATAAAGATGTTAAAAAAAAAGAAAAAAAAATTTTAATTAAAAAAATTTTTTAAATTCTAAAATTTTAAAACATTAAAAATTGAAAACATTAAAACCTTATATATATAAATATTCTTTTTCAGATTCTTTTCCATTATAGGTTATTACAAGATACTGAATATAGTTCCCTGTGCTATACAGTAAATACTTGTTGTTTTAAATATCTTGGTTCATTTAATATATTGGTTAATGCAACTAGTTAATTTAGTAGGGAGAGACTGGTATCTCATGGCTTTAATTAGCACTTAATTACCAGGTAAGGTCAATACTTTTTCATATATTTTGGTCATGTTTTCCTAGTTGTATGTTTATTTTTCTACATGAACTTCAGTATCAAATTGATTGGGTCCTAGAAAAGATTTATTGGTATTTTTATTGAGGTCATGTTAAATTCATAAATTAACTTATAGAGAACTAATGTGTTTATGATACTGAGATGTTCTATCTAAGAACACTGGATGTTTTTCCATTTGTTTAAAATTCATTGTTGTATCTTTTAGAAGTGTTTCAAAGTATCCTCATATAAATTTTGCACATGTTTTTATGTTTATTCCTAAATACATTTTCTATATGATATTGTCTAAATGGCAATTGTGTATCTGAAGCCTCTTATTTTTCTTTTAAGAAATTTCTTTCTTTCATTTATTTATTTTTGGCTGTGTTGGGTCTTCGTTGCTGCGCGTGGGCTTTCTCCAGTTGCGGCAAGCAGGGGCTACTCTTCATTGCATGCGTATGCTTCTCATTGTGGTGGCTTCTCTTGTTGCAGAGCATGGGCTCTAGGCATGCAGGCTTCAATAGTTGTGGCACAAGGGCTCAGCAGTTGTGGCTCACAGCTTTAGAGCGCAGGCTCAGTAGTTGTGGTGCCCGGGCTTAGTTGTTCCACAGCATGTGGGATCTTCCTGGACCAGGGCTTGAACCCGTGTTCCCTGCATTGGCAGGCAGATTCTTAACCACTGAGCCACCAGGGAAGTCCCTCTTATTTTTTGTATGCTGATATTGTACAATATTTTGCTATCTTAATGAAACTTTTTGTTGAGTCAGCTTTAATTTTGATTCTCTGAGGTTACTGAGGGTTACTATCATATCATCTGCAATAGAGATATTTTACTTTTTTTTTTTTTTTTTTTAACCAATTCTCCTGTCTCCTTTTATAATTAGCATTGGTTAACACCTCTAGTATCAATACAATGTTAAGTAGTGATGTACATAACGGGCATCCTTTCCTGTTCCTGATCTTAAGAGAAATGCCTCTAGTATTTCCCCTCTAAGTAGATGGTGGTTTAGAGCTAAGATATATGATAGACATATGAATAGGAAGAAGAGTTGAATTTTGTCAATGACTTTTCAAAATCTAGGGAGATGACATTATTTTCCTCCTTAAATCTGTTAATATGGTATACACAGTTGACCCTTGAACAACATGGGTTTGAACTGTGTGGGTCCACTTATACTCAAATTTTTTTCAATAGTAAATACTATAGTACTGCACAATCCATGATTGGTTGAATTCTCAAATGTAGAGCTGGGGATACAGAGGATCTTCAGATAACGGAGAAACCGTGTATACCAAGGGCCAACTATAAATTATTCTTGGATTTTTTAACTGCACAGAGGGTCGGTGCCCCTAACCTGCATGTTATTCAAGGGTCAATTTACTATATTAATGAATTTCCAAATATTGAACCAACCTTGTATTTTAGGATTAAATTGTATTTGGACATGATGCATTATTTCCTTAATGTGGTGGTAGAGTCTGTTTACTAATATTTTGTTTAGTATCTGTCTGCTGAATTGTGTCTACCTAAAATGTTGAAGTCCTAAACTACAGTACCTCAGAATGTGACTGTGTTTGGAGATAGGGTCTTTAAAGAGGTAATTAAGTTAAAATGAGGTCTTTAGGGTGGGTCTTAATCCAATGTGACTGCTTTTCTTATAAGAAGACATTTGGACCAAGACAGGCATGCATACAAAAGAAAGGCCGTGTGCAGACTCAAGGAGAAGGTGGCCATCTGCAAGCCAAGGAGAGAGGCCTCAGAAGAAACAAAACCTGCTGTCACCTTATCTTGGACTTTCAGCCTCCAGGACTGTGAGAAAATAAATTTCTGCTGTTTAAGCCACCCAGTCTGTAATATTTTGTTCAGGCAGCCCTAACAAATAATAAAGTATCTTAGCCTTGATAATCATAAGTGACATCAGTCTGTAATTGTTTCTGTATTATTTTAAACAGGAATCAGTATCAATACTGTACTGGCTTTATAAAAGTTTTCCCCAACATCACTTAGTTGAAGTTCATCCTCTAATAGACTCTTCAAGTGGGGCTCATAAACTCTGCTTTTCCCAAGCTTTTGCATGTTCAAATCAATTTTTCTATAGTCTTGATACTTGAAGGCGAATATAGTGGGTTGAATAGTGTCCCACAAAGAGAGATGTTCAAGGGACCTCCCTGGTGGTCCAGTGACTAAGACTCTGCCCTCTCAATGCTGGGGGCCCAGGTTTGATCCCTGGCAACTAAGAGTTCACATGTCACAACTAAAGATCCCGCGTGCTGCAACTAAGACCTGGTACAGCCAAATAAATAAATTAACATTTTTTAAAAAAGAGAGAGATATTCAAGTCCTAACCCCTGGTACCTGTGCATCAACTTACTTGGAAATTGGGTTTTTGCAGATGTAATTATCTGCAAATCTTGGGATGAGAGTATCCTGGATTTAGGATGGACCTGAAATGCAATGACTGGTGTCCTTCTAGAGAAAAGAGGGTGAGATTTTAAACAGAGACACAGAGGGGAAGACCATGTGAAGACAGAGACAGAGATTGCAGTTGTGCAGCTACAAGCCAAGAATGTCGAGAGTTGCTGGCACCCACTGGCAGCTAGGAGTGAGGCATGGAACAACAGATTGTCCCTCAGAGCCACCAGAAGACACCAATTCTGCCAACACCTTGACTTCAGACTTCTGGCCTCCAGAACTCTGAGAGAATAAATGTCCATTGTTTTAAGCCACCAAGTTTGGTAACTTGTTATGATAGCCCTAGGCAACTAATACAGACTAAAATCTTTAGTTCATATTTTTCTTTTCAGTGCTGCTCCACGGTTGCCTTACTTTGTGTGCTACTTTGGAGAAGTCTGAAGTCTGAGGGCTGTCTAGTTCTCTTGCCCTTGCAAGTTATTTAACCCTCTTGCCTGGAGGTTTTGAGAATTTCTTCTGTATCTTTAAGGTCTAATCTACCACAGTATGTCTCAGAATTGACCATTCTCTGTCAATTTTCTCAAGTGGCTGCGGGTTCTTTATCTATTTTTATAAACAATGATGGAGATTGGTATTTTATTTTTATTTATTTATTTATTTATGGCCACACCGCATGGCTTGCGGGATCTCAGTTCCTCAACCAGGGACTGAACCCTGGCCACGGCAGTGAAAGCACCAAATCCTAACCACTAGACCACCAGGGAACTCCCCCATATTTTGCTTTTAGGTAATCTTTTGCTATCTTAAAAAATTTCTTCTTCCTTTTTTTTCTTATCTTTGTTTTCTTAGTTGTTAGTCAATACTTTTAACTGATTTTTGAATAATGGTGAAAAATCCTAAAGTTACAGAAGGACACCTACCCTTATACCTCATTCACTTCTCCCCAGAGGCAACCACTGTTCCTTGTGTATCCTTCCAAATATATTCTATGAATATATGAATATTACTGCCTGTCAGTGTATTATATTTTTTATTTTTTACACAAATACACTATATTATACATGCAGCCTTGCACCTTGCTGTTTTCATTGTACATCTAGGGTATGGTTCCAAATTGGTGCATGTAGAGCTGCCTCATTTTTTTGAAGATTGCATGGTCTTCCATTGCATGACTGTACCTCAATTTATTTAACTAATGCCCTAATGCTGGACTGTAATTTACAGTCTTGCTATTATAAACAATACTGTAATAAATATTTGGTACATATTTATCATTCCACACATGTGGGAGTATATATGTAGCCTAAATTCCTAGAAGTGACACACCTATTAGAATGGCTAAAATCCAAAACACTGACAACACCAAATGCTGACGAGGATGTGGAGCAACAGGAACTCCCATTCATTGTTGGTGGGAATGCAAAATATACAGACACCTTGGAAGGAAGTTTGGCAGTTTCTTACAAAACTAAACATACTCTTATGGTATGATCCAACAGTGGTGCTCCTTTGTGTTTACCCAAAGGAGTTGAAAACTTACATCCACAAAAAAACTGCCCACAGATGTTTATAGCAGCTTTATACATAATTGTCAAAATTGGGAAGCAACCAAGATGTCCTTCATTAGGTGAATAGATTAGTAAACTGTGGTACATCCAGGCAATGGAATATTAGTCAATAATAAAAAGAAATGAACTATCAAGCCATGAAAAGTCATGGAGGAAACTTAAATGTATACTATAAGTGAAAGAAGATAATCTGAAATGCTACATGCTGTATGATTCCAACTATGTTATATGGAATTCTGGAAAAGGCAAAACTATGGAGACAGTAAAAAGATCAGTGGTTGTAGGGGGTTGGGGGGAGGGAGGGATGAATAGGCAAAGCACAGGGGATCTTCAGAGCACTGAAAATACTCTCTATGATACTATTATGGTGGATACATGTCATAATACACTTGTTAAAATCCATAGCATGTACAGCAGCAAGAGCGAACCCTAATGTATGCTATGGCCTCTGGGTGATGATGATGCATCAATGTAGTTCATCCACTGTAACAAGTGTCCCATCTGGTGGGGGTGTGGTGGTTAGCGGGTTGTGCTGTGTGTGGGAAAAAGGGGTCCATGGGAACTCTCTGTACTTTCCACTCAATTTTGCTGTGAACATAAAACTGCTCTAGGAAAATAAAGTCTATTTTTTAAAATCCTAGGGGTGTTTGCAGGATCAAAGGATATATGCATTTAAATTTTTAATAGATATAAGAGCTTTCCAGAATTACTGCGGCAATTTACATCAGCCTTGCCTATTTTTATACCTCACTCTCATCAATACAATATAGTTAAACTTTTTGATCGTCACTAAATTGTTAAAGGAATAGGGTATCTGCTTGTCATTTTAATTTTCGTGTCTCATTATAAATTAGATAGAACATCTTTTTTTTTTCTTTTTTTTTAATATGTCAGCCATTTGAATTTCCTTTGGGTGAAGTACCTGTTCATTTTCTTTGCCCATTTTTCTATTAGGTCTGCACCTAATTTTATAGTTAGAAATTTACAAATTGGAATGGGAATGATGGTGTTAAGATCTTATATTTTGAATTGAAAAATATAGTTATCGTATACCCTGCAGTCAACCTTGCATCTTTAAGCATGAGGTGAAACTAGAACTGAATGAGAAAAGTAATAGGGTATGGGTGCTTTTTCTATGTATCTGGGTACAACCTCAGCCTCTTAACATAAGAAAAAATACCATACCTAAATGTTATAAAGAGCATAAAATCAGGTGCACTGACTAGTTTCATTTATGCTGTCTTTTGTGGAACAGTCCCGAGCTACATTTCATTAGATCATGCAAGGTTCTCTGTGTAGCCTAAAATCTGGACAGCTGCTGAACATACTTTTTGGTAAAATAAAGTTAAGCATTGTACCAGACGCGATCTGCAAACTGACTATTTAAAGTAGCCTGAATAGGGACTTCCCTGGTGGCGCAGTGGTTAGGACTCTGTTCTCCCAATGCAGGGGGGCCCAGGTTCCATCGTCAGGGAACTAGATCCCACATGCATGCCGCAACTAAGAGTTTGCATGCTGCAACTAAGAGTTTGTATTCCACAAGTAAGGAGCCCACGTGCCACAACTAAGACCCAGTGCAACCAAATAAATAGATAAATATTTTTAAAAAATAAATAAAGTAGCCTGAATAACTCAGTGGGTTTTTTGGCCAAACATGAGTAAGTGGACAAATAGTGAGCATGTGTTGCAGTATCAGACGAGATACTGACCTTTGTACTACTTTCCTAGAGCTACTTTAATAAAACAAAAACAAACTGGGTGGCTTAAAACAAATTTATTGTCTCATGGTTCTAGAGGGTAGAATTCTGAAATCAAGGTTTTGGAGGGCCATGCTCCCTTTGAAACTTGTAGGAGAATCCCTCCTTGCCTGTTGGCAGTTTCTGGTGATTTGTTGGCCATCTTTGGTGTTCCTTGGCTTGCAGCTGTATAACTGCCATCTCTGCCCTTGTCATCACATGGCATTTTCCCCGTGTGTCTCTGTCTTCACATGGCCACCTTCTTGTAAGGATCCCCTACTCCATCTCCAAAATGACCTCATCTGAACAATATCTGCAATAACTCTATTTCCAAGTAAGATCCCGTTCTGAAGTACTGGGGTTTAGGATTTCAACATACCTTTTTTGGCGGGACACAATTTAACCCATAACAACCTTTCTCTAGAATCTTTTGGAAGAAGGTGAGAGAGACAAGGTAAAAGCCAAAGAGGCCAACACCTTCTACATACACTGCATTCAGCCTGCCTGAGCCATATCGGCGTTTGCTGTAAGCACACAGTGTGGACGACTTACCAAAAGCTTAATTTCAGAGGAACTTACAAAGCACTTCTGCCCCTTGTGGATTCTAGTCCTTTCGTTTGTGATTCACTGAACTGCATGCTCCACCTTCAGCCATCACCCTGCCACCCCGTCCCTGACAGGACGAGCTGCAAGCTGCAGAGAAAAAGAAATGAACTAAGAAGGGTCAAATGATCCCCCATTAGATCACAGATCAGACTGCAGGCCGGGGAGACTTCTGTCTGCTTCCTGTGCTATTGTGCTCCGAGGGGGGCCCCCTCCTGCTGTCCACCTCGTTGCCCTTTGAGAGCGACAAGGACCCACACGTGGAGCTGTTCCTGAAGTAGTCTCAACTGATCTCAAGTTTCAGCCAAAAGACGTCCTTTTTGAATTCGACACCTATTGGCCGCCTAACCTATTAAGCATCTATTCACCAAGGGCCAGATTTCACTACTTGGTTCAGTCACCCCTCTGCCGAGAGCCCTTTCTGTCTCGCGGTGGGTAGCATCTGAACTTCTGCTTGTTGTCTCAGAATTAATGTGCAGCCTTCCCTTGCTTTCCTGAGGAATTTTATACTACTAATCCACTCACATCTAAGTGGTTTTTTTCCTTCTTTCCCAAACTCACCTTAGAGCATTTCTTGCCCTTTTCAGTGGCCAAGGAATTTTATCCTAACTTCTAAAAAGGCAGTGAGAAGTTATCCTTAGTTTAAAATGGGAATATATATACATATATACATATATAATTGCCAATATATGTATTTAGAGCAGGCCACACTTCTTTTTTTTTTTGGTGTGATGACTATATAAGTCCAGATGATCCTTCAGCCAATTATTATTCCCTACTCCATTCCCCTGTTGTATTTTTTTTTTAAAGAGCCATGGACGTTTTCTTTAGATTCTTTGCTAGTAAATAAAAAAATTCTTTCCTTGAATATCATATGATAGCTGGGTGGGGTTTCTTTGTTTTGTTTTTTTTAAGCATGACAGTTTTGTCAGGGATAATTTTCAGATTATCAACTGACTGATTGTTAGAAGTGCAAGCAACACAGAGTTTTGGTTTTTTCATCAGTTACACTTCAGGTATTTTTCTTTTGACTCCAGGCCCCAGAGATTGCTGGCTGAAAAGGCCTGGCGGACTTCATTCCAGAGAAGGCAGAAAACAAAGGCCAGTCCTGCCTTCCCCAGCAAGCAGCAGCAGCAGTTTTCTGGAAAGTAGGAAACAGAAAAGAAGAGGAAGATTAGATTTGAGTTAAAATTGTCACTTTCTCTCCAGCTGGGAGAAGGTCACTCTCTGACATGATGTGGGGTATGAGGCGCTGTATCTCCCTTGTTTTCAGAAGTCACCTAACAAAATCTCTCCCAGTAGGACATACCTACTCATAAATCAGCAGCGTCAGCTTCAATCACAGCTTGCATTCTAGAATGTAGACACCAGGGAGAGGCTGACCTAAGTTAACCTGGGGGGGACTCCATGCCCCCCTGGCTCTCAGAGGTTGGAATTTAGAGGATGGCATGCTTCCTGCTGTCTTCACATGGGCATTTAGGGTGCGATTTAATCGCGCATTATCTTTCCATTATGGGTACTTGTCCTCAAAAGTCCTACATTCCTTATCTACCGGGGCCCCAAGTAGGGGGAGGTAAGTGAGGCACTCTCCTAGGGGCAAAATTTAGGGGAACCCTAAATAGCCCCAATAATCAAGATAAACGGTATTTTAACGGAAAAAAATTAAACAAATTGGCAAACAAACCTGCTAACTGCTGATTTTGGAAATGAAGCTTCCAGGGCTGGGATCAAGGTGAGGAGAGAGAGGTGGGCGCGTACAAGTGCAGGGGCAGATCCTTAATTTGAAATTTTGATATATTGTTCATTATTGGGTTTTTTGCATTAATTTTGGCCTTCAAAAAATTTTTAACTAAAATATTTACCTTGATTATTGACTTTTTATTTCGAATCCATAAATACTGTAACTGAGGCAATTGCCTCTCACTGGCCTCACCCGAGTCCCGGCCTTTAAAATACTGACGAGTCAACAAAAAGCTATCCACCTTCCGGAACCACGACTCTTAGATAAGGACCAGGCTTCGGGGTACAGACGCCCTGCCGTGAAGTCTCCGCATCCCGGTGGGTTTGGACCCTCCCTTCCGCCTTTCCGCGCCCGGGTATTAAAACACTGCGCGTTCTGCCTGGCCTTACTCGGAGCGGCCGGCGCGCCCGGGCCACGTCCGCTCCCGCACGTCTGTCCACGTTATGAGATGACCCCTTCCCTCTCAGAGACCCAAGTTTCACTCACCGCCAAGCCCGTCCCGCACAGCGATCCCCAAGCCCGCGGACTGCCCCAGCACGCCGTCCACTGGCATCTTTCCGGCGCCGGGCCCATGCGATCGCGCCTGCGCGCTCCGCCGTGCGCGGGCGTGAGAAAGGGCCCGCGCCGCGCCCAGGTTCTTCCGGAGGGGCAGAGGAGGGCGACACTGCTCCCCGCGCGGCAGTGCGCAGGCGCAGCGGCGCGCGGCGCTTTCTTCCGCCTCAGCCACCGCGGCTCCGGCGGCGCGCCCGTCGCTGGGCCGCCCGGTGGGGGGCGCTGCGGGCCGGGGCGCCCGAGGGTGGTCGGGGCCGGGCTCGCCGCCCCGGGGCGGGGCCGCGCGGGCCGGGATGGGGCGGTCGCCGCCAGGGCGGTGGTCCAAGCCGGCGAGCGGCGGCGGCGAGCACAGGAGAGCCTGCGGACCGAGGCGCAAGTTTCGGACGCGGCGCCATGCGCGGCCCCCAGGCCTGGCCGCTGCGGCTGCTCCTGAGGCGGGGCCCAGCCGCCCGCGCCCTCGGGACCCGGCCGCCGCCGACGCGCCTGGCGCCGGCGCGGCTTGGGGACGCGGGGCCGGCGCTCCTCGAGGGTGGCGAAGCCGCGCGAGGCCCGCGGTGCCGGGCGGGCCGCTGCCCGGGCGGGGGTCCCGGCAGCCCCGCGGGCGGCGCGGGCCTGGCGCGGCTCCTGGCGCTGTGGGCGCGGCCCTCCGGACCCTCCAGGTGCGGGGCGCTCGCCGGGTCCGGCGTCCCCCGGCTCCCGCGCGCCGCGCTCCCCGGCGGCCCAGCGGCGGTCGCGCGGGGCGGGGGCGAGACTTGGCTGCGCGAGCCGGCCTTGCTTGCGGCCGCGGCGACCCCCGGACACGACCCGCTGCAGCGGCCCATGGCTGCCGGGCGCTCGGAGGCCCAGAAGCTCCTAAGGCTGGCGCAGCCCGAGCGCCGGAGGCTGGCAGGTAGGGCCCCCCTCCCCTCCCCTCGGTCACCGCGACCTTACACACGCGAGGTCTAGGGCCGCCGAGAGGGGCACTGCGGGGGCGGCAGGGGGACCCGGGGCCACTGGAAACGGTGAGGAGGACGGGGTGCCTGTACCTGGGCGTCCCCACCTGGAGTGCGGACCGAGCGCCCCTGCTGTAGCGGTGTGGAGCCGGCAGACCCGCCGGGATTCTGCTCCCAGAGCTAATGTTTGTTTTCTTATCTTGATACATATTATACAAGTGGGGCGGCATCTCAGTGTTGCAGTCTTCGGTTCTGTTCCGTTTTTACTTTGCCGGCGTTCTCAGAATGACCTGGGTTTTCTCCCCCTATCTTTGTAAAATTAATCCTAGCCCCAGATAAACCTATGTTGTCATATGCGCGTGCTTCAGGAAAGTTTATTAAGCAGCCAACAATACTTTTACTCTGTGAAGCAAAACAGTGTAAACTTTTCAGGTTTGTCCCCTGCTTTTTGTCTCCTGGGTGGTAGGCAGGAAGTTACTAAGTTCTTTTCAGAAGAGTCAACACTGGCCCTGATCAGTGATCTGTAAACTCCAGAAATGTTGAGAAACTGTAAATCATAACCCAACTAAATCATAATTGAGTAATTTTTAAGAAGAAATCAAAATGAATATTTTTAGAAACAAAATCCAGATAAACAGATTTTTGTATAGCTTGTCATTTTAGCCATAAATGGATAAATGTTTAAATGCAAGGGCCTTGTAAGATCTCAGAGGTTTTGAGATTTCTCCAAGTCTTGGTTTCTTTAATAAATATTGAGTCTCGTTGTGTGCTAGGCCCTTGGGTTCCACTGATGAGCGGAAGAAACATGGTGCCCGTTCCTGCTG
Source organism: Balaenoptera acutorostrata (assembly GCF_949987535.1). Lineage (NCBI taxonomy): Eukaryota > Metazoa > Chordata > Mammalia > Artiodactyla > Balaenopteridae > Balaenoptera > Balaenoptera acutorostrata. The sequence continues at coordinate 71,739,426 of NC_080079.1, read as the reverse complement.
GGGCTTGCGGCTTAGTGGGGGAGAAACATTGATGAAAAGATCCTGTGACTGGAGATAAAACTGCACATGTGATGCGGGCTTGCAAAGAGGGCTCGTGAGGTTCTTAGGCTCGAAAGAGGTGAGAATCCCACCTTTTTTGGTTACAAATCCATTGCTTTAGGAAGGGTAGTCCTAGAGAGCTATTTGTGATTCAGGGCAGGTTGGTGCCGCGGAGGAGGGCAGTAGAGTGGGAACATTTATACCTCTCACTGACTGTTACAGTTTAAGGGGGTTCTTGGTATTACCGAGGTATAAAGAGAACTATCTCATCGCTCAGTCGGTTGTGCGTGTATTTTGATGGAAATAAAGCTTTTTTCCTTTTTCCTCTTTTAAAAGAAAATGTTGAGGCTAGGAGCTCTCACTGGATTGTGAGCTGCTTGGGAAAGGGGCTGTGTCTGCCTCACCTTTCTGTGTCTAGTCCTTAGCCTGTGTGTGTGGTACGGAGCAGGGCTCAGGGGGCCTTCCGAGAAGGAATAAGTGATAGTCCGACCAGGCCCAGAGGGAGGCCTGAGTTTAGAAACCCTGAGCCCCGAGGGGTGTGTCCGTCATTCCCGTCTGTAACTAAAAGTAAGCGTAAGGAAATCCAGTTTTGTTTTGTTTCTGAAATTTTAGATGTCAAGAAGGTCTTTAGGTGTTGGGCCCCGTGGCACCCACACATGCTGGCCACAGTGGGTGGCCCAGCCCTGCCTCTCCCGTGATCACCATCCCTGTACCCTCCTGCCCGGTCCCACGTGTCCTGCCTGCTAGCATGCTGAGAAGACAGCCTTAAACAGGAGAAGAGCTGTATCTCCTTTTATTTTAAGAAGGGGAGCTATTTAGATCTGCTGCATTGAATCACTGTGAATGTATAATTTGAAGAAATAAGTCTGGGGTTGGTACATTAATTTTTTTCCCACCTTTTAGACAGGTAATAAATAGCTATTGTATTTAATATGATGAAAGCTCCTTATTGGGACGTACGGTTTCCTCAGAAGTTATTATATATAATATATTGCAGCCCCTCTGGATGTTGGCATTTGAAAGATTGAGAGAACGTTGAGGGGGGTCACCATTAATTTGTAACTTGTCGTTGTAAGAGCGGCCTCAGAAGCCAGCACATCTCATTGCAACTGGAAATAAAGAGCAAGGGTGTGTGTGTGTCTGTACTTTTAAATCAAGAGGCCATAAAAAGCTGAGTTGAACAGAAGGAATTCCAATGTTAATTTGTTAATTTTTAGAAAAAGGAATACAAAAATCCTTTTCCAAAAATTCAGCTGTACGTTTGAATAACAGTGTTTTCATCTGTGTTCAGTAGTCTGGTGAGCATGCTGCCTGAACTGTGTGACCAGAAAACTTTGATCTTAAGTGATTTGTGGCAGAAACTTTAAAAACAGGGTCTGCCATTTGACATGCTTGTAGGTATCTGTTGAGAGCAGTCATTTCCATTTCTCTCCTAAAGGAACCACAGTCCTCGATGATCTCCGCGGCCCCTCCTCCCTGTGTCTCACTTTGTGTAGGAATTTGCAGATATCTTCCAACAGCTGTGGCCTAAAAGGTTGCTCTGCAGTCTTTTTTCACTGATAATTCTTCATCTTATCACCTTGGTCACAGAAGTCTTAAAAGATGGAGGAGCTCACTGAGGAGCCCCTGTGGGCTGATGGGATAAGAGGTAACTGGTCAGAGCCGCCCTGCCGGGCCTGGCAGATAGAAGCGGCTGCTGGGGCTCCCAGTGAGTTAGAGGCGGGGTGCGCCGTGCGTGGAGTTGGGAGTTAGGAGGGAGCCATGGGTCTTAGGGGGCCGTGAGACGCCGATGGAGGGTCTCTGTGCGGCGGGCCCGGTGCAGAGGAGCTTGTCTTTCTCATGCTTTGCAGGCAGGTCCCTGGTCAGGTGTTGCAGGTGCACGTCCAGCGCTCCACCCCCAGGGTGTTCACTTAAACACTGATAAGGGCTTGTGTGGTTTGAGAAGAGGACAGTTCTCAGAACCAGACGCCCGCCAGGAGCTTTTGCTGCATTTGTGGTTACATTTTATGGAGATAGACCGTGACGTGACCAAAATGAACAGAGTGGTGAAACCAGTGGGTGCGGTAAGTAAGGAGAGGGCACAGCCTGTTTCCTGCAGCCCAAGCCGGGACAGAGGGTCTGACAGGGCCAGCACTGGTGGGACAGTGAGGCTGAGCCTCCGCAGTGGAGACCGCTCCAGAAAGCCCTACGCAAGTACCACGTGGCAGAGAAAGCATGAACGTGCTGTATCCGTGCTGCGAAACTGCTAGTCGGAGTTGATTCAAGACGGAAACACACACCAGATTTTGAAAGGACTTAGTATGGGAAAAAAAATGTGAACTTTCTTTACTTTTTAATGTTCATCGCATGTTGATTAATATTTTGGATCTATTGGATCAAATAAAATATGGTATTAAACTTAATTTTACCTGTTTCTTTTAAATGTGGCAGCTGGAAGATTTTGAGTTCTGTGGGCGGCGCCCGTCGCGTGTCTGCTGGACAGGAGCACCGGGTCACAGGCAGCCCCGATGCTCTGGCCTTGCCCAGACCTTTGTTCTCCAGGTCACTCCACGAGCCTGCAAGGCTTCCTCACCCTCCGCTTCCTGCTGGCTGTCAGCCCCCTTCACCTCCTGCCCTGTCCAGCTTAGCTAGATGCCAGGCTCCTTCACCTCAGCCTCGAACCTGCACCAGGCCTCTACTCCTTTGTTCCCTGTAGACACAGAAAACTTTCCTCCTCTGTCCCTCCCGTCAGAGAGTGGAGCTGCTGGCAGGGACACGGGTCATTCCTGACGCCTTGCGGTGACGGCTGTAATATAGATAAATAGCGGATACTTACTGTTTACTAGATACTGGGCACTGGGCCAGAGGCTTTACGTGTGTGTGTGTGTGTAATTTCTCCTCACAACATTTCTGTGAGGGAGGGGTTCTTTTTATTGCTATTTGACAGATGAAGAAACTGAGGCACAGAGAGTTTGAGTGACCCACTCAAGGTCAAACAGCTAGATGGCAGAGCTAGGGCACTGACCCTGTCAGTCCCAACTTCAGAACTGACCTTCCCAACATGCATCCCAAATCTGAAACTCTCAGGTCCTGTAGAATCTAGTTCTTAAAAATATCTGCAGTCCTAGTCACCGTCCGTATCCCCTCTGCCCCTCCCCGTTTCACCCCAGTTCCCCTCTCGCCTGGATCAGGGGAGCCTCGGGTCCTTTCTTTTCGCTCTGCTGCCAGAGTGGATCGTGTAAAATGCAGATGTGACTGTCTCACTCCCCAGCCCGAGGCCCTTTTAGGCCTGCCTTGCTGCAGAGTCCCTGTTCTACTTTAGAACCCGGATCCTAGTATGCCTCCACTTTACTTCTCAGTACTTCTCTGCCCCAGAGTCCCTGTTCCAGCTTTGTCCTGCAGCCTTTCTGCTCCCTGGCTGCCCTCACCCCCAGGCGAGGCCCCTGCTGTGTTCTCGGCTTGGAATGTGGGAAGATGAAGAAGACAAGCTTTGTCTCAGAATGTGGTTCTGCAGTGTATGAACTGGGTGGCCTTGGGCAAGCTCCCTCACCTCTCGGTGCTTGAGTTTCCTCTCTGGAAAAAAAATGAGGGTGATAAAAGTGTTGCTGGAGAGAGTGCATATCAAATGCTTCAGACAGTGGTGGGTGGTTGGTGCCTTAGTCCTTGAGTGACATAGGGGTAGCTAGCTGCACCTGCCCAGCACAATGTCCCGTATCCAGTGGCGAAAGACATGCTTTAGAGCCTCCTCCGCCCCCCAGACCTGTCCGTCCAGGAGCTGTCTACCGGCCACAGCCCTTCTCCAACAGCCTCCATTTCAGGTTTTCCATCCCCTTTCTTTTGGAGGAGATTTCTCTCATTCTTTGAATGCTGTGATGCAGGAGAATGAGGGTAACGGAAAGATACTTGAAGATACCTGTCAAGAGACAGGTAACAGTTGCTTGGGTCCCGTCAAGCAAGGATAGGAGCAAGCAAGATGCTTAACCATGGAGAAAAGGTGGAGAAGAGTTTCTGGAAGGATTATGGTATACTTGGCTTGTCAGGTTTGGGGAGGAATCAGAGATGATAGTTGTGGCGCAAATCTACATGATGCATGAATGTCCGAGATGGTGCTATGTAGTAAAACCTTAACAGGAATCCAGCTAACCCAATACTGAAAAAAAAATTAACTTCTGTATACATTCAACTTGTAGAAGAAAGAGGCAAATGGCAATAAGACAAGCTGTCAATCATTCTTTGTTTTTGTTTTTGTTTTTTGTTTGTTTGTTTTTTTTTTAATTTAAATAAATTTATTTGCAGGAGAAAAACATCTGAACATCAGGTACAGTCTGATCCACAATGATCCAACAATCGTCATAATTCATTCTGGAAGTACTCTTACACAGCTGGCAGGAGAAAGTCCACATGGAGCATCAGCTGAACGTTCATCAGAATTCACAAAGCCATCTAACCTGAGTATTACACAACACGTAATGATCATGATACAATAATAAAAATACAATATCCAATACTCACTACTTTGTGAGCTACAGCTAAAATATAAAGAATTTAGGCTCTTTTTTAAAAAATGAAAAAAATATTTCTATTATAGCTTTATTTCAAGCATTTTCAGTTAGATACAGCTTTATCTATTTTCACTCACAATAGACAGCAGAAGAATGCCTTCTTAAGTATCTGTAGATAAAATATATTACTCGTTTAAATGTTTGCACTCTGAAGCATACTTTGCCAGGTATGAGCTCAGATAAGAGTATGAAACTGTGCTGTGGCAAAATCCTGGCTGATGATCAAGACTTGGATAGTTTTCATATTTGTTTAAAACAACTTACATCAGGGAAAAAAGAAGTGAGGACATAAAGAGAACCAACATTATTCTTTTTCAATGAAGCAGTCTCATTCCAGAGAATGGGCTTTCCATTTTGAATTCAAAGTGTGTGGTCCCAAAGTTGAATTCTTTCCAGTCCAAGGAGCTGCCTGCAGCTGAGGCAACACGCAATGATGAAGCGAGTTGAGAGGAAAGCATTAACTGAACTACAGAGATGGTCACTGATAAAACAAGTTCCTAGAGGTCCTCGAGCCCACACAGAGGCGAAGGGCAGCCAGAACTATCAATACAGAAGAAAAATGCGCTCACTGAACTGCACACATAGAGCTTCTAGGAGGGTTAACAGTTCTTGACATAGGTTCCTGGTTGTAGTTTACAATATCTGCCTTCACCACCCTCTGTGACTGTTCTATTTCTGCTTTGTTTAACTTGATTCCAAGGATTTCAGCAGCAACTTTCTGAAAACACAGGAAGACAGAGTCTCCTGTCTTTGTTGAGACAAAGTGGCTACTAAAACCATTTTCCTGGCAAAACCTTAAGTGTTTTTCAGGTTTTACTGTTCGCATATGCTCCAAATCAATTTTATTGCCCACCAAGGCAACCAGTGGCTGAGTTTCAGACTCCTCACTCACTTTCTTCACCACAGAATACCAATCTTCTAAATTCTCAAAGCTTTTATAATTTGTAATATCATATACCAAGAGGATTCCCTGTACTCCATAGATATATTTATCCAACATCTTGCCTCCTATTGTCTGCCCTCCTATGTCCCAAACTTGAAGAGTAACATTCAAGTTTCCTGGCAACATTATTCTTCTCAAAAAGAAATCCAGTCCTATAGTTTGTTTGTACTGTTTCCCAAAAGTTTCTTGAGCAAAACACGTAGCTAAGGAGGTCTTCCTGGAGGTGCCGTCCCCCAGCACGACGATTTTCAGTTGCCGGTCCTGGCTCTCCTCCTCAGAGTCCGACGTGGTGTCCCAGGAACCAGGCCCACCTCCCCTCCCTCCCCACCGAGATAGAAGGAGGAAGGGAAGGAGGGGGTCTCTGGGGGCGGGGGAGAAGAAGAAGGGCGGCAGTGGGGGCAGCACCCCCCGTCCCGGTGTCTCAGCGGCCGCGGGAGGTATCCGGGCAGAATCACTCGGCGGGAGCCATCTTGCCCACCTCCCCTCCCCTTGCGCCTGTTTTTGTTTTTTTAATTAAAAGGAAAGAGAGGGGAGATCCTGGAACGAATTTTGATTCAGCCAAATTCCTTTCTCTTTGTAATCATTATCATTACTGTGTAAGAACTAGTGTGTGTTCATGATATACAGGTTCTTATTTTGGAGTTGTAACTTTGAGTTTGAAAACTAGAGGCGGGAGGGAGAGATGGACCTTGATGGCACTCTGCATACATTACACTTACGGAAGTATTTGCCGAAGGGAAGAAACAGACCAGAGAAGCTGGCTGCTGATGACAGATGAAACAGGCCTTTCGGGTTAATCCCCGGCTCCCCAGGCCACTGCTTTCTGGAGCAGCCCGTTTGCCGTGACCGTGCCCTGCAGAACCCGAGCTATACTTGCCTCCAACACCCTTCGGGCTTTCAGTCCCTCTGAGCACTGTCATCAGGAACACGGCGTTTTGAAACAAGACCCCAGGTCTTAAAGCAGAAGGAAATGGCCCTTGGCCAGGTTCACATTATGCAGTTCGGTTGTGATAAAGGGGTTTTCAGCCAGTCACATGGGCTTTCTGGCTCCGGTAAAGGAGTCATTGCCAGACGGACTTCCTGAGCCACCAGATCTTAACGATTCTCTTTAGGCTGTTGTCGAACTCTGATACGCTTTCATGCCTCCTTTGCCAAAGTTCAGTTTATTTGTTCATTCATCCAACAAATATTTATTGAGCTTTTACTATGTACCTGTCCCTGTAGGCAGTGGGGGTATAACAGTGAACAAAACAGACAGAAATCTTTTATCCTACTGGAGAGAGACAGTAGACAAGTGAAGCGTTGGGAAGTGCTGGGAGGAGAATGAAGGGCGAGGCTGCTGTGTTTGGGTCTGTATTAACAGATAGGGTTGCAGAGCAGGCCTCCTTGAGGGGAGGCCATTAGAAGACCTCCAGGAGGGGAGAGAGTGTGTGCAATGTTCCCGACTTAAGTCAGGCTCACATTCGTCCTAGAGCTCTGCCAACTGAACAACAGGTTCACACTGAGTTCGCCCTCTACTCTTTTTATTAACGTTTCGTGAAAGTAAAGCCTTTCACTGAAGTGTGAGCATTAGGCAAGACACAGATAGAGAAGCTGTTTGCAGGGTGTTGGGAGCGCCCATTCCCCAGGGCTCAACCCACATTGTGTCCACTTGGGGTTCTCGCCATTGATTCTCCCGTGATGGCGCTAGCTGGGCCCCAAGCAGGACCAAACTCAGAAGGTGCACAGTGGCACGTGCCCTGCCCCAGTCACTCGATGCCACTCTTCAGAAGGAATCTCTGTTACTTGTTTCTTGTTACTCTCCTGGAGATATTCTGTGCATTCATGAACTTGAAAACCAACAAGCAAAAAAGTCCCACAGATGTTAACATCTGTGTCCTGGGCTTTTTCACTAACAGTGTATCTTGGTGGATGGCTTCATAGGTGGTCGCTTCCTATAGACTCACCTCGTTCTTTTTAACGACTGCATAATATTTATTAAATAAATGCTCCATAATTGATTTAACTTTTCTCCATTAATGAACGTTTAGGATATTTTGAATCTTTTGCTGGTATAAGCAATGTCATAATGAACCCTCTTGAGTGTACATTTTTTGCATACACATGTGGGAGTGTATCTGTAAGTTAGACTCTTAGAGATAGAATTGGTGGATGAAAGGGAATGTGCATTTACGTTTTGACTGATAAGATCACATCACTCTGCCATTGCAACTGTACCAGTTTGCACACCCACTAACAGTGTAAATGCTTCTTTTCCCACAGCTTCACCAACACAGTGCTGTCAAACTCTTTGATCTTTGCCAATCATTAGATGAAAACTGATATATCTTTGTAGCATAAGTTTGCATTCCTCTTATTAGGAATGTCGTTATCTGATACGTGGTGTTCCTATTTGGATTTTCTCGATATTTTCTTTTCTGAAAAGATACTGTGCCCTCTGTCTTTTTTTTTTAAGGAGAGTGAACAGTTGTGTTCTTACATATTTTTATATCATGCTCATATTCTGGTACTTTATTTGCCAGAGCAATAATATTAAGAAGGAATGTATCACATGTGTAATGGCTACACGTAACTGCTTTCCAAAGGTTCAAGTGTTTTGAAATATTAGACATAATCAAGAGCTTTACCTGCATAGTTTGATCTTCAAGCTAAGATACAGTTAGATGCCAGGGAATAACAACGTATAGCACGAATGTAGGAAAAATATCATCTCGGGAGGGAGGCTGGAACGGATTTTTGTGGTTAGCTGTCAGTTACTCCTGGGGAAGAAGAGAGCAACAGACCAGGGTAAAGCAAAAGCCGTCTTGTCTGGACACTTGGGGACGATCAGTGCCCTTACAGTCATCCTGCCTGATCTGGCCCCAGAACCTACTCGGTTCTTCCCTTTAGTCAGGAGCTAAAGGGAGGAGACTCCCAGCATCTGAGAGCGTCACATGCTCTGAAAAGTTTATTCGGGAAAGAAGAGTGATGAACTCAGCACCCTGCCCCTTGGCCGAAGCACCGATGAACCGGAGAGTTGCTTGTGTTTTCCAGCTGCAGTTGGGTTTCTGACGGTGTCCAGTGTCATCACCATGTCCGCCCCCTTCTTCCTGGGGAAGATAATCGACGTCATTTACACAAACCCCTCTGCGGACTACAGCTCCAGCCTGACCAGCCTCTGCCTGGTGCTTGGCGGCGTGTTCCTGTGCGGCGCCGCGGCCAACGCCGTCCGCGTCTACCTCATGCAGACGTCAGGTGCCACGACCCTCCTCCTGGGCCACGTGGGGTGGGGGGGGGCGGATCTCGTGGGTTCCCTGTGCTCCGGTCCCCATGTTGTCCTCTCTTCCTCCACCCCGTGGGGGACAGGGCCAACACTGGGCTGGGGATTGTTGTAGATCACGTGCTCTGTGCTCAGCCCTCCTCTCCCGAGAATTGGAGCGCAGTCCGCCTGTGTGCCTTGCCGGAGGTTTGAGTGAGGCGGCCGCAGAAGCCGGGACGTGCCCCGCGCTGTGCCGCCCCTGCAGGCGGAGCCGGGCTATAGCGGTCGGTGTCACTGTGAGGCCTGCTTGTTAGTAGGCGGTGACACCACAGTGACGCTAGAGCCCGGGACACCCGACTCCGAGTCGGTTGCTGGCCATTTAGCCGATGAAATACTCTGTAGATAATTCAGCAGTTCTTGCCGTTTGAAGTTCAATCCAGGAAAGGATTGCGAAGGAGAAGCAAAATTAGCTTTTGAGAAGTTAACGTCGTAAAACTTCTCTGTAAGCTATACTTTACAGAAGTCTCTTGGTCACGTTCCGTTTACCGCTGTATCGTGGGCACCGAGAGGAGATCGGTGCTGGTCACCAGCGCGTGCCGGTCAGTGCGCCCGGGCTTCCACCGCCCCCGAGCCGGCCCGGACAGGCCTCCGGGGCTGCGGCGCAGAAGAGGCGCCGACCTCGGGCCGCGCGGCTGAGTGTCAGCGGCTGAGCCCGAGCCGACGCCAGTGCTCTTTGCCTTGCAGGTCAGCGCATCGTGAATAGGTTGAGAGCTTCGCTCTTTTCCTCGGTTCTGAGGCAGGAGGTCGCTTTCTTTGACAAGACGCGCACCGGAGAGCTGATCAACCGCCTGTCCTCGGACGCGGCCCTGCTGGGGCGCTCGGTGACCGAGAACCTCTCGGACGGGCTCAGGGCCGGAGCCCAGGCTTCCATTGGCGTTGCCATGATGGTATGTCGGCCCGGCTGCCGGGGCGCCCTGCGGCCGGGCTCGGCCCGCGACCTCTCAGGCGTGAGGTGCGCTCCGGTGATCATCGCTGTCGCAGAGGCGGCGGGGACCTGGAGCAGCCGCTTCCTGGGTGGCACCTGCGCCTTCACTTCTCCGCAATGAATTCCTGTCTGGAGAACAGGCCGTTGCATTTAGAAAAATTACCTTGTTGCCTGGGCTTACCGAGAACGTGTGACGGGGGTGGGAGGGCCCTCGGGTGCTGAGCGTGGGTCAGAGGAGGGGTGTCAGTTTCGTCCCCAAAGGCAGGAAGCTGCCACTGCCGTCTGGATGGGACCGAGGCCTCGTTTCCTCTCCTCCTCCTGTCAGGAGCAGGTCCCCTCCTACACGCAGGCAGCTCTGCACTCCTTTAGGGGAGCCCGCTCCCCCCAGGCCCGTGTCCCTTCCGTAGCTGGGGGCTGAGCCCAGCTCCCTTCTTCACACCAGGGGTCTCTTCAGACCTGCGCGGCTGGCCAGTAGGAATGTAGTGCAGGCCACGTGTGCCAATGTACATTTTCTAGTAGCCACGTTTTAAAACGCAGAAAGAGGGAATTACTTGGCGGTCCAGTGGTTAAGACTGGGCACTTTCACTGCTGTGGGCCTGGGTTCAATCCCTGGTCGGGGAACTGGAACTAAGATCTCACAAGCTGCGTGGCGTGGCCAAAAAAAAAATAAAAAAATAAAAAATAAATAAAAAGCAGAAAGGTGAGATGAGATTAATCTTAATAATTTTACTTAATATAAACAAAATATCAGTTCAACATGTGTTTAATACAAAAATTGTTAGATATTTCGTATTATTTTTTCATATTAAGATTTCAAAATATAGTGTGTTTTTTTTTAATAAATTTATTTATTTATTTATTTTATTTTTGGGTCTTCGTTGCTTAGCGCAGGTAGTTGCGGCGAGCGGGGGCTACTTTTCGTTGCGGTGCACGGGCTTCTCATGGCAGTGGCTTCTCTTGTTGCGGAGCACGGGCTCTAGGCACGCGGGCTTCAGTAGTTGTGGCTCGCGGGCTCAGCAGTTGTGGCTCGTGGGCTCTAGAGCGCAGGCTCAGGAGTTGTGGCGCATGGGCTTAGTTGCTCCGCGGCATGTGGGATCTTCCCGGACCAGGGCTCGGACCCTTGTCCCCAGCATTGGCAGGCGGATTCTTAACCACTGCGCCACCAGGGAAGCCTCCAAAATATAGTGTGTATTTTATACTTACGGAACATCTAAATCTGGATGCTCAATTTTCATTGGGAATACCTGATCTGTATTTAGATTTCATAAAATTTGTGGTTGAAAAAGTATATTAACATACCCAAGTTCCCAGACATACTTAAAACTTTACCGATAACTGAATAGAAATGGAGTATCAGTTTTTAATTTTAAATTTTTTTCTTTTTAATTTTTCTTTATTTATTTATGGCTGTGTTGGGTCTTCGTTTCTGTGCGAGGGCTTTCTCTAGTTGTGGCAAGCGGGGGCCACTCTTCATCGCGGTGCGCGGGCCTCTCACTATCGCGGCCTCTCTTGTTGTGGAGCACAGGCTCCAGATGCGCAGGCTCAGTAATTGTGGCTCACGGGCCCAGTTGCTCCGCGGCATGTGGGATCTCCCCAGACCAGGGCTCGAACCTGTGTCCCCTGCATTGGCAGGCAGATTCTCAACCACTGCGCCACCAGGGAAGCCCTAAATTTTAATTAAAACTAAATACAATGTAAGATTTAGTTCCCCAGCACACTGGCCACATTTCAGGTGCTCAGTAGCTGTGAGGGGCTGTCATCTTAGTGCAGTTCTAGACCCCTAGCATGAGGACGGTGACTGGTCTTTTCTCACAGGTGGAAAAGCTCGGGTTTCTGTCCTGTGTCCCACAGAGCGTTCAGTCCAGAGCAGATGGATATGTTGAGCCTGTAAGAGCTGACGTACAGAATGGAAGACAGCTTTGAACTCTTATGTATGCCCAGCCAAGAGAGAAGCAGAACTCTGGGAGAAGCGCCCTCCTGAACTAAAGCACCGTTTCCAGATATTAATAGTCTGGGGCTCAGGAAGAGCTGGGAAGCTCTTTTTGTAGCAGTTGAAGAGAGTCCCAGTGTAGGGCAGGTGGCTCATCACAGGGAGGGAACCTTAGTACCTTGAGCTGCATAGCCAAGTACCACATCTGGGGGCTCAAACAGCAGAAGTTTACTTCCCGTGGTTCTGGAGTCTGGGAGCCCCAGATCAAGGTGCTGACAATGTAGGTGCATTCTGAGGCCTCTTCTCTTGGCTTGTGGGCAGCCGTGCTCTCGCTGTGTGCTCCGCTCACAAGGCCTTTCCCTCGTGCTTGTGGGGGGAGAGCTGACTCGCTGGTGTCTCCTCTCTTAAGGACCCGAATCCTATCAGATCAGGGCCCCGCCCTTATAACCTCATTTTACCTTAACTCCTTCCTTAGAGGCTCCATCTCCAAGTCCAGCCCCATGGGGGCTTAAGGCATATGAATTTGGGGGGGACACAAACACTCAGCTCATAACAGGGCCTCATAAGGGGGCATCCCCTGGGACCTGGCCTTTAGCTCTGGAGGAACAGAAGTGTACTTTGTTTCTCATGGGCTCCCTGGACCTGACTATGGTAAGCCTGCTCCCAAGAACCTAATAATGTCTGTACCATACTGCCAGTTTGGTAATTTACGTTTGGGGGGTCTTCCTCCCACCATTAAGATGTGTGTTCCTGATACTCCAGCGCTCCTTGCATGACAGCACCCTGCGATATTCTTCAGAAGGTTACTTCTAAGCATGGAACCGGAGCACAGGGAGGCAGGGTTCTGAGCCCATCCCCAGGGCCTGGGGAGCACCAAGGGATGCCCCCTGTGCAGAGGGCTTGCTTGGCCTGTGTTGTGTTGAGACCTGCCTGGGTGCCTCACTGCCCCTGCATGTGTCCTGTGGCCACTGCCATCCCAGCCTCTGCTTGTCTGCTCAGGGTGGGTCGTCCCATAGATCAAGGTGCTGAGCTCATTGCTGTCTCAGGGCCTCTGTGTACTTGCTCTTCCAAGACCACATGACCCTGTGGTTTCTCTCTCTCTCTCACCTGTTTGCTCTCCGACTCTCACCTTTGCTGTCCCCTTGGATGAAGCTCCACGTGGGTCAGTTATCTCCCAGGTGCCTAGAATAGTGTTCGCCGCGTGAAGGCATTAGGCAACCAATGGGTAAATAAGTGAATGATTGCGTGCTTCGTCCTTTACTTTACATTTCAGTCTGCAGCTTTTCCTCAGCATTTTAGGAGAGCCTTGTACTGATGATACTATTTTATAATTAATAATTTGTTGAAGAGATGCTAGTACCATTTAAAATACAATCACCTAATTGCAGGGTTGGCTACGGGAAAACCCCACTGTGTTACTTCCCCTTCGAGCAACTCCAGTTGTTAGGAAACTCCTCCTTTTGTTGAGTCCAGATCCATCCGACTGAGATTCCAGCCCTCTGAGCCGCGGAAACAGCTCTAACTTGGTTGTTACACCCCCTGCCAAGTCCTCTTTCAACTTTGTCATATGATGTGGGGGTGTTTGGTCGTGCTGCCACCTGAGTCATTTCGGTGAGCCATTGCTCGGGTTGTTCAGAGCCCTTGATCTGGACCTGAATGCAGGACTCCTGGTGTGGTCTGGCCAGCGTGGAGCAGGAGGCGGCCTCCCTCCTGCGCTCGCATCCTGCCCCCCTTCTCTGTCCTTGAACAGCGTGGCCTCATTTACAAAGCACCGGTCCTGCATTGTGCCAGTAATGGTGCAGCAGGGGAGGGTAAAAGAGCCCCACCCTTGCTTCAGCAGCTCTCTGTCACGTCACTCCTGTGTGGCAGGCTGAATATTCATGGGGCTTTGTGAAGACTGAAAATGTTTGAAAAGTTCTACCAAAACTGGATGTACGATTTTGAGACAGCACCTTTAAGCCTGCCTGTTCATTTCAACACACACCCACTTAGAGTGGGCGGTGAGAATGTCCTGCTACTCTGTGTAACCCAATACCTTTTGGCTTTTGTTTTTGACAGTTTTTTGTCTCCCCTAATCTGGCCACTTTCGTTTTGAGTGTGGTGCCTCCAATATCCATCCTTGCTGTGCTTTATGGCCGATACCTACGGAAACTGACCAAAGTCACTCAGGACTCCCTGGCACAAGCCACTCAGGTAAAGGCCCCTCCCTGGTGTGGTCTCCACTTGAATGAACTCAGAGCCAGGGTATCGGTGGGCAGACCCTAAGGGATGTGCTTAAGCTTTTCAAAAAAGTACTTCCTTTTCCTTACATTAGCCCCCTGAATCCTAGCAACACAAAGTACTCTGCCTTCTAGACTAGATTACTACCCACACCTCAGCGTTGAGCCCACTTGACTGTACATTGTGTGAACTTCTTACTGTTACTATTTCTTATAGGACGAAAAAGCTAATTATATTCTGAAAATAGTTTCTGGATGATACTCTGTCCTTCATTAATTAATAAAGGTAGCTTTGTAATGCTATCCAGTATTGTCTTTTTTAAAAATTAAAAATAACTTATATTTTCATGTTACAAAACCATGCATATTTATGAAACTAAAATTTTGAGAATATAAAGAGAAAAAATAACATGCATAATTCTAGCTCTCAGAATGAATGTTATTAACATTTTGGAGTCTATCTTTTTCAT